>NC_058112.1:19015000-20325833 GCF_914725855.1 Thunnus albacares | reverse complement strand
TTGGGTTTTCATCAACAAGCTTTTGTTTTGCTCTCCTAATTGAGAAAACACAACAGACCTGCTGATGAGATGATGAAAACGTCCCTAAATTCAATGACCTACCATTTTACTGTCACCAGCCTGTCAGTCAGTGCTTTGTAAAGTCTAAAAATGAACCTACAAGCTCCGCATTAACTGTCTGCTAGCTCACTGCTATCCTCTATCCGCTCGTAAGCTAGTAAAGGAAGCCTATAACTTACTAAATACAACGGTGCGGATAACCCAGTCTAAGTTACCAACAGGCTAATGAACTAACTGTGCCTGTCTACAAAGGCCAGATATAACGCTGCTGCTGCGACTTCTGAAAACAAAACGCAGAGATGATAAAGTGCTGAGCTCAACTTTAAGCTTTTAAGCTAGAATCTCGACTGAAATATTGAGATTAACCCTACAATTTGACCTCTGAATTAGCTAACTCCTTGATAAGTTAACGTTAATGCTTCTTTGCTGAGAGACTCATTAACGGATAAACGGTTGTTTCATCGTCGCCGCTCGTCGCGCGACATTCATGCAGCTAACGTTACGCAGCCGTTAACTCGTAAATACATAAGTTAAGACATTTAGAGAGTTAACGTTAAACTTCCCACCTGATGAAGCGCTGTCAGTCCGTCTATGTTGGCGTGGTTGATGTCAGCTCCCTGCCGGAGCAGCGCTGCCACCTCCTCCCGGTCTCCGGCGGAGCAGGCGGCCATAAACACAGCTCCTTGGGCGAACCGGACTCTCGCCCGCCGCGTCCCGGAACCGCTCGACATTTCCCGGGCCTCCGACCCCGTCTGATCTGTCTCCGAACCCAGCCATCGCTGCAGCTGATCCTGCCGTCGCTGTTTGGCAGCTTCGGACCGGGAATGGTCAGTGGCCGCCATCTTCCCTGGTCTGTCCCGGACAGATTCAGCTGATGGTACGAGGAGAAGCGGAGCGGAGGGGTTGTGTTGAGCCTCCCCCGGGCTTCGCCCCCTGGTGGAGAGACACTGCAAGCGAAGCCGTGACCGAACTTCTGACGAAGTGGCAGTCTTGCGTTGCCTTCACGAGTTCATCGGAAATTCCTGATTCAAAGACAGGGAGTCACGGCTAGGTTTACAGGACGGGTTCACAATTGCTGTAATCATTCCTCCTGTTCATACTAGTCATTAGACAATCCCTTCATAATGTACTTACAATGTAAGTGATGGGAGCCAAAATCCACAAGCCTCCTGTGCCTCCTGTTTATCTGAAGCTAATATAAAGTTTCAGCCGTCCAAATTAGTCAAATCAAGTAGATATCTTTCAATATTACAGTCTTTTTAGTGCCAAGGCCCCTCTTTTTGTTACTATACTTCCACCGCAGCTCAACAGGGAAACAAAAAGAGGGAATTTAATGCTAAAAAAGACTGGAAATGTGGCAGATATCCACTTGATATGACTAACTCAAACTGCTGAAGCCTCATAAGCTTCAGATAAACTTTTAAATGGATTTTTGCACAATATGACTGTGTGGACACACTGTGGATTTTGGCCCCCATCACTTGCCTTGAGAGCACATTGAGAAAGGACCTTTTAATTGCCAGTATGAACAGGAGGAATGATTACAATGAGGAAAACCACTTTCAATGTTCATATGGGCACCTGACTGTTGTTTTAAGACAGACTGGAAAAACTGTGAACCTACCTTTAAGTTTTTCTTTTTTCTTTTGCAACAGTCAACAAAAGCGTCACTTTCTCGTAAACGGTACGCTTAATAGTAAGAAACCAGACCATGATTAATTGAGGGGGCACTCAACTGATTTTATACATGAAGTTCAGTTTACTTGTTACTTAAGAGTATGACTCAGCCTGTGTCTTTTGTGACTCAGGAGGGAGCTTTCCAAAGTTTGAAAAAAATAATCCAGATGATGTCATAGTGCCTGGGCACTATCTTTGTCTCTCTCTCTATCTCTTGGCCTGTCTCAGTGTCTGGGCTTGCAACTTCAAACTGATGTAAAGACAAATAACCCAAAATTTTTGTTTATTTAACAAATAAAACTTTCCTGAATACTTTGTGGTATATTTCATTTTAATATATAATTCTAGTTGAAGATATACTAAAAGTCAGGCCGCTTTGCACATAAACACATATACATCGACTTGTCATTCATGATTTAATTTGTAGGTGATGATTTAAAGCAAATTCTCCATTGACACCAATTCATTATCAACTTAGTCTTCCTGGGTGAGAGTAAGAATCATGTTAGCCTCACAAAATCCATGACAACTAAAAGAGTGAAATTAGACATCTTAATCTGTCTCAAATATAAATGGACTTATCTCCAGAATTGTCCAGACTGATATTTAAACTTCAAACAAGTTCATTTGTATTGGAAATTGGTTAAAATAATAGTAGGAACTAAGGGTCATAGTTATTATTGATTAATCTGTTGAATCGTTTGCTCTATAAAATGGTAGAAAACACACAATTGTCCTATTTAAACAAATGTCAGCATAATATGAATTCATATCTTTTACAATATGCCTGCTACATACAGCCTCTGTGCCCTCTACCTAAGAGACCAGCTGGACAAAGTATAAATAAAATACTATTTGCCAAACAAAGTAATTACATTTTTTTCATAGCGTAGTCCCCATTTTCCCGACAGCACTTGAAGGCCTTACCGTAAATACCCAACGACACTGGGCAATGTCACACTTTGTAATCTAAAAAACAAATACTGTATCTTTGTAACTAACTTGTATGAGGCCAGGGTTCGCTGAGCTTATCAAGGACAAAACAGCTTACACAAGACACCACAACTGACTGTGTGTGATGTGTTTTGTTCTGATTTGTGAGTAGGGTGATTGTAGCTGCTAAGGTGAATCCCAGGGTTGCTCTTCTAGTATTGACATTACGGTACGGTAAATCTTTTTTGTCATAATAACCCTTCTTGTTACCTTATTTATTTTGATTTATTAAGTTAATATAATTGTTTGTAAGTCCATAACTTCTATTAGCCAAGACAAGAACACTGACACGCAGTATGAGGGAGTGGAAAGAGGGACAAAAGTGCTTTAAATAGATTTCTTAAAATATACACTGTTAACAGTATTTGTTTACAGATTTTGTAGACTATGCTGCCTCATCATATTTTTAATATGTAGTCAATCTCGGAGGCACGGTTTTTAATTTGTAAATGGGCTTAAAATGTAGGTCCACCTCTACATTATGAATAGTTATAAAAGCTATGAATTACAAATATCAAGTGTTAAAATCTAAACATATGGTAAAAGGTTAAATAGGTACAGAGATGAAACCACATATGTCTTTCCAAAATCTATTACTACAGTATATTCACAAAGCCAAAATAGCTGGTAGCAATTATTAAAGAAGTTGCTGCTTTTATCATCAGTTTCTAGTTTTTCTGTGGAGAACTTTATGAAAAAAAAAGAAATTAAATTTAATTAGAATCTGCGGTGTATAATAGCAATTTATACCAGTAACCAGTAAGTTATAGTTACAGTAACTGGATCCCTTAATACATAAAAGAGCCACATTGTTTCTGTGTTTTACACTCTCGTCAGGAATCAGCAGTGAATATTTGTCATTTTGCTGGAAGCCACCCAAGAACCACTTCAGTCCCTGTACTGCTGTTTGGTTACTGCTACACACGTGTGTACTGTTCCCCTGAACACTTCATTGTAAGTCACAGCCTTTCTGGGTATTATAGAGATCACTGATCACTGATGTTTAACTGTTCTCTGAGTATTCGCATAAATGATGAAACACTCAATTTTATCTGCAGTTCATGTTAAACAAGACCAGTTTATTTCATGATCACATAAATATTATTCCCTGCAACATTTTTACAATGTTAAATTCACTTGGCAATTATTTAATTGAAGTTTAAGGCACAACTTTAGGCTCAATCACACGGTTAGAATTTCTTGTAGTACACAGTACAAGAGAAAATAAAGATCTTTAAAAGGTAGGTTATTACCTACCAAAGAAAATGTCAAACAGTGACATTAAATAAGAAAGTGCTTTTCAGATTATAGTGATTCTTTGATTAACCAAAAATCTATTTTTTTTTATTTACTGTACATGCTTTAAACATTTTGTCATTATAACATTTTAATCACTATTCAACAAAGTTTTAAGCAGAATTTTAAGCAGAAAATAAATCCTAGAATAGATTTAAAATTCAGTGTAAGTAAATCAACATGATAGAAACTGTGATTGGGAAAACAGAGCAAAGCAGTTTTGTATTTTTCATATAAATAATTGTGAAGACATAAGACATTCACATTCTATAAACATAAAGACAGTGTATTTTTTTCATAATACTGCATTGACACTTGCATCAAATAAATGGAGTTACTACCTGCAATAGGCAGAGTGGTGAATCCACTACTTTCCCGTCTCTAGTCCTTCGCTACCCGTGTAGCAGAAGTGACTTACGGAGCTCATAACCGGATGCAGCAGGAACACTCCGCTTAACTACTGGTCTGACTACATTCCACAAAAAACATAAACACTCATCTATTTAAACTATGCCACTTCAAGTGCGCATTTTTGTTTGTAACATCTTGTAATTCAAGTTTGTACATGACTGTTTAGGTGCATGTGCTGAGTTGAAGTCTTTTTCTGTAGACCTACAGACATATTGTGTCTATTGCCTGATTATACTGTAGCTTAAGACTTATTTTAATGTCATGAATTAGTCAAAACATTTAATACACAGTAGGTGTACATATGTTAAATCATTACCGTTTACAAACACTGTGGCCTGATTAGAAAACAAATATCTTCCTGACATCTTAAAGACATCTAGATGTCAGGGTGTAAACAGATTTGATTTGACTTCTTTAAAAAATGTTCCTGAATTTACATGAAGTACCTCTGACCCTCAGTGCTGCAGCAGAAACCTGCCAGCAGCTCTTAAAAATTACTGACGGCCTCTCCAGAGTCGGCAGCGGGTGGGATGTTAAGACACTCTATGTGCATTGTGAGGCCTTCGTCAGAGAGGATCGATGGAGGGCTCTTGTCTCGTGACACTGATCCAGTTTTGAAGGATCCTTGCATGTCCATGTTGATGCACAGCACTCCGGACATCAGCTGCTTCTTGTACTGCTCCAGACGCATGAAGACATCCAGGACTGAAGTACTGCCCCCATTTACCCAGGTGGGAAACAGGCCGGTGGAGCCGAGCCGGGAAGGGAGGGACTGGTGGTGGTGCAGCTCCAGCTGACAGGAAAACCTAAAGTATTACAGGTACGCAGAGGTGTGACGGGGCAGCCAAATGTAACACTTATTTTAAATGAAGCAGGTTAAAACTCAGCCATGTTTGCATACTGTATGTGCATCCACAACCGACACCTATGTGTGAGGTTAATGTTTTTTATAAGAAAACCAAAGCTATTCATTTAAGGAGTCAGTATGCTTCAAACAAATTGCTTGTTGGATCATCAAACAGTCTGAAACTGCCTTTCCAATGCTGGGGTTTGGATGGTCTGTGTCCAACAATTTCTGTAAATCTCTGAAACCGACAATCCCACCAACGTCGCGCAGTGAAATGTGCAGAGGTGACAAAGTAAGGAGGGTTTCGAACTTCTCTCTCAAGCTCTTTTTTCATTCTTGAACAACTACGTCGAGTGCGAGTGCATCACTATTAATGCCTTTTAGGAGAGACTGTCAAAAGTGTGCACTGTTATCTCCTTTTGTACAGGCCATCGCATCTCACCTCTCTCTATGACAGCAAGCTGTTTGTCTCACCTTCAAGTGTCATCGTTCAGACCAGGTCCATATGAACACTGACAGAGGTTTTGCTCGCTGTAATCACTCCTCCTGTGTATTCTGGCCATTAAAATATCCCCTTCAAATGAGCTTACAATGTAAGTGATGGGGGACAAAATCATAAAACATATTTAAAAGTTTATCCGAAGCTAATATGAGGCCTCAGCAGTCTCAGTTAGTCATATCAAGTGGATATGTGCCACATTTACAGTCTTTAGCATCAAATATCCTCTTTGTGTTTCCCTGTTGAGCTGCGGTGGAAGTATAGTAACAAAAAGAGAGACTTTGGCACTAACATTGAAAAATAGCCACTTGATTTGACTAATTTGGACTGAAGCTTCATATTAGCTTCAGATAAACTTTTAAATACATTTTCCACAGATGAAGGTCCAAGGATTTTTTTCCCCTGTCATTGTAAGCGCATTAGGAAGAGATCTGTTAGTGGTCAGTATGAACAGGAGGAATGATTATGGCACGAAAAACCTATTTCACTGTTCATTTGGGCACCTGACTATTGTTTCAAGACAGACTTGAGGTGACGGTTTATTGTCTGGATTGTGACCACATGCTGTCTGTAATTCTCTGATGTTTGAATACAAATACCTCAGTCTGCCTCATCAGCAATAGTAGCGAGATCAAATTATGCAGCAAACAGACCAGACATGTAATGTATTCTGGTATGACTAAATGTTACGAGGTGCCTTGAGCAGATGTATGTGTATGTGTAACTGCACAGTCACATACCTGGCAGATACATGCTGGGAGATGCTTTTGGAGGCCTGGCGTAGAACGTGCTGTAGTATTTTCAATGTCTGCTCTCGCATCCACCCCACATCTTCCTGCACGTCTGGCAGCCACTCCAAAAGTCTACATATGAGACAATTATTAGTCAATAGACATTGTAGATGTGTTTAGTTATAGTGATATGTTGCTGGTTCAGTAATGTCTGCTGTATCATAACTGTTACAGGATGGTGAGCTCCACTAATCAATAAAATCATTTAAAAAAATTTTTTTTAAAGCAGAACAATGACTTGCTTTACTTAACTACACAAAGACCTGAGCTGATATGCTGCTATTTCTGAGTGCATATAAAATAAGGAGGTAATAGGACCAGATATGAATAAGTCCTACACTACCTGAGAGTCAAGGACATAGCAGACTCCAGAGGGAAAGTGTAGGGGAGCATCATGGCTGAGGCCATCCTGACAGGAAGCAGGTTGCTAAGCGACTGCGCCAGGCTCCTCCTCTCCTTGCAGGCCTCAACTAGAGCTGCAGAGGGAGGCAAAGAGAGAGGACCACAGTGATTACCCGAAACTATACACAGAATTAAGCTGCTTTATGCAACACTATTCATGATTACAGTCTTTCTTATAAGCAAATACAGTATTTCTCTCTCTTTCTCTCCCACTAATACATAGGAAGTGGATCCAAAACTACACACAATAGGAATGAAAGTCCTGTTTCTATACCCACTCATTTGTATGCATTACTTTAAAGAAGCATACTTTACATTATATAACTGACTGCATCTCATGGTGTTTTGAATTCTTAATATATTTGTCCTGCCATCCAGGCAGCCACTGGTTGTGGTTTGGTACGAAAATCAGCTTGGAGAAATGTGTTAGTGTGTGTAGATTAATCTTATTCATCCAGGTAGTATAATGTGAAATTTAAATTAATACAAAACATTATTGACCAGACTCTTGCATTTAGTAGACTCAACTCTTTTGCAGAAATGAGGATGTTAAACATGTTTCATTATTCATTTAAAAGGAATCTTACTGTAGGTTCAACCCAACATTGCTTGAGTTAAAGGTACACTATGGAAGTTTTCTCTTCTATGCCCAAAGTTTGTCTTTATGTGGAGAGGTGTTGTCAAAAGCTTCTGTGACCCCAGACTCATTGAACAGCCTGTAAGCCTCGACCCTCTAATCCTCAATCAGAGGAGGCCAAATTTAGAGATGGAAGCTCATAGCTGTCAATCAATACATGAATGTAGTCCCGGCCTACAGGTGAAAGGCTGGGTGGAGCGCAGTGGAGCAGAGAGGGGAGGGAGGAGTGGAATGGTTTATTTTTGGGTCTCATGCTAGTGCTAGCGTGATGTCCAGAGCTTGCATAATGTAGCTTTAAGCAATCCATCACATTAAATATCATGTCTGTAAATACTGTTGCTAATAATATCATCTTCGCATTTGTGATGCAGTGCCAACTTTTCAAAACAATCTGCCCTTTTAACTGCATTAGTTTGCAAACATGAAAAATGTGAAAGAGCAGATATGATGTTCACTGTTAAAATGTAGAGTAAAGATGTAGAGTAAAGTTCATTCTTCAGTGATTTTACCTTGGTGCAGGATGGGTGGAAGGTGGTCGATGATGTGGTGTTCCAGTTCTTCAATAGCGGAATGAACCACCATTGCTCTCTCTTCCACATTTAGCTTTTCCTCCTCCTCATCGCTGTCGTCATCATCATCCTCATCATAATCCTCATTTTCTTCTGCATTAGCTAGCAGGGGTCTGTCTCTGGCAGGTCCGTTGAAATTAAGCAACCCTGAATACAAAAGGAAACACGAAAGCAATGTTTTTTTTAGGTTATTTCTTATATTTATTGACATACTTGTAAAAGTTGATTTTGTAATATCAAGTTGATTATGTGCTTCCCAGTTGCTATAAAGTAAATAAACAAATCAACATCAGTAGCTAATAGGCAGCAACACAAGCCTCGTCACAGGCAAAAGCTATCTATTGATTTGGTGACATGTGGTCACAGGAAGCACAAGTTCTGATAGCGTATCAGGTTGATAAACTGTGTGTACTAATGTGTCCTGCCAAGTGGACAAAAGATCAATTATGCTTGTTAGGACCAGGTTTCTTTTTTAAACACAGGTTCAGAGAAGGTCATAAAAGAACATAAACTATCAACTCTTACCATTTTTCTTCAAAAAGTGCAGAGCATCTTTATACCCCTGCTTACACATGGTCTTCATAACCTGCAACGCAAAACAAACATTCATCTTTCATGAGTCAAACAAGTCCACTGAGTTCACTCCAGTTCATCTGAGCCAATCAATTCATGTGTAGATTTGTGTTTGTGTGTGTATATGGAGCTAAGTAGAGTGTAATCAAGTGACCTACCATCGGGTCTGGAGGGAAAAGTGCCCTGGAGACTCTGTAGAGGTTGGGGAGAGTGAACTGAATGCTCGTGTTGGTGAAACGCAGCTCGTGTATGTTGGTTGAAGTGTCACGGGGGCAGATGTCGCTCTCTCCGGAGAATGGAGACACGGTGATGGTGTTTTTCAGCTCATACTGAGGCAGGTTGTCTGAGATTCCTCCATCAACATATCGCTGAATGATAAAAAGATAATATTTTTATATATAGCGTCTGAATAAACAGAAATAGATCACTAAATGCAGAATATCTGCTATTTTGCTGTTAATCCTTTGAGGGAATTGGAGGATATAAGGCCAATCTGATAATAGTGACATCATCTCTGTGAATTGATAATGTTTGTTTTTATTGAACTTTTAAACTTAGAGCTGGGAGGCATGCAGTTTGTGTCAACAGATAAGACCAGAGTGACATCAGTTTTTTTGAAAAGGAGCCACTGAGAATAGGACAGGACAGAACAACCTTAAAGCCTCTGCCAACATGGTCACATCTACCACTCTCATATTTTAGTCACAAGCCCTGCACACACACAAGCACATGTAAGCTATTAAAATCCAACACAAAGGCCACAGAGGGAGGGTGGGAGTGCTGGCATTGCTCAATGGTACTTCCCAGAAAACCTTTGCACTAGAGAGACATGTCCAGAGAAAAATACAAGTTTCCCCTTTAGTGTGAGATCTCAGACAAACACTAACTCCTGAGGAATTTATAATCACTTTGTTTCCACGCATGTGCCGTTCAACGAAAACACATTCTTTAGGAAAGGAGGGCTCTGATGGGGGCAAATGAAAAAAAAAAAGAAAAAAAAAAGGTGCCAAGAGAAACAACAATAAAATGCAATGAAAGGAAATACAGTGCATTATTCAAGCAAAGCAGCAAGGTAGACTAGCCCTTACAGCTCTCCAAGAGTAATGCCCCTGTATATGTAGTTCTTAATCATGAAGGTAGTTTATTTCCTCTTGATGCAAATAAGATATTGGCTACAGAAGGAAAGTGCATATGTGCTGAAAAATACTAGATATTACTCACCACTCCTTGCAGGCTAGGAGGAATAAGGCCACAATACACTGGGATGTAGGCACTGCATAAACACGCCTGGTAAACAAAGAGAGAATAAGAGAGATATCAGTTTTGGACAAATTGTTAAAGATGGTATTAGACAAAATTACAATGATGGGAAAAAACAAAAAAAATACCAAAAACATTAAAGTTGGATGACCTACAGTAATGATATTATATTGGAATTACAGTGTAAAACTATATATTAATATTAATTGCAGTGTCATGATACAATTTAAATGCTGTTACTTTCTGTTCTTAATGGAGATGTTAGTTACACTTAATGTACTTACTACACTATTGTAGCTAATCAATAACAATCAAATCAATAACAATAACCAATCTAGTCTATAAAATGTCAGAAAATAGTGAAATTTAATGTTATAAATTCCCAGAGTCCAAAGTGGTATCTTCAAATGTCGTTTTTTTGTCTGATCAACAGTCCAAAACCAAAAGTTTACAATTAGAGAATGATTTAAGTTTTTAATTTAAAAATACCTGAATGATTAATTGATTATCAAAACATGCATTTTCTGTCAATGGACAAATCTTTTCAGTTCTACTTATAGTATATCTACATTACTAATGATTTTGTCTTAAAATGTCCTTGTATGTAAATTGAATTTGAAAGCATCCTAAATATACTGTCACACTATCAGTGTTGAGCTATTAAATCACCAACCAACTCTACTGGAAAGGAAAATTTACTCAATAATATTCACACCTGCACCAGCTCCTCCTTGTTGTTAAACTGAGACACCAGGACATTTTCTCCATCGGTCACTCTAGTGAGAGAGATTCCTAACCGCCCGCTGGCCTGGAGGTGACAATCATCTGGCAGAGAGCGCAGCAACATGTGACGCACAATCTTCATCAGGTTAAAGGAAGGATGCATGGGTCCCAGGAACCGCTTTCTTGCCTCTTTGGCAACATCAATGATGTTTGCACCAGTCTCGCCTGTGAGTACAAGATGAAGAAGTCTGAGTCTCACAGGGGCAATGCTCTCTAATTAAAAGTACTCTTATTGTTGATGTAATTGTCATCTGGTTCATGCAATCATACCATCTACAATCTGTAATTCAACCTTCAGTTAATAACATGTTTGATTAGGTATTATACTCAAGGAGGATATTTCATTTATGTTTGCTTAAAAAATCTTTTAGAGTGCTTTATTATGAGATAAAGATAGTTAACATTTAAAGATCACAACAGAATTGGAGAAGGCTTGACTTGTGGGGCATATTAACCTTGACATGGTCAGAATGTCACATTGGTCCTTTGGCTGTGGTTGTATCTAACTACCAGTGGTGGAAAGTAACTAAGTACATTTACCCAAAGTAATGTACTTAAGTCAAGAGGAACTTGAGTATTTTCATTGCATTCTACTTTATACTTCTACTCCACAACAATCCAGAGAGAAATATGATACTATCAGTTTAGAAATATGACACTTTGCTAGATCAAACCACCCACCTGTGTATAAAGTAGTTATTAGTGCCACCTCCACCAGCTACAACTTTAAAGTAATAATCCAATACTACAAAAGCTACGATATACTGTATAATAGTTATAATACTGTGAAATTAGTAAATCTGCACAATGAGTAGCCTACTTTTACTATTGTACTTAAAGGATAAGTTCCTTATAATACTTTTTGTAATACTTTTGCAATGTGGTACTACTTCCTCCACCCTTGATAAATATACACAGAGGTTATACTTGATACTTGAGTGTTGCCCAATACTTTAGTACTCTTTTCTGTAAAACTCGAAAGCTGTACAGCATCATTAATGCCCCTGTAA
The DNA here is from genome assembly GCF_914725855.1 of Thunnus albacares. NCBI lineage: Eukaryota > Metazoa > Chordata > Actinopteri > Scombriformes > Scombridae > Thunnus > Thunnus albacares. The sequence goes on along the minus strand of NC_058112.1, from coordinate 20,314,025 downwards.
ATACTACAATGATACACACCGAGACATACTCCAGTGACCAGGACAGTGGCGGTGAGAGCTCCAGCTGATGCCCCATACACATGTCTGGCGTTCAGCACCAGAAAGGGAGCCTGCTCCAGTAGACAGCTGGCGACACCGATGTGGTAGATCCCCAAGAAGCCACAACCTGCAAACGAGATGTTCCAAGGCGAGTCTAACGGAAACATACCGGAGACCGTCTTTCACTTTGTCAAATGGGTCTAAGGTCACTCACTAACGATGAGACTAAGTTCACTCACTGATATTAGCAGCTAAAAAAAAGACAAAAACAAAGACTTTCAGAGCTGGGCACCGTTAATTTTCCCTGCTGATAACTGTTTACATGCTATCTTGATGGTAACTTGAGCAGCTAACTATTTTTTTTTAGCTTTATATCTAACTAACGATAGACGTCACTTTTTCCGTTGCAGTTACCGTCGCTAAATTCATACGCGCCTATTTAAACACACAACAATTGACTTGTGCTGAAACTGAACCTGGTCTAATTAAAATCAGCCCCTCTTAAATAGCGGACGGGTACGCGGTGCACCACGGGGAGTTGTTGTTATTCTACATACCTGGAGGAGGGCGCAGTGATGAGCGGCGTGTCCAATCACAAGCTGCACCGCAAAGCAAACGAACCAATCACAATTGAAACGGTTGGTGATGTAACCAATCACAAGCCGCATCGCTGGAACACCCGTGAAGTCATTGAACGGGCACTCAAATATGTTTCCCCTCACGTTGCTATGCATTTTGTTCTGTTTTTTTCTAAATTTAACTGCTTTGTTTTCCCTTTTTTTTTTTTTTTTTTTTTTTTGGTTAGGAGAAATATGTTCATGTCCTTAACAACTGACATAGGCTGTAACGAGGCTGTGATCGTTACATCCTCGTACTACTGTTATCAGTAGGATGTGCATTGATATCCGACTATGCAATATTGGCTAGATTAAGCTATTGTTTACAAATCGATTAAAGCAAACTCGTGATAGTGCGCACTAATGAGCCTGCTTATCTTTACTCTCTTCTGTTTATTTGTAGTCGAGGTAATTCTCAAAAAAGAGACTAATGAAAAACTTTCACTGTGTGAAAAGCCCTAAACACCAACATGTGTTTGAGGAACTTTGTTCAGGAGCAGAATTACAGTCAATAAAGGATGTACAAATCCTGCTTGCAACGTTTGGGTTACAAACAGTAGTAGAGTAGCCTGTTTCACAAGAAACATTATGAAATTACAAATCTGTTGCATCTGAAGCACATTCAACAATAACACTGAAATGTTTTTGTGGAACATTTCCTCAAAAAAGTATTCGCTGAATTTGGCTGCAAATAGTCACTTTGTGGGCACGAGACCAGGTTCTGTTTAGGACATGAGTCCTCAGAGAGGATATCCTGTTGTGAAAGCACCGTCAGCTTGGGTACATTGTCTTAAAAAAAGTATCCCCGCTCTATCGAGTGTTTATTGAGTACTGACAGTCCTAGCAGGGTCAACCAGGCAAAGTGGGTAACTGCCCCATGACCCAGAGCAGGATCCAAATGTCCCAGGTTCACTGTGTGGCAATTGGTTTTGGTGATTTTATTTATTGCCTATTTTCTACGACAAACAGAAAACCTGTTGCCAGGTAACGTTAGTCGAGCACAGGACTGTTTGGTCTCTGGGTGTCTGGGCAAATAATGAAGTAAGTTATGCATGTGTTTGCTGTCTGCTCTGTTCTTAACATGAATTAAAAGACAACTGTGTACATATTCGGTGCACAGAGGAGGTGGGTGGACGGTAGGGGTCGGAGGGTCAATAGGGGCCCACGCAAGGTTAATCTAGCCGTGCTGCTTCAATTGGTTTTCTTGCATCAAGAATAACAATAAAAATAGTTGAGGTTAATTACTAATAAACTTAAATAATTACAAACTTTAAATGTCATGTTAAAATGAACACATTTGTGTTATTGTAAGAACAATTTTTATTAAAGAAAAAATTGTGGTTATGTACAAAGACTGAAAACGTGATGGTATTCTGGCTGAACTTCAAGACTCTGTGACTCAAAAGTATGAAATGTGTCTGACCGAGAGATGACATTTGCACTGGGAGGTTTTTCTGAGGAGAAATTTGTTATTGTTCCCAAGTAGCTCATTGAACAACACTTGGCCTTTGGCACAGTGTATCTGAACCATATGCAACTGTATACTTCTACTTCTACCACAATATTTACCTGACAGATAAATGTTACTGGTCACATTGCAGATTCAGATTTTATTCACAATATAACAACAAATAAAATGTGATGCATCACTATTGATTAAACTATCCAGCATTATACAAGAATTAAAGGCTCTACCTTCAACACAAGTTAAGTCAATTTAAATACATTGTGCTAATAAAACCTCTCTTTCAGTCTTCATTTTTAAGCAAAAATTTGAATGCAGGACTTGTACAGTATTTTTACAGTGTGGTATTAATAGTTTTACTTAAGAAAAAACTTTTGAGTATTTCTTCTACCACTGCCAATACCGACATTTAGTTAGAGAAAGGGTGAAAATAAAGCAAGACAGAGTTTGTCTGAGGCCTCCAAATCACTAAATCAGCCCCTGATCTGAATCAAACCAGTTCCTTTCTCCATGATTAAATGGTTTCCATAACAGAGATGAACTTTTGACACAATTTTTTCACCAATATGCAATGCAGTTTTTACTAATGGGTCATGAATGTGCCACAGTCACTGGTGAAAGAACTGAGATCTTTTTCTCATGTGAAACTGGCAAGTAAGTGTCCTGCATAAAAGTACATGTAAAAAAAAAATGTACTTAAAGTAAAAAGGGCTCATTAGGCACCAGAATGGCCTTTGTCAGAGGATTATAATATGTTATAGAATTATTATTACTGGTAATACTATAACAGGTTGACATGAAACTGTTGAGTTGTAAAGATGTGTTGCATGCTATAAGCTGATATGTTTTGTGTGTGAAATCTTTATCTGTGAAGTATCTAGTGACTATAGCTGTCAAAGAAGTGTAGTGGAGTAAAAAAGTACCCCTGAAACCCTGTTGAGTAGAACATAGTAGTATAAAGTATGTAAAATCAAAATACTCCAGCAAAGTACATGTATCTTAAAAATGTACTTTAGTACTTGTTCTTACATTCCACCACTGAGCACAGTTATGAGATTAAAAAAGACTAATTATGTAATGACTTCATACTGTTATTCTATAGGAGAAGCCTTGTGACAAATCAATTTAAACTCCCTTAAGTACATTTTATTAAGTAAGTCCTTCACTGTTTTTATTTACAATCAATTAATAAAATAACCCTGTAAAAGAAAAAGCAGTTAAATTTTGCCATAAAATGACATGTTATAAAAATCAAAATAAATAAAATAATGATATTTCTTCATATTTCCTTCAGTCTTTGCATCATGAATTATTAGTTGAAATTCAAAATGGAATCACAAAATTAATTGTTAAAAAGGCTTTGGAACATAACTTTTTGTTATTCCATTTACTAATAAATAAATGGATAAATAAAAAAGACTTTTTTATTTTTGGTGCAGGATATAATATTTATTCAAAAACTGATATTTGGCTTACACTGTTAACATTTATTTTTTTTACTTTACTTGAATTACTATGCAAATAATTTATGTATTTAAAAAAAACACTAATATTTTTTGTTTTTATTTTATTTATTTATTTGTTTGTTTGTTTATTAAAAAACAAAAACAGTACCATAACAGCTCGCAGAGGACACTGAACAGCGTCTCCCGGTGGCCGAACACGTGCTCACATCGAGGGCTCACGTTGACACACAACTGTCCCGCCCTGAGTTGAAACTTTGGCGGCGCATTCACTGGCGCGCTCGGTTTTTTCACAGCAACAGCCGAAGAGGCGGGGCCCCCCTTCTTTTGAAACGAGAAAGAGATTTAGTCTCCTCCTGCTTCCCGCCAGTAGACGCTGTACACAAAAACGAACGAGAAACTGTGACGCAAAGCCTTTTCTTTGAAAACATTGTCGGAGTTGAGGAAGTAAGTGTGCAGAGTGAGATGGAGACAGGGCAGGCTGGAGAAATAGGTTAACGTTACACATTATTGACACAGTAACGTTTCATTAGCCCGTAAAGTAACAGTAATAACGGATAATTAAAGGTCACTAACGTCGCTGTAAGGGTCATCAGATGTGTAATTTTAGCTAACATTAACGTCAATATGGTGAAGCTATTAGCTAGCTTCTTTGTTACGCCAAATTCAAGCAGGAAACATGTCTAACAACATATTCGTCGCTTCTCATGACAGTTATTTATCTCTGTGTGGCTTTAATGACAGTGGACATGTCCAAACGTGTTCTGCGTTCGTACACATCATGCAGAAAGAAAACCTGGGGTCAGTACTGGACCTGTTGGCTACTGTTAGCCGTCTAGTGTAATAAACTGTGGTTTGAATGGAGAGAAACAGCGAGGAAGGGGCAGCTCCTGATGAAGAGGATGGAGACCAGGCAGCCAGATGGATTATGACGCCAGACAGGTCGGAGGATGAAGGGGTGGAATTGACACCTGCATGTAACCCATCAAAGACCACATCCCAAGGTGGAGGACCAGACCTTTCTAGGGACATTTTGGCTATTAGGCCCTGGGAAGGACTTGTATACCAGGATCAGGAGGAACCAGAGAGAAAGACTGGACCAAATATATCAAGAGGTGTGATGTCTGAAGGTGGAGGAGAGGTGGTGGAGCCAGAGAGTGATGCTCCTTCTGTGTCTCCCTTCAGCCTCACAGACACCTGTGCTCCTTCCATATCAAGCCTCTCTTCCTACTCCTCCACCCATCATCATGCCAATTTTTCATCATCCTCATCTTCCTCTTCCTTGTCTCTGACGCCACCCCTGCCTCCTTCTGTGGAGCTGTCAGCTGTGTTGACTGATACCAAGCTGACCCTGGATGTGTACCAGGGAGGAGCAGCTGCACTGCCGCTGCTTTGGGGGTCCATTCCAGGGCAGCTGAAGGGCCTCCAGTACCTGAGACTGGGCTCTGAGGATAAACCAGGGCTGGATGGTGCACTGGATGTCCTACCTCATCTGACACAGCTGTGCTCACTGGCTATTAGAGGTACCCCACCCCCACCCCCATTTAATGTGGTGTCAGGTGTTTGTTAGCCCATAATTAGTTAATGGCTTTTTTTTGTATTTTTTGTTAGTCATGACAAAACTACTATACAAAAGATAGCAAATACTGTGTTAATACATTATGATCTAAGTGTCACTCTCTGTTTTTTCTTTTACTCCTACATCTCTGCTTCTAACTGCGCCTTTTTTCTCATTTAAGGACACTGTTTTTATGACTCACAAGGTGACCCCTTGCCTGGCCTCCTCACCACTTTGCCCACATCTATTTCCTCCCTTTCTCTTCTGGTGCACCTGGATCTCTCCTTCAACCAGCTCTCTTTCCTGCCACCCTGCCTGCTCAGCTTGCCTATGCTGTCCTCCTTGCTGCTCTGCCACAACCGCCTCTCAGCTTTGCCCCCTGATATAGGCCAGCTGTCCACCCTCACCTACCTCTCCCTCCTGGGGAACCAGCTGGTCTCTCTTCCCCCAAGTCTGGGTCAGCTGAAAGCGCTACAGACATTGGATATTTCATATAACCACCTCCAGCATCTACCTGATGAAATTGGTTATCTGGGAGAGCTTGTTAAGCTGGAATTGTCCCATAACAAGCTGAAGCAGCTACCAGAGACCATGGGTAAGGGTGTAAGGGTGAGTGGGTGTGCCCTGTGAAATATGTCCACATTTTGACTTAATATTTTGATTTAAGGGAAATTAAAAAAAAAAAAAAGTATAAACCTGTCATCTTTGTTGCACAGGCTCTCTCCTCTCTCTCAGGGAGCTTGTCATCTACAGCAATAACCTCCACCTGATCCCACATTGTCTGAACAAACTGCCTCTGCTGAAAATAGACGTGCGTGACAATCCTTTGGGAAAACCTCCAACCCCTCCTCCTCTCCCTCCTACATCTGGTAAGCAGGGGAAAAGGGGCTTCAAATTGATTAGTGCTAAAATAATTTCACTGTATTGTCATCGGTTACATGCTGTTAGCTTATATACTTTCAGTTACATAACTTTTTAAACTTCTTTCTTACCAGATCAAGCAGAAACAAATATTCCAGAGTTGCACCTCGGATTCAATCAGCACAGGTACAGTGTCACTCTCAGCATGGAAATGTTTTCTAAATCTTTGTAGTACTCTTTGTCATTTAAAGTGTTTCTGACTTGATTAAGATTATAGATGTCATCCTCCTTTTGCTCCTCAGTTTCTGTGTTTCGTCTGCTGGGTGTCATGTGTTTCTCCCAGGGGGGGCCGAGCTGCTGTTCCCCCCAGGGTGTCTGGAGAAAACCAAAAGACTGGAGTGGGTGGAGAGAAGGCCAGAAAGGAAGTGGGTGTGGCTGGAGGAGCATGACATTTTACTGAGTCGTCCGCTGGAACTGCGTCCCCATGGAATTACATTTCTGAAGGTACATTGAATGTAATTTGTTTATTTACAACATCTGTTTGAAGTAACAACCTAGTTTCTTTTAAATCACTATTGTGAAACCTGTAATTAAAAGATGCAGTATTGTGAACTTGGCATATTTTGTTCATCGTAGGTTATTCTTCTTCCATCTTGTGATTGTGTTATGATTGTGTGAGGTAATTGTACTTCAACTTTGACATCTTTGCAGCCAGTGGAGGTGTGTGTGCCATACCATCGGACAAAAAGAAGGGAGGTGGTTGTGCGGAAGTTTGATGGACAGTCATGGAGCACTCTGTCCACTGTTTTGAGGAGAGGAAGTGAGAGCCATAGCAGTCACCCGGGAGGACGACCAGCCAGGGTAAAGCATAAAACCTCCCACTTCAAAAGAATATTATTACAGTTGTATTTAAAGGTTTTTTTTTATTTTTTTGGTTGCACAAATTGTAACACTAGCAATTAAGTTTGTGCTGAAAATAAATCACCCCTTGGTATACCTGTAGCTGGCCTGCTGCTCAGTGAACCAGTTCTCCTGGTTTATGGCAGTGTCCCGTCCAGTGAAGGACAGCTGCTCCGTTACACCAGCTGGAGCCCTTTTGGTGTCCACTTCTGACCCTGGAATCAAGCTTCATTTCCCTCCAGACTCCACCGTTCAGACCCGCGCTATAACTTTACAGGTAGGCACAATGAGTAGCATCATCAGTGTTGTCAGTGTGGTATCGGTGGTCTACAAGGCTGTGGGATGTCTTTCTACCTGTAGGTGCTGCAGGTGTCTGTGTCGGAGGTACAGGCACTGTGTGGGGATCCTCAGGCCAGTGTCAGCCCTCTCCTCTGCCTCTCCCAAACTCCAAACATACATTTCCTGCAGCCTATCAAAGTTCAGGTCCCTCTGCCATCTGGAGTCACAGGTACAATATGCACATGTTTATAACCAAATTTATTAGCATATAGTATAGAGCTGCCACTATAGGTATTAATCGATAGACAGAAAATTAATTGGCAACTATTTTGATATTCGAGTAGTTTTCAAGTAAAAATGCCAAACATTTGATGATTTTTTTTTACTTTTCCTTGTCTTAACATTATAGTAAATTGAATATCTTTGGGTTTTAGACTGTTGGTTTAGCAAAACAAGACAGTTCTCTGATGTTTTATAGATCAAGTGATTAATCAATTAGTAGAAAAAATAATCTGCAGATTAATCAATAATGAAAATAATTGTATAATAATTGCAGCCCTAATCTATTTACATGTCTGGTGCTTCTGCAGGCCACACAGTTGATAAGTCCTGTTTGCATCTGCTACATGGAGACCCCACTGCCCAAACCTGGACTGACATCACGTCCCAAGTGTCTCTCTATGTCACCCATTTATATGCCATTTTCTACATTACGCATTTCTCCTGGTAAGTTTTCTATAATATATTCTCATGATGTACGTTCAATATATATATATATATATATTATACACTGTAGTCTCACAGCTTTGCATTCTGCACACCATCACAGGTACTGGCTGTGGTACACCACTCAGCGCTGTGTTAGTGGGGTGGTTAGAAAGGTGTATCAAAAGCTAAAACAATTTAAAGTCCAGTTCTTCGTCCTCCAGCGGAAAACTGATCCCTCACAAGTCCTGCTACAGTGTTTACCTGCTAACAAGGTTTGTAATTCTCCTTTCCGTGCAGTAACAAAATAAGACGTTTATGAATGCTAAACAGTGATTGTGATGGCTTCTGTCTAGGTGGAAGTCAGAGTGCAGTCTTTGGCAGAGCAATATGAAGGACCTCAGCCTTCAGACGTGTGTGACCTGCTTGAAGGAGAGCAGTTCTTCGCCGGGTTTGAGAGGGGCTTAGATATCAACGCAGGTCTGAAGTCCTCTTTGAGACTCTATCTTAAATAAACATTTTTTTCTCTGCTCCCTTTCCTTCCAAGGTCTTGTGATGTGCTGTTGCATAATAATTACCTTATGTAAAGATATATTCAACAGATGGCTATTTGTAATAAGTCTTGAGATGATATTTTTCCTGCTTTCACAGACAGACCAGACTGTGTGGGAGGAAGACTGCGTTTTGAATTTTACTCCAGCCTTAAGAATCTGAAGGAAGTGTACATCTCTCCAGCTCAGGGACAGAAGGGGCCTGTGAGGGGACAAGTAAGACAGATATTGCAGTCAACAGACAATGGCTAGTGAATGTTCAAATTTTAACAGCCAATCAATAGATTACCATTGTTTTGGCTGGTGAGTGAAGCAAATTTACCAGCCACTTGCATATTTTACCAGCATTCGGCTGGTGGGTGGTGCTAATTTTGTGCGCTGCATCTAACATTTCCACAGTACATACTAGCACATATGGTGCAAGGGCAACATGACCTCACCCACGGTATATTTTAACAAACAATATTTGAGCAGACTGCACTTATCAGCCATCTACATACAGTACATTTTACACTTAGTGACCTGAACAATGGAAACCCTTGTACATGTACTTGTTTTGTTTGTCCATATGTGTAATATATTTGGAGAAAAAATGCAGTCTAAAACAATCAAAAGTGTCGTCTCCAATAAAAAAAACTGAACCTTATAGCAAAGGTAGTTATTATTTGTATAACATTGTATGAATGTTGTTGTCGTTTCATCCCATGAATCAAGCTGTAAGTTCTCCTGAGAATATGCTCTGCACCCCTGTTACAGGTGTCTTTTTATAGAGGGGAGATTCCCAGCAATCTGCCAGAGGAAGTGGCGAGAAAGAGGAAGGGGCACGACAGCCAGTGGCTTGCAACTTTACCGCTTCGACTTCCTGTCAGTTGAAGAGAAGTTGAAGAAAACATTATCTTTTTCATCTTATTTCTTATGATAAAATATATATTTCTGCATTTGTGGATAGTATGTGAATTAGTAGGAAGATATTTTGTCTTAAAATTTTGCATGGTATCATTATAATATTAGATTATCTGCACATTGGTTAGAAATAGAAATAAGAAAAATATATACAATGTTCCTCCCATACACAGGATTACGTAATTTCTAGACTAGATGCTTATTTCTCACAGTTAGAGTAACATAAACATTGCTTACGTGCATGCGTCTTCTTCTGTTAGCTGCCACCTACAAATAACGTCACATTTTGCCTCTTCTCCGCTTTTCTCGTAGGCTCTAAACTCAGAGAACAATTACATCATGGAGGAGGTCACGTATCCTCCTCTGAACCTGGGTGACCCTGAGAGCGGCTACCTGACAGAAGCCAACCTGCTGTCCATCTCTCTGCAGATCGGACAGGACTGGCGCGTTATTGGCATCAATCTTGGCTTAAGCTACACGGAGCTGGACCGCATTCAATACAAGCACAGGTATGACAAACATGTCACGTTCAGGCAAAATTGCTCAACTGAATCCAACAATACTGTTAATTCACAGGTTGTGATATTTTTTTAACATGCTATCATAAACATGTTCTCTGATTTCATGATCTATATTCAGTACTTATATATTCATTTTAAGGCCAAGAGAAAGCACCAAACTGCCAACATTTAATACTATAAATGTAAAAAAACGCATTATTACGAGATACATATTTCCTTGTATCTCCTGATATATTTAGTTTCTTTGTAAACTTGATTGTTTGAGCACTTAATTTGAGCAAAACATATGTTTTTAAAGAATTTAAGGAATAAGGTACACATTCATAGGAAAGTAGAGCTTCATTATAATGCAACAATAAAAATAAACCTAATATAGAATCCCATGATTACCTGAACCTGACCTTCTTAATCTAGATTTTAGTTAAAGATGGAATAAAATGTGTAATCCAGCAAAAGAGATTGAAATATAAATTTTCAGTTTAAAGCATCTCTGGGTGAGCGAATGACGTAATCAGTGCGTGCATACGTGTGTTAGCACGGCCAAAGCCTCTGAGGGGACGAGATGGAGTGAGATGTAATGTGACTGAAGGAAGACAGCAGCGGGAGAGAAATGGTAGAGAATTTTGATTGTTTTAATCTGCACTGTCAGCCATCACTAAGCCATCTGGGACACTGCAGGAGATTACATACAGACTGATGCTCATCTGGCCCTCCCCCTGCTCCTCATGTTCAGAAAACCTCATGCTCATGACGCATCCCGGAGGCAGACAGCAGGAGAATAAAGCAGTATGTGATGGCATACATGCATCTTGTGTAGGCGGTTTTGTGCGTATGGTTGTGATGTAGGAATGCACATAAATAGAAATGCAGCTGAGATTTATAATGAATATTTGAGGGACTGTTCTCAATAACAATTTTCCATAGGAAACAGGTGGTGCACAGACTAAATCTGAGATTTCACGCATACGCAGTACATGGTTTATCCTTCAACTGCATAGAGATTCTTATAAAAGCAACAAGTTTATTGTTTTAGTATATTTTATAGTGTGTTCTCAAGGTACAATATCTAAAAAGTGATTTTATCCTACAGTGGAACTAAAACATACAGTACTGTCATGTTCATAAGTTGCTGCTACTGAGCGAGTATAAGAACAACAGATGCTCCTGCTCATGGTCACAGCTGGTTATTGCAATTAAAATAGTTATTGGAAGAATATAATCTTGTGGTGATGTGAGACATGCTGATATCTACTCCAGTTATTTAACCAGCTTTTGGTGGCTCAGTGCAGCCAGTAACAGATGATGTAAAATATCTTTTGTATGTTCTGCTCCACTCACCAGGGACAATCTGGGAGCACTGGTGCTGGACATGCTGTTCCATTGGGCCCGTGGACAAAGCAACGCAGGTCCAGGAGCTGTGTCGAGGCTGGTGGCTGCCATGGTAGAGAGCGGCAGGAGAGACCTGGCAGATGAGATTGAGGACATTGTCAATTTAGGAAGAAGAAAGTACACAGAGTCACTGAGAAGAGTGGGACTGGAAGCAGAGAGCCCCTCCCTCGGTGAAACACAGCAGTAGATAAGCTCACGCTGGGTGCAGATGGCTGACTTATACTTGAGTAACCGGTTTGTTTACAGTGTGCCCATCATCTCATCCTGCTGTCTAAACAACTCCTCCTGTCCTGGAGTACAAAATGTTTGTTTTCTTCCACAATCATAATAACCAGTTATCAGCTGGTGGCACCTTTTACTGAACCTGCAGAAGAACAGGCAAAATGGATGAACTGCTTGAAGATAATATTTAAATAATAAAATATTAAATAAATATTTATATAAAAAAAAAATCCTCACTTTCCACTTTTAAAAAACTCTCAATATGCAAAGCAATTCTATAAAAGCGAATTTCCACCCAAGAAAAGGAAAAAAAATTATGAGATACTATGTCACAATTATAAAATTGTGAATTCAAATTTGGAGATTTTAAATTAAAATTACAAGAATCTAAGTCACAATTTTTGCACACTAAGTCAAAATTTATATATTTAGTCAAAACTACAAAATACTGAGTCAACATTTTGACTTACTAAGTAAATATTATGAGATACTGAGTAAAAATGAATGAATCAAAAGTAGCTCAAAATTTTGACTCTAACTTAAAATTTTGATGTAGTATCATAATTTACTCGATATAATTTTGATTTAGTAAAATCAAAATTTTGAGTTAGTATCTCCTTATTTTGACTTTGTATCTGATCAATTTGAATATCTCATTATTGTACCACAAGTATCTTTATTTTCATCATTCTTAAATTTTCATGTATTTTTCTTTTCTTTTTTTGTCAGAAATGCACTTCCCTCATATATTTCACTGTTAGCTGTTACCAGGACAGAGCTGAGAGGCAGAACAAACACTAGAAACTGTGGGACTGTCTCACAGGTCTGAATGACGTACAGAAAGTGCAAGCGGAGGCCATTTTTATGGTTGATTGAATTTCTTCTTTGTGTGCCTTTTGGTAACCGAGCCAACCTGTTCAGCTGCTGCACAATTTAAGTGACATCTCAGAAAACAAGACTTTTTAATGTATGAATTTCCATAATTTTTAGTAAAACTATGATATAAAGAAATGTGTGTCAGCTTTCTTTTTTTTAAAAAACTTTTTGCTTGGGGTCCTGTAGTGAGTCATTGGTTGTTTTAGTGCTGCATGCTCCCCTAATATTTCAACTCTGGCCTTTTTTCTATTTTGGTGTTGTTTTTTTTCTTTTATTAACAAAAGGATAATATACAGACATTCAGGTAAACAAGAGGAGCACATACAGATCAAATTTAAATGACACAAATACGTATTAAGAACATTAAGTGAAAATATTTAAGAGAATTATCTTAATCCGGCCACTTTATTAGGAACACCTGTGCAATCTAATGTAATCCAGTACAACAGCTCTGCCATAAATTCTACATTTACGAAGCTTATACATTTTCAGTTTTTGTTGACACTGTCAGAAAGGTGATAATTCTACTTTATGTTTATTGTTGAGGTCATAGTGGGTGGTGGTGTGCAAGGGTGCATTACACCGAATGGCGTTCCTTATATTTTGCCCCCCTCATTTACGTTAATGGCGTGGACAAAATATTAGGAACACCATTCAAGTGACAATGTCAACAAAAACTGAGAATGAATTTAGCTGTTGGATTGCACAGGGGTCCCTAATGAAGTGGCCGTTGACTGTATACATATACATATAAACATATTCAGTCAGAGGTTTCAGGGAGAAAAAGTTCCATAATGTTTCAATAGATTATTATTTTTTTGTGAGTGATTTAAGTAGAGAATTCAGTTCTAGGAGAAAAGGTGAGATCATAAGTAGTGATTTTTTGGAAAAAATTCTGTTTGTGGATTAAAAATGTTGCATATAGAATAATGAAAATCAGATATTCAAGGGCACCATCATCTGCATTATCATCGAAACAAATAATATCTTGTACAAATAATAACTTGTAAATGAGTACACAGCAGCTTAAAAAAAGTGAGACTAGATCTGTCAAAATTTTTTTTTGAGGTATTTCACAGTCAAAAAAATAGATGAGAAATGGTTTCTATATTACAAAAAAAAATACAAGAACTATCAATGTATGTAAACTTATCAATAAACCATTTAGCAGGGTGTGTAAAATTTTTAAATGCATAGTCCTTGTTTGAGACCTCCAGAAAAACTTGCCTTTAGCTACACATGTTGGTGTTCAAGGTCACCGGGTTGAGATGAATCGTCACGATGACGCTGGCGACCATCCCCCACCACCCCTACACCTTTTTACTCTGCTGCAAATGAAAAGTGTATCTGTAGTACTTCTACTACGAACCACTAGGGGACCTATTTTTTCATCCCTTTTCTATTTTTTTTTTTTTTACCGGAGTCCTACCAGCCAGGCTGTTCCCCCTCTCTCCCTCCCTCCCTGCTTGCCTCCCTTCACTCCCACCTCTTCTACCTCCCTTCACTGGACTCCTATGCTAGTAACACCGGTAGGTTAGCTATTGTCGGTCTGTCAACCAGAGACATAGAGAGTAGATGCTTTGATTTCACGCTGCAACCACAGCAGAGGAGATAACGGAAACAGCTCTATGTGGTATGTACATACATAACGGGATGTTGTGAATCTAGCGGTTGACTGCTTCAGATTAATGTGTGTATTGCCGTTATAGCCGTTATAATAATCCACCTGGGAATAACGTGAAAGCGAAATAATAAAGCGATATAATAATGCTAAATTAGCGGTTTAGAAACGTTGGACGTGAAACGCTAGCTTGTATTTTTAGGCTGGGATGTGATTGCAATGTGTCAGGGGTTACCGCTGCGATACGAGAGGCAGCAAATAATTTTCCGTTATGTGGCGTTTTCATCATATGGCGGCTTTAAAGATGTAACGGTGACGGCAGGCCTGTTTGCTGACCGTTTACAATCTCAACGGCTATGAGTCACGAATGAATAACCGTTATACTTGTGTCGTTCATGCAAAACGTTATATTTTGCTCATAAAACCAACGAGCCGTTGGGCGCAGGTGTAACTAATATTCACTATCATTTTAGATAGAAACGTGTTATTTTGAGTCTGATGGCTTGTATGGACATTTATTCTTATCATGACGTTTTAACCGTCTTTCTCCCGGAGCTGAGGGGCCACAGCGGCCGCCTTCTGCCGGCTTCCGCTCAGTAGTGAGGGGTGTAATTATCATGTGGGCAGGGATGGTGGTAGTGGAGGGTAAACCCATTTAAACTGTACCCACCTCCTTTTTGATTGGTAGAGGAAAGTGAAGGGGCTCACCTATTGCGAAATTGAAAGAATAATGGAAGATTTAGTATTTCAAAGGATATGTTGACATTTTTTCCAAGTCTGCCTCAAAACAACATTCCTCCTGTTCATACTGGCTATTAAAAGATGCCCTTCAAATGTGCTTTCAATGTAAGTGATGGGAGGACAAACATGTGTCCACACAGTCATTTTGTGCAGAAATGCATTTTAAAAAAGTTATCTGAAGCATATATGAGGCTTCAGCAGTCTGAGTTAGTCATATCAAGTGAATATCTGTCAAATCTACAGTCTTTTTTAGCATCAAATCCCCTTTTTGTGTTTCCCTGTTGAGCTCTGTTGGAAGTACAGTAAAAAAAAGATGGACTTTAGCACCAAAAAGACTGTAACATTGAAAGATATTTACTTGATTTGACTAATTTGGACTGAAGCTTCATATTAGCTTCAGATAAACAGAGGGAGGCTTGTGGATTTTGGCCCCTATCACTTACATTGTAAGTGCATTATGAAGGGATCTTCTAATACCCCATAAAAACAAAAGAAAAACCTATTTCAGTGTGCATTTAGGCACCTGACTGTTGGTTTAAGAATAATTTGAAAAACTGTGAACCCGTCCTTTAATGAAAATGTAAGATTAAATGTCATTATTCCCGAGTGGGTTACCTGCTGGAGGCCATTTATATACACACAACTCACAACTCTGCTGACTCCACACAGACACACATAAGGACACATTTAACTGCTGAGTAAGATGTCAGGCAAACATGCAAACTTTAAAAAAAATGCACACTTTTAGAAGAAGAAACTTTTTTTCCATCACCAGTATATCAGTCAGGTTATGATGAGTCCAGCCAGTGTAATAAAACATGGCTGCAGCCTTGAAATAATTGATGAGGTTAGCCATTCTTGGGTGTAGGGTGACATCCTGGGCTTTCTAATGGAAATGTTGTACCTTTTTGGCTGTAACACTGAACCATTGCCTTACTCTCATTCAGTAGAAAACAATGATCTTGTGTTGAATATTCATTTAATCTGCATGCAGCACTACAGGCATATAGCATTCCCTGAAAGTATGCATAATCCCAAAGGTCAGTGGTATGTGTGCACAGAATGGAAACGACATGTAGCAATGCTGGTGGGATGATGTTGCTGTGTGAAAGTTACAGTCATTTCAGGCCATCTAAGGCCTTACTGTAATCTGCAAACTGAAACCAGATGTTTTTGTGCTAGTATTTGACTTTCTCTCTAAGGGAAGTCCACTCACAGTGGTATTATTATTCCCCAATCAATGCTGTAGGAAAGCTGAGAGGGAGACAAAACAGAGGAGCTACAAGAGAAAAGCCCCGGGTGAGTCAAGAAACTGGGCCACCAGAGATACCTGTGGTGTCAGAGGAGGGACTAAATTCAACACCACCTCTCTGCACAGAGGGGACATTTTATTCTGCCTGAGAAACTCACTGATGACAACAATGCATACTTGTGCAGGTTTAATGGCTGCAACATGAAATCTGTAGCACCTGTAGCGGAAATGTCTTGCTGTGGCCAGATCATAATTTGCACTCCACTGGCTGTAAATGAAGATTGCGAGAGCTTTCATGAGTAGGTATTAGGTTTATAATCCTGATGCTGTAGGGAAGAGGGAATAATAATCAGATTTATCTGTGACACCACAAAATTCATCCCTTGTTTCCGCACTGCTGTAGCTGTCTAAAAATAGGCCGCGTCTTATAAACCATTGAAAAAAAAACATGATAACTATACCAGCTGTCTAGTTTATTTTGAAGAACAGCAGGGTCAGTGATGAGAGCTGTAAAACTCAACACTTTTAGAAATAGCTGATGCAGCAAATGCCGGCAGTAGGGCTGCAACTAACAATTATTTTCATTATCGATTAATGTACCGATTATTCTCTTGATTAATCAATTTGTGTAGTTCATAAAATGTCAGTAAGTTGTAAAAAAATGTCCATCTCAAGTTCCCAGAGCCAATTTATACTCTTAAAAATGTCTTGTTTTGTCTGACTGTAGCCCAAAACCCAAAGATAATCTGTTTACTATCATAGAGGAGTAATGAAAACCAGAAAATACAAACATTCGGGAAGCTGGAACCAGATAATTTTTACCATCTTTACTCAAAAAAATTGCTTAAATGATTATTAAAATGAGTGCCAATAAATTTTCTGTTGATCAGCTAATCGTTTAATCAACTAATCATTGCAGCTCTAGCTGGCAGTAAGTCATATAATCCTAGCACATAGTAGCTTTGCAGTAGACTTAAATAATACTTACTAATTCGTACTTAATTAGAAAAATAATGGCCCCAGAAGGAATGTAAAAGTGAACAGATTGAGTTTTATATTAGATCTGACCTCTGTGCTCTCACAGCTCAGAGAAGTACTCGACATCTGATAGAGGATTGCAAGAGTGTGTGTGTGAAATAGTCCTCTGCTGATGGCTCAGAGTCCACAGTGTGTTAATCAAACCAGTTCATGTGAGACAGATGGATTGGTGACAATAGTTTGCTTTAAGTTTATAAAGGGGGGGCTGTGTGATTCTCATTTCTCTACTGTAGTTTTCGACTGTCATGTGAGGTGAGTGCTGACTATCACAGTGCTTTGTCACTAGTCACTCACTTCCTGTTATCATTAACCAAACTGACTGTTATCAAGTCAGCAAGAACTTTACTCTGTTTGGTGCTCGAGGAAGCAGAGAAGCAGCCAAGAGGGTGTGACAGATAAGGCAGGTTTTTCTCTGGTTGATTTGAATGAATGGGATATAATTTGCATTGAGTTTTGCTTAGTCGATAAACTGGATTTGTCTCCAGATTTGCAGCCTCTGCTGTACAGGTTTATATTTATCTCTCTGTAATTCTTCTGTAAGACATGAATTGGAGCAGATCAATAGATGCAACCAGCTATTCTTTGTCGCCACATCACTTCTTATTCTCTTGTTCTCTTCTTTAGGCTGGCACTGATCCAGTAATGTCAATTCTTGTTTTGTAATGCACCTCTTGTATGCATACTGTTTTGTATTGTTAGAAAGATGAATTGGGTGAATTTCTGCAAGAACGTACATGCATCTGTCTTATTTCAAATGTGGTTTTTTTCATAACTATGCTTATAACAAATTTGAAATATCCCAAGATTTTTGAAACTATTACTACTGTAGCTACCAGTTCCAACATAATTTTCTCCAGCAAACGTATTAAATGTACATTTTCCAAACATACATAGCAGATGCTTATGCTTAATTGCATTGAAACAAATTCCAAAATTAATTCAGTCCAGGTATTATAAACATTTTATCCATTGTGTTTATCTACATATTAACCTCAGAAGTTACAGTCAGGTGACTCTTCTTTCAGGAGAGTTAGAAGACAAGAAATGATCTTGTATTATATTTATGTTCCCTGTCGTTTATTCTATTACATATTTGCACTGCATGTAACATGTGGTGTCATTCATAAATGGTATGTAAATCATTATGCTGACACACTCTCTGCCCCTCCTTTGTGGAATTACATGAGCAGTTTATCAGCATTTTATGTAAAACATTGGTCCATAAACTTTAAAAAAAACTTTTTAGGAAACTTCTAGCACTTGTAAGATTGTGTGCTGCTTTGCTGACGAGATTCTACAAAACTTGTCAGTATCCTTGTCAGTTTTTATTGCCTTATTGTTCAACTTGATGGACAAGGGTCAGAACAGAACTGTTATCTGCGGCAGTTGGTGCCCTAGTAGCTCTTTAATCAAGTGCGTCTGGTGGTTTGTTCAAGGGTCTGAGTTAAGTTGTTACTTAGTTCAAGGTTCTGCATTGCAGGCAAGTTACACAATCACCTTGTCTGTTATTTACTCATCACTGCTTATCTGCGTTAGAGGTACAAACTCAAAATATGACCTCTGTGTGATTGTGTGTGTGTGTGTGTGTGTGTGTGAGATAATTCAAGTCATTCGGGGTCGACTAGTTTGATAAAGAAGATTTTCATTTCAGTTTTTGTCTTCTGTGTCATGTCTAGTCAAATGTAACCCCAATAGCAGAATAATCTAATATTTTGAAAATGCATGCATCTGAGGTGATTTAGTGATACAGTTAGGTGGGGTCTGGAGAGATGAAATACCAATTCCACTGCAGTTTCCTAACACTTTGTTATTTTTTCTCGTGCTGTGAGAATAAAAGGAATTCCTTGGAGATTTGGTTGCTGAGTGATGCCACTGTGCTGTGGACACTGAGGCCAGTTGTTTCCACACAGACTCCGATTGTCGTGACAGGACAGCACAGCCAGGCTATGACTGTAGGTCAAATAAATGTCCTGGTGCAGACACGGTTGTATGGTGTGGATGAACTGAAGTGGACAAGTGAAGCTGCAGGCACGTTAGAGAAGGAGGGAGACGTCACTTTGATGGGTGACTCATGTTCGACTGCGGTACTCTTTACAACCCATAGATTTTATTCTCAGAGTTATTACCAACAACACATATAGTCTTCTGTTAATTATGGTATAAAGAGTTAAATTAAAGTGCTGACTGTGGAGTTAACAGCATGTTGTGTCTGCTCAGGGGGGAAGTCATTGAGAGGAAATGGAGAAACAAAAGTAGCATGCAGTAAGCTGAAAAAGTGGGCTGAGTATCAGTGCTTGGTGAGAAAACGGTGGGATCGATGAGCTTTTAGAGGGAGATGAGTGACGGAGGTGGACTGTGGAGTCTGCTGTGTGAATCTGCAGGGAGCAGAGAGGAGAACACTCAGCCTACAGAGACCAGAGAGGCGGCTCGCTGACCTGCTCTGAACCTCCCCACCCCCCCCTCTCCGCCTCCCTCCTCCACCTCTGGAGCAGCCAGCCAGGGCCTCAAGTCCCCATCCAAACTAAACACACCAGAGCACAGCTGCATTCACGCCGCGCTACAGTTATCAGAAACCTAAACATCCACACATGCTGTGCAGAATCTGAGGAATTAGTGATAGTGGCTAAACAGGGATCTTACGCATATGCACTTCACAAAGAAACCCACAAGTCAGCAAAGATCTGAGTAGGAAAGCTGTGTTTGAGAGTCGTGACTCGTGACTGAGGGAAATGATGGGGGAGGGCCGGTGTGGAGGAGAGAGGAGGAGGCGGGTTGCACACACAGAGGCAGGTTGTGATTGGTGGATGGAGGGGGTGGAGAGAATGAAAGGGGAAATTGGAAGCATCTTTTCACACCGAGGGCACACTGTATCAAAAATAGAGAGCATCTCGGCCACATCCAGCATATTTCATCTGTTTGCTTAAAACGATGATGTTTGTGCACACAGAGGATAGAGCGTCCTCTATACAGTATGACTCTAGTTTCACAATGAAAGAGCTTATGCATAAAACATTAGTGTTCAAGGACACGCATGACGACAGATGTTCCAGTTGTGATAGATTCGTTTAACAGAAGGTAATCCCTCTACAGCGATGGCTACAGCTCTATTTTGAGGAACTGTCAGTAATGTTGCCTAATTACGCTACACAGTGGGTCACAATGGGAAATGTCTCCTGTGCCAATGTCACTATTTTATACCTGATGTATCTTTTAGATAACAAAGGAAACTCTAATAGAGTTTTTGATAATCGACTGTAGGGCTGAGACAATTAGTCAGTTAACTTGTTGATTGCCAAAAAGATAATAATGAACTGATTAATCATTTCAATATTTTTGGGGGATTTTTTTGTCTGGATTGCACTTGTCTCAACAAAATCTACTTATTCCTGTTACATGTTCAGTAATTCATTCTCTTATCTTGTCGTTGACATTTAAACATCGTCCATTTCTCCCATTTCTCTCGACATAGCTCCTCTTAACATTTCCATATCATATATTTCACTCACAGTTTTCAGCCATTCATCCAGTGTTGGTGTTTCCACCTTGTACCATCTCTTCCTAATAGGGTTTTTACGAGCTGCCAACAAAGCTTTCAACAAATATCTGTCTTCTCTTAACACAAGATCTCCTGTCATATTTCTAAAGTACAGTACTATACATGACCTTGGTATATCATAGCCCAGAATTTTGATTATAGCCATACGAACATTTTCCCAAAACTGTACAATTTCAGGACAAATCCAAGATACATAGAAATGATCTACATTTATTGCCCCACATCGTCTCCAACATGGTTGTGCCATAGACAAGTATTTGCTCTTAATTTTGGGTGTAATAAAGAATCTAATTACATTCTTCCAGTAATATTTTCCCCAGATATGTGAGGACGTTGTTGACTGTTGTATTCTCCAAATATGCAACCAATCATCTTCTGCAGTATTCACACCTCTCAGCTTTACATATAGTGTTGTCTTCCCTCTTCTTTCCACTAGGTGCTGATATAATGTAGATATTATTCTATGTTTCTTTGAATAGTGAACTCTAATTATGGATCTAATTATTCCATTTTCATCTAATTTCATATTGTGCTTTATTTCTCTGTCATAAAAGTCCCTTAATTGCAGATATCTGAAGAAGTCCTGATTATATAATGAATACTTTTGTTTAGACTCCTGAAAACTCGTGACATCTTTTATTACTGTGCATAAAGCTGTTACATCATTTGATATCTATTGTTTTAACATCTGAGGGGATAAAATGTCTGTCATAAGCTATCCATCAAAGTAGTCTGAGCTCTTTCTCTAATCTATATTTTCATACTAGATTAAACCACAATTCTAATGTGAATTGAGTGACAGTATCTACCTGCTCGAGTAAATCCTTCGCTACCTCTCTGTCTCCAATGAGGCTTTGAATTTCCCTTCCTTTTACATATCTCTCTAGATTTTTCCATTTTGCTTCGTAGTCTTTAACACACCAGTAAATTACTGGTCTAATTTGTGCTGCCTGGACATATTCTCTAAGGTTTGGCAATGACATACCCCCTTTAAGTTTCCCAAACTGTAATGTTTCGGTTTTGACTCTTGTCCTTTGACCATTCCTTATAAACCTTAAAATAACTTTATCCCAGGCTCTGAACTGTTTCTCAGGTGTCTCGATTGGTAATGACTGAAATAAGTAGACAAGTCGTGGAAGTATATTTATTTTTATAGTAGCTGTTCATGAACTGAAGTCCAGTGGAAGGACACCCCACCTCTCAGTATTATTCACAATGTCCTGATCCACACCCTTTCCTTAGTCTTATGTTATAGGTTTTGGAGTGTTGGTTGATAATACTGGGTCTTTTATTTCATCTGTGTTGTGTTGTGAGTTGTTTCAACTGGCCTCAGTTTTAATTGCAATTGGCGTAAAGCAGTGTTGTGAATTGCAAGATAGCCTGAATTGCTTTCCTAGTTGATCTGTTTTCTTGTATCTTGGCTATTCTTGGTTTGTTTTTATTTGGTGTAGGAATATTTTGCCAGACTAAGGCTTAAAACGATTAACCTGCCACCCCATTTGTATCTGAGGCCTGTATTTGGGGGGCATTTTGGAGTCAGTGTCTGTCTTTGTTTTAGTCATTTGTGGGTTTCACAAGAGTGGGATGAACTGAAGTCAGGACTGCAGGCACTGCCCATCTTTAGCTGCAGCCTGAAAATGAAAACCCACCTCCTAAGACTACACCTCCACACTTCACACTAGCGCTTCAATCTCACATCTCACTTCTTTTAAAAAAAGCACGTGTGATATGGCTCCCAAACACAGTTTTAGCTGTTTTTTTTTGAGAAGGTCACACTTCAGTCTTCTGATGACATCAAGCTTTTGAGTTTTTATGCACTTCCTGTAAATTGCTTTGCACAAAAGCATCTGCTAAATGAATGTAATTTACCAAAAGCCAGTTGATGACAGTAAATTGCGAGAAATTGTTAGAAAATAATGAGAAAGCAATCATTAGTTGCAGCTCTAACCAACTAATGGATTTTCTGAGGTAAAACTTGTGTTTGCAGTATTTGCAGTGTATTTCATGTGGTGTAATACCTTGTTCTTTAGTAAAGCAAGTCCATGTTGTAATATTTGTGAACATTGCTTCATTATAGCTTTTGAAATGCATTGATCCTTTATATCTGTTTGTGGCCACTTTATAAGAGTTTGATGTGAACGTTCCTTTACTTTTTCTTTACAGATATACCCTAACTTGAACTAGCAACAAGTGCAAGGAGTCGAGCAGACGAAGAATAATCCGAAAACACATAATCCAATTTAGACAACAACACTGCTGTAACAAACAACAAAAGAGAAGGACAACATCCAAGTGACCAGCTAACAGACAGATTGACACTTTGACCAGCCAGGGCTTGAGATAAATGGCTGACAAGCAGATCAGGTAAGGCTGAAAATAGAACGACTAAAACGGTTTTCAACAAATACAGCAGCACTGCGGCTTTTCTATGTCATATTTATGTCTCTTTCTCTACCATTATCACCTTCATCCAGTTTGCCTGCTAAATTGATCAATGGGGGGATCGCTGGCCTAATTGGAGTGACCTGTGTGTTTCCCATTGACTTGGCCAAGACTCGCTTGCAAAACCAGCAAAATGGATCTCGCCTTTACACCAGCATGTACGTGCAAACTCAGTACTTTATTCTCACATATGAACAGTCTCTAACTCTCAGAAACCTTTTGGCTGAGTGATAGTCTGACTAATCAGTAGCCTCACCCAGCTTGTCAGCAGATTCTTTTGACTAACATACTACATCTTTTGTATTTGTGTTTCAGGTCAGACTGCCTTATTAAGACCATCCGGTCAGAGGGATATTTTGGGATGTACAGAGGTAAGTTATAAATTATAAGAGGAGATTTTGTCATTGATGTGTTACCAGTGCATAAATGAGAGCATCAAAGCTGTTGAATAGCAAAAGATTCTTACTTTAGGCTGCATATTGAAGCTGCAGACATCAAATAAAGGAATCTGTGTCTGAATGGTACATGCAATTATCTGGAAAAACCTTCCATGGTCAGTCGCCTCATTCTCTCTCTCTCTCTCCCCCTCCTTTTTTCCCTCCCTTTTCTTTTTCTTCTTTGTGCCTCTTTCTTTTTTCCTCTCTGTCCTTTTTATCCTCTCAGGGGCGGCGGTGAACTTAACGCTAGTCACGCCAGAGAAAGCCATCAAATTGGCTGCCAACGACTTCTTCAGGCATCACCTCTCCAAGGATGGGTGAGGCATGAATGTGCTGACAGGCTGAGTGACACACACCCAATCCCCTCATTCGCACTGTGATTAACTGGCGTGTTTACTAACATGTAACCTGACACATTAGCCGTCTGTATTCTCACCAAGGCTCCAGTTAATCCTCCACTATTCTGTCATCTCCTCCGGGGCACCAAGAATTTCACAGTGGTTTGTTAACTGTCTGGTTTGAGGGTACAGAGTTACTCGTATGCGTGTCAGCAGAAAACCAATCTAAAATCAAGTCACCAAGTAAAATTAGCACATTCTGGTATCACATGTCAAACATTAGGAATCATAATCTGAGTGTTGCTGAAGGCAAGCGCCCACTGTCCCCCATGAGTGCTGTCTGCATAGTTAAACCTGAAGATTTCTGGGCATCTATCTCCATCTCTATGGTGACAAACATGCAGGCTGATGAATGATTGACTTGTCTGGCCCGACTGCTTGTGAATTATTAATCTGCCCTTGTGCCTGACATGTTGATATAGAAGACAAAGATTAGCATCAGCAGCGCAAGTGGTGACAACTCTTTTTTCGAAAGACTGCAGAAATAAAGATGTCTGGCTCTTATACTGTCAGGCTGCATGCTTTAATCTGATCTTGTTTTTAATCTTTTTTGTTTGTTTGTTTTTTTTATAGAAAACTCACTTTGGTCAAAGAGATGCTGGCTGGGTGCGGGGCAGGTACATGCCAGGTGAGTGAGTGAGGTGGTGCATTAAGTACATCCTCCTGTTCTCCATCTGGAACTGCTGCCTTTAGCAGCGCTTAATGTCAGCTCACGTACAAACCAGTGGGCCTCAGCCGCAGCCTCATTTGTCTCTGCCTGGAGCTAGAATTAGCCACGACCATATTTAAATGAGAGCTGGTAGTTGCAGAAACATCCTCGCAGTTTGTCCCTGTTATCTGTGATCTGAATGTGACCTGCAACGTTCCATTTTCATGAATGATTTCTAATCACGTAAATGTTGTTATGTTAGCAGATGATACACCGGCAGCTAGATTTGAGTGATCAGATAAGAGGTTGTGAGAGTGCCTGGCCATGTACACTGAGTGAGTGAGTCAGAGGGAAATGCCTGTTGTCAATGAGGCCAAAGGCCTCAAGCTCAAGGAACGTGATTAGATTAAGTGTAGCAGACCTTGGATTAAGATTGCATCTGAGAACATGACCATCTCACCCTTAATCCAGTTAACTAGTTACTACTGCTTGGATTGCAGAGGAAAACAAGAGTTGACATTTAGCTAATGAATGCCAGTAGATTCACACTGGACACACGTTTCTGCCCAACACACTCAGATCTTCATGTCTATACCAATCAATCTTTCAGATTCCATTTATGCACAGAGAAGAAGTCAGCACAGAAATATGTGATTAAACACGCAATTCTAATGAACTACTGTCTCTGTTTTGTTGTAGGTTATTGTCACAACTCCTATGGAGATGTTGAAAATCCAGCTCCAAGATGCTGGACGCATTGGTAAGGGGAAATAAAATGCAGATGGTGGCTCAGCAAAGAATGAAGTGTATGGTGATAAACTGATAAAATAGGGGCCTCATGTGGTCATGTCGGAGATTACAACAGCTTCAGCCTGCTTTCTTATTGTGATGAATTCAAAATGTCTACCCATATACCTGTTCTTAGCGTTGTGTAATCCTTGTCACGGTTTTCATGTAGCTTTAAGTCTGCTGTTAAAAATGTTTCTCATGCTCCACAGCTGCTCAGAGGAAGCTGATGCCAGAGACGGTGGCGGCTGGTACTGTGGAGACCAAGTCCCCAACAGCCATGCAGCTCACCAGAGAATTACTGAGAGAAAAGGGCATTGCTGGGCTATATAAAGGCCTTGGTGCCACATTGCTCAGGTAAAACAGATCTGGAAAATAGTTTGGTGGCAGTTTTAGCGAATAATTGTAATGAATTTTGCTGTGATCATCTGTTTTATTTCTCTCTTTTTCATAGGGATGTTCCGTTCTCCATCATCTATTTCCCCCTTTTTGCCAACCTGAATAACCTGGGCAAAAGAGGCAGAGACGGGCCCGCTCCTTTCTATGTGTCGTTCTTATCAGGCTGCCTTGCGGGGAGTACAGCGGCTGTTGCTGTCAACCCCGTCGATGGTAAGCAGCGGGGCAGCGTTGTTAAAACAATGTGCTCACTGATAGTTGACGTTATGTATTCACCTGAGCTCTGTGTGTTGCAGTGATAAAGACTCGATTGCAGTCCCTGAATCGAGGGAGCACAGAAGACACGTACAGTGGAGTGACTGACTGTATCAGGTGACCTCATTATGTCTTATTGACAATGCGTATAGTCTGCCACAATACCTACTGGCACTGTCTACTGTTTCAGTTTATATAATGAGATTTTTTTTTGCTCTCTAGCAAAATCATGCGTAATGAGGGTCCATCAGCCTTCCTGAAGGGAGCCTACTGTCGAGCCTTGGTCATTGCGCCTCTCTTTGGCATCGCCCAGGTGGTCTACTTCCTGGGTGTGGGTGAATTTATCCTCAGCTTCTTGCCTAAAAAAGACAACTAAAAAGCACCTCCTTTTCTGCCTTTCCCTCCCATAATGCATCACCGCAACTACATGAGGATTCATCTCATTCTGAAAGAAGTTTTTGATCGTATTTTGGGTCAACGCATGACCAATCAGTACATTTTGTTTCAAATTTGTTGTGTTGAATGTTCAAATAGTTTAGGAGGGAGCCTTTGTTTTGCCAAGCTGCCTGTGGTGGCACACACAAATTCCAGTAGGCAGACTCAGCTCAGCTCTCTGGATATGAAGCCACAAATATCAGTTTTGAAGGAATATTGCTTTACGATTACAACATGTTATTGCATTTTTGAATATGATTGTTGAATTTTCGAAGTAGATGCACTGCCCTTGGTTGCTGCAGTTCTGCAAGCTCAACAGTACCTAATAATTTTAAACAGCATTAGCCTCTGAATGATTGAGAAGACCATTGTGATCAATTGAAAATTATAAACTGTAACTACATTAAATGCACAAACCGTACTTAGATACTAAAAATATTTGAGAACACATTTACTAAGAATCTAAGTTAAGATTTTCCCCAAAGCTTATGTCTTAAAATATAGTATTCTTAAAATCAGAGCAAAATACAGTAGATGCCTCTGTTTCAGACAAAGACCCAGGGAATGTGTTGATGTGATACCAGCACACCCCCTATGATCTTTCCTGAGAAGTCACATCCCTTCCTGTAAGTGGCTGTAATGAACTCAGCCATTCAGCTCCGAGCAGACTTTGATTGCCTTGGCTTTTTAAGTGGATCAGGTTCCATCTGATATTTAGCGCTACCACAATGGTTTGACTGTTTTGCCTCTGTGAGAAAGATAGCTGTGTTCCACAATAGACTCAAGAGACAGTGTACAACAATTGAACCCTATGCACTGCCAAACTACATACAACTCTACACAGAATCATAAAAACTGTCAAGCATGTTGTATTGTCTAACCACTCCCGAATCAGTGATGTCACAGTGGGGTTTTTTTTTTCTTTGACGGATGATGGAAAACACCTGCTGTGACATCACTGATTTGATTGTGGCCAGAGAAAAGTATGCTTTAAAAAATTTCAGTCCACAGAGAGAAGCACAAGAGCAGTCTTCTGCCCTGGCTGACTCATTGTGGATTCAATTGAAAGCATTGAACACTAAATGGTTTGAAAGTAATTGTAAAAGAATGCTAGATGATTAGTAGATAATCAGTAATTATGCTGACAAATGGTCAGACATAACCTGCTGAGGCCTCAACCATACAGTCACCCATTGTGGAGCCAGTAAGACCTTAGCTGAAACAGTTCATTTCCCTTTACATCCACATATAATTATCATTGTTTACAGAAGAGTTCACTCTCAATTTAAATTCATGAAACGTGTCCGAACTTGAATTCAGTGGCAGGACCCAAAGAGCTAATGAAAAACCTTTCTTTATCGGAAAATCAAACCAATGTTGTATGATTTTTTACCAAACATCTCTCGCTTGTTTGCTTTAGAGGTTTTGTTTGCTTTAAGCTGCTCGGGAAAGCAGTCCTGTTGTATCTCTTTTATGCATCACCACACTGAATCCCTGCCATTGGTTTATCTTGCCGGAGATCAAGGTGACTTTGATGTGTATTACCCAATCACATTCCTTCCTTGCTCCCACTGTTCAAGCAGGTCCTCACTTGTACTGTTGCACTGTAGATATGCGACGCAACTTTTCAATGTATTATCATTTGTGGGAGTGAGAACTATTTATCAATATTCCTTTCTATAGGCAGTATAGCACTATGTATTTGTGTGTGTTCTTTTTCTGTGTCAAAGTGTCCACCTTAACTATATTGTACATATGCAGATGATATGAACTTTATGTTTTAGGATTTATTGTTTGTTTTGTACATGATGGCTTATTTGCACACCTACCTCTCCAGCTCCCCTCCCCTCAATCCATATTGTGGTGATTTTATGTTATGATGATGTGGACATATCAAATGAAGGAACATGTTTTAATGCAACAAGCATCATTTGAACTTAAATGCAGAATATTGATGAGGGTTTTTTTACTGTATGCAAAGGGGAACACTAGAGTAGATCTTCTTCGATGGCTGCTTGGAGGTGCCATTTCTCCCGAGCTGCTGGTTACGTCTCTGGGTTGGCCTATTGTCCCGTTTCCAAATGTTTTATCAACTAGGACCAAATGAAACATCATATAATGATGATACACATGTAGTTAGCTCTAAGTGAATGACCTGTGGCACTACTGAAACAGTTCTGGAAATTGAATATACCCTGGACAAGGCCAATAGTGACCTGTGGACATCAGACATTAAATTTAACATCTGTCTTTTTGAATGGTGCTTCTTTCATGAGGTAGCTCCAATATGACAGTGGCAGCACTAATGACTAAGGCTGAATCACTTGCTAGCGAATGTCAGCATTATCAATGTCTTAACTGAAAGCCATAGGTCAGGGAGGGACAACAGAACTGCTAGACATCGACTGGCACCTCCAGCCGTGATGACAGATAGCAGCTGAGCCACAGGAAAAACGGCAAAAGACCTGCCTACTCGTGTGAGCTCGTCTTCATGAATTACTGTTGTAGTTTTATCGACATTCCGATTGCCAGTTCATCTCACGTACGGTGTTCTTGTGATCACAATGCCTATTTTTGTGTTGTTGAGATTATTGTTATGATTTTTAAACCCCCACTCCCCCACCGCACCCTGTTTTCAGATTATTTTTTCTGTTTTTGGTTGAATCTTGAAAATGTCGTACAAGTCATTTAGTTTTACTCAGCTGTGAATTTTCACTGACCTTGTGCATTTGGTTATGTATGCGTTTGTGTGTCTGACTATGTAGTGCTGTAGTTGTTGTGTAGTTGTTGGCGTGACACTGCGGTATTTTTCTCTTTGTCAGTCCCATGCTGTCTTCCCCCTCTTCCCCTCTATCTCTCACACTCCTCTGCCATCCTTTCTCCCCTGCATCCGTCGCCGGGGTACAGGTTAATGCAGAGGAGCTCTAAAACACCAAATGTATGACTTAGAGTGTATACAATCAAAGAAAGCACAAAAGGATTATTAGGCACAAGAGATCACATGGCCCACGGTGATTATACTCAGACAAAGACCTTGGATGTGAATCTTGACATTGAAAAAGGGTGTGCTGCTTTTGCAGACACGGATTGAAGTCTGAAATGTATTTCAGTGGAGATGTTGATTGAAATTTTAGTCTTGCAGGAAACTTAATCGATGTCTGTAAAACTTGATTCATAGGGCTGAGATGGGTCATTATATGAGACCCACTATCAGCAGTTATCCACAAAATGTATATCACCTACATATTCTAAATGAATCAGATATAAGAATGTAACTTAGATATTATAAGATGTATTATAATTATATTAAAGAGATTATTACATTTTAATCTAAAGATTTGTGTTTCACACATTCACTGAAAAATTAATGAACCAGCTCACTGATATGCAATAAGTAGAAGCCACACACTAGGAAAACAAACAAACAAACAAACAAAACAAACAGGAAAAAAACACAACACAACGTGTTAATCACAACATCACACAATGTATGAATAATGCAACCGGGGACCTTGGAGGCCTTTTGGGGTCTGAGCTCTCTTCATGTTCTCTTCCTCCAAGAGGAACTGTGCATTAGCACTTTAAAACACGGACCCCCACCCCACTGTCCATCTATAATGTCTCTGTGAATATGTGTGGTGAATGACACAGTCGTCTGAGACATTATTTACAATGCAATGAAAAAAAAAACTAATAAAATCTTGTGTTCCCTGTCACAATTTGCTGTTCAATAAACTGACTGTCCTTAACTCACTGGGGTTACACTTTTTTTTTTTTTACACTTATCTGCTTCGGTCCAGTAGTCATCTGACAGAATACAAAAGAACTGACACTACCGTTTTTGTCTGCAAAAGTGCTGTGAAAACCAAACAGTATAGGGCAATGTTTTGAAGAGAGGGAGGATGACATTGTGGCTCCCCGGGGCACAAGAACAGCTGAGACCGTTGCGATGTGATGATTTGCTGCTTTTGTGGAGCCACCAGGTGTCAGTGTGGGGTCGCAGGAGAGCTGTAGTCCTGCAGTAGTAGGAGAGGGAAGGGTGTCAGCAGGGCTGTACACTACAGGTGTATGCTAAGCTTGGGTGGTGTGGCAGTAAATCACAGGCTCCGATCTCACTCTCCATCTAGCTATCTTATTCTCAGTCATGCTAGTTTCTATCTCTCCCAGATGTGATACAGCTTATACACAGAGATGCCTTTCTAGCTTGTGATATTTGTGGTTCCACTTGATAACTGAGGTGTTTCTGCATGTTTATAACTTGCATGATAAGAATATGGAAATGTGTTTTCTTGTGGATTTGCATATAATGTTAAAGGTCGATTCCTGCATGTTTCAGCAGAACTGATGTTATGACAGGGGTTTATTCATTAGTAATCCCCTGGTGTCTGCTATGTAGTCAACACTACTGTTTTGAGCAGTCGTTTCCAGGCTGCTATTTTGCAGCATCCCGCAGCATAATTACATCATAGCACCTTCATGTAACCCTGCACGCACATGCACACACACACACACACACACACACTGCTGTTTTTCTATATGTTTGTGTCTCTGTATCCAGGTTTTATTTCAGCCAGAGTCAGATTTCATATTGAATTTTGTGCCTCATTGAGAGACTCCTTTCATCAGACTATCTACTCCAGTGTTTACACACACATCACACACACACACACACACATACACACACGAGAGATTAGCCAAAGGCTCCGTTTACTACAACGACAAGACTTTGAAATATAGAAATGAGCACCAGCCTGTTCTTATGCTCCTTCAAATCCCTTTCATGTGTCATGACTTAAGCTTCCACACCATGAACTATTATTAGCCTTTCATGCTTTCGAGCAAGAGGAGAAGGTGGAGAGGAAAGGTAGTCTTAAGTTGAGTTTAAAGGGAGAAACTGATGGAGGGAAGAGAAATCAAGAGGTGGAGACAGTAGAGGACCATCGATAAAAGGAGCAGAGAGCCGGAGGAAGGGAGGGGATGGTGGTGATGTGTATATAGGTCACTAAATCAATGGGAATCAGGTTTTTGAAGGGGAGAGAAGGGGGTATTTATAGATACCAGTGGAGACAGATGCATCAGTGACAGGCACAATGATGCTGGGAGCACAGGAGGGGAAAAAAATCTGGGAATAGACTGTGGTCAAATTAGTCCGCAGAGAATTCTTAGAACAAATGGCAAAAGATTCTCAATAGTGAACAAATAGCACAGAGCGAAGTGCAAAACAAAATATAATCAAATGGAAATCACTGCAGGATGCTTTGAGCAAATGACCTTCCCAGCTCTATTGACAAAGCGCAGGCAAACTGTTAGTTGCGGTATTGCAAATGCACACAGCATTTGCATCTACGGTGCAGCTCTACTCATATCCTATTGAACTGTAATCTGTGAGATCAGAGAAGCACATGATTGAATGGAATATTAGCTTTCTATTTTGCTGGCTTGTAAGGAGAACCTGCATATTTATTACTCCAGCACACTGAGAGCCACTGAAAGGCTGTGAAGTACAATAAACACCTTACAGACTTGTATGGATGGTCTCTAATGATTTACATTTAAATACATTAATTAAACAACTTTATTCCCACCATTTCTACCGAATGACCATGAGGACATGCTGGCTTGGTGCTTTAGTTTTAATAACTGTCATAGAGCCCCTCATTGCTTATCCCATTTATTTTATAATGTCCCATGTCTTAGTCTACCAGTTTCATGTAACAAGACATTCCATCACAAATTGGAAATTTGCTCTGAGTAGAAGAGGAAAAAATAATTGAAGAAATTGTTTTAAATTGCCTTCCGACTGTCTTTTTTTCTAGGACTAAGTCAAGGTCACGGACAAATTGTTCCTTCTCCACTTACAGGGCTGCCTATGTGTGATGTAAGACAGTCTGAATAAAGAGTGCTAAAATAATCTACATCTCATTTCTGCATCTAATTTAGGGAGTATCTGCATAGCAGCCACATCACCTTGCATCAAAAACCGGCAGAGGATGCACCCAATTACTCGCTGAGAGCTCTTAATCTCTGGCCTGTGCCTAATAATGAAGTCAATAAACTTGCATAGGTAAGTGTCTTGAATAAAAGGCCATCTGACCATCGTTTGTATAAAGAAGAGATATGGATGGCAGGTGCGGCCTGTTTGAAGTGACAGGGCCAGATGGGTTCCTCCTTTCCTCACCTTATACAAGTGTTCACTGACTCCGAAGCAGAGTTTTCATAAGATTTTACAAATTGGTGCATTAAAATGTGTCACTCAGACCACAGTATGTTGTTGCTTTAAAAACTAATCTGTCATAGAGGCTTAAGAGAGCCAGTAATGGAAAGTAACTAAGTACATTTACTCATATATACATTTTTGAGGTACTTACACATATAATGTTGCTATATAATTCACTGCATTTCAGAGGGAAATGTACCTTTGACTCCCCTACATTTATTTGATAGCTCTAGTTACTTTACTCAATAGTTCTGATTAATTAAACAATTAATCTAGTGCATACGTTGCCACCGAAATGTGACAAATATTCATCACTTTTTCTCTTTTTATTAATCTTTAAATGTCTTATTTTATCCAACTAGCAGTCCTAAACTCACATATATTCAATTTACAAAGATGTAAAATAGAGAAAGTTTAACATCCTCATACTGGAGAGGCTGAAAATAATGAATCTTTGTTATTTTTGCTTGATAAATGACCAATAATCAATTATCAAAATGGCTGGCAATTCACTTTGTGCTGATGGATGATTGATGCCGATTGATTAATCGCCTTTTCGTTTCATCTGCACTAAACAGTTTACACACAAAACATACGATCGTATTACAGATTATGATCCATCTTTATAGAGGATTAAACGCAGTAGTGTGTAAGGAAGCAAATATCAGCTCAACACTTACCACATTAATGCATCAGTGATAACAATAAACCAATAATATACATGCATCTATACAGTGAGGGACATTTTACATAATGATACTTTTACTGAAAACTTGTACTTTACAAACATTATATTGAAAACTACCCCCTAGTTAATGGACAAAATATTTTCAATTAACTTTTTTCAATATAATGCCCTCCAGTGCACCAACACCACTCTCTATGACCTCAATAATAGGCCTAAACATAAAGTAGAATTATCACTTTTCTGACAATGTCAGCAAAAACTGAAAATGTACAAGCTTCATAAAAGTAGAATTTATGTCAGAGCTGTTGTGTTGAATCACATTACAGTGCACAGGTGTTCCTAATAAAGTGCTCAGTGAGTATATTTTGATGGTAATACTTGTGTTCTTTTAATCCTGTGTGATTTTGAATGCTGTATTTTTATATGGGGGTGGTACTTTTGCTCAAAAGATCTGACTATTGAACATCCTTTTAATCCAGGTAAGCCCTGTCTGAACCCCACGGGTGGGCTGTAAATACAGTGCTCATATATACTGTATTTGATGATGGTCCACAATTTTAATTGATAAATGAAATGAAGGCATCAAGAACCGCACGTGGCAGCAGAGCAAACAGGCGGCAAAGACTTCTTTACACAGCTGCAAAAGTCACTTTTCCCCATTTTGTCCTCTGAGCCACTGAGAACTGGTGGTTATTAGAGAGAGAGAGAGAGTGAGGGAGGGAGAAAGAGAGAGAGGGAGAGAGGAGGGAGGGAAATAGTGAGAGTCTCAAACTGGTTAGACTACCTATCCACTAGGAGGAGAGGAGAGGCTGTTGAGGAGCAGCAAAACAATAAACAGCTACTACTACACAACCAACATCAGCGGAGTTCACGACACACGCCAGAGGAGTACCAACACAATAATTGAGACAACGCCATCGCATTTTTGCCTCGGAGTGAACTAACAGCCATGTATCTGAACAGGGAAGAGGACAGTAGCAAAGGTAAGATCCTGTACAAGAATTGCCACTCTTTGCGAAGAGCATCCTGACAGTTTCAAGGTGTTTCATTTCTGACCCGCTGTGTCTCTTTGAGGTTGTCATAAAAAGGAGGGCTTTTTTCCCCTTTTTTTTCTTTTTCACTGTCACACATCCCTCCCGTTAACGTATTTTTTTTAACACCCTCATCCTTTTGGCATGAACCGGTGATGTTGGTGAAAAGTGTGGGCTGTTATTATGTAATAGCAGTGCAGTTAATTGCCTCCTAGGAGGATGCTTATCATGAACCCATTCCTGCATTTATTTCAATGCACCGTGGAGGATTAATTGTGAACCTGTTGTAGACGGAGACACTTTTCATCATAGGTATGTTTTGGCCGGTGTGCACTGCCTTGTGTTGTCAGTGTTTTAGACATTTATAATACCTACTTAAGGGCAACATAACACAAGGTCAAAGCCTCTAGCTACAATGAAACCCAAGTAGGTTATTTATGGTGCTTTACAGCTTCCGACATCCTGCAAAAAATAAAAAGGAAATGGGATGTAGCTTGCTTAACGGGGAAGAGATAACCGTGCAGCAGCGAGAGGGGTAAAGAGGGTACAAAGGAGGCATATTTGAGTAATCTCTCCCACGTGTTGTTGAGGCGTGATTTCTTCTCTCATCGGGCGTCCAGAAACACACTCGACTCGTGTCCCCTGCTGTTACCATGAAGCATAAATAACTCTCTGGGGCTAAGAGGTAATGCTAATTACCACCTAAATCTTCAGGTTATACGAGAATAACACCTGCTGCTACCGAGGAGGGAGAGGAGGTGAGGAGGGGGTGTGAAAGAGCAAAAGGCAGAGTGGGAGGAGACATTTTTTTGTTCATTTCCCTGTGATGTGAGACAATGTGAGCTCACCACACACACACACACACACACACACACACACACACACACACACACACACACACACACACACGAACAACAACATGATACTGTACGGGGATGTGTGCAAGAAGCAGCAGCAGCAGCAGCTGCTGCATATAGGATAGGACAGTGGCTTGCAAATGATGATGCAAATCTCCGGATGTTAGCCTGAACATATTGATGCAGAGCTCTTAAGGAAAAAAAAGATGCACGAATTCTGTCAGGATAACCAGAATTTTTTTTGTCCTATTTAGTAAGAAAGGACAGTAAGGTCACTGTGAACTCCACAGAAGCGAATGTGTCCCAATATGTATATTAAGGGAATAGTTTTTAAAACCCTCCCAATTAGCGTGAGTTGTAATGTAATGACGTTTTAGTCCCGCTGTGGTTGCTTGGTAACGCGCTCCCAACGGTTGCAAGTTCTCAACGGTTTTCGAGAAATATGCAACTAGGTTACAAGTTTCAGTCAGGATACTAAAGCCCCTAAATTTTGTTAACGCTATTGTCTCCCTTTTAAACTCATATGTACGCTAAATTAAACTGAATTACACCAAATTACATACATTGTAAGTAATTAAACATTAGCTAGGTAATGTTTGCCGTATTCCAGTTGATACTAGCTTCAAGTATTGCCAGGATGCTACTTGGTGTTTTGTCAGGATTGAATGTGGTTAGGTGAGTTAATTACTGAATTATTGTTAACTGCTGCGCTACCTGCTAGGATGGCGATGTTGGTTGGCTGGTTCGACTGAAATATCTTGACAACTGTTGGATGGACTGCCATGAAATTTGGTATAGGTTAGACATTCATGTTCCCTAGAGGATGAATGAATGAATAATCTTTTTTGATATTCTGCTCATTTTTCTTTGTGGATGAATTGTCTTAACAACCATTGGATGGTTTCCTGTGACATTTGATGCAGCCAAATCCCCCCCCAGAGTTGTTATAACTTTGGTAATTTTCAGACTTTTCATCTGGCGCCATTGTCACGTCAACATTTCAGTTCCAATACTTCAATTTATGACCAAAAACAAGAGAAAAACCAATGCCAACATCAGTCTGTGCTGTGTTTTTAGTGCAA
Organism: Thunnus albacares; assembly: GCF_914725855.1. Lineage (NCBI taxonomy): Eukaryota > Metazoa > Chordata > Actinopteri > Scombriformes > Scombridae > Thunnus > Thunnus albacares. The sequence goes on along the minus strand of NC_058112.1, from coordinate 20,277,795 downwards.
ATTAGCATGTTAACACACTAAACTAAGATGGTGACATGGTAAATAATACTTACAAAACATCTACATGTTAGCACTGACATTAACATTTAGCTCAAAGCACTACTGTGCCTGAATACAGCCTAACAGAGCTGCTAGCATGGCTGTAGACTGTTGGTGTTGTTGAAGGTCATAGAGGTAGAAGTATAAAAAACTGTGGTATGTGGGACTTTAGGTCTGGTGGGTTAGGTGACGAAAGACAATCAGGTGTGGCAGTGGGAAGTGCTCAAGTAATAAAAAGCAAGATGTTGAGAAATGAGTGTACTTGTAACTTGTTAGAATTGGGGGTTATTAGGTCCAGGCAAAGACAAAATGTAGCTTCCAGGCAGTAAGAAATAAATGGACTGCAATTAAAGTAGTAAAGTTATGAGTAGGCTGACTGCTAATGTGTTGGGGCTTCTCTTTTAAGTAAGGAACTCTTGATACTTGATTGGCGCGCCATTAATTGATTTAAGCGAGCGGGTGTTCCTTTCCAGCGGGTGTTTCCCTTGTGGCCTTTAAATTCACACCGCGTCTCAAGGTGGAGTGGCAGGGAGAGGGAGAAAGGTCTACCGTGGACATATTGATTATGGCCTCAGAGGATTAAAGGGGGATGAGGACAAACAGGTTGATCATATGTGAGCCTGACAATCACAGAAACTGCTGGCCACTGTCAAATAACATCTGAAATCAGACTGGATGTGGGCTCTGATCAATACTGAACTTAGGAAAAAAGTAAATTGTAGAAAGTGGAAAGGGCTGAATGCTGGGGATAATGTGGCACCCTATTATTGTCTCTTCAGTGTGACGGCTAAATGGCTCATTATATATACCCACTGGAAAACATTCAACAACTATTTAGACTACTTACTGATGTTCAAAATGCAGCAATGTGAGCTCCAGCAGGGTTTGATTGTAGGCCATTAACATACAACTTGGAGATGTTCAGACCATCCAGCCCACATACACTTCTCTTAATTTGATGAAAATAAAATACATTAATATTTAATTATTTAATGGGGAAGTGTACTCTAATCAGCAGATGAATTGGACTTTGAACAAAACTCTCACAAAGCCAAAAATAACAGGATGAGTGTTCCTGCTTGTGATGGGTGTGGCATTCATTTGCTTTTGGCAACAGGAGGCATTTGTTTACTTTTTGAGACTAAACACTTAAGGGCATAGGCAGAATAAACAGTATTTCACAGTAAAGGCCAATTCATGCTTTCCGCGTTCTGCGGACAGCTGTGGTCTTGCGGATGTGCACGTGATTCCATTCATACTTTTTTTTGAGGTCCGCGGACATAAACACGTTACAGGAGTGCATGCTAGTAAACAGGCTTGCAGCGTGATAACTTTCCAGAGTTGTAAAATCCAATCTGTGTGTATTACAAACCGCTGTGCAGTGTTTTTCTGGCTGTTCAGCCTTTAAACGCAATAATCTGTTACTCCGACTGGACTTGCTGGATTGTTTTTCATTGTCTCACTGGCCCACACCAACACAGCCCCTTGTATTGTTTTACGCAGGGTTGTTTTCAGTCTGAATGCAGCTTTGGAGTTCCTGAATGTTGCTGAACAACAAGAAAAAGTCCAAAAAAAAGACGGTAGACGAGACAGGCATTCCTGTTTACTTTTCTAGCACATGCGCAGTTGACGTGATTGCTATGTGTACAAATTTTGACTGCATGCGGACATCCACAGAGGGGCCGCATGGACCCTCGTGGACATGGGCGGATGTGGAGAGTATGAATTAGCCTTAATTGTGCTCAAACACTAGAGATGTTAAACCAGTGACCATTTGAAACACAGGACAACTGAAACACCATTCATGACACTAATAGTTGAGGCTGGTGACACTAATAGTTCCTAAAGTAAAAGAGGTCTAAGGTTTTGAATGTTACAGAGTTTAGGTTTAATCTTTGTAGAGTTGACAGGATTAGTCAATTTTGCTGGATTAGTCAATGTGAGAATTTGCTGCTTTTCTTTATCTTAAATGATAGAAAACTGAATATGTTTTGGTCTTGGACTGTCAGTTGGTCAAAGTAAGCAATTTGTCACAGCTATGAAAAATTGTGAAAAACCTTTGACTATTTTCTGATAATTTTATGGATAAAATGATTATTTGATTATTGGAGAAAATAATCAACAGATTAATCGATGATGTAGGCTAAATAATTGTTAGTTACCCTATACGTATGTTTGTGTGTAAAATTTAATTGTAACTCTTTCTGTTGTAGAATTATAAAGCAGAAGTCTAATTTTATATCTGTGGATTGAGTTTGTGTGTCGCTTACACATGATAGTGTGTGTTTCTCCTTTTTAACTATCACCAGCAAGTGTGAAAAATCTGTCAGGCAGGCGGCATCATCACCACCACATGCACAAGTAGAAGACCATCCCTACTTGTGAAATGTCTGTGTTATACAGCATGGGGAGATTCACTTCTCTTCCCACTTCAGCAGTCATTTCAGCTGAAGTCAGACACCAAAGGTTTTTTTTTTTTTCCTTCAACTGAAACTCATTGCAGTTTTCAGCTTGGCACACAGCAGGGGACCAGTAAGTGAAGAGCTTTCCTGCTTCGTCTATTGATGACTGTTTTGATGAAATGACTGCAATAGATTTGTTGGACAGTAGCTGATGCCTTTATTGATTGGTTCCACCGAGGGAGAATGGTTCAGGTACAGGTTAGGATTGGGGAGACATGTTCAGAGAGGGAACCTGTGGTTGACTGACTTCATGTATTATGCATGTAATCACCCTGATCTGTATAACTGACAACAAGAGGTGGATCAGTAATGTGGAGCAATGTCAGCTCAGGACATTTTCCTCTGTTGTCTTATTGCATTGTCCAGCACAGTCTAGTGCAGAATAAAACTCAACGTAGTTAATGATGTTATGTCATAATGAAGTAATCAGTGTAGAGCGTCACTTGTTTGCTTAGCTTCATAAAGTATTTACCTTCTGTTTGCCATTGTTTTGTTATCTTACTCCTTTTTGTGGTGCTAAGTCTGGAGGCGGAGTTTGTGCATCAGGGACAAATTTCTCTAAATTCATTTGATGTGTGGTCCTGTACTCTATCTGGCACCCCACACTACCTACCACTTGAATATGATATATAGTAATACCCTCAGGTTCATTATTGATTTAGGTTGATGCTAGCCTTGGATTTGGGCTGGAGTCCAGGCCTCCGGCCGGGGCTAACAATCTAAATGACTTACGTTTGGCATGTGGAGCCTGCACTAAGAGAGCTCCTCAGGTGGAGTTTATTCTTTGGCCCTTTGGCAGATAAATCTGCAAATTAAAAAGGTCTATGGGATCATGTGAATAAAAGAGGATGGATACGGTGAATATTAAAAAAGATTAACTTCTAAAAGATAATTTATGGATATGTTCTTCTGCCTCCTTTTCTAAGACTTGGTTCAGACTGAAATATCTCTACAACTATTGGATGGATTTCCAGTAGATTTATGGCAAATGTAGAGACATTTATGGTGCCCAGAGAATGAATCCCACTGACTTAGTGTTCCTCTGACTTTTCCTTTAGTGTCACCTCCAGGTTGACTGGTGTGCTTTGCTGAAATGTCTCAAAAACTATTGGCAGAATTTCCACAAATTTTGGTACAGACATTCATGCCCCCCTTTCGGATTATGAAACTTTTGATTATCCTCTCATTTTTCATTTAGCGCCATCATCAGGTCAAGCTTGAATTGGTCCAAATACTTTTGTTTATGACCAAATACCTCTATCTATGACTCTTAACGACTGTTGTTACAACAGCCAGGAGCACTAACGAACCAAGTGGTATCTATGACCTTGATAATGACTCCACAGAGGTTAAATACCTGGGACTCACCACCAGTCAGTTAGGACTGAAGAAGCCCTTTGGGCAAGTCCAGTTGCCCTTGATTCAACCCTCCTTGGATGACCAAATACCTGCACACATGGTAACATAAAACCTGCTTAACATCAGCATGTTAACATTATAATTATTATTGTTTGTTGTAGCATTTAGCTCAAAGCACCACTGTGCCCAAGTACAGCCTCACAGAGACTATTAATCATGTTAAAATGAAACAGTCCAACTGGATTTTTTGTGGTACCTCATCAGTTGTGTCCCCCCCCCCCTGAATTTGTCTCCATGTTGTCATATAAATTTTCAACATTGTGGTTATGGAGCCTTTGTATAGTGGATATAAAGGTGTGATTTACTGTAGTCACTTACCTCTGAATGAAAAGGCCTTTATTATGCCCCAGGTTTTGACAGTTTTTAGTATACTAGCTTGGTGGTGAATTACAATTCTTGGTATGCATCAAAGGAATTTAACTGCTAAGGAAATGAGATGGAAAACGGAGGGAATTTAACATGGTGTGAAGTGTAAGTGTCAGCAGAAGACTGTGAGTTCCTAACCTCTTTGTTATTATTGCCCTGTAGAAATTGATGATGTCCCTCTACTTCATGGCTGTTTCACTAATGTGGAATGGGAAATTATTTTGGGGGCATTGCTGTGGCAGTCTTGTAATGTCCATGCCTCTTAGAGCAAGATGAATTGAAAAATAGCTGGTTGTGTTAAGAAAAGGTATCGCTATGGGCTTTGCAGCTGCGCTTAACAAGCCTACATTTCTGTGATCAAACTTAAAAGGAAGATTACTGGAGATATTAATTCATGATGCCCTCTATTTTCTCACCTAATATTTTTTAAAGCACAAAGCCGCCACATTAGCTATTTTTCTTGTTCTGTCAACTTACTGTATTGATATCAGATGTAGAGAAGATGAAAATGTCATATTTTACAGCAAAGCTTGAATGAAATGCATAAGATTTAGTCTGTGAGCATCAGATTTGTGAACGCAATCTCTGCAGAGACCTTTCGATATGTAAGGTACATAAACTGGCAAAGGAATAGCGTAATTTTACAGAGCGCTTAATCAGCCTGTTTGACATTTAATAGATCTCTCCGTCACTTGAGCTTCAGTTTATTTAGCTTTGAATGGATAGTCAAATGGTTAACATTTCCAATTTATTATACAGATGGATGTTGTGAGCTAAGCCATTGGGAAAATCTCAAGGATCACTGGAGTCAGAGGAACAGGCCTACAATGCTGCGATGGGGGCAATTAGATGCTTTTGTAGGAACACCTGCGACGAAACACAGATTTGGACCTGCTGCTTCACTGTTCCTCTGAGAAAGCTCGTCATCCTCCCCGGTGGAACAGGAAGCCGTATCAGCTGATTAGAGCAAAAGTCTAATCACACTTTGAATCGTCAAGTAATTTGCGCTGCAAGGAAATAAAATTTCGTTATAATAGAAATAAAGAAATGATTTTCAATCAATTTACGTGCAGCCTGTGTGGAACATCACACTTATATAACATAAAATTATGTAATGTGAGGGAATGTTGGATATCAGAAGATTTGTTAATAAATAATAAACACAATGATTGTTTTTGGTTTCATTTCACTTATTTGACCTCATGTTTAATTAAAGATGGAAGTCCTGTATTATACAGATAAGAAATAAGACAGGATCCGTATTGCAGACTTGTTGATACAGGCTCATAGTGCTGGAGTTATTTTTATGGTGGACTCTCTCAGCTGACTGGATTGCAGAGGAGGGAGAGGTCTTTCACTTCTCTTTTCTCTGCTATCTTCTGTCCCTTTCTCCTCTGTGTCTTGGGGAGAAGGAAAAAGGACCGCGCCAGTTAACATCAGCCAGCCGGGGGAAGAGTGATAGAAAGCAAGAGGTAGAGAGGCAGACGATGGAGTGGGGGCGAGCATGAAAAGATGGAGAGAGCAAGAGAGACAGAGGGAGAGGGAGAAGCAAAGAACAAGCCCTGGAGTGCTAGCCAGTCAAGGTCACACAGAGGAGAGGAGGCCCTGTGTGTATATGTCTATGTGTGTGTGTGTAAAGGAAAAACAGTGGGGATGGGAGGCCTACATAGTAAAGAATGAAGGGTTGGTGACAGCAGATTGGTTTAGTCTGGGAGGGGGGATTTTATGAGGGAGGGAGGGATCAAGAAAGGATGCAGAGGAGGGAAAGAAAGGAAGCCAGAGATGAATAGAGCTTGTAATATGGATTCACAACACAGTCCTAATACTTAATATTCTCTTCAATCCTGTTTTCACGACAGGATTGGCTTAATAAATGTGTAACTTTAAATTGACTGTGACTGAAACTCAGAGGCAGTGCTGGCTCAGTTATGATGTTTACAATTAGACTGTATGATGGTGAACGTTGCTAGTGAATTTTTCAATGGATGCTGTTGCGTAACCATCTAGTCCCGTTGCGTTGATCCATGTTCTCCTTGCATTCTCTTCCTCTCATTCTCTCTGTTGCTTTTTTTTTTTTTCTCCCTTCACCACTCGATGACCTCTGCTGTCTCGTTGCAGCTCTCACTGTCAGCAGGTGCTGTGATACCTTCGGTAAAGACCACGTGTTTTTAAAATTAAACGCAGAAGCTCTGCAGGTGTGCCCCACCAACTTTTCTCTCTGAATGCAAAGAGAGACGAGGAATAAACCGTTAATCCCATCCTGAGAACCTGCTCTAGTTTTTGATTAGCAATGGAGAAAAAGAGACTATTGCATAATGGATAGCCTGGTGCTTGTCATCTTAGGATCAAATGGTTTGAAAGCGGAATTGTGGTTTGCAGAGAACATTCTTCATTCGATTATCCTAGCAAGATGCAAGGAGTCACTTGGAAATGTGATCACTGCTGTCTCTTCAAACATATTAGGCCTGTTTGCATCTCACACCCAGGAGAGATTACGTGTGTGAGCAGTTGCCATAGTGTTTCGGAGCTCCAAGGTGCTGATGTGAAAGATCTGAGGTGGCGCCCTGTGACATTATCTCTCCAGAGCAATGGTGTGCAGAGGAGTGATAACGTATGATGACTTTGTTTGCAGGAGGTCAAAAGTTCACCTTGTTGGTGGTCCCCAGGGTCACTCCCAGCTTTTACTGTCATTGTTTTCAATAGTCTTTATCTTAATGTATCCATGCTCTGTCTCCAGTTTGTCTACTGATATAATTTTATTTTACTTTTTAGAAAAATGTCCATTTTCTCATTCTGTCATCCTGAAACGCAACCACCGCCACTAATCCTCACATTAAACCTCCAGTGGTCACACAATCATATTCAGTTTAAGACTCCAGCAAATTCTTGGCAAATTATTCTGTTGACAGACATCATTACCATTCTAAAGCGTAATTAATCTTTCCACACTATGATTTTAGATGAAGAGTAATAGCTTCTGTAATAATGGGTTCAAAGCATTTTGCCAGCAATGAACTGTCATTTTATTCATCTTAAATAGACCCTGTGGAGCTGACCTGCAGGGTATGATACTGTAAAAATGACCCTTAACTTTTTTTATTGTCGTATTGGACAGCTGATGGTGTAGAGACAGACAGGAAATGAGGGGAGAGAGACAGGGATATGACATACAACAAAGGTCCCCTGCTGGAACCGTAACCACTCTTTCACCAGTACGTCCAGACTTTAAGTGAAAGGAAACCTCCATAAGTCATTAAAGGAGCAGTCAGATCGTGCTAGTCAATTTCAAAAAAATGTTTTACTAGTAAAAAAAAAAAGGGAAAAAGGCGAGAAAGGTTTACATTTTGTTAAAATGGAGAAGAGGTAAAAACTGAACAGTGCAGGTATTTTCTTAAAAAGTTCTGTTTACACAGATGATGTATCACGCTGTTCGCTTCAGTACAGCATGTTCCACAACTTGGTGTGTGTGCTCGAGCATTAATTTGTGTGTGTAGCCGCACTGTCTCTTGGTATTTAGCAAAGAGTGTGTGATTTTGTGTGAGCCACCCTGTATCTGGCAAGGTAGTCAGACTGACAGATTGGGCTGTGTGAGTGCCATCTCCTCAGCTTGGCTGCCTGAGCATTTCTGCCTCGTTCCTCCTTCCTCTCTCCTTCCTCCCTTCGTCTCATCTCCCTATTACCCTGCTTCAGTGGTGACCAGCAAGGCAGGGGATATTTTCCTTCTTTCGCCTTATCTAGCTGGCTGTATAGGTAGGGCCTCTCCCTGGATTAAATCCACTCACTGTTCCATAACTGTAGCTACAATACCTGATGGATCAGCCTGTCAGTCTGTCTCCCCTGTGCTTGAGCCAAGGAGGTAGCTCGTGACAGCGTGAGGTTAAAATGCCAGAGATAGCAGCGAGCACTTCGTGTGTCCTTGCATTACTCTCTTCCATTAGAGCAGTCCTCACTTTGTGGCTGCATCAGGACTAGTTAGAAAATACACAGATATTGCAGATGAAGGAGAGAGTGCTATTGTTCTGCAGAACTGAACAAAGGGTCATGAATAGTATTCAGCAAGAGTCATTGTGTGTCTCTGTTTTCACACTCATGCTTTAATAAGAACTGTAGTGATAATAATAGAAAGATTTTTTAGCAACAGCTGTCAGTATGTCCTCATTTTGCTCTATTCACTACCCTAATCAGTTCTTTTCTTTGGTAAATTGATAAAGAAAACATTTTAGTGAACATGTTTAGGCCATTATTACATTTCACATCTGCCTAGGGTGTATCTATTCATTTGGACAAATAAGGCATTTCAAAAAATTGGCATCTTTCATGCTTTTGGTGCCCCACTAGACCTCCTTGTGGAGAATAGGATGGATTGAGCAAGGGGCAGAGGAGGAGGAGCAGGAGGAGGAGGAGGAGCAGGCAGAAGAGGGAGTAATGAGCCCAGGGAAGGGACAGATGATGAGGGAAAACCAGACACCAACAAAAGAAATACACAGTCCCACACCTCCAGACTAAAATTGAAATTGAAAAACTGGTGGGGACACAGAATCAAAGGAACTAGAGGGCTTGAGATTCATCAACTAAATATTTTTCTGACCACGTTAACAGCGAATCAGGGTACCTGATATGAACACATAGATCAAATTACTGATACCAACAGCTGGGAGACTATGGTTATTGTTCTCTCTCCCTCCCACTCCATCTTCAAAAATGATCTGGATTACTGTTTTCATTGCTCCTCTTGATTCCCCACCAGTCATCTAACTTTTGCGGATGCAGGCTTATCATCCTATGTTTGCCTTGGCAGCGGTGTGAATTGGTGCAGCTGGAAGAGCACAATGAATTGGATGCAAGCAATTGTGCATGCATGGGAGTGAGCTGAGCGAGCTCAGCCCCAGACTCAGTAGAGCTGAGACACACCAGATTGGGCTGGCTCGTCCAAGCAGCACATTTCTGATTGGTCTGGGCTACAAAGCTGAAATGTGCCTATTGTGCCACTGGTCCACACATCTGACATGCTGTAGAAATCTCTCTCTCTTTTTTTCTCTCTTCACTCTCACGCTAATGAACAGCAGCGCTTTTCTACATCCACAGATCATATTTCATGTACGCAACATTCATTGATTAATGCCAACCGCCCTGAGACCCTTCTTAGTGATTATGGCTCTCAGACTTGGGAGGGGCCACTGATGCCCCTAATGAGTCATAAAAAGCGAAGAATTATGCACTCCAATAGTCTTGACTTTGGGTGATATTTCAATATTTGGTCACTCACTCTTGGAGTCTATTTGCCCACAGAGTTGGCACATGCTCAAATGCCCTCAGACATGCATTTGCACAAGTAAACAAAGAAATCTTGACTCTCCAGTCCCATGGTGTGTTCCATGCGTTCAGGATGTTTGGGTACATGCAGCATTCTGCTGAACAGCCCGAAAAAACAAACACGCAGGTCAAACAGAGAGCTCCCAGAATGCACTGTGATTTAGCTCAGCTCACTCGCCACCAAAATAAGCATGTTGATTACATAATCAAAAAAGAAGCCTGAATGCCAAAAACCAATATATGATAATTGTCATGCTATCATGGAGTGTGTGTGTGTGTGTGTGCACTGACTCTACAGTGCATCCTGCCTGTGGTGATATTCCTTCCTGGGAGGTAATGGTTTGTGAGCTGTAGATGAGATTCACTCTGCTAAATTATAGGGCTGGGTCTAAAAAAAATAGATTTTCCGATTCAAAGTGATCTTCATTTAAATTTTACAATATCGATTCATAAAATCTTTGAGATTGATTTTTTAATATATGCCTTTTTAAATCTGAAATGAATCCAGACATCTGCCTTTAGGCACCGCCAAGCCTGTTGCATGTTTTCCTGAGGTATCAGTGATGTTTACATTACAGTATATATGTTTGTAGCCACCTTATTAACACTGTCTGCCAGGTAATTCGATTTCAAATCTAAAGTTGTATATAAACTGCACTAAAGAAAGCACTTATCTGGTCACTCAATACTCACTGACTGTAGAGTCTGTAGAGTTGCACTATATTGTGTTGACTGCTGTAGTGTGTTCATGTTAAATACAAAGTACGTTAATGTAACTGCTTTGGGGTCAATTCTCAATGTAAACATTCATATTTTAAATAATGCACCAAGTAGAAGGTTCCCTGTACAATTTACAGCTTTAGTTTTCTGAGAATCTCTTTCATGACCACGCAAAATTGGTACTGTAACTGAAATATCCCTAAACAAATCAATATCGAATTGAATCGGGATCTTGTGAATCAGAATCAAATTGATTCAGGAAATCCAATTCGATACCCAGTCCTACTAAATTATGTTGTCTTGTATGTGATCATCCAATAGCCGATAATACATGCACAGGACATCATAGTATCTGCTTCTCACACCATCTTTCCCTGGGGTATATCTGTTCCTCCACTGTCTGTGAGTCCATTGCCCTCTAAAATACACTGCTTAATTACAGAGCAACAGAGGGAGGAGGTGAGGACAAAGTGGGAGAAACAAGCAAAAGCCAGAAATAGGGAAGAGGCTTAAGGCGTGTGGCTAGAGGAGGTAAAATGGACGCACCAGAACAGCTGTGTGAAACTACAGCTGGATATAGATTATGTTCACAATTGGGATTGTTTTAGAAGTAGCATTGCTTAAATATTACTGTTAATATTTGATGATCACTGCACTCCATGATCCCCCACTGAACAGGCTCTGACTCTGAGGCAAACACATAATGACTGCACATCAGACATGGCAGAGGATTGACAGGCATGTGGCTCCCAGCTTCTTCCGACAATCTTCCTCCTTCTTAAAGTGCCTGACAAACCTCATTAAAGACTGTTCACGCAGGCTCTATTGACATGAGACATACCAAGAAGGGGTCATGTATAAAACATGAATCACCCAAGGTTATATGGCAAAGCCCATACATGGATCTATAGTGGTTTATGCTGTATAAGTTTGTACCTATATTGTAAACACATGTGGCATATGTGGTGTATGTATAGTATTTACAGTCAGTCCCTTGTGTTGTAACACACGTTAGTGTCTGAGTGGTGAAACTAGTCCCTGTTTTAATAACTTTGGGTATATTATCATTCTGGGCAGACAGATTTTGCAACCACCTCTGCTTCAGTCCAAATCCCAGAGCCACACTTCACCCCCTCTCCTTTACTCCTCTGAAATATTAATATGATGTAATAGGCTATTGGTATTAAATATTTAATTCTGTGTCATATTTGCATCTCACAAACTGCTGGTCAGTATTGCTCTAAATCGCCTTTGAAATTTTAAAACTTGCAGGACTGGGACAGAATTAGAATGACAGAGGACCAGAGGACGGTCGGGAGAGGAGGGGAGTATGTAGTGTGAACGGGGAATTGCACCGGGAAGTTCACTGAGAAAGCTTCTTGTGTCCTTTTGGCTGCTCCATTTTCCTTTTCTTCTACTACTTCTAAACACAGTACACTCCCCTCTGTCGCTTTTCGTTTATTACCCACTGTTTGCAGCAGCACTTTGTCTAATGTGCTCCAGACATATTTGACAGCCTGGACGTGGACCATAAAATACCTCCTGTTAGTGTACTATGTACCAAGAAATCACAATCTCAGGTACTTGGAGTCTGTGAGGTTTAGGTAGAGTAGTGAAGAAAAAACAGAGAAATGAATTGAAGAAGGAATGACCGGTGGGAGTGAGAAGCAGGTGAAGCCACAGAGAGATGGAAATTAGGGTTGAAGGTTCTCCCAGGATTTTAAAATGATTACTTGCCAGGAATATGTCACTTTTTTTTCCAGGAAAAAATTGAATTTCTTGCCGTATATGATGTTTGATTCTAAATACAGAACTGCAGATAATCATAAAATTGTGGTTATTGTTATGTTTTTTTTTTTCATTTATGTTATGCAGTAGAACAACCATTCCTCCGATAATTACACTGTCTTTGAGGTGTAAAAAAACACAAGGCCAACCATGTTTAATGCTCTGTTTTTCAGAGTAACCTCTTATCAGTTTGTCCGACTGGTTATATGGGACCATTGTGTTGATGTGAGGTTATTGTTGTGTGCAGTGGTAGAAAAGGATAATCTCTTGCATGCAGCCAATATTTGAATGTTGTTTTTGGTGGTTTGAGGTTTGGGAGCATTGTTGTTAGACATGTAATTGTAACATCAGGGCTACATATCTTCAGCATTCAATACTCCACCTGTTGAATGCTGTTTTGCACCCTGATTTGGGGATGGAGCCACTTCGTTTACAGATTTTGAACTTCATTTATTCTTATTTCTGAAAAAAATCCACAAAGCAGGACTTAAAGCTACAATTTAGTATTAAAATACAAACAAAATTTCAAGGTTAGACATTAGTTTTTACATACAACAGTTGTGTGGTAGCTTTACTAGTTATGGAGACGTATATTCCTTCACAACTATAGCCCTGCACACATTACTCCATGATTGAATACCGACTGTTCCATATGCAAATCTTTGGGGTAAAGTCAATATGTAATTATTTGGCCTGTCAGTGGGCTGCATCTTAAAAGGTATTTTTGTGATCTAACTGATGTCTGCTTTCTGCCTGGGGTGATAAATTGTTTGCCCAGGGCAAAGCCTATGTTTAAATCCAATACTTCCACAGACTTTGCTGCTCTGCAGTGATTTTCTACTTCATTGGAACATACGTTCAGTCTGATACTCAGGCCACAGCAGTGCCTGGCACAATCTGTAAAATAGTGGATTTCAATGTCGTTTTTGCCCTGGGCAATCATCTTGTCTTTCCAGGTAGACAGAACACATCTATGGGGTCGCAGCAATATGTTTAAAGCTATAAGCTGCTGCTGATGCGGAGTAGATTTTGGCGAGAAATACTGGGCTCTCATCTCCAGGTTTTAATGGGAATGTGCCTTGAGTGCCTTGTTATGACTAACCCTTTTCACTGAGGCTTGCATTTAGAACCAAAATGGATCTTGGGTGATCTGATCGCCAGTGAACAGCTCTGAATAAAGGTTTAATTGCACCCAAACAGCTTTAAGGATCTCCTGGGATCCAATCGCTCAAGTTGCACTCAAAGGTGGCCAGTGATGCATGTGGCTACATATTCAATGTAGTGTGAAAACAATTGCCTCTCTGAATGCATGCAAGGGCCGTGGGGTCAAATTTGCAGAACATGCATTTAGCACGACAAGTTGTTTGTTTGTGCCAAACAACTCAACAATGTTTTGAAGCATGTGTTTCTCTCTTCAGCTGTGGTTGCAGTTTCCTACAGACAAAAATGAAGTGATGTAGTCACTTTTAGACACATTCTGATGTGTTTGTGTCAAGTTTGTTTAGCAGCTCAATCTAAACACATTCTGAATATAGCTGGTCTGAACAGGGTTTTGTATTGAACCCCCTTGGCAATCACCACCAAACGACGAAGTAAAAAAAGGATTGTTTTAGGGGGAAAACTAGTGATATGAGTAATGAGTAAGCCCTGCCTAGTCCTTTTTGGCTTTGCATTGGAAAGCAGACTAGTGAAAAGCCCTGAGCATCTGTGGGCCTGCGTGCCCATGCTCACTCACTGTCTTCCTCCAGCCTGACGGCATGGCCACAGCCAGCCATACGCGCATTCTCCTCTCCCCCTCCCCAGCCCCCAGCCCCCAGCCTGCCAGCCCCCAACTAGCACAGCCTGGAGGTAGGGCATGCTGGCAGTCCTCTGCGTTTGATTTTTTACTTGCTCGGGACTAATCCTATTTTGGGTGCTGCTTTTTGAGCAAAGGTTTGCACAATCTCCCTAGCCCAGATGCAGAAGGGAGTGACACTTCAGACCCCAGCACACATATTATTACATCAGCTGTTTATGTCCACTCAACCGTTCAGGCATACATCAGCCAGGAACGCTGTGGAAGTGACACTTGTCATTTCACCAGTTGCCCAGGACATGTGTACCAGGGTCCAGAAGGGAAGCAGTAATCTTTGCATGGTACGCTGTGTACCGTTCTCCCTCCGGTTCCTCATCCCCCCTTCTTCCTCGTCTCAGGTCCCATTCTCCACGACTGTCAGCCCACACAGGAATCCTGCAGAACAGCCTGGTGAATCACCCTGCATCCACAGGCTACGCACAGCACACGTTCTAACAATTACACAAATAGGCATGGACACATACCCCCACACACATACTCCTCCCATGAAACTTACATTTCATCTGTGCATCAAGTAGTGTTTTGAAATGCTATAGTGCTGGCCACTTTACACAAATCCATTAGATAACTGTCAGGGATTTGTGCAAAACTATGCCATTAGCTTGTGAATGGCCACTGAATTTCAAATAGAAGTGGTGTGTTTAGTCACCAAATACCCACAAAGCACTTAAGTGCTTGATCTAATATTTTATTTTTCTGATTTAATTGCATGATTTGACTTTCAATAATAATTGTTTACTTATCAGTGCATTGATAGGATGTTTTGAACCTATTTGACCATAGACTAAGGGCCAAATCCACAAAAGGCTTATGCGGACACTTAAGTGGGGTTGTGGGCTTATCTCGGATTTAAAAATAAAAATAACAGTGCTGACGGAGCTCAGGATTCATCCATACAGTAAGGGGCTGATTTATTACAAACAATGCCACCATATAAACCTGGAATATGTGTGTAACAGCTGACCTGTGTAACACAGAACATTAATCACCATCTGATCCTGACCGATCCAGTGTTAATGAAGTTACTGCTGATGTGCCACATGCGTAAATGCGCGCAGCCTCTTTGTCAGTTTGGAGATGCACTTATCATTTCAGCTGCTGTGTGATGCTGCAGCCAGCTGTGACACACAGCCAGCTGTGGGCAACAAACAGAACATCAGTACTGATGTGTCTTCAAAATCCTGGATACAATCAGTGACACCTGAATGACATTATTGTAAGATTCAGACATTAATCTAACATGTTTAGTACCTGACTGAGTCACATTAATAACTGTATTTTGACATTTCAGTAGATCATGTTATAGATGCAAAATACAAGAGAAATAAAAGAAGAAAAATACATGATAGTTGGTTTGGTTTGGATTGTGGAGAGCTCTGTGTGTGTGCACATTTGCTAATTAAAGATCGGCAATTTGAGGCTTTTGTGCTCCCCGCTCACTCAGTCAGACACCAAACAAGAGCAAATTGCACTCAGCTACAAAACTTTATGGGCATGTTTGTGCCAGCATACCATTAGCGCAATATCCTTCATGAATAGGACCTTAAAGCAGGGCAGATTGTGGGTGCAATGTGCAATGACGGTGCTATTAGCGGGCGCAATCCATTCTTTGTGGATTTGGCCCCAATAGTCTAAAGCCCTGCTAGCAGCTCTGCGAGGCTGTACAGCAGTTCTTTGAGGCAAATGCAAAGGTCAGTATACCAACATTCTCATAATGACAATGCTAACATGCTGATTGGTAGCAGTTATAATGATTACCATGTTCACCATTTTAGTTTACCGTATTAACATTTGTTGAATAGTTATTGAGATATTGCACTACAGTTCAAAAATGTCTGTACAAAATTTAATCCATCTAATTGTTGTCGAGATATTTTAGTCTGGACAAATTTAGTAGACCAACCTCTCCACCAGATAGACCAATTTATGTCAGTCTATCTGTTAGTACACCAACAGATAGACTGACATTACCATCACTAGAGCCATGCTGCTAATGTGGCTAAAAAACTCCTTTGTGACTGAATTTTCTTCACTATACTGAACCTAATCCTGACCAAACTAAACTCAGCAGAACACAGCTTAAGTGAAATCTCTTTTAGAAAGAACAAGGGAAAAAAAGGATCTGGGAAAACCTCTGTTCAGTACAACCAAATCTCTATCGGATAGTGATCTAACAGGAACCTCTGTTTGGAGGCTGTTTCTGGATAGCTTTGTGTTCTCAAGAGCTCCTCAATCGGCTTAAAGGTCAGGTTGCATACAAATCACACAACCACCCTGTTTGTCCTTTTAGTAATTTAACAGACCTCATAGAGACACGGGGCTGAGAGGCTGCCTCAACAGCATCCGTTATTCTTCGCCTACTCCATCTGGCCCATTACACATGACGAGAGTTATAGCGCTCTTGAAGAGAGTTAATAAATCAACCACGGATCAGGTTAGTTCTGCCTCTTTGTTGTTCATTCCAATCACAATAAATTATGTCCATAATGCTGGTGAGATTGTTTGTGACAACTTAGTTTGCATGTGCCCATGTCAGTACTGCAAGCTCTCAAGAGGGCAGCAAGTAAAATGAGAAAACGATGGAAAACAATACATCACCACTTTCCACGCATAATCATATATATAAATACAGTGTTGCTCATTATTATGCAGCCAAAGAGACATCTTCAGGTAATAACTTAAATCTCTTCTCTTTCTCAGTCTTAATTCCTCTCCAACCTGAACTCACACTCCCTCTATTATTTCCCCTCTCGGCTACGCCTGCAATAGTTAGCCAAATGACATCCTTGTCATGATGTTAGGGTGATAATGTCAAGTAGGTGTGAGAGCTCTGTGTGTGTCACTCTGCTTAATGGCAGCAGCCAAGCCTGCCATTTATTCTCTGCTGCCCCGCCAGCCAGATGGAATACTTCGCTGTATTGGTTGACGTGACGAACAGTGACATCCCGCACGGTACTGCAGGTATTATGGCCACTCCCATACTCCAAGGTGGTATTGACTGCAGTAAGAGCCCCGCCGTGTGAGCGTCAGGCTCACATGTCCACAACAGTCTCTATTAATATGCTTGCGAGTAAGAATTAAGACAAGCTATTACAGTATGAAGCTAGGCTAAAATGTCCTCAGGTGCTATGTAATTGAGTTAACGTGGAAGGAAAATTACAGGCTGCTCCCTGCAGAAATGAAGGCCACGAGGACTGGTAGTTGTGGAAAACTATATTTCCCATGAGCTCCTGACTGTATCCTGTTGTGAGTGAGCAGCTGCATGGCATCGTCAATAAGTCTCAGTCTGCTGGGTACTACCCAGCTGTAAATTGTTGACAGTTATACAAGCAAACACATCAATGAGCAGTCAAGCAACAGACAGCAGTGCTGAAGGCCTGTCCAAGATGACCCTGTGCTTATGAAGAGCAAATTATGTTTATATAGAGCTGGCTGTCTGCAAAAATGTAAAACTTCATTCTAGGGTATGCCGCAGATTTTTATAATTAATTGTTAAATGTGTTTGTTGGAAGAAGCCCACTTTTAAGTGAGATGAGGGAGATGCTTTACAGTCGACATTGTAGGATATATTTCATTACTTTAATTCGTCCTTCCACTGACATTGGCTGATGCTAATGAGAGTTATTTTCTGTGGTGTCTGTCCAGCTGGAGTCTAAAAGCAGAGGGGTATTTAAATCTCCTTCTGACACAGAGCCAATGTAGTGTCGTCCCTGGGGTCTCTGCTCAGTCCACAGAACTGAAGAGGACAGGATCACTTCAACCATTGTAGAGCTTTACCATTAATGCACAGCCGCTGACGAGAAAGGTCACCTGGGGAGAAAGGAGGTCACTAGAGAGATGGGATTCTCTGTTCCATCTGATGAGAGCAGCGGCCACTGAACAAATATAATGCACCCTGGTGCGGAGTTACTCTGTCCTCCATCTGCACTCCTATGACAGTGTAAATTACAGTTCAGCAGCCTGTTGCACATACAAAGACAACATCAGACCTGTTATTTCTTCCAAAGTAACCTTCCACTGTCCCTCACTTAGCTGTCAAACGTGTACACTTGTACATCCTCCCCTCGTCGCCGCTCCTGACACCAGTTGTGAGAAGGTTGTGGTTACAGGTGAGGCAGCAGTGTGATCGGTCATCACACCGGGGTACAAGTTAGTGTGAGGATTTGACATCAGGGAAAGTGAGTGCCATTTGCAGAAAGACAAAGACATACATGGGCAGACATACAGACCAAGAGACAGACACACACACACAGAGGGATGGCATCAGGTCTCCTGAGGTCTGTGTTTTAGTGGCTTTTATGAAGTCTGAAGGGAGAAGACTTTGGCTGGGTTGTGGCCGAGTCAATACTTTAACCTCTAGCTAGAGGCTAGGGTTTGCTGTATCATGGGTTTTTACTGCCTGGTCTGTCCAGACAGGTAATAAAGTGCTTTTTACAAGCAGTCTTTAATTGAATAAAGAAGGCAAAGGTAGAAGCCTCCAGGTAGTCATGAATCTACATTAATTCATTTATGACAAATGGAGCCTGTCTGGCTTTTTCACATGAACTCCAGTCATTAGACGTGTGTCTGTTTTGGTTGTGAATAATCATGTAAACGTCTTAAGCTAAGCTCATTGTGTAGTTGTGTGGTTTTTGATGAGATTTATATATAAACCATAACGGAGATGCTGAGACTAGACTGCTTCACTGTCATTTGACTGTCATTTAGCTGTCATTCAATTAAAGTTGCACTTGTCCTGCCAATACTTTAATTACACCCTCAATAATTATTTTCCCATTTTTGACGGAGCGAGAATATTCAGGCTAACATTTTTATGCGAGGAGAGGAACTGGATTAGACATAGATACAAAAACGCAGAAACATGCACTCATACTCACACACACACACACGCACACACACACACACACACACATACCATGAATGCATGCAACTCTGCCCTGTATCCTTAGGCAAATACAATTGACTTTGACTTGGATTAGATTTTATAATGCCACCCACATAATACATCTGGAGCATCCGAGACCTCTTTGTCTTGGTTGATGTCACCAGCAGTGAGCTGATGATGTGGGCAGATGGGGACTGTAGGCCTGTATGCATATGCAAAAGCTTCACAAATTGCTCCTCAATAGCATTACAGTTGAGTCCCTCTTCCCTCACTCCCACTCTGCTTTTTCCGGCACTGTTCTCTCTCCACTTTCTTAGTTTCTTCACATCCCTAAAGCGCATGTGTTCCCACTCATGTCACTGTGCTTAAGCTGTGTCAAGTGGAAGAGTATGTGTGTATTAATGTGTATGTGTTGGCAATTTTGAGCGCATGTACATGTAGCCTTTTTTAGACAGGCAGTAGCTAAAACACAACTTTCAACACAGATGGTAAACGGTGAATAGCTATGAACTAGAAGGTACAGTAAATTGCAGAGGAGAGGATGATGATAGAAAGCACGTAGGAAGTCAGAGGAGACAAAATCTTTGGCACAACACAAGACACTATTACCATTTTTTGCCTTGATAAGGATGACTATTGCAAAAAGATGTGAAGTGGAACAAATGTGTGTTTTACTAATTGACTGTTCATTAAACGCCTTCTCAAAACAGAGATTGTCCAATCATAGCTTAGCAAGTATAACTAGACACAGTAAGCCTGTAAACCTTCAGATATCTCCATGTTGAAGGGATCTACATGGGGCTGCAGTAAGAGAGATATCGGCATTTTAAGAGTTTGAAGTGTGGTGTGTTTTTTTAACCTTCCCAAAAACTAGAAATCAAGAACAACATTGTATGGAATGGATTAGACAGCTGCAGTTGTTAGGATGAATCAGTTAGCTAACTACCTGCCTGGTCAGTTCTTCCAAGGCCAAGGAGCACATCAGAAAGTTACATTAGATTGTAGAGTCACAGGTTACATTAAAAAAAGTTAACAACTAGCATATTCCCTGTGCAGTATCTTTTCCCTGAGCAGGCAGATCCTGGATGCTATTACAGTTGAGCTTAACGTATCAGCTCTGTAGTGCTTTTCATTGGATTTTGGGAAGTTTACAGTCCAGCAACCCCAGACATCGTCACACTTGATAGCATTGTGTTTGCCAAACACATTGGTTAATTCTCATCCTAAAAGCCTTTTCCTTTGTAACATTTGTGAAAACATACTGTTTAAAAATACAAACAACAAGACTGCCAAGTTTCGACCCAACTCAACCGGTCTCTCTCTCTGGTGTTATTAACCAATACCCTCTTTATAAGACTATTTCTTTTTGCTAACATTATGTAGCCTAAAATGGTAATAGGTTGCAGGCTACCAGGCCATCTGCAAGGTCAAACAAGGACAAACAATTTATATAAATGAAATAGCCTTACAACACATCACAGTATGATTTGGATAATTAAACCTGGTTAAACAATGTTAAACCTGAGGGTTGCTATTCTCAATACTCACAAGACCATCTTCAAAGTCTAACAGTTGCAAGAAAGTACAAACAATTTGGATGAATGAAATGGCCTCACAGCTAACCTCAAAAACCTATTTTTGGGAATCACAGGAAAGTTTCAGACTGACAGAGACACAGAGCGTCCCCATAATCATAGTAACTCCCTCTCCTGCCTGCGTGCACACGGTGTGAGGGGAGAGGGAGAGATGCTGTGCTGCTGCCAGAAGAGCCACTGACTGAGATTACTCTGAGCAGTGTGCATGGGAATACATTATAATAATAGATTTGTGTATAGTTCTCGTTTTCCCCCTGATGGTCTGAATAACTCGCTGCTGCATGGTGCTGCTCTGTCTTGTCTGTCTGTGCACTGTCAGTGTCCTCTTTTCATGCCGCGACGTTATCAGTTATGAATTTGATTTCACTACGTGAGAAAATGGACGCGTGGCCTGAGAGCTTGAGTCTCAAGGTCAATGCATGAGAGTTGGCAGCCCTGAAACAAGTATGTAAGCTTAGCAGCCAAACAGGGTTATGTTAGAACAAAACAACAGTCTATTCTATACTAGGGCTAACTACCTCTACACTGCAATACAATCATCTCTATTGATCATCAACTGGTGAAGGTGCTATGCCCATGGGAAAATGTAGCTTTAGCATCAGTCTTTTAGCACGATATCACGTATGTAGCCATTAATTATATATTTAAAGGGGCCATGTTATACCCCTTTTCCACAAGTTAACACAGTTCTCTGGGGTCTTAATAAATGGTATCTGACATGCTTTGGTCAAAATACAACAAGGATGAAGCACCACGGCAGCCTTCTCATCCTGTCTAAACAGCCCCGTTTCGAACGGCCAGTTTGAATGTAAATAAACTTAGATTTTGCTCTGAATTAATTGCAATAAACTGATCAAAAGGATGCTGAAATCACTACATCATGATGTCGATTTGTAAAATGCCTGAATTCATCCTTTGTCAGGTCTGTCCATAGGATGACAAGCAAGCAACTTTTAAAATGCTTGTTCAGAGCTATGCTAACATTGTAGCTGCTCCATCCACACTTAAAATAATGTCATCTAAAGGCATAAATATGGCAGCTCTGGGCTCTGTCCCCCAGTCCAGTCCTGCGATACATACACATTTTTTGCCCTTGGCTTATCTTTGCTTAGCTTCGCCCCATGTGATGTAAGAAGGGGCATCAAATCTGAATAGCTTGTTGGATCACAAGAGTACAGAGCAAGCCAGCCCACACCAAACTGACTGGGTGGTCTTATTTCACAGTTTGTGTGTTATAGGGGTGTGCCCAAATCCAAATATGTTATTCTGCAAAGC
Organism: Thunnus albacares; assembly: GCF_914725855.1. Lineage (NCBI taxonomy): Eukaryota > Metazoa > Chordata > Actinopteri > Scombriformes > Scombridae > Thunnus > Thunnus albacares. The sequence continues at coordinate 20,256,078 of NC_058112.1, read as the reverse complement.
ACAAATAGTGGGTTTTTTACAAACATTTATTTTGTACAAATATTTTAAAAAGTATTTGTTTTTGGGAAGATAAAAAAACATGTCAAATACCAGCGCATAGATCAGTTACAAGGCTGTCTCAGTCTCTCTCCTCTGCTCTGCTGTTACGTCTATCAGCAGGTCTCAACTAGGGGGGTCACATCAACTGTTACATGACGCACATTTCCTTGGGAGTTGGACATCACTCCCAGAGTTGGGGGTGTTCTCCAGGGATAAAGTTGAGCTAGTGATGTGAAGTGCTCCCAAGGGACTCTCCATAACCAGTTGTTCCCCTTCTCCTTTCTACAAAGTTAGGTTGTAAAAAATAGGCAGTAAATGGAAAGTGCAAAGCAAGAATCACCTTTGAAGTTCTTCTCTACATATTACACGCTGTGCTGTCTCTGTGTTATGGGTGTATAAATAAGTAGAAGACTGTCTGCACAATGGTTAATGCACTTAGCTTAGCGCAGTTGTCTATGATCTGGGAGACCCAAGTTCAAGACCTAGTGTGGGGACCTCCTTTGTAAGATAGTTTATTCATAAACACTTATTTTAACACTTTAATAGCCTAAAATTAAAAGGGTAATAAAAACAAAAACTGTGTTTTTATGCCTATTTCCACTTTTATTCGAATACAAATACAAATATAAAACATTTTGCTGCCTCAACTAATATAGATACAAATACAAATACTGGGCTCTCTGCACATCCCTAGTGTGTTAGTAGGCACATCAGAGAACCAAATACATAAGCACTGAAAATTGAGTTTTTCATAATATAGCCCCTTTAAGACCTCTTTTATAGAGTTCTTCTTTTAAAATGAGTTAACCTGAAACATCAAAGTCAGTCACAGACAGTGTTTTCAATCAACTCATGGAGCTAATGCTAGTTTGATAAGCTAGCTATAGTGAGGCAGGCAACTAGCAATGAGGAACCTGCTTTTGTCTATCTCTTTTTGAAATAAAGGCCCCATTATTTAAAAAATTACCAAGTATTTAAGTATTATATCTGCCACTGTTATCACTTAAAACTGCATGCATGCTTTGTGAAAATGCTTGGTGTAACAAGTTGGTTGCAAACCCCAACCCTGCTTATAACAAATAAATTAGGCTATATAAAGGCAATTTAATGCCCCTGAACCTGGAATAATGTTAGTCATGGCTGACTTAGTTTACAGCTCACAAGCGAATTACTGAGATGGACACTGGTCTACCTCCAGAGTATCAACAGCCACCATGTGGACTTAAGTCAATAAAGTCAAGGGCATCAGTAGGACTGGAGAGTAATAGGTTGTTTGTAACTGTGTGAAGCAGCCATAACATCCCAAAGCTCTGGGACCACTAAACAAGAGAAGCTCATCCAGCTTGATCAGGTTTCTAGCATATATATAACAGCCATTTGTCCCAGTGTGACACTCAGTAGGTGCAAAGTGGGAAGACTACTTAGAAAAGAGGAAAAGTCTGAAAATGTCTCGGGGGTTTACTCCATCAACAAAAATGGGGACAGCTCTATGAGAAGTTGAATCAAAGATCATATTTCTGAATATTTCCTTAAATCATGACAAATTGTTTTGAGACAATAAAAGCTACTGATGTAATTAACTGGTAAACTGGACCATTAAATGTACACAATTAGATAATAATATCCAAGCAGACAGATGAGTTAGCCTCCTTTAAAGTAGTGTTTTGGAATCATCCTGTGATATATGACTGTAATCCATTATTAATGTGGGTTTGATGCGAGGCAGGGGCACTTACAAATTGGAAAACAAGTCAGTCCGTTAGACAGCAGGGGAGAGTGTCCTTGGTAAATGTGTTGAGTCCTTTTTGTGGCTTTCATATGAAAGTCATCCATTTCAATCTGATCAGTTAATTCAGTCTTTCTGAGGCAGAGCTGGGGGAGAAAATTATGGCAGAGACACTGATAGATTATGTGATAGATCAAGACCAAACATACTGTATAAGGTCCTTATCAAAAACATCAGGAGAAATAGATGTAACTAAAACGTTATCTTTATCGCTCATTCAGTCTGAATAAAAAGTAGATCATCTTCATTTGCCTCCTGCTGAGATCACTACATTAAAGAAAAATTAGTTCAATTTCATTTCAGTTTCTTGACACCAGATCCTCACATTTTCTCAAAAGATTTGTATTAATATCACACAGTTTCATGGAGGGAACAAGATTTTAAAGGATAATTTGAAGAACAGGTTTTCTGACTCTTTATACGCCTCTTGTGGCACTCTTTAAGTATAGTGAAAAGGAAAATATTCAGTAATCACACATTCATTTTTTTTATTGCAATAATATGACAATATACACAGAAGTTAAGGTATACAGTCTATTCTGTGAGTGTCTTACTGTCAGCAGGCTGCCATTTGTTCTTCAGGCAGACTCTTGAGTATTTACCATCGGCATACAGTCGGTAAGAAAACAATATTTATACAATGTTGGAATTTATGTGGGTATTATATTTGTTGACACTTAAATAATTAAATTATTTTGCACCCTGGAAAAAAATGTCTATGCAAAGAAATATATCTGGTATATTAAGACTCATAAATATACATAATGAAATGTAGTTTTTGTGTGTATATACCGTATATCACTGCCAAACTTGATTGTGTTCCCTTTTAACTATATTACAACATTATCACAGCTTCAGTTCCCAGCTCCCTTACACCCCGAGTGTCCAGATCTTGTTGGGTTTTATGGGTGAATCACCCATTCAGTGTCAGAGGTGCTAATAAGATGATGGTGCCATTATAGGTGACACCAGGCATGTGTCACATGACGTCTTGCTGGTTCAACTCGAGCCGGGCTTGTCACTGGGCTGAGATGGATCTTATCCCTCATCTGAGAGCAGACAGAACGTGGGTGGCAGTCCTCTTACTCTCGCTGTGAAACAGCCTCTGTGACAGCACAGTAGTGCTGCAGCTGAGCCACAGGGAGCATATAGGGACAGAGAACTGGCAAAACCCCCTGTAGCCTACAGGGGATGCCACAGACACTCACTCTCACCACAGGTGCTCTCCACCTGTCAAAATTTCTCTGGTTGCTCTACACATCCCTGTGATTTGCAGCACATGGGGCTCTACTGCCCACGCTAGACTGGGATTTCCTAGTGGTTAAAGGACCATACCAAATTTTTTCCTGTTTTTTTCCCCCGTTTACTGCAAATTGCACACAATTAACTTCACTGTAAGTTTTCCAAAGCATACCATGGCTTTTTAGATGCTTCCAACCTTCTAGGGATTAATTTACTTGTAAGGCTTGCTGCCAAGTAGCTTGAGAGTGAACATTAAGTTGTCTGTATCTGTTCTCACAATTACCATATTGTTTCAGACAGAAAACATGAGTTTCCAGTGTTCACAGTTTGTGTGTTAAGTGGTGGGAGAAAGAGAGACATTAAAAAATTAAGAGTTTGCTGCCAAACATTCACAAGCTAATCAAACTCAGGAACGCAAACAATAAGCAAACATGAATGTGTTCAAGGTGAAAGTAAATTCACCCTGAATGTAAGGCAAAACAATTATTGCTCTCAACTTCATTATGATGAAACTTAACAAAAAATAAAGATGACTAAATGTGATAAAACTGCCATACTCAAGCAATTTATGAAATCTCTGCAACTTGATTTTCATACCCCACTGAAATTATATACTATACTTAAAATTGATAGTGGAGCGTCTTGGTGATCGAGGGGTTTTAAAGTGCTGACCTTGAATCACAACGTCCCTGGTTCAAGTCCAGCCAGGGACCTTTGTGGGGTCATTCACCATCTCTATCGCTCCCCTCGTTTCCAGCCAGCAGCAATAATGCAAAATTTACATCTCTAAATAAAGCATCTGTACAAATGTCTGTTGACACTCAAATGAGCCAAACAAGATTTGGACCAGAATGGATCAGAAAACTATAGAAAAGGCTTTCAAAACTCCCTAACCTGGTGAACAACTTTTTAAACTATATGATATAAAACCAGGCAAGATTTTGCAACTGACTTTAGTAAAAAGGCTTAAACATGCCAAAACACCAGTTAGTCCTTTGAATATGCTGTAACACTGTTGGCAACCACCTCTCTGCTCAATGTGTGAAATGTCACCTCATCAGTTTATTTGATAACAGCATTATTTACCTAAAACCATGGTTATTGTTGATTTCATCCACATATACCCTTGTGAATCAATTTCACAGTCTTCCCACGCCAATTATTTTCTGCAACTGAGCAAAGGAGAAATATTTAGTTTGAACGCTTTCAAATGTTTGCACTTTTTACTAGTCAGTCTTATGTCTTGAGAATTAACTAAAACCAAAGTTATAAACTGCTGTGTAGAAGTGAGCTGAGTGTAACATTTTGCTGTTCTACACAGATTCTGCCTCAGAAGGGACAGACTGTAGAGACATCCGAGTGACATCTGAGGATTACCCTAACAGCAGCTCAGTGGCTATAAAGAGGGCAGAACCCAGGCTCCAGTACGAGGAGGGGGCACTTTGAAGTGGCGATTAGGCCATGAGCTTTGCACCCAGAGCTTCCGAGGCACTGCCCTCTCCACCTCACTCAGAGCATAAAGATGCTTTGTGGCAGCTTTGCTGACTGGACACTGCTCCAGTTCCGCCTGTCCAATTAGCAATTTCTTCTACCCCTGAGGACTGGTCCCTTTCTGCTTGGCTTAGCTCACTGCATGTGTGCCAGAGCACCTACATGTACAGTACCACTTCGTGTAGCAACGGTAATGCTTGTTGTATGCAATGCACTCAGAGCGTTCTAGACTAAAGACTCTCTACTGCTGTTTCATGCAAGTTAAACGTCCATATTGAACCTCTTGCTCTACTTGGTCTTTATTGTGCTCTTCAATGAGAAGGGTTTATTGCAAGCTCATATACACCATCATTGTCACTACTCACCTCACTACATAGTTCCATTTATTCTCTCTTTTATGTGCATATAAAAGAGATAGCCACTGAAATCTAAAACAAACAAACGACTTTCAAGTTCAAGAGCGCTCTGACTTCTAAAGGCTTCTGATCAAAGGGCGCAATGGCTTGTTCAGCTCACTTGTCAGTTTTACTGAGTGGTGCCATTTTAGATATGATTCATCGCCCTCCATTCGGCCAGTATTTTTCCTTCCTAGTTAAAATACAGTCAGGACTACTAGATGTTACATTAGCTGTTCCTGTTCAATATCAGGTGATACTATCTCCTTATTCCATTTTCAGCACACAAAAACTGTGTTATCTTTCACCTTTCTAATGCGTCAGCTCCCACGTTATTTCAAAGTTTTATTTTGTTCAAGGGAAAAGAAAAATTGATTTTTCTGAGTGCTGTGATAGCTGTGTGTAGCGCAGGCTTCTCTTACTCTAATGATGCCTCTTTGTCTCCACGGCCTCAGTGCTGAAGATTTGCATATCTCCCTAATACCTCCACACCGCCTAATACCTTTCGTTCTTTTTAGCCCTTTGCACTGCCTGCACACAGTGCTTCTGTTAGCCTCTAAAAAAAGGAAGTTATATTCCATGAAGTGGGACGCAGAGTGCAGTAATGTGGCCTCTTTGGATGCTGCATTTTATTTGGAGGCTTTTTTACCCTCTTAGCTCTCATGACTGACACAGATCATAAACTATACCACCCCCCACCCCTCGACCTTCAGAGCGAACACAGGACATAGGGCCCTGCATTGGCTGCTGGCTTTCAGAGATCCACCTGACTCTCCAAGCCCTTCAAAAATCTCAACATCCATCACTGAGCCTTTTAGCACTAAGGCTAATTTAGATTCCCTTAGCTGGAGACCAGTTCAGCTCTCCTTATTTAAGATCCATTGGTACTTTTGCTGATGTTGTGATATCTAATGGACTCAACTTTATTGACCTCTCTGTGAATATACAGAAGCAGAGTATATAGCCTGTGTCTATTTCTGAACATTGATATACATCATTCAGGAGCTGGCTGTGTTTCAATGACCCTCTCGTGTTCAGGAGGGCATGCATGTGCGTCTGCCATTAATGATCTCTTTGACTGTAGATAAATAATATTTATACTTTCTCCATTAGAACAAGATGAGTCAGGTCTTTTCCAGTCTGGGGCCATTGCTGTTGTCAGGAGATAAACCAAAGTAGTGTGTGAAGTTTGGGACGATTCTGATCTCTTACATGGTAGATGCATATTAAGCAGATTTCTAATCCATTAATCAGAGAGAAATCGGCTAACGCTAGAAGGCTAGTCATTATCTACTTGCCATTAAATTTGCTGTCCACTGTCTTAGCTGTTCTGTGTGTGCTCTTTTCTGGCCTTAGGTATCACATTGACTTCAAAACAGAAGTTGATGCTGATGGAAGGCTGTGGAGTACAATTTTGATCCCGTTCTGATTTCCCATATGAAACAAGTTTACCTGCCACTGTTCCTCTTTCTTGAGCTCGTTTGTTCCTGGAGGACATGGCGAGGTGGAGAATAAAGCAAAGATATGATGGAGGAGTGAGATGAAAAGGCCAGTTGTGACAAGCAAAGGAAGGGAAGGAGACAGCAATTGGGGAGAAGACAAACCCAGTTATTGAAAGCAAATATGGGTGTTTGTCAGTGTTTATCACTCAGCGGCGTGAAAATGCATCCTGACACCTGTTTATCGCTGTATATTTAGGAATCAGAATTGTTGGAGAGAAATCACAAATTTAAATACATTAGCATCTTCCCCGTTGTGCAAATATCAAAGCTCAATGAGGCTTTATTTTCTTGTCCTCTAAAGTAAAGGCCATTGAATTGTTTAAATGTGGAGAATGTGTGCTCACAAGGGTGGATCCACTTGTTGTCAGTATCATAACTGGCATGTAAACAGACGCAGACGCACAGGTGCATGCGTGTGACTCCTTTCTGTCTTTCTCACACACACACACACGCATACTGAGACACATGCGAGCAGCATGATGTTTTTTTTATGACACTCTTTCAGAGCCGCCTCTCTCACTGGGCATCTACTGATACCCATTAATCATGAGCTCTCTTGTATTGTCAGCCCAGCCTCCCCTCTCTTCTCCTCTCCTCTCCTCTCCTGTCCTCTCCTCTCCTCTCCTCTCCTCTCCTCTCCTTTCCTCCTCCTCCCCCCCTCTCCCTTCACTTTCAGCCTGTCAGTTAACAAGCTGTGACACCATGACAGTGATGTGTGTGCAGCTGAGTGATGCCTGGCTGCAGCCCTTATTGGAAAGGTATTGAAATGCTCTGGCACGAAGGGGGCAGTGATGAGATTGTATTTCTCAGCTCCTTATGACAGAATGTAAAAATGGCAGCTCTGCCCGGCTATTCAATTAAATCTGGAGGGAAAAGGCCCAGCTTTGTTTGGGTTGCCCCCTTCGACAAGATGATTCACTGTGGCGTACAGCTCTGTATAAAAATCCAGTGGTTGTTTTACACATGATGAAGAAAATATATCCATAAATGCAAAAAAGCATCACTCATGTTTTTTCTCTTTCTTTCTACCTCCTTGTGTATGTGTTTGTTTTCACAGGCTCAGTGTCCCTCAGTGTGTTCCTGGTCTCTCTAGCAGTGACAGTGTGTGCTGTTTGGCTGGTGGCTCTTTGTGGCGTCTGTGGTTGGTGTCAACGCAAGCTGGTGAGTTTACACACACGCACGCAAGCTTCACTAACAGATATACTGTAGCTTCCAGTCACATTTGTTGCCATCCTAACATGCTTTGATAATCAGGGAGCCTTAATAAACACTGTCTGCTGTGAATTTACTAGAAGAAAAAAAAACACTTAAGTGCATTGGAAAAAGAAAGATTTATGCAAATATTAGGAAAATCTGTGCAAATATTATGTGTAGTGTTGTTGAGCTGAGGATTCTTTCAGTAATTAAGGAAGACTGATTACTGTGGAGAAGTGGTGGCCTCTGTTACATCAGTTTCCAAAGACCACAACGACTTCAACAGTCCAGACTTGTACTAATTCATTTCTCAGACAGAAGCAGCTACAACATTAGTGGACTGTGCTGATACAGCATCAGTACCAGTCCACGCACTGAGGAGAAACAGAACCCAGATCAAGCAGACTGACCTCTGATAGAGGGCATGTCATTGTGATTATGTGGTATGAAATGTGATTGATTAAAAGGAGGCAACCACTCATCAGGCAGACAGAGCTGCACGGCCAAGTGCTACTTCACTTGACTGATTTTTTTTAGATTTTCATGCCTTTAAAGTTAATTGATTTCTGATTCATCATGTGCTTGTACAACTCAAGAACACAGGTCACCTATTTCAAGTTTAATGTTGGCTCCAACTCTAACTTGTTACAGCTCACCATTGCACTGCTAGTGAAACTTACTGGTCCACAGATGGCAGGAACCGGCATTAGAGCTGGCTCCGCACACCACTCTCTACATAATGTCGTATGCATTTCTAGAATCACCAGTAAGGTGACTGTACCTGGATTATTCGTGGATGCTCTAACAACGTATATGAACCAAGAAGGAAATGGTCTGTGCTAAAATGGGATAGTGGTACAGCACAGTCCCCCTATTGTTTGCTTCACTGAAACATCATGTTATATTTGATATTCCACTTTAAAGTAAATGGAGCAGTGAATGACTCCTAGTTTCCTGCTGTGGATGGAGGTAGTTCTGTTGCCAGCACTTTGGAAACTCCCCGAGGTCCCCTCCCGAGCACTGCTGTAAATGGATCTTATTTAAATCCTGTGACAGGGCCTTGCAGCATCCACAGAGCAGGGGCTGTCAGGGATAGAGTGACGATCTGTCGGCCTTACGACCCTGCGAAGGCCACTACCAACCACATCCTCACGCACAAGATAATCCCGTTTGTGCATGTCTTCTTTTTCTTTAATATCAGAGCATCTTACCCTGATTACTTCAGGATGTGTGTGAAGAGGTGGTGGGGGGTAATGTCGAGTGGTAGTAAGATGTTAATTAAGTCCTTTGTAGCCTTTAGATCACTTACTTTGGGAAAAATGTCAGCCGCCCACTGGTGTGGAACCGCATTAAACACTTCCCCTTCCATGTACAAAATAATGAAGTGTGACTAAGATAAATGCTAGTAATTTTGAAGATGCACGTCACTTTAACAAAGTGTAAATACTACTAATCATGTTAAAAATCACTTTCTCACATTAATATCATCATCCTTAAGGTGTGTTATTTTCTATATGTGACAACCATGAAGGCTCTGCAGCTATACAATCTGTTCATCTGAAAAAAAGTCGTGGTACAGAATCTGTTTCCAGTCCCCGAGTTCCCTTGATCTCTTTATCTCTGCTATTTTCCATGGAAGCACGTTATTCCCTGAATACATGATTAGAACCTATATACAGTATAATTTACATAAACACGGCTCCTTTCAACTTGCAGTTGAGACCCTGTATTATAGATGCGTACTGTATATTCATGCGGGCTGATTTTCTATGCACAAAAAAATTTTCTCATTAAGTAAAAAGTGCTCAGTACTTAATGCTCATTTTACATCAAGCTGCCACAGTTCAGTTCATGTCTGAAAACTTCATTCTTGATATTTCTGAGTGTACTCTTTGACAGTGTCAGCTTTCATAAGAACAAATGTTTGCCTGAAGCTTCACGTGTCAGTTGCGAGTGGGCTCATGCCAGTTTTGCTTATGATTCATAGGTTAATAGACAAGACATTTTGGGAGAGTGTTGCTTTCGGTGTTTTAGCTTTGGCAACCAGTACGATGGATTTTATTTTAAAAGTCTTCATGTGCAGTCATCCTGAAGCCTGCCTCCTGCTTAGCTTTATGTTATTTAAGCCCCCTGGAATAACTGCGCGTTGAATGCTATCGTCTCCTTCTGCTTCCTGCTTAGTCTGTTTGCTTTTTGCTGTTTATAGATGCATCAGCATGAAATATTTAGAATAAGTTAAGCAAGTGTCATTTTTTATAAGCGACTTCCTGTGTTTTACAGCAATTCTTTGTCTGTATTTCGATTTGAATAATTTCATTTGTTTTCCTGTCTTTATAGTGATTTTAATGACTAAAGCCACCTTGTAATTACAGATAAAGGTGGCAACAACAACAACAACCACAACAAAAATAATCAGATAAGTCACATGGTTATTAAGCTCGTGTGCTGTGGGGCTGTGGGTTGTCAGCTGGGGCTCGTGTTGTAGATGTTGGGTGGGATTTTCAGATATCAGAGGTGGTGCCGCTAACATCTGTTTGAGCAGCAGCGGCTGCTTGGCATTCAGAAAGCCCTCTGCCTGCTCCTGTGAGCCCTGTGCTGTTTGATCCGTGACATAGTTGTGAGTGGAGTTGAGATTGAACCTGACCAGATTCACAGCCTGATTCAATCCCTGTTGGGCTTGTATCAACATCCTTTAGTATTTTGATTGCATTAAATGGGAGCTAGGAGTTCACAGTTGTTAGGAGGATGACAGTAATTATGCCAATCACAGGAGAGAGAAGATGTGAAAATCAATAATTACAGAATTTCAAAGGAAAATTGTCACTATCATTAGGAATATTATAATAACAGCACATTATGTGCATCTACATGCAAAGCCTTGACCTGTCAGATTTAAGTGACAGCTAGTATTAGCAGCGTTCTCGGTGAAATGTGAATGTTATTCATGTGTGATCGGCTGCTTCTTGATGTCAGCGAATGCTATAGAAGAACAGGTAAAAAATAAAAAAAAATGTTTTGACACATGTTAAAAACAAATGATCACATGATGATTTAGCAGCGGACGACCATTTTAATAGTGCACTCCTCTCTAATTATGGTGTGATGTGGGTAATATTGAGCGAGCATGTAGACTCTTGCTGCCTGCTAATTCACAGCAAACAAACACAGCTGGGTGTTGGAAGTTAGTGCACTGCCAACTGAGACAGACAGAGTGGTAGTTTCACTCCTCATGTCTGGATTCTTCAAGAAAACCCTCAGCAACACCCTGGGCAGTCTTTTCTCACTCAGCTGCATTACTAGACTTGAATAATGTCATTCAGAACATGCACTGTCGGGGGTTTGATTGCTAAAAAGTGTTCCTGCATTGTTTTGTTTTGCTTTTTTTTCTAAGTTAAGGCTTGCATAATTGGTTCATCATATCTGTTGGAGCTATTTTGAACTTGTGGCTCAGAGCCAGACAGCACTGAATACTGTAATTGTGAAAATCTTTGTTGTGTGACGAAAAGACGGCACGTTTAAATTAGACTTAAGTATTTTCAAGGGTATTTGAGTAGAGGATGAGGGGGAAATTGCTCACTCCACTATTGGTTTGCTTTTTAATCGTCATTTGGGGCACTGAGCTGATTTTCTTTATTGTTTCTTGCCTCACGCCCTTAGAGCTGGCGAGCTTTGTTATATTCATCACTACGGATCCCTGCAGCAAGTGTTTGTTATCCACTCGTGTGAATGAGCTGGAGGAGAAGGTTTGGAGGTGACGGTTTTGAAGCTGCGTACATCTTTGTGTGTGTGTGTGTGTGTGTGTGTGTGTGTGTGTGTGTGTGTGTGTGTGTGTGTGTGTGTGTGTGTGTGTGTGTGTGTGTGCAGGCATGGAAATGAGGAACGTGGGACTCAGTGCCCACTGCAGAGTGTTTGAGTTCCTTCCTTATTTTCACATCCAATCCACTGGGGACTTCCTGTCACTCATTGTTTCTCTCAGTTCACTTTTCGCACCTGTCCCTCCCTCCTGTCTCTTTGTCTCACGTGCCGTCCTGCACTGTCCTTGTTTTTCTTTCTATTTTTTTTTATTTCTATTTTCAGCTCTCACCCCTCTTTCTGTGTTGGACTCTCACTCATCCTCTGTGTCTTCCCACCTTCCTGAAAATTTTACGATACCATTGAATGATACATGAGTTTCCTTTGATAGCTTGTCCTAGCCTGACAGAAATTCAGACAGTTTTGCCTCCCTAGAAATTGCCATGCACGAGTAAAGTATTAATTGTTTTGTGAGTTTATGTACAATGATTCCTTGTATCAGAGTCTACCATTTGGGATGCAGATGTTTGTAGTTTTGACTCTTAAAAGACTGTAAAATATCATGAATGGTCTCTGTAATGCAGGCTGGGATCATGTTGTGATGTTTTCAGTATGTAGACTTAGTACTTCTGTGTCTATGATGGCTTACAAAGAGACTGTTTATTTAGAAGATAGTGTGTAAATTACACACAGAGCTCTTGTGTGCAGGTGTTAAACCAGTCGTTCCTGTCAGATCTATGTTTATACATTTGTTGACTTTTCTGTTTCGGGTTACTGCTGATTATGCAGTAGATGAGCAGCTTTGTTTCCTTGTGTGTGATGGATATCGTTTTTGCTTGGTAGTGCTATTGTGGGCTTTATCATTTTTGCACAGCAGTGCTATTGTCAACTCTGGCTTTGTAACAAGTCCAATAATGTCCAAAGCTACAATATCAGAGGTGTGGACTGTAGTTTGAAATGATATCTGAGTTATCGGGACCTCATGGAAACAACAGTTTGCCTGATATTCTGAAGCTGAATATATACGTTATGGAACACTTCGCATTTCCATACGCTCCTGCTATTTATGAACATAGCATGCATCATAAATAGATCTGACTCAGTTCAGAAACTCATACATAGCCACTGGCTGATTTCTTCGCTCCATTTTCCCCCATATTTAGAGCTTGGCTCTATAAGATCGTCTTTACAAGGACAGGTTGAATATGAGTAGTTGTATATTCTGGGTATATGCTGCCCAGCTTTAAAGAACACAGTCCGTTCAGATTAGACAGGCAGTCAAAAAGCTTTTGACACATTTAGGAGAACTCCTGCTGCTGCAAGGTTCATGATCCGGCCACTATTTGGCAGATCTGCTGGCGGCTTGTTGTTCATGGTGCTCATTGATCAGATTAAGAGATCTATACAGTCCTAAAAGAGAGAACCAAACCTTCACCTTCAAGAACTGATCCAACTGAACCTGACTGGTATTGTACTCAAGGCTATATTTATGTAATTTCCTCCTCAAAGATGAAGTGAATTGCCTGCTTTTGAAAGACTTCCTCACAAACATGAAATAACTCATCTGGCAAAGGCAATAAAACATACTGTATATCAGGCCAACAGTATGGCACAACAGCCTCTCAGAACAAAACATACAACACAAATACTGTAGCTTACCAGTCAATAAGCTATTTCTAGTGGCAACAACACTACATAAATTGCAGCCAACTACCAGCATGTGAATGTGACACTATACCTTCAGATGTAGTTAATTTTTGGTTGTTGTTGTTGATCATTACTGATTGTTAGGGTTAGGTTTAGTCTTCCCCCCACATCTCAGATTTGTTCATCTTCTAATAGGTCTGGTGTTTTGACCTTTGGTTGATGAAGAAATGGCTACAAAAAGTCAATCATAAGTTGTTTTGATTGTTGTATAATTCTTCTGTTTTTCTCTTTGTTTGTTTGTTTGTTTGTGTAATGTTATTGCATGTGTCTTGCCTGACTTGAATGTCTGCCATCTTACCCTTTTCCCCCTTAGTGTGTTGTGTTTTTACCCTCAGTGATTTAATTGTTTGTCAGGACTGGCTGACTGCAGTCTTGTATGTACTTTTATTGTTGTCAGATAAATCCATCTGTCTATTTGACGGCTGTTGCTCCCAATTAGGGAAACAATTGACCAATCAGATTTTAGTAGGTGGGATCAAGAATGAGGATGTCATCTTCCTGCATAGCTAGCTACATTCATGAAAAATTATGACAGAAAAATGGCGACAAGCATATATGAGACTGAAGCAGCTACATAAGTTGATGTAAGTCAGTTTACAGAAATATAAACTCTTGAATTAAAATATTTCTTTGATCAATATGAAAAACATGAACCGCTCCTAGCAGCTGCTGCTTTTGTGTCACCTGAATATTATGTCAGCAGAATGTGTCACTTGGTACTGATTGGTTAGGGCAAAACAAAACAAACTCCAACTCCCAACAACAAATCAGGTAACAGGAGTCATTGTCAGGATGAAAACATGAAGTGAATTATCAGGCTATCATTAGCTTGTCTGGCTAATGCAATGCTACGCCCTGTCTCTCCTTTCAGTAGACATTTCATATGTACAACATATGACACACATGAATGCTGATGAAAAACACGCTCAGAGAGAGAAAGAGACAGAATTAATTAATTAATTAATGTATTGTTTTAATTTAATCTTTATTTACTCAGTCAGTCTCATTAAGATAAAGATCTCCTCTCCAAGAGAACAAAAACATTCATAAGACAAGAACACAATAAGCAGACAGAAACAACACGACTACACAGTAAACAAGCAATGAATTAAAGGTTTATGTAGGTTAATATTAAGGTTAAGTAGTTACAGGATCGTTACTGTAGTTATTAGATTTGAATGAGAGAAGAGATATGGGGTAGTTTGGAAACGTCAACAGTAGAGCTTTATAGATGAATAACATTCGATGTTTTTTTCTTCTTGACTGTAATGAAGTCTAACCAACCTTGAGATACAGAGAGCAATGATGAGTACGAAATTTGTCATTTGTGATAAAGTGTAATGCACTATGATACACGAGGTTTAACTGCTGAAGTGTTGATGGGGCGGCATGACAATACAGAATATCTCCATAGTCAAGGACAGACAAGAAGGTTGACTGCACAGTAGTTTTACGGTTGGAGGAAGACAGACATCCTTTAATTCTGTACAAGAAGCCTAGTTTGATTTTTAATTTTGGAGTTAAATGTTGAATATGAATCTTGAATGATAGTCAGCTGTCAAGCCAAATGCCCATGAAGTATTTTTATGACTCAGTAAGAGTAATATGGGTGCCATTTAAAGTTTTAATGGCAGGATAGTCAGAGTCACTGGTGGAGGTGGAGAATATCATGTATTTGGTCTTTTCTGCATTTAAAACTAGTCTGTGATTATGGAGTGATAATTGGAAAGCATCAAAGGCAGACTGAAGACAAGTCAGGGTCTGGACTGGGGTGGAGACTGGGTCGTAGAAAACTGTAATAAATGACACTTTAAAATACAAAGCGTTGTATGACAAAACATCCAGAGACCCATTGTGTTGTCACTGAGATCCATTAACGCTTGTCGTGAAAGCTTCTGACAGGAGTAAAGTGGAAGCTGGGATGTTGCGTAGTCCATACATAACCATAGAGCTCCAGTCTGGAGATCCAAGCCCACCACAGGAAATTGCCCTTCAGCCAATTTAAGATCCAGTCATACAAGCCAAGCCACAGTGGCAGCTCAGTGTGTTTTCCTCCCACTCATTTTCTGGGATGGAGAATCCTCGCCTATCCTCGATGTGTATCAGAGCATCACTTTCAGGGAAGCATGCGTGGTATTTGGGGGGTAGGGCAGCTTTAGACTGATCCCCTCCCTGTCTCACTTGTAGCAAAGTGTCAATAGAGATTACCTGCATTGTGACACGTGTGAAACACCTTTAACTGTAATGAGCTTTTCCAGTAGAATGTGCCCAGCGGACCTCACTTTTCCAAGCCTTTAAATTGCCATTATTTCCATGGTTACAGCAGGTCATGCTCTAGCTATTTGAAATCAGGCTGGTGCAGGACTTTCTAGAGGCTTCTCTCCAGTACCCAACAGATTACCTTAAAGAGGCAATTGCCATGTAAATTTCAGGGTGGTGCGAATGATAATCATAGTCAGGAATGGCTCTCCACAGCAGATTTGATTTGACTTTGATGAGTGTAATCAGGAAACCATTAGGTAAAGGACTGATGGCACAGTGTTCCTGAGATAATGGGAGAGGCATTTACACTTGAAATTAGTATAGCAAAAACACAGCTTCAAAGGATAAAATCTAAACTAACCTTTTGTTTCTGTGCTTTTCTCTGTCATCTCCTCCCTCCCGCTTGGCTCAAGGGGAAGAGGAATAAGCCAGGAGTGGAAGCAGCAGACACTCCAGACTCGGCACGAGGGCGAGGGGAGAAGAAAGCCATCAAGTAAGTGCCTGGTAACTGGTTGGGGTAGAATAATCTGGTGATAATGAACTCAATTTAGTTCAGCTTTGAGTCCCTCGATGTACACTAGTCAAACAAGGCAGAAAATTAGGCCGGTTGTTTATCTTGAGGAGTACGATCTCTACAAGAGCATGTTCGAGCAGACATTAAATAAAAGGTTAGTGATTTAATCAGTATAGATTAAATCTGCATTATCTTACCTGCGAAGCTTTTGGCTGGTCTGAGTCTGCTCCTGCACTTATCTTATGGGTCGTCTCTCTTAAGTGCAAGCCTTTAGCCACGCCTCTGTAATGCTTGCAAGTTTAGGTAAACGGAGGAGGGAGGGCTTGTGTGCTCTTTAGAAAATGACTTTGATTTCTTGGTGAGATCGTTGGAGTATAAATGTTTGGGGAGGATTTTGATCTAACATTTCTTACAGGGCTCATACTAGGATTAAGGTATTTTCTGTGCTTGATGAAACAAGACAATAGGTCAGAACCAGAAAATGTCAGCTTTGTAATGCTAAGTACAATATTTTATTCCACAAAATGTCTTTATTAACCTGCTCATCACCACTTCTCTTCTATAGCCTGCTGTTGTCTCAGCTATTTCTGAATGTCTGTGATTAATTTTTGTTTTCTTTATGGATTTTCGAGGCACTAAAGATGGGCTATGTGAATGTATTCTGAAGTGGGTCCCTCTTTCTCTTAATTTTTTGCATTTTCTTCGGCTCCAGCAGCATTGGTGTGCTCTGTTGGTCATTTCAGCTTCAAACTCTTCTCTTTGTGCATTGCCTTTCTCTCCTGCTCTGTCTCCTGTGCTACAGCTCTGACCACTGCTGTGTGACTTGTATGACATCAGTGATTCTGCTCACCTTTTCCTCCTCTACTTTTGACTGTCTGCAGTTTATCTCTCTGCCTTGTGTCTCATGCGTCCATGCGTTCTTACTGCTCACGCCGAGGATGGGGGCCAGACTTCTCTGAATGTTTACTCAAATATGTCTCATCAGTGGTGCTATGCTAGATGAACAGAATGTAATCACATGCTGTATGTATTCATCAGATTATGACTTCCTCTTTTCTTGCTACCTATCTCCTTCTCTATCTCTCTACGTCTTTGCTACAGCGCACTGCTTTATGAAAAGCTTTTGTGAATGCCTTTTCCCCCCAGGCTGCCCTGTTTTTATTTTTAAACCGTACCTCAATGGTGATTTATCAACTTCAGGTAGAAAAATAGACATTAATCTGGGCCTGTTTTACTTCAAACTCCCATTCAGTGCAGCTGTAAGACCCTCTTCCTCAAACCAAGCCCTTGCATCATCTCCGAAAAGAGGAGCACCTGTTGCGAATGGTTGGTTGGTGCCAAGGCTGTCCGTAGTTGTGTTGCTCTGACCTGTTTCTCTCTTTGGCCGCAGTGATCTAGACAGAGACTTTTGGAATAACAATGACAGCAGCACAGTGCAGCAGAGGTGGAGCTCCTATCCGCCCAAGGAGTTCGTACTAAACATTTCTCCCTATGCCCCATATGGAGATCCTCGCCTCACACTCAAGTGAGTCTTGGTCCAAGGTTGGTAAGAGACTTCCCCCTGAGCAGGGCTGTAATGAGGCAGGGGCACCGCCACTTTTCCCTTCCTCTTTTCCTTCCTGTTCCTTTCCTTTCCTTTCCTGTCCTTTCCTTTCCTTTCCTTTCCTTTCCTTTCCTTTCCTTTCCTTTCCTTTCCTTTCCTTTCCTGTCCTTTCCTTTCCTTTCCTTTCCTTTCCTTTCCTTTCCTTTCCTTTCCTTTCCTTTCCTCCTCTCCTCTCCCATCCTTACAGCATCTCTTTTTCCAGCTGTGCAGTCCCCACCACTCATCAAATTGAAGCATTAGATGTGGATGTTATAATGCCTGACAGCTTATTAAATCCACCTAGTTTCATTATCTCAATTATTTTTTTTATTCCCGAACACTAAATTTTCTCATGAGTAACCCGGGATGTTTAGCCAAAGGCTTTTTAAAAAAGCCCAATCTATAAATGTCATAGTGTCTCAAAAAAAAAAACACATACTGCACATTTCTGGACTTAGTAATAACGACAACAATAACAACACACCCAATGTTAGGACACTGGAGGGCACAAATGGTTACTAATGATTACTCATAATCTGCTTGGGAAATGTGAGTGTTGAAAATGTCATACACGCACATTACAGCATCCCTGCGACAGCCATTCGACTATTACTGCAGCGGCGAAGCAGCGCAGCTCTATAACTCCCCCAGGCTCATTTCTGCTGCTACTCCTCACATCCTGTCACCTTTTAATGAACACAGGGGCACACGTTCAGATGCCCCCCCACTCCCTACAGCCCTGCCAGTCCCACTAACTCCTGACCTCTAACCTCTCACCCTCTTTCCCATGGACTGTAACCATGGAGACGGACAACCCTCGTAGCCTTCCTCTCCAAAAGACGTGTGTACACTTTAACCCACCTTCTCTGTAATCTGTGTATCTCCCTGTCCTTTACTTGTGTGAACTGAAATTGATGGTTGTTGTTGTTGTTGTTGTTGTTGTTGTTGTTGTTGTTGTGGAGGAGGGTTGACCGTTATACCAGGTTGCAGTGTGGTGCCAGTGTTCACCTGTGCTTTACATCCATCTGTGGCTTCTCTCTGATCCCCATCAACCTGTTATCTAACGTGTACTGCACTAACATTGTAGCACTTGAACTGCGTCCACTGTCTATCACATTGGGAGATAAGGTAACCGTGTTTTTACTAGATGCAGTAAAAGTAATTTTTTCACTCATTAAGCACTTAAATCCAATAAAGCGTTGGCAAGGTCATACCTATCTCCCTCCGGGCACTGAGAAGGCTCTAAGCTTAGACATCCTGCTACCAGGCATCTGTCTGATAAACTGTCTAATAACTGGTCATCTTTAATAGACCTAGCCATTGAGGACTGTGTGTTAAATTGCCTGGAGAAAGGAGGCAGTAGTGTGCTTATGAACGTGGTGGATATATGGATTACTGTCTGAAAGCTCTGCCTGAAGATGATGGCTGCTGATCTCGGGAAAACCAGCTTTATACCCTAGTGCTTGTGTCTTGAGAAGTTCATATTTTAAAAAAAAAAAACCCTCAAGGTTGTCATTTATTGTCCATAAAGCTGTTTTTGATAGCTGCTGTCTGCACAAGTTTTTCTTCTGTCCAGCAGTAGAAAATAGATTAACTTTTCACTGCAGTAAAAACTGTTTTCTCAGTAGTTTGTGAGCCAGTAAAAACTACTGGCATTAGATTAAAATAAGGAATGATTATGAAGGTATTTTTAACCAGGAGAGACAGGGGACGACCTTCTGACTCGAACCAGTAATACGCTCCTAAAGCCAACAGATAGCTGCAAAATCATTTCCTGTTTGAGATTCTCTTGAGATCAGCAGCCTTCAATTTCTGTAATGATACTGGGCCTCATTTATCAAACAGGTTACCCACCCCACACGATCAATCTCCATGTTTAAGGATTTATTGGATTTAAGGTTCAATACTATCATTTTTCAAGATTGAACTTATGTATTTAATGTCAGCAACAGTCATGGCACAATCTGGGAAAAATAGCTGTAGTGAATTGACATAAACCATTTTTCAAACGGATGCATTGAGATTGGTGAATTATATTTACGTTATACTATACCTCAGAGATGAAAAACTGTCAGTGATGATGTTTCTTTTGTAAATCACTTTTACTTTCAGTGGAGTTCAGTCAGTCACAGGATTGATATCTGAATGCTGTATATTCCTGTAAATACTCTTGGTAATTTATGACCCCGTTTATTTATATGTTCTTACTTTTAATAAACAGTAAAGATGTTAACCTTGTGCTTGGCTCGATAAATGAGGCCCATGTCTCCTGTGTTGACCGTTGCTCCAGCAGTGTCATCCATGCTGTTGTTGTGATTGATGACTTATCCACATGCACTGTCAGGTCAATTGGTCAGAATGAAATGTGAAAGGTGACCTTCAAAGGGACAGGATGCAAGTGTAGCACCCCTGATCCCACGCTTACACACCAGACGACAGTGTCTCCTACGCCTCGTATTTTGTGCCTCCAGGAGCAGCAGCACCATGCATATTAATGAAATGTAGTCATGTCACCAGAGGGCACTACTGTGCTTTATTTTTGATCATCACTGCTTTCAGAGCAGATATGACATTTTAAACCTAAAACCAGTTTTGAGAGGAAATTTGAGGTGATAACTGCACTTCCGTATGAACACGTAAATTAAGTATGCCTTAATTTCTGTACCTTGTACTTTGTTTGTAGGTTGATATGATTAGATTGGCCTTATGATCCTTTCTACTGTGTGGCACAGGTATTTCACTACTTCCTGTTTACTGTTATTGATGCTGGTGGTGATCAAATGACAAGTAAATCTTCATAAAATAAAAAAATCACAGATTAACATCTGAAAAATAGAATGTAATCAATGTTTTACAGGGACAGATGCACTTATATTTAACCAAATGTTTCTTTGGATGACTTCCCAAATGAGTCGATTATTTGCTCATGAGGCACTCCAGTACAAGCCGTCCTCCCGTTGCCCTAAGTTGCTACCACTGAATTGCCTTGTATAGTACCACATCTCAAGCCCCAAATGCCTAAATGAATGAGAGAATGAGAACTAAATGACCAGCATCCACACACTGTTTCCGCTAGTGAATGCTGGCAGCTGTAGTATTGGTCCTCAAGACCCAAAGGAGTGACTTTCTGGTTTTCCAACCTCCACAGGCTCCTTGTAAATTCTTCTTCTCCTCCTCCTTTTCCCCCCCGCTCTCCTCTCCCCATCCCCTCTCTTTCTATACACTGGACTCCAGACCTTTTCATCCACCTGCCTCTCACTTGGCCTGGAAAACTAGACCTGCCCCTTCACACACTCTACTGATCTGTCTCACCTCCTTGGCCATGTGGTTGCTCAATCTATTTTCCTGTGTGTGTGTGTTGTGTCTGTCTTTCTCACACTCTTTGGTCTTTTTCTCCTCTGCCTATCGTTACTCTCCCTCTCTACGCCCTCTGTCTGCTGTGGTACCTCCCCACTCTGTCTCACTCTCTGTTAGTGGGGCAGTGTCAGGGGGTCAGAAGGGGGCAGCAACTGGGCATGGGGATGATGGGGGGGGGGCCTTATCGCAGCGACAGCGTGAAGAGCATGATGACAGAGGGAGCGAAGGCCGGGAGGTGGCAGACCGTCCAGGGCCACATGCAGTCTGGAGGACTGAGACCCAGCAAGTGAGTTCAGAACTGGGCAGAAAAAACGCGAACATTTCAGTCATGGTGCAGCAGAATAAACATGTCAATACTATGCAAATATACGTTTTTACCTCAGCAGCAGCTATTATTAGATGAATGAATCAGTTCTGAGTAGAAACAGGAAGGTAGGTGAAGTTCAGCAGGAAGGAAAGTGCAGCTTGGGGTGTCAAGGTGAGCTTGTGGGCACATATCAAGGTGTTAGCTCTGGGGAAATGTGAACTCTCGTCATCATGAGAAGATAACAATAGCTGCCCGAGCTGTATCACACTGACTCAAACCGTCAGCTGACACAGCCGGCCCACCTTCACAGTAGAGTCTACTGTATGAATCTGCACAAAAATATGATTTATTTATGTGAGGAACTGCATCGCCTGCAAGTGTGTCTTTCCAAACTCCAACACAGAAATAGTCTCATTTTCACACACACTGACTGAAATAATGCGTCACGCCCTGCCGGCCCTCCTTTTAATTAAGATTTAGGCTGAAATGTGAACTGCATGTTGGTCTCCGACTGCATGTATCTCATAGCCATGACGTATGACATGATTTAGGGTCTATATTCAGAGCGTTGTAAATGAGGCAGTTAATTTTCGGTTCTTCATTTTTTTTCGCACCTTCCTTTGGCACCTCGTGCCTGTGATTTCTTCCTCCACAACACATTTACGCTCATCACTACCTCACTCCTCAGTCCCTCCTTCTCTCCTCTTCTCATCTTTCTTTTTGCCCCCTGTCTATAATTGGATTCTATTTTCAGGCTGCTATAAGTGTCTGTGTCTCTTGTGTTTGTGTCTCGCACCCCATTTTCTGTCTCTCCTCCATCGTCACCCTCTGCTCTTATCGCTCCCATCGCTCTCTCCATCTTTCTGTCGCTGTGTAAAGCCACTCCTCATATTCTCCTTTTCTACTGTGTTTGCCCATGAAATATTTCGTTTCTGCAAAACCCTCAAATACCCTTTTTTATCTTTTTTTTTGTGACAGTTAAATATGATTGATAGCACGCTAAAAGCCTCATGCAAAATTGTGTTAGATGAAGTAATGCAAAACGGAGTAAACTGCACGTAACTGATGTGAAAAGCTCTCTCATGACCTAATTCTGGTAGTCTGGGTTACACAGCGATCTGAGAGAGAAGAGGATATATTTAGTGAGTGGAAAAATATAAAAGAGATTATGCAAGATTCTGTAAGGCTCACAAAACACAGAAATGATGTAAGAATAAGTAAGTAATAACGTGTCACACACCTTTATGTAGATGTGACTACTAAAACATTTTTAAGAAAGGCAATGAGCCAATTAAACCGCATTTATCAAGGGGAGGAGTGGAAAATGAGAGGCTGACAGAGGGAGGGAGTCATACTGTAGGACTTGGTTGGCTGTTGGGATGTCTCTGGAGGTACAGCATGTATTTAAAAGACGAAAAAGACTTAGAGAGAAAGAAGGAGAGGCTATCAGAGATGGAAAAAGTTGACTGAGGAATAGAGGAAATGGGGATCTCTCATCAGACCAAAAAACCCTTATCAGGAAGGCCTGGAAGCTGCAAAACCACGACGCACACGCCTCGACGCGGTCACGTGGCACAGAACCGCTCCACACCCGTGCGGACAGTGCACATTCGACCGCTGCCCACTCGAAACGCACCCTCATGCAAACAGCACGCTCAGACCGCGCAGACACGCAAGGTGCATGCACATCTGACGCAGACGCACAGGGCAAGCTCACAGTTGGCACACTGCTGCCCGCCGCCGCCCTATGAGCAGTACACAGCACACAGCGATCACTCAGGCTGCACCTTCTACTGCTATTTCTGCTACTGCTGTTACTGCTGCTGCCTCACGTTGCTCTCTTTCTCTCTCCTCCTCCTCTTGTCTCCACCTCCCCACGCTCCTCCCTCTGAATCCTTCTCCACTTTGTCGTCAAATACCACCCTTCCTCCTTCCTCCTCCTCCTCCCCCTCACGATCATCAACTTCCTGTTTGGATGAACTTTCCTGTCTCTATCCTGATGTCAACCTGACTTCTTCTGATGTGTCTTCCTACTGCCCTGTGCCACCTTGTGTCATCTCTGATGATTCTTTCCCTCTCTTCTACGTCTCATCTCCTGACCTCACTACTTCTGACCAACTCACCTCCTCTTGCCACGGCTCCTCTTCTACATCTACTGTGTCTTCTTCTTCCTCTTCTTCTTCTTCTTCTTCTTCCTCTTCTGACCCCCTTTCCCCTCTCCACCATCCTGTCCTCTGCCGGCCGTGGCCTTCTTCGCGCTCTCTTTCCTCCCTGCTCCTCTGCCCTCCTAGCTTTGGGGATCCAGTCTTATCCTATGCATCCACTTTGGAGCACATCCCCTCTGGGCCGGCCCGGCCTAGGACACTGCTGCGCCAGCAGAGCCTCCAGCAGCCCCTCATCCACCCATCAGGCCCTGGTCTCGGCCATCCCCCCACAACATCCCAGAGTTTGGGACAATTACACACGGCACCTGGACAGCCTGGGGGAGGTGGGGGTGCTGGGAAAGGAGAGGGAGGTGGCAGCGGTGGTGAGGGTGGGGGTGCAGGTACACGAGGTGGTCCCCGGGGTGCACGGGGCAGCCCAGCAGGAGCAGGTGCCTCTCGCTATAGGGGAGGTGGAGCAGGAGGGCGCTCACGTGCCAGTCCTGGCAGCTGGGATTACATGATGGATCAGATCCGGAATCGTGGCCTGGACGTCAAGTCCTTCCTGTGAGTCTCCACCACTCTTCATTTGAATGTTTGTGGAGTCATTTGTAGAGTTGCCTGCTTAGACCTCTGTTTCTATCTGTGTCTTAGTATGCTTGCATAGGTCTTTTATACATTAGTTTAAGGTATCTCTTTGTTTTCATCTGCAATGCTTAATTTCTCAGAATCAAATTGTTTATGATGTGCAGTACATATGTTTAATTACTAACTATTCTGTCTTTACTTTTACCTTTGTCAATTACTGTTCCATGTCTCTTCTTTGGGTGGTTTTCTTTCAGTTTGTATCTGATATCCAGGGAAGGATATTACTTCTGTCAGAGTGCTTGTGTGCATACATATATATTGTATGTGTGTATAATGTAGGCGTGTGTGTGTGTTTATGGTTCATGGCTGTATGAGAAAGTTTAGACATTGTTTGCACAATAACTTCTAGTTGCAAGTTAATATTTATAATTTAATGTTATATACAGTTACAAAGGCAATTAAGTCCAAGTTAATGCTAATCATGCTAATTCTGATGATGAAGTTGAAAGTACATGAGCCACAGGTTGGCATATTTGGAAAAATCTATAATATAAATGTTAATGGGGTAGAGTTTTAAATGTAAATAAGCTGTTGTCTTTTATCTCTAAGCCTTGTGTAGGAGATGGATTAACATCTCATTTTATCAAGACACTGTAGGTCACTCACTGATATTAACAAGAATAGATTTTGTTTATTAGATTTTGTACATCTGGTTACCTCATATATTTTATGATCATTTAAATCTCAACCGAAACCGAATGTTTAATGAATCAATACATCATGAGCAATGATCATTTTCCACATTTGTTCACATGGATGAACAGAGCTGATGAGTCGAAATGAGTGAGTTGAGATCTGTTAAAAAATAAATTCTCTCCTAATTTTAAAACGAATTACATCATGTGCATGAGAAATGGCAGGGAAGTTGCGACATATTGTAGGCTATTTCCATCCCATTCTGTGATAAATTGTTCAATGTTTACGGTGTATGCTCTGCTAAACAGTAACATCTGTTTGGATGGCATTCAGCCTGTCCTCTGCAATTGTCTTTACAGGACAGAGCCAGTGGTGCTAGTTCATTAAATGCATGAGATGGTGGCATGAAAAGTCACAATATATTTTATATTCACACCATCCCATTCAATTACATGATGTTATTTCGGAGCCATCCTTTGGAATGACTGTTAAATATCCTGCTTAGGAGACAAACTAGTAAGCCTAATCCATATTTCATGAGTATTTGCAGCTAAAATGGCACCTCTTTTTTCTGGTGTCACTGTAACTTTTACGCTAGTAGTAACTGTGTGTCTGTTTTGCTGCTAGCCTGCTGACATGTGTGTCACCGTGTGTACATCACACAGTCCACGTGTCACTGCACATCAGTATAAGAACAGGGGTTAAGCAGCTGTGTGTAGATTTGTGTTAACCCTGAAGCATTGATCTTGTGTCACCAGCACCATTACTTCTACGACATATTGTTACTTCAGGCCAGAAGAGGAGGGCGGGAGGGGGGAGGTGATGAAGGGATGAGGAAGGACACTGCCAAGGTACAACATGTGTTTAATGTCCATTTACACTGAATCTATTTTTACACCATTAGCTTTTCTTTTTTATGTGCGTTAGAGCTTCTCTGGGCATTTGAGCACGACACAGCTGAACTAATGCCACTGGCTAACTGAACATTAGCAATGTAGCACATGCAACCCACCAAGGTCATCGAGAATATTGCCCATAATAGTCAACTGTAGCACTCATCATTGTAAATGTGAAATTGAGGTCATTGTTGTTGTATTTCCTTCCCTGCAACAGCAACATCTCATATGATTTATGACAGAGCGGTGCAGTAATAGACATGACCCATTGTTCAAGCCAGTATATTTCAATCTTGGCCAGATTCCCTATCTGGGTGAATCATTGCTGAGTGAATGTGTTGATGTCATTGACACAGATATCTAGCCTTTGAAACCATTTGACCAAATGGATCTCTTTGAAGATTGGTCTTCATGCTTTTTGGCTTAAAATCAATAATTTATCCTGATGTCGTTAATGTCTGTTCCCTCTCTCGCCTCCATTTCAGTAATGTTCAGCACATTGATTGAAGTGTTTGACCAATATTCTTGAGTGTAAATGTCCATACTTAACAGGTGATGGGAGAAGAGGGATCCAATAACCATTATACTTATAATATCAATACAAGCACTATAACATTATGTATTATAGACAGTGATTCCCAACCAGAGGTACTTCAGCAGTTGCGAGAGGGAAAGATTGTGGAGTAGCGCAATTAATTTGAAAAAAATAGAAATTACAATTAGATTAAAAAAAACAGAATCCATACATTCAGTTAGCTGCAACGCCTGAACACCACATGTTGCAATTGACTGTGTGAAAACTAGATAGCAAACAAGCAGAGAAGATGAAACAGTAAATGGATAAAATATTGAAATAGTTAGCTAAAAGTAATGGATTAAAGGTTGAAATGTCCCACCTAAACATTGACAGTTCAATTGTTTGAGAGGAAAAATATAATAATAAAATATACTTTTATATAATTAACTTAAAGGGCTATGAGGTTGTGTTAGACACTATAGATGTACAAAAGGGAGACTATTAAACAGGGCTTTGTGATGCTGCAAGAAGAGCTTTCAGTGGTGTATAAGAAAGATGAAATTGTGAAGTTCAGGGTGATATCTTTCCACAAGCTGTCAGGATCATATTTTCTTAGCTGAGGTATTGTAACGGCGTCAGGGGCTTAAGCTATAGAACCGTGGGTGTGTGTGACAGGAAGGAGGGAGTGATGAGGAAGCAGAGAATTAAGAGTAGAGGGATAGGGATGAGGGGGAAAGGGGAGGATTTGAAGAGGGAACCGTAGCAGAATAGAGACGACGAAATGAGAAGAGTGCAACACGGAGAGTGAGAGAGCAGTGACCCAGAAAACGGTGACACACAGCGAGCACCTCAAGATACTGTGTCACTCAAATAGAAACAATTAGTCCAGATCTTCTTAATGAGGCTTAATTAAATCTTAACTCTGGAGAAAGACGACAGGCATGTTCGATGGGAAAGGTGAGTCTGGAGGGAAAGCAGAAGGCAGGTTAAATAACTAGATAAATTACTGCGTGTGGGTGGAGTGTTTGGTGAGTGTGTGTGTGTGTGTGCATACAGGCTCGTACATACCTTTCACATGTGTGGAAGCTGGTGTGCAAGCTGCTGAATATCACATCCATTAACAGTCATTAACTAATCACCAGCAGTTCCCTTTCATTATTTGTTGTCTGCGTGATGTGAACACAGCCTGCACCTGTTGTCAGCACCACTTCATTAAAATCATTATATTATTATTAACTTGGCCTTTCAGTGTAAGGTTTCTCTATAATATCCTTCCCTGGACAAAGTGTTTACTGCTGGGGTGTTACGTGGTGTTTTCCCTTTATGACAATTTTCTCTGTTGACTGCTTCCTCTGTTTACTCTCATATGATACTGTCCCGCCCGCCGCCTCTTTGCTTCCTGTCCTCGCTATCACCTTAAATGACCTCTCTTTTCTTCTCTCCCCCCTGCACCACACCTTCTTTATGTTCGATTTCCCCCCTATCATTTGCATCTGTTCTCTTTTCTTGCCTCTCTCTCTCTTTCCATCTGTTTCTATCTTTTATCGTATTTTTATGTTTTATGGGGAGCCAGTGAAGGGAAGATGGTGGTCCTGGCTTTGGCCATTGGTGTGGCTGAGCAAGATGACTTTGCCAATATCCCTGACCTGCAGGAAACAGCGCAGGCAGCACCACCATCCAATCAGGAGCCCCCTCCTGAGAAGAGGTACCGGATAACATATGAGAGTGCTTGTTGTGCGGTGAGAGAGAATGAGGTGCAAATGAGAGGATGTGAAGGATATAATATCGAAGAAAAACATGAGATGATTTCAGCATCTAGGTAGAGGAGAGTAGTTTTGTTTTGTAGTGTTTTCAGTGAGTCACTGCACTTAACTGCATAGTGCTACAGACCTCTACCTGAAATAGCACCAGAGCTCTAAACTCTTATATATTACAGAAATAAAAATGAGAGCTGACTACACTACCAAATGTAGAAAAAATGCCCATGATGCTGAAATGAGTTAAGATATAAAGCAATTTAGATGTTAGATGTAAAGCCGTAATGAGCTCATAAATCACAGCAGTGAGATGCTCAGTTGCACCTACTGGTGCTTCAGTCCGTTTTTTATGCTTTTAGGGGTAAATTTTCAGCCAATCGAATAAAACAGTGTTTTCACAAGCCAGTGGTCTCTTTTTTCTGACCATGATAATTATCTTCCGTATTGCAATGACATTCTCCTCCACCATTTTCATCTCTATTTGTTTGTATTTCACTCCTGCCTTACAGAGACCTCCCATTGGTAATTGTCGTTTTTCCTTTTGAATTTTCATGCTTTTATTATCCCAGTCCTTTCTACTCGTGTGTTCTTTTTTTTCCCTCCTGCTCATTAGCTTCCTTCAATCACCCTCTGCTGCTCTGAGAGTTCTGTCTCTGTAGCTCCACCAAGGGCCCAGAGAGCCTCCTCATTATTCCACAACATGTTAGTCACTTACATAAACATGCTGCTAAAAATAAACCTTTTCCTTGCCAGCCACCTTACACCCTAGAAGCCAAAATATTTCCACCAATCCATAAGGATGCACCCCTCATACTCACATCTCCCTATTTCCAAAAGCAATTGGTTTTGCATTCTGTTTAGGAATTGGAGCTTTTTTTTTTTTTTTTGTGGAACACTTTGACAAACAAGCACAGTGGCAGTGCCATGTGAAACAAACAGCTCAAACCGCACTGTGCTCGTGTTGTTCAATTCAGCCATGGATGGCAGTTGTGATTATTTGCGCCAGTGTGTAACACAACAGAGCCAGAGTGAAATTCTGTGTTTGGTCCAGCCCAAGGCAGATGTGACACACTAGATTTCCTCTGCAGTCCAATTAGGCCGTTTTAACCTCACTTTGATTCTGTGACAAATTGGAGACAATTTGCAGATACATAATAAGACACACACCTTAAAATAAAATGGCAGGGGAGGGTGAACAAATTCTGATTTACTCGTCACACCAATTATTCCTCATTCACAAGTGTTTCATCAATTTGACGCATGATTTAAAACCGGAGCTCTATTACAATGCAGATGGTAACAGTTTTTTCTTATCGTGCATGCACAGCTGCATTATGAGGCTGAACATGCGGGCTGTCCAACTGGAGACATTTTAGTTTCACATATATGTTGAACATTAAATTTTAATCAAAGAGCATCTCAAGCAGGGTTGCTTATGTCTTCAGCACAATGGCAGTTGTTCTCCCCTGAACTAATAAGCAACTTTATTTATCATACAAAATGTGCCTCTACAGCTATGCTAAGTCAACAACAAAGTGAACTTTATTTGACTCCTGGTTTGTCGCCTCATTTTATTCTCCTTCCCCCAAGCATCATGTGGCCTTTTCCCTAAGTCAGCACAGCACTGCATAGAGGTACAAACAAGCATGAAAGTATTCCGAGTAAGAATGTTGCTTTTGTGAACATCAAAACTATCTCTATTGTTCAGGATTAGTGTGAAAGTCGTAGGGCCACCGAGGAGTGCAATTTTCTGTGTAATTTGCTGTGCACATTACATCTGGCTTTTCCAGCTTCTGTGTTCACCTGGAAACCTCCTTAAATGACTTGTGAAATCAACTAATAGACTAAACAGCAAGCAGGAACCGCAGGCTGCTCGGTCCAGCATGCGGCCAGGAGGACTCACCTCGATTAACGGTGATTGAGTGCATTGTGGTATTTTCAAGATTAACCTGAGGTTCATTTAATTTCTTTCAGTCAAAACAGAATGACTGGCAGCTTATAGTCTGTGAACAATAGAGAAGTTGGAGGTAAAAAAAAACAAAACATTGAACTATAATGAAAGCTTTTTGATGTCTCAGCCCTTTAGTGAGCTCCTGTCTATCCCCGTCCTCTGCTGTAAACTAATTCCACTTGAGCCACTTATTGTTTTGTTTGTTTCATGATAAATGACAATCTCAAATGTATAATGAATGATTTAGCCACACTTTAATTGGTTGCTAAATTTAGAGGCTCAAATAAACGTCATAAATCTACAGTGTATTAGAAATGCAAGGTGTAAGCTTGCTGGGAGTTTATCATTCCCCGTGGTGTTAGTGCTGACTTCACAGATGTCTGACCATGATTTAATCAATCAAGCTCCTGGCATATTGCTCACTCTAAACGGGGCTCTTGAGCCTGCCTCGAGCCGGAGACAAAGCTGCACTTTCATTCTTCCCTCGCCCTCCACACCCCCCATGTATAGCTATATCATCGCAGTCTGTGTATTTACATCAAACATGT
Source organism: Thunnus albacares (assembly GCF_914725855.1). Taxonomy (NCBI): domain Eukaryota; kingdom Metazoa; phylum Chordata; class Actinopteri; order Scombriformes; family Scombridae; genus Thunnus; species Thunnus albacares. Next base: position 20,225,814 of record NC_058112.1, on the reverse strand, counting down.
CCTTCATGTGCCCATCACTCATCTCCATATCTGCATCCCTTATGTTATACCTCATTAATTTATTAAACATAATTGAACATATGAGCAACATATCACTGGCAAATTATTTGAACCAAACATTAAGCGTCTGAAGCTAATGTGAATAGGTCATGTGACTCTCAAACGCTAACATCATCAGTGCTCACATCAAAGTGAAATCTCTCCACTCGTGATGAATAGCAAAGAGCTCTACACAAGAGATGCTGTATAGTATGTGGTGTTCTGCATTAGTGAAGCAGCCAGCAGTGGAAACTGTACTTAAGTGCAATTTTAGGTACTTGTACTTTAGATCACTATTTCCACTGTATGAAACATTAAACCTTAATCCATTGCAGTGATTTCCAGCCTTTTTGTCTTGGTCCCCTCACACACACAAAAAACAGTGTTGATTTGGGGCCCCTTATCATGAGTTGTTAGCAGTTCCACCAAATATTGATTTCCACTCTAACCTTCTTAAATGGTTTCATTTAAATAAGTGTTGTTTGAAGCCCAAATAGGTAAAATTATCCAATACTTCACAAAAATATCTATGATATATCTATCACACGTAGATTCATCAGCATTAACAATCTAATAATAATGTAATTTACTTCTACTTTGATAATTTAAGTACATTTTGCTGATAATATTTCTGTATTTTAACTTAAAGATAACTTCTAAACATAAAAATATATAAAAAATCTCAATTACCTCATTAGAATCTTTAAAATGACACACGTTAAACTCCAATTTAAGACGAGCACTTAAGAAACTTTCACCCCTCAGCAGATGAATGTGAAAACAGCCTTTTAGTCAAACTCTGCATGTTCATCATTCTGCACAGTGAAGCTCAAACATCCTAGTGAAATTAAAATGAGCAAACACATATTTGAGTGGAAGAGGACTTAAAGTAGGAGTTTTAATTCAGGACTGTTACTTAAAATGGAGTATTTTTACATTATTATACTGTATTAATACATTTAATGAGTGGAGTAGAGTGCTTCTTCCACCACTGGAAACAGCAATACTCCTGGTTTTGCACTACAGTTAGCTAAAGAATATCAGTCATGGGAACATGTATGTAAAGTACTTAAGGGACAAACAACAACAGAGAGGCTTTTCATTTACCCTTCAGCAGTGTGTTAATGCGTCATTGTTGCTCGGCCATAGTTGAAGGCAAGCCATTCAAACACACTTCTATCCCCACTGGCCATGAGAAGGTGTTATAGTGCGTGATAGTCATTATGCTCCTTCACTGACCTTGCGTGTGCAATCTATGAGATAGAGGTGTTGTGCGTGACCATTTATTTACGAAGTGAGGCAGGGGCAGACTGACAGTACGAACTGAACCATCCTTGGTGGAAGTGATAGAGACTTTCAAACCAAGGTAACACATTTTCAGGAGAGAGAGAGAGCAGAGAGGGAGGGGATGTTGCACGATGAAATAGCAGAGGAACTCCGTCGGATTACAAAATTGTCTGTTGATTTGATTCTGGGGCCACACATGCTAAGATGTTTATATCCCGGGGATCCATAGGTTGTGGAGCTTAGAAAGCTTAATTAGGATGTTAGAGTGGCTCGTTAATGCCTCATTGATCTTCACTCATACAATTCTGTCGCGATTCAGTGAACCTATACTGTAGGTTCTCCTCCAGTGTTGCTATAAAGAGAAGCCATGAATCCCCGAGAGCTTTGAATCTAGATCTCTCTCTGAGCGGCAAGTGAACGGCCCAATGAGGACGGAGGCTCGGGACAGAAGAGGCGGGATGTATACTTGTGCCACATTAACATTCAATCCACTTGCCTGTGGTCCTTCAATTATTCATCCATGCATGTTACATCATTTTGTGTAAGCCAGTGGAGTTGTTTCTTGTTTTAGAATACATCTTGCAGATATTTATAGATATAGATGTATGTTTCTCTGCCTCAAAGAAGTAATGCGCTCAGTGAGATTCTCTGAGAGTCTGTTAATTGCCAACTGGGCTATATTGTGTCATAATTTATGAGCTTATTACATTGCTTAACTTGACATGAAAGGCAAAGACAAACAGCGGATGGCGGTTATGACCTTTTACCTAAATCAATATAAATGTGTGTTTATTTAACATGTGTTTGAGCTCTAACCACATTAGTCTGAGTAGGAGGAGTTTATCCTTTATGTGGTGGAGGATGGTGCATTTAGGCTATAGCACGTAATGCTAGGTCGTCCTGAGGTCATGTACATGTATAGAGAGTACCGTATACATTTTTAGTGGTCGTGTAGGGTCTTGTTTTTTCAGACAATAGAAGAAACCTCCTGTTACAATGCTTCCAGATAATATAATCTATGTGTGTTTGTACATAAACATGTAAACTGATTATGTTATGCTCTGCTAGTCTGACACAGTGCTCCTCCTGTGACAGGGGCTTTACAGGCCCGACTAATCAGCAGAGTCTTCAGGGGGCCTGGTTAAGACTGTCCCCGAGGCTTTGGCTCCCTGTGGCCACCGTGCTCATCCACATCATCACAGGGGGAATGCGGAGATGCATTCAGTTACATGCTAAAAGAGGGGGAGAAGTAAGGCGGAAAAAAAAGTCACAAAGAGAGAGGAGGTAGGGGGGTGTATTCATACATCCATCCATCCATATGTCAGGGGAGGATGAGAGAAAATTCAGAGTGCAAATCCATCTTCCTTCCAAGAGAGCAATAGGGGGGAGTACTTATTGCATTCTGCACATCCATGCGTTATGCGGGGCTGAAGCCAGCACTCTAGCCAGCAGGTACATCCTGGTACAAATGCTCATCTCATACATCCACATAGATGGATGGCGTTTGGGGAGACAAGCTATTAGGAGCATTAACCTGGGACTCCTGTGTCCTGCCTCAGAACAGGTGGCACATCTGCAGCAGCCTCCACCTCAGAGGCAATCTATGAATTTAATCGGGATCCAAAACATTTGGTAGGCTCGTGTTTGCAAATTTTAATGGACTTTTAAAATGTTTTGATGATTTCATATCGCTGAAATTGCCTTGAATATGTTTGTTAGTTTAATTGAGCTCTGAGACATGAATGCTAAATTGCAGAGTATTGGGAGGCCATAAAGGGAGGGAGGTAGGGCTCTGAATGGTTATAGATATGGTAAACACTAAGCTCATCTTTGGATTTGAAACTAATCATGTTTGCAATGCTCACAGTGTCTTTCAATATTTCAGAAGGCAACCATACAGGTTAAAAAACATCTGAAATACGGCTTCTAATAAAAGTAAAATAGACATAAAACAGTGTTTTAAAAAATCAGGACCAACATTTGGCACCATCTGAATCACTCTGTGGTTTTTCTATTTCCATTTGGAGTTCAGTGAAAGAAGCAGACACACAGAAGGCAGTATTTAGCACCTCCCTTGTTGCTTCTTCCTGAAATGGGATTTCAGTAAATGATGCTATTTTAGACTCATTTCCAGTTCCAACACGCAGGAAGTAATTAGTTAACAGTGAAAGCATCCATATTTATATATATATCGCTGCAGAATTTTTTTGGTCGTAGCCTGAGAAGTGAAGCAGCAGGGACGACTGGCTGACTCCAGTGTGAATGTACATGTGTTTCATGTGGATGATGAGTTATGTAAGCAGCGTCGTGCTTCGGCGCTGTGGTTCTGACTGTGTATGATCCTGGGAAGTATGCTGTGGCCCCAGAAGAATGATAGATCTAGTGGGCGGCTATGAAATTGAGCATAGACATTGAAATACATCACTTCATGGTCTCAGGCGAGCGTGCTTGTTTGAGTGTGACATGTTTGCAGAGGGGTGGGGAGTCTGAGTGTCTGAAAAAAAAAAAGGGAGGGGTGGGGGTGGGGGTGCTGGGTTGGGCTTTCTTTCTCGCGTCTCTCTCCAGCCTAGAAGTGGAGTGTCTTTCCCCCCCCTCCCCCCTTCTTCGAGCTGCTGGCCCTCAGTCAGGTAACAAAACAGGATAGTATCACAGGACGGTGAAACCCAAAGTGGCCCTGCCTGCCTCCATATATGTGTTCATGTGAATGTGTGTGTCTGCGAGGCTCTCACCCGTACCTGTCATATATCCTATACCTTATCTTCTTTGTTCTCAGTGTGTTTGCCTGTTTGCTGCACTCCCTTCCAAACACACCCGTCCTTTGTGCCCACTCCCAACAACCTCTTGTCACACACACCCCAAACCCCCATATGTATGGTCTATGTTTCTAGAGCCGTTGCTATGCCAACAGCCCACTTTCTGTGCCTTAGCTGTGGGAGAATTTGATCTGAACTTGAGTCCACTCTGCCTCCCACTGGATACTGTAGACAACTGCAGGCTTCAAAACATCAATTTCCATATCAACCCCCAAGGGGTCAGACAGAAAAAGCATTGGCACCCAAATGTAGCAGTTGTAGTATTACCATCTGCCACAATTAATATTGCTTTTTTAGAGATTAAAAAAAAAAACCTGAAATCAATCTTCATTTGCAATTTATGATACACTGTGCGATCTGGAGGAACTAAGTTATTTCCTGCAACAAATCTGCAGCCCCAGCCGCTTTGTTTAAACAGCCCGGAGGCAGCGCTGGAGCAGTGGACCACCTCAGGTGCTGTAGAGCAGGGCTGGTAGAAAGGCCATTCCCCTGGCTGCACTAGCTCTTACCTGAGAATGCACTGAACCCCTGAATGAAGCATGAAGGAGAATGAATAATTGAAGACGTTCACTCCCCCATCGATAGTTGGGAGGTGGAGGAGGAGGGAGGTGCCTTGCTTTACTTCAAACCGTAAGTCTCTCTCCTTGCTTTAGAGCTTCTTTTTTTTTAAGCTGATCCTCAGATCTTGGTTTAGTGTTGTACCCAGCCTTTTTCCTCTCCTCTCAAACTCGTTGCCTGCAGTTTAGACTCTGTGAAAAAAAAAAAACAGGCCCCTGAAAATGCAATTACCTCCCTTGGCAACTAATACAACTAACACCAATTGATGAATATTCCCTTCCCTTCTCGAAATGGTTAACATCCCTCCTTCCCCCCCGTCTCGCTCTGGTTCCTTTGCTGGTTGAAGTGATTGTCTGTTTGCTTGTCTTGTTTGCTTGCTTTTTCTGTCTGTCTATTTGTCAGTATATTTTCCCCGGTTCTGTCCTTGTCTTCTGCAAAAATGTACACATTATTGCATTCAACATTAAATTTCATCCAAATTTGCGGTTAAGAGTGCCCAACAAAAAGTACAACCACTGAAACATACATTCTCTCAGCGACAGAGAATGCTGGCCAGACAGACAGACTTTCTATGGGCTCCTTGTTTTTTGCCCGTCCAAGGCATTGCCTTCACTCTCTGAGTGACAACTACTTGCATATATTATATATGCACATGTAGCCAATGCCAGCTCGTGCTTTGGCTCCCTTGTCCCCAGTCCACACTTTTAGAGTGTTGCTAAATGGTTGGAAAATCAGGTTAGATTATAAAGTTACAGAAACTTATATAATTTGTAGTTATTAGTTCATTTCTAACAACACCCTCTTTTGTAACACTCTAAATGTGCATTTCCTATGTTCTTACTATTTGTCTCTTTTTGTGTTTTCAATGATATTATGTTTTTTGTGTGGTATATCTACGCCTTATTTCTCTTTCATACTATATCTCATCTATCGTTTATTTTGAGCTCTCCATGTAATGAACAATGGTTCTTGCTCTCTTTTTTCCTGGTGATCAATTGTATTTATTGTCTTTTTCTTTTCTTCTCTGTGCTCTTTTTCTCCCTTTAGCATGTTTGTCCCTTTTGTCTCCTGTTAGAGATATTGTGCGTGCATAGCTCTTTAATTTTGTCTCTTATTCTTTGATACTTATCAGACTGACCAAACTAAGCCTCTCTTGTGTTTCCAGGCTTTCCTTCCTTCATTCCCTATCTTTTCTTGCAGCTCTGTTTTTTCTCTCTAATGTGCTGGTGTTTGTAACAATCTCACTCTCTGTTTGGTTTTGGTTTTCGTAACCTCACTGTTCATGCTATTAATACTTGCTATCTCTTCTTATACAGATAAATAATTTTCAGCTTGCTTTTCTATTTCTCACATTCCTTGTTGAACCTTCTATTTTATCGACAGTCTTTATGATTTTTTTGTCCAGTGTGTGTCTGCAACTTCAGCATCCTCTCTGCTCATTTTGTTCCTGTTTCTCTGTGTTTCTGTTCTTGTTTTTCTTCTCTATTTACTGTTCATTTATTGCCTAACAGTGTTTTGCTGTTCAGTCTCTCCATGTGCCTTGACCAGTCATCTATGGAGTGCTGTGTGTCCAATGTGTCACATTACATTGGTCAGGACTTTTCGCATTTGGCTCTTTTCTTGTTCTATCTTTTCTCATGCTTTCTTTAATCTCATAATATTTATTCTCTTTTAATTTTTTGTCTTCTTTTACTATTTTCTTTTCTGTACACTTTGTGATTTTTCTTGTTTTCATGATGTATGAACATAGAGGTTTTTCTCCCAGAATGTTTGTCCCACTTTAACGTTATGTTTTCAATAATCCTCGTGTGAAGGAACTTAACTTAACATCTATTAACATTTGTACCAAAGTACCAGCTCTGCCATGTGAGATCTCTGCTCTCTCGTTTATGTTTTTATCAATATTTTGTTGTTTTTGATGCAGATTCCTCATAACTGATAGATTTAAACACACAAACACAAACTCTTCAACATCTGTGACATCAGCTGTCCTGTTAAACGTCTGGTCTTCTACATGTTGCTATACATGTCTGTCTACTGTATTTATAGTAACGTCATGTTGCTATACATGTCATTATACACGTGTGTCTCGTTAATGTCTTCAGAGCGAACAAGGGTCTCATGATAATTAATTGGCTTCTATCAAATTAAATTTAGCAGTTCTCTTTTGTGTTCTGTCTGAAAATGTGTTTGTTTACTTAGTGGAGGTAACTTCCTTGTTAGAGATATGGATGTTTGCCACACTGGGCATATGTATAGTCATCTCAGATTCCAAGTTTCATCAAACACAACTCACCGCATCAAATGCCCTCAGTTCTAGCGCCCGCTGTTAATCTGTGAAATCTTTGGCAGATTTTTTTTTGGCTTCGTTCATGATAGCTAGTGAAAGCACAATCGACTTTGAAGTGACATCTATCCAAAGCAAACTTGGACTCAATTGGTTGTTTCAGATAGGCAGTTTTCAAGCGCCAAACAGGTGGAGGTTGGACTCCCCGTGTGCTCAGACATTCTCTCTTTCGAGAGAAGAGTTAGCTTCTCAGTGCATGTCCTCACTGTTTTCCTCCTGGGTCAACCTATGTTTTTGCTTACAGGGGCAACAAGCCAGCTAACAGCCCCAAGGGCCAACCCCCTGATGCTGATGGTCACTCCTCCGTAACTGACCTGGCCAACTCTCTCACTGGAGACATGGTGATGGTAAGACCATCTGTCACCTATGCTGATGCTTTTTGGTCTGTTTCTCGTGGATTCGGCTTCTTGGTCCCATGACAATAACGATTACAGAACAAGAATTATTGATACTTTATGTGCTTGTCATCCTGTTTTGAAAATTATATATTCATTTGGGAAATAAATACATTTTAAAAAGAAGAAGAAGAAGAAGAAATAAACATCAAACATCACAGCACAGTTTCCATTATATATGTCATGTGACAAAACAGTCACATGGAATCTGTTATAATGTCCTCTTCCAATAATGTGGCATATATTTAGGACACAGTTTGATCATTTACAAGGAGAAACAAACATGAACCCTCTGAATTATTAACCTAAGTAAGAGTCTATATTACCTAGCCTGTAAAATGGATATAAAAACGGATAAATAAGAAATTGTCCATATTTCTTAAGCATGCGTTGTTACCAAACAGCCCTATAAACTGGGAGGAATGGTAATATACATACGTTACATAATTGTGTTTGATGTGAAGTCTTGTCTTTGGGGTGGTATGTACCCAATCCACTTACACCAGATATTTGTAAATTTATCTTCTATTCTGAGGACGTATGTCAGTGTCAGTGTGGGAGAACTTAACTGACCTGCACAAAGTCCTGACCTCAACCCAGTCTAACACATTCAGGATGAACTTGGATGCCGTCTGTGGGCCAGATCTTCTCGCCCAACATTAGTGCCCAACCCAACTAATGCTCTTGTGGGTTTATGAGAGAAAATCCCTGCAGTCAGACACAAAACTCTTGTGCAAAGCCTTTTCAGAAGGTTAGAGGCTGTTACAACAGTTGATGAAAATGGTATAATGATGTTCAACAATCACATATGGGTATAAAGCTCAGGTGTCCGCATACTTTTGGCCTTTTAATCTATGAGGTAGGACTAGTGTTGCAGAATCATCGTCCATGCAAATGGCAGGTTGATTTAAAGCTGTATGCGGTTAGAGGAGAGCAATAATAGAAGAAAAAACACAGGCAGTTCCCACAGTAGCAATCAAGCGAGACAAGCCATCCAAGGCGACTCACAGTCTGCATGCAAACCACTCCTCAGGCTAGCCTTTTCAAAGTGTCAGTGAGGCTTTAGCACAAAATGGTCTTATGAGCTGTTGGTTGTCTTATCTCCCTCAAAGTCCTCAAAGGCTCGCTTCTAATCTATGCTATTGTAGGAGAGAGAGAAAAAGAGGCAGAAGGTTGAGCCACAGGGAAAAAAGAAATGACCATAAAGACAGCTGCAAGTGCAGAATGCCAACCTTGAGCTGTGCTTCCCTGGCCGTTCTCTCCATGCCCCTCATGCAACGTCTCTCCTTCTCTCCTACTCCCTCTCCCGCTCTCTCTTTCCCTCTGTCTGTCCGCTGCTTTCTATCAGATAGTGGCCTTTTAGTGCACAGCAGTGATAAAGCAGTCAGAGTGGCTGTGAGAGAGATGGGTGGTCTAAAGCTCCCCTATCTTCAATCTGAGCACCTCCTGCCTCTTAAGAACATTAGTAAGGAAATTAAACTCTCTCAGTCTTCTTAATGTCAGACCAATCTCTGCCTTTGAGCAGCTGCTTGAGTATGCCGTGATAGAAATGCAGTTCCAAAATCCCCTCCCTTCACAGCTTCTCTCAGTCAAGGTCTGTGTGCACGTGCATATGTCAGAGAGAGTGTGTGCCCTTGGATTTAACTTTTCTGTCTGAGTGGCTGCTGCTGCTGCATGTGTTTATATTTATATGACTGCGTTTGTGGCCCTGCAGCTGTCTCCAGGTTCAGAGGATGATGAAGGGCCCATCAGTGAGAAGCTGGGTCGGATCCAGTTCAGCATAGGCTACAGCTTTCAGAACACAACCCTCACTGTCAAAGTTCTCAGGGGCCAGGAGCTCCCAGCCAAGGACTTCTCTGGCACCTCAGACCCCTTCGTCAAAATCTACCTGCTGCCCGACAAGAAACACAAGCTGGAGACCAAGGTCAAGAGGAAGAACCTCAATCCCCACTGGAATGAAACCTTCCTGTTTGAGGGTCTGTGTTATTTCCTCTCAGATGCTTATCAAAGAGCTGTTTCAGTTGTTATGACACATTTTTTACATTGCATTTTGTTAAGCTGCCCAAGAGGGGGGTCTCTTCTCGTCTGACTTTAATCTGGAATTTCTGATCCCCAGTTTTCTGCTAATTCTTTAACACAGAGCGCAGCCAATTTCTGTTTTTAGCCACACTAGCAGCTCCAGGGATTACATGCATGTTGTCGTCCAGACTGAAACATCTCATGGATCGGATGGATTGCTGTGACATTTTGTACAGACATTCATGGTGCCCAGATGATATATCCTAATCATCCCCTGATTTGACCTGTATCACCATCACAAGGGTGGCATTTGTGGTAGTATTGGATTGACTGTCATGTGGTTTGTTTCAGTGAGCCCTTAACATTTTATCTGGCGCCATCATCAGGTCAAAAATTCACTTTGTCTAATAGTTTGACCAAATACCTGCAAAACTGATGACATTCCCATCAGCCTCAGCTGTAAATTGTGTTTAATGCTAATCAGCAAATGTTAGCATGCTAACATGCTAAACGAAAGTGGTGAGCATGCTAACATCAGCATGTTGTCATTGTGAATATGTTAGCATGTTAACATTAGCATTTTGCATTTTTCAGCCTGTAGCTGAGAGCAGCTACCTTGCTTGTGGTCCTCATTACTAGAACTTTGTTTAAGATTATAATTATATTTTTTAAATGTATTATTATCTTTGTGTTAGAATGAAGTGTTGCTGAACTGCATATTGAAAATGAAAGTCTAGTCACAAACAAGTACTGAATACTGCTAAATATTCATGGCAATGACAAAGAGTTGTTTCTCAAAACAAAATGAGCATTGTGGATGTTGTGTGAAAATTCACAAAGGTGTGAAATTGAAGCTAAACTTTTGAATTGATAAAACCTTGAGCTTAAGAAGCTGTTTTGTTAGAAAATAATCTTCTTGAGTGCTGCAAACCACAGATGTTTAGTAGCAGCGGTGCAGAGAGCAGTGAAGTGTCTCGACCCGATCTGAATTTGTTTCATTATGACCATTGTGTTTGGATGACGGTGCAGAGGTAAAATAGCCAATATAACATTCAGATGGCTCAAACATTTGCCAAAATTAGAACAATAGCCGGTGCTCTTGAAAAATGAATGAGATAGGTCTTTGTGACTAGAGTATTATGATCCCTCTCAGTCATTTGAGAGAGTGTTGGCTGGTCCTGCAGTTTTTAAAATGCACTTTGGCCTTTGCCAAATTCATCCCTGTTAGCACTGTGTAGATAATAGGTTTTTTACTGCCCTTTCTGCACTGTCAAGACTATGTGTCTTACCCTCTCAGTGTTGCTGTGTAACATGCCTTTCCTCAGCTCAGTGTTTTCTTTTTGTCTCTGTTTCAGGCTTCCCTTATGAAAAGGTTAGGGAGCGCACTCTTTACCTTCAGGTGTTGGACTACGACCGCTTCAGCAGGAATGACCCCATTGGAGAGGTGTCAATCCCCCTTAACAAGGTGGAACTGGGCCAGATAAAGACTTTCTGGAAGGAGCTCAAGCCCTGCAGTGATGGCAGTGTAAGAAAGGGAGGGACGGCCATCGGGGCGAATGATGACAAATCCAGTGTTTTTATTCAGATGTTGTTATTACAGTTTTATTAAGTCAAATGCGATGCCATTTGTTGACTACTTTCAGCATGTTAGCTTGATTGACGTGATATAAGGGTGAGCAATGGGCTCAGTTAAGCCAGTCTGGTCACTTGGCACAAGAGGTTAGAGCAGAGAGGGCAGTGATGTAAGATTACATAACAAGCTAGTGAGTAATCTGGAGTTTGATATTGCCTGATGAAATCTGATATTAGACCAGATGATTCATTCTCCATTGTGTTCGTGTGTGTGTGTGTGTGTTCCTCAGGGGAGACGAGGAGACCTGCTGGTGTCTCTCTGCTATAATCCCACTGCCAACATCATCACTGTGAACATCATCAAAGCGCGCAATCTCAAAGCCATGGATATCGGGGGCACCTCAGGTAGAGATTCCTCATTGTTTGCTTAGTCTTCTCTCTCTCTAACCCTTGCTCACCAGTCAGAAGCCACCCCTCATGACTTTGGAGGCCCTGTGGCTTCACACACAGCTCTGTTTTCAAACATTTACTGACCTGTCCGTGCAGAGGACAGTTGCCGTCTGGCTCCCGAGCTGGGTCGCGTCATAGATAGCTGCGGCGGCAAGGTGACATCACATCAAGCATCTCTCCCTTGCCCTCCCTCTCTTTCCTTTTCTCTCTCTTCCTGTATATCTATGAGGATCTTCAGCCTCCCAGCTAAATCTGTGTCAGCTCAGTCTGGTGCTAGTTTTTAAAAGTATCAGGTCTCACTGTGAAAAGCTTTCTGTGGCATATTTTTGTAAATTTACTGCTTCCTGGAGTAGTGGGAGTGGTGTCTGTTAGTATCACAGAATATGAAAATGCTCCAGAATTGGTAGTACAAATCCCAGGCCCTATTTCCATAAATACTTCCTCATTTGTATGTTTCCTAGCTCAGGGGATAAGTTGACCTTGAGCTCAAACTAAGTATCTGCTTCCCTGCTGCCTCCTCTGACTTTAACAATTAAGAGGGTAATTGCAAACCTGACCCCAAAAATCACCTTCCTTGGGCATCTTCGTCCTGGCTCACATATAAACTGCTGCACTCTGTGCCCACATTGCAGATCCCTACGTTAAGGTGTGGCTGATGCACAAGGACAAGCGTGTAGAGAAGAAGAAGACAGTGACGATGAAGCGCTGTCTGAACCCCGTCTTCAATGAGTCGTTCCCCTTTGACGTGCCCGCCCATGTGCTGAGGGAGACCACCATCATCATCACCGTCATGGACAAGGACAGGCTCAGCCGCAACGACGTTATCGGCAAGGTAACGTCTGACAGGACTCTTTGTTGTTGTTGCCCTTGGTTACAACATATAAGACCCTCTCAGGCATGCATGCTGCAAATGTCCGGCTAACTAGTTTTCAGTAGTAAAGTCAATGGGCATGTCAGAGCCAAGTATATTATTATATGTGATCATAGGTTACATTAGAAAAATACTTGTTAAGAAGTGGAACATCCACTTAGCTAAGGTGCTAACGTTAGTATCAGAGTTAAGAGTAATAATTGTGGTCCTGTCTTGCTCTTTATTTGGTTTAAGGAAGTTGACACTCTGTGGCAGCAGCTACTGCCACACTTGCATGAAACATTTGCCAAACTCATCAATTATTTCTCATCCTTAAAGTGCTTGTACTTGTAAAACCAAAGCATAAACTGTCTAAAAATACAAACATTAATGCTCCACTGGAAGTATTTTTTGTTGTAAGCATCCAAACCAACCAGGTGTTATTTTAAAATTAATAACATTTTAATTACATTTTTCAATGTGGCCTCTCTATTGCTATGTCTTATAAATGATAACTGACTATAGCTGACTTTCTGTTACATGTAGCTTTAGCCGTGGTTTTTTTTAGCATTATATCATGTGTGCAGCCATCACGTGAATATTTAAGACCCTTTTACAGTAAGTAAGGAGGGCAGCTTACTTAACAGCCAATTAAGGCTTCAACGGCATAATACGTTTTAAAATCCATTAAATCAAATCAATTGAATCAAATTTATTTATAAAGCACATTTAAAAACAACGGTTGACCAAAGTGCTGTACAATGATGATAACAAAGGCCATGAAAAACACAATAAAGACACAAAGGCCGGTCTAACAGACAAAGAGACATTTCTTGGTTTTAACACAACGAGTTATTGTGCAAACATTGTGTCTCTTTCTGTAAAGGTCCTGTCATGACTGAATGATGTCGGGAATATTGTTGTAAAACCCACCCATGTCTGATTGACAAAAGGTCATCACTTTAACAGAGAATCATCCCTTCTCTTGCTCTCTTCTCTCAGATCTACCTATCATGGAAGAGTGGACCAGCGGAGGTGAAGCACTGGAAAGACATGCTTGCTCGGCCGCGTACTAACGTCGCCCAGTGGCACGCTCTCAAGGCCTGATCGCACCTCCCAGCTTCCTCCATGGCCCCTTCCTGTCTCCTATCTTCCCCCCGTCCCTCCCCTCCTCCCACTCCCGTCCTTATGCACAAGACTGACTTGCTGCCAGGCTGTGAAACACGGGTACAATTAGCCATCTGCTCTCTTAAACCTTTAAACTCTTTTTCTCTTTTCTTTCAAAATCTCTATCCCTCTCCAACTCTTCATTCTTCTTCTGTTCCTCCTCTCATACGGCTGTGTCTTAATTTCAGTGTCTTACCACTTTGCCAATGGTCCCCCTGTTTCTGACTGTCTGTATGTCTGTCTGTCCTTATGCACTTTGCCTGTGGAGGTCTGATATTCTGTTTCTTTGTCGACCCCTTGGTTCTGAACTGCACTGCAGCCCCTGACCCATCGAAGGTGCCAGTCCCGTGGGATCACAGAGAATCTTAAGTAATGATCTAATCTCATATAATCCTATTGTATGACTATTCCAGGTACACAATACTATACAGTATGTACTATATGTACATAAACATTAATATATTAGGCATATAGATTGGCAGAACTCCCCTATACACATGACTAATATACAGTATGTTATCCATAGCCAGTCTGCTGTTACCCATCTCTCCTGTCTCTTCATTTGTTGGCGCTTCCTTGTCATCTGTCTCAAGTGTACTATATTCTCTCCCCCATGTCAGTCCTCCCTCCTTTTACTCAAAAGTAGTTTAATGTTCAGCTGAAGTTGTCGAAAGCAATCAATACTCTTCGTGTTCGTGATGAAACCAGCTGAACTCAAGATGGAATTGTTGATACTGCTGTGTCTCCCTCCCTCCTCTTTTTTTTTCTTCTCTGGACTCTTCTCTCTTTCATTTTCTCCTTATTGTTCCCTCTTTCTCTTCCTCTGGCACAATATTAGTGAACCCCCCCCCCTGCCTTTCTGGACCCCGCCCCTTGTCGTCTGTGTGCTGTGGGTGCTGTGCTGTAGCTCCAACAAAAATAGAGATTAAAAAATATATATATATAAACTGAACTTTCCGAAGCTGGGAAAGCAGGAACACAATAAACTCATGAAATGGATCGCTCCTGATTTTTCCAGACAAAAAGCCCTGACATGGAGAGAGAAAAAAGAAGATGAAAAAAAAACAAAAAAACCCCACAACAAATCCCCCGTGATACGATGATGTCATTTTTCACAGCATCACCAACTGAGGAAACCAATTTAAAATCTTCTTCCAATGTTAAGATGAAAACAGAACCAAAAAGCAAAGTTTGTGCTGTTTGTGCACACTTCTGTCTGTTTATTGATGCTCTGAATTCTTCGTACTGCCCTGTGCTTTTGTTTTGCCCTGTTGATGGAGGTTGATCTCCAAAAATTGCTCGACCTTTCCACCAGACTGTGTGGTGTGCTGTGTTAAAGTGTGCCTGTTGCTGTGTGTATGTATGTGTGTGTGTGTGTGTGTGTGTGTGTGTGTGTGTGTGTGTGTGTGTGTGTGTGTGTGTGTGTGTGTGTGTGTGCATGTTCACAGGAGCAACACAATTCTGACTCGGCAGAAATATTCTTCTCTTTTCTCTTTCTCATCTTGCGCTCTTCTTGCTCTTCTTACTGCCATTGTTTCCCCATCCTCCTTTACTGCCCTGACTTCTGAACGAGGGTACGGGGAAGTTCTATCTGCACTTTTTGAAAATGTAATAACAATAATGATGATGATAGTTTTGATGATGATTATAGTACTGATGAAAATTAAGGGAGGAGTATCTGGAAGGGTGAGCAGCAGTTGGGGAGAGGCTACGTCTGCTCTGTGATTTCAGGGTTTGGAGATGAAGGAGAGGACACAGAGGATGGATGTAGGGCTCTCATCCTCCTCTTTTTGTTCCTCTTATTTTTCCCAACGTACCTGTGTACACGTATGTGTGTGTATGATTCCTGGTGGCAGGCTGCTAATGTCTGAAATGTCAGGTCGGGACGGAGAGATCGCACAGACGTCTACTCTTTCTCAGTGTATTCTCTACTGTAACTGTCTGTCTGTGTTTTGACATTCATAAAATCCCGTGAAGCGTAATCCTGTCAATTAGTCAGGATTTTTTACTGCCGCAGCTTAGTTTTTACTTCTAAATTAGGATCCACCTAGTTCCTCTAAATGAGGAAACATCTCTGCTTATGTCAATACAGCTTCCTAATACTGGCCCGTCAAAATCTGTGCACTCCACAGTGCATTTTTTTTTCCATTATCATGCAATAATTTGTTAGTGTCTCACACTTTTTACACTTAATTTGATTTAAGCTAACATGTTCACCACAAGAGAAATTGAAGAAATGTGTAATTGTGGCTCAATCTGCACCAGGTTAGTCCTCGTCTTGTTTCTCTCTAAGCCAGTCTGGGCAGCACACTGTGCTGTTAGTGTGTTCTGGGCAGTGTGTTTCATGTGAGACTCGGTGCTGGCTGCTGCGATGCGCTGATCCAGTCCAGCACCCTTCAGAACAATTGGCCAACCGTGGAACAGGGCCCACTGTTTTGACAGCCACTGCCTGCAGTGTCACAGCACATTACACTCCCATTAGGTGGTCAGAAAAGAGCAATATCTCCTTCTTTGGACCTGGGAAACACACTATTTTCAGAGATAATTTTAGCTAAGAATAATACAAATCACGGAGTGCTCTCATTAATAACCATGAAAATGATGGACGGGGATAAAGGGTCGTCAGCGAAAACGAAGAAAATAATCAGTAGGCGACCGCTGCTGGAGCTGTGATTTCCAAACGTGGTTTGAATATACAGGTGTGCAGGTGATGAGTCAACACAATACCTCTGCCATTACCTTTCGCCAAGATTACACGTTGCTCAAGGAGTGATAAATTACCATGCTACAGTGGTTTACAAAGCTTAGTCATCAGAGACCCTGTAAACTGGGGAATATGGCATTATTTTTAGTAACATGAGACACAGTGTGATGCCTCTGAGGCAGAAAGGCTACAGGGTTGGGCTTTCAAAACTTACAGTACACCACTGAGTGCTTTTATTTCCTTAAATGCAAATCCAATTTATTCTTGATATCCATTTTAAAGGACATCAGCCTTTGGACTGTCATCAAATAATTAACCAGTAAAACTTGAATACACCCTTAGGACAAAGACAGAAGGTTACTGACATAGTGAAACGCTGCCAACAATTCTGAGTAACCTCCGTGGTGTAGATCTGATAGGAAAATGTGTGTTAATGTA
The DNA here is from genome assembly GCF_914725855.1 of Thunnus albacares. Lineage (NCBI taxonomy): Eukaryota > Metazoa > Chordata > Actinopteri > Scombriformes > Scombridae > Thunnus > Thunnus albacares. The sequence continues at coordinate 20,209,175 of NC_058112.1, read as the reverse complement.
TTGTAGGAAACAAAATGTACCCACAAGAGAATATTTACTCTAACATATCTAGTTTAAACCAAGGGACTATTCATGCTCAAGGTCACAAAGTTAAAAATGTCAAGAAAATAATTATTCAGATTGTAATATCAGCTGCAGTTTCATAAGTTTCAACATAATAAGTTGTTTACTTTAGGAAACACAGTGAATCAAAACATATAATTCATGACAGAGTATCCAGAAAGTTGCACACTCCATAAAATAACCAAAAGTCCCAAACATTATGTTCTCTCATTGCCAGCAGTCAAACAGCAGCACCATTAAAATGGATTGTAAGCTCAGAGCCAAACAGTATAAAGGAGAAAGCAATTTCCAAATCCCAGTTTTATTATACTGCCACCTGTCTCACACCTCCAAAACTTATTGGGTTTTTTTGGCACCAACCCTGTCTGCAATGACCTTCAACAATCCTGAGCTCATGAATACAGCATGGCAGGGTTGCAGATGCTCCCAGTCAAGAGTTTTTCCAGCCCACTCCACTCAGAGTAGTTGTTCTCTTTGTGTACTGGCTCAGCGCTGTCTTCCATCATTGCTGCATTCCCTGGCAGAGCCAACTGGTAGCTGCAGGTGTGGATAATTACTGTTTGATCACAAAGGTTTAATTCAAGACGACAGACACGGCCAACACTGCCCACAACTTTGCCACAGAATAAAAGCTTTTATAACTGACTTTTTATTTATGCAAATTACATTTTTGCCTAGTTTATTTTATATTTATTTGTTTACTGTTCACTCTGAAGGCTATTGGAACACTTTTTAATGAAGATTTTCAAGTTTTCTGCAAAATTCTTTAACATTAAACCAATGAGTATTTTTAGCTACACTAGTGGCACAGCAAGGACTTGCAGGCATGGTGATGTCTGTCTGTCGGACGGTCAGTCTACCACTTTGGTCGATTGAAATAGCTAAACAACCAATGGATGGATTGTCTTGAGTAAGTACAGATATCCATGGCGCCCAGACGATGAATCCTACTGACTTTGGTGATCCCCTGACCTTTTCTCTAGCGCCCCCAGCAGGTCAAAGTTTTCACTTATCTAGTGAACGTTCCCTACATACACTGGATGGATTGGTCCCAGAATTGGTTTCCAGAATATGTATCCCTGTGAGTTTGGTGATCTCCTTAACTTTCCTCTACCAAAACCATGAGGTTCTCATTTATGGCTTTGAGTTGAATGTCTCAACAATTATTGGATGGATTGTGAAGAAATTTGGTACAAATATTCATGATATCTAGAGGATAAATTGTAGCAACTTTGATTGGGTCAAAACTTAAACTTGTCCACTACTACTGTATGATTTGTGACCTAATACCTGCAAAACTAATGACCCTTTCCCATGCTAACATGCTAAACTAAGATGGTGAATGTGGTAAACATGTTATTATAGCATTGTTAGAATGCTTACATTAGCATTTAGCAGCGTCACAGAGTTATGACCATGGCTGTAGAGCTTTAGTCTCATTTCATACCTGCTGAAACAGAAATGCATGCATTGGCTCGGTCATGTAGTGCGAATGGATGATGGCCGGTCTCCTCTACACAGAATTAGTACAGGGAAAACTTCCCACAGTCAGATCCTAACTGCGCTACAAAGATGTCTGCAAGAGAGACCTGAAAGCCTTGAGAGTCGACCTAAACACCTGGGAAGCCATAGCCTCAGATTGAACAGCTTGGAGACAGATGGTGCAGAAAGGCCTCTCCATGTTTGAAGAGACACTTGCCCAGCAGTCTGAGGCAAAGAGACTAAGGAGAAAGGCCAAAAACCAGACGGACAGATCAGAATCAAGCTTCACTTGTGCCCAGTGTGGGAGGGACTGTCACTCCCATATTGGCATGTCCGGCCACACCCAACGCTGCACCAGAATCACCGTCCATAGTGCAACTCCGTAGTCTTCCAAGACTGACAGATGCCTACGACTACTATCAGTCTGTACAGTTGGATATAGTGACGGAGAAGATCCATCTCCTGGACTCATGTCTTCTCTGAGATGTTTATTCATAGGTGTGTCCCCCCAAATTCATCATTGTCACCAGCAGCCTTCAGTTCTCTGTTTACTTTGTAAATAACTGGAAGCTTTATTGGCTGAAGAGGTCACACCTGTTTGCTAAGGGATTAGCAAGATATTCCTCTGAGCCTGATGATATTGTTTGTCCTTGTCATACTCTCAGCCCCTTCCTTATTCTTCGACACTTTTCCTTGATGGATATGGCTTTCTTGAGATGAGCGTCAATGACTCACTCTGTTGGAAAGGTGCCTGCTTTGCTGTAGTTTGTGCAATATTAAATTAAGAGTACACTGTGCTTTATGTCTTGGAGAACTTTAGGTGTGCGTGTGGATTAAAATCAGGCTGTAGTAATCTCATCCTAGAGGGACTGCAGTTGATGTTTTATTCTGCTGAATCATATTATGATGGCTGAGTCAGCCCAGAAGTCTGCTGGGTCACCTTTGTCATTTGTCCAGTCAGTCCCTGCGTGAGTCTCGCCCTGCACAGACAGACCTTGCCTCCCCGAACTCACCCTTTCAATTGTTTTAAGCATTTGGTGAAAACCAATGTGACTTCTCCCAATCAGGGTTCAAGTAAGCATTATTTGAATGGTAACAAAATTAATATGAAAAACAATAATGAGTAATAATATCTTTTTTCTTTTTTGTTCACATTTGACTGTTGGTCAGTGTGTATGTATGTGTGTGCTTGGTGTTCTTGTGTTGGGTTTATTTCTTTACAAAAACGTGATAAGAAAAATCCTTCTGTTTTTGAAAACTTTATGTAAATATCGTTGGTGAAAATTAACATTTGTTGTACGCCGAGTTTTCATTTGTCACTTGAACTGATGAAGAAAACAATGATATTCATGATAACAGTGGTGATGTTGATGATGCTGAAGCTGATTATACCTGCCCTTCTTGAATAAGGGCTTTTGATGTCCGCTGTATTTTTGTTGGAGGTGTCGTGAGGTCGGAGCAAGAGAAACAAAAGGAAGGAGTGATACCCAACACATCCCAGGCCCACTGTAGCAACACTGCCATATACCTTTACCCCAACCCCCTCCCCCACACACCTCCAGGAAATAGACTGAGTGACACGTGGCGCAAACCCATTGTAGCCTGTGCTACTTCTGCCATAAAACATTCTTTGTATTTTTATTACAAACATCAAAAACAGAGAGCTCCCTGGCTGTGTGAGACGACTGCTCACCTCCCTGTGGAGTCACTCTGCCCGCTCGCTTGGCATTACATCTCGCCCTGTCTGCTTATAGGCTTGGGGATTTACTGTAATGCCATTGTGTTAGACGGGATTGGCCTTGTACTGACACTGATGATGCCTTCCTCATTGAATTTGGAGTCATTATTGCTCTGCGGGAGGCCATGCTGTGTATGGGGATGGGCATGTATGGAGGAGGGAGTAGATTCCAAAGGAAGGACGCACACCATCCATCTGTCTGACCCTGTAAAGACAAATTGAGTGCTTGTGATTCAGCCTCTTATTTGGGGTTAGACTCATGATGAAGCACAACTGACTGATGTGAACTCGCCACATGATAGTCTTGTCTCTTGCTTAGTCAGATATTTGTAAGAACTCTCAAACTCCAGAACATGCAGCAAGAAAAACCAGGGATTAGCCGCAGGAGCCAAACTGTAAACGCCCATATGGCAGACTTTGTGGAAATAAGGGTTCTTAATCATTCAAAAAAATGTCAGGGAGAACAAGATTGATCTTTCCAAATGTTCAAAATGTGCCCTGTGCCTTTTTTGACAGCCCACTGCTGCATCCCAAAAATAAAACAGACAGGGCTGCAGTCCAGTTATTTTCACTGCAGGTGTCTGTACGCCCACTTCCCTAATTTTCCATATGCCATAGCCTTATGTATCTGTCTGGGCCTGTGCACAGTGCAGGGATGGAGCTTATCAGGTTTGTATTACTTTTAGGACTGTCTCCGCCACAGACATGATACGGTACAGCAGATACTCCCAGCAGCCGTCTGCAGGAAGGACAGTGGATACAGTCCTGCCTTCGTTTGTAATACCATCCTTTAGAGGGAGTCCCATAGGGAACCAGAAAACACACACACACACACAATCTGTCGTTTATCGATGCACTGAAAATAAATTTTGCCTATTTTCCCTAAATCCAGATTCTTCAGAATACTTTTCTTTCCTTGCTGGTTGATAAACGACTTGTAAATAGACTTTGTGATTTAGTTAGAGCAGCCTCTAACTCCTGCCATAATATGGACTTTTCCGATCAGGTAGGTAATAAGCAATACACTTAATTGATCTAATGCCATACACTGAAATATTACTTACCTAGTCTGATGGCAACTCCTTCGCATTAGGGATGTCGAGGGTAACACTCCTGTTTCTTCACCTCCTTTCTCAACTTGCCATGGCTCACCTCTTCAACAAAGAGTGCTCTAACTTAAAACACACAATTGTGATGTGTACAATCTAATTTAATGTATTTATTTATGTATTTTTGCCAACTTTGTATAGTGTATAAATATCTATAAATATATGAAAAATGACAGTACTGTATAGATTTTAGCTGCCTGGTAAGGTTAATAGTATATACTTGGTAGACTAAAAGAAAAAGCGTAGAGCTGTTCAAAAGCCAGTTATTGAGAAAATGCTTTCTGTAAAACCTGGTGCCACTGGCTCTTTTTATATTCTAGGTTTTGTTTCTGGTTTATTTTTTTATTATAGCCAGTGGGATCCAAAGTGTGTGTTGTTCTTCTTTTCGTCCGTTTGTTTGTTAATTGGTTCGTTTGTTGTTTTTTCCTCGGCAAGACACAGCGAGGTTCTGGCAGCCAGGAGAGTGCAGTGGAACGCAGACTGGGACCCTGTGCTGTAGTGTGTGTGTGTGTGTTAGGTGTGTGTCCGTCCATGGTAGTGCTAGTGCTCTCTGTGCAGTGCCTCCCTCCCTCGTCCCTCCTCCCTCTCTCTGATGTAGTTTGTCATGTGACGCAGTGTGTGTTAAGGTGCAGGATGACTGTGTTAGCTGAAGCTGGCAGATGCCCTCTCTCTCTCTCTCTGTCTCTCTCTCTTTCTCCACGTGTCCACTCTGCTTCTTCATTACAACGCTTCATTTTAATCCTCCACCAAGTATAGATTTCCACTTCCTCCGCTCGATTGTTCATTTACTCTCCCATTCAGCTGGTAATGCATACACCACCAGAGTCTAATTTCCTAGTAATCCATGCTTCCTCATCTATCCGTGATTCTTTGTCCATTAGCAGCTCTCATTCTTCACCCACCACATTACTGTAGAGCACCTTGTTTTTCCTTTCCTCTGTGGACCTGAGAATGATTTAGCACAAAAAAAGAGAGGAGCCACACACCTCATCCCTGGTCATGTTTTTTCTCATTATGGTTCGACCTCTGAGATGGAGGCTTATCCTCCTCTCTATACCAACAGAGAGGAGAAGGGCAGCTGTCAACACAGCGCGCACAAACACAAAGCAGCCATATTCAGAAAGTCAAGCACAGACCTGTGATTCTAATCTATGTTGTGGTGGCTTCACTGCCACCCCGTTTGTAGCAAGAGCAAAGAGAATAGCCTTAAAGATCGGACCAACTACACAAAAAAGTAGTGGGATGTGTGCATTTGTAGTGGACAATTATTACCTTCCCTTTCCCACACCAAATTTATTACTCAGTATTCCGATGTGTTGCTTGGTTGCTCTGTACATATCTGTGTAGTACTTCTGTTGATGTCCCTGTGTTAGGATAGTGACGGGTTCTTACTGGGCTGCCTCCACAGACGTCCTCTCCCTCCTGCTCCGTCTCATTTCCTCAAACTTAAAACTTCAAACATTCCATCTAAATCTCAAGTGAGCGACATTTTAAAAGATGATTAGATTTTTTCACGTAGGCTGGGAGTAAAACTGCAGAGGGACTGAAGCACAGACAATTCCACTGGAGCCATGATAATAACCAAGACGTCTTGTCTGTGTTCACGTCACTCTGAGAAAATCAAACCCACAACTGACAGCACACTCACATGAGCCTCGCTTCTCCTCCATACCCGCCCCCGCGCTGATCTCACCTGGCAGCCCCCCCCCCCCCCTCAAGAGGTCACTGGGTCACCGACTGGCTTGAGGAGCCACTGACCTCCTGGGGGGATGAACCAGGTGAGTCAGGTGAGGAGGTGGGAGAGCCCAGGGAGGCAGAGAGGCCTGTTGCTGTGCGTCGCATCCTAGGTGAGAAGGGAAGGGACTGAGGGCGTCTTGAGGTCACACCCAGTAGCACTTTGGTTTTGCGTTCCATGTTTTTTTAGCCTCTCCTGTTTTTTGGCCGAGCGGACTGTGATCTTACTGTTTGATTTTCTCGTTCTCCTCCACCCATCAGTGTTACAGAGTGTGTTGGGTGGATGGAGCCATGGAGCTGAGCTCTGATTTTGTTCCATATTAAAGAATCATTTTTACTACACCTGTGTCCAGAGACTCATTGGTCTTTCTTACTGGTTATATAAAGAGTGATAGCTACTATCACTGAAGTAGGGCTGCGACTAACCATTATTTTCATTATTGATTTATCTGCCCAAATACTTTGTTGAATAATCAGTTCATTTGATTTATAAAATGTCATAAAATTGTGAGAAAAAAATATTCTCATTTGCCACTATGTATGACAAAGAAATGTAAAGAGGGTTAGAGGGTTCAACCAATAAAGTTTGGACATTTTTCCTTTAAAAATGACACAAGGGATTATTTGATTATCACGTGTTTTCTGTTGGTCAGCTGATTGATTAATTGACTAATCATTTCAGCTTTACACTGTATGTTTACTGCTTAGACAAACATATGTGGACAACCATAAAACATCTCATTCCAAAACAATGGCCATTAATCTGCTGCGATAACAGCCCCCACTCTTGTGGGAAGGCTCTCCACAAGACTTTAGCCCCCACACTACAAGACCATTAGTGAAGCCTAGGCTGCAACAAATGATTATTTTCATTATAGATTAATTTTTTAAATATTTTCTCGATTAATTGATTAGTTGTTTGGTCCACAAAATGTCGATCAGTGTTTCCCAAAGCCCAAGAGGACATCCTAAAATGTTTTCTTCTGTCTCAACCAACAGTCCACACCTCAAAGATATTCAGTTTACTGTCACGAAACACTAAAGAAACCATAACATTCACATTTGAGAAGCTGAAATCAGAGAATTTTGACATTTGTTCCTTAAAAAAAAGATGATGATGATTAGTTGATCATCAAAATAGTTACTCAACTAATCGTTGCAGCTCTAGTGAGGTCCAACACTGATGTTATAAAGCTGGGCTCGCAGTCTGTGTTCTGATTAATCCCAAAGGTGTTGGATGGGGTTAAGGTCAGGTCTCTGTGCAGACCAGTCACGTTCTTCCACACACTTCCAAACAGGGAAAAAGATTTCTTCATGAACCTGGTCTGTTTGTGGGAACAGTGTCATGTTGAAATAGGAAAGGGCCTTCCCCAAACTGTTGCCACAATGTTGAAAGCACTCTGTCTTTCTAAAATATTGTATGTTGTAGCATTAAGATTTCCTATAGTTGAAACAAAGGCACTTAGCCCAAAAACATGTTAAAAAACAGTCCCAGAAGACCAAAAGTTGGAGGAGTGTCCACATACTTGTGGCCAAATTATGTGCCTTCTAATGGTTTTGTAACTTTTAATTTAAAAATTGGACACACATACGGGTACAGTGTAATTAAACTGCCAGATAAATAATTAGAAACTGTAATGACACCGTTCCGATTGAACATGTAGGCTACCATCATTTGCTGATTGAGACGGCAATTTGCAAAGGTTGTTTCTGCCTTTGAGAGCAATTAAACATGTATAGAGAAAAGCTTCTGCACTGAGCAACACATTAGTCAGCATGAAGGTAAATGAATCACGAAGCTACATGCTACACTTTGAAGGAATTTTTCATCCCAACGCTGAAGCTTAATTAGCTTCAGCATTGTTCATACAGTTTGGTTCACTTGACATTTTGCAGTCAGCTCAACAGCTGCGTGCGTGATTCAGGTTCAATCCATCAAACATATAATTGCATAAACATTCCAGACATTTCTTGCAACATCAGTGATAGTGGAATAGATTTTATCCCCCTCTGCTTATCGCAGTCTGCCTCCTTAGCATTACAGGCACCAAGGCGGGCTGCAACTCAAAATGGAAAAAGATGACAATGCAATTTACTCCAAACCGTCTGTGCCAGATTTGCCTATTAAGTACAGAAGTCAAAAAAGGAAGCAGGAAGGAGATAAGACTCAAAACAGTGAGGCGGTGAAGCAGAGAGAGCACCTCTGAGACCTGACACACAAAGAAGGGTCTTAGCGCCTGAGCTGTCTCTTTGTGTCTCCCCAAATATTAATTCCATAGTATTCTATGGCAGACATAGAAACAGGTTACTGAACTGAAAGAGAAACCGTCGAGATTCTCCTCCCAGAGCAGGAGAGTATCAGGAGCAGAGAGTTGGGCAGGAAACACAGACAAGCACTGAGCCAGCCAAGCTCCTGCAGACAGGGGCCGAGGTTTCGTCCCTCCCTGAACTACAACAGACGGCTGCAGGCGAGCCAAGCGCATCAACTCGACGGGAGACCCTTGCTTGCATCACCTTCGTCTATTTTTAGAACCACTGCACCCACCTTTTTTCATCTTTTTAAGCTCCCTCTGTATTCTAAGTGTTGTCTCAAGTGCAAACTGTTGCAGAACATGCAGATTTTTTTTCCTTTATATTCAGTATTTCTGCTACTTTGATCAAGAGGCTGGATCAAAACTGCCTACAGCACAGTCATGTTAAATGTGAATTATGCAGATGCAGAACAAACACAGATTGCTGTGTTGCATGAACAATCACGTGCAGAGGAGGGCTGAGAAGTGTTTTCATTTCAAACAGAGTACAGCAGGTGCTTCCACTGATCAGCTCTTCCTCTCTGGCTCAAGTTATTCTAATAAGTGAAATCATCTGGTCTAATCTTTGACTGGAATGAAAATAGGATCCTGGTCTATTCTAGCTGTATGGATTCCTGTGAATTTATAATTACAAATGCCAATAATGTGCACATTGTGTTTAAGAGAAAAGAAGCAGGAAATGAGACTGTCAGTTTCAATGATGCAGGCGTTTCCCTGTAGTTATGTTTTCTTTTTTTTTTTTTTTTTTTGAGAAGATAATGAACAGTTCCCGGCTTGGCACGACAGCATGTCAAGCAAGAAAGACTGTGGAACGGCAAATACAAGCAACAGCTTGGTAAAGACAGGCGCCGCTGACTGCCAGCGTTGGACAGATGGAGGGAAGAAAGGCAGCAAAAAGTGATGTGACAGAGGTGAAGCTGCAAGTGTGAGTCCAAGAAAACAAGATGAAAAGAGAAGGAATAGGAAGCCTGAATTAAAGGAAAGGTGTGGAAATGATGTGACTATTATGCCAGATTGTCAGATTTAGTGATGCACTGATCCAAAGGGTGAGCAGGTTGTCATGGAAAAACCCCAGTCAGATTTTTGCCACTGAGGAGTCATTTTATACAGTAATTCAGAATCAAATCTTATAATCAAACAGTGAAGAAAATCATACTGTGTTCGAAGTGTTTGAGCTGTGTGTTTGAGCATGTGGGAGCTCTGATATAAGGCAGAGTTTCTGTAAGGTCAAATGTATGTTGATCTCACTGTTTTACTCTTTCTAGTAAGTCCCTCTCTTGGGGGTTTAATTAGTAGGAAAGTATCTCTGTGTTTGCGTCTGGAAAATGACACTGATGTCCAGCTCAGACTATTTTCTGATGTCCTAAATACACCAGAAGGTGAATATCCTCAAGATTAAAATGTGATGTTCATCAAGATGCATGTGGGCAGATGTAAAGATGGTGTACAGACATTTTCTCACACTAATAGCGGCGGATGATAACTCCCTGTCTTGGATGGACATTTTTATCAAGATGTCATGCAAATTTCAAGCCATCCATCATTTTTACATAACCTTAAATCTTTTCTGGGCTAGTCTGAAATCAGGGCCACTGTGGCGTCACACTGCCATCCAGTGGACGCACAGAGAAACTGACCACTGTGTCGAGGATATCTGCTGTGAGAGCTGTTCGTCGACAAAAATGAATGTAAGACAAGACTTTAGACTTTATCAAATTCACAAGAGGCAAGCTAAGAGGGAAGAAAACAGATAAGGAACAATTTGAATGAAATAACTAAGATTAAAGCAATTAAAGACATTACATTAAAAAGATATATACATACAATAGCTTATTGTGACTTGTTAGAGTGCGACTGATACCAACTGGTAGTTTGTTTTGATGTCTGCACTGTATATAACATAATGAATACAATAAACATAAAAATGTATCAAGACATATAGTATTATGTATAATATATGTGCAATATATTGTATGCAATATACACACACTACAAAATAACAACACAATAATATAAAATACAATACCTATAATAATAGGTAATAATTGTAAATTATTGCAATGTAACATAATTTTTAACCCTTACATACTGGTTGAACTGGTTTACATTTGGGGGCAGTAAAAACACCCTGAACACATTTCATCTAGCCTGAAATGTTATGACTTTTCCTAAAGTGACCAGAATAAACAAAAATGGAAATATTTCAATTAGTTTTTTTATTTTTGGGTTTGTTTTTTTTTACATTTTTGTCCAGCTGATATAAAGATTCACTGAGGATTAATCATCCATTTATTAAAGACTGATGAGGTTATGTATGAATGAAAAAAAAAAAAGATTTGTGGTTCAGACATTTGGTATAGATACTAATTATGAGGGGATACTGTGAAGGGTCAGAATATGAAGAGTATGTGAGGGTTACTATGATATTACTACTTCTACTACTGTCTATAGTAGTAATAATATATTATTGAGGATGGGGTGTGTTTTTGAAAAAGCGTGTGTTGGACTGTGCAACAGGAGACCTTGAGGTACAGATCATATGCAGTAGTTGTTGTTACTGTTTGCTCTGCTCCAACAACAGCGTTTGTTGTTCTAACAAAGTGCAGAAAACAGAATTAATGTTGCAGACATCAAATGAAAATCTTTCCGTATTCCCTGCGGTAACTTTAATACAATACAATACAAATAATACAAAGGATGATATCTTTTTTTTTATAATAATCAAATGACTTTCAAGGGACTAATGTTAAAGAGATACAGCAAAGCACATGCCTGATACACAATAGAAACATTATGTGGTGTTAACTGAGAGCAGGCAATCTTTCATTCTGGAGTCATTCTTCTGCTGTAATGTTCTGGCCTTGTGCTGAATCTCCTAGCAACAGAGACATGTTTGCCTACAAAACCACCTGCAAGACAGACAGGTGAACAAGCTGAAGAGTAAGTGAAGCTTTTCTCTGCTGTGGCAGATTCTTTTCAGTGGTAATTTATATCCAGGGTTAATTAAAAAAATAGCAAGGTGACTTCTCTCTTCACTCAATCATTTGATAAAGAGAACACTCATTGCATTGTTTCACTTTTTTAATCACTTTTTTTCAGAGAGCTTTAAGTTTAGTTGGATATTGTGAAACCTAAAGCAAGAGTTTCACCATGTTTCCTGCTTTTATTTGTGGTTACAGCACTGCCCACATGCCCTGAGGAGTTTGCTATCCATCACTGTTGTCAGTGAAGGTTTCCATTACAGCAGTCACAGATGGCTGAGCAGGGGAGGATAGTCATGCCGACTGTCGGAGCAACGGGCGACAGGGGACGACTGACCAGCAACAAAATCTACAATACTTCTTACAGAGCTTCTTATGGTGAGAGTGCACGATGAGCAGGAAAGGATAAACAGAAATAGCTTCGATCATGACTATCAGGATTCAGATTTGAATTCTGATGGCCAATATTTGTACAGGTGCAACTGTCACCAATGCAGACAGGGTAAACTTCAATGCTCACCTTGGACGTCCAAGTGGGACAGGCTTCACAGCGAACCATAGGCCAGCTGTATATTACAGACCCAGTTTGGACCATATTGACAACCCTCAGTTTGGGTAAGTGTCAGGGCAGGTGAGGGCTGCTCCACAGGCTTCAGCTTAACTGATTTCTAGACCTTCACTTTGAAAGGTCAGTTCAGTCAAATCACAAAAAACAAAACATATTTTCTTACCTCTTGTGGTATCTGGTCATGCTGATAGTTTTGGATTAATTTGCACAGTTTTTAAAGGCCCTTCACTCCCAGACAGGTGTTTTCAGTCATGCTGGCTGATTAGACTTCTGCTCAGGTTGACAGTGGGTGGATCCATGCTGGTAATTGAAGGATAAGGCTGATGAATTTCTATATTTTTCTTATTATTAACAAATCTCATGTGCAGAACCAAACCAACAACGAATTGAACAACACGAATTGTGTGTGTATCCAAAGCCTGATATATCTTATTCCTCTGTGCCGTAGAGCTCTGTTGTTGTCCAAAAACTATTAAAAACACTTCAATGAGCCCCAGTCCTGCACTGAGACTGAAACTGTGATTGCTGTTATTATTCTTTGGAGCCGTTTCTAAACAAACTAATTTAACAATGGTCTTCATGGTGAAGGAATATGTCACCCAGTGCATCGGTCTGACTCACTGATGTGTTTCTAATAGTTTTTGGACAACAACGGAGGTCTACGGCACAGAGGAATAAGATATATCAGGCTTTGGATACACACACAATACTTGTAAGTCAAATCAGTTCATTGTTGGTTTGGCTCTGCACATGAGATTACTGACAATAAGAAAAATATAGAAAATTGCCAGACCAGCATGTACTAATAAGAATCAGCCTTTTTCACAGAAGACACTTTGACATGTCACAGTTGGAAAATCACAGGTGAAAATGATACATTTAATGATACCGTAATACATTTAGCTTTGGTTTCAGGATCCTGATATTGTGCATGTTGGCTCAAATTCACACTGGGGCACTTGAATAGAACAGAGCCATAATGTTATTAGTAACAGCTGCGTTTTTCCCATTATACCTACTATGGTATCTAAATGTCTGAAAAAACCTATGATACAGGTATAATTTGTTACGTCCTTATGTGCAACAAAACTAACAGGAGAGGACATGTCAATCAAACACAGTTTATACGCTGCTGCACAGTCCTGTGATGAGGTCTAATCAGCAAAAATGATTAAAATCCCTTGTGTGGATTTAGGATTGTGGTGATTTTACTTATTTTGGCTGATTACACCTCGTCTCATGACTGTGTGAGCCTGTGCAGACTGTGTTTGATTGACATGTCCCCCTTTTCTTCTGTTAATTTTGTTTCATCTGCTCACTGGTGCATTTAGCTTCTCACGTAATTCCCAGCATATCTCATGCCGAGTTCATGTCATATGGGATGGATGATAGAGATGAGAAAGATTCCCGCTTTTACAACCCGCGAGCATTCACGTCATCAAGACAGTTGAATGTATGATTACGGAATTAGTCGTGTGAGATTTAAAGTACTGAGCACATCTATTAAATATAGCCTTTTATATTTGACTGACGGCCTTTGGTTGATGTGAAGCGTCCATATTTGTTTGGTTTTTAGGTGTTTCCACATTATTAAGTGTCAAGTCAGATATATCAGAGCTTTTAGGGAAAATCTGAGTTTCCCAGTTGTAATTATGACTTAGATGTTGATGTGAACGCTATTTACAAGTTGGAAACTTGTTATTACGATAATTTCCACAACAACGTGAATGTGGCATGATCCCACCTTTAACCTGAGCTGAGGTCTAATCAGCCTTAATAAGTGATTCGTAGTGTCTATAGTTGTGATGATAAAACTCCAAATAACTTTGTTCCAGACGTTTTGAGGGTTGTCTCGGTGCTGTTTGGGATATTGTAAATGGGCTGTTTTGTGGCATTGGCACAGTAACAGCTTTTTCTGGCAACTTGACCATGCAGCCCATTTTTATTCAAGTACTTCATTATTGTACATCTTGAAACAGCCACATGCAACTTTCAGCTGAAGTTGCATGTGGGTTTTTCTTTGTAATCTGAACAATTTTCCTGGCACTTTTGGCTGAAATCTTTGTTGTTCTACCTGACCATGGCTTGGTATCAACAGAACCCATAATTTTCCACTCATTTATCAGAGCTTGAACACTACTGATTGGCATTTTCAAATCTTGGGATATCTTTTTATATCCTTTTCCTGATTTATACAGTTCAACTCCCTTTTCTCGCAGGTCCTTTACAGTTCTGCTTCTCAGTATCAAGTACAGTCAGAGCAGCCCTGGATGAAATGTGCAGGGTCTCTCAAGAGCTAAGAAACTATTTATACACAGACACTAATTACAATCAAACAAGTCACAGGTGTGGAAACTTACCCTTCATAACCATTTAAACCTGTGTGTGTCAACTTGTGTGTTTATTATCAGGCCAAACATTCAAGGGTATGTAAACTTTTGATCAGGGCCATTTTGATGATTTCAGTTATCATTATGATTTAAAAAGGGCAAACACAATTATGTGAAAATAAATGGCTTCACCTGACCACTATCCCTAAATAAAACAAAAGTTTTCAGCATAATCATAAGTCATATTTTCCAAAAAATGGCCAATAATTCACAAATTCTACCAGGGTATGTAAACTTATGAACGCAACTGTACCTCTAAAAGCAGGGAGGAATGTACGTATTTTGTCATTTGACTTTTTCAGTGTTTGGATTTTTGTAAATCAACTTTCTAAATTTTATTCAAGTGAAAGTGATGAATGAAATAAACCTCAAAATAAAAGTGTTGCTTTTGTTTACAGACTCCTGTTATCTGACAGTTTCATGTCTCAAACCAAGCGGCATTACCAGCCTCACATCCAGTCCGATAGTTCGAGGTCTTTGCCAAACCTCGTTAACAGACCCAGAGAGAGCGGCTTCCATCAGCTGAGGAATCAGCCCAAAATGGAGACTGTGGAGAAGAAGGTCAGGTCTAATATACAGGATCATATAAAGACAACATTTGGAAGATATTTAAAAAGTGTCACATACATCAAAGATTCTGAATAGTAACTTTCTACTCTTTATATTGATGTATATTATCTTCATGAAATTTGTCTCTTTAGACAGAATACCAAAGATTGTTTGTGCCCCATCGTCTCACATCAGCAGGTAACTTAAAGCCAAAAACAGATACATCAAAAATGCAAAGCTGCTGTAGTTGTTATGATAAAGTGTCTTCTTTATCTTCTTTAAGTCTTTTTAAAGTTGTTTGTATAAATGGTGCATTTACACTGTTGGTGAACTTCCTGTAGCTGCAAAGAACCACATGACTGTGGGTCCAAAAGGAGAAACTGGTTTCACTGAGGGAACAGACCTTCAACTGAACACATTTCAGGATAAAAAAAGCTGCATGGTTTGTAAAGTTACAAACTGACTGTCATTCTTGTAAAAGAGTCAGACATACAGCATTACCTCACTCTCTGGAGGTCTATTGAGTTACTTATTTCTCATCAACTTTTTTGTCTTTTGCTGGCATTCAGGTTGAACCTCGCCAGACACACAACTCACTGATGAAAAGTGACTTTGTGCCACCAACATTTCTGCAGGTTGACCCACAATATTTATTCACCCTTAACTCTCCTTTATGTTGAAAAAAATGTTTTTTATGTTGGAAAAAAGGGTGTTCTTGTATTTCGTTTTGCACAATCTGTGAGGTTTACGTGTCTTTCTGTGTTTGTGTTTGAGGGCACTGAGGCGACACCGAGCCTGCGCAGCCATTCTTCACGAGAAACAGGATACACTCGAGGTACCTTGGCTCCTTTGGCCTGCCCAGTGAGTACAGAGCTCCTCCCAACCAGCTGTAGCAGACTGAACTGATATCACAACACTGACATCCCTCTCCTCCTATACCAGACCTCCCTTCTGCCATCACCTGAGACTAAAATTAATACACCGACTCAGAGGATGATTGGGAAAAAGGTTAAGTAACTATTTATATTTTCTCTACTAATAACAAGTAATATCTCTGTGTTTGGAGCCGCTAAGGTATCTGGATGGTTGAGATTTGTTTTTCATCTGTTCTTGTCTTTTCAGGAGCCATCTGGGTCTCTTCTCAATGCTCCAAACAACGAAGCTTTCCCTAGCACACCTTTTGACTGTTCCCACTTCACTACCCACTATAAGAGCACGTAAGTGTGTTTGGTACTAATATTGAAGTACACGTTAGTCTGACAAATATCCATTTTTTAAAAAAAAGACTTTATTTTCTAGGTTCTGTCATCATGCTGATCTTGAAAAGTTGAGATCTGGCCACACCGGTGCCGGCATCATCAACTCTAAAATGGACAACGGCTACAATCGTCGGGACATGGACAGGTACACACATGTTGCACACAAACAGTCCTGTCATGCACACGTTTCCTGTGACTCACATACACCTTCTTTTTATTTCACAGGTTCATCTTCAGGGGCTAGACCTTCACACAACTATGTGGCTACTCATTATAAAAATAAAATATGGTGTTTCTTGGTGACACATTACTGTTGGCCCTTACTTCCTTATGAAAGAGTCAGTAGCTGTGAGAGGAAGCACTGTTGCAGTATTACATCAACTCCTGAAAGTCTTAATCACTCCCCTTACGACAGTCCTGTCAAAAAATGGCCAATTTTTAGCTCTTTGTGGAGTCCTTTTTGTCTGAGTTGAAAAGCTGCCAGTCAGACAATTTTGTAAAGTGAGTCATGTGAAAGCCAAACAGAGGAGTGAAGCAGATGATGCATCATCTTCGACCGCCTCACTGTCACTGACCTACAGAGAATGAGAGAGTGTAAACTAATGAGCAAAATAATTATACTCAGTCTGAATATGGCACCGATTCCCATGGACGTCTGCGGAGTGTCAGACTGTTTTGCCACCCACAGCTGTGGAACGAGGAGCAGAGTGCCGACTGAGGAGGATTGTGTTTCCACCAGTGTCACATTATGTGTCATCCAGCTCCGTACAATACACCTACTGTGGGGAAACTCTCGGAAACTGCAGCGGTTTTACTTTTTCCAACACGAGTCAAATAGACACAAGACTGCTGCGTCAAAGACAGGAGACACATAAAACCACATGGCTTGTCGGCAAAGAACTGTTTGTTGTCAGTAAACATAGAAGATAGATCATGTTTAATTAGCTGCAGATGGAACATCTTCCCATGATGACACTGAAATAATGTCCTACTCTTAGAATAAGTGAAAAATTAGGTGACATAATTAGATCTGAAACCTCATTTAGTCAATTAATCCATTAGTCAATCAACAGAAAATGAATCAGCTACTGTTTTGATAACTGATGATCTTCTGAGTCATTTTCATTTCAACATTTACTGGTTGCAGCTTCTCGAGTGTGAAGATTTGCTGTTTTTCTTTGTAATATATGAAGTAAACTGTGTGTCTTTGGATTTTGGAGTTTTGGTTTAACAAAATGAGACTTTTGCAGACATCATTGTGGGCTCTAGGAAGCTGTAACTAGCATCTTTGAACTATTTTCTGACATTTTATAGACATAATGATCAAGGAGGTAGCTGACAGATTAATTAATAATGAAAATAATCGTTGGCTTCAGTCATACAGACAATGAATCAACTAATCTTTTAATTGTCTTTGAAGCAAAAATGACAAATATTTACTGGCTCCAGCTGCTCAAATGTGAAGATTTTATGCTTTTTTGTTAGTTTTCTGTGATTGAAAAAACTTAATATTTTTGGTTTTTGAATTGTTGGTCACACACAAATCAGGCAATTTGATTATGTCAACTTGTGCTCTGGAAAATTGTAATGGCAATTTTTCACTATTTTCTGACATTTTACAGAAAATCAATCACTTTATTTAAGAAGATTATGTTTTAAAAATAATGAAAGTAATAATTTGTCGCAGCTCTAGATGTAATGCAAACATCCATACATATATGTGAAAATGGGGATTTTTGCATGTAAAAGTTTGAAATTTAAGAAAAGCAGTCATCATCAGTTCGAGTCTGCTCTGCAACACAAGAGTCAAGACATGCTGCCACTCGAGCACGGCTATAAATATTTCAGTGTTGGGATAAATATTTCACTCTTGCAGTCAGATGTGAGAAAAAGATACGTGGAGGGAAAGAGGATTGGATTACACACGGGCACCACATGAATAATGAGTGTAGAGATGAGAGGAGAACAAGCGGCGGGCCTGCTTCACGTTAAGAGACGGATGTAGAAAAGGTGTAGACACTGATAAAAAGGAGTATACAAAGGTCACCACGGACTTGAGTCTCTGACCTGCAGGGGGCTTCAGGTTTTTTATTTGAACAAAAACATCTTCCTGCTTGACTCTTGTGTCAGTCCACTTCATGTTTGGAGCCTCCCCTATGGACTTGCCTTTTATGGTGAGGCACCCCAGCTATTCATCCCTCTAATAATCCTGATGTCTCTCTCTCTTTCTTGGCACTGACACTTAAAGGACTGCTTACACAACAGTGACAACGGACGACGAGTTGTGTTTAGCGTGTCATAAATATTTTGTAAATCAAAATCCAGTACACACATTTACACGGTCTCGGTTTACAAAAATAGAAATAAGCCGAGCCGAGGTGCACTGGCAAGCACGTAAAACAGACACTGGCCATGATGTGTTGAAATACAACAGTCAAGTAAACAGAAGCTGGTGGTTTCACGGCTTCCCAGTGAAGAAATATCACCCCATAAATGATTGACACTGACTTCATCAGCTGATTTAATATTTAATAATGGAAGACTTGGTCTCCTTTGTACACTCATGATACAACTCTAATGTAAATCAGCCATACACACTGACACACACACACACACACACACACACACACACACACACACCACCTGAGTCCTGCTCTGATTTGACAATTTGCAGCTGATTGAGATTTCATAATGCCCAGCTCTTTCATTTTCACAGTTAACAACAGATAATAAATTAGCAGCAAGGCTGAAAAATGACAACCCCCCCCCCCCCCCCCCCCCCAAAAGTCACACTCTCAACTTGTGTCAGCTTCTTTCAAAAATATTATCTGTGGATTGTCTGTCATCCATCTCTTCCTGCCTGCAGATTATCTGGATGTATAAGAGGTTTTTCATGCCCCTTCATCCTGTCTCTCCGTGTCCTGCAGCTCCTCATACTCGTAGTCCATCTGTGCCCTCTCATACTCCAGCTCCTCGCCCTCATACTCGAACCCCTCGCCCTCACATATAAGCTCCTCAGTCTCGTATTCAACCCCGTCCTCGTCATATTCAAGCTCAGCACCATCGTACTCTATGACTGGCAGCTCCACATCCCCCTCCTCCTCCTCCCCCCTTGCCAGGGGCTCTTCCTCCCTGATGTCTGCATCCTCTAAGGTCACTACGGCTCCGTTTGTGGTTCGGTTTGAGCTGCTGTTCTTCAGGATGCCGTGAATGACTGGCTCCTCTCCCGCCAGAGCCGATTCCTCTGCTTCTTTCTCTGCGGCCTTTCGTCGTCTCTCCTTCATGGCCTCGCGCTCCTCCATGAACTCTGCAGCTCCTTCCCCGACCAAGAGCACTTCTGGGCCCACTTTAGGAGGGTCCTTGACCGGGTTGTGGTCGTAGGAGAACAGGCGGAGGGCTCGGAGGCACTTCAGGCTGGGGAACTCTGATATCTTGTTGCGGTCCAGGTCTAATATCTCCAAGCCCTCCATGCGCAGCAGGACTTTGGGGAAGGTCTGAAAGCGGTTCCCATAGAGCCATAATCCTCTCAAAGCCTCCATGCGGCTGAGGTCAGGAGGCAGCGTCTTCATCCGGTTGTCCCCTATCTGGAGGGACTTGAGGTTGGGCAGGTCGTACAGCTCTCGGGGGAATCTCTGGAAGTAGTTGCTCTCCACCCACAGGCAACGCAGGCTCCGCAGGTTGGTCATCTCAGGCGGGAGGCTCATCAACCGGTTGCTGCCCAGGTAGAGGCGAGTGAGGTTAGTGAGCTGGCAGATGGCCAGAGGAACGTCCTCCATCTTGTTAAAGTCGAGGGCGAGTATCCGCAGGCCGTGCAGCTGGGTGATGTTGTCCGGCAGAGTGCGCAGGCTGTTCCCACAAACATACAGCTTCTCCAGATGCATCAGTCCACAAACACGCGACGGTAACCGCTTAAATTTACGGTAGCTCAAGTCCAGCACAGGATCTCCGCTCTCCAACAACTCCTCCACCCCAAGTGGAAGCTCATCCTCGACCTCCTCCTCCTGTTTCTTCTTCTTTGTGATTTCTGCCTCCTCGCCATCCTTCTCCTCCTCTTCTTCTCCCTCGCCCTTCCTGGAGGAGTTGCCCATGCTGTGGGTGGCCTGCCGCCCCTGACTCCTATGTGAGTCAGGACAGAGTCATTTGACGAGGTAGTGTCTGTGACAAGTTAAACCTCAGCGCTGGAGCTGCTGTTGTTTTGTGGTTGATCCCACCGGCTGCAAAGAGCATCATGCTTCAGGCCAATTAACACTGTCTCCATGTTTCAGCAGTTTGTCAGGTGTCCCTTCGTCCCTTCATCTATTGCCAGATCAGAAAACTCGAGAATATCTAGCAAAATGTGGAGTAATAGTAATAGTAGTAGTAGTAGTAATAATAATAATAGTAGTAGTAATAGTAATAATAGTAGTAATAGTGCTGCTGGTAGTTGAGCTCAACAAAGTACAGCTGAATTTTGAGCTGAAATTGAATTCTTGCAGTCCTTACCCTTTCCTCTCCTCTGTGACTCCTTCAAGGCTTTTTGAGAGAAAGATAGTGTGCGGCTTTGAGGTCACTTGTTCACGTGATCCGGACAAGAAAAAAAGTGCCACTTTAGGACGTTAAACAGTCAGTTGCTGTGCCTCTTCCTGCCGGGTGTCGGTGGATAAGCCCACAGTGTGCTCAGCTCAGTGACCTGGCTCCCGGCAAAGAAAAACAGTTAATGGAAGTCTGTCTACTTGTTAATGCAGCTGCTGCCTATTACAGGCTCAGGTCCTCTGCTGTTATAATCCGCACCGGAGAAAGAAATTGCACATTTTGGAGAATTGCAGTGCTGACAGACTGACTGACTCAGCTCCTGATGTTGTCCGGTTCTCTCCATCAGTGTGAAGGTTTACATTCAACTGCTGCCTCCCTCCCTCCCTCCCGCTGTAACCGGACCAGGGGGCATTCACATCACATGGTCAACTGTGTGTGTGTGTGTGTGTGTGCTTGTGTGTGTGTGTGTGTGTGTGTGTCTCTGTGTGTGTTTACAAAAACTCAATCTCCTATTCATTCGAGTGTTTTAAGTTTTTTAAAGCAATATTTTTTAAAAAAGATTACTGCAGCACTTTCAGGTTTAAACATTAAGAATTTCTAATTTATTTTTTCATTTTTATTCTCACATTTTGAGCTCAACCAGCTACAGCATTTGGTACGATGCTGCTTACAAAATAGAACATCATTAATAATCCAATGATGTAATAATAATAATAATATGCTAGTATACAATATAATAATAATAATGAACTTTATTTATACAGCACTTGTCTTAACATTAACAGTGCTTTACAAAAAGAAAAATCAGGCAGATAAAAAGAAAATAGAGACAATAAAATGAATATGTTTAAATAAATGAAAACATATATCAAACATTTTTTATAAGCTTTTACAAAGAGACAAGTTGTAAGAGATATAAGTAGAAGCGATCAAATTAGCGTGTCTGAGTTCAGCAGGCAGAGAGAGTTTGTGAGCTCTAATAACAAAAGCCTGATGACCTTTAGTCACAAACCGTGACCTGGGAGTAAACAGCAGGGATCTTAATGGCCGAGAGGTCACATACCAGGTCAATAAGTCAGAGATGTATGTAGGTGCAGGGCTGTGTAAGGCCTTAAAAATGAGCAATAAGGTTTTAAAACCAGTGTCAAATTTAACAGGGAGCCAATGTAAGGAGGCAAAAAAACCCAAATATAACCCTCTATGTGCTTTTACATTTGATTATTTAAGTACATTTAGTTGATAATATTTTTACATGCTGAACTTTTACATAAATTGCAATTTTTTTTAAGGATCTGAATGCTTCTGTATCTAAAGTCAAAGCACTTATAAAGAATTGTCTCTTGTACAATTACTGATGAATTATATGTTAAATTTAAATGTATTTGTTTATTTAATAATTTTTTGTGCAGTTTTACACACACACACACACACACACACACACACACACACACACACACACACACACACACACACACACACACTCACATTATCAAGAGTGTGTGTGTGTGTGTCTTGTTTGTCTCAAAGAATATACTATTGTCATGTAAATATCTCGCATAGAGGCAGGAAACCGGAGATACAATACTCATCAGAAATTAAGGACATTTTGCTATTTAGCATCTAAATCATCATATAATGAGCAATAAAATATAAAATGGACTTCTTCTTCAGTCTTTTCTCTCAGGGAGAACAGATTTTTAATTGGGACTTTTTGCATGGACACCCCTGGATTAGTGAGATGAAATCCTTATTTGTAGGATTGATTTTATTTTTGTTTTCCAAAACAGCAGCAGCAACTTTGTACTTCCATCTCACTGCATTTCAGAGGGAATTATTGTACTTTTTACTCTTTACAGATTAAGTATTTACATACAAAACATGAGATCAATTTATGAAAAATAAGAAATTGTCATAAACTGTATATAAAATAGTTACAATTTGTCTCAATTGCTTAAACCCATTTTCTAAAACACTGTTGTAGTTCTCAAATCAGTTTATATTGAGCAGCGCTTCATTTGTCCTGCAAAAACATTTAACTTGTTTGTCAAAAATAAACAATTTCATCAACATGTTCACCTCTGCAAAATATGACAAAAATGAAAGTAGAGCATGAATACATTTCTTGATACAACAAATTCATGTAAATTAGGAACCATTTAGAAATTGGAATAAATAATTAAATCCCTCTCAACGCTTCATTGGCTTTCCAAACCCTCCCATCTTGTATTTGGTGCAACTCTTTCCCTCATGTCTCTGCTGTGACGTCCTCACAGGCAGCACGTTGTCTCTGTCCTCTCTGTGTCCACCTCTCCCTCTGACCGCCCTCAGACCCTCTCTGATGTCTGTCTGCTCCATCATCAGTAACTTTAGTAGCTACACAAAACTCAGTTTTGCCCTCTGTGAGAAATGACTGCTTAGGAGTTGCATCTGTAAACTACATCTGACAGCATGACATAAGCACTAAAAACTGAGGATGAACATTTTACAACTTATCGGTCAGCAGTTGTTGTTGCATTATTACAATGCCAGATTACTGAGAATATTAATGATTCATGTTTGGAAGGTCATAATTTTTGGGTGCAGTGTTTTGCATGTGTGGATTTACATAAAGAACATGTTGATAAATGTGCTGAAGAGTAATACAAACCAGTTGAAAAATGAATGTAATCAACTTGGGTCACCGAGTCATTGCATCATTGGATCAAGCAACAAGAAATGCATGCAGTGTTTTCTGTGGATTTGAGAGTTGTACACAATGTGTTTAGAATCATTATTTTCATTTGTCCATTGTGCCAAAGCAACCGAGAAAAACTGTAAGTAGGCAGAACCTGAACACTATCTTATGATGAATAATGAATAACAGAGAAAAGTGCTTGCCAAAAAAGCAACCAGTTCCTCTACAGTATTTTCAGATTAATTGTGTTATTTCAGTGGGATAAGACAAAAGTCACGTGTAAATTAGATATTCTCTGTTTAAATTTATGTTGCACTCTATTCCAGACATGTGCCATTGTTTTATTATTACTTAAGTCATGTCAATTTTATTTGTATAGCCCAATATCACAAATCACAAATTTGCCTCAGCGGGCTTTACAGTCTGTACAGCAATTCAACACCTTAGACCCTCAATTCGAACGAGGAAAAACTCCTTTAAAAAAAAGCAATTAAAAATCTCAATCTCGATCTGATTCCGAGAAACTCCAGAAAAATCCACCTCAACCAGCTGCAACATTAAAATGATACTTATATATAATAATTCACCAATGAATAATATATAATAATTTAACACTGACAGGAGTCTACGCTGCATAATGAGTGCTTTTCACATTTTACAGATGATACTTTTTACTGCAGTAACAATTTGAATGCTGGACTTTTATATCTTTATATAGTGGTATTACTACTTTTACTTATCTAATACTTATATATATGATCTGAATACTTCTCCCTCCACCGGAAGTACATAATCATACATTACAGTAACACATTTATCAGTAAAAGACTATTAATGATCACATGGTTTTTTGGACCTCCAAAGATGGTAACTCCAGCGCTGGTTTGTATCAAACAACTACAGACATGAACTTGAATGGGTTTTTATAGACCAGTTAAAAAGCTCTGATGACATTCGGCTCTGACACAGAACAGACACAAGAGTAAGAAAAATAATCTATAAAATGCTGCCAGACTTCACTGTCTGTCCACTGAATTACAGTCGATCGGTTCAGTTAAAGATGACTGATGTGTTAACTTGTTGGATGAGCTGTATTTTACTTGTGTTCATAGTTTTTTTTGGTGGTATTTCTTCCTCATATTTAATGAGTTTATCTGTACTGATTGTTAAATTCTTGAGCTGCTAAGAGTCGTCAGAGAGAAGTAGTGGAGTAAAAACCAAATAAAAGTTTGACTTGTAGGTCTATAGGATTGAATTACTCTCCACCCCAGAGAGATACATAGATACTAAAAATGCAGTTTAGATGTAATTGAATGTGACATGACTAAAATATATTCATTCGGTACACTGGGGCTCGAAATAGCTCCAAAATGTGGATGAGCCCAGAGCAAGTTTTAAATAAAAGGGCATCAGCACAGACTACAGTAACTTCACCCAGTGGGGGAAGATTCACATCATCTCTTGCTTACAACAATGTAATAATACCACATTTCAACTGCAAATACAATGTTACTGAGAGTATGGTACCAGTGATGCAATGTGACTAAGTACATCTACTCAAGCACCGTACAAAGTGCAGTTTTGAGGTGTTTTTCTTGGATATGATACATCATCCAAGTAAAGGTGAAGTTAAATATTGTACTTTTTACTCCACTACAAACATACAAAATCTATGATCAGTGTAGTTTAGTTTAGAGATTTAACTATTAAGCAGTTACATTCAGCTTCACCTCAACCAGCTACAACATGCTGCTTAAAAAAACATCAATAATAACAATCCAATAATGCAGTAGTCATAATAATATACTAGTAAGTCAACAATATAGGCTCTAATGTACTTTTGAATCTTTCAGTACATTTAGTTGATATTACTTTTACTTGCTGTACTTCTACATAAATACATAAGAACTTTGAATGCAGGACTTTTACTTGTAAGAAAGTATTTTTACATTTTGGTATTGCTCTGAATACTTACAGTATGTATCTAAATTCAAAGTACTTATCATTTAAAATGATCTCTTATACAATGTATACAATTTCTGCAACTAATGATTGCTCTCAATATTGATTAATCTGAAGGTTATTTTCTTGATTCCTTGATTAGTTGTTTGGTCTATAAAATCAGAAAATGGTGAAAAATGTTGATCACTGTTTCCCAAAACAACCTCTAGTTTTGTCCCGACCAACAGTCCACAACCTAAAGACATACAGTTTACTGTCAAAGAAGACTAAAGAAACCGGAAAATATTCACATTTAAGGAGCTGGAACCAGAGAATTTTGGCATGTTTTATTAAAAAAATTACTCAAAACTATTTCGATGATCAAAATACTTAGCGTTTAATTTTCTGTGTATCAACTTATCGATTAATTGACTAATGGTTTTAGCTCTAGTACAATTTGGTTTCAGGTTGAGGAAGTGACATTGACTGAAACTACTTTATATGAAGCAATGCATATATTTTTGATGATGTCATCATACTTGTAAATTCTTAAAATGCACTAAAACTAGATACTTTCAGCCACCAGTTAATCTAAATGCAGTGGAGAAAAAGCACAATATTTCCCTCTGATATGTAGCAGATTGAAAAGAAAAAAGTCTCCCAAAATGGAAATACTCAAGTAATATCTGAAAGTTGTACCCTCCACCTCAGACTTTATCAAATACTCGACAACAGCAGACAGGTTTTCTGATTGACGTGGGTTTTGTGGGATATGATACTGGAAAAAAGCCTGGAAAAGCTGCTGGGGTCAGATGTGCAGTGCTCCTGTCAGCCTGATGAGCTGTGGCAGAAGAAGCGGACAAACAGGGAGACAGGCCGCACGCTGCTTGAGGATAATCCTGTCTGATATGCTGAGGACCAAAAGAGCTGATTTGCAAATTTCTGCATCGCATAGAAATGACCCTGAAATGACACAATGGACTGTAAGCAGCAGACAGACAAGAGACCTCGGGGGGGTGAATGGATGTGACTGCTGAGGTGAATGCAGATGAAGCACTGCGTGACCGAGCCAAGTATGAGAAACATATGGAGAACAAACAAACTATAAGAACTCCAACATATGTCGACATAAGCAAAACAAGAGCAAATCATTTATTATAAAATATATCATTTGGGTTATATTGCATTATTTTATATATGGTGACAGATGCAACACAAGAGTGGAATCAGATCTGCTGTTGGTTCTTCGGGGTTAAACATAGACTGTATGTAAAGATGGACGTAGCAAGGCGTGACGTCACCCATTGGTTTGCATTGGAGCCAGTTTGAAGCCCAGAGATTTATTTACCAATATATTGATTCTGAATTTGAAAGTTTGAAGCCCAGAGTTGCTGCTTTGCCTTATTTTTTTCCCATCCACATTCCGCGCAGACCTGCCCCACTCTGCCTCTGATTGGCTAGTACTCATTGCTGTCATTGGTTAGACTGGATAGGTTTAGGCATGAAGCATGAGATGGTTAGAGTTAGTGTAAGAATATCAGGATCAGAGCCAATCAGAGGCAGAGTAGGGGTGGCTCTTTGCAGAATGTGGGTGGGAAAAAAAGGTAACCGCCAAATTGGACCAGCTGGAGGGACGAACTCTTGTGAGTGCGGTTAGGGTTAGGTTTAAAATTGAGGTTAAGGTTAAGGTTAGCATAATCTCGCAAGCATTTCACAAATTGTCCCTCCGGCTGCTTCAATCTAGCACCAACCCCCCAAAAATAATGCTGCTGCTTATGATCAGTGCCATCTTTTCTGTTTGGAGCCAGGATCTTCCAGATAAGGAGTGTGGGGTGTTAACTTCCACACTCTGGAAACACACCCGTCGATATATTATAAGAGCTGGATACCAGACCAAAAATGGTGCCCATTCAATCCAATGAGAATTGCTTGGCTGGCACATACGCCAAAAGTTTCTGGCTTCTGGGTTTGTTTCTGTGTTGTGCTGTCCAGTGAATATGTGCAGTGGTGTTTCCCCCGTTGGCTCTGTCCGTGAGTTCCTGCTTGGCCCATATACTTAACATTGTGATGATGTTACAGATTTTTAAATCACTTTTCTTGCCTCTAGGGAAGTTTTACAAATATGAAACCTCCATGGATCAAAAAATCATGATAGAAAGAGTCATAATTGACCTTGTTTGCAGTTCAAGGTGTCCTGTCAACAGTTTTACAGATGTCTCTTACAATGGTGGTCTATGGGGAAAATGCTTTCTGGGCCACAGGGCTATTTTTCGCTGCAGTACTGCAAGTGGCCACTGGGAAAATTTGGCTGCAAGGCTGAGTGGTGGCGCCCTTTCCAGCTCTTATAATCATAGACTGTATAAAATATGGACGTAGCCACCGTGATGTCACCCATTGGTTTCTGAAAGTGGGCGGCTCCGGCCGTCACCATCTTGGCAGTGCCTGACTCCACATAACTCCCAGCTAATCTAAATTGGGCAAAGAGGTGGTGCTGAGGAGGGCCGAATGAAGCCTGGCTGCTGAAACAAGCAACCTAGCGGCTAGTGACCTGTCACTCAAAGCAGCTATGCCCTTAATTATGCATAACTTTATGGCTTAATAACATTTAAACAGGTGAGTTATAAAAAAATTCACCCCCCTGTACAGTTGTCATGAAAGGGGAAATTAGCTGTAGAGACCAAAACTGTTTTTTTCTACCAGGCTGTAAACGATGATGATGTTTATTTCTGATGTGAAGTTGGGTGGGCATTTTAACATGGGGGTCTATGGGGATTGACTCGCTTTTGGAGCCAGTCTCATGTGGCCATTCAAGGAACTGCAGTTTTTGGTGCTTCCGCATCGGCTTCATTTTTCAGCCCCGGAGGTTGCCACTTGCTTATAATACATTCATGAACACGCCCTGCTACCTGGGACCAAAGCTAAAGCTAGCAGTGCAGACCACCAGCACACTTATTAGAGGGCC
The DNA here is from genome assembly GCF_914725855.1 of Thunnus albacares. Classification (NCBI taxonomy): domain Eukaryota; kingdom Metazoa; phylum Chordata; class Actinopteri; order Scombriformes; family Scombridae; genus Thunnus; species Thunnus albacares. The sequence continues at coordinate 20,180,901 of NC_058112.1, read as the reverse complement.
CGAATTTAGAGATTGAGACCATAACGATTTGGTGAAAAAATGTATTGACTTAGTATTTAATGAGAGAAGTGGACGCTTTTTGAATGGGAATTTGTTGGAGACGGATTGAGGTCGAGGTTAAGGTTAAAGTAGGTTAGGTTATGTTAGGTTGAAGTTAAGGTAAGGGCACAAATCTCGTAAGAGTTTCGCAAATCATCCCTCTGGCTGATTCAATCACCAACCATATCAAGTGGTTGTTGCCTCTTGGGGTTAAATGAGGACAAGGAAGGTGACTGATTAAAGGAGCTCAGTTGTACCATCTGCTGGTGGAGAAGGAAACTGCAACAGACCATTTTCACAACATAAAGGCTGTTTATTCTGCTTATGAAAAGTGCTGTTAATAATAAGATATCATCCTAAACTTGCCAGTCTCCTTATTTTCAGCTGTAAATACTAAAGAAATAATATTTGTGATTTAAAGGAGATCTCAGTCTTCAGCTGAAAATAAAGTTACATAAAACAGCCGACTGTTACGTAGTTAAACAACATTCTAATAATATGAAGACTGTTTTAACATACAGAAAACACATTTGAGATACTTAGTACTTGCTAGTGTTTCTAAATATATTTTACAATATGCTAAAATTTGCCACTTAATATTATACATTACATATACATATTGTATATACAAGTTTTTTTCTTACTCTTGAAATATATGCATTTTAGCAGTTAGATGTGTCATAAATATCCTATATTAGTGTAAGACATGTTTTTGCCTTATTTGCAAATTTAGCAACATGTCAATGTTGTTTACATGTTTTATTCTTTTGTTTTATTGATTGATGAAATTAGATCAATTTAGATCACATTTGTAGAGATCTGTTTTCATTTTGACATCAAAGTGTATTTTTCTGTTGGTTAGTGCCAAAAACAAAAAACAAAAAAACAAACAAAAAATAAATACAAAATCTGCTTTTATTCATAAAATTTAAGGCCAAAAGTAAGAAACAAGAATAAATACTAGAATAAAATAAAATGAGATTATAGAGACAGAAGAAACATACTAACAATCTCTAACTCTAATATACAGTACAGTGATAATGCCAGTAATTCACTCTACATTAGTGGCGTATAATCTCAAGAGTGAATGTAACTGTAAATATATATAATGGAGGATAAAGTGAGAGCAGCGTGCTCCCGCTGACTCTTTCCGTGTGAGCGCACAGACGACACTATAATATTCAGATGGGCTGATTATCGAGCCAATTGCACATCAGCCAGTGGTCCAGGATTTACTGTACGCCGATTGGCCCAGAAACCCTCGAATGATCGGCTCGGAATTTGTACTGAATGAGAGGGTGAATGAGTCAGTGAGCACATTAGGGAAGGCAGAGGATGAATTTTGGGATGTTTACCATTTAACATGGATCTGCACGGAGCGGGAGCTAATAAAGTGTGCCGGCGTGTTGGTGTGACTGAACCCAGGGGAGAGTAGCCACAGTCCGGATAGTGTAAGTGAAATATTCTCCATCTTCATGTAGCGGGCCTGCAGACTGCCAGCCGTCATCTGCGGTAATTGCTGAATTCATCAGGCATCAAACGTTATTCGATGGGCTGTTTGCGGTTTCATAGATCTGTTTGTGCCCTATTAATTTTTAACACATTAATGGTTAATTATGTCTATTTGATGACTTGTTGCCTGCATGGGCTGCGAATGAATAAACGCACTTACAGGCTAAATATAGATCATTTCCAGGGTTTAGTTTTCCGAGCATGTGCACTTGGCATTTAGATTCAAGCGTGATGTCGATACAGACAAATGATGCATAGGTGAAAACTGCTCTGTCTCACCAGAAGCAGCCAGGTTGTCGGATTTCATCATGAATTATTTGTGAGTCTTTCTTCACTTACAATCAGCTGGATGGTTGAAGTGAGGAGAGCAACAGGTTAAAAAAGCTCTTCCTCTGAGTGCTGCCCCCCCCTCCTCTCCTCTCTCCCCTGTACAATCTGTGACTGTAGCTCTGACTGTTGGTTTCAGACACTTTTTTTTTTTTTTTTTTTTTTTTATATCCAGGTGTTAAAGTTTGTGGCTGACTGGCCCTTTAGTGTGCAGGCGGACTCAGGCCAGAGACAGTGAGGATGGGTGGTGGAGGCCAGCTCACAGAGCCAGGTGAGCCAGGCAGCGGGCGACCTGGCAGTGTTTACACCTGGGAGGAGGTGCAGAGACACTGCAGCAGGAACGACCAGTGGTTGGTCATCGATCGGAAGGTTTATAACATCACACACTGGGCCAAGAGGCACCCAGGCGGGTTTCGGGTCATCAGCCACTACGCTGGAGAGGATGCCACAGTAAACATGCTTTTATTTGTCTCATTTTGTTTGTTTAATAGAAAGATAATACATTAAAGGATACATTCTTAAATTTTCAAGTCTGTTTTAACACAGTATACAGATGCCTAAATGAACATTGAAATAGGTTTTCCTTTCCTTAATCATTCCTCCTGTTCATACTGGCCATTAATAGATCCCTTCATAATGCACTTACAGTGTGAGTGATGGAGGCCAAAACCCACAAGCCTCCCTCCGTGCAAAAATGTACTTAAAAGTTTATCTGAAGCCAGTATGAAGCTTCAGCCATCCAAATGAATCAAATCAAGTAGATATCTATTAAAGGCAAAGTGTTTTTAGTGCCAAATTCCCTCTTTTTGTTGCTATACTTCCACTGCAGCTCAATAGGGAAACACTGTCTTTTTAAACTAAAAAGACTGTAACTGCGACTGCTGAAACCTCATATTAGCTTCAGATAAACTTTTAAAAGGGACATATTGTGCTTTTTTCTGATTTTGTGTTATTTATATACTGTTAAGATTGTTGGATATCTAGGTTAAAGTTTAAAAACTTGAGGTTAACGTGTGTAGAAATTCTCCCTGAAAGTCAAAAGCCCAGGGTTCAACCTGCCCTAAATGCTTTGTTTGCAAAGTTTTTTTCTACCTTGCCAACGAGCTGAGGTCGGCTTGTCACACATGCCCAAAAGTGGGCTCATCAGGACGGGGGCCTTAAAGAGACAGGAGCTAAAACAGCATGTTTCAGACAGAGACTGAGCTGAGGGGCTGCATAAAGGGTCAGTATGAGTTAAATAAGGAATTTTTTAAAACTGTAAATCATAGGAATTCCAGTGCAGCCCCATATTAAAAATTTAGACCTGGAAATGTGCATAATATGTCCTCTTCAAATACTTGTTTGCACAAAATGAGGACTGTAGATTTTGGCCTCCATCACTGAGGAGGAGTGGTTTACAGTGAGGAAAACCTCTTTCAGTGTTCATATTGGCTCCTGACTGTTGTTTTAAGACAGATTTGAAAAATTTTGAACCTATCCTCGAACATATTTCCTGAATTTTGCAGATTTTAGATTATTTAGCCCCTACAGTACACCACTAGCAGGGTTTCTCATGTGTGTTTTCCAGGATGCATTTGCTGCTTTTCACCCGGATCCAAAGTTTGTGCAAAAATTTCTGAAGCCCCTGCTGATCGGAGAGCTGGCAGCAACAGAGCCCAGCCACGACAGAAACAAAAATGTGAGACCCGCTTCATATTCTTCGGACAAAACCTCGCTTTCATTTAAGCATCATTTATCTCACAGTGACAGAGTGGCACAAAGGACATCATGTACAAAAACACCTGAGGCTAATGTGTAGGTCAGATGATTCACAGATCTGTTGTGTTATTCATGAGTCTTACAGGCTATTCAGGCACATCTGAGATTCTGGACACTCATGTTTCATTAGCTGTTGAATAACCCAAACCGCCTTAATGCTTTGTTTTTCTCTGCTCTTTACTGTGCACAACCATGAAGCCTCCTCAAGTGTTATGTGAACATGAACTTTTCCTAAAACCCCCCAAAACTGGTAAATGTCACACAAATGCATCTTTATTTGAGCTTTACAGGAATGTATCTGTTTATTCTTTTTTTTATTTCAGGCTGCCATCATACAGGATTTCCACACTTTACGCGCTCATGCAGAGAGAGAGGGTCTGTTTCAGGCTCGGCCTTTGTTCTTCTGCTTCCACCTGGGTCACATCCTGTTGCTGGAGGTCCTCGCCTGGCTGATAGTGTGGCTCTGGGGGACGAGCTGGATGCTGACGCTGCTGTGCTCCGTCATTCTGGCCACTGCTCAGGTGACAGGAGCGGCATTACCTCTTGGTGTAATTATTGTGACGAACTACATGTGACTATCTGAAGCACACAAATCCTTAAAATGCTTGTTTCCATTCATCTCCAGGCGCAGGCTGGATGGCTGCAGCATGACTTCGGTCACCTGTCTGTATTTAAAAAGTCCAGCTGGAATCACGTTCTTCACAAGCTTGTCATTGGCCATTTAAAGGTAACACATATTCTTGATAGCTTTCATATTATCAATTATGATAAACTGAAATTAAATGACTGTTTTTTTTCAGGGAGCTTCTGCCAACTGGTGGAATCATCGACATTTCCAGCATCATGCTAAACCCAACATCTTCAGTAAGGACCCGGATGTCAACATGCTGCACGTCTTTGTAGTTGGAGCCACCCAACCAGTAGAGGCAAGTAGCACAAAGCTAATATTTCCCATCCCTTAAAACAGTCCCACAATCATCCTAAATCTGTGTTCCTCTCTGTTACAGTACGGTGTGAAAAAGATAAAACACATGCCCTACCACCGCCAACACCAGTACTTCTTTCTCAGTAAGTTGTTTTTTGAAAAGTCATTCAGAAAAGGATGAAACAGTGGAAACTTTACAGGAATAATTTTAATCTCTTTCTCTTTTAGTTGGACCTCCGCTGCTCATTCCAGTTTATTTCCACATTCAGATAATGCGCTGCATGATCTCCCGCCATGACTGGGTGGTAAGATGTTTCCTTTATAAAGTTTTTATTATTTGCAATATTATGTCACTGTAAATGTAGGCTAATGGTCGTTAATCTAATCATCCATCTTACAATACTTACATACTACAACATATTAACCTGTTGGTCTTGTGAAGGATCTGGCTTGGTCCATGTCCTACTACCTTCGCTACTTCTGCTGTTATTTACCCCTTTATGGCCTGTTTGGATCAATGGCGCTCATCAGCTTTGTCAGGTAAATGATCTATTAACTCAAAATATGTTTTTGGTACCACTTTAAGAGTTCTCAGTGTTTTTAAATGATTACTGAATGATTTTTCTTGGATGGGTCTTTGTGATAAATTACAGTCCACTGCTTACACACATTTCTTAAAATAAACCCCAAGTTACCAACTGCATTAACTCATTTCCCTAAACTGTACACCCATTTCACTAAACCTCACCCTTTCCAACCAAAATGAAGCACAGTAAACACACCTTCCAAATACTTTCGACACAACATAATGACATAATGACCTCATCTTTACACACACACCACAATCTAACAGCTATGATTCATTCTGTCCACATGTCAAAGTGATCTTGGGCAATACACTGATCCCCAGATCTCCTGATGGTCAGGCCATCACCTTGTGTAATAACTTCCGGCCAATGGTGTGTAAGTGTGTGTGTGAATGGATGAATTAAAGGCAACTGTACAGTGCTATTTACCATTTGACACATACTTATCATAATGGTTAAGTGCCATCAAATCACACACGTCTCCCATTTGAAACACATCTTGCAACACATGCTGTGAACACACCACTGAACAATTTCAAACACAAGTGTCAAAATTTGTATGTGGGAACATCTTGGTCATATTCATTAACAATGTTTTTTAAAAACTTACAGTAAAGAGCTACAGTAGAGGAAAAGACAGACCAAGTAATACTGGAGGAGGATATACAGAAGTCAATGAAATTTTTCAGAACCTGGCGGCACAAAAAATGTTCTGAAATATCCTAATACTGATCTTTGAATCATACATAAATTATTAATTAATAAGACCATAAGTTTCCACTAATAAGCTGTTTATATAAATGCCTTCTTGGGAAGTGATTCTTCTGTACTACTTCTGTATTCAACATCTTGATTGTATAGTGTAACATAATATTCATTGGTACTGTATTGTGTGTCAGGTTTCTGGAGAGTCACTGGTTTGTGTGGGTGACTCAGATGAATCATCTGCCGATGGATATCGACCACGAGAAGCACCAGGACTGGCTGAGCATGCAGGTAACCTGCTTTATAACAGGATGAATCTCTCTGACTGCTGTGAAATCCACAGTCACCTGTAGGTGCTGCTGTATCAACTCATCTACACTCTCATGTCTCATCCTCTGCTTTAGTTACACGCCACCTGCAATATCGAGCAGTCCCACTTCAACGACTGGTTCAGCGGACACCTCAACTTTCAAATCGAACACCAGTAAGTCAAATGGTTGAGGGGACTCAGGAGTGTTCGCCAGTTAAAAGTTTATAGGAAAACCAGACACACAGCTACTGTGATGTCATGTCAGCTTTTTCACAAAGTACTGAAATTAAATTAGGAGCAATCACTCTATAGATCCAAAAAACATTTCCATTTCTAAAAGCTCCTGCAGCATAAACAGCATTAAGTGTTTTGTAGCCAAACGATTACAGTCCAGCAACTGAGTCCTCGCAGATGAAGCCTCAAACCTTGTCAGAGGAAAATATCATAAAATGTATAATTTAACCCTTTAACGAACTCATGCTTTGCAGGTAAAGATTGTTCAAGCTCACAGCCCCTATTTGGCAGAAATTTGCATAAAATGATGCACAAAAACATCATAAATATATCGATTTGATGAGTTTGAATATTTTAATCAGTGTAAACATAATATAGCATCAATAATGAGCTGCAACAAGCTGATACAGGATATATACTGAAGGCAATTAAAGTGAGACTAATTTAATTTTAGGGCAGACAAAAATTGTCTTAACATTGTATGTTAAGGGATTTTTGAGTTTCAGTTTTAAACCTTAAGTGCATTTGACAACTGCGAAACTCAAAATAAAAATCTGAAGAAATGAATTTGACATCTCATGTTTATGGAGCTGAGGACAGATGACTCTGTTACAATATGAAGTTTGTACAAATAAAAAGCTACAGAAATATTAACGTTGAGAGTTAAGTGTATGAATTTTCTTTTTTTGGTGAACTTTGCACTCAAGAGTAACAAATAGTCTTTTGAAGTTCACATTTGCTGTATTTTTATGCTTTTTGTAATACAGACGGATAACAAGCACAAACGTTTGGTGGTGCGTGATGATGCTAATACTGAATTATAACTTTAAACACAAATGTTGCAACATGTCGGTTGCTTTACTGTCTGATTGAGGCCTTGTGTTTCTGCTCTCTGCTCAAGTCTGTTTCCTACGATGCCGCGCCACAACTACCACCAGGTGGCCCCGCTGGTCCGTGCACTGTGTGAGAAACATGGGATTCCTTATCATGTGAAGACAATGTGGCGAGGCCTCATTGATGTTGTCAGGTAAGAGTAATAATATAATAACATAAATTCCTAACTCACTGCCAGGATGAGCGACTTTGGGCTTGTCAAAGGCCAATAAACATGGGGTGTGAACAGATTTCCTAAACACACATACTGTATATGCTCACATAATGTAGTGACTGTGTGCAGTATAAAAATATATATTCCTGCAAGGCTACTGATTTACTGATGTTTTATGTGTTTTTTTTCTTTCTCAGGTCACTGAAAAACTCAGGGGACCTCTGGCTTGATGCATATCTTCATAAATGATCAGCTGATTTTATCGCTTACACTGTATATAAAAGGAGTGAAATCTCTCTCCTCCTCTGCATCATGAATTGATTGTATCGGTTTGGTTTTATATTACAGTTTATAGTGTGGGAATGATCTTTGCTTCTCTTATTGTTAGTGTTATAGTTCAGTCTTTTCAGATTCTGTGCAGGATTTTTATAGTGCTCACAGGATTTTTCTAAATCGCCTTACAGTATATTAAACAACAGTAGTACGGTGTTATAAATACAATTGTGGAAACTGATTGTGAGTAATTTAAAGTAAAGTTTTTTTTCTATCATGTGATACAGTTTGAACAATAAAACATGACAGTTACGCTGACGAATCCTGTGTAACTGAGGGTTATGTTCTGCTCTTGTAATTTTCTCCTTTCAAGCTTTTAAAACTTGTCTTCAGCTTTAATTCTTGTTCTGATACAATAAAGAATCTGTGTTGACTGTTTCTCCGTCTCTCATATTATTGATCCAGTGACAAACACAAAAACTTCGTACAAAAAAAGATGTGATATTAAACATTTAGGAAGTTTATTTGTGTTCCATATTTACAACCTCCTTGACTTTTTCATCAAATCTTCATTTAATCATTAATACCAGAGGAAAATACTCTCCTTAAAATATTCCTTAATATTTCTGTGTCCATGCAGTTTACCCTGCAAAATTCCATGCTGCAAAAAAACACATTAATGACAGCATTTCACCATTGTTGACAAAGACTTCATGCAGAATTTCTGAGTTGAGTAGATTATCAATAGCAAGACTAACTGTACTGCTGATCTGCAGCTACCATCCAGGATGAGAGCACTGCTGACATCTGTTATGAGCAATACATAGAGGATGTTTTATTATTCATTATAGCTGTAAACAGTAATATGAAAATAATTGGCTAAATATCAGAGAATGTGTCATACATCCTGGCACAGATTTGGGTATTTAACAGCTAAGATCTACTTCTTTACCGATTCATTTAGTAAACAGCGGCAATATTGACAATGAGCATAACAATCGATCATATTGCTTGTACAAATATGTATGTTACATGCCTGTCGCACATACTGTACACATGCACACACACATACACACACACTCACACACACACCAAACTGTACATAGTTTCATGTTTCTCTTTTCATACAAGAAATATCCCTTCAATGACAATATTGAATGAGATGAATGAATGGGAAACAAAAGCAACACAATTAGTTAACACATGAATACATACACATTGGGTGATACAAAATAAATATACAATTAAACATGTATACAACATTTGAATATATTCTACTGTAGGATCTAACTAACAGTAGATTGATTTGAGAAGCTGCTGCAGCGAGGGAGTCGAGGGGAAGGAAAAGCAGCTGGATGGGTCATCGTGCTGGTCGGCAGGTTCATTCTGTGCTGCCAGAGTCGATCCTCTCCTGTCTCCGCTTCATGATCTCCTGGAGCTCTGAGTCTCCGCTGGACTTCTGTAAAGAAATCACAAGATTACTTTTTTTTTTTTAAAGATATTCCTTTTCTTTTAAAAATAACGTTCCCGGATTCTTCTATTACAAAGTGTAGAATACAGAGAGATACAGAAAGGCTTGAAGCACTGCACTTGAAGCATATTATTGATCCAGTGACAAACACAAGTAACAAAGCAACAGAAGCAAGAAACAGAAATTTTATTTATCCAACTATCATTGAAGGTGTTCTTTGGATTCAAGGATGCAAATCATTAAATTTAGAAGAGTCTACAACCATGCTAGCAGCTCCGCTCACTATTTTAATGTAGTCTGTTTACATTTGCCAATTAGCAGTACAGCTGAGAGAAGTATGAGACAAATTAATATCACTTAAGTTATCACAATTCATCTTCTGGGCACCACGGATATCTGTACCAAATTTCAAAGCAATCCATCCAACAGTGCACACACACGGACAGGTGTGTTACTGACCTCTAGCTGTGTCTTCTGCACAGTGATCTGACAGTACACACGACCGCCTTCCTCTCCGCACACTGCCTTCAGTTCTTCTTTGTTGAGGGAAAACAGCTGGGCGCCAGTCAGGATCCCTAAACATTCAACCGCCCTGCAGAAAAAAGACAGTCAGATGATTAATTTACATGTTGTTTAAATATATCAACATCTACTGTATTTACAAATTGTATATCGTTTCCAGTAGTGACAGACACTAATGTTGTTGAAACACTGCAGATCCAAATGGACAGTTTTCACAGCACTGAGTCATGTCACAGCAGGAAAAGTACCAATGTAATTAATACCATTAAAAACGACTGCATTTGATTGAGGTGTGTCTGTTGCACCATCTTGGTGTTTTGAATACCGACTGAATCATTGGAAAAAACATTTAATTGAACTGATTCATCACTACTAATACAAATTACACCTGTTGCTTCAAACCCTGTGATATATGTTGGTTTTTGTCCACAAAGTATCAAAATACCTTTAAATGAGCGCCTACAGTCATGCTAGTGGCTCTGTGGGGCTGTACTTTGGCACAGCGGTACTTTGAGTTAAATGATCACATGCTAACATGTTCCCTATGGCAATGCTTACGTGTTGATGTTAAGCAGATATGGAGCTATAGCGAAAGTTCATCCTCTGTATGCATAAGCCTGTAGTTTTATTTCTCATACCATCATGCCTTTCACTTCTCTAATGCATGCTCACTCATCATTTCCTTTGCTTTCATTATCTGTCAATTGCGCTATCAGCTGTTCATATCAGCTGGTCACATCTATCCAACAGCACAGCCACACACCCCCACTGTCAGCCTATCATCTTGTGGCTGTCTTTTTAAATGTTTTCCTCCCTCTCTGCCTTTAGTGCTTTCAAGCTGCCGTTATGCGCACCCCACCACCTCCCCACCTCTGCCTAGTCTTCGCAGATTCATCAGTTCATCACTTCATCAACCTCATCAGCCTTATCAGTCTCAGCGGAAGTCATCAGCCACCATCAACAGTGTCTGGACTCTATGGGGAGATTTATCTTGCCGTTGCTCAGGACTAATGTCCCTTCGAAAATCTCCCTGTAGAGTCTAAGTGCCAAAGACTTTTAACAAGACTAATTATCAATCGTATCATAAATCGAAATATTGGACAGATTTAAATTTTGACTTAATGGTGCCGGATGGAAAGTCAGGAGATCCCCAAAGTTATTACAATTAATCCTGAGGAGGAAAATTAACATGTGTACCACATCTCATGGCAATCCATTGAACAGTTGAGTTGAGACAACCGATCAACGGAAGACGCCATCCTCCACATCACCCTATCTCACTGGGGCGAGAAAGGGAGCTATGTGAGATTACTGTTCATTGACCACAGTTCTACAGTTCATCATTTAACATAATAGTTCCCTGCAGCCTCGTCACAAAACTCAAGGACCTGTGATTGAACACCTCACTCTGTATGCAAATCCTTTACTTCTTGACGGGCAGACCATCCTCATCCATAACACCTCAGGGCTGCGTTTTGAGCCGCCTGCTGTACTCCCTGTACACACACGACCCTGTAGCTACTTTCAACTCCAAACACCATCATCAAGTTTGCTGTTGACACAGATGTGGTGTACCTGATCACAGATACCCCTGATTATCAGCTTCAAGTACCTTGGTGTCCACATCACCAAGGGCCTGACCTGGGCTCAGCGGTGAGAAAGGCAAGGCAGAGACTGTTTATTCCTGCACCATCGAGAGCGTCCTGACTACAATGCCCTGCAAAGAGTGTTTCGTTTGGCTGAATGTACACTAGGTGGTGCTCAACCCTGCCTACAGGATATTTACACCAGGCGCTGCAAGAATAAGGCTAGGAGAATCACTAAGGATGCCAACCACCTGAATAACGGCCTTTTCTCCCTGCTGCCGTTGGGAAGAAGGTACGAGATACACCAGGCCAGCACGGAGAGGCTCAGGAAGAGGTTCTACCCCCCATATGTGAACCTCATGGTGATTCTAGAGGAAAGGTCACCAACTCAAGTCAGTAGGATTCATCCACTGGGCACCATGAATGTCTGTACAATTTTTCATGGCAAACCACCTATAATCATCAAGACATTTGAGTGTGGAAGTGGTGGACAGGTCGAGTGACATCCCCTGGCCCACGTCAGACAAGCGTGGCTAAAAATTTATTATCGACAGTGCAATGACATCAATGAAGAAACACAACATCAGCTTTGAATGTCTCCTGACATTTCAGTTTCAACTTTAAGGTGTGGGAACTGAGAAAGTATTTTGATTTGCTAGACTGATGACTGTCATGGGTGACTTACGGTTTTGAGAAATCTTTTGCTTTGAGCCATGCTGTGACCTCCTCTGGGGTTGAGGTGTAGCTGAGCGGCACTTGGTTGCCGGAGTGTCGCTCCACACGGAACTTCCTGGGCGGCTGGCTTTTGTTAGCGGTGATCGCCATCAATAACTCATTGTTGACCTCATCCATCACTACAACACAGAAACAGGACGGCAACAGAAGTCAAAACGAGAGTGACAACTTGTAAAAACTGTTCCAAAACATATCTGTAAATCCTAAGTCTGATTTTGTTTACTTTTTTGTGTTCACTCACTTCTGTCTTTGGGTCTACCCTTGTTGAAACTGTCTCCATGGTTCATAGAACCATGTGATGACTTCCTGTAGCCATGCTGCACACACACAGACACAAACACAGTCTATGAGAAAGCAATCACAGCCAACAAAAAACAGGTTTGTCCTTCAACTCATTGTGGTTAATACATTTTTGCCCAGGAGCCAAAAGTAAAATATGTGTGTGAAAGTATCGCACACCAAGAGCAGCTGAGTAGCAGTACGTGCTGCAGGGCGTTGGTGAACCTGCATGCAGTGTTGATTGAATGCAGTATCTGTCTATAGGAGTGCAGGCTTTCAGTGAAGGTAGGAACAAAGCTGCTGCACAGTGTGGAGAATCACAAGTGCAGAAAGTCTGTACACAAAGCTGCCCTGCATTTAGATGATATCAGTCAGAAAAATTATCTAACACTGTTATGCAGCTTTAATCTCTGGTATGTAATGCAATCCAGGATTATTCGGTGATAACATTTTGCAATAAAACTAAAATGTTGAATAATTAAAGTGATGACTTGTACATGCTATAAATGATTTGTTATCTATCCAGGCTTTTTATTCATCTAATTATGTATTTATCGTTGGTAAATCCCTTTATCATGACTTATACACACTGTAGCAAATGTGTTATCTGTTTTTTTGTACTTTTAACCTCAAGGCAATAGTTCTTGCCTGCCAAACAAATGTATCCACAAGCAGTGATAAAGAAACCATGACCAGTCTCATTACTTACTATTTTAGTTTGCAATTGCCTACATTTCCCAGAATTCAAACTCCTGATAACATGCCTGAGCTTGTGCACTTGAGCAGGAGATTGTGACTTTAAGCGTAGTGACAGAGTAGCACAAGTACAAAAAGCTGATTTAGAAAAAATATATTCATAACACGACATATTTTATGGCTGCATTGCATTCTGGTCTACTGAGGCTATTGTCAACAGACAAAATGGTATCTGAACAAATACTGAACTGAACACTGCTGCAAACAAAGAGTCTATAATTAAATGTCAGTGTGGAAATTGCTGGAAATTATCTTGTCATGGCATCACTTTGTTTGCTTTGAGTAGCTGCCTGTGGTTATGCTAAAAATATAACAGGAACACAAAAGGTGGATTTTAACTATTACTTTTATTTTAAGGAGAAGCTTAATGCAGAGTTGTATTGGTAGAAATATAAAGTTAATACACTGCAGATAGGTATAGTATAGGTCACCTGATTGAAGACGGCTTCAGGCTCTTCTATCTTCACAACATCCAGCATGTTATATGGGACGTAGCCGGCCTGGCCGCTGCGATTTCGTAGTTTCCACCACTGTTTGTCATCTTCTATCACCTGCAAAACACATTTCACATCACACTCCACAACACTGAAGACTGCATTTAAACTCAAATATTGTGCAGCACAGACAGCTGACCTGAGTACAGCTGAAATTGCTTTTTTACTGGCATTTACTTTTTATGTGTAAACACTGGACATGGGTTAATCTTTACTTACTACTTTCTACTTACTTTTTAGATTTTTCTTTTACAGCATATAGTAAAGTTGAGATTATTAACTTTACAGCAGGCTATGAAAGGTTTGCATCATCCCTGACAGCTGCTACATGTTATAACGTACATCTGCATTTATACAGATGAACTACAGGATGTGTCAATCTTTGCATTGGAGGTAAGAAAATATGCCGTTGTTTTTACCTCGAGGATTTCATCCTGCAACACTGACAGCTCGTTGGCATTCCGCGCTACAAAGTGGTAGCGAATTTTGGCATATTTGCGGGTCGCGGACATCCCATTGTAAGACCTGTTAAGACACATGGAATCCTCTCATCACAGTTCGACATGTTTTACACTCTACTGTGTCATGTGAAAAGTGTGTGAAGGACTTTATCACTTACCCATTTGATGAACTTGAGGAATGAGTTCCATAAAACTGCAAAAACAGACAGATTGTTACATTTTCAAGGGTTGGGACTTCTAATTACCAGTATATTTACAGGTGGCCGATATACATAACCCGTACCTCATCAGCTGAGTGTTTCCTGTAATTGGGGCTGGTGGGGGACCCCCCCAGTGGCCCCGTGGGGCCCTCTGTTTCCCATGGGGCTGTCCTGAAGAGCTCCGCTGGCGGCTCCCAACCATTACGAAACTTGGGATAATAAGGCGGAGCACACTGATCCCTCGGCCACTCTGCTCTACAGGAGGAAGAGGAGCAACAACAGGATGTTCAAAAGGTGACCTTTAAACTGCCCATCCTGACAAACACAGTCCACAGTAATAATACACATGTACCTGGGTTTAGTCCATCCGTCCCCCAGCAGCTCAAAGATGGTCATCTCTTTAGGGGTGAGGTGACCCCGCAGGAAGTCAACAGTGTCTTTGGACAGGTGAGGAGAGATAATTGAACGTGTGAGTTCAGGACTTCCACAGCTCTGCAGCACCTGTGGACACATTCAGAAGTTTAGTGGCTTTTAATAATGTGTTTAGAGGAAAACTGTATCTTCCATTTATAACCTACAACTGTGTATTATTCATTTTTTTCGCTGTTGTAGCAAATATAGATGCACATATACAGTACATGGTATCAGTGTTGGCATATGTGGCATTTGATCAAAACGTCAGTGCTTATTTTGAGTAGTTTTCAATTTTGGTCACATTTTGTCTGATCCTCAAAAAGAGTTTCGATGGTCAGCTCTAGTATTCACTGAAGAGATTAAACTTTCTGATATGGTACTTAATTAAAAGATACTTTTTTAGAAAGCCTGCATCCAATAAATAAATAGCAATAAACCATAACTGCATCACAAATCTCTTTTAAATACACTAAAATACTTGTTTAAGCATCTGTTTTACACTGAGAAACAACTAAATACAGCACAGATGTAGCTGACGCTGCTGCGTGTTGACAGTGATTGTTGAGTGATGCCAAACTTTGAATATTACTGCTCTGGCGTTATCTCAACGTTATCAAGCAAATCCATCGTGTCCAGAGATTACCACACCATATCAATGCTGAGCCTAATCACAGCAGGTTATTTCTATCTAGCAGTATCGAAGGTGTGGCTCAACACTGTGACTTGGAAAACCAGCATTGTACTGCTGCACCTGTGTCACTGCTGAAAGCCACGTCGCTCCAGTCTGGTGAGAATTTAGTAGAGCAACAGTGGGTGTGGTGCCAGAAAAAATAAGAACAATAAAAGGAATGTCTGATAGTGACAATGCAAACTCTAAACTGTTCTCATTCTGTGTATTCAAATAGCTTCAGTGTTTTCTTGTCAGATACGCCTGGGGGCTCAGTCAACATTAAGGGTATCCACTGACATGGAGAACTTCTGTAGAATGATTTAATCTGTAGACATTCAGAAAACACCATGTGTTCAAGATGATGGCATCTCATTTAACACATCCTTCATCTATATAACATCAGACACACTCTGAACAGATGTTTAGCCCTTACCAGCTCCAGAGGGCCGAAGAGGAAATGAACCAGCTCAGACGCACTTGGATTCTGGATGTGTTTCTTCAGTTTGGCCTGCAGGGGGAGCAGTGACAGACACAGTGAGAAGGTGATGAAGAGGGGGCAGCTAGACAAGAACAATTTAAGTTAGGAGCTGTGATATCTCACCAAGAGGTTGAAGGCCAGCTTCAGTTTCTGCAGGCTATCAATGAATTCTGCTTCAGTGGGGGGCTTGGCTCGCAGGGTCAACATGCCCTCTGTAAACAACCAGAGCAGACCAGCAACAATGACCACACAGGGACTCCAGGGTTACCAGTCTGCCGTACAGACACATTACAGACCGGACATGGGTTTCACTTTCTGGCCAGGGTGTAAAGTCACAAGATAAGAGATTTTTTCAAAATCTGACCAACCTAAATGTTATTTTTCCATTTCCACTAAAGGTTACAGCCTGTCTGCGGTTAAATAAAGGTTACCGGTTCAGTAATAGTTAGTTAATTAACAGCTTTACAGATGAAAAGTTCACCTTGGCCAGAGAATAAAAGCCCAAGAAAGAATGTGCTTCCTCAGCATTTCTCAACCTGAGACCCAATAAATCCCAAAATTCTCATGACCCCCGAAATCAGAGTTATGTCACGCAAATTTAAGTATGAAAATCCTTTAAAATGTTTTTTCAGGAGCATGGACGGAGCTTCACTATGATCACACCTACTCATTCTTTAAATATTAATTTTAGTTAATTAAGCTTTATTTATTCGGGATGCTTCACTGAAATTCAAAAAACATATCAATCAGTACATCTGTCTTAGAAATCTTTTGATCAACAAGTGACACCATGAGCCATTCAGGTCCCAAAGTTGAGAAACAGATTCTCTAAATAGAGAATACATCACTCTCAGCACATCTGTCTGTCTGGTCAGGGACAAAACACAAACAAAAAGTAGCACTTCCTGTATGTGAGTTTGTCCCTGTCCAGACACAAATTCCATAACAATCATTATTAGGAGTCACATGTGTGACTCACTGCACAGGGAAAAAGGTGTGTTGATATAAAAACACAGCATCACACCACTGCCTGCTCTGGGTGGTCAAACATTACTCAGCATTTTAAAGTAATATTATAACTTAACAGTGTAATAATTAAGACACACAACTGCATGTCATTGCAGCTTCCATTCACAATTAAACTACAGTAAGTTTGTTTTCTTTGTATACATGAATTAGCCAAAATCTCACTTATTGTAGGATAAAATAAAATCACAAATGGGGGAAAATAAAAGTAATAATATTACTTCTGTAATGACAACTGAGTAATGAGTACTGTGTTACTTAACAGGACCCCAAACTGGCCACTACCACCACACATACATCACTGGAGTCCCGGGCCACAGGACACAAAGAGACACAAACATGGTGTTGTGAGCAATATGAACATATTGTCACTGCATTCTTGCCACCACATCAGAAGAAAGGGAGACAGACCTGCTGGTCCTTTCTTCTTATTCTTCTTACTCTTGTTGCGCTGGTTGAGCTGGGAAAAGGCCTCTGCTGCCTTTTGCAGCCGCGCCACAAAGATTTCAATGTCATCCAGGGCACAGTTGAGGATTTGCTGAAGGAGACAAATCCTGGGGTTTAGCATGAAGAATATGACGTTATGAGAAGGTGAAAGGAGCTCAGCAAACACTCACCACATCCTTCTCAATGCGCTGGGCAAGCTTTTCATGTGACTCTGTGTCATTTTGTCCAGAGGGTCGTCTGTCTGCATCCAAACACAAAAAGGAATTGTGATAAAACAAAAAACATGCTGATACGAACACAACAATTTAGCATAATTTTGCACAAAATGTGAGCTGTGTGTGTAAAAAAAATACATTCTTTTGAGTGCATATGCAGTATGTGTATTCTCACCTTGTGTGTTTGGGGCAGCCACTCGTCCCTTCGGAGTAGGTGCGGGGCCCTTTGGGGCTGAAGGGGGGAGGATGGTCTCTCTGTGACGCTTCATTTTCTCCTGGTTCACCCTGAAGGAGGAGGAGGAGGCATCAAGACCTTCAGCACCTGACATCAGGTTAGCTAACCACTAATTATAGGTCACCTGATAATATGTGCATTTGACTGTAAGAATGTTTGCATGTGTTTGTGTAGCAGCAGCACAGTTCTCACTTCAGAGTCTGAGGCCTCATTTTCTTTCCATGCTTGTTGTCTCCAATGGCGCTATCAACATCTGCATGAACCATCTCAGCCTGGAGAGAGCAAGAGAGACACAGTGAGTCAAACTTAACATTCATCTGGAAAACTTCATCATAATGCAGTTTCACTGGCAGCCTTAGATGGGGAAACATTTTCTGTCTCTACTGCCAGTTGCAGTTTTTTCACATGAAATTTCATTGAGAGTTGACAGTAAATATCTCATTGCACACTGACAATAATATATACCTCATGATGAACTATGTATTGCAAACTGGACCAAAGTGATTAGATTAATTAAATTCTATTCCAGAGTGATTTCTGATCTGCAGTCATTTGGATTGTAAGTCAAAAGGTATTGGAGTTACTTATAATCCATTAATATTTTTCATTGTTTGTGTCTTCATCTACACCTCAGTCAAGCTTTAGCTGCTGCAAAACTGAGGAGCAATCTGACCAAGCTTTACAGCATCTAAAAATCTACAGACAGACCTCGCATTGACGATTTTATGTTTCAGTGCTTAGTGTGTCAACTGTGTTGCTCGCACCAGAAAAGTCTAGAATAAATAAACTTTACTGACTTCCAGTATATATTTACATAGAGCCAGTAGATGGTGAGATGATGATCTCCAAAAATCACATCCTACAGATTCATCTTTCTATTTTTCCTTCACACTGAATATTGCATCACAATTTAGATAAGCAAGACAATTCACTCTCTTTTATATTCTTTCTATAAAGACAATTACAGGCAAAATGTGATAACCAAAGGTCATTGTATTCACTCCTCCACCCTGGTCAATGATTATGGGCCCAATTATGATAATCTACAGTTTTGTTTTAACCTTTTTTTTAAAAATTTATTCGCACTCATTCTGAACTATCAACAAGTAAAAGAATTATACTCTTTCAGCGACAGATCTTCCATCAAGCAAATTTCTTTGAGCGAGGTTACAAAAAATGTGAAAAGGACACACACAGGCACACGGCCACCAACAGCAGTGAAATTTGACCCAGTGCTCCAACATCAGCCCTTTGGATTTATGAATGACATAAAACACAAAGCCAACCAATCATGCACAGACAAGGATGCAAACTGAGCCAAAGGCTGCGGCATTCAAACTGAGACCCACCTCCACCTCGTCACAGTGGAAGAAATGGATGTCGGGTTTATGCTGTTCATGGTCCTGACACACGAGCAGCAGCACGGAGGCGTAACGCGACTGATTCAGCACTGCCTGACACAGGTGGATGGTGGGTAGCGGAAAGTTTTCCAACTCTTCCTGTAGGAAAAAAACAGTAGACTAAGGCTAAGTCCTCACTAAGACAAAATAATACTACAAACAGTCATAGTATGCAGTAGAGAGTGTAATTAAAGGAATAGTTCACCATTTTGGAAAATACATTTATTGGCTTAATTAGATGAGAAGAACAGCCAGCTAGCTTAGCTTAGCTTGTCTGGCTCTGTCCAAAGGTAACAAAATTCGCCTACCAGCACCTCTAAAGTCCGCTAATTACCACATTATATCTCCTTTGTTTAATTGGCGCCAAAAAACAAAGTGTCTAAATGACAAAAGTCTTTCATGTCTTTAGCGAAGCTAAATGACTGCAGGCTCCGGCTTCATATTCTTTGTACAGACATGAGAGTATATCAGTCTTCTCATCTAACGCTCACCAAGAAAGTAAATAAGTGTATTTCCCAAAATGTCAAACTAATCATGTAGGAAATTATGACATGAAGTATTTACATATGTAAAAATAATAATGTTAGAAAATATCAATAAAATTCATTGGTAGCTGCATTTGTTATTTTTTATTTTATACTGTCACATGTAAAATTGGTGTAGTGCCCCTTTAATGGCACATATTTGGTTGGAATTGAAGTCATACTTTCCTCTCTGTGCTGTAGATCACAAGCACAAATCAATGGCTGTAAATGTGACCTTTGTAGCATGTTAACATAATCTGACAATGTGTCTATGTGTATGTGTGTATTCGTGTGTGTGGACGAATGTGCAGCTGTACCTGTGTGTCACAGTCCAGCAGCCTGACCGCCTTGTCGGTGACCTGCAGGAGCATCTCCTGCGTCCAGATTTTATCTTTAGAATCCAGAAAGACGAGTTTCTTGATGGCATCGTCTACTGTGGCAATAGACTCTGTCTTGTCCATGATGAACGTGGAGAGATGCTGAGGAGATAATGTGTTGTTTAGGGAAGTACAAGATTTGCGGCTGGTAAGGGTCTATGACCTGGTGTAAACAAAAACCATTGGCTGTATGGAAGGTAGGAGAGGTATGGTTTAGAAAGTGGTTAGCCACAATTTAAAATACACATTATTTCTAATTAACTGGCTGCATGAAGATCAAAAATTTGGGAAATATGCTTTTCGCTTTCTTGCCAAGAAACTTGTGTATATATGGGAGCGTTATTGATCTTCTCATCTTAGTATTTCCCAAAAAGCAACTGTTAACTGTACTGTATTTTTCTTTAAGCTTGTTTTTTTTTTTTCTCCCCAAGAAAAATACTTTAACTGATACAACATTTCTCCCCTTCAACTGACAGTTATTAAGCATTACTGCCTGTTTTATTTGATTTCACAATTATAATATTGCCTCTTTAATGACTCTGCATGTGTCTGCTGCCAGCATGGCCGTTATCTGTGATTATCTGCCCGTGCGTGATAATGGGGAGGCATTTAGAGTAATCCTATCAGCATGGGCACAGTACATAGTTCAATACTATCCTGGGCCTGAGGCACGTCTCTGTTTCTGTTTTCCCAAAATCATCCTCCCACTGCTGCATTCATATGCCTGATTGATTTAGAAATGAGTGTGGAAAAATGAAAAGTTCCCGCAATGTGTCAGTGTGTCAGTTTTATATCTGAGCAAAGGAACAATACACCATAATGTTTATATTAAGTGCTTTGATTTTAACTTCTTTCTCCAGCAAGGTTCACTGACCTGTTTTAAATTCTAAATCCATAAACTTATAGACCTTAAGTGCAAGATTTCCATTTCTTCTTCAAGCCTTTTTTGTGTTTCACATAAAGCCAAACATAAAATTTTCCGGATTGACTATACATTTTTATGCGCATTTGAAAATATATAATTATCTCTATTTTTGAGTTCAATTGAGGGGATCATTTATGACTTTATTTATCTCCTCACTCACCAGACAGGTAAACAAGGATGACTTGCATTAGCAATAAAATACAATACAATAAATCAAATCATAAAATGCATTGAAAATTACGGTAAACAGCACGCTAACATTCCTTATTACTCAGAATGAGATCTCTTCTTTAAAAACAAGATTAAACATTAATTTTTTAATTCACTTTTATTTGTGGTAACATTATTTCAACTTGGATAATGATTAAAGGTAAAAACCTTTTGAGTATAAGCACCTTAAAGTGCAGCTCAGACAGGGGCTGCATTATTTTCATTATCTGCTGATTATTTTCTTGACTAATCGACAAATTGTTTAGTAAATAATGTGAGAAAAAAACATGCGCATCACGATTTCCCAGAGCCCAGGGTGACATCTTTAACAGTCAAAAGACATTCAATTTAAAATTACATAAATCAGGGAAAAGCAGCAAATCCTCACAACTGAAAAGGTAGAACATTTTTGGAATTGAAGATTGAACAATTTATAAAACGATAGAAAATAGTTTCTGATTTTATATCAATTGAGTAATCAATTAATCGACAAATTCTTTAAGCTTTGAGTCAATAAAGTTAATCCTAAACTTTCCAATTTTCCACACTCATTTCTAAAACTTTTTTAAACATTCAAACACTACCTACACTTAATTCCTCAGACCATCAAAAACACAGCAGGTCTTACCTCAACATGATACTGCGACGTCTCATGCATGATATAATTGGAGTTGGAGTATTTTTTCCTTTGCTCTGTTGAAAAGAAAATAAACATGTTAGAAAATAAGAAACTGAGAAACAACCCAGTCCTGCCTACTATAGTACTATATGTTTAACTATATAAACAGCTGACAGTAAATACCGACCTAGAGTCCACATGTTGCCCGAGTCAGCACTGAACAGATGAAATGAGACGATATGTGCGTGCTGAAACCAACAAGGCAATAAGGAAGTAAAGACAGGTAAAGTCTCTACTCCCTTTATACAGAGCAACTGTAGACTTTACTGTCAACTAAACTAGATATTCAAACACACACACACACACCCACATACACACACACATAAGACCTGCTTTAGACATATGATAGTATATTTTACAGTAGTGCAGAAAAAGCTATATGGACTTTTCTCTGTATGTAACACAAAAGTGATATTAAATCTTTTAGCACATTTTTTTGTCTAAAAGTGTCCCTCCAAAAGGACATACGAAATCAAGACATACTTAAAAGTTAATTATTAAATCTGATATCAAAGAGTTTGTGTGTTTGGTCATGCCCTCTATTATTCCACATCATCTTGGCCAGGGTGACATTATAGACCTAACTCCATGCCAGGGCACCAATCAGAGGCACAGATTTGCCACAGGGTCAAGGAACAGCATTACTGGCATTACTCG
This sequence comes from Thunnus albacares, assembly GCF_914725855.1. NCBI lineage: Eukaryota > Metazoa > Chordata > Actinopteri > Scombriformes > Scombridae > Thunnus > Thunnus albacares. The sequence continues at coordinate 20,158,422 of NC_058112.1, read as the reverse complement.
ACAGCGGCACGCAAGCTTCCTCATTTGTCTCTTTGTTGTCACGTGTAACATTATAATTGGTTAAAGGGCTGTAAAGTCTGCCTGAAATGGACTCACAACACAGGTGGGAGTACTGCAAGTAGGGAGTGGCATGTTATAAATTATTTTTTGACAGTGACAGACTGATAACAACTCATATCAACGGGCGTGATATCACTACGCATATCCATGCAATAACAATAAACACCAGTAAAAGTTTCACCCCGAACATGTTTCAACGATTGTTTGAATAATTATTTGAGTCAGATTTTTTTTTTCCCACAAAGAAAAAGACTACTAACACATTTAAAAAAAAAATTTTGGGAGGGCATTTTATGTCATTATTATAGTGACAGAGGAGAGATGACATGAAATGGAGGGAGAGAGAAATGTGGGGCAACATGCAACAAAGGTCCGCTGCCAGATTTGAACCACAGAAGTTGTGGTAATATGGCGTGCGTCTCAACTAGAAGGCTACCTACTCACACTTTCATAAAAGCACATCAGCTCCTTCTCCTTCCTCATTTACAAATCCATAATCTACGTATGAATATGCAAATGTATTTTATTTTGTAACTACTAAATGCAAGATGTCGCCTACTTAACTGAAAGGTGTATGAAGCTTCAAAATCATACTGGACCATAATTGACTTCCAAACGAGTTGTGAACTCACAAAATTATCCTTGTATGTTCATTTCAGTCACGTTTTAACAATTTAATGCAACAATATGCATTTTAGTTCGACAGAGTGACTCCGCTATGTGATGCTCTAGAACAAATCTGAGCAAAGCTTGACACATGCTGTCCCTGAGCTTACAACCCCCCCCCCCCCCCCAGCACAGCCTGAGATACACAACATTTGATGAACGTGAACAGATTAAAAAGAGACACTCAACATCACAAACAACTGAGTGTCAATATAGGAGGAGGCTGGTGGATGGAATTCAATTCTGAGGCAGGCAGCAGCGAAGGCAGAGCTCAGTGTTGTTGTAGGCAGACTGAATGAGCGCCAAATGTTTATAGAGACTGCCTATTGTGAGAAGAAGATCGTGGTCATACTTGATTGGAGGGTGTATGAAACATGTGACTATTAAGTGACTTCAGTGTCTGCCAGAAGCACCACGAGGCTCCGTGTGTTAAACTGAAACTTAAATTGAGCACGTAGAAACTTTCCTCCTTTGGCAAATAAATCAAAATCTCAATTCATCTTCTAATGTCAAAGTCTGCACATACATCATTCTGCACAGTGGAGGTCAAACATCCAAGTGAAGTAACAATAATAAGAAAAAACATGTTTGAGCGGAGGGGGACTTTAAAGTTTGTTTAAAGATTGATGTAAGTTTGAAGATATCAAAAAACTTGTTTAGACCAATAAGGTTCAAAATGTTTAAATTACATTTGTAGTCATAGTCATGCAAACACTGGAGCTCCCTTTGTGAAATTCCACTTTTAAAACGGCATTGCATGTGCCGTTGGCCGGAGCCGTTGTTTTTAAACTGGCCCAATTTTAATGAGTATGCCAATGTGCTCACTGACCTATTTACCAGGTGAATAGTCTGCAGGTAACAATTACGGTTAAACGAGAGCATGTTCCTATCAACTCCACTGCCAGATCTCATATCAGATCTCTTTCTTTCCCCCACCCAATAAAGTCAATATTTTGAAGCCACAAAGACTTCAGCTCTTGTTCTCTTTGCATATAGATGTTGACACACATTTCACTTTATGTTGAATGTGACATAAAGCCCTGCTGTTTGTACAGCACTTAAAATGTGTGTCAGGCCTCTACAGCACATTCCAATATTTGATATCTCTTTGTCGATGGGCCATAGAGCTCTGATTGATCCATGCTTTGCAGCACTTAAAATGATTTTTAAGTGACATATTTTCCATGTCACCATCATCACTGTCCAAATGACGCAAGCATTTGTGTTTCCTCTTCCTGCCATTTCCTCTCTGCTGATTCCTTCCTGCTTGGCTCCACACCACACAGGTGAAACACAAGCGTCAGGTGTCTTTCTGAAAGTCGAGCTCCCTCCATGTCTTATTAATGACTGACATTTATGCCAATCAATTCACAGTGCTGCGACAGCTTGCAATAAGAGCCACTTAGCAGGCAGATGGGCAGATCCTCAGACCTCTCCAGAGTCAATGACCAGTGATAAACATGGCTGCTTGGCAGATTATCAAACCAATACATGGCCCAGATCAATCAGGCAACCCAAACTCCCTTAAAACTTCAACACATTGCAAATGAGTCCTGATACCTGACTCAATGCAAAACAACAAAAGTAAAAGTCTTTAATACAATGTCATGAAATAGTTTCAATATAAACCCATTTTTGCAGTTTAATTTGATTAACAAGGAGAATAAATTCCTGAATGGAAACACAAAGACTGGATAAGTCCAACCAATCAGATAACTTAAACAATAAGCAGCTCATGACCTGTTTTTTTTTTTTTTTTTACTCTGACTGCATGGCCCCCTTTGGATACGGAAGTGTGCTGCTGTGTCCACAAAGATTTGGCCATATGTTACCAGAGAGTATCACATCCACACACTTCAGAGCCTGATTCACCACAGAGGTGTTGAACAAATTAATACAAGTTTACGTCATACATTTATTTATCAAGAACAGTAAGAAGCCAAACACATACTGTCATTTTGCAAAATATAGAAAGTCCAAATCAAACCCACAAAGCAAGAAAGAAACTGCAAGTACGTTGTTGACTGAAAGAAAGTACATTTAAAGTACTCAAACGTCTATCGTAGAGATATAACTGAATTTCATACGCACAAAAAGGAAAAACAATGCAGCAGTAAGAGATAAAAGTCTGTCTAGTAGTGTTTCCACCTGTTGATTCAATCGCAGTCCAAAGACTTTTTACCTGACAGGGGCATGCTCCTCAACTAAAAACCGTCTGAGAGACTCAAGAAAGCCACTGGATGGTCTGAAGTCCAGGGATGATTCTGATGGTGGTGCCTCTTTGCTCTGCCCCAGAGTTGCTGATAACAGATCAGGTGGGATGACCTGTGCATCATTTGCATCACCTGTCTGAATGACAGCAAGTTTTGCATACAAGAGATTGAACTGGGACTTTTCTCTACATGTTTATTCAGCTAGCAGCTAACAGTGAGCAGCGTGCAGCGAACAACAGACCAATATCTATCCAAATAGCTACCGCCGTTATTAATGGTGCACAATATTGTCCACTCTCCTGCCTCTGTGGTTAGGCAGGACAGTCATGCTGCTGTCACCCTGGAGTGAAAAGATAGTGGTGACCATCTGTCACACAAGATGAGTCGAGCCAAAGAAACACAGCACAGCCTCGTCACACGTACAGTCGGATATTTCACAAAGATCACAAGAGTGGGTGCATCCTGTGGATATTTGGATGATGCATGGCACAGAAATGTTTCACAGACGACGAGGTGCACAGTTGGATGGTTTGAGAACATCTTGCATCCCTACAATACCATCATCTGTCATTTGAGGCGATTCTAAATTTGGAACAGTGCGGCCATGCATGAAAGCAGGTTGTCCTGTCATACCTTGGTACAGGTTTCTATTTGGGCCTATGATATGCTGCACAATGTTGCTCTATGTTGGCAGTGTGGAGGGAGGTGCCGGCAGGGACCAGTGAGCTAATGTCTGAGGCAGCTCAGGGAGGACCAGAGGTGAGAGAGAGGCAGAGTCCACCTCTTCCTTTCCTCTTTTCAATGTGCCTTTTATTCACCTGCAAGACGTGGGCATCCCCACCCTGTTCCAACCACACATTGAAAACAGGCACACCCTGCGCTCTCTGCTAATGTAACAGCACATTTCAGTCAGAGAAACACACCCTTAAAGAAGTATGCAACAGCTAAAATAAAATGTACTACTGAGTTACAATGCAGTCATGATAGACCAGTGATGGATATAAGTGGAGCCAACACAAATATTTTTAATATTTTTCAATTCAAAATATGAGACTACAAGTCAGACAAGATAAATATACGACTGCACACATAAGTGCCACTGTACTGTACTTACGCACATAAAAAAGGCTGATGCACCTGACAACAAATCCCAGCATGCTCTGCAGGCTTAGTGCAGAGCTGGAAACTCACGTTCCCTGCCTCCCTCCCATGTCCCTCAGTGTTTGACAGAAGTGTCGGTACAACAGGGGCCCTAAGCAGGACCTTGGCCCCCTCTTATCACTGAATGTGTGTTCTGGGAAGGGTACTGTGATAGTCCTGCGAGGCCATGGGATTGCAGCAACACGCCGCAGAGTGAGAGTGCGGGATTTCCTGACAAAGTCATTTGCATGGCAAATTAAATATTGTTGTGATTTGACTCAATTACAGTGCTGCTCCTCACGGTTGGAATGTTCTCAGATTGTAATGAAATAAGAGGATAAGGACTCGGATTATTCCATAATCCATTTAACATTTGTTCCTACTGAAGATGTAAATCTTTAAAAATGTCTATACAAATCTATACTTTCATTCTTAAAATAAGAAGTAATTTCTTAAAACAACTGGGCACTATAGCTTTTAGCAAGCATTACTCAAACAGGAGTAAATACTGCATTTGTCTCAGACTTTTTTTCTGCCACAGATTAATGTACATTTGGTGCTCTGTTGAGTATTTACAGTACCAGGATGGTGTATGTGGAACTGACTCAAGATAAACTACAGCGGCCGTGTTCATGGTAATGAAGGACATGTCACCCAATGCAACAGTGTGGCTCATTTAAAAGTTTTTCTTATACAATGATAGAAGTCTATAGCACAGAGAAATAAACTATATCAAGATTTTGCTACACAAGGTCGTTAGTTGAATAATTTTATTATTGGTTTTATTCCTTTACAAGTAAGAGTATACAACCTCCTGAATCATAAGCTATAAATTGAAAATAAGTCAGTGGTGACTCATGCCAAAGAAATACGGGCAGGTATAATTACACATTAAGGGCAGGTAAAGGCAAAGGCTTGACAACAAGCCAACAATAAGACACTCCTGACAAAAAAAATGCACGTCCTCTCTCTCCACACACTCACTTACCGTAGAGGGCCTTGGCGCTGATCTTGCTGTCCGATCTGGCCACTCCACTGCAATGAGAAGAAGAGGAGACGGCGTTACGGTGCATGCCCTTCATCTTCTCTGGATGTCAGTGTCACAAACCCTCTGAAACTCGCACGCTGTCACTTCTCATGAGCACAAGCCCACAAAATGGGAGTGATATTACTGTACGGAGGGTGTCCGAGGAGACTGGCCAGCGCTGGAAGAGATTAGCCTGAGATTCTGAGCATATGGACTAGCCAGGGAGAGAGAGGGAGAGTGGAAAAGGGAAGGGGGGGTTGTGGGATATGGAGGGAGGCAGGAGCCAGGAACCCAGGCAAAGCAAACAATTCTCAACAGAGCTGCTCTGTGCCCGAGTTCCCTGACCCACACCACCTTCCACACACTGGGTTAGTGATTCTCTCGCGCCTGTGTGACAGTAACTCAGGATAACGCGATAAGCTAACACACAGAAAGCTAAATATGTCAGGGGAAGAAGGGATGTGTGCCACACTCACTTGACTTGCTTTGACTGAGGTCCCAGGACACTCATGGTTCGAGGGATCAACCTGAAGAGAGAAAAAGAGAGGATGAGAATGGGAGAAAGAAAGAAAGTGGGAGACAATGAAGGATTGAGAGAGAAGGAAAACAGACCATTTCCTGTGTGATTCAGCTAAAAAAAGTCCTCTTCATGTTTTTCCTTTCATTCCACTGTAGTGAGCTCTCATATAAAGTCCATGGTGTATAAGCTTAGAAAGCTATAGGTATCTTTATGGTTGTAGATATAGTATGCAAAGTTGAGCTGCTAAACAGCCTGTTCTTCCACAGTAGGGAGTCAGGTGTTGGGCCTGTGCTGCTGGTAGTTGGGGGACTGATCTGGGACAATGGCAGACAGCAGGCTGATATGCGCTGTGTAATTAGATCCACTCTGTTGACGACTATATCTGCATAGCAGCAATTAATTAATTTGGTTGAGTTTTACACCCAGCGACGCTAACTACTTGATAATTAGTGTGGCCTCAAAGGAAGCAAACCGATGTGCAACACAGAACTGCGTCTAAATCTGAGAGATTAACAGGAGCAGGAAATGAGAGAACAAAACTCTCACACTCCTTTCCTCCTGAGCCCGGAGTCTCCGTCTTGTCTGTCAAGGCATGTACTGATGAGGTTATGTAACACACATCAGGCTTACATACAGCTCACACTATGGCTAAACATGCTCTATGAATTCTTACTCTTAACTGTGGAACCTGGCAAGCTGCTACACAATAATGTGGGCTCTGTTTGGTTTCCTTTACAATAATTTATGGACTGTATCACTGTATTAAATATAACCACTGATAAGTTAATGGCTAAAGTGAGTTGTATCACCACACTTTTTACCTTTCATGGCTTTTAGACTTCAAGGAGTCATTAATCACTTTAAACAACCCGTTCAGTGTGTATTATCAATTAGTGGTCAGAGGTTAGATTCCTGTGTCACCAGAAAGCATTTTAGGTGTTCTGAAAGAACAATCCAATCTGTAAGATACAGAACTGACTACGTGTTACTTTGTGTGAGCGTGCTTTTCACAGTAACTATGAAAGTTGCAGTATCACGCTCTAACCAAACTGTTACCACTTGTACATGGCAGTCATTTCCACATAACAAGCCTTACTTCCATTCTGAGGTGTAAAAAATGTTTTTTTGCATGAGTTTAGGCCTGAAACTAACAATTATTTTCATTATCAATGAATATGTAGATTATTTTCTTAATTAATCGATTAATTGTTTCATCTATAATTGTTACTATGGCGATGTCTTCAATCCACAACACATATGACAAAGAAAAATAGCAAATTGTCATTTGAGATGCTGGGACCTTGAAAATGTGGCATTTTTTTGCTTGAAAAACAACTGAAGCGATGATTCGCTTATCAAAATAGCTGCCAGTTAATATTGTTACACGAGATGCATCACACTACACACGCACACATGGTAAATACTGTGTATGACTGTTACAGGTGCAGTCACTCAAGATTATCTCACAGCCGATCATAAAGATAATCTTCCTCTATAGATAATCGCCTCAGATCTGATGAAACACATAGAGGGCAAATCAAAACAACAGCTTTCACAACCAGGACCAAAGTTGATGCTTCTGAAAGTATGATTTTGTTCAGATTGGACCACGTATAGCTCCAGGGCAACTGTTCAACAGCAACTATGACCAAATCTTACTGAGAAATGCAAATGAGGAAGAAAAAAAAAGAAAAATAGTCATATTTACTTTAGTGAAGTCTACACAAAAGACTTCCTCTTTCTGTCCTTATCTCTGGTCATCCCTTTTCTACGCTATTGTTTCTGGCTCTGGCACACCGCCAGGTTTCATGAGGGAGTTGAAGCTTGAGCAGGACAGGCTGGGTGTCATATGTTGTCAAACTCATGACAAGAGGCCCTCTGCACACCTCTCCTCCACTCAGCCTAAGGTGCTTATTGTTCAATAATGACAACCCCTTATTCAGAGGTAATTATATGGTATTAGAGCAATAATTACACACAAAAAAAGGAGCCAAGTTTGCTGGCAGCTTATCTTAGGCTCACTCATTGAAGCTAGTTTGTCTCATATTTAATTCAGTTCTTTTTTTCACAATTACTCATAATATCTGTCAGTGTTGATTTTCATATTGAAATGGATTGAGGTTAGACAAGTGTTGTCATATTCATACCGCTTTCTGTGATAACAAATCATTTGAGTGTGATGAGAACAGCACTGATTATTTCAGCTGAGGCGAGCCCTCCCTTTAACAGTCTCTCAGTTTAAGATTGTCATATCAGTCATGTGTTCTGTGTCGTTTCTGTCTTTCATACGTTATGTCACATGCTGCGGTTAAACTCATTGGCGTCTAACATGCTAATAGTTTAAAGAAACACAGAAGAAGCTATTAAATTCTCATAAACTGGTGCAAAGCCTCAATCTGAACACTAATCAATACATAAATATCACAGTCACTGTCAATTGTCTTATAAGATTCAACTGAGAAGTTTAGAAACCCAAACCAAACAAATCAGTATAACATGGATTTTCTAAGGTATGTACAAAGTGTAAACAAAAACAAAACACATTTACAGCAGCTAATATCTGAGACCCATTTAATGCCATGACAACTATGTTAATATAAAGCAGCGCCACTAGAACATTTGGCCCCTTAAATAAATCTTATAACTGCTCTAAAATAATAAATATCTGCAATAACCTGTCCAGCTCTGGGCCAACAACACACACCTCATAACACACCTGAAACTTAAACAAAGGATGTAGGTTAATAGTGAGTGAATCACTACTGACAAACCCATTAATTGTGAAATAAACCCAGCATTTACAGTTCAGGCTCATTTTGTGTGATTTTCTTTAAGACAACTTCCAGCAAGATAAATACAAGTCTGTCATGACCTCAGCAATCCAATTTTATCCAAATTTTCACTTGAGTGTGACTGCACAACACATATATATTGTTTACATGATAACAAATTCATCTAATGTTTACAATATGGAGACACTGTCGTACTATATTACTATACCTGGAAAGTAATGACAGGAATAGCTTATGTAATATCTGGTAAAAAATGACTTTGCTTTGATATGAGCAATCTGGACTTTGCCCTGTGCTCTTGAGTAAGCATTTAGAAGATAACAGTTATCAGATTTTATATATTTCAAGGCATTCAGCCATCTAGCTCAATCACATCACAATGTTATGATAGCTGGCGATGATGCTGCAGGTTTATTATGAGTATATTGGTGCTGTGTGGTGAGTGCACTCTGTGAATCAAGACACAGCTCCAGTACAAGATGAAATCAGGTCACTGACAAGATCTCTGTTTGTTCACATGAGATATATTTGATACTCCCAACACACAGAGAACAATGTTGTGCCAAGACAAAACAAGAAAGCATTTAAAAAACTGATCCTTCATTCTCATATAAGCATCAGTGTTATGTTATTTCTCCTAAACCAAAACCACACAGATAAATGCTGTAATTAAGGCTTTGGGTGACATCAGATGTAAATGTATGGTAGCAACATGTGATTATCTGTTTCCCTGCAATTTCAAACAAGGACACCTTATTCTATGAGGACCAGATACCAAAGGATGCTGCAGGATGTGAATTATCCAATTTCTGAAGGATTTAATAAATAAAGTACCAATAAAAGAAAAAAAAAATCTGCAGCCTTGATCACAAAACATTAATAATGTGCTGCCAGATAATATATATTAGGAGACATTTTCTAATAATCACTATAAAAAAATATCACTATACACAAATAAGTGGATCATTCTTTTCAGCCAACATGAAGAAGTCATTAAAGAGCTCAGAATAAACTCTACTGAGGAAGATCACATGGTAGGATCAAAAGCTCCAGAACATTTTCTATGTGGACCTTGTGATGAGTTTTGTCAAGTGGAACCGTGTTATATGAGTCAAGAGAAAGAAAGAAAACAAAAGAAAAAGTATCTTTTACCTCTCATAGAAACGTACAATGGTGTTTTCTGGACGGGATGCTCAAGGTGACAAACGTGGGGGAGGCAGTGGAGCATCAGCCTGCCATCACAGCCTGCTGCAGACCAGGACGATGAACTCCGCAGGAAAACTGTTGATATTTGAAGCAGAGCCTTTATTTAACTAAAAGACTGCAAACTATCCAGTTGCCGTCTAAAAAAAGAGCGCACGCGTTTGTTGTCGATTCCCAGAAAAAGTCGCAGAGGAGGTGACGCGTGAGCAGGTGAGTGAGAGCTGGCTCAGCGGGTAACTCAATCTCAGAGGGGAGGAGCCCCACGGACACTTGAAAGAGGGTGTGTTGGTCGGTGTGTGAGGTTTTTCTCACTCCATTTCCTCCAAGTCTCACGGTGAGAGTTTGTATGCATGCTGGTGATACAAATCACTCATCTGTTTTATTAGACTGCGGTGCATAAAGCAGCAACAACCCACACTTAAGATGCCTGGTTTGCACAAACACATGGGCAGTGAATTATCAAATCAATAAGCAGTTTGCTTTAAACTCTTAAGAATCCTGTAAATCCTGAGATCCTGTAAAGCACAGGATCGGTGGTAGTAAAAAAAAAAAAAGTGACAAATGCATGTTCTAAAAATAATTTTACATGGAAGTTCTTCAGTAGTGGAGCCGGTTTAATTTCCACTGGATTCACTTTGTGATTGGTTTAAAGCAGGCGGATTCAGGAAGGTGAATGAAAGAGGAGCAACAGTGTGGATCGCTGCCCAGGTTTCAATGTCACTGGCTGGTAAGAATGAACACTCTTTGTCCAGCTATAGTGTGCTGTCCCTGCAAAGAAAATCATTTAGATAATGCAGTGCCCCTCTTCTAGGCATATTACATGAACAACATGCATAATTATTATGTTTTAACAAAACTTAATGCTTCTCAGAGGGACGATTTTTTTTTACATTTTGGCCACCACATACCGTCTGCATACCGGCAGTGGGAGAAAAAACATGAAAGCTTGTCCGCACACCAGCTTGACCTGGAGTCAGTGTTTGTCTGTGTGCTCGGTTGTTGCTCAAGCACAGGAACTCTGAAATGTGACTTGTTTTGTAACTGGTTACCTTGGAAACCTTGTCATTGGGTTTGATCATTAACTTCATGTGTCAGCACTGAAAAAGCACCTGTTTGAAGAATGTGAGGTAGAAAATGTGTGACTGTTACAACATGTTAACCTCAACTGAATGAATGAAGTGCCAGCGGACAGTGCTGATCTGACACCAAATAAAATAATAAAAGGTTTTAACAGCCAAACTAAAACATTCATTCTTGCTGTGACTTTTTTTTGTTTCCAGATAGTATTGAACCTGTCGTACTGTAGGATAAGTTGTAGCATAGAAATATTAGACGTTTCTTTGACACACTCCAATTAACCCTGTTTATTAAGTCTTTAAATTCTTATAAAAAATACGTCTTCTACATCTTTTACTTCAATGACATTGGATAAGAAAATGTCTCATACTAAAATCAGTGTTGTCATTATTCAAGTCTTTATCAAAACAATTGTGCCCTCTACTGGAGAAAAGTTTAAAAAAATATGAAACTTATTAAATGTGTTATGTTTAATATAAATACTCAATATTAACACAAAATAGATATTATTCTTCAGACATGTAAAAATATAAAGACGAAAGCAAGAATATATTAAACAAATGAAAAATTACTACGAGTTTATGACAATTTACATTCTCCTCCTGCACCGTAGTGAATTCCCTGAGATGCTTATAGCACATACGACCTGTCACTTTTTATTTTTTTCTTCTTATCCTTAGAAATGTTCAAACATTCAGTCCTAAAGGCAAAGTCTTGATCTTTGGTTGTACCAAGGAAGTGCAGACGCGTTGTGACTTCAGCTGTGACATGATGATGTGGAGTCAGCTTCTTCACGAATAGACACTGAAAGAAACAAAAAGTAGCACATAAAAACCTGGTTTATTAAACTTTATCAAAATTTAACAAACACAGACAGTCTTTGTGTAACTATGTGAACTTGTCCAAACTTGAACTTTGCTTTAGACAGTTTTTATAAAAGTCTGCATCCGCATTGATTTATGAGTCTATTTCGGCTCTCTGCCACCTGAATAAATGATATCCATCTTTTTAGAATAAGAAATTGGATTATTGTCCTTCCATCCATATCTTGGGAGTAAAATTGGAGGATGTGATGATATTGTACAAAGTATACAGTATCACTTGAATGAATGCTACCCAAATCAATAATTCAAACAGGTCCTAAAGGGAACCAGGGCTTTTTTCATTCATGAACAAAAGCGAGGACAAAAGAAAAGCACAGTGCATCAGGCCTTTCTGAGCATATGTATGAGATGCTAATTATGTTGGCATATCTTGTCAATCAAAATAAACGGAGCCCAAAATGTAGGCCAGTCTCTTTATGTGATAATTAAGTATGTTATCTGCATTTGACACCGGTATTTTACCAACTGTTTCTGATCTCATATGTCACATGATGCAGTAAAAGCTTCCTCTTCTATCATGGCTGGAGGGGTTTAACATAAAATGTCTGTGATGAGAAGTATGAGGTGGGACTGACCTGGTTATTCTGGCTAAAGTGCTGAAAGCCAAGATTCCATTTAAGCCGTAGACAACGAGCAAGACACTGCTGATGACAACATCTGCCCACATCACGTATGTCTGCCACACCAGGAAGTAGACCGTCAGCGGGATGGTCGTCCCCGTCATGAAGATGTTAGCAAGAATAAAGCCCTCGCTCTCCGTCAGGTTGCCCCTCACACCTGCAGACACAGGACTGACTTTCAGTTTTTAGTTTTACATTACTTTAATTTGTTGTGTTCTAACTAGGGACTGCAATGGAAGATATTCAGCCATATGTTTTATATTATTGCAAACAATTTTTCAAAAACATACCACAGGTTTTTAATTTGATATGTGTGTTTTTGATACTCAACACTTGGTTTCCACCTATTTTCGCACTAAACAAAAAATCTACTTGCATAAACTCCTATTACAGTGAAAACAAGGTTAGCGTAAAAGTTAGTATAAGTTAGCAGTAAGAAAAAACATTGAATATGTAGACATGGATGCATGTAAGGTGCAACACCCCCTTCTTTCTCCATGTTTAATTTTTTTTTTTTTTTTTTGTATTTGCATAAAACTTTGTTAGAAATATTTAATTTTTCTCTAGACTTAAAATGTAAAGATGGAAAATTAGGCTGTATCTCATGTATTTCTGTATCATTTTTCCAAATAATAATACAATTTAAAAAAAAAGGTTTAAAGGTTTCAAAACAACCTGTCTTTCAATTATAATGTCATGAGAATCTCATGCAAGATCACTTTATTGACATGTACTGTATTATAAACAATGGATGCTTGGAGGGCATCCATTGGAGAAATGCATTAATCTACCTAAAATACTATGATCTACTTTGGAAAATGATCATCGGTGATAAAAAGTATAGCTGAATTGTATAAACTTGCAGAAACTGGCACAGTCCTTCAACTGTAACTGCCTCAAAGGCACAGGGATATATATTACAGTGGCGGCATACATGCATCAAAGACAGGCCTTAACATCGATCACGGTTCAATGTGTGAATCTATTGTCTCACCACAGAAGAAATGGAGGAACTCCAGAGCAGCCAGGAGGAACAGCAGACTGACATCAGTGACCAGAGCATCAACAGGATAAGACAGCACCAAGCCTGACAGCAACACACACACACACACACATACACAATGACTGCCTCTCTACAGATACATCAAACCGTTAGGGTGAAAAACATGGGACTTTGTAGTACGTTCAGCACTTACTCTTTCTGATGATCAAGCTGAGAGTGAACAGGAAATAGAAAACAAAGTAGACTGTAGTCAGTTTCAGCAGGAGCTGGAAAGTAACTGATGGCAGCTGGGTGCGGAGTTAAGGGGCTATCATTCATCCACACAGACAAAAAAAGACATCTATTTTGTTCTTCTGGCATGGTTGCACTTTTAATTTGCCTAAGGCATTGAATGAAAAGGATACTAAACTGGCAGACCTTCCTAGAGAGAGAGACAGACAGAAAAAAGAAATTATAGCTCGTATTTCTTTACGTAGCGTACTTGCTTTAACATGGTAAACCCAAACAGGAGCAACATATTTGTCTGCTATATTTAATGCTTCTATGAATGATGTGAATAATTGAAACTGTGTTAATGCAAAAAGCATGTCTATAGCAACCATAGCAACGCGTCTCCTACCTGACCCGGGCATCGCCATTTTGCTCACTTCTAACCAGAAAGATGAACGTCTCTACCTACTGGCTGGGAGACGAACTACAACTAAGAGCTGAGGCAAACAATAGGAGACATGTATGGATGAAATACTCATTTCAAAGACTTCTATAGGCGTATAAGAGACTAGAAATCTGTCCACAGTGCAGGTATAAACCATGCTGTAAACTGCGTTATTTTCTGCGCGTTGGCCATTATCTGTTTTCTGATTGGCTGGCTGGCAGGTGACAGTTGGAAATAGGGACTGTTCATAGTCCTGTCAACGGCTGTTTTAGCCTGTTTAACCGTTAAATCATTCTCGCTTTTAAAACATATGAGTTCAACTGACTACAAACAAACTTTAAAGCTTAACTAATCAATTTTTTTGTTTAATCAAGTTTATAATGCAAAAAAAGCTCTGATAAACCCACACTACCTACCTAACCCAGCACTAAATGACTAGACAGACAAAGTTAGCGACTAGCTAACTGGTTAACATATTGAAGCATTAGCAGCTAGGTGGAGACCAAAGCAGAGCGAACAGGACTGAATATTACATACAACAGGTAAATGAAAATGAATGTTGCTGCATGTCTGTTGGATTTTGTTATAACAACTTCATGAGGTGAATATGTTGTTTGTTTTTTTCAGCTAGTTCGACTGCCTGTAAGTGGCTAGAAAATCTATTAATGCATTTTTAAATAATGGATGACGATTGGAATACAGATTCTAAGGTAAGTGGCACTAATAATACACTATAGGCACTACATGAAGTGGAGGCTAATAACCTCCCCCACCAAGTCCATAATTTTCCATACATCAGGAAATTATCGCTTTTAAGCTACATATTTTTCAACTCATGACCTCAGAATTATACACACTTATATTGACTTACATTTATTCCCTGGGCAATACATGCCTAACCTAATGCTACACCTAACCCTACCCTTAACCCTAAAATTTAATAATTAACCTTGCTTTTTATCCTTAAATAGGAGGTGAGCTTTCATCAGCACAAAATACAAGATAGTACAAGTAAGCTACACGCTCACACACACACAAATACGCACATGCTGGGACACAGTTACATGAGATAAGAAATATAGAATACCAAAATGAACTGCTTTAACATAGCCAGCTGTTTCATTGTCCCCTGCAGCCTCTATCTGTTTCTCTTTCTTGCTTGTCCTCTGAAACAATCTGCATAGTGTGGCTGAAAGAACGGAGGCGTTGTTTGGGTTGAATGGAGGAAAAGCAGAGGGGTGGAAGGGTGGAGAGGGAGATGCTCCAGCTGTGGGGGAACAAGACAACACAACAGCATCTCACATGTGGGTGAGGGGTGGGGTGGAGGGGGGGGTGGGCGTCAAGGCTGTGGGGGCTGCACACAGTGGCATTGTTATAAGGGGGGGTGGGATGCAGCTGATAAGAGTGAGAGAAATGGATCATTCCCTCAAATCCTCCCCTTGGGAAGCCTTGACACAAAACACTCCTGTTGCTGTATGTTTGTTAAAGCTGGTGGAATTCAAAAAGGCCCCGCAGATGTGTTTTAAATCACTAAAATAGATAAAAGTTTCTCGAACATTTTTGTGCTGCTAGATCAGGCAGAGAGAAAACATCTCTTATCTGCATTAAGGATCATGCATCAAATACTGTTAAAATTGAACTTGCACATCATGACAATATGTTGAAAAGTTTTTCCAAGGCATCCTTTCCTTGAGATCTGGTGTGATTTGTTAATGGTGTTAAAGTGTTTTCATATGGCATATAGCTGCAAAACTACATTTTCCCTCAGAGGGCTTTACGGTCTGTACAACACCTTGATTAGGATAAGAAAAAACCTAACATACCAAAATCCTTTAAGATAACAAACGGGAGACACCTCAGGGGGAGCAACTGAGGAGGGATTCCTCTTCGAGGATGGACAGACATGCAATAAGTGTCATATAGAATAGGCAGAAGTAGCAGAAATAAAATTACAATAGGCAATCAGTCAATTGAAGTCATATCCCCATCAAGTGTATTTGAGATTTCACTGAGAGGTGTTCAGGGAAACAACTTTGTTTTAGAGCAGGATAATGCTTCTTCTCAGTTAAAAAACATATTCAAAAACTGTTTTATTTCACATATTAAACCATGTGTCTCAAATAGGACAATGATACAATATTATGGTATGACACAATTTAATATAAGATAATTGTAAACCAACTATCGAGTACCAAAGGCAGACGCGTCCTTACACAGAAACTTTTTTTTTGTCCGGGGAAATTTGCAGCAGCCCAGCGCACATCCCTCACCTGCCTCAGCTACTCTCCTCCGACTCTGCTGCACACATCCTGTCTGAGAGGGAGAGGCAAAGGAGGAAGAGAATCAACCTAAGAGGCTTGGGGATCAAGTTCACGCAACTTTTACGCACACGATTTTAAAGGTTCTATCTTTTTTTCGGCTCGATTTTTTCCCCCCATGATGATGTTTTTTGCGAAAATAAACCAAAGATTATTATGTGGCTTGCGGGAGCTGAAGTGAAGGTCCGCCTGAAGGGGGAATTCTTCAACGTTATTCTTCCGTGGATATTTGCTGGCACCTTAATTTAACAAAAAAAAAAAACCTACGAGTATAGTTTAAAAAGATATTAAACGTAACGTCATTTGCGGCGTTTTGGCCATATAGAGACGTCAATCCAGTGCCAAGTTGCTCAACAGGAGAAAGACGTTCTCCAAGCGCTGGATTTATGTAAACTAAAACAAGAAGTCACAACGACTATAATCAGGATTGTGATCGTGATGTATATGTGAAGGTTTCCCCGATCCGAATTGATTCCGTTCGGACAAGGGGAGACTTTAATGGATTTTTTATGTGGGACCCGCTAGGATGGACGTGGTAGATGAAACAGAAGCTTTACAGAGATTTTTTGAAGGTAAGAGTTCTCACTTATTATTATGTGTAGCCAATTAATACAGGGAAGTGTACAGATAATTTAAAGTACATTAGACTAAGAGTGATTTTCTCACTTTCACAGCCGTTTTGACCTCTGAACAATTTATTTAAGTAAAGAAGAGATACCTAATTTTTTTTTTAAATGACCAGTTCTAGTTTTACCTGGTGTTCATATTGTCTCAGAGTCAGAAAACCTGTTAAACTTTTATGATGTACTGTACATGACAGGTGGTTAACATCACTATTATAATATTATATTTGCAAGTGATCTTACAAGACTTTAAGGTAATATAAATATTAACGTGCACATGCTTTTATTTTTCACTTAAAGTTCCCCCTTTGGTTGTTCATCTTATGTGAGCATGCAGGAGGGTTAACGGGTGCAATGAGCAAAAGTGCTGGTGATGGGTAACAGATCAAGTTAAGCGGGGAATCCTAAGAAAAAACGAGGTGGAGGAGGGTGGGATGGAGGGTTGGAAGGGTGTAGGAATTCAAGTCAAGATAAATGGTGTGTCTTGCAAAGGTACTGTGGCACAATGTGTGTGTTAGAGACAGACATGAGCAATGTGATTTCAACCAGTGATGTAGAGTTAATCATCATGCAAACAACCATAAATAGAACCAAAGTTCAGTTCGGAAACGCACTAATTTACATTTATCCTCATGAAATCTGTTCCATACAGATACAGTGTTACATACAATGAGTTTAAATAACTGAGATTTTAGTTTGTATACTTTTCTTCCACATATTCAAAAAGAGTTTTACAAATTTACCAACCTTTCTAGTACATGGCAGTTGTGTGTGTATGCAAACTTGAGATCTTGATTGAAATAAGTTCAGTTAATAAGTCAGAATTTGATAATATTTCTGACTCTTTGAACTTTATTCATCAGTCATATTCCCACAATAAATTTGACATATCACAGGCAAGATGATCAAATTTTGCCATATTTGTTTTAAGAGTTATTCACCACACTGTGATTTACCGCGTGCCACAGAGTTCATATCATCACTAATTGGTGTTTTTTTCAGAGAAACTTAATGTCAAGTGTCCAGCAGAAGTCAAGTGCACATAAAAACACATACTGTGGTTTATGTTTAATAAGTTATCTGTAGAGAGACTTAACACTTTATTATAGTATACACAAAAGTGTTAACTTAAATATACACATCCATCCATGACTGTCAAAGGTTCCTTGCCAATCTGACAGGAATTTGGTGTGTTTACATTCTTGCTTTGGGAGTAAGAGAGATGTTCTTACTTTGGCTTTATTTCAGAAACTCTTGCTTGGACTAAAATGTCAACTTGTCCATGAGAAGTATACAGTAGGTGCTGCCTTTGGATGCTTTGTGCTGCAGTTTGTACGATTTGGGAGATTGTTAATGGTTTCAACACCAAACAGATGCGTTTTATTCATTTGTTTATTTAACTTTTTCTTTTTCTCAACTAACCCTATCAAACACTTAGTTATATGTCTCTCACGCTATGGATTCAGCAATAAACCTTGAATTTAAATTGGTGAAAAAAATTTAATAAGTTCTTGACTTTATATATCAAGTGACTGTTAGATTAGTATCCATGTTCATCTTGTCCTATACCTAAAAGATACACACACAGAAATACACACACTCACACACACATACAAAGCACTATAATGGATTTCAGCACTTTTAAACTGTTTTAATAGGATTAGTGAAATATGTATACATCCACACTAATGCACAGTGTACATTCCTGGCATAGCCCTGGTGGCTGTTAAAACACAATGAGGTGAGACTGGTGTTTCTCCTCGGTATTTGGCCTTTCCTGGGCTCTCGCTCTCTCTGACTCCATTAGAGTGACAGTGAGCAGACAGGGTGAGGAGGTGAGATAGTGCAGACTCAGGGTGGAGAGAGACTGGCCTGTTGAGAGAAACCCAACTAAAACCTCCACCGCCCCCCCAAAACTTGACCTTCTCATCTCTGACTCACTTAGACAACAAACAGCTCATACGCTCATGGACTCATGTGTGCACATACAAAGGAAAATGACATTTATTGCTATTGTGTTGGATTAATTCAAGTAATGCCCCATCCTAAGTCAACCAAACACTTGATTAAACCGCAACCCATACAGCCTGTAGTGTGTGAACATTTTCAGCAGGTCCTCAAGACAAAATGTGGCAGAACTAAAACATTAATGTACAATGGTTTGGAGAAAACAGAACTATTGGTTTTAGCCACTGCAATAAACACAGTCTATACTGTGCTTTGAGCTAAATGCTAACATCAAAATGCAAACATGCTCACAATGACAATGCTAAATTGCTCATGTTTAGCACTGTATAGACTATAATGTTTATTATGTTAGCTTAGCTAATTAGGACAAAACAAAGTAAATCTCAGGCTGATGAGATTGACATAAGTTTTACAGGTATTTAGTCATAAACTACAGTATTGGATGGTAAAATTTTGACCTGCTGGTGGCACTAGATGTTAGGATATCACCAAAGTGATTAGGATTCATCCTGAGGGGAACATGAATGTCCGCATCAAATTTTATCTAAATTCATCCAATACTTACAAAGACATTCACTCAAAATCACAAATGTCAACCTCATGGCGGTACTAGAGGAAAAGTCAGGGGTTCACCAGAATCAGTAGGATGCATCTTCTGGAAACCATGAATCTTTGCAAAAAATCTTGTGTTGATCTATCCAGCAGATGTTGATGGAAACTTTGACCTGCTGGTGGCGCTAGATGGACAGTTATAGAATCACCAAAGTCACTGGAGTACATCCTCTGGGCACATTGAATATCTGTACCAAGCTGTAATGGCAATCCATCCAATAGTTTGTTGGATATTTCACTTTGGATGTACCAACAGAGGATACTGTCATAAAACTGTATCTGCCAGAGATAAAACTTAGACCATATTCACCCCGTAACCCTCTGAATCTGGAGGTCTATTTATCATGTTCTTACTCCATATTCCCTTGAAAAGATAACCAGCTCATCACTCATGTTACTAAATCAAAAATCCTATTAAGTCCCACTGTACTCCCATAGTTGTGAATCATGGCTGGGAAGGCTGTCCTCCATCTTGGAACGCTTGCAAGAAACAACCAAACATTTGCTCTGATTTACGGGTTGAACAGCAAATTGCTGTTAGAGGAGTGTATTGTTTTTGAGCAGCCAGGCTTAAGGTCTTACACGTAGCTTTTATTTTTCATTGTTGTGCCTCCCTCCCATCAGTGCTGACTGCCAACTGAGTAATCCTCAGCCAGTGAATGTTGTTTATAATTGAATTGGAGTCTGTTAGATTTATCACTTTTTGTGTTCATGTGTGAGTGCGCGCCTATGTGTGTAATAACCTAAAGAGAGACTGGGAGCAACATTGTTATGGAAAAAGTGGTGTGCAGAATCAGGGTGTTTTGGGATGTCTTTTCTGCGTCCTGAATGTCATCCTATATACTAACAGGTAACTTTATCTATCACAAGCACAGGCATTATTATTCTAGGTGCTTAGAATTGCTCTGTGTGTAAAATTTAGTTGTTAAAATTTAAAATACAGTTTTTATTATATATTTAGATAAATCTACTCTTGATTTTCTCACTTCTGAGCGATGTCAGTGTAACAAACTGATTTTTCTTCTTCCTGCTCTGTATCTTCTCATTTTTCTCCTTCTATATTTTCTTTTTCCTTCTTCTTTGTTGTTTACATCTTCCTATTCTTCTTCCTCTGTGTCTTATCTTCATTTTCTTCCTTGATATGTCCTTCTTCTTCTTTTTGCTTTGTCTTTCTCCCGCCACGCTCTGTAACTCTGTCTTGTGTTAGCCCTTAAACTCGACCTCACATTCGCAATGTTTCATTTTTTTTTTCCAGCCTCGCTGCTTGTCCCGGTCCCAGCCTTGTCACTCCTCTAATCTCCTGAGCCAGGTCCGCCGGTGCGACCAGTGCTTGTGTGCGACAAGGGCTGTGTGTGGTAGCCTGGTACAGCCCTTTCTCATGACTGGGGAATAATCCTCATTATAACACTATTCTAGCCTTTCTCTCACACACATACACAATATGCCTTTGCACATAGGCATGCACGCGCAGACACACACACACTTGTTGCGCTGACCTGCGACTCTCAGGTCTGCAAGAAGAAAGTCTTTCGGCCCGAGTAGGGAAACATGTGAAAAATAGAGAGGAATTGTTCTTCTCATCTTCTGTTTCAGGTGTTTTCTTCTCAAGGACATCAACATGCTTTGGCTACGCGCAGGTACTCTGCCGCTCTGTCCACTCTGCTTCTCTCTAGATGTGATTTATTTTGGTCCCTACATGATGAGGGACTTTCTGTTCTTAATATCTCTGTCATAGCAAGTCTCCTCACTCTTTTAAGCTATTTTTATTGGTAGCTCTTGTCTTGTTAAACAAATGGAGAAGATCTAGATCACACTCAGGCTAACACTTTCTAGCGTAGATTTGACATATTTCCTTTCACAATTTACCATTTGTGTTTATATGTGTTTAATTGTACTCTGTACTCTGCGTGCTTAGACGGATGCATTTTCTAGAACAGCTGACAAATTGTCTGCTGGTGTACATCTGCATTGATTGTATTGATATTACTAACATACATCATGTGTTTTTTTACTCATTTTTTGACATTCAATGGCAATTACCCAGAATACTGGGAGGTATTAGCTTGTTATTAGTCAGTAGCTATTGGGAAACACAGAAACTCAGTAAACATATACTTACTTCAAAATGATCCATCTCCAAAACCACCTAGGATTATAGGACTAACACTTGCTACTGGCACATGTTCATTTATTGCAAGCAACTATCTGTTATATAATATGTTGTATGATCAAATATAATTTTTGTTTTCTGCAAAATTTTTAAAGTTGGTTCTGTATAAAATTTGAATGTAATACTTTTGGGAAGAGTATCCACCGTCTGTACAGTATGTGTGTATATGTGTGGATTTGCAGCCAAGTACATTCTGGTCTAACTGTTTAATGATCAAATGGACTTTGTTCCTCCTTAGTAAGTTACTCTGAGAGATTAATTATTAACACACAAGTGTGTGCATGGAAAATGCAGAGGCAAAAATCTGTTGAAAATTGAAATTAAGAAGACAAGTTTTCTTTCAAAATTTCAGCTTTCAATTTCCTTTAAATATATTTTATAAAACTTTAACAGAATAAAATTACATTTTATACTTTTTTATACTATTTACACTAAAAATGTGAGGAAACAGAAACTATGTGCATTAGATTGAATGATGTAAATCAAACCACATTTAATGTGTACTCACACACTCAGTCCTCTGTTTGTGTTCATTTTAGATTATTACTCTGCTGACAACCCAGGCATTGAAATGGTGGCATAACACACACACACACTCATCCATACGCAAACCCCCCCAACCCCCACACACACAAACAAACAAACATGCACGCGTATGCTCACATACACACACACACACTCTCCTCTCAGCCCCTAATCTCTCAAAAGGCCAGTCTGTATCGAAGTTGCTCTGACAATCATTTCACTGTTCCTTGTTGAACACAGCTGGACAGAGGAAAACATAGAGGACAGGGAAAGTTACACATCCAGTTCACAGCAATTTCAACTTCACTGATTCAGTGATTTAGAAATTAAAGTTCCTTAATTTATGTTTCTGTTTAGTTGTACCAGCACAGTAAAAGCAAAAGATGTATTGTTTGTAGTTTGCAGATTGTTAGGTAGTTGGTGAAAGTTCCAGAAAAGAGGAAATAAAAACATCTGTTCTTAATCAACGTGTTCAGCTGCAAATGTGAGACTTTGAACAAATGTAACACAAACACACAAGTCCAGTCTTTAATTTTTGGCTGGACCGCAACAGCGGGGCCAGCCCTATAAACACGAATGTCCCTGACTGACTGACTGAATGGTGAAGTTACACCATTGGTCGGCTGACCTTCCTGTATCCGTTTCAATAGCATTTCATACACGGTCCAGCCATATACTAGGTTTTTACCTAGTCTTGTTGAGACAGTTCTTGGTTTTGTAGGTTTGTTAGGACTTGGACTTGGCTGTTTTGGTTTTGGGTTTCAACCAGGTACACTTGGATTCTTATGTAATTAGTAGTAGTTTTTTGTCACAGTTCTTCTATGTCCTGTGTTTTTGTCTCACCAACAAAATTCTTTATTTCCACAATGTGGTTTTATTCACTATATTAACAGTGAGCCTGTCGCTCCTCTCATGGTTATTTTAGCCTCCACACAATGATCAATTTTCCCAACTGTGCTTTTTCCATCAATTTAATAATTTTGAATTATATAACTTAATACAACTTACTTAATAAGCAGCAGCAGCAGCCTATATATTTAGGGAAAGGCAGGTGGATAGAACAGGAGGCTGCAAAAAAGACATTTTTGAGCTTCAGTGTGCAATTACAATATAGTCTTATCTGTTTGCAGAAAGTGTTAACTGATAAGTACAAATACTACTATTGTTTAACTGCTACTATTGTTTTACTGCGATTTAATTTGGTTAATACATAAAGGTGTAGCATGAGCATCTTAGATATTTAGTTTTTCATACCACAATATAGTTAAGTGGAGCAAATAAAATAATTTCACTGGTTTTGCATGACTGTTATCTCCAGTTGTAAACTGGATAGCAGTTTCTAGTAGTCAGCCTGATAGCAGGCACATCTGGATTTGAAGTTGTTTACCAGACTTTGACTCCAAATAGAGCAATTTTAATTTACACTATGCCCATCACTTCAGACTAAACTACACTTATAGTTTTCATATTTTTATCCAATGGTTTAGTGAAAGGTCATATAATAACTACCTCCAAAATATTGAAAAATATCAAATGGACACAACTGAGTCTTGAAAGAGAACATACCCCTGATTTTTTCGATTCAGGTCTACTGCCACTCTTGACTTGAACTCGACCGTGCTCAATCTTGGACTTCTCTTGGACTCTGTCTTAAGTTTTCCTTGTAGCTTCTGTCTTCTATCTTTCCATCCTTGGACATCAAACTTGTATTCTGTCTTTCTTGCCCTTCACTCCCCACTCCCTCCATCTCTCCATTTTTCGTTATCAGGCCTGCCAGCCTAGATTTACTGCTGTTTTGGGTGGGTTGCACATCTGGATCTTATTTAAGGGGAACCATCCTGCTTTTCTCCCCTTGCACTGGCACGTATTAAGAGACATTAACCACCTGTTTCTATCCAGTGAAGAAAGCCAGTCAGTGTAAACATGCAAGATTTTTACGTTTTCTCAGAAAATAAGGTATTGTTAACGTGAGGATTGATTATGTTAAACAACAAAATTCAGGGCATTTTAAATCTGATTGATAGAGACAAGTGGTTTGGTTTGTGGGTTTGATGACTGTTGTATACTGTCAAACTGGGGCTTGTATTGCGAGATGATACAGTTAATTCAATTTCTATTTGTGGCTAACTGAATGTGTGTAGATGATAGGAACTGTGGCATTAATATCAATACATGATATTTCTGTTGGGTGTCTGACGAGGGGAGCAGCATTAGTCGAAGACAAAAACAGAGAAAAGGAGAATTTTTTCCTATGCTAACACAAAAATTCCTTGCATTCCCTACTGAGTAGCTGCTTAATCTATCAGAGAGTGTGTGGGTGTGGGTGTCTGTGTGTGTGTGAGAGTCAAAGAGAGAGAAAAAAAGAAAAGGAGAAAGACCGGGGTCGCCTGCCCACCCACTGTATACCAGGTCCTTACCCTCTGCTTCACCCCCACCGTCCTGCTCCCCAGTCACACTCATTCTGTTTCCATTTGCAATTTAGGACAAGGAGGGGCAGCATCAAAGAAAATTCATCACTTTCTCTCATGTAATATTTGAATAGATGGCTCTGTGTGCAATAGGAAAGGGTTAGTTTACATAATGTGATTTACCCTTCTCTAAATATATGCGTAAAAAGTGCTTGTTCTACATGTTGGTGTTTTAAAGATTAAGTGGGGTCATGTGTTTGGGATTTGTGAGGCTTTGGCTATCAAAGGGTGAAAATGACCCTGGGGTGAAGTAAGGGGAGCATGAAGAAATTATTAAATGACTTAATATGCTATATAATCATATAAAGACTTGAGAATCTAATTTAGTTATTCATTCAGTAATTGTGATGTAGTAACATTATTTACTGTTGACATTTTTTTAATGGAGAAAAAGGCAGCTAAGGTACGAAATAGTAACCGTCAACTGGAGTGATTCCAGTCTATATGTGTAACCAATTAGAGGCACTGAATCATTAGTATGTGATCTGTAATGTTGACTACTAACATACTTAGACTGTTGGTCACTCTTGTAACCTTAATCTCAGTAAGCAAATCCGAGCCTTTCTTTTTATATGATCTTGACTATTTGTTCAGAAAAAGAAAATTTCATCATAATATGTTCTTAGATAAGTCTTACAGGGAATCATTACGACATAAGCTCAGTGTGTGGAGTTGCTGAAAGATACCCATTGCTAATCCCAGATGCTCTCCATCTCCCCTCCATGTTCCTGACCCTCCCTTTACCACAGGTCATGATATTACCAGTTCTCTGGAGCCAGCCAACATCGACACCAGTATCCTGGAAGAGTACATCAGCAAGGAGGACGATAGCACTGACATGTCAGTAGGGACTCCAAACCAACCTGGCAACGTCAAAACAACATGCACCAACAGAATCAGATCATGTCGTTACAAAGGAATTTGTTTTTTCTGATAAGGCTAATCCCGTTTTTTTTCCCTTCTTCTTCTTTCTCCCAGCTGTTTCTCAGAGGTCCACAGCACCCCAGGACCAAATTACTCATCTCCCCAGGCAGGAGTGTCCTCCTCTGGGGGGTTGGTGTGTGGTGTGAGCCCCCCTATTCCACTAAGGCAAGGAGCCCCTCCGCCTGGGCCCCCTAACTGTCAGAACGCCTACCCTCCAGGTCCATCTCTGGGCCTCCGACACAGCTACCCCTGCCTTGGACAGCAGCAGCACCAACCACACCAACAACACCAGCAGGCTCACGTCAAGCCTGAGCACAGGGGGCACTACGCTCCAGGGTGAGCAGAGAACTGAGGAGGTAGATTGATGGAGGTCAAGACAGAGAAAATGTAGCAACATAGGAATGTTGCTACATTTAAGACCCTAGTTGTGACTCACATTTTAAACCTGGAATCAGGCAAAAGTTGCGGGAGATGACGCAGTATGTTTTCTTTTAGCATGAAACCAGACACACACCCTACTACAGTCCATTATGCAATCAACTGTTGATTAGGCTTCATTTGTTCAAATAAAACATTTTCTGGTCAAGAGGGGGAGGGAGACTGATAACAGACAGAGAGAGAGAGTCAAATTACATCCTGCAAAAAAAAAAAAAAAATCCTGACGCACACAACCTCGTGTAAAGAACATTTATACTAACACTGATCCCAAAAGACATTTTAGAAAATAAAGAATATACAAGAGAGAGGTTGTCAACTTCAAGCATGGTACTTCTTTAAAGATGTGTATAATTTTGACAGTCTAATATTATTACATTTGTGAATATAAGACTGATTGCCTTCTATTCTTTTAGGACACTACCTGAGTCTCCTCCAGACTCCAGCTCGGAGCCATACTCTCCTCAGCAGGTGAATGGTAAGTAACACATCTTTTTGTCCTATAACAAATTGAGATAAAGATGGTGAGAGAACACACACAAAAGAGAGAGTATAACAAGCAGAAATGGCACTTTAATGTGTAGACTGCACTCAGACAGTCACTGAATCAGAGGAAACCACTCAGGTCGTTAAGGTGTGTGTGGGTCACAGCAACGTCTCTGTTTAGATCAATATCTGTTACTCATCGCTTCAGTGTATTTAACAGAGCATAAAGAAGAGGAGGAAATCTAGTTCATGCACAAAAAAAATCAATATATTAAGACATTGAGTGCAGTGTGTAATTGTCATTTATTTAAGGATAGGTTCACAATTTTTCAAGTCTGTCTTAAAACAACAGTCAGGTGTCCATGTGAACATTCAAAGAGGTTTTTTTTTTGCTGTAATCATTCTTCCTGTTCATACTGACCATTAGAAGATCCCCTCTAAATGCACTTTCAATTTAAGCGATGGGGGACAAAATCCACAGTCCTTGCTTGTGCAAAAATGTATTTAAAAGTTTATCTGAAGCTACTATGATGCTTCAGCTGTCTGAGTTAGTCAAATAAAGTGGATATCGTCCAATGTAACCGTCTTTTTAGTATAAAATTCCCTGGACAGCGTTCCCATGGTTGGCTGCAGTAGAGGGATAGTTACAGAAAGAGGGAAATTTGTGCTAAAAAGACTGACTTTGAAAGATATCCTCTTGATTTGGTGTTTTTGGATGGCTGAAGCTTCATATAAGCTTCAGATAAACTTTTAAATACATTTTTGCTCAAAACAAGGACTGTGAATTTTGTACCTCATCACTTACATTGTAAGTGTTTTTTTTAGGGGATCTTCTAGTGTCCAGTATGAACAGGGTGAATTATTACCGCAAGAAAAACCTGTTTTAATGTTCATATGGGCATTGTTTTAAGACCAACTCGAAAAATTGTGAACCTATCCTATAATCTACAGTTTACATAATTTGTCTGGAAAATAAATTTAATCAAAGTTTAAGTTCAGTTTTTTATTTCCCTTTTACATGATTCCTCAGAGAATGAACAAGCGCAAATTTTAATATTACAACACCAGCTGAACAACAACAGTTCTCAAAGTCATTATGTACCTCTTGCTGCTCACACACCCGTGTTGGTCTTGCCCATTAGTAAAAAGGTGTGGAGTAGTGTTATCTGATGGGCATCCCTCCAGTTTGAAACAATGGAAAATACCTTTAGCCAAGGTTGGAGGAAACAAACTGCAAACTGGCAGGATGAAATGCAAAATGGACAAATCAATCCTGAGGAGAAAAAGCTGTGTTCTGTGTTCGATTAAATGCATTTGCAAATGTATTACAATGTAAACATGATGCTCCATCCCCCTTGTGCCTTTCAGATCCTCACATGATCAGGACCATGACACCAGAGAACATGTGTCACATGACTCCGACGCCACCCCTCCCACACGGACACTATTCCAGCATGCATCGGGACATGTACCTGAAGCCTGAGCCCATGATATCACAGTACCCTATTGGTCCAGCCACGAGTGGAAGTGGAGACATGCAGCAGACACAGATGCTCCATCAGCTGCTGCAGCATCCTCAGGGACAGGAGTGAGTCATGAAGACATACAGGAGGGAGGGAAAGAAGGGTGGGAGGGGTGCACTGTCCAGTTTGTATGGAGGAGAAGACATTATTAGAAAGATTAGTAATGTATGTTTCCATTTCCTCACACAGTGGGATCCCTGTTCACCAGGCTAAGAAGAGGAAGCACTCAGACTCTCCCAACAGCACCCTCAATTCCCAAATCCTCACAGGTATCATCAAACAAGAACCAGGTAGGCAGGCATCTTTCTTCTCTTCCTCATCTCCTCTACCTCAAGCTCACCCGCTCTCATCTACCCTTTAACTCTCACACAGATAAAGACTTTTGCAGAAAAGTTGTGGACATTCTTCTCATTCATCGGTCTGACCTTAAAGCTGATATTTCAAACTGTTTATCACAGGTTTAATGCAGGATGCAGACAACGCCTACTTGGACCCAAACTATCAGTGCATTAAGTGGCAACCTCACCAGCAGAACAAGTGGACACCACTTTATGATGCAAACTGCAAAGAGCTGTGGGTGGAACTTATTTTTGGCATATTTGTACATTTTTACTACACATAGTTACAAAAAGAACTGAAAGCACTACACAGAGATTCAAAAATGAAAGGACTCATAATTGGTTAAGAAGATAATTCAACAAAGTACCCAGCAGGATTGGCAGTGGAAGAGTAGGGGTTGCAGAGGTCTACAAATTCCTCAGAGGTGAGCTGTGTGGGGGAGTGAGCAAGCACAGGGTTTCGGTTTAGAAAGACAACGCGAGGAGGGGGTAAAGGGAGAAATTAGTGTACACCTACTTGTGCTTTTGCAATGCCAAAACAGAAAGAAGTATAGATAGGGAGGGAGGTTAAAGTGAACTCACAAGACCTTTCAGATATGTTATCAACACCACCTGGTTGCCCATCACAACATTTACCATACCACACCTACTTAATTGGACAGAAGATTTTCATTTGTTTTAAATTCAATTTAAGTCTTTCAGAAGATCTTGGTCCTCTGTGTAGTAAAGCAATAAAACCAAAACTGTTGCTCAGAGGCCTCAAGGGTTTTATGCAGGGGGTCCCTACCATTGAAAAGAAGTTTATTTACATAAAATATATTTGATTATAAGTTGGCATCATAAGAGAGTAATTGCGGTGTTAGTTTTTACTCTCTCTAAATTAGCTCCCCATACGCATTATAAAATTACCAAAGTACATTACATGCTTGATCCACATGTGAATCTCAGAGGGTTTGGACCTAAAAACAAGTAGAAGCCCCTATAACAGAGTCAAGAGTCTCCCCCTGGTGATAAAAATGGCAAACCTCTGCATTATGCAACATCTTTTATACTCTAGACTTTAAAATAAAGGATTATATGTTTCCTATTTACATTATTCATGTCATAATCTCTTCTCTTGTCTTCAGTCCGATGCCAACCTACCGTGTTGATGCTGACAAGGGCTTCAACTTCTCCCTGGCTGATGATGCTTTTGTTTGCCAGAAGAAGAACCATTTCCAGGTCACAGTGTACATTGGCATGCTGGGCGATCCCAAGTACATCAAGACAAGTGACGGCCTGCAGCCCATCGACTGCTTCTATCTCAAACTCAATGGAGTAAAAGTGAGAGAAGGCAAAATGGTGAACATAGTGACAAATCCAGTACTGACATGAGTGACCATTA
This sequence comes from Thunnus albacares, assembly GCF_914725855.1. NCBI lineage: Eukaryota > Metazoa > Chordata > Actinopteri > Scombriformes > Scombridae > Thunnus > Thunnus albacares. The sequence goes on along the minus strand of NC_058112.1, from coordinate 20,128,788 downwards.
CCTTTACAGTGTATTTAGTGAATATGTTATTTTTCTCTTCATTGCAGGTGGAGGCTATGAACCAGTCCATCAGCGTGGAGCAGTCACAGTCTGACCGCAGCAAGAGACCCTTCAAGCCAGTGCTGTGAGTCTGAACACATTTGTCGAAGCAGAAACAATATGAAGCTGTAGGAGAATGTTTTTTACATTATGTGATTTTGCTTTTCCTAGGGTCACCTTGCCCCCAGAGCAGGTCACAAAGGTCACAGTGGGGCGGCTCCACTTCAGCGAGACCACGGCAAATAACATGAGGAAGAAGGGCAAACCAAACCCGGACCAGAGGTGAAAGACCTGCCATCACGTGTTAAATGATTCAGTTTGGTCTCATCCAAAGCTCTGGTAGTCACAAACACTCCTGATGTGTTTGTCCTCACAGGTATTTCATGCTGGTGGTGGCGCTGCATGCTCAGTCCCACAGTCAGAGCTACACTGTGGCTGCTCACGTGTCTGAGAGGATCATCGTCAGGGTAACGTCTGGCCATGTCTGTCTGCCTCCTACAGCAATCATATCCCTTGTGAATGTGACACCTTTCTCTTCATCTTCTGTACACACCCTCTGCACTTCAAAGTCACTATGTTGATTTCAACATCTCTATTTTTCTCTTTCCATTCCTTTTATCTGCGTGGCTGTGATCCCCATTACACTTACACTCCAAAATACATAGTTTAGAAGAGTTCTTATTATGAATCATAATTGTATAAGCTTAAGAAGTATTAGAAAAGCTATTTTAAAGCTACACAATCATTTCCTCGTTATGCTCCAGTCCAATGTTGTATTCAGTGAATTCCAACAAATATTAAGCTACTGTATAAACTGTGATGTGAATTTACATCTTAGGCTTGTGTTAGATTATTGCACTTATTTGGATCTTTTTTTAGCATATTGTTTTAATATCTGAACAACAGTTTGTCTGCGCCTTCTCCTTTGTCTCTCTGTCACAGGCGTCCAACCCGGGCCAGTTTGAAAGTGACAACGAGGTGCTGTGGCAGCGTGGCCAAATGCCTGACTCAGTCTACCACCACGGGAGAGTCGGCATCAACACTGACCGGCCGGACGAAGCCCTTGTCGTCCATGGCAACGTGAAGGTCATGGGTTCCCTGGTACACCCGTCTGACATCAGGGCCAAAGAGAATGTCCAGGAGGTCAGGATGACACTCAGTGTGTATGTATATGGGTGTGTGTTTGTGTGCGTGTGCATGTGTGTTTTTTGTCTTTTTTTTGCCTCATGTGCTTGTCATCATGAATCATGTCATCCAAATGCCCATGCTCAGCACAGTTCCCTGATTGCACAGTTTAACTTTGAGTTAGTGTTTTGTCTCGTCATTACATTTGATCCAAGCGTTTTCATCTGCAACATCCTGTTCTCATCCCATCTGCATCTGCATGGGTGTCATTGTCATTCTGTCTGTGTGTAGGTGGACACCACAGACAATTTGAAACGGATTTCTCAGATGAGGCTGGTCCATTATCAATACAAGCCCGAGTTTGCTGCCACCGTGGGCATAGAGAACACTGCGGAGACTGGTAACAAACTGTGCAACTTAATAAATAACTCAAATTTAAATGTTTAGTTCCATCATCTCATTTCTTTGTACTCTGTATATCATATTATCACCTCTATGTCTTTGGTTTGTCTTTTGCTGTACGTGAATTGTTGCACATCTGTTTCTTGTATCTGTGCTTGCCGTCATTCTTTTGCTGCTCTTTTTCACTCAAGCACTTGTTATATCCTCCTGCAGGAGTGATTGCTCAAGAGGTCCAGCAAATCTTGCCTGAAGCAGTAAAGGAGGGGGGTGATGTGGTGTGCGCCAATGGAGAGACCATTCCCAACCTGTTAGTCGTCAACAAGGTAATGAACACACATACATACACTGTACACACACACAGTACTTCCAAACACACTAACAGCTTTCTCCCTCTAACTCCAAAGGAACGTATCTTCATGGAGAACGTGGGAGCAGTGAAGGAGCTGTGCAAGCTGACAGACAACCTAGAGACTCGTATAGATGAACTAGAGCGCTGGAGCCGCAAACTGGCCAAACTCCGACGTCTTGACAGCATGAAGAGCACCGTGAGTGGAGGCACTGTCAGGTGAGAGCAGTAGGTAGCCACATATTCAGGTGTTAAACACTGACGGAGATGATCTTCTTTGAACATTAAAAAAATTAATTATATTTGTTATTCTTTTCCATGTAGCCAATCAGGGAGTTATTTTAGCAGGACAGGAAGCGGCCCACTCAAGAAGAAGACAGTCAAATCTGGGAGCAAGGTCTGTGGTTGCTAAAATATGTAAAAAAAAAAACAAAAAAAACAGTAGTAAGTTAGTGAACAGCAGGATGAACATCTTTTATGTAATTTGTGTGTTTATTGCAGAATTCCCCTCCAGATCAAGGCTGCATCAGTCAGAGGTTCATGCAAGGCACCATCCTGGCACTTGTCATCGTCATGGCTTTCAGGTTAGAATGAGGAAGAACATGTGTTTGGATAGGGAGCGATTAATAAATGACAAACCTGCTTTATTTGTGTACAGTAAAGACATGGTGATGAAGTATTGGACCTTTATTTGTCCCCCTCCAGTGTCATTTCCATGTCCGTCCTTTATGTACTGACTCTTCACCACAGAGGAGGCGCCACAGAGAAAGATGGGTATGTGTTATTGTGGGAAACAGACACTTCCGTTTACAGTGAAAGAAATCAATTTTCCACTTTCCTCCTTTTTAATGTCTTTCTATATAATCTGTTCCTGCTTTCTGTAGCTACGTTTCTTCCTGTGTTCTCTACATCTCTTGGATGCCCATCTTCACTGCCACTGTTACTTTCTGTCCGCCTGTCTGCCCATGGTACGCCTTCAACACTCGTCTTTCTTGCTACTTCTCTGATCTGTTCTTTGAGTCTTATCTTTGATTGCTTAGTTGGGTGTTTCTTTTGCCCCGTCTGAAAGGAGGTCATGACTCACATTTCTAAGCACTTTAAAGTTTATTAGCTTTTAAGAGTAGCATTATTTCAACTAAAGCTCTGCTCCGACTTTATTATGGCATTTGATCGGTGCAGGTCCAGAGCTGCACTGGGATCCTCACGCAAGAGTCCATATACTCCACTGCCCACCACCCCTGCACCAGGTGAGTAAAGATTCCTGCGAAGTGGCCTGAGGGAACAAACCTTTCTGTTTGGTGGTCTTGAAAATCACAGCCATTAACAAACTCACTCAGTGAATATAAGCATATTTTACTTCAAATTGATCTTGTCTTGTCATTTTTTAAAAATCCTGCAGCTTGTTGTTCAACCACAGTCACAAACAACCAATCAGCTACAGTTCTGACATTAAGCAACAACCAATCCACACCAGGTAAGAAAGCCACTCAGCAAAGTTTGTTTCCTGTAGTATTTGTCTTAAGTACAGATTGAATAATTATCTCCTTTCTTTAGATCTTAGCAGCCTGGTTCCCACACCAGGCACTATTAATAAGAAGGCCAAGTCCAGGCTAATAGACAAGGATGGCCGCAATAGAAACCGTCTTAGTCACACCTCAGCGCCATTGTACTTTGCCAAGTCCAAAAGGCCTGCGCCTACAGATCTGGACGGAGTGGGAGCTACCAACCGTCTGCCTGGGGGTCAGCAGCCAGTGCCACGCAGACAGCGCAGCCTACACACAAAGGGTAAATCCACAAATATAGCCCAGACACGGCACTTTCTCCACACATATAATATTCAGTATGCAAACACAGTAAAACCAGTTGTTTGACCACAGCAAACAAAACTCGTCTGCATACTCCACAGCGGAATGCTATGGGTACAGTTGCTCATAATGCAGCTTTTCTTACTTTCACAGGAGGAAGGTCAGCTCCCTCTCTGGCTAGTCTACATATTGTGGAGACAAACCAAGAAATCACAGCACAAAGCTGCACAACACCCGAAAGCTGCAGGTATATTCTATTGCTTTAGTCTTAAATCGACATTGTATAGCTAGGAGACAAATTAAAGGAAAAAACAACATCAAGTGTCTTAGTAAGGTGGTGGAGAGCACGTTGGTCCTAAATCTCTCATATAGTATAGGTGTTGAATTGGGTTGAGATCTAGTGGATGCGAAGGCCATTATTCACATAATTTTCATATTTGTCAAACCATTCATGCCCTGTATGGAAGCATCTACATTTGTTATGTTTTTACACTCAGTTTTTCCTTTAATTTGTCATCTGCCTGTATGTTTTTACTTCCTTTTACAGTTTGAATTTTTTAAAGTTTGAATTTAGGTCTTTGTGTGCTGATGCTACTTTTCTCTGTGGCAACTTTAGCTACACAATATCCCTCCATGGAAAGAGAAATTCCTCCATCTCACAAATCACTTTGCACATGACGTGAGTATACAAACATCACATGATCTACAAAACTGCACACAAAAAACAAAATCTGGAAAGAACCAGTAATTTAGCACTAATAATGTAAGATAAAACTGTGAGACAATGTTTAATTGGTACCCTTATAATTAATTAATTATGCTTAACTGCTTAACTAGCTTAACCCTTTTACTCTGTGCAAAGCAGGTCAGATGAACAAAAATGTGCAACTTGTCTGTAGGCAAGAATAAAATTTAACATATGAAGCTTTTGATATAAAATGAATGATGAATACATTCTTATTTGGGTTTAAATTAGGGATGCACAATCTAACTTTCGGTATACTGATACGAGTGCTCCTGATTTAAAATCTATATACGTACCTCACTTTGTGGAACTCATTAGAATCTTTATTTAAGGTGACATGAGGTGAGAGAGGATGTGGTGGTAAAAATTGAGTCAGTAATGAATGAATGTCATTGATTTTTTTTAATGACATGGACAAAGAAACAGTATCTAATGTCATGTCATGGCCGAAAACCCAATCTACTTAATGAGGTCAGTATCGGGGCCAATATCAATGCGTCATATGGGATCGGTATATCCATAGTTTAAATAGAGTTCTTTCAAGGAAATCCATTGAAAATCAAATACTGCTTTTAAACTCAATACGACTACAATAACTTACAATAACTAATAATTCTATCTATTCTCTCTTTTTCTTTCTCTATTATATGGTTATTTCCTGAAATCTTTAAAAAAAATTAATAGGAAATTAATATGAAATAATAAACCCATAAAATAAAGCATTATCAATCTAACTACAAACAAAAAATCCAACTGTATCTACATATGACACTTTATAGGCCACAGAGACATATTTAAGCAAATTTAATTCATTGCAGGTCCACAAACAGCGTGTTTGTACGACAATGTGGAGCCACCAAGGGACGTTTGTGCCCCGACCACACAGAGACAGAGCTCTATAACGAACAAAGTACATCAACAAAGGTATATAATGTTACATTTATTCATATAATCAAAACATATTTCCCTCTGTGTCTTCTGCAGCTAGAGTTATTATTTTATCTAATGCTGTTCAGTGTTTACTGACTCTTTACTCTTCTCTAAGGGGACTTATCACCTGTGGTCAGTGCCTGTGCTGTCTTTCCAGGACGTCACGTATCATTTCCGTGTCTCCCTGTCTGTGAGTAAACTTAGCCTCCAGAATATATGAGGTGTCCAGACGCTGCGTGCCAGCTCTGGGTTCTTACTGTGGGAGTTACTATGAGTAAAGTCATTGGGTGGAACTGGTGAATGATTTTTTTTATCTCTTTTCATTGACAGAGTGAAGTGAGTTGCGCCACTGAAGGAGAGACCTCATCATATTCAGACTACCATTTTCTCATTGAAAGCAGCTGCGTGTGAGCGGGAAGATGATGCGTCCCCAGTGCCTTTACAATACACCACGTTTCTCTTTTGTGGTTCCATTTGTGATGAGATACGGTTTTGTCTCATTATTGTACATTATTTTTAAAGCGATTCATACAGAACAAACTATATACCACTGTCCCCATTGTAATCCTCCTCATATGCATTAAGACATCTCTTCTTGCTGTGATCACTGGAGTTTAAAACACTGTTTAAGTTTTTTTTTTATTATTTCTGTCACTGAAAATGTCAGTTTTAGATCACTGTAATTTGTTAACTGCTATTGTGAAAGTAACGTCCATGAGTTTATAGCTTATATTACTGATCACTGTGTCTTCCATACTTAAGCCATAATTTTTTATTTTAGCAGAATTCAAGTTTCTAAATGAAGTCCAGGCTAAGATACTGTAGATGACACTGCATACAGTTTTGTTTAGTTTTGTATATATACTGAATCCAGTGTCCACTGAAAACAAAAACACTTTTTATACACTGGAGAGATCATTGGATTCTGCTATAGGCCTCTGTGAATGGTTGCATACTCGCATTCAGAATATACCTCAGTAGTCCACACTGGCAAACCCTGCGCCTCCACAGTAACGCATTGTGTTTGAGGCTGAACAAAAACACTGTACAGAGAAGGAAATATTGTGCATTTGTATCTCAGTTGTTTCATCCAATGAAACATCAAATTGTTACACAAGACAAGTTATGCATATGCAGACTATTGCACAGATTATCATCTTTAAGGAGTGATAATGAGGATTTCTGTGGAGTAGTTTGCAGCGATACATTTGAAGACCCCTGAGTCATACTAATATCAGCGGATTCACTGGATGACATGCGATAAGACTGGATAAGGAAACTAATCACTGGAAATGAACGTGTAGAAACACTGACCGCTCTAAGCATCTGATAGTGGATTTGTAATACGTCCAACACTGACAATATTTCAAGAAACACTGGAATAGCTTACACTGTATTTTGCTAACTGGACAGAATGCTGGTATGGCAAAAAATGGCATATCATTTAAGGTGCATGCCCAATCATTTCTCTAAAAATGATACATCTCAGCTCGGAGGCAACTTGAATGCTTCTCTGGAAACTTCATTTTTAATGGCTTGATCATGAGGCTGAGATGGAGTTGCATTTATTTACGTACACGCCAGAGAAAACAAAATGCATAACATACACTGGACACTCACATATTTCTCTGGATGTTTTGAATATTTTCCCTGTGTCTATACAGTTAAGAATCTGCAGAGTGTTAACACCTTTAATATGTCTGAATTGTATAATGTTTTCTTTTTCTGTTATCTTCTCTTGTTTTAAAGGCTTAACTTCAAACACCATACATAAAATTCATTTTGAATTCCACAAATTAGTGTATCTCAAACTTAAAATCAATATCAAATAGGAAAAACAGCCATCAGACAAAAGCTTATGGATTTATCATAATATGACACTGTACAATGCTTTTAGTATAATTATTATGACTTCAGTGGGTAGTGTACTATTTTAGCTTATTTATAATGCACCAGCTAGCATAATGAAACCACTGTAGCACTTTTTTGCACTGTATATATGAACTGCTTTTGCTCTGTCCAGTGCACCCAACTGGTTTCAAATACTCTGGTAGAATTGCATTACATGTAACTGTATAGCTTAATTTTGTTAAAACCAATGCTCATTTTTATCTGATGTGTTTTATCGTATTTTTATAGTTCATATTGTTTTTTGTTGTTGTTGTATTATCAATAATATATTAACTTTTAGCTATTGGAGCCCAGAAATGATTGATAAGCATGAAACCACACAGACACAAGAGACACATACATTTCTAATTTTACCACTATTTGTTAAGTAAAAATGCCATAACACTAAAACTTGTTGAGTACTTTAATATCACTACTTTTACTTTTTAGCCCATTTTGTCATTACATTTCGAAGCCTTTTGTCAAGAATATGCTGTAATACTATGAATGCATACAGTAAATAAATTTGTGATTGAATTTTCTGTTGTGTTTGTCAATTTGCAAAATGTTGTTCATTTTGTCCGGTAGATGGCAGCCAAGACTTATTGACGGTTGTTCTTGGACTTTTTGCCCTAATATTTGTCTTTCAGGTAGTGGATTTTACAACCTCACCAACAACCATCAGTGATGGAAGAAGTATTCAGATCCTTTACTTAAATAAAAGTACCAATACAGCAATACTTACAAAATATAAAAATACTCCATTACAAATAAAACTCCTGCATGAAAAATACTTACCTACCTACCTACTTAACTATTAGCAGCAAAATGTAGTAAAAGTATTTAAGTAAAAGTACTCATTTTGTCCCTCTAACTGATATATTATTATATATGACATCATTAGATTATTAATACAGATGCTTCAGTGTGTAAGCAGCATGTTACTGTTGTAGCTGCTGGAGGTGGAGCTAGTTTGAACTACTTTATATACAGTTAGCTGGTTTAGTCCAGTGGTTCCCAACCTAGGGGTCGGGCCCCCCAAAGGGTCACCAGATAAATTTGAGGGGTCGTGAGATGATTAATGGGAGAGGAAAGAAGAAAAAAAAATAAAGTTCTGATGCACAAATCTGTTTTCAGTTTTTGGACTTTTTCTCTAATCTTTGATTTTTGGTGAAATATTGGATCATTTGAACGTTTATTGAAATGAAACTATGTGAGAAGTTTAGAGGGAAAAATCACTATTTGGTGGAGCTGTTAACAACTCGTAGACATTTCAAATGTGACCCCGACTACACACTGCTTTTTGTAAGATATCAAAAGCCAAAAATGTTGGAAAACACTTGTTTAATCTTTAACAATGTGTTGTATTTTAAAAGCTTGTTATATTATCCATTGTGTCAAATCTTCATCTGAAAAGTAACTAAAGCTGTCAAATAAATGGAGTGGAGTAGAAAGTACAATATTTCCCTCTGAAATGTAGTAGAGTGGAAGTATAAAGTGGCATCAAATGGAAATATTCAAGTAAAGTACCTCAAAATTGTACCTTAGTACAGTACTTTAGAATAAATGTACTTTGTGACTTTCCACCACTGACAACAAGCCCCACTAACTAAATAATTATGTCGTTGTCATGTGAGGGTTTAGACCCATGAATGTATTGTACAGTTATGGATTAGACTCAACCGATCCAAGTTAGAAAGAGACGCAGTCTGAGATGAAGAGAAGCCTGACAGACTCAACTGAGGATTAAAAGCGCCCACATTTCAACGTAAACTGTACGTCACCGCAAAAACCAGGAAGCGTTAGTCAGTACGTGGCCTTCCCAGCTTAGATCACAGAACCAGGAGCTTCGCCGCATCACAAAATGGTAGCTTTTTCTGCGACATATTTCGTTTTTTATAAATCCATATCTTGTATACAGTCATGATTTAAATGTAGATCTTATTCTCAAACTATGCACTCTCTGCGGCGTTGTGCTTTGTTTAAGCTAAATATGTGCAGACTAGCAGAGTAACGTTGAGTTAGCTTCTCGTATCAAACTCATTGATCAGCTTCTCTGTTAAAACAAATCAATGAAGCTTTTCTGCAACGCCAATCAAACGCTATAAACTCGAGTCATTATGGTAGCATGTGAATTAGTTAGAGGTGATGTAACAAACCTGCTTGCATCTGATTTCTCTGTCTTTGCTGTGGCCGCAGGAACTCGAGGCTATGACCCGATACACCAGCCCGGTGAACCCGGCTGTGTTCCCCCACCTCACTGTGGTGCTGCTGGCCATCGGCATGTTCTTCACCGCCTGGTTCTTTGTGTATCCTTAACGGTGTGATGCTTGTTACACATCAGACCACACTGTGTATGTGGTAAACGTGGAGGAGGACATTACTGTAGAGAGGAAACAGGACGCTGAAGTCAGCCTCTGGTTCGGGGTTAAGGGTTCTCCGTTTTTTTTTTCTCCACTTACACTTATTAGAGTGTTAGACATCACAGCAAAAGCCTAAACACTGTTCAAACCTACTTTCAGATTTGTGAAACCTTTCTTATTTAGCTTATGAAAACAAAAAAAGGACGATTTCACTGCTTTGTTCCCATCCAGACCACAATAGACCAAGTCCAGATCAAACCCCAGTATACTTAGACTTGTCAAATCTGGGCTAGATTATTATTATAAGGATTTGGCAAGTTTAAGTAGAGTGGTTTTTGATGTGGACCTAGTCTAACGTGGTCTGCATGGGAAGAAAAGCAGTGAAATTGCCCTCTTTTCTGTTTTCACAATTAGAATGAAGGTTTCACAAACCTGAAACTGTGTTTTAATGAATCTCTGGAGTCTCCTTGTTAATCAAGTTCAGATTTGATAGGTCTAAGTATAGTGGTTTTTGATATGGACCTGGTCTAATGTGGTCTGGATTGGGGGGAAAAGCAGTGAAATCGCCCTTTTTTTCAGTTTTCATAAGCAAAATAAAACGTTTCACAAATCTGACAGTGGGTTTAAACAGCGTTGAGGCTTCTGCTATGTTGTCTAACACTTTTTCATAAGTGTAAGTGGTGAAAAAACTGAGAATAAGCCGTTAAAGATCATTATTTATGTTTCCCTTAACTTTCGGAAGCTAACTTCAGTGTTGTAAAAGCAACTAGGGTTGCAACTAATGTTTTTTTTTCATTACTGATTAATCTGTTGATTGTTTTCTCGATTACTTGATTAGTTGTTTGGTCTAAAAATGTCAGAAAATGGTTAAAAAAAAAAAAATGTTGATCAGGGTTTCCTAAAGCCAGAGGTGATGTCCTCAAATGCCTTCTTTTGTCCCAACCATCAGTTCAGTTTACTATCAGTTTACTACTACTATATAGGAGACTAAACAAACCAGAAATTATTCACATTTAAAGGATAGGTTCTCAATTTTCAAGTCTGTATTAAAACAATAGTCAGATTCCCAAATGGACACTGAAAAAGGTTTTCCTCGCTGTAATCATTTAACTTGCCATTAAAAGATCCCCTTCAAATGTGCTTCCAGTGTAAGTGATGGGGAACAAATTTTGTGCAAAATGCATTTAAAAGTTGATCTGAAGCTTATATGAGGCTTCAGCAGTCTGTGTTAGTCATATCAAGTGGATATCTGCCACATTTACAGTCTTTTTGCATCAAATTCCCTCTTTGTGTTTCCCTGTTGAGCTACAGTGGAAGTAAAGTAACAAAAAGAGGGACTCTGGCACTAAAAAGACTGTAACATTGAAAGATATCTTCTTGATTTGACTAATTTGGACTGAAGCTTCATATTAGCTTCAATGTAACTTTTAAATACATTTTTGCACATAATGAGGCTTGTGGACTTTGGTCTCCATCACTTACATTGTACGTGCATTATGAAGGGATCTTCTAATAGTCATTATGAACAGGAGGAATAATTATGGTAATAAAAACCTCTGTCCGTGTTCATTTTGGCACCTGACTGTTGTTTTAAGACAGACTTGAGAAACTGTGAACCTGTCCCTGAATAAATAACAAATGACTAAATTGTGAACCTGTCCTTTACAAAGCTGGAATCACAGAATTCAGAAATGTTCTTCTTTAAAAAAATATCAGAATTGTTGGCAAATAATTTAATAGTTGGCAAACTAATCGATTTATCATTGCAGCTATAATAGCAACTCAGAATCACTGTAGGTTAACGTTTGTGATCATTCCAGTGCTTTAACCTGCTGTAGCCAATCTACTTACCTTATTTGCTATTTTGCAAACTATACCAGATGTTTTATGTGTTTCCTAAAACCCTTTAGACAGCCAGTGGTTTCCCAAAGTTTCAGCACAATGTGAAAACTCACTTGCTTGAGATTAGTATCACAGTGAGTGCTCATGCAGTTGCTTTTATTTTTGTCAGTTACGATTCTCAAATTTTCAAGTCCTAAAAGAACAGTCAGGTGCTTTAATGAACACTGAAATATGTTTTTTTTGCTGCAATCATTCCTCCTGTTTATGCTGAGCATTTGTCCCCCATCGAAAAGTGGACATGATTGACACTATGAGAGACTAACCACCTGAAGGAAGCTTTAAGTCTCTTTAACTTAAGTTTTGTATTTTACTGACATGAACAGAATCTAGTAGCTGCCTGGAAGAAAGGAAACACATTAGAAAATCTAACAAGCTACAGTATGTTTCTGAAAATTGTTAAAACTAATGTATTATGTTTTTGAATAGTAGCAAATGGGCTTTTTGAAGTTTTTGAAAAATGCTCATGTAAGACTTTAGGTCAACATGATACCTTTATTGACCTCCTTGCTTTTTACCACTGAGTCACCACAGCATCCTGAGCGATAATAAATCCTCTTAAAGTTTATGAAAACAAACTTAATGAAGAGTACTGGTGTGTCTGTGTTGTGCACTATTGTGTGGTCCAAATTAACACTACAAAGCATTTACAAAGTCAGAATTATCTCAGAATTATTAATTTCTAAATATAAGATTATCAGCTGAACATTAAAACATCCTGGTTGGAAACGTCAATACAAAGCCGAACTCTGTACAAGAACTAAATCTAAGCATCATTTTTAAATTTAACTCACTATTTGAGTTCACTTGTGTTTTGTGTATGTTAGTGAATTCAGTTTCAAATAGTCATATAATCAATGATTAAGCCTTTTTATATAAGTTAGCCCTTAACTTCTCATCAGCTACGAGGTGACTTCAACAAAATACACCAGGGACGTCTACAAAGAGCTGCTGATCTCCCTTGTAGCTTCACTGTTCATGGGCTTCGGTGTGCTGTTCTTACTCCTCTGGGTCGGCATCTACGTATGAAGGTACAAGATCTCTCCTCATGAAAGCCCAATCATCATTTTCAACTGCTGAAACAGTTTGTAGTTGTTAACTGTTCTTCACTCTCTTGTTTCAGGTGATTCATTTCAAACAATATGACACATTCCAGTGGACCGGATGACATCACACAACAGGAACTGGATTTTGGATTTGATTGGACTGCACTGACATTATTACGGGATCATATGGACTTTGGGTTTCTTTTCACAAGTAAAGAGGAATTTGTACAACTTTTGGTGTCTTTCTTTGTTTAGCCTTATGGCTGCAATTATCACTATTAATCAAAACTCTTAATTTAAGATTTTAAAAGTTATACAGAATGTTGATGAACAATTTTAGAGACAACAGACCTTAATTGCACAACAACTGAGCCTGTAGCGTGCTTAAGAATTGGTTATTTCAGACACACAGGAGACTATTTATGGTTTGTTGCACCAGTGGCGTCTAAAACCTCAATCCCTCATTAATCTTTGAGTTAAAAATAGAGCAGTCTGTTTCACCTTGTCTCCAGGATAATACTGACTACCATAGCGATGAAGGATTACACCGGGATTAGAGAAGGAGTATTTAATAAAAACAGCGGGAACACGATTCAAAGATGACGGATGATTGGATTCACATGAAAATCAGAATTGGCTTATTAAAAGAACAATCATGTAAAAACACATACTAGCCTTACATAAGGCAAAATAAACCAGCAGGTTTCTTCCTTTGCAGGGGAATAAGACTTTTCCAACAAAACTATTACATGTTCTACAAATTATTGTACATTAAAACAGATACACAATAAACAAGATAAACATGCAGTGGGAGAACACCTGCATCTTCACTGGGCTTTTGACATTCTTTCAAGGTGTTGTGTTCTGTCTGTAACTCAAATTGATTTACAAAGGCCACATAGATTAACAGACTCAATCCTGATTAATACAATACTACGCATGCCATGGTTGGCTTACCTACCACTGTAAACCTTTTAACCCGGCTGCCCACTTGGCTCCGTAAGAGCCAGTAAATACAAACTGTGGTTGAGACTTTGCTTCATCTGCTTTACTTCTTAATGAGTTCTGTTGGTGTTCAATATCACTAAACCTCTGCTTTATTCTACGTGCTTAATAGCGTTATGGGTAGCTGCTGATGAAGCCAAATGTTAGCATGTCAGAAGTGTCTTTCTTGGAAGTTCCTTTTAAGTCTCTCTCAAAACTGCCCGTCCTTCACAGACGAGCTCTGGCGAAGGCTTCACGCAACCAAAGAGAGTCCTCATAGAGCCTCGGGTCTCCCAGATACTCCGCTGTGCGCTTATACAAGTAGTAATACAACACTGCAGCTATTAAGAGAAAGAAGTATTCAATGAAGACAACAGAAAATAGAACAGTTTTGGAAAATGTGCCTCTAGTCTAATCGAACATTTACCTGTTCTCTGGAAAACGAAGAGAGCTTGAAGACCATCTGTCCAAACAAAACGGTTCGATGAAAGCCATCTGAGGTTCTAGCAAAAAAAGAGAAATACTTATCAGGCAAAGTTTGTATTGGTCAAAATCCTGCACTGGCATTGATTTCCTCAATATTTCATAGCATACCAGCACCCAGCAGTGGAAGCAGATGCTGAGAGTCAGGTAAAGAGCCGAGAACATCAGCAGAGCTCTGAATCGCTCCAGCAGCAGGGACACCAGGCCGACCTGGAACACGTAGGTGTTGAACATCATCAGCAGGATGATGATCACGTTGAACAAGATGGCGATGTCCTGGATGCTGCAAAGATAGTTTTTGTTATATTGATGTTTGTGGTGACAAGTGTGTCTTTAAACTACTAATCTATGCAACAGTAAAGTGCAAAAAAAATACATAAGATCAGATGTCAGAGCGAAGGACGGTGTGGGACATAGGTTTTCCAACAGAGTACGGTCTTTATAGAATTATAAACTTTCAGGTGGTGGTGGTTGTTGAAAAACTGTCAAGAAAGTTAGTAAGAGTCGATCTCTTTGTGACAAGGTTTCATTAACTCTCAGGGCATTTTGTAATGGTTAAAACTCCAATATTGTAACAAGAGGATATGAGGTGTTTGTCTTATGAAAGCATGTTTATCAGTTTTTTACTTTTGCCAAATGAACTATTAAATAAAAAACAGCCACTGAGTAGCATTTTATCACAAAGAGTTGCCTTGGTATCTTTCATGAATACACAAAGGACAAATAGTTGGCCAAATAGTTATCAACATATTTCTGACATATTAGAGCAGCTGCAGCTCTAAAAATAATGAAACTTTGGGACAACACTGATGATAACCTGTTAGTGAAAGAGCTGAAGCGAAATCTCTTCACAACCTCAAAGGTGATACATTTCACAAATAGACATAGTTATGCTAGTAACCTTTTAAAAAGTAAATGCAAAAATTTTCTGTCAGTAAAGCAAATTTTATCTAAGTAATGTAGATCTCTGGCAGCTGCTTTCAGTGATTGTTTGGCTGCTGTATTGTTCAATTAGAGAGCTACAATAAGAGCAAGAAGAGCAGCTACTTTCAAACTTTCACACCAAACATGTTTAGTTTTATCTGTACCAAATGAGACACCCAGGAGTACAATGTAGATCAACAAAAAATATTAAATCATTATTAATTAATCTATTGGATTTTGCATTAATTGATTGTTCACATCATTCATAAAATAGATTTGGGTTGAAATTCATAATGATATGACATATGAATGATACAACTAACAATTAAGTTACGAAGGGAAAGCCTTCACACTTCACGCGTGAAACTGCAACCAGAAAGCGTTTGGTTTTTAACTGATAAATGAGTAACACAATCTATTATGAAATACAGGATCAATTAATTGCAATACATTTCTTTTCAGTTGATGTTCCAATGACTGACTGATGTATAAACAAACCACTTAAGTTCATGACTTACATGAAAAGCACAAGCTGGATGACAGGAGCTGCTCTCAGGAGTTCACTGAAGGAGTTCACGAAGAGGTCATAGGCCAGTAGTGTCAACTGGATAAGCAGCACCAGTGAGTAGTTGCCAGTCTGCAGCATCTTAAGGGGTTGATCCCACAAACCCACAAGCTTCACAGTCTCCTCTCCTCCTCTGACTATTTGTCTTTACAGAAACTAAATGCAGGCGCAGCAGTCTGGAAGCAGACAGACTCTACTTGTCCATTCACATAGTCAGAAACTGATGGTTTTGTCTATAAATACTTTATCACCTTAGGTATCTTTCACTCCAGTTTGCGTCTCTGTTCAGAAACATGTTGCTTGTTGTCCTCAATGAAAAAGCATCTTGATGATTGCAGGCAGTCCAGGATATCAAATAAGATGTTTTCAAATGCTGCATGTTGGCATCTTTAGTGTGGAAGGTCTCCTCATCTGCTGAATTACCTGATGAAGAACAGACAAGCTGTGAAACAACATATTATTCTTTAATAGAAAGAACCGTGTAATTTTAATGCCTCTAATACAGAGCAGTATCTGATGTATGTTCGCTGAAGCCAGCCATCCGCAGTGTGCGGGTAAGGGTTGATGTAACTCTTCTATCTCACTCAGCTAAATTAGCAGTAAACGTAGCTATATAAGGTCAGCATGCTCAGGCTGTTACACAGGCATGACATGTTAAGGTCACGGCTGGGATTACAGATTAATTTCACCTAAGCAGACACCACTGTCTCTTGTTTCGTTGTTGTTGTTGTTGTAGTGGTGCACTCCCACTCTCTTTTTACGCATTTCATCTACACATAACGGCAGTCTCACGTTATTTAGTCCTGGCTGCAGATAATCTTGGAGATTGATAGTAGATTTGCTGACTGTTTTCCACAACTGATCACTCGGCTGGCGCTGATACAGCTGAGATTTCAACTTCGAAGAATTCCCTCGTTAACCAACACTGAGTTTTCTCACTGTCGTATAAGTAGGCTTCACAAACGCAATTAAAACAACACATAGATTACTCTTACCGACAGAGAATGTGTGCGGAATAAAAATAAGTCACCTGGAGCCAAGAAGAAGCAGTAAATTGCTCATGTTCCTACTTTTATCGGCAAACAATGCACTCGGAGCGCACACCCCTGCTTTTCAGCTTTTCAGCGGTAACGTATGCATTTCCGTGAATTCCATGGTAACGGTACTTCTTACCGTAACAACGGACTTATAGGCTCTTAGAATATTCGTCAAATAAAATATTGACATAGTGTAGCGATTTCTAAGTATGTAATTGTAAAAATATTGGTTTATTAAACTTTGAAAAAAAATAAATCTAATTTAAAGCAGCTGCTGTTTGGAAATTAAAAGCAATTAATAGGAAAGAAAAAATGTCTCGTAGGCTCCACTGAGCATTACGGTAAACATCAATAACACACAGTCGTAACCGCCACCCAGCGGCTAAAGTCAGCACTCGGCTGAATTACTGAGATGTGACCAAAGGTAGTAGACACCTGCGTCCATGACACCGTGGGTGAGTGCTCAAAGTTTCTACAACTTCGCTGAATTGACATAAAATACAGTAATGTGAGTCTTTTATAAATATTAAGGCAGCGTAGACATTCACTTTGTCCGCTACGCTGGAGCAAAAGCCGACTAACTGTTGTTTGTTTGCCCCTTTAATAATAATTGTAACTTACATCGTTTCCTTCTGTTAATTTTGGCTTTCCTCAGCTAGCTACATTGCTCTGAAATTGTTCGTATGAAAGCTGTTGTATTAATTGTTAGCTTCCAAATTGGGTTGAACTTTTAGTACAGTCGCAAATGAACATGGGCACACTGTCTGTTCAGTCACCAGAGCTGTCACAGTGTTTTCAAGCAACATATGCTCCAACTCAAGTAATATAGTCAGCCTGAATATGGTTATATGTTGTTATCACAAAACCTGTACGACCCTCTTAAGTTTGACTGACAGCTTTGTAGCCTACAGTATGTACTCTGCAATTACTTTGAAGGCACTTTCCCTGAAAGTGACAGCAACTCCACCTTGCACCACACACCGACCTTGCAAAATAATGTGTTAACGATAGGTGTGTAAGTTTACTTGACCTTTGGCGTGGCTGTTGGCTAGTTTGAACTCTGGTTTGACACAAACAATCCTCAACTTAATGTTTACACAAGTCTTATCTGGTATCCCAGGCTGACATATCATATCCTGTGTTATATTTTGCAGGTTTTAATAGATCATTTGCAATATGCTTTATCAGCAACTATTTTTTAGGTGTTGCTTTTACGCTTTTATAGATAGTGTGCAGTAAAGCATGCCTGGAAAGATAAGCAGCATTTGAAGATTTCAATTCAGTGTGCATCTGAGCCTGATGAGCTCCTAAAAAAATCTGTTTTCTGCATAGTTTTTGAAACATTTTTTATTCTCTTTAGAGTGAGGCCATTTATGATTTATGCTGATATGTGTGTAATAGAAATGCCATCTAACCTGAAGACTGATTGTGTGTGGTGCTTGTATCCATCATAAATCACTGTTTTATGAATGTTCAGAGATATCGTGGCATATGTTTCCCATAGCCTAGTTCTTTTTAGAGTAAAATTTGTTTGACAATGCAAACGCCTGCAAATGTTTTATTTGCATCTCCCCTGGCTATCCGCCTGCCCGTTCAAGTACACAATAACTCTCCTCACATGACAACATCCTGTTTTTTTACTCTCTACACATCCTGGTGTACAGTCATGGACACAGGGAGGAATATTAGTTCCAGTTTTCCTCTCATAAATTAACAGTGAGGAAAACTGGTTGTGCTGTATGAAGTCAGGACTCCCTGTCATACCTTACCCAGGAATTTTAACACTTTGAATACAATTTTTTTTATAAGACATTCTGCTTTTTAACATATATTTGTTGCTGGATTCCTCAAACTGTTATCTTGAATGTAGACATGTCTGACAGCCTGATCATAGCAGCTGTAGATTACGTGAACAGTCACAGCTTAGTTTGTTCTGCATCTCGTGTTTGACAAGGGAGGACCTGTAAGTCAGCTGCTCACAATATCTTGTAGCACTATGAGAGAAGATCCAAAGTGTCTTTTTATTCACTTTAGTTCATCAAGAAAGTAAAAGTGAATATCTGTGATGATGCCTGATTATCCAGCGATTAAAAAAACTTTAACACCATTTCTTTTTTAACCTTTATTTCTTCAGGGGATTTTTCAGAAATACAATACAGACAGTCCTGTGGTTCAACAGTAAGGCTTTCCCGATTGCCTGGGGCCAGTAAAATGCCACATTGGACTTTTATGTATATTTGACCCTTTTTCTAAATTCAAATTTAATATATGTATATGTTCATGCTTTTTTGTTCTGTTTATATTAATTTATAACTATTAAATTCCCAGTGAAGTTTACTGTTTCAGTGCACTGATGTCATTTTATACAATGACATTTATTGTTAAACTGTAAAATATCATCTCCTCCATTACATATCTTTGTGTTTGATAATCACATTTGAGGGATCTTCGCAAAAAAATGTGCATTTATGTATATATTCTGTATATATAAGATTATCAGCCAATATATTGATATCAGAATTTTTTTACTGCCTAATATAGGTATCAACGTCGGCCCAAAAAATCCAGTATCAGTCGGGCCCTAGTTCTCTGACACACAGCAAAACCCCGTCCCCTTGCACACATCAGAGAATATTGGCACGCACAGTTGGCCAATCCAGGGTTGAGCAGGCTAGTAGTGTGATGCATGAAACAAACATCTCTCAGGATCATGTGAGCGCTATCAAACAGAGGAATCAGTGGAGTATGTAAATTATTACTGCCATAAATACTCTCAAGAATGAGAAACATTAAAAAAGGGAATCAGGAAGCTTGAAGTAGTAGAAATGAGTCTAAAAAATGTATTTGCCATCGGGTTAGAGAGTCTATGCCATCATTTGAAGGAAATTGGGCTGATAAAAAGAGTTTAGTGTTCAGTAGGGGATGCATCATAACCATTTTCGATATGCAAGAATGTTCGTTACTTCACATCTATGACTCTGTGTCCTTGTTTCATTTACTCAAAGATTAAACATGACAATTAACTTTACTTTTTGTTGTTTTTTTTGTTTGATAACCACTAATAAATAAAACAATTTGTATAGAGGCAAGTAAAAACTGATTTTGGGCAAGTAGATTTCTGACCCACTTGCAAAAAGTGGAAAAAAAAACATTAATGTTGAACCCTGAGTCCTGTATGATAGACTCACACTAACTCCCTAATCCTTCCTGTTTTCCTCTGTGCAGTCATGTCTAAGTGGCTGAACGATGGCGAAGTACTGGTGGGTCAAGGTAGTGGTGAGGCAGTACCAGTAAGTCCCAGACCACGGGGCCTGCCAGCTGGGAGCCCCAGGTCAGGCTGGGGTCGTAACCCTCTAACTTCACCCACCAATAGAGAAACAGTGACAGGAAGCCCTCAGGCAGAGACCATGGGCAAGGCCAAGGAGCTGTTTGTGCTGTGTGATAAAGAGGGGAAAGGGTTCATCACAAAGCGGGACATGCAGGTGAGCAGCTCGTTTGGCAGAATGACAAAATGTAGACTGATTGTAGAGTTGAGTTGAACTTTCCACTTTCTTCTGGGCAGAGGCTACAAAAGGAGTTGCCGTTGTCGCCCGAACAGCTGGAGACGGTGTTTGAGAGTCTTGACCGAGACAGCAATGGGTTCCTTACTCCTGTTGAGTTCAACACAGGACTTGGTGAGCGTCTTGTTTTGATTGATTTAAGACCACTTTTTACTTTTCATTCACATCTGACTCGTCCTCTTTCAACCAATTCCTCTGTTCCTCTGTCTGTCCATGGTGCAGGTGAGATGGTGGGACTGGAGGACACGTCTGAACAGATTGAAGATGAGACAGAAGAGGATATAGACCAGGAGGACTGGTCCCAAGACCCTGCTGCAGCTCGATTTGTAAACATACTGATGGAGTTAGGTGCTGACAAGCTCTTCAGCAAGTAAGATCACAACCACACCCGTAGACTTCTACAGTAGCAACAATATAGTACAAGCTATATCTTTAAAATATTAGCATAAGGGTGGCCATATCTTCCTAAAAACATGGGAAATTGATTAGTCAATTGATAGAGAATTAATTGGTAACTAATGCTAATCGAATAATCGTGTTAGTCATTTTTTTATGGAAAAATACCAAACATTTGGTATTTGCAGCTTCAAAATGGTTAATAAATAATTCAATAATGAAAATAATAGTTAGTTGCAGCACTGTACTTCTTACAACTGAACTACTGAGTACATTTTACCCATTTAGCACACACAATGTGTTCTTGTGTCATATTAAATTGCAATATTTGTGTATTTACTGGAGACAGACAGATATTTATATATTTGTGGGGCATGTTAGGCAGATGTTGAATAAATAAATGGAGATAAGATGATAAATAAGATAATAAACATTACATGATATATATTCTCTTGTTGTACACTGCTGCCAGGAAAAATCCCAAGCTTAACTTTATAGTCCCAGCAGCTCCATATTAACATATTAAAATGTTGAATTCTCTTCCGGTTTGATACAAAAAGGTACTTTTTATACATCTTAGAGGAAAACTCATAAATTAAGATGTTGCAGTGCAGTTTGTTAAAGTGGATAACATTACATAAGGAGGTGCTTGTTGAATAGGTGACAAATTTAAGACAAAATAACAAAGTGTCTTATAAAGGAGATTCTTCAAGTCTCTGCTCAATTGATGAACACCATGTTGATGATGTTGTAGAGCGCTGTGGGTCCAAAGTCTCCTGCACGGTTGGGTTGAGATCTAGTGACTGTAAAGACTCATTTTCATTACTCATCAAACCACTCAGTGACCCCTCGTGCCCTGTATTTAGGCAAACATAACAAATGCTTGTTATGTTTGTCCGCTGATGTAATTTGTCATCTGTTTGTACATGTGTGTTGTTTTAAAGGCATTGTCTTTTTCTAATATAATTTGTTGGTGCTGAAAGGTTAACTGTCATGTGTTGTGTGTCAGTCAGCAGGAGCTCTGTTTACTGTGGTGTGAACTGCACAGACACAGACCAGAGCAGCTGAGTGTCCTGGAAGGCGTCCTGGTCCAAGCAGTGTCCCATTTACAGGACTCCATCAGAGAGAGAGACAGTCTGGAACAAGCTCTACGCAGGTCAGTGCCACCCTCCTCCCATTGCCCTCCACATATGCAAACAAGTACACATTCATTCTGCCCAGTGGACTCAACTGTGAATATTCAGATTGTGTCGAGTCTTATAAATTCATTCAACATTGATTTGCTCTGTTGTAGACGGGAGAGTGAACATGATCGGGTTGTTCGGTCCATATATGAAGAAATGGAAAACCAAATCAGAGAGGAAAGAGAAAAACGTCTGGCTCAGGTACAGATGTGTGCTATTTAGTCCAACTATTATCTCATTTAGCAGAAGTGATTTTACCTGATAGCATTTAATGAATTAATTGTGAAATCAAGGACAGTATGAGACAGAAGCAGAGAGGACAAGAACTTGAGGAGGAGCTGAAGATACGGGAGCAAGAGTTGGAGAATACACTGACCAAACAGAAAGAGGTAGGCGTCCAAGTAGTTCTAATGTTATTTCTAAAGAGTGTGTCAGTGTAATGAGTGAGTCAACAGGACCTGTCTTTGTACTAAGCTGGAGTCCAGAATCCGGCAGCTGAGCTGTGAGCAGGCAAACATCAAGAAGCAGAACCAGCAGCTGCGGAGCCTCAACATCCAGCTACAGGAGCAGGCGGAGAGCAGCAGAGAGCAGCTGCAGGTCGCTCTGGGTCAGCTCAGCCTGCTGCAGCTCAAGGCTGCCCAGGAACAAGTGGCCCGACAGAGGTAACAGCACAAGTAGCAGTTCAGATATATGATCATGAAAACACTGTCTCTCTTTGTAATATGGCTAGAATAAAGTTCTGCTTGTTATACTAATTAATTTTATTAACAAACTGCGTGAGTACTTTAGTATAAAAACAAAAACAGAAATCACAAGGGAGTCATATGTCTCTCTTTTAGTTTCAGTCAAGCTAGCTGCAGGCTAGGTCAGAAAAAATTACCATAATTCAATATTAGATAAATACAAGAGGCAGAACATTTTCCATGTCATGACAAGTTTGAAAAATACCCAGTGTGGAGAAAATATGATGACCGTAAACAATCATATCGGATTTGTTTTTCCACAACAGAGCCTGCTGATCTGATCATACTGTATTTTCAAGAATACAAGGACAATTCTAGATTTTACAACAAATCCCATGAAAAGACCAAAACCAACAATGGAGAGGAATAAGCTATATCAGACTTTGGATAGACAGGCAGTACTTAGGATTCAACAATTCATTGTTGATTTTGGTCTGGGATTTTACAATAAGAAACATATATAACATCACCAGACTTATTCTTCAACAGTGTTTTGTTTGTTTCACTGTAGAAATGTGATGAAGGTGTCCAGCAACATACAGAAAGAGAAGGATAGTCTCTTCAGACAGCTGGAGCTATTGAGGTAAGTCTAAAAAGCTGCTGTTTTCTTTTTCCATCAAGTTTTTTGGTTGTGAAGATAGATTACATTTCCTGTACAAAATTTACTGGTAAAAACATTGTGAAATTGAATTCCCACTCACCACTCACCACTGAATATGGGCCAGCCAGTGTGACAATGGCTCTAAATGATTCTTTTCTTGTTTCAGGGATATGAACAAGAGGCTGCGAGACGAGAAAGATGCCCGACAGTCTCAGAAGAGGGTTAGTCAAAGAAGCTCTGTCCTTCCTCCTCTGCCATTAACTTATTACCTCAGTGAAGACCTTTGTACGCCATGGACACAGCAGATTTATCCACCCTAAGCTAAGTCTTGGAATGGCGTCATGCTTTATTCCATCCTCTGGACAATGATTATTTATATATGGGCAGCTGTTATTATTTGGTTAGTGATTAAATTTGATGTCATTGACACCGTTCTGGATCTTTGCATGTCAGCAGTGTTTTTTTTTCCGTAGATGAGGGTCAATGAACTGAGGGATTTTGTTGAAAAGACATTTATTCTGTCCTGTGTCAACTTGAACGAAATAGTGTTATATATAAATATATGTTAATTAGTCATTTTGTACATACATTATTTATGCAGGTGAACTGAAGTATTTACCAAGCTAATAAAGCCTATTTATATAAGCTTATTTATCTCACTTATCAAAGTAAGCGCTAATCAAGCACCTCTCAGCAGACTCCCTTTATTTCATCCACAATTCTTTGGAAAAAACAATATGGCATTTTTGCAAAAGCTGTTGATTGTAGCTATTTTTTGGATTTGAACTTCCACGAGTCACAGAACACAAAATATTCATTCTGTACTGATTGAAAACTGTACTGAATATCCCACAATGAACACCTGTTTGTTATTGTATTTTCTTGCAGTATGATTTATAATCAAATAAGTGTATTAAGTGATAAATGATCATGATGTTAAACTACTTTGCAGCAGAATAAATGTCACTATTGAACTGAATTCTTGCTTTTTAAATGTACATAACATTATCTGCATATTTCTACAAAGAACATATATTCATACAACACAAAAATACAAAATATATACAAATGCGACTAATTTCTTCTGCCTCACTTTCCACAAAAACCTTTTTTAGAATCCAAAAAACACAAAGACTTTGCAGAAGAAAGGGTCAGTCATAGGTAACTACTTACTACAAGACAAGCCACAGAAAAGGTTTGTATGACCAGTTAACGATAATACATGTTTGCAGTGATGTGAGGCAGATCACCCAAGGAAGCAACTAATTTTGTTTTTTAATTTGTTGATCCTGAAGACAGCTGAACTCAACCGGTGAGTTGGAGCAGGACAAAGAGAAAAAAGAGGTGTCAAATTCACCCAAGAGACACCAACCATCATGTAGAGTCAGGTGTGAAAATGTTGAGACTCAAACTCAGGTGGGGAAAATATTAAATCTAACACAAACATACATAAATTCATGCCAAAAACATCAATTTCATAACACAGAGAGCGAGAATGATGCAGATATTGAGAATCATGCACTCCCTGCTCCCTGCATAGAAAGAAATTTAAAAAAAGACACAACACTGAAATTAAAATGTTAAATTTGGTCCTTTTGCCTGAATTTTAGAGCAAAATTGTCAGTCCTCAGCAAGTATTCAAGGTGGTATTCCTGGGTAATTCAGGGGTAGGTAAGAGCTCCTTCATCCAGAATTACTGCACAGGACATTTCTCCAGTAAAATGAACGCTACAGTCGGTAAGCTTTTCAGTTGTTAGCAGCCTTAAACAACCATTAAAATGCTCCTCAGTGAATATATGATCAGTAAAGTATGAAATCAAGGTGCTCTGTCGTTTCTAGGTATAGATTTCCAGATGAAGACTATAACTCTGGACTCCACCACCATCACCCTGCAGCTCTGGGACACTGCAGGACAGGAGAGGTCAGATAGTTTAATTGATCATTTATCCAGTTATTTCTTACCACCTGATGAATCGGTTTTACATTTACGAGTGTTCTTTTCCCCCTTTTTCCTTTCACCAATGTCTGTCCAGGTTTCGCAGCATCACTGAGCAGTACTACCGCAAGGCTGACGGTATACTCGCCATGTATGATGTAACTCACTCCCCCTCCTTCACTGCTGTGAGAGGATGGATGGACTCTGTGAAGGTGAGCAGGTGGAGACGTCATGGATATTTGGATGTAAAAACATGCAAAACCGTTTGCCCCGTTTTGAATACACATCCAGGTTATTAATGACACAGAGCAGTAAGAATCTCTGAAGACATTCATACATTACTGGAGTCTTTTTAGAGATACTTTTTAAAAAAATTATTAGGGTTTTTTGGCTTCAGTTAACACTAATACATATTAAAGAGTGTGTACTGTAACCTGCTGTGTCTGTGCCAGGAGAAGATGTGTGAAGATGCCGTACTGATGCTACTGGGGAACAAGCTGGATTTGGCAGATGGTCACAGCAGAGAAGTGACGACAAGAGAGGGACAGAAGCTAGCAGAGGTGAGGTATATTTGAATATTCAAACAACTTTCTGCTGTGATTCGTTCATGATGCCACTGCTTAGGAAGGAGAAATATCTGTTAAAAAAAAAAAGAAAAAAATTTACAAAAAGAAATTAACCCTCTGGTTTATACAGCAACACCAGGCTTTGTTTTACGAATGCAGTGGCAAGACTGGATGTAATATGGAGGAGCTGATGACTCAGCTGGCGGGGTATGGTGTCTAATTTCTTCACTTAGTCATTCACATGCTTCAAAATGTTTGTTATTAGAGTACACTGTTGCCACACCCAGTTGCCAGTTTATTAAGTACACTACTGTAACTAAAACTAATGCAGTCTAATACAACAGCCCTGGAATAATTCCTCCCTTCGTGAAGGTTATAATGTTATGTTTTTGTTGATTTAGATTGTTGATTCAACTTTATAGTCATTTTGCAAGCTGTGATTTTGGGAGCTGTTAAGTTGTATTGTGTTATACTGACAGGTTTCATCACAAAACACATTACAAACTGCAACAAAACTCAAAGACGGGAAGGAGTGTAGAGAAAAAAAGAAAATTGAAAAAAAGATTAAAAAATATCTATTTAAATTGATTTTTTTTTAAAAGGGGGAGACAAGGGATTAAGACCATTTACAGTAAGGTTCAGTTAATAATAAGTTGTTAAGGTTTGCGGTTCACTTCATATGGCAGTAACTGATTAATTATCTCACCGTCTCAGAGTCATTTTATTGATTAATCACATAATCGTTTCAGCACAATTTCAAATATTTAGTCTGCCCTTAGTGATATAAATGGTGCTTTCCTAATAAACTGGGAGCTGAGCTGGGAGTCCCTCATATAATTTTTTTTGGCATAAATCTGAGAAGAAGCAAAGCAGCAGGATCAGTGGTGTAAACTTCACAATTAGTGTTACTCTCACATGTTGTGATTTCTGCTGCATTATTTAAAAATGTATCATTTTCTTCATCTTAGGATGTTAGTCTCCCAGCGTGATCGACAATGTGAAGATGCAGTTTTACTGACTGAGGAAACTGCTAAAAGAGGCTGCTGTACATGAACAGAAAAAGATTGACTTTCTACTTAAAATTCTCATTTGGTGGATTTAAAGTTTCTTTGTTGGGACAGTTGGATTGAGTAATGGGAAATGTTAAATCCCACACCAATAACAGAAAAGTTTAGTCCAAAGGTCACTTATTTAATTTTTCTGTGAACACGTTTACTGCATAGTATCTGAAACATTTGTTTTAATGTTTGTATGTTGTCATGTATCTCGGTAATCCATTCAGTAAAATATATTTTTGTTGACCCCCTCTATTGTCTTATTGCTTTCTCATCATTTTTATAACAATGTCCTTTAAGCAACACTAATGTTTTTAGTGCCAAAAGAGCTCTTATGCGTGAGAAACCAGTTGGGGGCAGCCATGCACTTCATAAAGCTTTTGCCCTGCTCTGCCAAAAGAGGACAGACTCTGAGACGCTTGTTGTCGGAGGCTCAGGGTCTGAGTGTCTACTGAGAACTTACAGTGTTGCAGTTAACCTTCAGACAGCAGCAACATTGACACCGGGGTTAGAGGGATCTGGGAAGACGTTACCACGATAATCTACATCCTTCGGGGCCCACCATCTAAAATCAGGTAGGATTACTTTGGTCTGAGCGGAAAGGGAGAGGAGTTTTTCCATGACACAATGGTTTAAAAATAACTCCCAATGTGACCATTGGGGGATTGTTTTTGCTTGACAAATACATTCACACATGCAGTATTTTGTCTGCATGCTTATGTTTTTCATATTTTGATGTGTTTATTGTATTGTCCCTTTAAAATGTATCGACTTGTTTATAAAGAAAAATGTTCACTGATTTCTAAAGTTTTAAATCACTGTCCCCTGAGATGCTCAGAGTCATAATGTTTCTTAAAATAGAAGAAAAGTAAAGTTCAGTTCAGGCTGATTAAAAACAGACTTTGACTAATTCATGTAAGAGTCAAAAGTCAACAGTATATCACTGAGAGTGTGAGAAGATCAGATTAAGTTACTGGGATAGTGGACATGTATATCTGTCGGCTGGATGACATGTGACACAAGTTGTTAAATATGTTTTCCCCACAACATATTTAATTTCATCAGTGAGCTCTTTCCAATACTCTGTTATGACAACTTTTTTCGGGTTTGAAATGCACTACGTTTTAATTTATGGTCTACTGTTCTTTAACTTAAAAGTAATACATATAAAACCATAAAAAATATATCATATGATGTAAGAACATTTCATACATACAGTACTGTAGTTATGCATGAACTTCACACAGTAAATCATTTTTTCACATGAAAGGTGGAACTAAAGCCGACTGAAAGAGGAAATTCCCACATGTACACCGCAGAGTACCTTCAATCAGATACGGCACTAATAGGCTTTAGCTTGCTGTCATGCAAGTACAAAGATGGGACGTTATCTTCACTGTAGTATGACAGTAGTTTTGGAGGGTTTGGCCTGCTCTCTGAGCATCTTTTGTTCAGTCTTTGGAAGCAAATTCAGTTGTGCAATACAGTTTTCTCCAAAGAAAGTTTTTCAATCGGCAATGTTTTCAGTTGTTTTGTTTTTTTTTTACCTGTGGAGCCTGTTGATTCACAGCTGTATATTTACTTACAGTGTACTAATATATAAATTTTTCATTTCAGAATGGAACCACGCAGAGAAAAAACACAGACATGTGGGACAATTTGTCTGAAATATCTACTTTTTATCTTTAACGTTCTCTTCTGGGTAAGTTAACAAATTAAAGACAGCAAAACCTACCGTTGCAGGCCCTAATAAGTGCCATAGTAATTATTAATGACATTAGTACTAATAATCAACTTTTTGTTGCAGCAATAAATGTATTTTTTGCTTCAGATGCCACAGATATTCATTTATGAGAATGAATAACCACTCTATTAAATAACCAGCTTATTCTTTATATAAAAATATAATACTACGCTCTCTGTACTTGATATAAATTCAGTTTGTTGTATCATTTATTGTACGACGTTACAAGAGTTACAATAATTATTAAAATAATTAAAAGTCCATACTTTCTGTCCTGAAAATGCTAGATCTGCTGTACATCTATTACATGTTAAATTTCTTTTATTATTTACTCTCTTTACTTTAATTTCCTTCACTTTATTGTTTAAAGATAGCATGAATCAGTTCTAGTATCACTCTGTCAGTACATTTTAACAAAGTAGGCACTCAGAGATATGAAACTGTGATTCATATGTATCAGATAAACAAAAGTTGCTGCACATCTCTTGGGGCTGAAAGGCGTTGTCTCGCTTGTGTCAACGTTTTAAAATTATTAGCAACATTCTTGACACGAGCATCTGGATTGAATTGGACTGATAATGGTTCTTTCTTTCAGCTTGCCGGAGGGGCTGTGCTGGCGGTGGGAGTGTGGACTCTGGTGGAAAAGAGCGAATACATCAGTTTACTGAACTCCAGCTTCTACTCAGCCTCCGCTTACATCCTGATAGCTGCTGGGCTCGTTGTGATAGTGACGGGGATTATTGGCTGCTGTGCCACTCTGAATGAGATGAAGAGTCTTTTGATTGTGGTGAGGTGGTTCACTCACATAAAACATTACCCTTCACTTCAGTCCACAGTAAGACATTAACTCCATTTAATCATGTTGAATCAGAAAACAAGGAAATACACTTTTAAGTTCCTGTTTACACTAGTCTAAGTCTGTGTGTACTGAAAGTAAATCCCTGATGACCTTCTGTCTCATCTACCTGCATTCAGTGCAGCTCATCATGTCAGACAGGCATGGCTGTCAGATATAACAGACAAAGTCATGCACGGTGTGTCTTTAAGAGGTTAGATTTAGAATGCGGGTCATGCCAGAGGAATGAAGGGCATCACAAGCGGCTGCTCGGACTTCAGAGTGTGTGAGAGAGTCAGCCAGACGCAGTGAGGAGAAGAGGATATAATACAGAAGCAAAACTACACAAGATCTATGACGTTATTTCTATTCCCATATCCACCGCAACCTTTGCACTGAATAACTTTTTTCCCCGCAATTAAATCACTTCTTCTCTAGAGTACACCTTTTCTTTTGGCTTTTTGAAATGGCTTATAAGTACTTAAATTCTGACATTATTCACAGCTGTGTTGTTGTTCATTTCATGTCTCTCCTTTACAGTATTTGATCTTGTTGCTCTGTATTTTCCTGCTGGAAATCATTGCTGGTGTGTTGGCCTACATTAACCATCAACAGGTGAAGTATTTTAACTTCAATTTGTGTGTGTTTGTAGACAGTTGACCAAAATGTAGTGACAGATTTCAGTTGCATATAATGCTATTTCCGAGATAAATATTTTCCTGATAAGGCTTCTGTATTACCCAGAACAGTTGTAATAATTTATAATCTTCTTTTGTATATAGTATCAACATATATATATATATTTACAAATCTGACATGTTTTTGTTTTGCTTGTATTTTTAATTAATGCATATTTATGTCATTCCCCTATCCCTTGAATTGATTCACTCTTCTTTTTTTCCCCCATCATCTCTATTTCACTTTTTTTTTACCACCTTAGAAGCATAAAATACCAAAGTTGCTGCACTCTCTGGTGTGAAATCTTCTCTGCATGCCTCTCTGTGCATGTTTTTCGTTTGTCTTGTTTTTCCATCCTTCTCACACCTCTCTTTCTTCCCCCCTTTTTCTTGCTCCAGTGTTTTCCTTTCTGCTACCAGGTAATCTGCTGCCACTTAATTCCATTTTTATATCAAGCTGTTTCTCGAACAGGTTGATATAAGATGGTCCATTTGTCACTCTTTGCACTTGTCAGTCAAGCAACAAAACTATTCTTAAAGTTTAACAAGATTTAAGGAATGCTCATGTGGAAAAAGGGAGAGGGGTCAGAGGAGGTATATGCTCATATAGTCTTAGTTAGAGCAATGCACAGGTACAGTGGAATGTTACAGGGGTGGAAAGAAACTTGACCAGGGGCTATTTTTATTGATGGGAGGAGATTTGCAGGTGATACAATTTTCTCGTAAGCGATCGCTGAAGTACTGCTTCTGTCTCACAGCTGGATGAGGAACTGAGACAGAACCTGAAGGTGACCATGCAGGATAAATACCAGCAACCAGGAGAAGAAAGTGTCACGCACGCTGTGGACAAGCTTCATCAAGAGGTGTGGAAGTGGGATAATCTGTGTTTAAATCACAGCTGATTTTATGGCGGGGCGACTAGCTGCCAGACTGACAAAAAGTAATACTTAAAGGATAAGTTCACAATTTTTCAAGTCTGTCTTCCACACAGTCATTTTGTGCAAACATGCATTTAAAAGTTTATCTGAAGCTTATATGAGGCTTCAGCAGTCTGAGTTAGTCATATCAAGTGGATAACTGCCACATTTACAGTCTTTTAAGCATAATATTCCTTCTTTGTGTTTCCCTGTTGAGCTGCAGTAGAAGTATAGTAACAAAAAGAGGGACTTTGGCACTTAAAAGACTGAAATGTTGAAAGATATCTATTTGATTTCACTAATACAGACAGCTGAAGCTTCATATTAGCTTCAAATAAACTTTTAAATACATTTGTGCACAGAAGAAGCTTGTGAATTTTGGCCTCCATCACTTACATTGTAAGTGCGTTATAAAGGGATCTTCTGGTGGTCAGTATGAACAGGAGGAATGATTATGGAAAGAAAAAAAACATTTAAATGTTCATTTGGACACCAGACTGTTGTTTTCAGACGGACATGAAAAATTGTGAACATGTCCTTTAAATGACTGGGAAAAAAAACTGGTAACTTCAGTACAAACTGTCAGTTTGATCAGATAATTTAAATGATAGTTGAGAATCAAATTAAGGTTAGTCACCATCCTCACCCTCATCTTTTTCTATTCTCCTTTCCTCTCTGCACTGGCTGCCTCTCAGTTTAAGTGCTGTGGCAGTAACAGCTCCTCTGACTGGAGAGACAGTGTGTGGATCCGGGCAGCAGAGAACAGGAGACTCGTTCCTGACAGCTGTTGTAAAACCCCAAGTGACCTCTGTGGTGTTAGGGACCATCCCTCCAATATCTACAAAGTGGAGGTCAGTACAACTGTCCAGTTGTCTGTGGAAAACTATTTCACTGTAATAATAAAGGATTGTAATCTCTTTCCTTTCCTTGTGCTCACAGGGAGGCTGCATTATGAAATTAGAGGACTTCATCCTGAGTCAGTTATATATTCTTGGTGCAGTGGGCATTGGGATTGCATTTTTACAGGTAAAGTCCTAACCACCAAAGTTAAAATGAACATACTTTTAAATAGTGTGCCAAACACCAGCAGCTGTACTATGAAAAATGGTTGTTTCTGTTTGCAGTGTGGAACTAACAAGTTCATCTTGTGTTTTTCTTTCAGCTTGTGGGGATGATGTTTACTTGCTGCCTTTATCGAAATTTGAAAGAAGAGCCATACTGATTTTTGGACTACTCAAATATCACGTGTCATATCATGCATTGCCAAAATGTTTGGTTAGATACTTAAATGTCTCCAATTTACATATTTCTGTGATTCTGTGAAGTTGTGACTTCAAGTTATGACATGATGATTTGCAAAATGCACAGACTAAAGATAATCAAGTCATGTCAATTTTATTTATATGGCGCCAAATCACAACAGAAGTTATCTCAGGACACTTTTCACATAGAGCAGGTCTAGGCTCTTTAATTTACAGAGACCCAACATTCCCCCATGAGCAAGCACTTGGCGACAGCAGCAAGGAAAAACTCCCTTTTAACAGGAAGAAACTTCAAGCAAAACTGGGCTCTAGGTGGGCGGCCATCTGCCTTGACCACTTGGGTTTAGGGAGAAAGAGGGAGGTGGAGAGGGGGGAGAGAGACACAGAGAAGCACAGCAACAACAATAAGAACAATAATAACAATAGAAATATGACTTATAATAATAATAGCAGGCATGGACATCAAGCAGGATCATGGCAGGAGGTGGTCCACGACCATGATCCATAGAAACCTGCAAGGCATTAGGTGCTAGCTGAAGTGAAGTTTATCAAACTTAGTCCTTAGTACAGTGATACTGTCATGCTGCTGGACAGCACTGTTCTCTTTCTGGAAAATCCCAATGCATGCTTTCAGTATCTTCCTTTATGTTAAAGAGAATGATGTGAGGATGAACTTGTAACCAAAGGCTGCATTTTAAATAGCAGACAATGAGCATGCTGCTGTGGCTACATCTGGAATCAGTGTTGGTCTTTTTGTTTATCTAGCTTATTTTTTTATGTATATCACGCAGTTTTTACCAAAACTATGATTATAAAATTAATATTTAAATGATTGTTTGTTTGTTGAGATACCAATAAATGATATTTGCCATTTACGATTGCCAATCAATCACACTGATCATGTTGTCTTCTCCTGCTTGTGACATTGAACTTTTATTCTGAAATCCTTGTAGCGGATGTTGTTGTCAGCTGATTGACAGCACTTCCTCCTCTCACTTCCTGTTTCTCTCTTGCATGATTTTATCCACAAATGTCTTCTTATTCATTTCAAACAAGCTAAAATATTTCATGTGGAGGGAACACAGAGATAAATGAAATGTCTGCGAAGCCAACATGTCTGATAGTGGCGAGTGCTTCTCCTCAAGGTGAGTTTATTTGCTTTAACGGTTGAGGTGTCGTCAGTTAAATGAAGATGAGTAACGTTAACTGACAAAGTAACGACGCTGAAGTCAGTTTCTGATTCATAAATAATGATATTTAGCGGCTGATTATTCGTTTTTTTCACCACTTGCACATATGAAAAATTGTTAGACATCGTAGCAAAAGCTTTACTGCTATTTAAACCCACTTTCAGATTTGCATAACAGAGAAAAGGGCGATTTCACTGCTTTTTTCCCCCATCCAGACCACATCAGACCAGGTCCAGATCAAAACCCACTAAATTTATACCTTTGAAATCGGGACTAGATTACCAAGGACACTCCAGAGACTCATTAAAACACAGTGTCAAATTTGTGAAACCTTGATTCTATTAGTGAAAAATAAAAAAGGAGTATTTCACTTCTTTTTCCCATCCAGACCACATCAGACTAGGTAGTTTTAATGAGTCTCTGGAGTCTCCTTGTCAATCTAGTCCAGATTTGACAACTCTGGATGGATAAAATATCAGTGGAATCGCCCTTTTTCAGTTTTCACAAATAGGATAAAGGTTTCACAAATCTGATACTGTGTTTTAATAGATCTCGAGTCTCCTTGGTAATCTAGTCCATATGTGACAAGTCCAAGTATAGTGGTTTTTGATCTGGACCTGGTCTAATAGGGTCTGGATGGTGGAAAAACAGTGAAATCGCCCTTTTTTCTGTTTTCATGAGCAAAATAAAGGTTTCACAAATCTGAAAGTGGGTTTAAACAGCGTTAAGACTTTTTCATGAGTGTAAATGGTGAAAACGGAGAATCAGCCACTAAATATCTTTTTTATGTTTCCCTTAACTCTGAATTGGAAGCTAACAGTATTGTCGCTAGTATTGAGTCAGTTTTGTACCAATATGAGAGCTTAATTGTTCATAATTTAGCTAATTATATGTTTACTTGTTAGTTTTGCTCTATTTTTTCTGTAGGTGTAACCTAAATTCTCTGTTGCGTTTTAACTCGATGTGTTTTGTTCATTCAGGGGTGTCAGCAAAGTCTTTCCATCAGTCCTTCAGTCTTTGTACCTCAGCGTTTAACCTTCAGACAGCCACACCTGGGGTAAGTCTCTTTATAATTGAAAAATATGCAGCCAAGTGACACTTCCTACTGTCTCAGTCATTAACTCCTGTCTGTGACCCTCATGTTGTCCATGGCAACAAGTTTGTTATCATCGTGTCCTCATATAAAAGTCCAGCCAGTGAGTTTACAGGTTGGCCTGCTTTCTTAGGATGAGACACTAGTGGAATAAAAACGCTTTAAAATTCTGTCAGATAGTAAATGTCTTACAAAATGGACAGACAGGCGGACACATACATAGATTGATTGATTGATTGATCTCCGAAATTGGGAAATTCTACTGTTACATCAGCAGGTTATCTAGGCATTGCATGGACAGCAAATACTCAGTAAATATACATATCAACCCCAGAATAGAGAACTGTATATCTATAGAGATATAAACACAACCCATATACAACACAATATAAAGAATATAATAAAATAAACTATTATTAGACAAGTGTGTAAAGATGTGCAAATTCAAGATGAGCAAAGTTATTGAAGGAGCAAAATAGAGTTCGGTTGAGACATGAAGCTGAGAGTTCTCTGTTAGACAGAGATGAGGTGTTGTAAATAGTTATTGCTTTGGGCAGGAAAGATTTCCCCAAAGCAATAACTCTCTACAACACCTCACTTCTGTCTAACAGAGACCTCTCAGCTTTATAGTTTACTATAGTATAGTATAGTAAGCTAGTATTATAAGCTGTAACTGTGTCAGATATCCACTAGATATCACTAACTCAGAACTGCTGAAACTTCATATAAGCTTCAGATAAACTTTTAAATGCATTTCTGCATAAAATGACAGTTTTGGCCCCCATCACTTACAATGAAAGAACATGTGAATCAGATCTTCAGTATGAACAGGAGGAATGATTACAGCGAGAAAACCTCTTTCAGTGTTCATATGGACACCTGACTGACTTAACTGACTTATACAAAAACTCTGAATGATAATTTGTGTCTGCTACTCCTTCTCCCTCATTAAGAAAATCCAGAATATATGAATAAGCAAATATTTCAAAAGTTTAACTACTGGACAAAAGATACTACTGGACCCACTACTTCACTGAAGTCCATTTTCAGTGTATGTGCACTAGAGGCTTCACATTTTCACATCATACTTGTGTAAATTGAATATTGGACCACGATTGGCTTTCAAACTAGTCATGATTATTATAAAACAACACTCTTACTTGCTTATCTATTACACCTTAAACTCAGATTTAAGCTGAGCACAGAGTCTTTCCTCTTTCAGCAGATAAAACAGCTTCCTAGTGTCAAACTCTG
This sequence comes from Thunnus albacares, assembly GCF_914725855.1. Lineage (NCBI taxonomy): Eukaryota > Metazoa > Chordata > Actinopteri > Scombriformes > Scombridae > Thunnus > Thunnus albacares. Next base: position 20,093,192 of record NC_058112.1, on the reverse strand, counting down.
CACATACATCATTCTGCACAGTGAAGCTCAAACATCCAAGTGAAGTATGAATTAAAAAAAAAACATTTTAGAGAGAGACTTGAATAAATGAGCATAAAAATATATTGATTGCATATCCTGGGAGTATTTCCCTGACATGATTTCAACAATTTTCAACATCAACAAAGTTATTCTGAGTGATCACCTTCATCCTATGTCATGGGAGTAGTGTCTTCTAGGATCCGCAGGGCACGAGGGGTCGCTGAATGTTTGATTAGTATGAAGGTGATGTGAATCAGACGCTAAGGCCTTTATAGTCACCAGATCTCAACCCAGCTGAACACCTATGGGAGATTTTTAATGATTGTATGTTTTGGGATCCACTTGAAAATGATGATGATGGCTTCCTGATATGACTCTGACTAGTTTGGAGTGACATGTTAGTCAGCGCTCTCCCTGACCGTCATCAAAACACCAAATGAGGGAATATCTTTTGGAAGAATGGTGTACCAGAGACTTGTCAAGGACTGTTGAAGCTGTTTTTGATGCTTGTGGCTCAACATGTTACCAAGACAGTTTATGTAGATTTATCTTTAATTTGTCACCCATGTGTAGATTTTAAAGGATCAGTGTATAAGATATAGATGGATCTATTGGCAGAAATTGAATATAATATTCATAAGTATGTTGCAATTAGTGTATAATCAACTGAAAATAAGAATCGTTGTGTTTTTGTTGATTGAGCCCTTTATATCTGCATAGGAAGCAGATCTTCCATGGAGCCCGCCATGTTGCACTGCCACATTTCTACAGTAGCTCAGAATGGACAAACCAAGCACTGGCTATAAAGAGGGCCTTTTGCATTTTTTGCAGCCACCATATGTTCTCCTACACACTTGGAAGGGAGGTTGAGGGATATTCAACTGGTTGCAATCTGCAACCTCACCACTAGATGCCACTAAATCCTACTTAATGGTCCTTCAAACACAGGTAGCTTGTGCCAGGTGGGAATATCTCTTAGAAAGGACTACAATCGTTTTACACATGCTTTTAATAAAACAAAGTCCTTCTGTCTGTTAGGGACTGAACATCCAAAATCAACAACCAGTTGTTTGAGGTTTCTCATATTATGGGGTTTGTTTTCTTCACTGAACAGAGTAAGCTGCCTTTTCCACAGTCAAAGAAGGTGGAAACATGTTTGTAGTGATTAGAACTGGAGTACCAAGCACCTAAGCTTTAAATATTGGTTTCAACATTTTAGCATTTCAGCTCGACTGCAGGCTTCTGCAAGGTCATTGACATAAGATGCAACTTCCTACTTGAAAATAGATGAGTTAACTTCTTAATTCTTCCCCCAGCGTTGGCAACAGCATGTAACTCCAGCACTTCTTTTGTTGCTCTGTACTGAGTTCACATGTGAAGTGTTTTTTTTTTTAAATTGCAGGGGAAGCCTATAGACTTTGTCGGAGTGGATGAAAGCACTGCCAGATGGGTGCAGGACTTCAATGTGAAACCCTACGCAACACCAGCCAAACTTGAATCTATAGATGGTAAGAATATTAACTTCAGGGTCATTTGACTGTTTTCATGTCTGCTGCTTCTGTTGTAGCTGCTGCTGGTTGGACTCTGCTCACTTATGTCATGATGACCCTTTTTCCAGGTGCTCGATATCAGGCGCTGCTCATCCCGGACTGTCCTGGAGCGCTGAATGACTTGGCACACAGTGGCTCTCTGCACCGCATTCTCACACACTTCATCTCTCACCAAAGTTAGTGAGGCTCATCTTAAAAGCATTCAGTCTGTAATCTATATGTGCGATGAATGTGGACGCAGGTTGTTTTTTCTCTGTGGGCAGAACCTGTGTGTGCAGTCGGACAAGGAGTATCGGCGCTGTGTTGTGCCACTGAGGGACAGAGGTGGATCTTCAGCGGCTACAGTTTAACGGGGGTTAGTGTCCCTCTAGTATACATGTGGGGAATATACACAAAGATATTTATGCATTTACCTGGTGTTCAATGTATTTAGTAACAGTATCTGTTTTTGTTGAAAGCCATCAGTGTTTGAACTGGTGCGGAGGCCAGACTTTGCCAATTTGCCCTTGATTGTGGAAGACTTTGTGAAGGATAGTGGTGGATCCTACACAGGTGAGTTTACCTGTAAATTGGTAAATACTTAACAAGTATTTCTAAAACTAAAACCCTCTTATATTTATCTCTTTGTTTTCCAGCAAGTCAAGAAGATGCTGTGCACGTAGTCATCGACAGACATCTAATAACTGGACAGAATATGCAGTCAACCTCACTCGCTGTAAATAATCTAATCCTGCTCTTTAGTGCCAAGTAATAAAAGATTTACAGCAGGAGCACTGACACTCATCAGTTGAGTTGTTCCACATTTATATTAATGTAATTAAACAAATATCCATCTCATACAAATATTGGAAGATGCTGGGTCAGAACAAATGTTTAGCAACCCTGTAAATTCAACGTCTTTACTTGTCAATGCTGTTATCATAAACCCAATAAAAGTCACACAATCAAATGTCTTGATTAGAAAATGTAAAAATGACAGAACTTGATCCAAGAGCAGAAATGTTTGTTGGCATCAGTCAGCAAAACAGCAGAAGATTCTGGATTTGGACTGAAGAGAAGCTGCAGATATGACATGAACTCAACATAATATATCCTTGTTTGAAACTTTATACATATTGATGAACATGCGCCGGCTGTTGAATGGACATGTGTTACTGCACTCTGACTGAACTGTACAAGTACAAGATTTTTTTTTCACAATATCGGTAATGAAAAGGAATAAAACAAACTGAAGTACCTATTGTTCCCCACAATCTTTTAAATCAACAAACTCCAATTCCACTCCTGTAAACCAGATTTCTCAACACCCCCCCATGACCCACAAACAAGTTGAATATTAACTAAACCCCCGTCAACGGCTCGTTTCAGAGTTCATGTCACTTACTCCAAAACAAAATAGAGAAAATGGGTACTTCCATACAGCATATGAATTTTTGGTGTACCATGATCAGGAAAAAGAAAATCCATGTGCTGATGATTCAAGGTCCACAGTCTTCTCAAACAAGTCCAGCTCTCATAGGAGATCATAGAAGTAATCCAGTCCTTGTCCTAACTCCCATAAAGAAATTCCAGTACCCAGTTCAGTAGCTAAGGAGATCCTCAGGTAGATTGACTGTAAAAGTATTGAAATAATGTTAATTTTCCAGCAGTAAACTTAATGAAAACATCACTTGAGTTCATAAAGTGGCAACTACTCAAGGAATAACTAAAAGTTATGATAAAAGTTTAAGAAGACATGATCGCTTTGCCGTGCACCTGCTAGATAATGTATGAGCAGGTGGAGGAATATTAATCAGGTTTACATCACTGCTTTTTAAAACTTCACATGAATCACTTAGTTTTTCATATTTCATACATCAGAAGGTCTATAAAAAAGCAAAACATCTGCAAATAGAATACCCAGATAACTATCTGTATCAGCAATAACATAAGGGCGCACTCATATATTACAAAGTGCATATACTAAATAGCTTTATAAGTGCTGTAATTACTGTAAATGGTGTTTGACGTAGAGGTGAAGTACTGCAAGTCAGATGATGAGACCAGACGAATGATAAATGTCGGTAAACGATTTGCCTTATTATTAGAAAAGCATTGCTGCTGTTTTTTATGAAGAGCCATGTGAAAAGTTAAAGATACAACTGCCAAGCTCAACTTTTGCCATTAGTTTACATCTGTGAATGTAAAGCTTAAATCATACTTTGTAAATTAGGCAACTTAACTTTGATTTAAGAGTGAAACAGACCTCTTTAATAACTATTTCTTCCAAAATAATAAAAATAATAAAGTGCCAATTAATTTTAAAGTGAGACTATGTAACTTTTTAAAGAAGAAAAAAATACATCCTTCCTCTTACATATAAAAATTAATTTCAAAAGCAACAAAACTCACCCTTGCTCACTTTTTTTCCTCTTTAGCTTTATCCGGTCCGTTTGCAAACTTTAGACAGATACTGTTGTGTAACTGACATGAATGAGTCACCTCTCTGACTTAATGACTCTTCTCTACTTGTGCTACTGTGGTACTAGCCTATGTTTTAGCATTTATCATTACACCATAATATGTTAATTCCTGTTATTTATGGCCACAGCGGCAGCTGTTCAACAAAAGTCCCTACGTTGCTTCTGTTTTTACTCAGAAACTTACTTAACTTAAAATGTAAAAGAGTTTTACCTTCAGCGATGGATAGTACACCACATGCTTAACAGCATTGCTCCTGAAATGAAAGGGAAAGGACACGGATTTTTAAATGATGCAGTTGGAAGCCAATATTTGTTCATTTAAAGTATTACACTATCATCACCTCTTGTAATTTACATAATGCTCTCCAGACAATTCATCCCAGAGAAGTTTTGGCCTGTTTTCCCGCAAAATCTCGATGTATCTGCAGAAATTCAGAGACAAAACATGTCAGACTTTGAACACTAAAATGTGAATAAATTCCAGCAGTAGACACAATATTATCTTACCTTCCCCCTAGGATAGGCTCTGTGCCCTGGCCTGCAAAATCAAGGCCGTACAAATTGAGTCCAAGCAGGATCTTTTGCCTCCACTGAGTGTTGGGTGCGAGCTGGAGGACGCAGTCTCTCACCCAGGGCAGGGGAGAGCTCGGGCCTGGCCTATTAAAAACACACACACACACACATAACCCAGACCAGTGTCAGTGTGTGACAACGCTGTGAATCTTGTTGCTGCTTTCAGTTTTTCAGATCATCTTATCATCTTAAGTATTTCCATTTTATCCATAATGAATTAATGAAATTTATTGGACATCACTCGTGTCTGTGATCCTCACCTGGCACCGCTGGAGTAGTCGTACGTCATGAGGCTGAATCCATCGACGACTGGGGCCAGCTGCTCAAACTCCTCCCTGCCAAACATACCTGGCTGCCCGGTACTGATCGCGACAAAGATAAAGTAGACATAAAGGACAGTCAGCAATGATTTAAGGTTGTTTTTTGTTTTGTATTTACACTGGCAGAAAGCAAATTTTATTCACCTTGTCACAGCTGGTGGAATAACGAGGATGCAGTCTAATCTTTTGGCCTTCAAAGACTCACATATGTGTTTCACCAAATGCACCAGCTCCCTGCATGAAAGAGATTATGCATAATGCTTGTTTATCTGCACTGCACCCTTGAGTCGTCTCAGAGGAAATGATAATATAACAACATAAGGAAGGATGTGTAAATAGAATAACTCACTTCCTTTTATTGCCTCCCAGCTGGCTCCAGAGCTCCAAGGTGAAACCATCGAAACCTTCAGTCTGCAGGGTCAGAGCTTGATTAGAATTAAACAGTGCAAATACAGCACAGTTGCAAGGGAGTAAAAGGTAAATACATCACTTTGTTACCTTTGCAACGTCCACCAGCTCACTTCCCAGCTCCTCAATCTCATCTTCACTCCCCAGCACGGTCATGTAATCCTGGTAAGACCAACCATCAAATAACAGCCGAGGTACTGAAGGTAGAGAAAATGTAAAGAAACTATGAAGTCTTATCTGAAACCGCTTGCAGGGTTCACATGAGTTGGATTTGTGGGCAGTGGAAAGGACAACATCTACTCACCCAGCCGGACTTTTTTGTTAGATTTGCGCACAGATTTGACCCAGCCTGGAGAGACAAAAAGATTGTTTTACCTTACACAAGTCATTTATAAAGACACTTTGATAAGAGATGAGGACTAGAAGAGTGATGTGGGCCCTCTACCTGGATCATGGTCATGGAGTCCCGTAACATCAAAGGTTTCAGGTCCTCTTCTGCGAAGTTGAAGCCACACCGGAGACACTGAAGTTAGTTTAGAGCCAAATATCTTGGCAACGTCATAGCCATGGGAATTCCACTGGAGGAAGGGAGAAATAAAACATAATTTTAAAAAACAACCAACCTACATATGAAACATTACGGGATAGGTTCACATCGCTGCCAGACAACAATAATACAACCCACAGATTTTCAATTTACTACAATAGGACAAAGAAAAGCATGAAATCCTGCCAGTGATGAAGCTGGAATAAGCAAATATTTGACATTTTAGCTTGAAAAATGGTTTAAATGATCAATCTCTTATCAAAACAGTCGCAGATTAATTAGGGGAGAAGCGAGCTTGTGATCAGAAGGTTGCCGGTTAAATCCCCGAGACTGGCAGGATAAATCTGGATGGGGAAAGCTTGCCTCTCCCTCATTACCACCACTGAGGTGCCCTTGAGCAAAGGCCTTTAACCCCAACTGCTCCGTCCAGTGGAGCCGCTCAGTGGCCGGCAGATCAGACTGTGGTTGTACTGGGCAGCTTCTCAGATAAATTCCTCTGAATAAATAAAGGTATTGAATCTGTTCATCAACTTATCGATTAATCAACTAATAGTTTTGGCTCTACCAAAGTTACACTCCTTTCAGTATGAGATTATTTCTTAGTCGCCTTATCTTGTCTGATCTCACACGGAAACTGTCTGATGACATAATTTCACACTAAAAAGACTATAACTTTGGAAGAAACACATGCATTTCCTGCACAGGAAGAGGGCTGTGAATTTTAATGACTTCACAGCCAACACAAACTGGAACAATGATCACAGCAAAGTAACTTTTCCATTATACATATGAGTGTTTGGACAGACTTGTTAAAATATTAAATCTTTCCTTTACTGCGGTGATAATAGTGTTGCGAACTGGTTAAAGCGCATTCTTTGTTAAACAGCAGCAAGTGAGAAAGATGTTGTTAGTGACTGTTTCAGACTTACAGGTGTGACATATCCAAGCACTGGTCCTTGAAAGGTTTTCTTAATATTAGTACTGTGTCTCTTTTCCTCCTTCACTATGTCTTTCCAGTGAGGGTCTGACACCACAAGTCCTCTCTCCAACACAGACAACTCTGCTGGAGATGTCTAAACAGTGAGATCAAAGAGAAAAGAGCACATTTCAGTGACAGGTTTTTATCAAGATTACCAACATCATGACTGGACAAATGACAGGTGATGATAAAGGTCACTGATTCTTGACAATACATGAGAGTCCAGTGACATGGCAGGCAGACAGAGGAAGACCTGAACGGCCTGACAGTGAAGGCTCCTCACATCCATTTCAAGGTAAAGACCAGAAGTTAACTCACCTCAGCTTCAGCTTTATGCGACTTCTTTGCATCCGTTTTTGAAAGTGTGGCACTGACCAACCAGCAGCATGAGATGGCGTGCAACAGGAACAACGTCGTTTTCATTTCCAAAAAGGCAGTCAAAAAATAATAAAGGGGTCGTGAAGCAGTTAACTATAGATTAGCTCAGGTCTGCAGATTTGCAGTACAAGTGCTTCCTTCCTGACTGAGATCTGGCAGATTAAAAAGCAGCATTTCCTGCTTTGGGCTGAAAATCACACAGAACGAGCATAAACAGCCTCGTTCACACTGCTAAACCATATAGCCTGGATCATAGGAAACAACTGGCTGTGGCTGCTCAACGGTTTATACCAGTTTGATTGACAACTTGGCTCAACGTGTTTCTGGAGCGTCAACGAGAGAAGAGAAGTCATCGGAACATTTTTTTTCTAGGATGGCGTAGTCATGGCCTGCCTTAGTCTGCTTCTGATTGGCTAGTACTCGTTGCCTTCGTTAGTTGGATTGGCTAGGTTTAGGCATGAGGAGTATGATTGGTTAGAATAAGGGTAAGAATATTAGAGTAAGCCAATCAGAGGCAGAGTATGGCAGGTTATGACTTCGCCATGCTAGGAAAAATATATCGGGAACAGATAGGTGGCAGTACGGCTAGCATGTTGACAAGCTAGCATTTCGCACCTGCGTAGAACAAATCGGGTTTCCGGTACGCAACGACTTTTTTTGTCCTAGGACGGCGAAGTCATGACCCGCCCCACTCTGCCTTTGATTGGCTTACCCTGATATTCTTACCCTAACCTTAACCAATCACACTCATAATACCTAAACCTAACCAACCCAACCAACGAAGGCAACGGGTATCAGCCAATCAGAGGCAGAGTAGGGCGGGTCATGACTTCGCCATCCTAGGAAGATCTTTTTTTTCTTTAACTTTATTAACAACATATTAATGCTGTATTACAATACAAATAACTGTACAAGGAATATTAGAGATAAAATAAAATAATCTCAAAAAACAAGCAGATATAAAAATCATACAATGTTAAACGATACATAATACAGAAATTAAGTTAAGAAAAATACATAAATAATATTGCAAACCAGCTTAAATAATCTAGCAGTGATGTCCACAATGTTTCTCAAGAGATGAGATGTCTTTTAAGTTTTTTTTTGTTTTTTAGATACTCTGCAGACAGAATCATCAAAGTCAAAGTTCAACATAAAACAAATTTTTGTTTGGAAGAAACTGAAGAAATCTGGCTTTGTGAATATGATGTTTGCCCGAGAGACAAGGCAGTTTTATCGAATTATCAACTTCTTTGTTGTTAGACTGTACATTCAAAAATAAGACTATATTTTCTGTAATAGGGACCAAGACCTTATGAGTCTCCCAGATTAATAAGGAAATCTGAGTCCAAAAGTTACTTGAATGAGTACAGACATAAAATAAATGGGAAAAGGACTCAACCTTGTTATTGAAGAAGAAGGGGAAACATCAAGTCTAAAATTGTGAATTAATTCATTGCAGGAATAGAACCTGTGTAAAATTTAAATATGAATTTCTTTAACTTTATTGGGGGAAAAAATCTGTTATATTCAGTCCAAACATCTCTGCTAAAATCCAAAAACACTGGATCCTACACTTCCCATAATGCAATTTAATTATATCTTACAACCTACCTGCCTGTATATATCTTTCAGATTCAAACACAAAACAAGCTGTTACAAATCTAAACACCTTGAAATCAATGTTTATTTTTTCAGACTTCACAAACATCCTCCAGAGACACAAAATTGCCTACAATGTTTTCCACACAAAAATGTAATAAAAGAAAATATCATCATAAATGACAGTATATTGTTTTGTGCTTTCAGAGTCAAATTAAAGCACAATGATCAGTCCAAAGTCAATCAAGGTGAGACATTTTTTTAAAATAAATAACAGTTTGTGTGGTGTGGGACCCAACACTGTGTTCACTGTTTCTTCAGGTGAGGAAGACATAGACGAACTGCACATAAAGGCCTTGACTGAAGCTAGTGTTAAAACTAAAGACATAGCTGTTATTGCACTGTATAATTTACAAGTCATTGATTTGAGAAACTGTACCTTGAATATGTCATAACTCAACTACTACTGTGTTATTATTGTAATAATATAGAACTTTATTTGTTAAGATTCACACATGCACATTAAGAAAAATAAAACTCCTAACAAAGTAAATGTTTTGTTAAGTTAATTAAAAAAAAAAAAAAAATAGAGTAGTTTATGAAAATACCTGAATAATGGTTTTCATGTGTGTGTTTCTGTGAAGGTTGATCTTCTGTGTCAGAAACTTTCAGCGAGGCATCCAGAGCTGGACAGCTTAAATGTAAGAAATTGCAACACAGGTCAGATAAAGCCAAGTCTCATGTTCAGATGAGAATATGCAAGGAGGGGTTCTTTATGCTGGCAGTGGGAAGAAAGACAAATCCATGGATCCCAACAAGAAAGCCTATCTGCAAAGGAAGCCAGACTCTGAACCGAAAGATATGGCATCACAGAAAAAACTAAAAAACAAAGAGGACAGTTAATACTAACAAATAGACTATAATTTGACAGATCTGAAGTCTGTGAAGAGGTTTATCGTCTTGTTTGATGGAATATACACATATGCTGCTCTTCTGACTGTTATTGGATGCAGTAGCCATCATACAGTTTGCTATTGAATTTCATGTGTGCAGCATGGATTTTTATCAGCTGTAACACTCAACAAACAAAATTTTCAACTCTAGAGTTGTGCGTCTACTGATTCTTCTTCTTTCAGCTGTTCCCATTATGGTCGCCCCAGCAGATCATCTGTTTCCATCTCTTCCTGTCTTCTGCATCTTCCTCTGTCACATCAATGACCTGCATCCCTCACCATATCCATAAAACTCCTCTTTGGCCTTCCTCTTCTCCTCTTGCCTGGCAGCTCCATCTTCAGGATCCTTCTCCCAATATATATATATATATATATATATATATATATATATATATATATATATATATATATATATATATGTGTGTGTATATATATATATATATGTATATATGTGTGTATATATATATATATATATATATATATATATATATATATATATATATATATATATATATATATATATATATATATATATTTGAGTCTACTCTACATCCACAGTTATGTCCATAGGACAGATGGTCAATGGGTTTGAGTTCCCCCCCTTCTCTAGCAATCCAGGGGACATGTAGGGGTAAATTCTCTCTGTAAATCTGTCTTTAAATGTGTGTATTGGTGTCAAATCAGCAGCATTGATGAACACCACCTTCCCTTTGTCACAGTCCAGCTCTACAGTAATCCTCTCTGGCTTCTGCTTCAACATGAGCTTGGTGCGAGGCGAGGTCTGAGCCCAGAATGAGTCTCCATTGCACAGGCCGATGACCCAGAAACCCTCAGCCGGTTCGAGGAAGACGGTACTCTTCCTTTTGATGGATTCTTGGGCGACTCCAATGTACCAGTCTCTTCCTTGGCCCACATCGACTGTCCAGCTGTGCTTTCCAGATATGAAGCTGGTCGCTCCCAGCACACACACTCGGCTGGTGCAGCGTTCAGGGTTGTCAGGTAGGAGCTGCTTGCTGCTGTATTGCACGCAGGTCAACTCTTCAGAGAACTTTAAGTTGGACTGGGCTGTGTTTGGATCCAGAGTGACAGGAACTGGAAAACATAAAGTTCAGTAGATTAAAATGATACTTGATAGATGTTTTAACATGCAGGCAATGGTCTGTTCACTCACCATATATGTATATATATATATATATATATATATATATATATATATATATATATATATATATATATATATATATATATATATATATTACATATACACACATCCCACATTCAAAAACAGAACGAAATAAAAAAGACAACAACCACAAAAAGCCAAACTAGACAGAGATATTGATTGAAACAAATAGGAGCATATACAAATAGGAGAATATACAGAAAATCCAGGTGCTTGAACCACCCTACCTTCAAACACTATCTACCACCAGATGCAATGGATAGTCCTTAGTGGAAAACAGAAGAGCTGAAAAAGAACTGTTTCTCGCTGCATGAGACTCCAGCTGCAGCCACTTGAGTGTATCGGAGAGCTCACTTGTATGAGGAAACTGATCTTGCCAATAAATTAAGGCTCTGGCATTGGCTGTCCAATAATAATGTTTGAATACTGGAAGGGATAAACCTCTGAGTCTCTTTTCTCTAGAGACTCAGGGGACTCCAAGATAGAGACTGTCCCTATCTTGGAGATACAATGGGTTTTATACCCCCAAACTAATGGCATTATTATTGATCATTTACTCACCATATTTAACGATTTTAGCCATCTTCTTCCAAATTCCAAACTTAAGTAATCCCAGATGCTTTGAAGAGTTTATCAGGATATCTCTGATACATTCTGGATCCTGAATGTTGCATTTGACCCTGAAACATGTGGAAATGATTACAGCGTTATTGTTCTGTGGAGACAGTTAGTGCTGATTTTAGCAGATAGTTTGTTGTGCTTACCTTTTCTTTGTCTGCTTGTAGTCCTTCAGGCAAAGAAAGAAAGCAAGGAAACAGATCTTATCAATACGATGTTGGCTTAAAAATAGATGAGTCACATGTAGATGAAAGTCTACTGGAAATTAACATTGAAAAAAAGGAGTAATGTCTGTGTACTCATTTCAAACCACAAATTTATGTAAATGGACAATATTTCAGTCCCAGTTGGATCTTCTATGTGCAGGTTGCATGTTTAATCACACCTATCATCACAGAGCCTGTTAGTGTATTGGTTTATATACAATTAATAAGTGTGGTGATCATTTTTAAACATTTTGACCTGATGATGATCCAACTGGCACTGAAACATTCTCCATTTAAATAAATCTGTGTTTTGGATTCAGTATGCAGGCGTTACTCTTTTCATCAAGACTTAAATAAATCACCATGATTGTGTGTGTGTAATGGCTGTAAATGTACCTGTAAAAACGGTAAATCCCTTGCTCTGAGCGCTGTCTCGATATCACTGATGATGGATGAGAGGCTCTTGATCTGGCTCTTGATGAGTTCCAGCTTCTCACACATCACCTGGGTCTTAATTTCCTCCTCCTGTTTGAGCACCTTCAGTCTAGTGTTTTCCTCCTCCAGAAGGAACAGGTGCAACTTCTCAAACTCCTCCTTGATCGCTTTCTCATTTTGATCCGCCTGTGTCTGTAATGTTTAGGGAGCTAAGTTATTTATAGCAATAAACAGAAGGAATGTTTGTGTGCTTTTTCTTCCTTGGCCGGAAGTCAAGTTGTGAAGTCACACAGTTGAATATTGAACAAATAAATACTGGAACGTAGATTGAGTAATGGCGCAACAAAGCAGATGTCATGTTGAAAACGATGGACACAACAGATGTGTTAACTTTTACCTTTATGTAGTTTTTCGTTTCTTCCCACTGCTCCTTTGTCTTGCTCAGCATCCTGAGCTTTTTCCTTAAAGACTCCACCTTCACTGAAATTTCTGTCTGAAATGTTTACATTAAAATCATTGGTCAAAATCCTCTCTTCAGCTAAAAAACCCAACCCAACTGCAACCCCAGTTATAGAAAATCATGTTTGCACTCAGATCAATCATTTCAGCTCATGTTTCCTTCCTTGTCAATAAGTTGATTAATTGCTTTTTTTGATCAACAGAAAATTAATTGCCAACCATTCTGATAATTAATTTTTTTGGTCATTTTTCAGGCAAAGACTCCAAACAGTCTCTGGTTCCAACTTCTGACATGTGAGTGTTTGCTACATTTCTGTTTTATATTAGTGTGAACTGAATATTTGGGGTTGATCTGACAAAACAGGCAATCTGAAGATGTCAGCTTGTGCTTCAAACAAACTGTGACATATTGTTCACTAAATTATAAAATAATCAGAAAACTAATTGATAATGAAAATCATTGTTATGAATATGTGAAACTGTTATTTTCCCAGTTTCTATTTTTACTCTACCTTTTTCTGTTGGGCAGCCTCGTCTACTGGGCAGCACTCATGAACTCTATGCTGTCTTGATGTTTGGCAGACGAGACAGATGGGCTCTTCATCATTCTGACAAAAGATCTTCAACTTCTCGTTGTGAAGAATACAAACTTCTTGATTCCTGTTGGTCCTTTGCACTTGATAGTTGTCTGCAGCTATCTTCAGCGCCAGATTGATGGGAGGCCTCCCAAAGACCGACACAGCTTGGCACACAGGACATTCTCGGCATCCTTTCCATTCCCAGAATTTCTGTAAACAAACTCTACAAATATTGTGGCCACATTGAAGGACAACAGGAAGGCAGTAAATATCAGAGCATTGAGGACAAAGCAAGTCCTCTTCAGAGAGTGTAGCTGCTGCCATCAGGTTGAAGTTTTCCTGTAAAGTGAGGTTACAAGAACGTTTCCTTCCAGCTCCTCAGGTGAAGAAACAGTAGGCGGTACAAACCTCAACACCTGAATGGGAATTTCAGTAAATGCTGGCAAACTAGTAAGACTGGTTAAAAACACAACACCTATTGCACACATGTTAAAACTGTTCATCTATTATTGTCAACTCATGGTTGGATACAATAACATTCACTTTCAATTTGAAACTTAGTAACAAAAATAATTTAGAAAGATCTATACCAATATATCAACAGCATTAAAAACACCATACAAAATAGTCAGTGGCAGCATTACATCAGTGAACTTTATTATATCAATAATGAAATATTTACATATTCGACACAGTAACATGATTTGACCCATAAATATATGAACACACTTGGCTCTGCACAGAGCAGTGAATTATTACAACTCAGACATCTTCAGCACATCCTGACTCAGGAGCATGTGAGGAATCAGCATACTGTGTTTGCTGATCCATCACACAAACAGTCTCAGAATCACACAAATCCAGGCTTCATGGAGGACTCGAAACATTTAGAACAACCGTGTGTCTTGTTTGTCTGCAGACACCTGAAAGGATAAAACAGCAAGTGTCTCTGTTGGCCTATATGCATATTTTAAAATGAGACAATGACTTGAAATGTAGGTGAAGACAATTAACAACAACACTTAAATAATAAAAGGCAAGAGTAGACTGTGAATAAACACCCATTTGGGATGGAACACATGGGAACAGGGTAATGCCTGCAGCTTTTGGTCCCTGTCCCTGATGGACTCGCTGCACATGCTGCAGTAGAGCTCCAGCTCCTCGACACACTGCAGAAACTTCACCACCTGCTCTCTGAGCTCCTCCTGCTTCCTTCCTGCTTCCCCCAGTTTTGGTAAATCCCCACTCACTCAGGCAATGCACCGTCACTGTACACAGCTGAAGACACATACAGGAAAATGTAGACATGCATCTGCTACCATACCAGCTTACACAACTTTTGTGTACAAACATAATACCTTGTCAAATACTCAAATAACTTGTTTCCCCTATTCCATCTGCCAACTCTTGAGCTCACCACAAAGGTTCCAGAGCCTGGAAAATAAACAACGAGGCAGAGTGTGTCGTAATCATTACATAAACCAAACCAATTGTGTGTCAGTTATGCACCAAGAGTCATATTTTCCGAAGCAGTACAGAGAGGTTCATGTGTTAACCTAATAACCGGAGTAAATTTCCGTTTTGTTTTCACTTCGTTCATTTCATTCTTTATATTATACAGTATATTGATCACTGAATGTAGGGTAGTAGCTGGAGTGGTTCACAGGAATTTTAAGTTGAAGTTTTTTTATTGCCACAGTGCACACATATTGAGCAGCTGAACAGGAGGCTTGATATGGTTATGGTTTATAGCTGAGTGACAAACTAATAATACAAACACAATAATTAATCCAATATAAATAGGTACCCACAATTCAATTAATATAAGTACTCTACCTCCCAAATAGGGGAAGGGGTTAGGCCTACCACTAATTAAATGAGCAGAGTACATCACACGTATGGCATAAACAGGAATTCTACATAATACAATAAGTTCTAAAGATTCACATAATCGCATCTCCTTAATAATTACAGATAATAAATCATGGCCACTTACACACAACAATCAGTCTGTACTATCATGGCAAACAAAATGACCAAAACTCTATTTACCAATAAGTACTTTTTGTTCACCAGCCAAATGGCTAGTGAATGTTCAAATTTTACCAGGCAGACAGGATGACTCGCATCAATTACACACAGGCGTTGGTAATCTGACATAGGTGCAGAGGATCCTCAACATGTGCTGCCAAACAGAACAATGGAAAGGAGGAGGATAAATAGACTAGCAGGCAATCAGTGTCAACCATGTCAAGGAAATGGATGAGGAGTGATGACTAGTATGGCTCCTTTCAACACTGAACAAAGAGAGAGAACTTGAAGGGCTTCGTCTGTCTGATTGGACTGATACAACCTAGGGCTCTTCTCTATCTGCTGCTTGGTTTTCATAAAAATATTCATTCTTTTAGGCCATGCACTTTCTGTGAGGCAGCAAGAAAGTAAATCCTTGCCATGCAAAGTACAACTCCAAAGAAGATCCCTTGAAGATGATCCTCTGAGAGGTCGGTGCCAGAGGGCGTAACTCTCAGCTCCAGCTGTGCTGAGAGGGAAAAGAAACTGGATCTAAAAAAATAAGACGGCAACACACTAAGACCATTATCACTAACTGCTATGTGGCAAGCTTGAGGGACAAGAAAATATCTTAAACCTGCAACGATTGCCTCTCTTCAGTTAGTGTAAGGCCAGGTTTCAAGTCAGTTCTTTATTGAAACAACTGGAAACCAGCAGCAGAGGGATAGAAGTAAAAATAAACTAGTGCTGCTGTCTCCATGTGGTGGAGTTGTGTTACTAACTTTGTCATTATAGAAGTAATATTTTTCTTAAGGTAAATAAATAATGACAATAAAAACATAATTTGTTAAATACAGTAAATAGGTGTACTTTAACCTGGGAGGACTCAGTTATAAAGGTTATAGTGACATGTTGGATAAATCAAATCATGCCAATAATCAGTTGATATACTGTACATAGGATATACTATATGGATGAGATTTTAAGGTTATATAGTTATCCTATACAAGTCAACCTAAAGTCAAAGAGATGAGCTTTAACATATGAAATAGTTAATCATTTTAAAAAGGATTTAATTGGGATAATAACATCTGTGTATCCTTTGAGAAAGATACTGAGACTGTAAAATGTATTTTCTTCCAGTTTGAATCAGAGCAGAAATTCAAGATTTCAGAGCTGGATTCACCCACTGATGTCTGTAAACCTGGAGTATTTATGAAGGAGAAAAACTTTGTGATAAATAATCTGATTTCATTATTACTTTTTTCATGGTTGTAAATACTTAAATGTTCAGCCCTAAATGGACAAATGGAAGAAAGACCAAAAATGCCCTACAGCTTAATGGACTTATTTACTGTATATATGTTTACTGAGAGGATTAGTTCAACCTCTAGAACCTCTGCAAACTCTATAAAGTTGTGCTTACTAAAATGCTGTGGATATGAAGAACCAAGATTCAAAATTATTGACGTCTTCCTCTGCATTACAGCCAACTGGCTTTTGGTCCTTTTTTCCAAGGTGGAAAAATGCATGGTATTCAGTCTGAGTTGTTTTTGCCTGGATTCACAAAAGTAGGAGAGGAGAGGTGAGGAGGATGCAGTGATATCTCTCGGCAAAATAATGACAATAATGCAAATAAGCTTAAAACTTAAAATCTGGCTGCACATCATTTTGTGGCTTTGTTTTCAGCGAGTTCTGCAGGGTAAGTTGAAACTAAAGATGTACTAACAGAGCTGTGATGGGGACAGAAATTGTGAATGTTGTTGCATAATGATACTGCATGCATTGTGTAGTACGCATTTAAAATAGCAAAACAGGTGTTCAGCTTTAGTGCATGCAGGAGGTGACTACTTATCGGCAGTTACTTATTTTAATAATGTAAACAGCTAAACAGTATTTTCTACTTCAGATGCAGCTGCAGGCTTTGATCCGACTTCTCAAAGAACTGACTCCTCAGTGTCTGATGCAAACCTGATGTTTGAGGTATTTTCCTGATTTTAGATTTAACAGAAGTCTTGATGCAGATAGACAACATATCTTGCTTTATTTTGCTTGCAGAGTAAGTGATAAATCCCCCCTCCCCTCCCCCTTTCTGTATGCAGTTCTTGCTGGGCGGGGTAGAGATCGACCAGGACAACAACATTGTTCTGCTTGACAAGGAGATGGCATCAATGAGGTCGGGGCGGGCTTTCCTGGCTAAGGTCAATGACAGCATTCCCAGAAGTCTCAGCCCCATGGTGCAGATGGTGGACACACTAAAGAGTCAGAGGAGACCGATGACTCAGGCTCAGTTTGACAGTCTTGTCCTGAACCTGGTGTACTCTGCCCACCAGGCCTGGCACCAGGACACGAAAAAGGAACAGGAGCGCTGGGGAGGAGTGCTCCTCCAGCTGGTAAACATCACTGTCCATGAGCTACGCGGAAATTATCTCTTCAATTATGCTTAATACAGATGCTGTTCTGTATGAGATGAAGGTGTGTGCAATAAATCATTTGACTTAAAATGCGTCTTAAAATGTGTTTTCATAACGTATACTGTACAGTCATTGATGAAAAATATGTAAAGGACTCAATTATTTATGAAACATGAACATTTTTATTATAGTACAGTAGAAAAACATTTGTAAGAACATACAAGAGTTCCAGTTTTATATGTTTTTTTTTATAAAAGGGTATCTGAAATATTTTTTTAACATTCAAACAATCCCTGAAGTTAGAGACACATCGAACAGTAAACAAAAGAATATATACAAGGATTATCCAGTTCACTTCTTCCTCATCTGGGCTTGTTTTTGTTTAATAGACCAAGTCTTGGTCTTGGTTTTGGTCTCTGATTCTTCCAGAGAAACCAGTTTTTTCTTGAGCTTTGCATCCACAGCAGAGCTTCTTTTGTTCCTGTTGGGCCGCTGCTGACTCCTCCGCTGGCTTCTTAAGCTGTCCACTGACGCAGAAGTTCCCTCCTGCAGTTTGTTTCCATCATCAATCAATGACTCGTTTCTATCCCAAACTAGCACTGTTACACCTGTGAGGGACCATTAAGCAGCTTTAGTGAGACAAACTGGACCGGTCCTAACAGAAATTTGAGATCAAGTCATCAGATACATCTCTCAGAAATGTGCTTTTAAAGAACTCACCCATTCCAGATCCAATCACATCACCCATTGGATTGAACTTGTTGACCTGTAAATACAGATTTCTAGGTGTTAATAACTACGAGGTCCAGTATTTTTAAAGGTTTTTCTGGTGGTGTTAAATAACACTCACAGATTTGATTCCTGAAGCGGTGGGATCTTGCAGCTGACACACAAGCTCTGCTGTGTTGGAGTCAAAGATGTCGATGGTCCTCTGATCACCGGGGCAAACCCGGTCATCAGGGTAACGGCCCACCACAATAAGGTCATACACAGGATGCCATGTGGCCTACAGAAAAATGGACAAAATACTTAATTCACATTTTTCCCTCACAACTGGCATCTGGTTTCAAGTATTAAAAACATTATACATATATACACAAATGGTGTCTTTTCCAATGACCACATACATGCAGGTAACATATTGCTAGCAGATTTGTCCTCACAGTAATAATGTCAAGTATGACCATGTGATTTGTTCCTCCAAAAATATGTCATCCATAAAGTGTCTGTTTAGGTTTATGCATCTAATAGTTTTGGCAAAAATGAATTTAAATCCTTCAACATTTTCTTGAACAGACATGATGTGAAATTTGCTGATAACTGAGTCGACTCTGGTGGAGTAATTGATTTTTTTTACAGAAGAAACTACTAGACAATATAAAGACACCATGAGATGACAAAACTTTTCAACCATTAGAGAGCAGAATTGTATTATGGCAATTTTGGATTTCCAGTATTTTTTTAAAAATAATTAAGTACTTTGATATGTGAATTAAATTTCAGGCATTTCATTCACTGGATTAACCGAAGAAAGATTTTTTCATCTGGTTGTTTTATCTAGTAACAGTTTCCCAATCAAATGTACCCCCAAAATGTACTATATCTCAATATATATCAGTATCACAGTATAAAAGAAAATTGTATCCAAATTGCATTCGCATTTTGTTGGTGATTAGCATCTTATAATAAAGGGGGATTTATTACCCTTCCTCTGCAGTGGGTCACTTGCAGTATTCACAATTTAATGTACACATCCTGAGAGCTTCTTATCATGGGTGAACTTGATCCTGACCAGCTTTATAACAACTTATAAATTAAAATAGCTCTGCTGCAAATTGAATCTCTCTCAGCTGATGACTGAACCAACAAGGAAAAGTCCCTGTCCAGCTCCACCTTGATAGATCTCATTCTGACTTCATATTACTTGCACACAATTACCAGAGTCTTGACTCAAGACATCAGTGATCACTGTGCTGCAGCCACAAACCTTGATGGGTGTGAGATGCTGAAACTGTCTGTGTGGATGTTGGATGATCTGTTGAGGCTTCGACCAATCAGAGGATGAGTAGACCCGGATCTCGTCATACTGATCTGTTGTGAGCAACTTGGAGCAGTCCAGTGGATTGAAATAAGCTGTGAGGAGACAACAGGAACAGCTTTATCAAAATCATCTAGATTATCTTCGTGTCTTGTAGTTACAGCAACTGTAATCCAAATCCTGGGTAGAAACTATAAACTCAGATGTCTATAAAAAGTAATTGCTGAAATTTAACATCAAATAAATAAAAAGAATTTTACAAACTTTGACTAGAAAGAAAGAATGAATGAAATTACTTGAATCTTACGATAACAATGACACTTTTAGCTACAACTTCACAACTATTTATTCCCTATTTGAGTGTGAAACTTGGGTGCTTGACTACCAGAGTTATATTTTAGTTTTATCAATAGCACAAATGTCACAATGCTTGTAAACTTCATAATTTTCTAAAAGTGTATGTAAATTAAAGTCCACACCAGTAAGAAAAGGAAAATGTTTTTCTACGAGAGGGTGTGTTACCCGAGTTGACAGCTTTCTCATGAGGCATGGCATGGAGGAAGCTCTTCTTGTCTTTGATGTTCCTCAAGTCCCAAAGCTTCACCGTGTGGTCAACTGAGGCCGTCACCAGCAACCAATCACAACGGGAGTTGAACTCTGCATGGGTCACTTTGGCTTTGTGCAACTTGTCACTGAAAATCTACAATGTCAAAAAAAACCCCCAATAAACAGCCCTTGACAATTAAAATACATATTCTTGTTCAGTACACTGATACATTTTGCAATGTGTGAGGAATACAAATTCTCTCAGCTGTCTCACTGAAATACAGAAGAATAATTCAACTCTGTGAACTTAAATGAACTGCTTTATTGAGACATGAACACGCACCTTTTGGCCATCCAAACCCAGGAGTAACAGCTGTCCCATGTTGTCTCCTGTCACAAGCATCTGTCGGCTTACAGACACATCTACACAGCAGTACCAGTAACTGTCAGAGAAAAAAAAAACAAAGTGAAATCACTGGATGTGACAAATGGAAAATGAAACATCAATGATGTTAAAAACTTCCATAGCACAACAGAAAATTAATGAGCCGTTGGTGAAAATAGTACTTTTAAAAAAATCTATGTTTATTATAAACACTTAAAACATATTCTAGTGTCCGACTCGACTAAAATATCATCTTACAAGAGTATAACGGATCTGAGAAATCAATACTCCTTTTCCTTTAACATCACATAAAAGGCTCAATTCACCCAAATTACAAAAACATATATTTTCCCCACTTACTTCCAGTGGTAGCTACCATACAGATAGTTTTGGTTTTATTTGCTCATGTTTATCTGTATCTGAGATTTCATTGGAGGTGAATAGAGACACAGCTCACAGCACTGATAAATGACATTAAATATAACGTGTCCAGGAAGGGTGTCTGACACTCTGGATGATCTACAGACTTACCTGTCAACAGTTTTCACTTGAACTACTTTCTACCAAAGAAAGGTATGAATCTGTGACAATGTGTTCGGTGGATATCACAAAAATGGAGGCAAATAAAACCAAAACTATCCCGGTGGTTAGATACCAAAAGTTGAGTGCGAGAAAATATTTTTTCTAGTAATTTGGGTGACAACAACATAACACCATTTCTCATCTCACATCAGTCTTCTTTGCACTTTTCTCACCAAACATTGTGGTTATCGTGGCCACAATCTTGTGTTCTGGACAGAACGGTGGGCGTACGGCCATCAAAGCTCTGCATGCTCAATGTGCCCTCGCCAGATGCCACATAGACTCTGGAAAGGTCCGTGGGGCAAAACTTCATCCCTCCGATAAAGTCTCCGGCTCCGTTCTGTGCACAGAAACACAAATGCAGGCCTATGTAGTAGCGGTGTGCCCGAACACAAATCCGTTATTTGGCAAAGCACAAATAGTGTTTTTTTTATTAACGGACATTTGTTTCATACAAATATTTTTTTAATTATTTGTTTTCAGGAAGAAAAAAATAAATTAATAAAATATATCCGATGTCAACGACTCTCTGGACCCCCCCATCGCTGCACACGTTGGACTCAGACAAAGACGTGATCCAGACCCAGCTGATGAGCCAGGACAACGGGATCACATGCTCCACCAAGCCCCCCGATTCACTCAACGCAGTTCAGTGGAAAAGGACGCATCTGATCGCTTAGTAGAGTGATTACCAAGTAAAGCTGATATATGGGCAGAGTTGGCTATGAAATTGTGTGTTATTAGACGCTAAATGCTAAATGTTTAAGACTGTATGCTTTCTGATAGCCCAAAATTGATCTGAATAACTCTGTTGCACCATCACAGGGCAATTATTGTTACTACATGACCACACAACGACAGCACTAAACTAATAGGGGCCACCTGAAAAGAAGACTGATGCTTGATTGATCAGGCATAAAACCTCAAGGACTCATAAACAACCCGATTGTTAAACAAAACAAGGAAACCGTTTTCTTACTGCAGTGTGTCTGTCCTGGCAAACACTGTCAGGGTTCTCCCACTGAAATCTCGAAGTGCTGTCGTACCCCTCATAGATGAGGTGAACAGCTGAGTGGGATTTAACGGGTTAAACTTCATGTCTGTAACTGAGTGTCCAGGCCCCATCTAAGCAGAGAACCAATAACAGTGTGTTGTCAAGTAAATCTAATCATTCAGCCAAGACTCAGCTAAAAAAAAACAACAAAAAATCATTCAGGAACTCACCCCTTGAATAAAAGTTTGCTTTGCTGGCACCTCGTAGTCCCACAGATACATGTCTCCACCTTTGGATCCCACAGCCAGCGTGGTGGGATGAGTGGGATGCCACTCCAGACAGGTGATTCTACGGTCGAAGGGGCTGTTAGCTCCGTGGAAATGGTAGGATGACAGGGAACGAACGAAAGGCTCCTGGAGACACTGAGAGAGACAACAGGCTTAGATGTACAGCTGCTCACTGTTATGTGATGAAAACAAGATTCTTCATGGAGAGCTGTGGTGAGCTGTCAGCAGGTTGTTGTGACGTGTGATATGAATGATATGACACCAATTTAAAGTTATGAGAATTTATCCAATTAATGCAAATAGCATGAGGCAACAAACATGTATATTTCTAGAGCTGCCATGATTAGTTGATTAAACAAGATTAATCATCAACTGTTTTGATAATCTATTAATTCTTTAGAGTAATTTTTTAAGAAAAAAAACTCAAATTCTCTTGTTCCAGATTCTTAAACGTGTATATTTTCAGGTTTCAAAAACATGGCTAAACATTCGCCTCATGGTTTTTACTGTTTCTCCACGTATGTGCTATATATTTGAATGTGTGATACCTACAGGAGGTCACTATTCACACAGACTTCTACAAAACCTTGGTGTGAAAACATGAGTCATGGTGAGTTTGCAAGACTGAGATAAGAACTGAGAAAGAGCAAAGTAATGATGATACAAGGATTTAACATAACTGAAATGTTGACCCCGTATGACCCATTTCGCAACCTTCTGGCCGTTCCAAAGTCGAGGCTTAAATCTAGAGGTGACTGTGCTTTTGCCATCAGGACCTGAGGTGTTAAGGCTCACAGAATCTGTGACTTCTTTTAAATTACTTCTTAAAACACATTTTTACAGAGTTGCTTTTATGTGACATCACATTTTTATTACTTTTATTCTTTTTATTTGTATCTATTTATATCTTTTTATGGTTTTGATTTTCTTTTATCTCTTTCACAGTCTTTATCTCTCATCATCCTTCTATCTTCTCTCTGCTGCGTTCCCGCATCTTTTGTCTTCTTATTTTAACTTTATCTTACTTTTGTTTGGCTTTCTGTTGTTATGTTGCCTTCTAATTATCCTGCTTTTGCTTTGTCTGTCAACGCACTTTGTAAACTCTGTTTTTAGAAGGTGCTATATAAATAAAGTTATTATCATCATCATCATTATTATTATTACGTTATTATTATATATACATTTTAGTTTAGTCTCTGTATTTGGTCTGTTTCTGTACAGTCTTACCTGTCTCATCTGGGAGTGAAGACTTTGTCCCAGAGTGCTTTTGTAAATGTAGTGCAGGATGCTGCCATGCCCTCCTCTCCTCTGGAGTCCTGCAGACTTCAGAGGAGGCCCTGCAAGCCACAGAAACACGATCATGCACTGCTATTATAACAACATGTCACACACGTCACATAACGGTACTGAAGCTGTCGTATCGGGATTGCACACCTGGTTTGGATGTTTCTCCATCTTTCTTGTCTCGTAGTTTTTTGGAGAGAGTTGGACCAGAGTTCTTCACTTTACTCTTTGATTCAGATCCATCTGTCTTGCTCGGTCTTCTTTTCATCGCTCCCCCTAAAAAAAACGACGACTTTTATCGTACAAGACAACACGGACCATCTTTACTCGTCTTTATCATTTGGATGCATCATTAATATTGCTCACCTGAGATGTTCAGTGTTTTGTGCTGCAGTTTCAGAATAGGAACTTCAGTGTTTGCTTAAAGCTGCATTACACGTGATGTTTTAATGGCTGCAGATTTTAGTGTTTTGTAACTTGGGTGCGTTACAGCTGTTGGACGGTAGGTGTCACGTGTTGGGTTACACGGCATGTTTTGATTTTTTTTTTTTCAAAAGACTTTATTAATCAAAACAAATTTCTCCTTCATTACAACCGAAGAGTTTAACAATGTAAATGGAAGGTAAAATTGATATATGAAAGGACATTGAAATAAGAATGGACAAAGACAATTAGGAGAAAAAACATGTTTAGTATTTTCAAATAAATACAGTTAATATTTAATAGTGTATGAACTCTTTTTGTTTTTATGAGCTTTAGAGAGTTTATAAAATATGTGAAAAAACATGTATGGAGTTTCTCTGTGCTCATTGAAAATCTGATTTTACACATTATTTACAGTGCACATATATTGAACGGACTCTACAGTGAAGTAGGAGACATCTTGTGTCCAGCAGTTAAACCACTGGAATGAAATATATTTGCATATTCATAGTTTCTGTAATTTTTAACGAGTGAGAAGGAGGAGATGTAATTTTAAGGATTTTAACAAGATAATTGAACTTTTTTTTTTGTAAAAACCACATCAGACAAAAATTATTTTTCAAAGTAGCGTAATTTATATACATTTTAAAACATGTCTGGAGGTGATCTTTAACCTCGGTAACATTTGGATATAACAATCTGAAATAAACACATCCTGCAGTAAACACTATCTAAAATCTTTTTAAAAAATGGTGACATCGCTGACAATACTGTTGTGGAGACTCTAGTTCTCCTTGTTGCTGTTTACTTTTGTTTGAATGGTTTCTTAGACTGTTTCATTAGTCAGCAACATCGGTTTTAACCGGTTTTATCTGATGACTTCTTCATATTTGAATGTGTCTTATCTCTATAAAAGGTTCAGCAGTGAAGGCGGAAACACGTGTCCTGCTGTTCTGAGATCTTATTGGCTGCAGCGGCTCGTTTTGAAAAGTCTTATGACTTGAGGCGGAGCGGAGGGAAAGTTCAAAATTGTAACAACAGGAACGGTAAAAACCACGAGAGATAACAGCTACAATGATCAGGCAGGCGTAAGTAGTGGTTAATATTTTATATATCGCGTTCAAAGTATATTTCCAGCGAGTATTGTGCTGTTTCTAAATGTTGTGTTACAGTTTTCGGACTTGTTAACGAGCTCAGCCGTCACGTTAGCCCGGGGGGCTAACGTTAGCTACTAGCCGCAGTTTAGCCCGTGGCTTTGTTAGCTCGTCACCGCCTCCTGTAAGGACAAACTTAAAACTAACAATGAGCTGTATTGATAATATGTGAATGATTCATTTCAGGAAGGGTAAAACCCCCCGCAGGCCTCCTCCAAAAAAGCCTTCCAGCAACCAGAAAGACCCGGTTGGGGTGAGTGTTACAGTTTATTTATTTAATCTTTATTTAATCAGGAAGTCTAACTGAGAGTAAGGTCTCTTCCAAGACAGACCTGAGGGAAGAACACAATCATCAGACAGAAACAACACAACTACACAATAAACAAGGAATTAATAAAAACACCTAAAAGAATCATAAAAAACATTAGATGATAAAGCTTTAAAATGTCCAAGAGGAATGTAAAGAGTCAAGTTTGAGGGTAGTTTGCAGTTCATTTAATTTAAAAGGTGCATTGTACCTGAAACCAATTCTGCCAACATTAGTATGTACCTGAAGGATATCTAAGGTCAAGTAGTTACTGGATCATGTGCTGTAGTTATTAGATTTAAATGAGAGAAGAGATGTGAGGTAGTTTTGAAGCTTCAACAGTAGAGCTTTATAGATGAATAACATGAGATGTTTTTTTTTCTTCTTGACTATAAGGAAGCAGGGATAGATGATATTGGATTTTTTTTGCCGATATTTTTCAACTCATTCTGGCTGATCACTGATACTGAAATATGCGCATATTTTTTCCCACCTGGCTGAGGAGACTATTACGCATGCAATCAAACTGTACTAAGTATGTTCAAGAAAAACAATATATGAAGGAAGAACTTAGGAAGACTGGAGTTCATGAGCTCAGGATTAAAACTTACAGTATGGTTTTCTTTGACTTTATTCGACAGACGGGATTAATGGGTAGGATTTAATCTCTGGTCCACACTCCAGAGCAGAAGGTGGTGTTAATGCACCTAATACACTGGTTGCCAACTGCTGTTATAAAGCAAAAAGAATTTTTTTCAAACAGCGTGGTACATCCTGTCAGCCGAGGTGTTTCCTGTCTGTGCAGGTAAACACAGCAGGTCCTCTGCAGACTGCCTCACCCTGATGGTCCCGGTACTTCCTCCGCAGGCTCCACTTCTTCTCACTTTAATCTGAATGACACACTGAGCCCCGGTTGGTTATTCAGGTTTAAGTGGGAAGAAGTAGCGGGTCTGTTGGGTAGCTGAGTGAAGTGGAGCCTGTGGAGGAAACACCCAGACCGTCAAAGTGAAACAGTCCGTAGGGAAGCACAGCCAGGCAGCAGAGGAGAAGGCGACAAATCAGCCTGTCATATCGGCAGAAGTGTTAATTTCAGGCTGATGCCGATATTTCATTTTAAAGCCTTTATTGGCCGATACCAATGACATGCCGATATCATTGTGAATTCCTATAAGGAAGTCCAACCGACCTGGAGATACAGAGAACAATTATGAGTACGAAATTTGTCATTTGTGATAAAGTGTAGTGCACTATGATACACAGTGTTGATGGGGCAGCATGACAATACAGAACTTCTCCATACTCAAGGACAGACATGAAGGTCGACAGCACAATAGTTTTACGGTTGGAGGACGACAGACATCCTTTGATTCTATACAAGAAGTCTAGTTTGATTTTTAATTTTGGAGTTAAATGTTGAATATGAATCTTGAATGATAGTCAGCTGTCAAGCCAAATGCCTATGAAGTATTTTTATGACTCAGCAAGAGTAATATGGGTGCCAGAGTCACTGGTGGAGGTGGAGAATATCATGTACTCGGTCTTTTCTACATTTAAAACTAGTCTGTGATTAAGGAATGATAATTGGAAAGCATGAAAGGCAGACTGAAGACAAGTCAGGGCCTGAGCTGGGGTAGAGCCTGGGGCGTATAAAATTGTATCACCTGCAAAAAAATAAAATAGTTTTTTATCCAGGGAGAAGACAATGTTATTAAAGAATGAAAGTGCAGCTGTTATTGTACTGTGACCTGGACGAAAACCAGATACATACCAACAATGGTCACATGTCCCTACCAAAACAGAGGTCCAACAAAATGTGTACATCTTTCTTGAACTCTGAGCATAAGGTGATTTTGTGGACAGTCAGGCAGTCTTTCAGATAGATCGGGACTCCGCCTCCCTTACTTCTTCCCCCACTATTTCAAATATTTTTTTCCCCTTACTGCATTGTCAATGAACTTAAACCTAAGATTATTACTCTGTTATACTTGTGTAACGAGATGTAACGATAAAGAAACTTGAAACTTTTTACTCAGGTGTACTGCCGTGTGCGACCTTTGGGTGCGGAAGATGAGGAGTGCTGCATTGAGGTGATCAGCAGCAGCACCATCCAGCTACACGCCCCTGATGGCTTCAAAACAAACCGAAATGGAGAGTACAAAGAGGTAATGGATCTAGGAGTAGCTTTTGTTCCATAAATACCAGTATAATAAAGACATAGCACAGGCATTTGCCATAATTTACACATTATTTCATCATTATTTTACAGTTGTGGTTTATAGGTTAAGGTTGCTCATATTGTATATTTCTCTTATTATCAACAAATTAGTTGGCCTTTTGTAAGCCCGTCCATCTATTTTCCAGCACTTATCAGGGTCAAGGTCATGGTTGTAGCAGACCGAGTAAGGTAGCCCATATGTCCCTCAAGTCCTCTAGCTTTTCTGGGAGATCTCAAGGGGCTCCCAGGCCAGACAGATTATTTAACCCCTCTAGCGTGGAGTTCAGATATCCAGGAAGGGCTGGTAGTAGAAGCTGCTCCTTCACATTGAAAGGTGCCAGTTGAGGTGATTAGCATAAGGATGCCTTTTGGATGCCTCCCTGTTGAGGTATTCAAGACACATCCAGCTGGCAGGAGAGCCAGTGATAGACCATTTTGAAAAAGTGAAACTGTGAATTCGAGACTTGTTTTTTTTTTTTTTGTTGTTTTTTTTTAAAGATTAACCTGTAGTAGGAACTAATGGGCTTCGGACGGAGTGCCACAGCCAGAGTAGGAAAATCAGGAAGTAGTGAGACAGACTAGCATTGTTGGTTTTGGTCTTTTGAAGAGATTTGTTGAAAAATGTATTTATGCCTGCATTAAATCAAATATGCTTCCCCTAAATATCCATCTCTTTTGCCTCTCAGACGCAGTATTCCTTCAAAAAAGTCTTCGGAGTTTCAGTATCTCAGATGGAGCTGTTTGAGTATGTTGCCAAACCTCTTGTTGATGACCTCATCCATGGAAAAAATGGTAAGAGCACCGGTCGTCTCCAGAAAGAAGTCCAGTTAAAGTGTATCCATTTTCCTGATATGAGCTGTTCTGCTGTATTTTCTGCTACTGCCACCTGTGGGTTTCACTCTGTAAACATAAAGACTCGGACATACATGTCTGCTCAGCTTTTCAGTTTGTCTGGCAGTTCATTTTCTCTATATTCTTTGTTGCAGGTCTGCTCTTTACGTATGGAGTCACGGGAAGTGGAAAGACGTTCACCATGACTGGCTCTCCGGGCCTGGGTGGACTTCTACCTCGCTCTCTTGACATGATATTCAACAGCATAGGACCATACCAGGCCAAAAGATATGTAAGACAGTAGCACTTAAGAACGATGTTGATCATATTTTGTACCCACAGAAGTTGATATATAAAATCTGTCTGTTTCAATGGTTTAATACCGTTCATCCTGTTTGTTCAGGTTTTCAAGACAGATGATAAAAATGGCATGGATGTCCAGAGTGAAGTCGATGCATTGTTGGAGCGCCAAAGACGAGATAATAACCTGTCTGCTCCTAAATCTTCCTCCTCCAGGTAAGTCTGACTCCTGTACAATACCAGTGATCTGCTACAATATAACTGATGTATAACATGTAATTCACTACTTTGATTTTAGACAAAAACTTGATCCTGAAATTGCTGACATGATTAAGCCGGAGGAGGCCTCTAAAGCAGACGGTGTGGATGAGGACAGCAGCTACGGCGTCTTTGTCTCCTACATAGAAATCTACAACAACTACATCTACGATCTCCTTGAGGAAACTCAGGAAGACGTAATCAAGCCAAAGTGAGTTCAGGGAATGTCAATTGAAAAGAATATCATATTTTGATATATGACATTGAAATATTTAAAGCACAGTGGTTTTTAGAGTTTATTTTTGTATAGCAAAGAAGCTGGAACACAAATTATTGTATTTTCTTTTCACTAGGTGGAATGGTGGAGGCACACCTATGCGCCAGAACACTGACTTTATGTATGTGACCAGTGCATACTCATACATCAGAGTAGTAGCCTGATTTAGTTTGCAGACCTGATTACAAAAAGAACCTTGTCATTGCTGGAGATTCATAAACTTTATGGAAATTACTAGCAGTAAAATTCCTCTTGTACCAGTGCTTTCACAGCAACTAAGAAGTTATTCAAAAGTAGGCCTGGGTATCATTCGAAATTTTTAGGTATGATACCCATGTTGCATCATTGTCAAGTCAGTTTTATTGGTATAACCCAATATCACAAATCACACAAACAAATAACAAAACAATACTTTTAATGATAATTTTATTGGAAAAACACCTTTTTCATTCAACAAAAGAAGCCATAGTTTTAAAATGCTAAAAGTTGTCTAAACACAAGCAACTTTACATGAACTTTTGTACAGTTGACAATATTATGATTTAAATCAGATATTCTTAAAGAATTAAAAGACTGAGTTAAGAGTATACATTGGAGGAAGCTTTTAATTCTAAACTTTGGTAGTTCCGTTTTTGATACTTGATATGGACACATTTCGATTGGTTCCAAGAAAGTATTGGCTTCAATAAACAGCCTCCAAAAGCACATCTCCAGTGATGACAAGTGTTTTCAGTCCAAAAATAAATCATTATATTGCCCTCACTCTGCTGCTTTACGTCTTTGTCATGGCAAAGCTCCTCAGTGTCTTTAAAACCTGCTGTTTGTTGCTTTATGTTTGTAAGTGATTACTTTCTATGGCTGGAATCAAGCAACCCCTCCCTTGTCCACACTCCATATCTGTTGCATGAAAAATGCAATCCTATGTCTTGAGTGACTAACATTTTTTATTTCCTCCACATAGACCACCTCAATCTAAAATCCTCAGAGAGGATCAGAACCACAACATGTATGTGGCCGGTTGTATGGAGGTTGAAGTCAAGTCTCCTGAGGAGGCATTTCAAGTATTTTGGAGAGGTGAGTTGTAAGATCATTTAAGAGACCTGAATCAAATGTAAGGGGATAAATATGTAAAAGAAGGGGAGGAAAACGCTGCACTGATGATCGTAGATGTGACTGACCTGGTATTGTTGCCCTCCGGGTCGGCTCTGACCAGGAAATGACCTCAGTTAATCTTCTCTCTGAGCAGGTCATGGAAGAGTTGGAGTTTTGTGCCTATAATGTTTTAGAGTGGTTTAAATTGGAGTTAAAGATGCTACATGTTGGTAAATATGCCTGAAAAGTTGCCCATATAATATTGTTCCAGGTCAGAAGAAGAGGAAGGTTGCCAACACCCGGCTGAACAGAGAGTCCAGCCGCTCCCACAGTGTGTTCATTATTAAACTGGCTCAGGCTCCCCTTGATGCAGATGGCGACACGATTCTCCAGGTCAGTCGAAACTAAATATCCGGTTCCAGAGTTTGGTGCAGTTCTGTAATTCATATTTGGATAATAATGGAGCACCAATTTTGATATCAGATCCATGTTCCTTTAATCTAAATCTTTTCTGAACTTGTTATTCAGGATAAGAACCAGGTGAGTGTTAGTCAGCTGTGCCTGGTGGACTTGGCAGGAAGTGAGCGCACCGGTAGGACGGGAGCAGAGGGCACCCGAATACGTGAAGCAGGTTTGTTATCCAACAGTAAGATTTGGTTTTACTCATAGCTGAGGTTCATGTGATATTAAATGACATGTTACCTTACAGGTAACATTAATCAGTCCCTGCTGAATCTGCGGACGTGCATTGAGATACTGCGAGAGAACCAAATGTGTGGCACAAACAGGGTTTGTATTACTAGACTGAAGTTGAACACTCAATGTATTCATTGATGGACCATATATATACACACATACATACATAAAATGATGTAAATGTCTCTCTTCTAGATGGTCCCCTACAGAGACTCTAAAGTAACCCATCTGTTCAAGAACTACTTTGACGGAGAGGGCAAAGTCAAAATGGTGGTCTGTGTCAATCCCAAGGCTGACGACTACGAGGAAACCTTGGTCAGTTCATCCCGTACCTTGCTTCTCTAACTTTATTTATATGTAGATGCAAGTCCCTTTTCGTCTGACACACGAGATTCTCTGTCTGTCCAGCTTGTGATGCGGTTTGCGGAGATGACCCAGGAGGTGGAAGTGGCACGGCCAGTGGACAGGCCCATCTGTGGCTTCACACCAGGCCGCCGTCATAGAAACCAGGCCTTTAAAGAGGAACTGTCTCGCAAGTTGGAGGAGCGTGGTGGTCCAATAAACAGAGGTAATATAACACAAGCTTTACAAAAAGACTGCTTTACAAGAATATCACAATATTGCAGGACAATTACCCGTTAAATAAACAGTAAATTAAGGTAGGCAGATATAATATATTTCACCTATTTTTAAATGTATTGTCACAGAACAATGCAATTAATCAATAAAAATAAACATTTTAAAATTTAGTTAATGAAATAAGACAGTAAATGTCAGGCTATATCTTATTGTCATTTCTAATTTTGTTGTCTCACCCAGTTTTTTATTTAACTATGTACTCACTCCTTTCAGAGGTTTTAAGAACTCTAGATGAGGTTTTATGTCGCTCATTATGTTGCATCTCTGCAGTCAAACGGGAACTTTTATTTTATTTCTCAGGCGTCTTCTGCTGTTGTGAATGCATAACGACATTTCAATCTCTAGTCCTCAAATGTAATAGTTTTCCATTGGCACTTTTGGCAGTGCTGAGTCAAACCATGCCACATTGATTTGCATTTCCATTACCAGTTTAAATGCGCCTAGTTGTGCCCGAGATGGATCATCTCTGAATATTTTTGTAGTTTCTAACTGAATCTCCGTGGTTTGAAGTTCAGTACGTCTTCTGCATTCCTGTTTGTGCTTCCAGATATCTGCTTCATTTTACTTCCTATTTGCTTTCAGCTGTATAGGAGTCGTGTTAAGTTACTGCTGATGAAAATCCAACATTTCCTGCTTTTGCCGCTTCATATTAAAAGGGTTTAAATAACAAAATAACAGGACTTTTATTTTGAAGAATTGATAGGAAATGTGTTCATCACCGAATTAGCAGAACTTTGTTAGCGGCGCTATTTTACAATAAAAACAGGCTGACACCACAAGATCTTGATATATATTTGGAGCTATTTGTTCAGCAGATCAGTAAGAAATACTGCAAGGAGGAGTACAAGCAGAAACAGCCACAGTGGGATGTTAGATGAAGAGCTGCAGACAACAGGCTCTTACTGCACTTGTGCAAACCGCTCACCTCCAACAAGTAAACAATTTGTTGTACCTGCCATACTGCATGACATAAAAACACTTGCAGCAAAAATAAGGGGGGACTTTCATTGTGAAGAATTTATAGGAAAGGAAATGATGTGTGTGTTCAACATTTTACAGCTACTCCTTTGGCCACTAGTCACAGCCATGGATGTATACAGCCTGCTGCTTTTAAATGTTATCAACTCAAGACAAGCGCGTCATCAGTTAGACACACCTTCAAGTAGGTAGCCCTGTTGTAATGGAGATGCAAATCCCTGCTACGCCAAGTCAAATCGAGTCAAGTGAAGCCAGCACTTGTATGGAAAAGACCTATAAGACAGCCCAACCTTTGCAAATATAATTTCCAGAAAAATATTATGTGTATTTATTTATTGTTAATATTTATTATATATATATTTATTAATATTTGGGTGTATACTGTATTTGTAGATCTTTCATGTTTGTAATATTTTGTTGCCTATAAGCACAGAAAAAGTCTTGGGTTAACTCTAGCTGTTCCGTTAGATGTGTCCTCTGTTATAAACCACCTGGTGCAAAGCCTCCCACCTCTACCCTCCTCTGAGCTGACTGACCCTCACGATGACATCACCCTGCCCAGGCTGATCGAAGCTCTGCAGAACAGATACAGGATCAGGCAGATGATGATTGAAGAATACAACAAAGCAGGTGCCTGCTCGCATTTCAGCTCAGCTCTTACTTCGTGGCTTTGACAGTTCAGGCTAATTTTAACCTGGACTTCTTATCTTGGCTCATGTTTCATCTCATTCCTGTTCTTTTAGCCAACATGATGAAGTCTATGCTTCAGGAGCTGGACGGCAACCTTGCTTCCAAAGGCGATTATATTCATGAACAAAATGGCAAACTAGCAGAGAAGGATAAAATCATCCAGAACAACAAGGCTGAGATTGAACGCTTGGAGAAGAAAAACAAGATGCAAGAACACAAGGTGAGAAATCAAAACACTCAAACCTCCCTTACAGTGCTGGGTGGTGGATAATTATACTCAGTTTCTTAAGTGTCCTGCATGGCTCTGTCCCAGATCGACATCCTGCAGAAAACTACCAAAATCTATGAGGACGACAAGCGTTCACTGCGGCATGAGCTGGACACCAGAGATCAGAGGCTAATGAGGGAGCAGTCTGACAAGAGACGCATGGAACAACGCATGCACGGCGTCGTCACAGACACACAGCACAAGTGGGAAAAAGAATGTGTGAGTTGCTCCTCTTATTGCACGATTGGAAAACCTTTTATCTACTATAGCTGTTTAAAGTAGCACAATTTGTTTATTTCAGCAAATGTGTCATACCCAAAAATTCCCAATGATCATTTATACACGTATCAGGTGTTGCACTTTAACATGATGCCTCTTGCCGTGCAGGAAAGACGCGTTAATGCGATGCAGCTTGAGATGCAAAACAAGCTCTGGGTGAAAGACGAGAAGCTGAAGCAGCTTAAGGCCATCGTAACAGAGAGCAAGACGCCAGGTCGCCCTGAACCTCCACCGCAACAGACGCAGCCTAAGCGGCCCTCCAGAGAGGAACGCCTCCCTGCAAAGAGATCAGCCTCACCCTCACCTATTCCTGTATGTTGTTGACAATGCACATGTAGAAGACTTGCCTAGCTCCTGATTGATTAATATGTTACTAACATTGTCATATGAGACGGTGGCTGTTAAACAGAATTCTGTCCCTCCTAAGTTAACAGCTGCTGTGCTCTTCTTTGTAATACACTATAATGATCGGACTAACATTACTAATTACTATGCAATGGCAGTAGGTGCATTATTGTGATCACCTGTACATTTTAATGTAGTCCAGCGCATTAGTGCGACAGCAGTTGGCTACCGTTGTGAAAAGAAATTCTAAAATTTAGTGTTGGTTGTTGATTGAACATTCTTTTTTAACTTATATTTCTTTAGGAAAAATGACTAAATAGATTAAAGTGACAGAGCAGAGGGGCAGTACATAATTTTATACATCAAGGTCGGTTTTAGGGTTAATATCCACGTTATTACTGAAGCCTCTGCAAACTCATACCAACACAACTTTGAAAGTAAGTTGTCATCTGCTATTTGTTAAATAAAACTCCTAGTCTTTCCTTGATCACACTATATAAACTTGGTAAGTTTGGAGGCTGTATTGGTGATTTTAAACGCGATAAAATAAAACTGCTCTTTCCTACAGTCTATAAAAATTTTACAAAGAATATTTTGCCAGGCTGTTGTATTTGACTACATTAGACTGTACAAGTGTCTGCTGCTGCTCCATAACATTTATTTTTATGTGATTTCTCTGTCTAGTTTTTCCACTTTGCCCCCCAGTCCCCTGTTTATTCTCCCTCTGTGGGACCAGTGCCAGGGTCACAGCCAGTCAGTGCCAGTAGAGTTGAGGAGGTTGAGATGAACCCAAGGCCCGCCTGCCCCATCCCCCGCAGCAGTTGCTCTATGTCTGTGGCTAGCAGCATCTCTGCATGGGAGCAGCGGGGATCCCAGAACAGCAAGCAGGCATATCATTCCCCCAGTACACCCACAAGAACCCAGTCCCCAGCAGCCCCCACAGCCAGCCGGGCCAGGAGGAGAGCTATTTATTGTGCTAGGGAAGAAGAAGCTCGGACACCCTCCCCTACATTTGACGTAGATCTATTTGAGAGAAGCTACAGGGTCAGTGTGTTAGCTGCAGGTGGCATCATGAGGTTGTAGAGTGAAATCAGGTTTCTGTGTTCAGGGGATGCAGATTATTTCCTGTCTACTAATGATGTGAAAATATTTGACACAGTTTTTCCCCATGTAGGGTTCCTATAAGTTGCATTTTATGAATCTGTTTTTTTCTTGCTTCCACACTGATCGGAGTAGACGACGACTCCGGTTCGGCCGCTGCACCGTCGTTCCCGCTCTGCTGGTGGAGAGAAGTGGGTGGACCACAAGCCCTCCTCCAACCTGGACTTGGGTACAGTTTTGCAGCCCGTCATCCCCAATGCCATCCAAGTGTCTGCCCCCAGTGAGAAGGCCCTGTCCAAGTGTGACAGATATGTGTTAACGCACCAGGAAGTTGCCTCTGATGGCGAGATACAGACCAAACTTATTAAGGTAAGTCTGCTTAAAGAACAAGATTACATGTACTGCACTAGCTAAGTCATTTTCTGCAAATGCAAAACCTCAACTGTGTGTTTACAGAGTACACTTGAGTACACTTTGCGTAAACTACTACATAAGAGACTGTGGCCACTACTCAAGACATGCTCTTCATTTTCCAGGGCGAGGTGATCAAAACCAGAGGAGGAGGACAGGCTGTCCAGTTCACTGACATCGAGACGCTGAAACAGGAGCTCACCACTGTCCCAAGGTAGCAGTTCATTGCCTGTTATTAGCTACTGATTAGCCAGATGTTATACTGATGTTTTAACATTTTGTATGTGTCACTATTTGTTTCTAAGCCGCAAGAGAAGATCTTCAGAAGGCACCCCTGCTAATGGAGATCGAACTGATGTGGAGAAGAGGGTAGGATGATTAATACTGATTAGTATCCAATATTAAACACTATCCCATGTCTATGTTAATATATATAACAGTAGATTGATCATGAAATTAACCTCTCATAAATATGGAAGGTAGAGTTGGCTAGTCAGTAACAGTATAAGTCTGTCCAGTTTTCATGAGTTAAGAGCATTTTACGATCTGGTAATTCAGTATCAGTCACATTTAGAGGTACTTCTAAATTTCTGTCCCCCTTTATGTCTGTAAATAGTGGCAGAGAACACAAGACAAACTCTTTTCAATTTAATGTAACCCAGTACATCACATAGACTGACAACATCATGAGTTTAATCTACACATCTGACAATGTCAACAAAAACTGAACAAAAGCTTCATAAGATGGAGGGAATGTTTTTATTTGGTTAGAGATGTACCTGATAACTTTAAAATCCAGCCCAGGTCATCTCATGCAAGATTATTAAAACATATTTCAAGTTTCAGCAACAAAAACTGTTCATCTATAGTAATCTGTACATTGTGTTGCAGCAAACGATGGCCCATCATTTAAATGCATATTATGTAATTTTCTGCCGCTAGGGGTCTCTTAATCAAAACAATAACAAAAGTCAGTTTGATAACGTCATGAAGTAGCGATGCCATTGACTGCCAACCAAATGAAACAGACCGTTACCTTGATTAAAAGCACAGATTTCTCTGGGTTTGAACATTATTGGAAACATTTGGGATAATATAAGTACACAACTCAACAAAATATATAACATAAGTCTAGTCGTTTACATAGACATTTACATACATAGACATTTTAATGCGGAAAAGTTACATATTATACCTTAATTAAATAAATGCGTGGTCAACACTTTGAGGAGTATATTTGGTCTCACTGTCTTTTCTTCACAGTGCTCCGTGGCTTTGGAGATGAGGGCTGGATCAAACATGGGTCCTGGTTATGAGCATCATGGAATCACCAAGTAAGCTTCTGTTTGTATTGATTACACCTGAGAAAAGCATTTTGTTTTTCCTGACATTAACAACTGTTCTGTTACAGGCGCAGAAAACCCTAAGCTCAGCTGGCGGCTGCTCCACTGGTCACTCCCTGATATCCTCACCTGGCTGTTGTGCAATAGTCTGAAATCTTTTATATTTCTCTCTAGTGAAACTATTTAAACATTTTCCATGCTTTTTTTTTATGTATGCAAAAGTGTATATACAAGGGTCACCAAAGTCATTTTTTAAAATATTTTATATATTGTGTTTGAACCTATAAAAAAACAAGTGTTATTTGAATCAGTCAAGGATGGTGGCAAATATTTAGTTACTGTTACCCTGCTGCTGAAAGGATCTGTTTGTGTGTGTAAAATAGTCACATTTGTTACTTGGCACATGTGGAATTCATTCATCATTGCACATAAGAGAAGTTGTTGTGATATTGGTTTGGTTTACTACATACTGTCTGCTGGAATAATAGTGAGCTTCAAATTAAGACTTTTAACAATCTGTTCATTTTGAATTTCTTTCTTCATATATAAAATGTGCTTCTGCCATTGATAAACTGAGCTCTCCTTCCTTCACCGTACACTCCAGGGGAATAAAATTCCTTTGAAACACCAGTTTGTTGTAAGCAAATAGATTAATGTACAATGCAGCATTTACAGAAGAGCACAATACTTCAAACAATCAGCACCAGGAGCTGAACACTAGATGGCAGCACAGGACAGCTGTCCATTATAACTCTCGAACATATGGGTTCAGTTACACTGCAGGAATAGTTGAGGCCTGACTGCTGTGAGGAGACATCCTTCATACTGAACTATTCTGCTGGCATGATGTCAATATGACAGGAAATGTGAGCTTTATAAATGTTACTTAGAAGAGGCAAAGATTTCTGTATCTCATTAAAGAAGCAACCACATGCCGAATAAAACAACACATGAGCAATATGTAGCAGCACTGTTGATAGGCTAATAAGGAGAGACTACCCATTTATTTCAAAATGATGCTTGAAAAGAGATTTAATGTTGAGTTAGAGCGCTGGGCTGTCCTGTGCCAATAGTGTAGCAATATTCTCTGTCATATAAACAAAGTCTGCTTTCAATTACTTTGCTGAAATTGCTTTCCTGTGCTCATGCTTGATTAGATATTCATTATGTTAAACAAGACACCTTGTATATAAATCCATATTAAATTAGTCTGGTTGGCTGCCTTCACGCACAGTCAGCTGGGTCCCAGACATTAAAAAGTCTGAGTGCGTCCTGGCCGTCAGTGCAGGGTGGCTGGTTCTCGTTTGGTAGTTCAGTCATGACGCAACTCTTCTTTTTTACTGTTGAGACATTTTTTCTGCCAACTGATGGACACAGACTAGTGTTTGCATTTGAAAAAATGGCGGAAAAAGTGTTTAGATCTTTAAGTAAATGACAACAAAACCACATCATAAAAATACTGAATTGATAAGTGGAAGCAATATAGTATTAGCAGCCAGGTGTACTTGAAGTATGAGAAATTACAGTACTTAGGTGACAAAATGTCCCCTGTGTTACATATTGTATTTTAAGTGATGTAGAACTTTATAAGCAGTGTTTGAATTACTTAGCATATGGCAATAATCTAAATGAATTACATTTAGAGATGCAACAATTAGACGATTAATTGACTATTCAGTCGACAGAAAATTAATCAACTGTTTTGATTGTTGATTAATCATTTTGAGTCAAAATTCTCTGATTCTAGCTTCTCAAAAATATGAATATGTTCTGGTTTATTCAGTCCTCTATTATGGTATATTGAATATTTTTGGTTGTGGACTGTTGGTCAGGACAAAACAAGACATTTGAAGACGTCACCTTGGGCTCTGGGAGACAGTGGTCGACTTTTTCCACCATTTGCTGACATTTTATAGACCAATCAACAAATCGATTAATTGAGAAAATAAGAAACAGATTAATCGCTCATTAAAATAATCGTTAGTTGCAGTCCTAATCACATTTTACAACCTGATCAGATGTTTTTTATGTAAAATATTGATATTTAAAGTTGCTAGTAACGATATCTGTCGACTGTATGTAATGGAATAAAAAGTAAGAGTATTTACAAGTATTTATCTCTGAAATGTAGTGGAATAAAGTGGCATAAAATGGAAGTATTTAAGTATCTCAAATTAAAAACTGCACTTAATTACAGTTATGGAGTAAATGCACTTAGTTACTTTGCATCACTGTACTTGTTTTTGCTACTTTTTTATGATGAAGTACCAAATTATATTGTGAATTATTGCTTGAATAACAATCTACAATGCATTTTAAACCACTATACGCAGACATGAGTGTGAAAAGGCCCTGAGCTTGAAAACACCAGCAAAACTAGAGCTTATTAAAATGTCAGTGACCCGCTTCACTATCTCTTACCAACTGGTCATCACCAGTACGATGATCAGCTGAAGCTAGTGGTACAGTCATCTCAGCTTTAAGTAGACAGTTGAAATCTCATCTGCTACCAGTCTGGCTGGGCTTCAATTGGAAAGCACTGGAGAGTGACTAACATGGAGCCTCTTGGAGAGGGTCAAGAGCCCAGAGCAACCAGTGGCCATTAAATTCACTCCTATGAGATATTGAGTGCTTTGCTTTTTGACCAGGCTCTGTTTGATGTGCTGCACCACACTATTATCCCCAGCTCCTCACTGCGAGCCCTCCACCACCAAGTGGCACGAGTATTATAAAGATGTTATTACAAAACTCCTGTTTGAGCCTCTGATCAACATTACTTGATTCAAAGAGACTCTTGTGGAAAATAAATGAAAATTGCACACAAAGGCCTGAAGTATGCATAAACCAAGTCTTTAAGACACCACCATCCATCCATCTGTATTGTAGGAATACATCATTCTGAATTTCAAGCTTCAATACTTATCAATGTTATTAAACTTGCTGGAGGGAATTCGGATGTTCTACTTGAATACACACAGTCAATTAGACCATCTCAGATTTTAAAAGAGCAAGCCTAATTGCAATGTTTTATTGACTCTTTGCTTGAATGACTGTGATAAAGAGGTTTTAAGCTGCCTTTTGGCACAGACAGGATGAAATAATTTTCACACTAATCCATGATGCTGATGAGGGCCATTCATAATTAAAATGGTTAAAAAAATTATATATATATATATATATATATATATATATATATATATATATATATATATATATATACACACACATATTATATATATTTTTATATATATTTTCTACTTCCTTAACACATAATTTTACTCACTGATGGCTCAAAAGTCAAATCTTTTTCTAATTAAACTTGCAATAACTGATTTATAGTCATGCTAGTAGCATATAGCTTTACGGTCAATGATGTCAATCTGTCTATTGGTTGGTCAACTACTTTTCCAAACTGAAATATCTCGACAATGATAAGATGGATTTCTATTATATTTTGTACAAACATTAATGGTCTTTAGAGGACGGATGCCAATAACTTCGGTGATCTCCTGACTTTTCCTCTAGCGCCTCCATGAAGTTCACTTTTTAGTTCTTTATTGAAATTTCTCCAAATATATACCTCAGCCTCCGGTGTTTTTTGTGTTTAGCACTAACAAGTAAATGTTACCGGGCTAACAAGCTAAACAAAACACTGTCAACAAGCTAAACATTATACCTGCTAAACATCAACATGCTAGCATTATCATTGTGAGCATGTTAGCATGCTGGTGTGAACACTCAGCTCATGTACAGTCTCACAGAGCTGCTAGCAGGCTGCAGAAACGAGCTGTGAATACAACATTGATATAGGAAAAAGTTATTGGCAAACAGTTACCAATTTACACATCCATCAGACGCGAAGATGCAAAATTAGCATTCATTGGAGTTGTGTTTCCAATATTCTTCCAATACTCTTCACTTACTCCTGAGGGAAATATCCGACTCTTTAGCTGCTAAATGCAGCACTGTGTTCACCAGACAGTCGTTACATTGTCTGTTTGCTGTTTGGTGCAGGGTAGGTGCACAGTGGGTTTTTAAGAGCTTTTTTTTCTGAAAATATCTGCTTTCTTTGGCTGAAAACAACAATACAAGAGTGGTGGGAGTGAATCAAACAGTACCATTGTACACCAGAAAACCGAAACAATGAGGACGCTTTAAAGCTCCCTAGATGTGAAGGGAACTGCAGAGTTGGGTGATAATTGTTTAATACTGTGGGTTCATCTCTAAGACAGATCTTTTTCACACACAAGTAGTCATGTGAACCTTTTTTGATATAAAAATATTGATTATAGCTGCTTTAATATAGATATTTGGTATTTTGTTTTGTCAAATTTGACTCTGGCAGCAGGTTCATGACCTCTTCCTTCGTACATGATTAACACGCTGTACTGAATCAGGCTATGAAAAGTGGGCATGAGTTTAAATAGGTGTGATGAAAGCGTAACCCTATCCAGCAGGACTATACTTGGCTGTACGGGGCATCTGAGGTATGATGGCGGTTTCAGTTGCCTCCCGAGCTGTATCATAACAACCGAATGGTTGCTGATTTGAAGGACATGTCGAGGCAAGTACCTCAATCACAGCCAGAGCTGTCCTTTAAACCAGAACCTATTACAAGGTTTTCTGCCTTCTTTTAGTGGCAAAGATAACAATCCCTGACAATGAAAGTCAATTAGTGGGAAACACGTGTAAATACTGCATGAGAGCTTTGGTTGAGCAGGGTCTGTACACTACGTCTTCATATGTCAAGGCTGTGGCTGCCTGCCAGCTAAATGTGTCGGGCCAGAAAGATATGCGAATGCAGATGAGTGTTGACAGCCAGTCAATTGTCATTCAGCCCATCTCCCAGCCTCTCGGGACTCATCTAGCTTTTTTTTTTTCTGCGGGCTCCTCTTCACTGCTTGCTCAGCTCACGCTCCTCTGCCTTAATGCATACTAACACGCACATTGGAGGCATGAGGCACCGTGTTCAGTGTTAATAAGAGGTAAAAGCTCCCACTCTCTTTCTGCTGGTGCGGCTGTTACGAGCAGATGGGTCAAAGAGTCACAAACTCGCAGACTCCCGCAGGTGAAGTTTGGTTTTTCAGCTGTTTAGAACCACATTGGATGAGAATTGCTCTGACCCTTAAGTGCATGTGGTTAGTGGTTCAGAATACCTCATCCCATCTGCTGCCTCCTCCTTCTGCTGCTGCTGCTCTGCCTTTAGTCCTTCATGTCACTTAACTGCTCCATTCAGACTCTATCAGACATGCTACATCTTGCTTATCTGTATTCTTACTTTACAGAGATGATGGCTTTTTCCAACGACGACTGTAACAGATGTTAAGTCTGTCACTATGCGTTTTATGTCCTCACGTCCAAGTTATCATTTCGAGCTCAAGTTGTAATGAGGAATCCATTTGTCCTCATGCTTGTTGTTGTGGTTACACATCAACACGGAGAAAGTTGACCTCTGACAAAAGCAATTCAAGACATGACTGATTTCTTGCTGAAAATATTGGAACCCATTGTTGTGTTCATCAGGCTCATTATAGCCAAATTGAGCTGAATAGTGTTTTTTCCTCCCTGTCTTTGTTCTTGGCAGTCGACTAAGTGCTTGCAGCTGTCAGTTGAGTGCATTCTCCTTGCCCAGTATATGTGGCTTGGCTGCACTTTTAGCTGGCTGTGTCCTCACTGTGGTGACAGTGTGCCATGACTGATTTCCGTTGACTCACTTTCATTGTAACCACAATGTGTCCC
The DNA here is from genome assembly GCF_914725855.1 of Thunnus albacares. Lineage (NCBI taxonomy): Eukaryota > Metazoa > Chordata > Actinopteri > Scombriformes > Scombridae > Thunnus > Thunnus albacares. The sequence continues at coordinate 20,050,034 of NC_058112.1, read as the reverse complement.
TCGCAGAAAAGTCTGCCTGCTTTTTTACAAGTGGTTGATCTCATCTAGTTAACGCTGCGGCGTAACCGGGCTTTGCGTGCAGTTGGCTGATTATTTAAGCAGCGCTCCAAGCAGTTTGCTGATGAAATGAAAGGAGAGGAGATGCCAGAAATGATTGTACTGACAATGGTACAATGCAGCATGATGTATGATGACTAAATGGTATTTGGATGTGGTGGAGGTTGACTCAACTTTCTCACATCACATGAATCTTCTCGCGTCATTTCTGCAAGTACAAAGACTAAATGAGTGTTAAAAACACGTCTTATTAAGCTGCTGAACTGATAACTGAGGCCTTGTTTGCTACAGAGAGAGGGAGAAAGGTATTTCAAACCCTTGTCCTGCCAGAGCTGTCATGCAAATTACTCACACTGGAACCAGCTTATCTGAACAATCATAGGTGGCATTTGGAGGAGGGTGAAATAGCGCCACATGATTTTCATATCTGCATTAAGCTCAGTCAGGTAGCTACACACAAACTCCCACACAAAAGCAAACACAAAAGCCTCTTTGAATGCACACATCAGCTGTTTATCTTAAAATAGTTCGCCACCCTGCTGCTCTTATCCAGTACCTTGCACATTGCACTTTGTAAATAGTCAGCAATTACAGTACACATGGTGCATTAAGGAGTTGTTATTTAATTCATTAGATATTGCTAAGTTGAAAGTTCATTCATTCGAACAAAGCAGCAACTTTTATCACACAAGGCCAGGTATGTGTATGAAGGCTGAGATTACAGCATCCGTGCGCACAAATAAGATTAGAGCGCAGGCTGCGACTGCTGTTGACAAGGTGAACGGGACAATTGTTCCAAAAAAGCAACAACGCTGGATGACAGTGAGTTCATGTAATTCTCAGAGCATGCTATTTTCATGGTGTGTTTATCCACACGATTAATGGCTGCTCAGATTTGCTTTTGAACATTACCTGAGGAACACATCTGCATCAGGCTTACTGGATACTAATGATCCAGCGCATGCCTAATAAACTGAAGTGAGAATTCAAATGAGGCTCAACCTGCCTGCGAGGCTAGCTTAAGCAAACACCAGGACAGCTGGCAGAGAAATCATTGTGACTAATGGTCTCAGTGTGAGACAGGAGCAGGGCTGTGGGTGGTTGTTTTACCATGCTAAGAAGAACAGACTTTGTTTGTCTTTCTATAGCATACAGCGTGACTGTGTGATTCTGGAAACGTTGGCTTTGTTTTTGTTTGCTTTGCTTTTCTTGCCACTGTGCTGTGACACCAGGAACAATCAAAAATGTACTCGTTTTCCTCCTGAGAATGAGGTGACCTTATAAAACGAGCTGTGTGAATGCTTTTTTAGAAATACAAATCTCAGATTGTTTATACTGTCACCTGGAGGGGTGGTGCTCTTCTCTGTCAACTCATGTTTTGACTTTATTTGGATTCTGTTCCAGCTCCTCCACTGTGGTAAACATAATGCTCTGTGACCTGTCCTCGGGGCAAATGATCCGATTTGCTCTTCCCTTGTCTTTTACTCCTAATCGCATCCACCTCAGAGCCAGAAAATGGTTGTGCAGCTGTCATAACTGAAGCACAGGGCGGCGTGATGGGAGAGCATGTTTTTGCTATTATCTATTCTATCTGAGCCAGAACAGAATACTAAACCTCCACTGCATCTCTCTTTCTCACAGACCGCTGCATGATCAATACCCACATCAAAGGCTCTGCGGAGATAGCAGGATTCTTTGAAGCATGTTTGTGGAGCTGGATTTGCTGAGCTAACACGGTCCACACAGAACCCCCTTGAATAAGCTTGTTTGGCTAGCATCCTCTCTGTTTGTAGAAGAACTGAGTGGATTCTAATGGAGAACAGACAAGGCCTCTCCCTTGTCTTTTTCCTCCCTTTGAGCAGATAAATGCATCCGTTGTGCCAGTGCTTTTTGCTCATCTGACATATGCTTCATTGCATGCCAGCTCAAATATTTATCTAATATCAAATTGGCTGTAACATTTTGGAAGCAGTGAAATGCCAGGAAATATTTCTCATCGAGGACACAAAGTAACTTGCGTCATGTTTTTTTGCAGTGCCAAGTGCAAATACGCCGGGTAATTACTGATTGAAATGAGATGGAGTGCAGACAACAACAGTGTTGTTATGTGGTTACCTTGTGTTGTGACTTGTACAGGCAGACAAGAATTTCCAACTGTGATTACTCTGCACTTAAAACACAACCTGCATCCCTGGAAAGCTATTAACTATTTACAAAAGTGCTTTCCGTCTCCTAAATGGGAAAACAGTTCATTTGGGACCTTGCTAAGTGGGTATAGAAAAGCTGGGGGTGGAGGTTCATCCACAAAAAAAACGCACACACACATGAGCACATAACTCTTGCCAGCCAGTGAAATAGAGTCAGCAACTCTGTAAATGATGGAGCAGGGACTGAATCATCTCTGCTCATGCAAATCCAAGACAAGGATGAGAAGTCCTTTCATATACATTACAGAATAAACCGCATTTGTGATGCTTTTGACTTTTTAAATTCACATACTGTTGAATCTTTTGGTAAGTAATTGCGCTATTTGGCATATGCAGAGCGAAGGTTGGACTCTCCAGTCAGCTGTGGCTCATTTGAAAGTGAAATGTGGGAAAATGCTGACATCTCTTTCTCTTCCCTCCCAACACCAGGGGCACCACTACATTTGCATCCTTGTCTCTCTCTCAATCTCTCTTTCTCTCTCATTTACATTATGGATGGTTCATTTAGCTTACATGACCGAGTGAATACATATCCCCGGGGCAATTCAAAATATCATGAGGGCCTGTAGGGATAAAATGAAACCACATAAGCAGAAAAGACTGCTGCACCGCCATCTGCAGCAGCAGCCTTTTATTCATCTTTTCCCGCCTTTCATTTGGTTGACAAACATGGCCTGCCCCTGACCCAGATGGCTGGACTCAACAAGCAGTATCACATACATAGAGTAACAGATGATTTACAGAAACACCATGAAAATTTATTGCAGAATTGACCATTCGTTAACCCTCTCTTTCAAACAGCAATTAGACACGACAGGTCTGTCATGCTTTGGATATGTCCACATGTTGAAACAGTGTGCATGGTGCTCTTGAGATGCACATTATTTAAAGAGTTTGGAGGGTGATGTCTTTTTTGTTGTCTTTCCAAAATCCAAAAACACAAGAGTAAAAGTGTAAGGAATGGTGTGTTTATCTGCTGTTTAGCATGTCCGACTAATGAACTTACTTTTATTTAATAACTAGCTTACTACCAGTTGTGACTGAGCATTGCTTTCAAATGCAAGGAGCAAATTATTAACTATCTACAAATATTTGTGGGTTTACAGGTTACCTACTGTTTCGTATTTCCTCACTTGATGCTACCAGAGTTTAGCTTAACATTAGCAGCTTTTTACTGGATTTGGGGATGTTTACAGTTCAGCGACCCCAGCCAACCTTACCCAAGATAGCGTCATGTTAAAAAAGCCTTTTCTCTTGTAACGTTAAAAGTGACCACACAAGGTCTAAAATACAAACAAGTATGTACTTTAAGCTAAGAAGCTAAATAACAGTCTAAATCTTACATTTTTCCTCATCATACTTATAAGATTCACTAGCTCCACCTCACAAGACAAGAAAAATGCTCTCCCCATGTTTTCAACATTGATTATGCATGTAGTTGGTTTGAGATCCACCATTAAACACAATGAAGAAGAAGAAGAGTACGCTTACGTCATCAACTACACAACAATTATGTTGTCGCTCAAGTATAGAAAAGCACACCAATTGCAATATCCCAAGCCCATACAATGGAGTTGACCTTCACTCTATGCCTATTATATTTTTGTGTGTAATGTCCAATTGTGATTGTATGTTTTCGTCTGCCCAAACTTCAAGCAAGCATTTAATTCAAGTAGACCAGAGCGATCCTTTCACAGCCATGTTTGAACGGGACAGTCGAATAATTATGACGTCGCATTCTAAATAGCAGTCCACTTCTGTGTTTTACAGTAGTTTTCACACTTGATGCAAACCGTAACTAAGTACACATGAACCGTACACAAGACCACTTTTTCAACTTTGTGGTACACAGTGTTCTCACTAATCAAATGAACTGGACTTTGGGGTCAAATACCTGGGTCCCTGATGTGAAAAACCTCCTTAATTAGCCTCAGTCCTCTAGCATATTATCATTTATGTAGCCATATTGTCTATTTTTAAGACCCCTTTTTTTTTTTTTTTACAAGATTCCAGTTTTAAAACGAGTTGGAAACATTAAAAAGTGCACTAGAGATGGCATTTTCAACTAACTCATGGAGCTAATGTTAGCTTAATCAGCTAGCTAGCTACAGCTGATAAAATCTGCTAGTGATGGTTGTCATTTCAGCTGGCAAAATTGACAGTCACTGGGTAGAAATGAGAAGCCTGCTTTGTCTAACTCTATCTTATATCAAGGACACATGGTTTCAAAAATAATTTAAAATTTTTATGGTATATCTGCCACCTTTATCATTTTTAACTGCATATTTGCCATGCTGGGAAAATTTTCAATTTAGCAGCAAACTAGAATGAGTAAGTCTGTGAAATGTGTGAGAGTGACAGAGAGATAAAGAGCAATACTAGTACGTGAGTAGGATAACTGAGTAGTCGAGTGGGTTCGCTTATCTGTGTGTGTGTGTATGTGTGTGTGTGTGTTTTATGGTTGGGTAGAGCTGTTAACATTATAGCTGCAATGTGTAACCGAAGATAAGAATTTAATACCTGCATTCAGATTAAAAACGTGCTTTGGCACACTAGTGCAAGCTTTTATTCCAGCCGCCAACAAGTTTGACAGCACTTTGTTTTCATCACAGACACACAAGCGACACAATGGTCCTAGTGACACGCCGGTTTTATAGCCTCAAGGACTCAATGAGCTTTAATGACAGAAAAACCACACGGACATAAAAAAACAGCTTTGAGACAACAATGCCGTGTGTGAATTCACAAGAAGACAATTTCACAAGTGGCTGTCATTGTGTATCCGTGATAAAAAGTCGCAAACTGAGAAAACATTTGTGTAGGGAACAGATTGTGAGCGCCACCTCTGCACCTTCAGCCCACTCACTGACAATCATCAGTGGCGGTTCTCCTGCTCTGCTTTATATTAACACCACAGCTCCAGCCTGGACAGGTCCACGGCTGTTATCTCAATGATGTTCTAATTCTAGTCAAACAGCTCTGTGTTTGACTCAATAGAGGCAGTGTTAGTCAGGAGAGTCAATATTAGCAGAGCACACAGAGCAGGGCTGGTGTTAGGAGAGAGACAGAGAGTTATGTGTGTGTGGTAGTGAGTGTGTGTGTGTGACAGGATACATGGTTAAGTGTGCTCTGTTAGTGAACCTTGACCGCCTGGTGCAGTAATAATAATAAAGATAATAAGAAAAGGGAAGAAAGCAAATTCCTGCTTACTTTTGCCTCAGTGACTTCCGTGTTTGACAAGAGTGACATTTATTTTATCACCTGTCTTTTATGTGGATGTTATTGTTAGACTTCAGTCTCTCCTCTCTTGCGCCTCACTTTCCTGGCCGAGGGCACTCTGTGCATTCAGGCCCAGACTTGCTGACAGTCCTACGTGAACAGCTGAGTACTTCAGGTGAAGGTTTCGCTCTTGAAGGAGAGTTTGTTTCGGTTTATGCAAGGTCAAACAGCTGCCAATATCAACAGCCTGATTATGACACTCACCATCAGATTGCACAACTAGCACTTTAATTCAATAAATGTGTAGATGAATCAACTCAAAGCAAAATCAGTACTAAAGGCAATTTCTCCACATAAAGAAGCTTTAAATATAGAGGGCAGCTGAATAACGTTTGAGTTTTGCCTTATTTGCAATTTTGAAGTAAGAGGAAATTATAAACCCATCAGCTAACAGCACCTTCTGTTTGTTCAGTGCAGTTTAATCTACAGGAGGCTCTGGAAAACAAACAGAACAATATTGAGCTTCTGCATCTGCCAGTCTCCATAAAATGACAAGAATAAATTAAGAAGTGGACAAACAATATTCTGTTATTGATCAGCGTGTTGTTTGTGTTTTTAAGGCCCTTAAACCCTGTTTTCAGTTTCTTATGCGATGGGGTTCCACATAAACACACACTACTATTTTCTGCCAGAGTTGGATCAACATTGATTATTTCACATGAACGAATGAATCAGAATCTGATGTCAGTATTGGAAACCTTTGCTTTCATTGTCATGGAGACTCTACTGTCAATCAAATCTGATCAGTCCTGGTGTTGCAGACTGGCAAAGTTTTGATTTTTTATCCCCCAACTTTAACTATAATTGATGCTCATTTAGTTACTAATATTTGATGTTACAGAGAAATACTTCAAGTAGCTGAAATCAATATATTTTTAATAACAATGGATCAAATGACTATGTTGAACTATGAAAGCGGTCGCTCTTAGTGATAAAACCTCAGAGAATTATCACCAACTCTGCAGCGTCTCCACTGAGCTTTATAGCAGCTTTCAGCTCATTGTTTTGGTTTGACGACCCACAACTTAACGGTTCTGGTTCACTCTCACTGCTCTCATGGTGTCATTTCCAGATGCAGTAGGCAGCTGTTACTCACTGACTGTGCACTACCAAACAGCTTACAGACAAAGTTAGCAACGGTGAACATACATGTATGAAGCATTTACCAGCTGCAGAGCCAGGTATTTCCCTCAGAATTTGGTGGTAAGGATAGTGAATATTGGAGTTATATTCATCAGGTGCACACAAACATGACTCCAGATAAATGCTTATTTTGCTCCGTGACTGCTCCAAGGGTAAATAAGCCACTGTTTGCTAACAAATTTGCCATATCAACTTCATAAGATGATAATAAGTCAATATTGTGTTTATTTCATGTTGAGCTGCGCCAAAGTGGCCAAAAACATCAATAAATCTAAGTTTAAGATTTGAAACCAAATGCTTTAGCAACATGGATGTAATTTTTGCTCCTTTTGTCAGGCAACCTTGAGTACAGTACTAAAATAAAACCCTGTTTGTGAATAAAAAGATTATTTTTACTCAGATCTCTACCCTGATAATTGGACTAAATTGACATTTTATTTCACTTTGTTCTGGACTGTTTGAATCTGAGATGTGAACAGTGATTCAGAGGTCTGGAACCAGGTAAAAACATTACACAGAAAGCTACACCACTTCCATACCTGTCCAGCAAGTCTGTAACATAGCAACATGAAAACAGTGTGATGTCTGTCACACATCCAACCAAGCTCCTGCAGCAGCTGTGATGGTAGCAGTCAGTCATGTCTGACTGAGCCTGTGGCCTTGTTAGCGATAATAACTAGTGTAAACAAACAGCAGCAGTGTATTTTGAGGTCATCACAAACATCAGCTGAAACCTCCCAGTCAGCACAAAGCAGTGGCTCTGATGTGGCAAGCACACTCCTCCTATTTAAATCTGCTGACATGAGAAAAAGCAACATTAGCTAATGCACTACTTAAAGACCATAATCGCTCTTTCCCCTACTGTTAATGAATGCTAATTAGAAGTCTGGAGCAGTTTCTGGCGTGTGCTCGCTGCTCCTCTAATGTGCCCAATTGTTCTTCTCCTCGCTCCAGCTCAGCACTAATGCTGCTGTGCCAGCTATTAAAGTCAGATAAGCTATCCATCTTTAGCATTGCCAGCCAAAAAGCCACTAATAGCATAGCCACAAAATTGTTAATTTCCATGGTTTCCTTTCCTTGTTTGAGTGTTCTCTCTCTCTGGTAAATGTGTGCAGTGTATAAAATGGACAGATATTCCTCCATGGCTCCACAGTGTCACTCTGTCATCCCCGCTGCTATGCAACATGATCCATTTTCTTACCCACATTTTAACAGCCCTGTCGTCCTAAAACACTCTGTCACGGAAACAGGCTGCTATATTTGTGGGTGCCTCTTTACAAAGCCTGTTTCAGCATGACACTCCATCATGGACACTGTCATGGAAGCCTACAGGCAGCCCACAGTGCTCCCTCCATGATAAATGTGTCTGTTGCTCTTAAAACTAATACAGTAGTGCATTTCAGGAACCCGTATTAAATTGCAGGCTGTAATAATATGATCTAATCCATAAACGACTTGGCTATAATAAGGTTAATCACAACCACACTTTTAACGAGGATTAGGAGACATATTAGCTGCTATATTATCCCCATTCCAGATTCCTGTTAATTTTACAATTGATTTTAAGATCTGGCAGTTATCCCGTAGCCAATTTAGGCTACATGGGCCACAGAGGATATGAAGTAGAGGTCGAGTAGTGACAGACAGTGGTAGTAAGAAAGAAATAATGATGAATAAATAATGCATGTTATAATTTAAATAATAATTGCTTATTATAACTGGACTAGACGTTGTTAAAAAAATCCTAATAGCTAAGACATGGATGCAACTTTTAAATTATGTGTAGTGTTTAGTGTTCAGTACATAATGAGTTTTAGCCTCCAGTCATTAATTTCAATCCCTTATGAGCCTGAACACAGACAGAAATCCACGTCCAGCCTTAAAATTAAAGGTGACAGGCTGTGTATATGTATGAACAGTCTGACAAGTCTTGTCTTGTCATTTTGTTTATTTTGCTCTTTATTGCTTTTAACAAACAAAAGTTATGTTTATATTCACAGTTTCTAACCAAAATGCATTATGTGTATCCTTGAGGTCAAAAACTCCAAAAGATACCTTACATTTTTTGTTTATTTGAGTTTTTCTTCTTGTTCTCGGCATGACTAAAATTATCTCATGCGCAGAGCCAAACCAACAATGAATTGATCCTACTTACAAGCGTTGTTTGTATCCAAAGTCTTATTCCTCTGTGTGTAGACCTCTGTTGTTGTCCAAAAGCTATTAAAAACACATCAGTGAGCCAGATCGTTGCAGTGAGTGACATGTTCCTTCGTCCCTGAAGACTATTATTACGGTAGTTTGTTTAGAGACGGCCAAGACTAATAACAGCGATCACGTTTTCAGTCTCCAGAGAGTCGTTCCTTGTAAGACAGACAGTGCTTCGCTGGCTTGTTGTGCTACAAGTCACAAGCTCTTGACTTTGTACTGAAGTTGTTTTAGAAATTAACAATATAGTACAAAGTCAAGAGGTTGTGATATGTAGCACAACAGTGTTAAAACACACTGCTCCCATTCAAATAAATGGAAGGGCTGTGTTTTTACACGCAGCGCTGCTGTGGGTCTGAACGCTTTCTAAGTTACATTCCCCCACATGCACAGCGGTGTCAGCTGTACACAGAACTACTCTCCATGTACTACTTGTAAGTCAGATCAATTCATTGTTGGTTTGGCTCAGCACACAATTTGTTGACAGTAAGAAAAACATAGAAAATTGCCAGTCTTACCCTGTAATTTTGTTTTTGGCTTTTTATGTTTTGTGTGTAATATTTACATAACTTTATTACCTCTTCTAACTTGTCACTGAACAGTACATTGTTACTTTTATGCAGTTGTCATGGGATTATTGATGTTGTCGTTTAAACTTCCATTTTCCTCTGAAAACTTAAAGGACTCATGTTTTGTGTTCTGTGGCTTAAAAGTTGAGCTTCATCGTTTTCATAGCTTTAACATGACATGATGATGTCACTGAAAACTCAAAATGGACCTTGAGACGAGACCATTTGTCAACCGTTGTCTCCATGAATGAAATTTGAAGCTCAACACAACTGATTAAAAAGTCACAAAACTATTTACATGATACATTAACACGACAATCATTTATCAAAGGTTCTCCACAGTCAGACAGAGCCTCTCTGTCAAGTCATTGTTATTAAGATTAGTCATTGCCCTACTATTTACATCACGTGGTGTGTGTGAACAATCCAGTATGTCATTGATTAAATCAATGACCTACATTTGCTCTGCTGAATGAATTATTTGACAAGTCTGTCCATCTCTGTGACACACATTTTTCAAAATCATTCTGACTCTCCTACTGAGATCTTAAAGTGACACATGGTAGTGTTTCTAGGAACTGACCCATAAGGTCAGACACGTCCGCTTCAACAAATTATGTCCTCAGTGGAAACACATTTTGAGGGGCCTGGGTCATCCAAAAACGTTAATTTAAATGTGAGTGTATAAAAGTGTGAAATCCAGTGAGGACTGAAGTTGTTACTCAGACTAAAATAACTTCCCAGCCACCCAGATGTTCAATTTTGACAAGACGTATAGACACCCTTGTCTAGATCTCAGCCAGACAGACGCATCTAGTTTCATGGATCTGAAACTAGATCCATAAAAGTGCACAGAACAGTGACTCAGGAAATGCAACAGCTCGGTTATGGAATAGTGGTTTTTGCATTTTTTTTTTTTATATCCAGTATTCAAGAATAAGCTGATACATGAGTGAGTGTAAATTTCACAACCCCAGATTTTTCATCTCCACACAGATGAAAGAGTCCCGTCTCAGACCGAGGAAACCCAGGAAGTGATTAGTTTATAGAGCGTGCATGAGTAATGGTCTTGTGGTTGTGCAGACGTGCCCCCGCTCTGTGGCGGCGCAACGTGGGAAAAGTGAACTTTTAATGCTGTGCGATTTTATGGCTGTTCATCATGTTTTTGTTTGACATGCACAAAAGTGAGGTTTACCATTTCCCCTGACAGTCTGGTGTTACACTCGCTAAGGCTGATGGATTTAACAGATCCAAGCACTGCTTATATCTGCTCTGGAGACGATTCTGTGAGTCAATTAACAAAGAAGAAATACAGCTTTCAGTATTACTTTTGTAAGATAATGATTGTTTTATGGAAGAATATGAAAGCTATTTATTCCTAATTATGGTTGAATCAATCATTTTACACAATCCTGACAGAATTCAGCATTAGTGTTCCAAGAAGAGACTAATTATTATCACTCAATAACTATGAATGTCATTATGCAAGGACACAAAAATGGTTAACTATTGGCTTTTTAATGACATTAGTTGATTTATTTTAATTGTCAAATTGTATATAACTTCCACTGTTTGATTAGGATAGCAAAAACGTTTAGAATCAATTTGAATGTTTAATTAAAACAAAGAGTATCACATTTTACTGTTTCTTTTCATTGAACTTCTAGTACTGATTATTGTTCACCTACTTTGACGGGTTTCTGTTACCTTCCATTCCAATACATTAATAAACACACAGGCTTTCAAATAGTGCCTTGGTGTCGGCTCCACATGTGTTTAGACTGAATTACTTCACTCAGTATTTTACAATTTACATTTGCAAGAGTTGTTTTACTTTTTTGAATGACTAAAACTAATCAAATTGTGTTCACCCTCATCCAATCTAGTCAAATAGAGGTGAGATTTTATGATTACACTGAACCTCTGCTAAAAGAGACTAATCAAATAGTTTGTTACAATCTGAGACTTTTATGTGAGCAGTTTTTCAGCCTAGAGGTTTTCATTTACATATTTTTTTACCAACCATTAAGCATATGAAGCACAGAGTTTGTTTGTTTTTTGCCACGCTGGTGGTGTCATTCTGCAAACAGCGATGTCAGTCTGTCTGTCAGTCCACTCATACATTGTTTTGAGCTAAATGCTAATGTCAGCATGCTCACAATGACAATGTTAACATGTTTAACAGGTAATATTTATGAAAAGTCAGGCTGAAATATCTCAACAACTACTGGATGTGTAACCGTGACATTGTGTACAGACCTTAATGGTCCCCTGAGGATGAATCCTGATCCGCTGACTGCTCTAGTGCCACCATGAGGTTGATTTTTGGTTTTGAACTCAAACTTTGTAAGTCATTCATGTCCTCCTTATGATGAATTGTGATAACTTGATCCTCTGATTTTTCATAAATATTACCAGCATCAGCATATTAACATTGTCATTATGAATGTGTCAGCATGCTGACCTTTAGGTCTGCAACTAATGATTATTTTTATTATCGATTAATCTGCCCTTTCTTTTCTTACGGGATTTATTGTTTTGTCTATGAAATGTCAGAAAATAGTGAAAAATTCCCACCGATAATCCAGTGTCCCATTTTGTTTGACAGGCCAAAATCCAAAGATATTCAGTTTACTATCATGTATGATACAGAAAAGCTTCAAATCACCACATTTGAGAAGCTGCAACCAGCAAATTGTTGGCATTTTTGCTCTGAAAAATAAAAAGATTATTTGATTATCAAAATAGTTGAACATTTGATGAATCAACTAATTTGCAATTAGAGTTGCAGCTCACACCCACAGTAGCATTTAGCTCAAAACACTGTACTGTGTAAGTACGTGCTCACAGAACCAGTAGTGTGGTTTGATCTTTAGATTTCCCACCAACATGCCAATGTTCATTTAACCATCTGTAGGTAATTATTAGATTTATGTTGCCAAGAAATAAGGGAGTGATGTCATCTGTCTATGTATAACTCTGTGTACAGACAGAACTTGACTGTGTAGGCAGGAAGACAAACAAAGCAAAAGGTTCACCACGTTCATGAAACTGGTACTACTGAGTACAAGTGTGAAGCGTCACACAACACCCCCTCAGGCTCTGTGACCTTCTGTCACATCACTCTCTTGTTTCATCTCTTCAGATGTGTGATTGTGTTACAGGTCTGAATGTGATTACACTAAAAACAAGGAGAAAGAAGCAACCAGCAAACTTTACACAGTTATATTTGTTATGTGTTAACAATTAGTCAAACTGATTGACAACAAATGACAACTATGTACCAGCTGGACTGATGCTTTCTTCCAACGTGTGGATGGATGGATGAGTATGCCTTCAGGCTTCTGTGATCTTTTGTGTATTATTCTGCCTTGATTACCTTGTACAAATATGACAGTTGCTAAAAACCTAAAGATGTTGCAATATTTTCCTCAGAATGTCTTAAACCAGGATCTCAGCTCTTTTGCCAGCCTCTTCTCGTTTTGTCTTGTCACTCTCCAGCCGGAGGGAGACGACTCCACAGAGGAACATCAGCCTGATGCAACAGCACTTAAATTATAAACCTGACACTGCGGGTCAAATACCACATAATACTTGGAGAACGGTTTGCGTCTCCTCTTAGAGAAACAGTATCTACAGCATCCTGTAATTGTCAGCGGTTTCCCAGTGATGTGCCTGCAGGGCGGGGTGGTAACAGAGTGCAGATTGACAGGTGGTTGAGCAGTTAGCTGTATGTCAAACAGCTCTTTCCTCAATCCCAGATCAGTGGAGCTGTTGACTCGCACACATATCCCTTTCTCCACCCTCCACTGCACTGACACAGCCACTAACAAACAAGTTAACACGCTGTGGAATGTGGCTCAACACTAAAGCAGAGGGAGAACAGGTCTTAATGAACCACAAACAGCCGCGGGACTCTAGGGCGCCAGCACCTCGTATAACAGTGACTATCATTATTATTATCATTCCTTCTTTTGCTCTATCATTTCTCAGATAGTCTGGCTGTTGCCAAAACAACAGCTTGTTATCTGAGGAGTGATCAGCATGTGCTAGCAGAAGGTTTGCCCCATTGGATTCTCACAACAGGCTTTAAATTCAGGTGAAGTGCTACAGGTGTGAGCATTCCTTTGTACACTGGGGAGGGATGGAAAGATTGTCCTGTGAATGAGGGTAGGAAGCAGCCGCACCTTTGAGGCTCAAGATTCCTGAGATAAGGATTACCTGTGAACCAAAGGTCAGACAAAAAAATCCCCAACAATCTCTACTCCATCTATTTTATCTTTCTAAAGCAACTCACAAACAGCAGACATGTTGTTCTTTGATATGACCTCTGACAAGGATAATCCAGAACCTTGTTACACCTCTTTAAGACTTAATTGCTACCTGTCACAGGACAGGAATCTTCCCTCTTTTACAAGACCCATAATAGCCAAGAGCATCAATCTTCTTTGTGGTGTAACTCATCAACCTAAAAGGGTGGATAAGTAATCTTGCAGATGAAAGATAAGGGGGAAACCGTGTGAGTCAGTGCAACCACGTAGAGAAGTAGCTTGTGGTAAAATTCTTTGTGTCTTTCTGGGCGGTGCCGCACCGCACCGTTTTGCCTTGAGCGGGAAAGGAAGCAGGGGCGCAGCTAGTTTAACTGACGCGAGGCGTCTGATGGTGTTCTCTTCTCCCTGGCTGACGGGAAGTGGTGTCACGTCCCGGGTGTCAGCCACTCCCGGCCCTAAATCGCTCCTCTGTTCACCCGTAGAGTGACGGTGAGGGCAGTGAGCTCATCTCAGCATTTCAAAGGTGAGTGATTTATAAGGCAGCTGTTCCCCAGTGTGCTGTTCTGAATGCCCGTGCCCCATGTTTAACAGCTGACAAACACATGCTTTTTCTGTCACGGTCGCATTTATGGCTTCACGCACAATTCTATTAGTGCAGCCCCGACCATACAAGGATATAAAGAAGTTTTTATGATGCAGTTATCTCAGTCAATCAAGCAGGGTGACTACTCCAGCAATGCGCAGACTGACATGACGACACAGGCACGATAACAATGACTAAAAGAGCAAACTGTTCCAACAGCTGAGCTGTTCTCAAGGACAAAACTTTTATTTGTTGTTTTATTACTGTTTACGTGCAACAATCACAAAACTTTCTCTTTACATGATCCATGCGCTTCTTAAAATGAGAGATGGCTCAGAAGTAGTTGTTTGATATTTGAGACCTCTGCATGCAGCACACTGGGAGAGTGTAACCTTATTTCATGCTGGCTCTCAAATAGTGTCGAGAATTTGTGAGGCAGTTAGTGGCCGTCATTAATAACGGCCTAGGCTGGGTTGACAGCTGCTGATTGGAATGAAGAGCCGCGCTACGGCAGACAGCTACAAATTTCACTGACAGCCAGGTCTCCATTACTGGGCGTCAGCTGCCAAAACAGCAGTAATCAGAGAAGGAGAGAGGAGAGAAAACACGCTTTCTCGCCACAGACACCTTCCTTTTCCCTCCACTGTTAGAAAACATAAACTCACAAACATGTGTGTACACATATGATTTAATCTAACAGATATACTGTTCAAAACAACCACTGAACATCTGTCGAGTTCATCTGTTTCTGGAGGCCATAATCAAAGAACCAAACTGGTGTCATTTTGACTTTTCTGAATGTTGTTCCTGTCAGTTATTTCAGTCATGTACATCTCAGCCATCCACTTAAACTTCTGTATTATGTAGCTACATTCAAACTCACGAAACAACAACCCTATTTACTAGATATTATGTTTACAACAGAAAAGACGCCTGAATTATGTTTCCTGACAGAATAATGAGAAAATGTTTTTAAAGAACACATCTGCAAAAGCACAAAACCCTGACACTAATTATATCTGCAAAACATTCAGTGACAACATATTTCATCTGCTTTCCCTACTATATCAGTTTGTATCAACTGTACAGTATGATTAATGTTTTTTATGGTTATGTCTAAACACCTACAGCACTTTAAGGTCAGAAAAAACTTCTTGGTTAAATGTAGAAAAAGTCAACGCAGACTTGAAGCATTTAACCAAAACCACAATCTTTAACTAACCTTAACCAAAGTGTTGAATCAGCTTAAATCAAAACACATGTGGGACGTAGGACAGGATGTGTACCCCGGTCTCCAGTGTCCACCGACCACCTCCCAACGACTTCTGTGCGATACAGGAATGTAGCACCTCCATTACGGTGAAAAAGGTTTCCAGGGTATGAAATCCAGTCGGCAATTACGCTTTCTTCAAAATGTACTTGGCAACAAATTATAGTATATATATGTAATTTCTAGGAGAAAGGACTGAAATGATGATATCAAGTCTTTGCTGTTTTGGAAGACGTACATTGTTCTGCTCTGTTTTTATTTTTCCTGCATAGAACGTCCAATGAGAGCAAGCCAGAGACGTTTTTGGCCAAAGGCGTTCCAGCCAAGGAAAAATATTCATTTCCTAGAAGTATAAAAGTGGGAGAGATTTAATATCTATGAGCAAATTTCAACGAGTTGTTGCAGAGTGATGTAGTAATTTCATCAAAAATAAGCATCTGCATAATTTTCACAAGGGTAAAATTATAGATGCCGGGCAACTTTCAAGCCAAGTGTTTTTCCACATGAATGGCTGCGAGGCTGAGATCTACTAAAGCATGCACCGTGTACACTTGTGCACACACAATTTGCTAAAGACAGGGACCATTTACAGTCATGGTGGGAAGTGTAAATTACACCAATATGGTCCTGGAACTGGCTGATCATGTAACTGTACTTGTACAAGTGAGGAGAGCAGGCGCAGCATTTTTTCAGTGGGAGGAGTAAAAGTGAAAGTCGTGGCCTTGAACAGTTTGATCCCTGTAATGACAGAGGGCTTTGGTATGGGTCAACCTGTCAGCGCTCGGCTTCCACTGATCCCTGCTGCTCCCCACTGCAAGGCATGCACATGTGAACATGGTCATCCGCCCGCTGTCACACACACACACACACATATACACGCAGCTTGGAAAAATGTCTCCGGGTGTGTCCCAACTGTCCACCAGAGAACCGGTATCTACTAATCCTGAAATGTCAGACTAATTGAGATATGAAGTGAAAAGCAAAGACACTTCAATGATACACAGCGCTGCTCAAATGCTTTATGGATGCGGCCATTGGCTTGTTGTGGGTTCTGGAAAAATATTTGGAACACTTAATTTTAGCCAAAACTCTGTCAGCCCAAAAACAGATGCGGCAGCACATTAAAATGAATGATTACTCAAACTTCCTCCTGATGCTGCTCGACACAAACTACCGCTTGTACTCTGTGGTTGGAGGGGGTATCGAGGCCACAAGACTAATCACTGGTGGCTTATTTATTTTAGAAACTCAACATGTCATCTTATACAAACTGAACAAACAAACAAGTCCACAATGCACATCAATCCCCTGCAACCACTTACAGTACAGATGAACACGCATGCATAAAGACCGCAGAGCTTTCACAGGGGGTGGCAGACGACCAAGAATAGGAAGCTTCATTTTATAGCTGCCTCTTCCTTGTCAGCTTTACTCCTGGCAGCAATAAAACACTCCATAATAAAAGGCACGATCCCAGAGAAGCAGCAGGACTGCAGCTATAGATAATCCACTCAGCTCACGCGGCTCGCACAGCGTTTGCATTTCTGGCCCCAGAATTCATTTAGTAGGTTTACTTCAGCATTCTCTGGTTTTAAGTATAATGGAAAGCAGAGAGCTATGGCTTAGCTGTTGAATCAACATGAACAAAGCAATAGCGTGACCTTAGCTACAAGTGGGAGAGCAAGCTGGTTAATTAGCGCCTACTACATTATCTAAACAAGACCTTTGGAGAGAAGACGTAATTAAACCTCCAGATAAAAACTAATAAGGGAGAGAAGCTGTCAGGTAGTAAATTAATATGTGCATTTCTGTTTCATATAGACACTTATTAGAGTTATTCTGGAGCATAATGAGAAAAAAAACTTTCTTTCCACTATAGAGTTAAACTCAGATACAGAAAGATGTATTAAAAATAATATGTCATTCACAGGACATAACTCATTGTCCTCGTGTTTCACTGAATACTCTTGCTGCCTCTAAATCATTCGCTGCAATTTATGTCCGTACTTGTAAATCCGAGGTCAAGGTTACTTGGAAGCATAGTAGAAATAGGCATGTGCCATTATAGCTAGTACAATTCACACAATATTTATGACACAGGATGTCCCATCTGGAGCTGCTTCCTGTCTGCAGCCCCCTCCCGTCCCACCCCCCGAGGACTGGCTTCCTGGAGCTAGTAGCACTTCTCTGGGACATCTGCTCTTCTCCTCTGGGTGTAATGCAATACAGACGCCAACAGCAGAGGAGCTTCGGCTCAGACAAAACAGTTTGTCTCCAGATATGATGATATGTTTAGGGTGACAGCTATTGATCATTTTCACTGGTAATCATTTAATCTAGACCTGAAATGATTATTGATTAATCAATTAGTTGATCAGAACAGAAAAATAATCAGCGACTACTTTGATAATTTATTTATCATATAAATACATTTTCAAGCAAAAATGGGAATCATTCTGCTACTTTTCTTGGTCTTAATTGATAGTAAAGTCAATAATTTGAGGGTTTTGAGTGATGATATGGGAAAACAAGCAATAAATTGTGACATTTTAGGAAGGATTAATCAAAGAGAAAATAATCTGCAGATAAATTGAAGGAATTGAATGGAAGGAATTGTTAGTTACATCTCTAATTTAGTCTATACAATGCTAGAGAATGGCAGAAAAGGCAAATCAGAGCCCAATCGGCCATCTTTAAATTGCTTTGAAACCCCAAAATATTCAATGTACAATGATGTAAAACAGAAAAAACAGCAATTTCTCTTTTTTAAGAAGGTGCAATCAGTGAATGTTTGGCATTTTTGCTCGATAAATGAGTTAAAGGATTAATTGACAATACAAAAAATGTAGGGCTGCAACTAAAAGCCATTCTCATTATCAATTGCATATTTTTCAGTTGGTCTTTAAACGTCAGGAAATAGCAAAAATGTCTATTATAAGTTCCCAGAGACAAGGCTGTTTTCATTCTAAACAGTCCAAAACCAAAGATATTTAAGAGAACCACAAAGTATTCACATTTGAGAAGCTGGAACCAGAGAATGCTTGGCATTTTTTACTTAAAAATGACTTAAATGATTAATTGATTAATGGTTTCATCGCTATAATTGTGTTCAGTAAACTGTTTATTCTACCAGTGCACAGGGTTCACAGCAGCAGAATTGGCAGGTGTCGTGCTGGATCATCAAGGGACGGTGGATTATTTGTGCTATTGTGAGTGTGTCTGTGTGTGGATAATGCCGTCAGTAAAAATATCTGTACATTTGTCACCTTATGATAACCTTCTTTTTATATCCTGATTCATGGGATTTGGAGGCCTCGGTATCAGATGGTGAAGGTAGGTGTGGCCTGAGGGAGCAGACTCTAACAAGGCAGCAACCCTGATTTAACACAGCGTGAAACTACTGTTAGTCATAGATCGCCATGACAGCAGCTCTCATTATCGGTACCTGGATATGCATGGCATGGTTGTCAGAGCGATGCAGACACAGGGGATGGCCACACACACACAGACACACACACACACACGATCGCCACAAATCGGCAAAGAATGGGATGTCTGGTCGCTGTCACCAAATCTGATGGAAGTGCAAAAATCCACCTCTGGTTGTTTGACTTTATGGATATTACAAATGTAGATTGAGAGACGGGAATGTTCAGTTTAGTTTATATAAATAAAGGTGAGATAATACATTCATTTCAACATGACAGCACTAAATTAAAGGGGCATGTGATGGACAGTGTCCTTAGTCTTGGCACCTTCCAGGCACTCAAATCAGACCAGCCTCTCATCCCTGTGTCCTTCCAACGAGTTTTGCTGGGTTGCCAGTTCCTTTCTCCCCCACTGCTCAGTGTGCTGAGGGCTCCAGGACTGCAGGTGCACAGCCTGTCTGCTCACTACAGGTGGGCCCAAGAGAGAGAGCTCACATCTCACCCTCCTCTTGGCTCATTAAAACCTTCAGCTGTTCCTCTCCTTGCTTCCCTCCCTCTTCCCCCCTCCTCCTCCTCCTCCTCCTCCTCTCTCCTTCAGCCTCATGAGGCTGCTCACACCACGCTGATCACACCAATCAAGCTTTGATTTACAGCATTTACACCACCCTCCTGTCCCCATTGTGGCTACAGGGAATCTGAGGAATGCCCCTCCTCTCCCTGCCCTCAGTGCAGCCAGCATCCTGCTAAATGTGAGCCAATCAGTGGCGGTGGGTGGAGTGCCAAGCCACAGAGCACTTCTTCCCGTTGGCAGCCTTCCCTGTGGTGGCTCTGATCACAGAGCAGTGTTAACAACACGTGACCTGGCCCCGCAGCCCACAGTAATTGAGGTTACATCCCAGGCAATACCTTGATGAATAATTAAAAGGCCAGAACCAGAACTCAGAGTGACTTAGCCAGCGCCCTGGGGTCTAATAACGTGCTTGGACTGTATTAGGTAATCTATCCACTGGTGCCAGTTAGTGTCGCACACACATACACACACACACTCGCACAGAAGCACACAATTGGGCTGAGATAAAGGCAACACAACAGTATCAGTCATTGTCAGGGCAAGGTTCTGGTTATGGCTCTGCAGGAACAACATGAGGAATTATTTCAGGGTGAGTAGTGGGCACTTATCTTGCCAGTGATGTGAAGCAAAATTGAAAATGCAGCAAAAACGCTGTCTGGTATGATGTGATATAAAAGGATGTGAACTTCGTAATTAGGCGATGCTTTAAATCAGATTACGGTCAAATAAAACCTAAACACCTGGACAACATATCATTGTTTTCTCTTCAGAAAGACACAAAAATATGAAACCTGAAATGTGCGTGTGTGTATATGTGTGTATGTACGTGAGTTTTCGCACGTGTAACAGGAACTACTTTGTGACCTTGGCCACACTGAAACCTGAGTGTGGAAACACTAGCCCCATTTATAAGTTGCCATTAAGCTCACAAAGGTGATAAAGATGTACCTCCATACCAGTACCAGCCATTAAAGCCACTAGCGTCATTCGCAGGGTAACAGAGGTCATTCACACTATGCCAAAATATGACTTGTTTTATGGACTGCAACCCTGAGGATAAGATTAGAAACTGCACATCAAACTGAATCATCTATGCAGAGACATCTCCAGAGACAAAACACAGTAAAGTATAAGTAATGTGTATAAATAAATAGAGAGGGAACGAAGAATATGAAATTGTAATATTGCATTTACATTTGAGTAACTGTGAGCCAAAAGATAACAAATTATGTGTGTAAGCTTTTAGTCTCAGGAGGTAAGTAGAAAATAATCACAGGATAAATGGCATCAGGCTGCTAAATTAAAACCTAAATGACAGATTTGAATAGGGACCACTGTGTACATACACCAAACCAAACCGCTGATAACATCTGGTGCAGTATGTTACAGAGAACAGTGAGGCCCTTTCCTCTGACAGGCCCCAGTGTGTCACAGCTTCGGCAGCGAGCAGAGGGGAGCTACCAGTGCAGAATAATTAAGACCTCTGTCGAAGTGACAGGGTCACTAGGAGGTATGCAGCATAGAAAAGCTCCTCTTCTCAGCTGCTTCCTCTGTGAGCTGTCACGGCCGCTGCGTATTTATAGCAGCATGGTACAGCACTCTCCTCTCCTCTCCCCCTCTACCTCCCAGACAGATGTCACCTTCAAGCCACCATCTCTGGGGCTAAACACAGTGCTTTCAGCAGCCTAACAAGCCGCACACACAGGCAATCAGCAGAACAA
Source organism: Thunnus albacares (assembly GCF_914725855.1). Taxonomy (NCBI): domain Eukaryota; kingdom Metazoa; phylum Chordata; class Actinopteri; order Scombriformes; family Scombridae; genus Thunnus; species Thunnus albacares. The sequence goes on along the minus strand of NC_058112.1, from coordinate 20,028,730 downwards.
CAGGAGTCTGAGGACAACATCAACGTCGACACATTCACGCTGACTTTACCAGGCAGGCAGGAAGGCAGGCAGGCAGGCAGCAGGTTCTCCCATTGGACCAGTCTTCTTTACATAACAGCATAAACCGGAGTTATAGTCAGTTACTGTTAGTCTGCAGCATGAGGGCCCTGGGCTGCTGACACAATAACACACTCAGTCAGGATGGAAAGTTACAATGTCTGCCACGCCAGAACAATACTTCAGCCAGCAAACAACCCCCCAAAAACTTATTTTTTAATAATTTATTTCAATGCTGGTGCTTTTGGGTACAAGTATGAGACTTTTCATTTGATTCCATCAATAAATAATATCTTTCAGTGCTTTCTAATCTTTGCGCATTGTAAACAAGGCAAACATGTCCTCACGGCAGACAATAGAAAGATTTCTAAACTCATTTAAATTTCAGCAGAAAAATATATTCAGAGAATAAACATGGGGAGCAGTGTGTGTGTGTGTGTGTGTGTGTGTGTGTGTGTGTGTGTGTGTGTGTAATGTAGCTGACTGTACGTCTGTGCCTCAGATAAGAGACGACTGGGGGCCTCAGTAAAGTAAGCCTGGCTGACTGAATGTGTTGACATAGCTTTAATTCAGCTTGATACCAGACACCAGTAGTCTGTCTGAGCCTCTGAGCACAGGGGGTGTTAACCTCTCAGAGATTCTCAAAATACACAAACACCAAGCACGACTGGTCAGGAGGGATTAAAATAACTTTTATGAGTGCCATGTTCATATACTGTCGTTTCCACACTTGCCTTCAGTCAGCAATATAACTCATTCAAACATAGCAAAGCACCAGTTTAATGATGAGTAAACCTTTTTGGTTTAATGATCTATCAGACATGTTTTTTTTTAGATATGATTAGAATCACATTCAGCCCGCTGCAATTTCTCTGTTCTGTTTATCAAAGAAGCAATTAAGTTCAATTACAGCTTACAAACACATAAACATCTTGTACGGCTAACAGATGCAATTTATGACCGTGGCTATGATTTGATCCTTTAACCTTAAACAGATTGCTAATGTGTCAGAGTATCTGCCCAGTAGTATGTTCTCAAGGCTTGGGTAACAGAGCCTGAGCCTCTGGATGAAGTGTTGGTTACTCAATATGAGCATGTCTTGCAGGTCATAAGCCTGTCACTGCCAAAGTAGGTTTCTTTTACTGCCACAGTGGCGATAATCAGCTGATGCTGGCTGTCAGTCGACGTGGCTATGGGACAGACAGGGGACAGACTCAGAGGACACATGATCGCCTTGCTGACAAGTATCCCTAACCCCAGCTGCTCAGGCGGCTCCTCTGTCATGTAGGAGGAGCAGGGGGGTGGAGGTGGGGGGACGGGCTCAGGGGGAGGTGGCAACAGGGCCCCGCTGAGAAGGGGAGAGGGAGAGAGTCTTATGAGGGCACAAATTTCAGCACCCCTACATTGCTGTGTGCTCCACCCCTCTCAGCAGGATCTTCCCCTTTCCTTTCCCCCGTCGTAGTGCTTCACTAAAGTTGGGGCTTTAGTGAGAGCAGGGCACCGGCTGGACGACAGGCCTCAGTAACCACAGGCCCCGGGATAAGCCAACAATCAGGTGCTACATTGTTTAGGAGCGTTAGCTCAGATTAGACTGCTATTGTAAAATGTCACAGTATCCTTCCATATGTGTGCCCTCCCTTTCATACACATATACTGTATATATACCTACTATAGAGTATACACGGTATATAGTACTGTACTATAAAAAATATGTGTCCTTTCCAAAATAAGCAGCAATGAACAAATTCTTCATAATAGAATAAGTGGCAATAACAATAAGCTACAGACAAACAACATTAGACAGATAACACAAGATATGCGATTATAAAACAATAACATAAACAACATTTTAATACAATCATACAAAATATTTCACTTAAGACATGACCCAGAATGGCTACTTTAGCCAGAAAAACCAACATTACTTAAAGAATATTTTACTGATTTATATTTTACATTTATATACTTTTACTTAGGTAACAATAACTTAGGCAATAAGTGTCCCTCAAGTCTCGCAGTGTCTACACTCAGGTGGCAGTTTTCATTTGGATTCAGCAAAATGAGGTGTTGGATAATGTTCCTAGCTGTAAATAACCCTGCTGCATGAAAGATTTAAATATAGAATTGGGTCCCGCTGCTCGGAAAGCTATGCATTGCCTTGAAAAGTTCAGCCCCATTAATTAGTGTAAACTTAACTGTGGCCCCTTATAGACGTGGTGTACTCGCCGTGTTGCTGCCCTACACACTGACACGCTCAGATGATCCTGCATCAACACACATGCGGTAGGGTTTGCCTCGAGACCCGCAGTGCATGACGAGCTGAGGCTGTGAGAGCATGCTATCCCCCGGGGGGGTTGACCCCATCGGTTTTGATTGGCAGGTAAATGGCTCAACCAGAATCCTCTTTCCAAGGAATGTGCTCATGTCTGTCAGAGCAAAGAGCAGCTGGCAGGAGTAAAGACAGAAGATCAAGTCAGCTTTAAGTGTTAGAATAAGATCCTCACAGCTCTCCCCGCCATTTAACAGCACACCAGCCTGTCTCACTTTAGACGCTCATTAGCAAACCAAGAACTTGTTATTGCAGTGCAGAGGGAATGCCTGCTCATGAACAAGACATACTTTATTCAGTACGAGCTAATGCTGTGATTACACTGATAGACCTGCCGCTTAAAGGAGGCTCTTGTTGAAAGGCAATGAGGCATAGAACACATTTCATAAACACAAATAATTGCAATCTTAATTCATCAACTCTTACCATTAGCCATCATTCACATACTAATGCACTGAAATATTATTCTGAAGGCTCCTTATGCAGATTCATTGCCAATGTTCTGCTGAGCTGCAGAAAGACACACACGCACACACGTTCACGCATTCCCCCAGTCGGCGCCAATCGTGAGTGTTGAGGTGTTGAGTGTTGATGTATGCATATCCTCTCACATACAGCAGTTAAATTACCAGTGAAGAGGCCTTAAGAGCAGTGCTCTCAGGCTCTCGCTGCCTCACTTTCCCATCAGAATGAATTAACACTCACGTCACCTTTGATTAAAAAAAAAAAAAATTCAGGAAGGTTTTTTTCATAATGAATTTCTTCATAATGATTTGTAAAAGGGCAATCCTCATATTAACGCCTCTGTATCATTCCCATTTTATCCAGAAAGAGAGGTAACTTAAGTGCATTCCCCGTTCCGTGACCTTTATCTGGCTGTTTATGAACCAACAGCTCTGACACAGTAGAGTAAGTCAAAATATCGCATTACTAATAATGACTGGAAAGAATTTCTCTCAGCGATGACTCAGTAAATTCACTGCACATAAAGGTCCTGAAACTCTGACTGCAGCCTCTTGGTCAAACGATCGTTGGCTACGGTACCAGGCTACCCTTGAATAAACCCTTTTATCTTTAAATCTCCAAACTTTCCTTTAACCCTAATCTATCACCTCAGTTATCCTGCATGATTAATCGGGAGCCTTAAATAACTAAGGCAGGCTTGATTAATCGAAAGCGGTGAGGTGTTGAGATCTGGCCCTACAGTGAATGTGCAGAGCCAGCACACGCCTCGTACTTCTGTGGCCACTGCCATCTGTCTCCCAGTGGGACTTGTTCCTACACAGCGCCCCTCGCGACTATGCGGCTACATTACTAACACATTTCTGACACATATAATAACACAGATGTCCTTCTGGTACAGGAAGTCCTGCATCCTAGAGACCCAACAGACTGTTTTGAACAGCAATTTGAAGCTATAATAATAACACTCTCTTAGGTCACAAAAATGTTTGAGCAGCACTGCCACATATACATTTTTTTCTTACTGCATAAAGAGTACTAATCTAAAAGTAAGACTACGTGATATGTAGTAAAAACCTGAGTCCAATATGTTATCTGTCCTGCCCAGTGAGAGCTGTGACAGTGGCATACTGGTCTACTAATGGTTCCTGTTGGGCAGCAGTCCCGATGGCAGACAGGCAGGTCAGACAGGTGGCACACATTTGGCTGTGGTGAATCTCTTCTCTGGCAGAGAGTGTGCTCCTCTGTGAGCTGCAGTAAATGTCAACTAATGGTGTACGCCTTTCAGTCTGAAGGTGAGACGAGAAATCGCTCCCTGGAGGAGCTTGAAGGGGGTTTGTTCAAAAAGAGTTGTGTGTGGTGTGTGAGCGTGTCTCTGAGTCTGTGTATAGATGTACAGCACCAGTCAAAAATCTGGACACACTTTCCCATTCAAGTGAATGAGAAAGTGTGTCCAAACTTTTGACTTGTACTGTATATTTGTGTGTATATACTGTATGATTATGAATGTCAAATTTAGGTGACCGTGCAAACACCTGATTTGTTTAGTAGTCAGTCAAGCAGTAATAGAGCCAGACCCAGGCTGACCCTGACAGAGATCTTCTCTGTTTGCATACTAAAGGTAAGTGTCAATGCTGGGTCTGTTGTGCTTTAGTTAAGTGAGCCATGTAGCTAGCCTCTGTTGCTTTGCTCTGGGTCTTAAAGTCCAACTGAAATCACATTTAATCGTCCCTCTTTGCAGTCAAAAATAATGTCAACATGTTTTTTTTTACGTATCATTAACAAAAATCACTGATGATGTGTCTGGCAGCATCAGAAGATGTTTTCACTCAGCTTAATGGTTTTGTATTATTATAATGTAGGAGGTTGTTGGAGGCTTGTTTTTTCCACAGTAAACTGCTGTAGCTACAAGTCATGGACAGACAGTGTGTCGCTAACAGGGATTTTGAGGTGCAATGACCATCGGACCAACAGGGCCGAAGAGACATTTTCAGTTATGTTAACATGCTGTTTGATGTGCTGCAGCTGAACAGATAATTAGCTATCTAGCTGCTGACTGACGTTAGCCATGAACTTCTCCCCAGTGAATGTTTGCTTAGTGGCTCGTTCAACAAGCTAAGGTGCAGGACAAGATATGTGTTGCTGTTTGTGAGTTTGATGAGAAAGAGACTTTCACGGGAAAGATAATGTAATGTAATTTATTGAATGATTCAGTTTTTTTTATCAGTTGGCAACTACTGCTGTAGATTACATGCATCTGTTCTTGCACCATTTACAGGCTACATAGGCTGCACTCCTACAACTGTGACTATTTACTTTGTATTTCTGCTTACCTGTTTGCACTACTGAAAGTGTTTGTCGGTAATAAAGACAAAGGCAAGCTGAAGGAAAGTCTGTAATTTTGCCCTCCTAAATAGTGTCAAAGAATTAGCACCTCCACATCTGGCAAAGCTATTTCCAGTGCAAGCCTTCACTTTGCCGATATTGTTGCTGCTCTGTATTGCACTAATGCAAAATGGACTTTGTTTTTATGGTGGTGCTAAGACAGTGAATGGGTTAAACTTATAATTGCATAATTATGATCACTCCCTACACCACAGACGCCTACAGTTAACTCCCGATGTAGTCTCTACCTTCTGGCCACATTTGGCAAGGTTCCAAAAATGCACTTTGCATAGACAATAATTGTGGAAAAATGGTTTATGTGTCAGTTAATGAGAGTGGAAAAAATGCTAGGCACAGTGGCATTCAGGTTTCACACAGCAACAGCTTTGGACAGTGCGAAATATAACACACATTAACCGAGAAATCAAACATTTATCAAACTTACCTCAGGAAATGCTTGCATTGATCTACTAACTCTGGAAAATTTAGGAAAGATCAAAATGCCAATATAAGGTCAGAAAGACTAACATGGTGTGTAGATACTGCATCACAATGTCTCTCATTATTGTCAACCACACTGCAAGCTGGTACAATAAAAAACACATTTGTACAGATTTGTTGGTGAATGCACACCATCTCTAACCCTGCTGATGTCTATGATAACACTGGTTTCTTTTGATCTATGATGGTAAACCCATAATATCAAGGTGACTGTCATTGTAAAATTTACGATCACCATCGGAAATCCCAGTTATCAGTTCACAGAATTGCCTGCGCTGTCATTTTCCCCACATTTGTAGGTCGTGTGAGCCATAAAATAAGACTTCTGGACATCTAATCACTGTACTCAAGCTGTTTTAGATTTGATATTGTATTCATATCCTTTATCTACAACTGGCTAACCAGAGTGGGTAGCAAAAGGGCTACTTGCATAATCCTGGAAACAACATCTCAACTTAATAATAATATCACAAACAAAACAACTAAGAATAGCTGAATTTGTGTAATAATTATAGCTTGTTTCACACCAGACTTAAATCTATCTGTGTTATTTTAGTGCTACATTTTCCACCCATCTGATAATGACAGCACATACTGGCCCAATGATATCATAAACACCGCAGTTTAATGTGGCTATTAATATGAGAAGAGCATTTTCAGCCTGCCTTATTAATTACACACTGATGAAATCTGACAGAGATGCTGCTGGGCCGGACAGTAGCACATTATTACCACTGCTGTTCACATTTCAAGATCATAAACACGATGTAATGTAGTGAGACTTCCTCTCTCTCTCTCTCTCTCTCTCTCTCTCTTGCTCTCTCAACAGTTGCCATTTTGTTTTTTCTGCATGACTAGTCATGTAAGGTGGGCTGACTCATAGGTATTTTTATTGTCTCCCGCACAGGCTAGGACAAGGTCAGTTTCATTTTCAGCCAAATCTTTAGTCCCAACGCCAAATATGAGATGAACTATACAAAATACATAACTCAATGACTGTCAGAAGAGCAGATATGAGCTGTTGATTTATGAGAAGTCATACAAAAGTGATTAAGATACTGTTTTGACTCATGGTATAGATGTATTATATAGTCCCCCAATCTGTAGTTTTGATTGTGATACAAACAAAACAAGAACAGTGCTAATAAATTCCCTCTTGTGATAGCAACTAAATGATTATACAATAATATTACACTCCTCTTTGCGCAGATATAATAATAACAAAGCACTCCCACTGCTATTATCTTATCAGTACGTTGATAAAGAGTGCTGCAGCTTAACACAGTTTCACTGGTCAGTGTCTTATTTTCTACAGCAGAGGGGGGTGGGGGGGGGGGAGTGAGGGGAACATTCTGTTAATTGGACATCGAGTGAGGCTAACAATAAGCTATGCATGGTGAGATTTGCCTTGGAGAGCCGCGGTAAGGATTTGGAAGAAGAGGAGTTATAATTGGCCGTAAGATGAGGAGCTCAAGCCAGCTGTACACGTTCAAACTGTGACAGTGGACTCTTATTCCCCTCTTCTCCGTGAAAATGAGCTCAAGATTCGGAGCCTCGGGAGACATAATACATGTCACAGCCTACAATAATGGTTAATTTGAAATCATGTAGCACCCCTCTCTCTCTTGCTGTCTCCCCCTTTCGATTTCACTTCCTCGCTCTCTCCCTGAAATAACCCATTCATCCTAAAAATGGTTTTTCATCGTTTTCTGCCTCCACCCCCAGCCCACCCCCGTACGCCATTAGTCCCATCCCTCCATGCTCTAACGACCAAATGCATTTCCTAGATTTTCTCTATAGCAACCCTTATTATCCCGGAGCTAATGTTTTAAATTCAATTGCAACAATCCATATCCAGGCCAATTTACTGTCTCCCTTTTTTTAAAAGGCGGCCCTCCCAACACAAGCTTTAGAGAGTACGTCTGTAGAGCGGAGATAAAAGCAGCTGGCTCACCATATATACAAGCATCCCGTCCCAAAACAACGCCGCGTTTGTTCGTAATATATTCACACAGAGTGTCTCGACAATACACCACCGCCCCCTTCACATTTATAAAACACTAAAGCAAATGGGCTCAAAACATGCATGCACATCCTGACGCATATACATTCATAAATGTGCTCATACACCCACCCACACACACTCACATGACCTGCATTGCTCTCTTTCCAGCTGTAGGCAAACTGCAGCAGTGGCTATTAATGTTTCACAACATAGTGTATCTGTGTCTCCGTCTCAGTTTTTTTTTTTTTTTTTTTTTCAAGGGCACACTGCCAGGGGGAAAGCGTGGGAGGGGTTTGGTGGAGGGTTGGGTGTTCAGACACAGACAATATTTCCCCCATCTCTCGTGCCTCAATGCTTCACTGCTCGCCAGACTCAATCACATGTGCGGTGTGCTTTCATGAATTAATAACGGGCACTTTGGGGGCCTGGCAGGAACATGGTGACCACACGCTGATGGAAGTTTAATGAGCAGCACGGGGACCGCGCTGCCATGGCACCGGCGGGTCTCTCAGCGCACTAGGCCATGTCCCTGGCCCTCCCCACAGAGCCACAGTGTTTGGGCTCTCATTACCTAGATAAATATATCTGCCCTCTGGATCAGCCCACAGGCCCTGCTTCCTCCTCCTCCCCCCTCAAGAGATGCTATCACGACCCTGATTACTCTGCCCTGCCCTTGGGACAATGGCTGGGCTGGAATCACAAGAACACAAACATCAGTCTCAATTCACTCCTCTGCTAAATATCAGACCTTAGCCAAGCAGCGGCTAGGCCACAATGTGACATAGGTACAGGATTGTCCAGGCTGAGATCACTGCATGCTGTGGTGTTTCCAATTGGCAATTATCTCAATCGGATCACATTTGGATTCAGGCAGTAGCACCGGGTAATTACAGAGGTCAGTAGCTAAGAGTGTACCCTCCCTCCTCCTCTCTCCCAGTGTCTATCTCCCTCTCTCGGTCTTCCTTTTCTTCTTCTTCTCTTGCTACCCTGGCTCTCTCTGGGGACTGCCCACTGATGAGTCTCTGAGATGCAACACGCTCATTGATTTAAGACCCGCCACAGGCATTGATTTGAAATGGCTGAGGTACCAGGGCACGCAGCACCCTGCTCGTCCTAATGACTAGATCAAATGCATCACACCTCCTTAGCTGGTCGGCCCAATACTGACTACATTCCACACCAAATACAATCACACAACTAATTCCCTGTGAGACTCTCAAATGTATTCTTCGTTCCTTGTTTACTTGAATCCATAGGAAGTGAATTGATCATTGACAATTTACCATATATAAGTGTCTAAGTGGAGCTGAGACGAAAGCAAAAACAGCTCATAACCAGTACATTTAAGTACATTTATTCAAGTATGGTGTGTAAGTATGATTCTGCTTCTTCATACATCCACTCCTCTGTATTTCAGAGGGAAATATAGTGCAGCTATAGGTACTAGTTCCTTTGTTAATTAAGATTTTACCCACAAAACATGATTGCGTCATAAGAAATGCTGCATTATGACTGATTAAACTACCAAGGACTAAAAAAGAAGTTAACATCACACAGAAATTTGAATTTTCCACACTTTTTCTGTAAGGAAATATACTATAAATTGATACTGCAAATAATATACATAATTTTCCATTTTTTAAAAGACTATAAAATTGTTTTTGGACATATTTGTGGAAACTAAAGCTTCAGGCTTCTGAATATGTGTTTTCCATGGCAGCAGCTGACTGACATTTAAGGGGCCGTGGTCTTATGAGACGCGCTGTCAACTTCCGCGGTTCGTAACCATGAACATTGATACGAGACGAGAAAAAAGGGTTTTTCCCCTTTTTCAACAAGCCCACATAGTGCTGGTTATGTGATTAAAGACATAAGAGTGAACCCATTATGGTACTAAGTTTGTATTCCACTCAGAATGAAAGTGCAAAGAGGAAGCTAGTTAACATAGCTTGCTCATATGATTCCCACTAGATGCTACTTTTGGTTCATGTTATTTCAACACCTGCTAAGTCATCAGCAGCTCCCACACACTTACCTCCACTTCAACCAGCTACAACATTAAAATGCGGCTGATAACAAAGCATTTCATACATGATAATTTTAATATTTTTCATAATGATTACTTTCACTTTTTGTTGATAATACTTGTGCATTTTTACACTACGGCATTCCAACTTTAACATATATGTATGAATGAATGTATGTATGAATAGCTCCTCACCAGCTGCACAAAACAGCACATGCACAATGCACATTAATATATCATAGTGGTCTGTTCGTGCAATTTGTATTCAAAGAGTAACTGATGGCTTTGGCGGCAGATGTAATATGCACTTGTAATGAAATGGAAAGGCCTCCTTGAATTCCCCGGTGTGGAGGGGTCTCTTCGTTTTCTTGCCTCTTGCACCTCTTGCTCTCATGTTTATATAACAGTATAGTCTCAATCATTCTCTCCAGCTGGTTGAAGGTTAGCAGGGGCAAGAGGGGTAACAAATGGGCTCTGCGCACCATCTGAGAGCGAGCAGGCTGAAGGCTGGATAATGGCCTGTCATAATGGACAATATAGGCAGAACCCTCCTGAGACCAGGAAACCAAAGAACAAGTAGGCTGAATTATTCATGGTTACCATGGCGGCCCGCACAGCTGCATTACATTAGGCTCTTCATTAGCTGTGCCGTATTCTACAAAAAGCTTGAAACTAAAATATGACCAATATTTCCCATCGAGGGAAGACATTATCATAAGCTCTCAAAGGGGTTTATTCCTGCTTAAATGTGCCTGAGTGCTGACCTTCCTCACCACGGTAGGTGGGGATTAAAATGCGATTCTATCCACGACAAGAGCTTCTCATGCTTATTCTAATGATAGCTGCACTGTGACAGCTTGGGCTCGTCTGACACTGCAGTCATTTTCCACTAATAAGACACTTAACACAGGGCCTCTCGCTCCTCTTCTCTCTCTGAACACCGCAATGTGGTAGACATAAGTAGGAAGGAAAATTGCACTCAGGGTTATATTTGCTTTTCACCTATGTACAAATCCTTCTGTCATTCAGATTACATTTAGAAGATAATGTGGAGAGTGGTATAACAGTGCCCGTATTAGAAAAGGTTGTATGCTTTCTGTATGCATACAGAGGGAATGAAATCAGGTTTTTGACATAATTTTCACAAAGAATGAATCCAGAGAGAATCACTTTCTAAATTTGAAAGTGAGATTAGGCAGAGTATTTTCAGTCCTTTGCAGGATTTTATGACAATCTTTAGTTTATATGTCTACAAATTTCAGCGGCTCTCAGCCAATTGTCTGTACTCTATTTAGTTGTTTTCGCATTTAAATCTGAAGACTCATCAATGGCCTAAAAAAGTACTCCACCAGTTCTGCACTCCTATATTGTCAGACTCACGATGGACAGTTAAAAAAAAAGATCAAAATCCATGCAGCAGAATCAGAGATACCATTTTTTATTCCATTTTCTTTCTTGTCAAAACCTGACACTTACATTACCCATAATGCAACTCGACCTCCAGCAGTTCAGTCAGAGATTTGGGTGTATGTGGCTAATAGCAGCTAATGTAGCCTCCAGCAGCTAGCCTTGAAAAGAGATGAGAAGTGGGCTACAGAGGTTTGGTTACCACACTTTTTCTAAAACCACACCCCCAGATTTTTTTCATTTTCAAATTTATAATCTTCAGCCCCAACCGGCGCTGCTAATTAACCAGATTTCAGGCAACTACCTCTGGAGCCACCAAAGTCTTTATATGGCTTTTTAACCTATATGCTCTGCTTATATAACCAACCCCCAAGAGCATCACCCATAAACCTCATTCAAGAATTTTGATTTTCATGCAAATACACCGCCACTGCCTCAGGACAGAAACTCTCCTCCCACAATGATGAAAAACCAATGTGGGACATTTATATAATTTAGTCATTTGTCTTTCAAGAGATACAGAAATTTCACTCCGTGGGCCCAAATGTTTTTGGAATCTATCGATGGCTACATAATGAATAAACAGCTTATATGTTCATGAATTAGACACATAACATGTAGTTATAAAGAGCAAAACCCACAAAAAGCTAAAAACTTGCAAATTCAGTTTTGGGCCTTTCGATAAATAAGAACGTGATTATGACATCTTTGAAATTATTCTGATGTCATAAGTTTTTGTTTATTTGTAGAAAATTTCCCAGCTCCACTAACAATTTATGCAGTGTCCCTGGTCCTCTACTCAAAGATTTACACTAAAGAAGTGACACAGCTGAACTTTTCTTGGAAGAACGCCATGCTTTAGAAATCAAGGTGATAAAACATATTCAAAGTGAAGCAAAGCTGAAAAAAATGACCTTAGGCTTTGATTTGATGACATATGTCATACATCCTCTTACTTACATAATGTACACTCTGCTGCATACAGTATGTGTATTTTTTTTTTTTACGTAAACTTTTTCATCAGTTGATCTTGTTAAAGTGAAGTTGTGTGAGCAGCTTGCACCTCCCAGCTGCTGAAACAAGGGAGAGATGAATTCAGTAGCACGTCAGCAGTGCTGCTATTCCAGTCATTGAACGTTGCACACACAGGCCATGATTTATTCATAAGGGGCAGTCTGTCAGAACAGGCTGGATCATGTTGGCCACTGTGCCTCTAAACCTGCAGCTCAGGACCATTGAACAGCCAAACAGGCAGTTAAAAGCTTCGTATGACCTGGACAGTCAAAGTGACAGGTCAAAGTCAGGTGGCTCTCAATTACCAAAAGTATCTCGTTTTACAACCACAAAACAGACTGTTTTAATTTAAGCAGCTGGTGGGATATTTGACAGCAAGACTGGGACAATCAGTCATCTAACGTCTGATTCAATTCCGTAAATGGGACCCAGACACGTGCACACACAACAGAGATGCCATGTGGAAACATGACCTGTCATACGTAAACAAACGCACACATTCAGACACAAAAAACCCAGCAATCCTTACAATCACACACATTAAACAAAACATATGCCTTTTGTCCCCATTTGGACAAACTGTCCCCAATTAACTGATCCTCAGTCTGAAATTTGTCCCCAAAAGTAGCCTATGACAGACCACACACACACACACACACACACACACACACACACACACACACACACACACACACACACACACACACACAGAGTTAAGGATCCATTTTCAGGGGAAGCAAAATGATTAGCACTGCTGAAACATGAGCGGTTATTAAAAAGTCAATACATTGTCATTATAAGTGAAGATTGTTCCCTCAGAGTGAAGATATTGATCCATTCATGTGCTTACTGGTCATCGATCCGGCCAGTAATTTGCTCCCAAACAGATTTGAGATGTGAGGTTTCTATTCCATGATGGCCTGTATCTCTGTTACATTCAGCTAGAGCTGAAAGGGTTTCAGTGATTCAATATAATGTAAATATGTCTGAGGTTAGAATCCCACATCTAAGTCAGAGGACCAATCACGCACTTATGGCACGTTACTTTTTCAATTCATTTAATTATTTACTAGTTGATGAGAAAACAATCTCACCTCAAGGTCCATTTAGTAGCTGTTTATGCAGGTTTTGATCCTATCACATAATCTTCATCAGCAAAGTCTGCCTGGTCGTCATGGAGCTGCAAATGTACAAATTTACAAATTTACATCGACATCTACAATCCCACGTCACCAGGGTTAACTCCATTTGCTGATGAAGATCATATACTATGATCAAGAACAGCTACTAAATGGACCTTGTGGTGTGATTGTTTTCTCATCGGCTGTTTCGAAGATCAAAAACAAACCTCAGTTATTAAATTTTATTGGTTACTGCAAATTAAAAAAGAGGAAAAATAATGTAAGTTGTAGTTTTCATAGGCAATGACTGAGTCATCTCAGTCAATAAGTTAGAAAAACTAAAGTATACTACATATCACTAATACTACTCACCTTTTATGTATGCATTGATACTTACTACTACTTAAAGGAATAGTTTGAGATTCTGACATTGAAAATATGTGAAGTATGCCAAATATGAGGCTAGAGTCAGCAGACAATTAGCCTAACTTAGCACAGAAACTGGAAACACTTAGCATGGATCTGTCCAAAGCTAAAAAAAATCTGCCTACCAGCACCTCTAAAGCTAAATAGTTAACATTAAATATCTTTGTTTAATCTGAACAAAAACTGAGGTGTAAAAACGTCAACTTCTGGTTTTACAGGTAGTTAAGTGCTAGAGCTATTTCTTGGCCGTGCACAGTGACTTCCTGGTGCTGATTTTACCATTGAACAGAGCCATGCTAGCTGTTTCCCTTGATTCCAGGCTTTTTGCTAAGCTATGCTAACAGTTTCTTGGCTCCAGCCTAATATTTAGCGTACAGACAGAGTGGTATTGATCTTCTCATCCAACTCAGCAAGAAAGCAAATAACCGTATTTTCCAAAATGTCAAACTATACCTTTAACTCTCCTTAAATACATGTATTACCAGACCCCATTTGTAAAACAGTGGAACAGAATAAAACTCTGCTGGTTGCCCCAGAGGAAAGTATACACTACACAATAGACCTTTCTCAAGGTAAACACTTTCACTTCGTAACAGCTGAAAAAGCCTGGATGTAACTAAATTATATTAAAAAAAATATATAACTTAATTCTATTTAGGTGACCCAGGAAGCCATATAGTGAGTGTTCATGCTCATAAGCAGGTTTGTTACAATGACAAACAATGGTAACCATTGTTAATGTTTTCTTTTACACCTGTGGTTTTCATGCTGTGACTTGTCAAAACGTCTACCATGAAAAAAAAATCTATTGCAGAAGACTGTCAAACAGAGCCGCGTTTCAGTTGTTTTTCAAGCTTTGATTCCAGATCCTCAAATATGATGATTTTCTGTCATCGTATTTGACAGTAAACTGAATATCTGAAGGTTTTGGACTGTTAGTCAGACAAAACAAGCAAATTGAAGACATCACTGTGGGATTTGGCAAATTGTGAATGCCATGTTTTCACAATTTTTGAACATTTCATCGACTAAACAATCAATTAATTGAGAAAATAATTGGCAGATTAATCAATAGAGAAAATAATCATTAGTTGCAGCCCTACTCTTAAATTAAACTGTTAAATTAAAAGTGGAGATTTCACTTATACGTTTCTACAAATGTTTCATAATGTTTACAAAAAAGAAAAATGTCTAACTGTACTCATATACAGATGTATACAGTATATAGTACCTGCCCATATATTCTCATATACTCAACTGACAATTTTGTCTTTTGTTGTTTTGTTTTCTATTCAGATGAATGTCACTTCAAAATAGCATGTTAGTATTTAGAACACTCAATGAGGATAAAGTGTACTATTTGAGGAGACAAAGCTTTTACTCAACAATTGTGCTGTCTTTCAAAACTCAGCAAAAGGCTCCCGAGCTGTTTGATCAAATGAATCCCTCTGCAAATCAAAGCGAACCGATTATCTGTGGACTTCCACCTCCTGTGCTTTCACTCAGCCTCTGTGACAGGCCTGTTTGTCTTAGAAACAATGCATTATTTAATTGGATATTATTCAGAGGTGATTCAAATGCAGTCCTCGTCATGAGAGAGACCTTGGAAGATTTATGTTTGCCTAATCCTTTGAATTTGTGTGTGCTATGTGATTCAGCAATGCACTGGAGCAAAACCCAATCATTTGAAAAGAAAAAAAAAGCCCTCTTTAATATTTATAATCCCTTTTGAACTGTAAACTCCATCTGTAGTTTAAAGTGATGACTCATTCAAAGCATAATCTTAATCCTTTTTTACGCAGCTTAGTTCTGAAACCAAAGGGAACTGGGGAAATTGAAAGCTGCCATCAATGCAATAAACCAGAATCAAATACAACCAGAAGGGCACAGTCTAATTCTCATACAAGGGCACTAATACTGTTCATCTGAGTCCCTCACTGCAAAGCAATGTATTGTTACACAAGCTGAAAACATATCCAGGGTCTCTGCATTAGAGCATCAGTTTTAGTACAGTTCTGAATGACGTTAAGAATCCAACAGACACAAACCATAAAAGTTTCCAGGAGGTTATTGTGTTTTTACCTTCCTGCTGTTTGGCTTTTCCTCAAACAGTTGTACTACTTTTTATAGCCCAAAGGAGACACTGGATCATTCAGTTTGTTTACATGCACTATAATAATATAATCCAGTTGTCATGAAAGTAATCTACTTACATTAAAGCCATCGTAAGTGTAACCATGATTTGATTATCATGTTTAGATTATGTGGCAATTTGAAATGAATTCAAGGTGATGAGGCAAAATGGCTTTTATGTTACAACACAAGTCATAGAGCTTGTAGATTAGGGCTGCAACTAATGATCATTTTCATTATCAATTTATGTGTCGATTATTTTCTCCATTAATCGATTAGTTGTTTGGTCAGAAAGCGTCCGAAAATGGTGTCGATCACTGTTTCCGTCCCAAGATGCAATCTGAAATATCTTCTTTTGTCCCGACCAACAGCCCACAACCCAAAGATATTCAGTTTACTATCATAGAGGACTAGAAGAAAACATAAAACACATAAACACATTTAAGAAGTTGGAACCAGAGATTTTGGCATTTCCTTCTTAAAAACTGACTAATTTTAATTAATTTTCAGTCGATCAACTAATCGATTAATTGAATAATATTGCATTGTTGATAACAAGTCCTATAAATTGATCAATAAATATAAATTTACTAATACTACTGGCAAAATGTAATAAGACAACCACACATCCTTCCCAGCATCAACACGACTATCAAACTCATATACTGTATATGCAGGTTGTTGGGGAAGTTTGGTTTCTATGAATGATGTCAAACTAATGTCATTATTCACAACAAATTAGTCATTTATTTAAATGTAGCAAATACTATGAGTGTTCAAGGCTGGAGTTAACAACAGTTGTAATATCCTTGTGCTAACCTCTTCTTCCTTTGGATTATCTTCAAGGATCCCTGTGGGTCTCTGCACCACACTCCGGGAAAGCACTGCTGAAATACTAATGCAGGTTTGCTTATTGTGGTCGTTGTTATGCCGTCTGATCATTTGGGAGGCTCGTGTCTCTTTGTGGTGATGAGTGGGCTCAGTAAACAACACAGGTGAAAGTCATAAAGCCGTCAAACAGCTAAGAGTTGACTCAAGTCACTACGTCTCATATGAGACACAAAGTTATTTTTGAACTCGACATGAATGCAAATGAAGCATGAAGGAGCCTTGAAAATGAGCAATGACTTTCTAAAGCACAAGTAGTGTCTTGTATCCGGATTGAAAGCAATCAACAGCCGCTAACAGCTAGCCGGAGAGTGAATCGCACTCAAACATTGGGAAACTGAGCCAACAGGAAAACGCAACAAATTTATCATCTCATCCACTGATTCGGACCAGAGTGAACAAACTATAGATTTAAAAATGCCCTCAAATGCATCTTGAATGACAACCTGTGACTTTACTTTCCTGCTGAATATGCAAATAACCATGTGCACCGCAGAGCAGAAGAGTTGACTGAGAGCTTCACAAACAAGGAGTGTATTGCTGCAAGGTTGTTATGTCAGATTGTATCATATGATGTATGTAGCTGTTTATGTTCTGATTATCTCATGTATGTGGTCTTCTCCGTTCCTAACACCTGACCGCTTCCAGCGTGATTGAAGAGACTGGATTCCAATGTGTGACCGATCCAATCAGATCACTCTAAACAAATTGCACCAAAAAGTAATGACTCATCTTTTACTAAACAATAAAAAAACAACTTTGTTTACTATAACCTCATCTCCATGTAACTAACCTGAGAGACATTAAGCAGGTCTGAACATTGTGTTGTCTTTATCTGTGTCTGTTTTCACTTTGCTTTGTGCGGTGATGAATGGAGCGCTGGGAGTTATGGATGGGTTAATTAGCAGTGAGAGCTCATCTCATTAGACAGTGAATGGCATCGGTGCTGAGTCTACAACATGCTGTCAGAGCTCTGATGACACATTCCTCCACAGACCTGCTGCGGCAGCTCTCCGTGTTTATTGGTCTCTTTATAGACGGTGACCACCTCATCACTGAGACACATCGATACATCTCCGTATCTCTTGTCTGCACTATTCTATATCTTCATTTACAAAATGACTTGATGTGAATGTTTGTGACAATTAATATTAGTATATTCCTGAAGGAAAGACTTTATCAGTTTACTTCAAGGCTGTAACAAATAATTGGCTTCTTTTATTGCGTACATATCCTAAAAACTTTCAAAAAATACATATAATGCATGAATAACACTTGAATTGAATGGGAGCAGAAAATGTCCCAAATAGGCAAATGATAAAAAATGATACAGAAGGAGCCACCAGTGAGAGGCCTGTAGCCTTGATATAGGACACTGTGGTTTTGTGGTTAGATCAGATTTATAGCAGGTTGATGTGATAATAGTATAGTGAAGTATAACAGTGTAGTAGTCTTACTTTAAGTGGCATCTGGGCTTTTCTACACATATATTATATCTACAATCACACAATGGGGGAGCATTGGAACATAGTTAAGACTTATAAATATCAGATTATATACATCACATCTTCTCTTTATAACAAATTGATGAGCAGAGATGTTCTTTCCAGCTAAGCAAAGTGAATTAGATGTACACAGGTGGGAAGTCTGCAGCAAGACATGAAAAGAAGTCCATGGCACAACACCATATCAAGGACAAAATGGCAAATGCTTTGACAAATCCTTTAGTCCACAGAAGGAATGCCTGAAATCTGCACAGTGAATAGCTGAAGACTGAGTATGAATGTATGAATCTCACTCCATGTCCTGTAACTCCCACAATGTGAATGAATAGGTTGACCATGTTTTAGATAAAACTAGAAATAGGAGCATTTTTTTATATATACGTACATTTTATACAAACACACATATACACACACACACACACACACAGAGTATATATACAATTACTTAAGAGCCAACACCAGGATAAATATATTCATTGCTTTCTGCACTTCTGTTGGGTTTTCTCCACTGCTGAGTCCACTAACATTTTATAGTAAACTCATTTATATCTGCCGCAATATATAAACACACTTACAGGGACCTTGTGAACATGCCTCGCCACATCTTTCGCCACGCCGTTCCACTAAGTAGAACATCAAATTAGAGCCAGATCTCACAGGAAATCTTTCTTTTTCTAACTGGAGGAAACGCCATTTTTCACATCATGTAAAATATGAAAGATTTATGTGGACTTACTGACATTTTCAAGTTGGTTAACTACAGCTAAAATCTTATCCTAATCTTAATTTAGATCACTTTCTCTAACAAAATCCAAAATATTGTAACCTAATCTTAATCTAAACAAAACTAAGATACAGCTGAATAAACATTTAACAAAAGTCATTTAACTGAAAAATAGGGGTGTCACTTTTCATTGGATATAATTATAAAGTGGTGGTTTTCACAGGATGAGTTATACAGCCTGAATGATACTGTATGTCGATTAATTGATTAGTAGTTGATCAACAGAAAATTAAAAACTACAATACCTCAGTTACCCAAAGACTCAAGCACTGAGTCTAATGGCCGCATGTGTTTTCACTGCAACCTTCTGTTCCCTCTGACTGATTTTATTTCCACAGATAAATTCCGGCATAAATGGTTTGATATCAGAAGCAAAATGTCTCCAATTTAGAATGTAATTAAGTTTGATCTGACTGAGTCATGGAGCAGGTGTTAGTCCCTCTCCCTCCACACCATCTGCATATTTTTGACACAGGAAGCAATCCAGCACTAAGCCACAGTCCACATCTCCATAGCACCTCGCTAACCATTTACACGTCTTAATAATTTAATGATTCTGACAATTGGACATTAAAATTTCTTATTTTGTAATCAGGAAAACCACAGGAGCTTTCTCCATATTGGTCAAACACAGATCATTTGACAAATCATCCCCCCTAGCAGGCTTAATGTCTCGTGCATATTCATAGCTTTTTCAGATTTCCAATCAAAGTGGCTGGCAGGTCTCTGGTGTGAGCAGCGCCTCTCGCTCCTCTATGAATCATTCATACTGTTTAGCTCACAGTTGTTTGGGTGCATCTGGCTCTGGGAGGTATGGGGTTGGCCAAATGGAGAGGCCACATGGCGGCTCCAGATGTTTTGCTTTTGTATATGCACAGCTCATCAAAAACAACAAGCAGTGCCACCCTAGAGTCCCTGCCATCTGGGGGGAGACCAGACAACAGCTTCTCACGTTCCCTTGTGAATTATTGGAGAGCTCTTTTGAAAAGATATGAGCTATTTTCAGGCAACCTCCCTAATGCCACATTCAGTATCTATGTAGACAGGAGCACCTAGTGTACCGTTGATAAAGTTTGGGCAGCAGGTTGTTAATTTGAAGACAGTTCCTTAGCTGGAGGGCCTGGACTCAAGTGATAGCAAGCACCAGACTGCTTAAGTGTACTTGAGCAAGACAGCCAATCCCTGACAGCTCCAGAAGATGTTTTGTAGCTGCTGTGTGTCTGACCTGCCTGTATAAAAGGGGGTAAAGCAAATAGACTTTGCTCCTCTGGGATCAATACAAAAATGATTAACAGTGCTAACTTGTCTTTCAGTTTTTATTGAATTACATATAGTAAATCAATCAAAGCAACGAGAGAGATGTTTGAGACCTTAAGTTCACTTTTTGCACAAAGTTTCTGAATATCTGTCAGGTTGCATTATTCTGAGTGCTGTGTGCTCTGTTCTCTGCAGGCTCTTTGTGTCCAGCCCCCTGTGCACATCACACCCGTCCCCAGATCCCTGCCACTCTCAGTAAAATCATTATTTAGTCCTTTTGTAAGCAAGCAGTGTCCCAGATCACAAATTAATCTTTCATATGTTTCCAAGATCTAGCCTTCTGTAATCCCATCTGTATGAGACACAACAAAGCACAGCGAGAGAGCGCCTATGAATTATTCATTCATCTCTCATGAAAGGCTTTCGTTATGTCTGTCATGTTTCACTCTTGCAAGGAAAATCCATTGATCCTTGCCTTTTCTCTGACAACAAGAACAAACAAGCGACATCGCATGGCTGTACATTTTCTCACACTCCGACAAATAGATCTGAGAAAAATGCACCGACAATGAGGCAATGTATAATATGCATATGTGGATAATGTGTACACACACACATTACAAACGCTCACTCACACATACTGTATGCGCACCGCATTAAACACATCTCCGTGCTCTTAACTAATAGCTTCAAGTGCAACCTCAGGGAAAATGTTTGAACTAGAACACAGCGAGGCACAGTGGATTAAGTCACATGTGCCTTGCCAGTAATCATTTATCTCCAGTAGTATTATAATCTAATGGGCATGTCTTCTTTCTGACAAGTTGCCTTCATAATTCAGTGCAACAGAATAGAGAAAACAGCATTGTTAACAAGAAAAGGCTTTAAATCACAAGCATGGAGTACATTTCCTGTGAAATATTAATGTGGAAAGTGTGTTTGTGTACAAGGAACAAAGGGCAGAGTGTTGTACATCAATGGGCTGACAGAGCTGCAGGCTCCACAGACCGGGCTCTGCTTACTCCAGCTATGGCACACTATGTATAGGGGGGGCTGGTGCACAGCAGGGAGGAAGAGAGAGGGTCATTTATAATGTATAGGCCTCTTGGAGCGTGAGGTGTTGGGTCTGCTTAGGTTGTGTGCATAGCTCTGTGTGGCTGGTCCTCACTCTGAGCACTTGCCTTATTTACTTTAAAAGCTTTCCTCTGGAGCCTTGTTTGAAAACTTGGGAGGCTGGCTGGATAAGACAGATCCAATTCACTAATACCTCCATTTTTACAGCAATGAGCCTATCGCCTTACAAGATTTGGGAGTAGGCACAACTCTCCCTTTGAAAGTTGCACAGCCTTGTAAATCCACATTAGTGTCTTGTTACCTGTAATGTAATGAGGTTAGTCGGGCGGTTGTCTGCGGGGTGCTCCGGTAATGCTCTTGGCTGCGAGGACGGAGGAATCCGACTGGATCCTGTTAAGAACAACACAGTGGCTTTATCTCCATTCACAGCAATAAACATCTGACATAAAAAAGCCTGCACATTAACTGTAGTGCACCTGTAGCTTGCTCTGTTCTTGTCACTCATGCTTATTTCATAGCACACTGCAGCTCTGATATGACAGGTTGCTGGTGCTGATTGTGTGTACTTGACTATGTAGATTATACAGCAGCTTGCAGGATAAGAGTGCTGTTGTTGGCCCAGGCAGCCTCCTCCCTGCCTGTCAGCGCCAAGCGGAGATGAGCTTGTGGCCCGTTCTGTCTGCTGTTAATCCTGCCTGTTCTGCTTTGTCAAAGCTGCTGTTTGAACAATGGAGCTGTCTTCTTGTCTGCTAATTTAGGAACAAACATTTGCCTGCGTAGCAAACAAGCTCTCCCAGGAAGTGCTATTAATAGGATAATTAAGCAGACGGTAATGAGCAGGATTACTGCTAATTATGACAAGATTTGTTTTGGCATTTGCCTGAGAGGCAGCGGAGTGTTAAAGTCTGCACAGGAGTTCATCACTGCACTGAGCGAGCAGGCACCTGAGTAAACAGACTGAGACACACAGGGGGCGGTTGGGGGGGAGGGTGCGCTGCGTGCATGTGTGCATGTGTGGGTGTTTGTGGGGGGGATAAACAGAGGGGAGATAATAGCAAAAGCACAACAATTCTAGCACAGGATATCACTTTGCAACAAGGTTAATCCAACCTGCCCCTACGACTTTATGTCTATGAGGGGCTGCCAGCTGACCCTGCACACTGTATCCATATCCTAAAGTTAGTGACACATGCTCATCACATTTCTCCAAGTCGCAGCTGACGTCTTCAAATGTCTTGTTTTGTGAGTCCAACAGTCCAAAACCAAAAGATATTCAATTTATAATATTATAACACAGAAAAGCAGCAGATTCTCACATTTGAGAAGCTGGAACAAGTCAATGAATAATGTAGTGTTTAAAGTTTTTAACTGTAGTCCTTTGTTTTATTTGTCTGACAGTTGCTGCAGACACACAAGCAATTTCCTCAAGGATAAAAAACAGCAATAAACTGATTCATGTACAACTGTTTTCCCGCAATAAAGACCTGTAAAAACAGCAACACGCGATGACAATGAAATCTGATTGACAGATAAATACGGAGTAAAACAGACAGTAGACAAACTCAGACACTGTCGTGGAACATCTGTTTCAGTTTTCATCATCTGTCAAGACAACATCTGACTATAAAGGATGATTCTAATTAAAAATAATCTGTACTGTTTACAGTTTAGGTACATTTTTTTGATATGGACACTCACATTGCAACCTTTACGTTTTCATCAAGATCACATCATCGCTGCATTCGTAAAGGTAGATGCCTGAATTAAGGAAGAAGGTAGATATGCGACCTGAATTTCAGGTTCTGGCTGTATAATCATTTTACTTGACTTTGTTGAGGCTTTTGTTCTTCAGAATAAAAAATGTCTCACTTGAAGGCGACAAAGAAAATGTGAGCAAAGAAGCCAATTCCTTTTTTCAAATGACTACACAGCAGCATTTTCAAAAAAAAAGCCTTGTTAACTAGCCGTTTTTCTGCCATCAGATGCTGAAGAAGTGGTGTCATGTTTGAAGAAAAACGTGATTTTATTTCATGTGTATAAAATCTCTGATAATTTATTTGTATCTAAAGTTTTGCTGCTTTTCAGCTAACAATGAGGGCTAAAAGGCTAATCTTTTGTCTTATGCTAGATTAAAAGTTTGATTATTTCTTAGTGTTTTATTGTATTATTAGCAACAGTAGTATTGTCATTCTCTCATATGACAAGAGATTAATTAGACTTTTATTTCCTGGGAAAGACAGTAGTCAGAAGAATTAAACAGTGGGGTGACTTTAACCGAGATGAAACCTTAATTCACAAGATTCAATCAAAAACTGACAACAAACAAGCCTAGTTGAGGTGAAGGGGAATCTTAATGCGATTGTAGCTAAAGCTCAGACAGTGAGCCGCCTCCATTAAAGCATGCCACACGGCCCAGCAGCTCCAGATAAGACAGCTGAGTCTGGGATTTAGAGCTCCGGCTTATCGTCATCTTCACACCACTGTCTCACAGAGAGCAGAGAACACGGCCCCCAAATCCCCTCCGACTGGGAACCAAGTTTGTCTTTGGGTTGTGGGTGCAGTCCAAGTCGGGCACAGGTAGGTTAATGGGTTCTAACTCTCAGATAGGACCTTGATCTCTTAGCCTCCTCAAAACGCACACCAGCTTTGGCACGCCATCAAGACTTTACATTCTGTGGCAGAAGCTGGGATAAGATTATAGAGAGGGAGAGCTGTGTGGAGTACTGTTTCAGAAATAAAATTGCTTTTATTCCACCCAACATGTGTTCAGTGAGATTAAGGCATAATCTTACAACGTTTAATAAGAGCCGGTTTGTGGCCTTCCGGCTGAGGCAGAAAAAGTGGAGCATGCCTGCTCTACTTTAAATCCTGTTTATTGAATTATAAAGAACCTTAAAGGATCAGGAATGTGAATCATACATTTAAATATTTTATGGTATTTTCATGTCAAAGCACATCATCAACTAAAGTATGCGCTATTTAAAAAAACTTTTTCTATCCAACAATTTAATTTTCTAAATATAGTTGAACTGCATTGATGAAATAAGAACTATAAATGGAATATTTTGGGGAATATAATATCACTCATTTTATGTAAATTCATGCAAAGGCACGGTATCAATTACCAAAGGATATTGGGAAGAACATGAGTAATGATCCCTTTATTTAAGATTCAACATTAAGGAGACAAAATGATAAAATATAGAACATTTGCCACCACAACCTACATCCAAATCCCTCTTTTTTTCTCAAACATAAGGCCATATTGGAAATCCCTAACCTCAATTTATGTAATCCAAAGCCCTTGCATGAACTTCAGCTTGAGCTCTGGCTTTCAAGAGGTATTTGGAAGTTAAAGTCTCAGATCAGATTTGGACAGATTAGAATTAAGAGTTGGAAGTCTGGGAGGGGTGGATATGAGGATTTGCACTGCTCCACGAGACGGCCTTGTCAGTGATAAGTTATACTGAGCCACGGGTAAGAGGATTGCCCAGACTAATCCGAATCAAAAGACATACCATGTGAATTACATCCCGAAACAGGTTCGCTTACAGAGATTAGGAGCCTGCATGTAAATCCTGTCATACTCTACTTGGCGCTGGAAGATGAGCCTGAAAGAACAAACACAAACATGTGCTTTGTACCCTGCTGCAACTGCTGGCACCAGGTCACCAACCGAAATCGCCTGTTTCCTTGATTACAGCTTTCTTTTCCCCCTATTCTTTAGAAGATGTCCATTGGTGAGACTATCTAGGCCAGGCGCACTAATTATTCACAAAACATCTAAGAAAGTGCTTATACTGAGGGTTGAGAATAATGCTCCACTAGTGAACTGACACCCACAGACACCCACATAGCAGCCTGCTCAACCCTCCCTCTCTCTCTCTTGCTATTCCTCCCTCCCACCATCACTAAGCTAAGCTCTAGTTCAATGAAGCATTTATTTCTCTTCCTGTTTGACATGGGTGATTCTATCAAGGCATCTGGCAGCAAGTGCTGTAATACAAGGCTTTCTGTTGAGATGTCAAAGAATGTTACTCTCCGCCGTAGTGAAAGGGGGAAAAAAAATAGCTTACATTTTTCTCTCTTTTTTTTCCCTCCAGAAGTACTGAACAAACAAGACTTGTATCCCTGGCCCAGAAATGCTTCAAAGAGCACATGTCTGCTGGGACTGGCTGTGAAATGTAGAGCAGTGTTGGCTGCTTAGCTTTGCATTTCAGCCAGAGCAAGCTCATAGGAGCACTGCAGAAATCTGGGCAGATCTGTAAACCAGCGAGAGTTGAGTATGAGGCACAACCTTTATCTCTCTGCAACATCTACAGAAGGAAACGTGGAAACGTGTTACTGCAATAAAAATAAAAAAAACTCCTGCAGTTTCATAACTTATCCACTGCTCACATATTTCACACACTCTGGACTGCACGCTCATTGCTGCAGAAGCCGCTGAGCTACACAAGGTCAACGGAAGGTCAACGACGTATAAGGATTTTCAACAGGTCAGCTTTAAAATAAAAAAAATAAGAATATTACTATTGCAATTGTTCAAACATTAAGAATATTGTGTACACATAAATTCATTTAAAAATTTTAAATGAAGTGATTTTAGTGTTTTGTCATCAAGATGAATTGGCCTTGGTCTTAAAAAAATGTCATGTTAAAATTAATTAATTTCCTTAACATGCATAACATTTTTTACAAGTTCTCAGAAATATTAAGTGTTTAGAAACAAAGTATTTGCATTTCTTTTGAGTTTTTCTGAATAATGATCTCATATTTTTGTCTTAAATGTAGTTAACTGATTTATTTTTCCTGTAAATCACATAAACTGATAAAAAATATTTAAAGAATACCATCGTTTAAGCATACTGTATCAGTGATTCATATTTCAGCCACAACTATTTGATATTTCATTGTGCATTGGTTGCACCACATGATGAGTAGTTGCTCCAAATCACATGAAGACGTCATATTGTTAAAAGTCTATTTAAAGAGGTCAATAAATTTCATACAAAACAATAGATTTAAACCAGATTTTATTAAAATGTCACAGATTTTTTATGAATGCAAACATTTCATAAACATTTTTTTAATAGAAATTCTCATCACAAACATTTATAAGTGTAGGAAACATTCACAACTTTATTTTGAACAAACATTTCATTTAACTTGAAAATGAAATAAATCAATTTTGATTATCAAATCACTTTGATCAGAACCATGTATTATCTAATCATGTAATCATGCCTCATCACAAACAGCTTTCATTCATGGGCTTGTTGTGAACAAACCTTTCATTAAACTTGCCAATCATGATACTGCTGATGGATATTTGGAATCTGAAAGTGGGGCACGTGGTGTTAAATGCAGGTGTTTCTTTAACCTCAAGCATTTCTGAACTTTGCCAAATCTTGGCTGCTCAACTTAGAGTAGCGTTAAGTTGCTGGTTCAGGTTCTGAGATGACAGCATGGACATCTTTCTTTTAGTAGAAAATGACATCTGGAGTTTGTAGCAACATGAATAAGTTTTTTTTCATCCAACTGCTGCATGGAGCTAACCTTGACTTCCTCTCCCACAACCTCAAGGACTTGGCCTATACATGGAAGCTCATCATAGGTTACAATCACAAACTTGCCACTCAAGTCTTGAAGACTAGTTTGTTCCCTTGGTGGCTAAGGAGTGCTTGAGGGATCCTCAGTGTGGCACAATGTCTACTTTTACTGGCTGGTAATGTGGGCACGTCTTCATTCCTGCATACTTGCAGACGTGTATCTTTAAGGTGTCCCTCACAGCTGTCAATTTGCCAGGAATCAGTTCATCATATTGCTGAATTCTCACTTTGCTTACCCAATGGTGAGTAATAGTTCATCCTGATTTTTTGGCCAGCATCTCATACAAGTTCAGTGGAGTCTGCAGCTCGCCTCCTCGCTGAAGGTAGAGATCTGCATCCCTCTTTACAATACCAGCAATGCCATCCTGGGCACCCTTTCCATGGGACTTTTCTGAATAGTTCCATGTAACATGCCTGAACCCAGAAAGGAAAGTAACAGTGCTAAGAAAGTAAAAGTTTGCTTTGTTCCTGTACTGTGTAATGGGTCCATCACTGATTACATGAAGAACTGTAATCTGCAGGCTGGTTGCCTGAAGCTCTTTAAGTATGGGCTGCAGGTGTGCCCACACTGCCCTCTCATCATGGCGGAGGATGTCTGACAGTGTTGCATATGATTTGGTGCCATGGAGTGTGTAGAAGACAGTAGTGTGTATTGTGGTCTGCTTTCGTCCTCCTCCAAAATGATAAGCTTGTTCTTCTGTACTCTTGCAGGCATAGTTTTCTGAAAAATCAATGTGAAGAACAGCTTCAGATTCAGTGAGATTTTGTTTTAGGTCACAAAGCTGTCATGTTTGGTGGATCCAGTTGAATTGATGTATGACTAAGGCTTCTAGCTTTTTGTGAAACAGCTCTTTTAAGTCCGGGATTGTTCCATTGTATGTTTGTTTGAAAACATTTGCAAAGATTTTCTCTCCATTTGTTGAAGTTACCCGCTCCCATTGTTCCCACAAAACCCCAGTACAGTCTGTCGCAGGAAATTCAACTTCATCAAAGCAGAACTTTGGACATACACGATCCATGCATGCTTTGTTTTTAGGGTCACACACAATCATACTCATTAACTCCGAGATGCTGGTTGTCTTCAAAAGCCCTGTCTTGGCGAGTTTGTTAACAAATAGCCAGATATTCTTATGTTGCACACATGCACATGTATCTCTATCCTTAGTCTTTGGCTCTGTGATATAAAAAAGGCCGTTTTCTGGCAAATTGTCTGTAAGACATGGAGACATGCTGCTCCAACTCTGTTTGATACTGTGCATGGAGCTCAGTGAGGGGCTTTGTTAGAACTCTTCTTTGCATTTTCTGTTTATTTTTGGTGATGGTATCTTTTTTTCCCAGCTAAAAGACGACCGTTTTCATCTCTGGACAGAAAATTGATAACAGCTTGTTTTCTCTCTGCTGACAGTTTCTTGCACCCCCTTCGCTTGAATTTTTTACTTAGGCCTACTCTTTGTCTTGCCGTTAACCTCTTCTCACTCTTTCTGAATTTATGTTTTAGTTTTCTCATCTCTGCTAGCTGAGATGTAAGACCTGCTTTTTCAGTTTACACTTCTCTTTCTGCAGTCTTTCTGCAACATTTCTCTGCTTATGATGTATTCCTTCTCTGATCTCTGTCTGGTGTGAAGGACACTGGTGGATTAAAATCCTCAATCAGAGGTATGGTGTTTACCACAGCTTGACCTGCATTTTCTGGCTAGTCCTGTGCTACTTCTACATCAACCAGAACTGGTGAAATGTTGTCCATAGATGGTGGTCATCTTTTTCCTTTTCTTGTAAACACTGGATGCAGCCCTCCATTTCTCCCTGTTTCTTTTTCTCACTCTTTGGCAGCTCACTTCACTTTACATGTGGAATCTGTCTCTGCTGTTTTCTTCACTGGTAGCTGAAACAGTAATGTAATATAGCATCATGACATAAATCTATGGTGTATAGTTTATTTTATTCTTGAGTAATGATAGCTGACAGTAGATGAACATTTAACAAAAAAATGCATTTCCTCAAGGTATGAAAAACACACAAGAGCAATCTGTACTTCATGTTGCTTTGTTAATAGTTTACATCTTTTAACATACTTTTCTCTTCTCTCCTAGCAAGGTACAGAATTAACTTGCTGTCTATGGCGAGCAGTTTTTAATTTGCTTGGCAGTGGCATCTGGTAAAATAGATCAAAACAGTTATAAATGAATGAATAAATAAATAAATTAATTAATTAATTAATAATAAATGCATAATTACCAAAGTGAAATTACGTGCTCTGAATTTTTTTTAAATTCTTCTCATGATATTGTACAAAGATTAAATATAAACTGTTGTTTCTGAAATATTAGAAAAAATAACTCAAATTGCATAAAAATCTATTACAAATAATACTAAAATAAAGTACTTCATGTATATAAATCACCAATTGAATAGAAAAGCACAAAAACTGCCAATCTAGGACCAATATTGTATCTATCATGGAAAACACTCTGTAATGGTCGCACCACAAGAAATTCAGTCAAAATTTACAGGCACAGAATGGGCCACCTAAACCAAACAAGCAAGCTTCCCACAAAAGGTCACTAAGAAATTTATAATCAAAATATATATTTGTAGAAATAACTTAATATTCATTGTTTTGTGAGGTCATACCACATGAAATCCAAAGGTGGCAACTACATACCAGCTGTTAAAAAGGTCATTTAAGCCAGGCTCAGAGTAAAGGAGTTTTGGGCCGATTTATCCCTGATTCACCCTCGACAATCAGATGAGAAATCTGGACTGGGACCTTGGTCAGCACTGATGTTCATCCCAAATTATCTGGTGATGTGAGGGGTTTACAGATCCACTGCTTGCAGACTCATCGGGTCGCCCCAATAATTTCAAACATGTTTAATATTTAGGATTTAAAATCTGGATGATTACGTCACTTCTTTCCGAGCAAGACCACAATAGCCAATAAGAGAGACAAGTCCACAAGGAGACGGAAGTGAATGAGAAGACTTTTGAAATGGCAACCGCGAAGAAACAACAAACTGTTGTGCGGATGTGTTGGACAGCTGAGATGGAGGGAAGGCTTGTCGACATGTGGAAAGTAGACTGCCTGTATAACATGTCCTCCAAGACATATCATAACCGTACGGACAAAGGGAAAAGCTTTACTAAAAGAAACTGTTGCACCATGTTATTCTCCATTTTGTTTATGTCTGCTTCCCCATGAGATCACGTCAGGTGGTGCATTGCTCTCTGGCTTGATAATCTTAATGATGCAGCATTATTTTCAAATCTTGTAGCATGTTTGAGATTGGAGAGAAGAACATCTATGAAGTTTGTCCTTATGTGTGTGACGCAACCCGATCTCAAAATCAGTTAGTATTATAAAACTCCTGTAGTCTTAGCCCAGCTTTACCAAGCCCCCAGGAGCAGCGCCAAGCTTTGAAACCAATTTGACATAGTGGCCAAACAGTGTAATTACTTCCATAGACGTCTTGTGATGCATGCTGGCCCAAAATAAATCAGCGGATAAATTTTTTTGAGCATCACAACCCCTGCGAAATGATTTGTTTTACTATCAGAATTTGATCCATTTGGTCCGATCACATTTGGAAAGTCTAAAAGAGCTGCACGATTGAATTATTTTAACCCCATTTAAGTTAGCAGAAACCAGAAGTTAGCCGGCTCAGCCAGTGGAAGTCTCTGGTGCTTCATGCACCACTGAGTAACTTTCATAGGAATGAACAGGGCCCCGCCTTCGACGCTGTATCCAGTTCTCTTTATACATCTATGGGCTTTGCGAACCTGCTTGCTGCTTCTATGGATCTTTGGAAAACTGGTATATGATGCAACTTCCTGTCTTTGAATGGATTTCAAAATAAAAGTCCTGAGGTGGTCGTTTCTTGATGGTTGTTTCACAACATGATATTTCAAAAAATGGACATCATCAGACAAAGTTTGTATATTACAGTGAAATTATAGATACAATTGTTTGCAGTTTCATACAGAACTACAAAACACTTTGAAATCATGCCAAATAGGGCAGAAAATAAATTTGAATAGATTTTCAAAGAAGTTTTTAAAACTGCTGTCATGGCCAGATGGTCGCACCACATGATATTTTGACACTTTAAATAATGAGAAAATTACAAATAACTAATGGTTTTTGAAAAGTTAAATTGAGTACATATATGGGAGAGGTACTACACAACTGGAAAAAATGCAGTCGGACAGAAAATTTAGGCATCACATCATTGACCCAGGTACATCCTACTGATAGAAAATGATGAATAATATCACAGCTTAAAGTTGAAATTAATCTGTTGAGCCTTCATGTGTATAGGGGAGATATACTATGGTAATTACTCTACACATCAGGCCTTGTGAAAAATGCAGCAAAGCAAAGCTATTTTGTTGTAGATTGAATGTATGTAAATGCTTTAGGGCACAGTGTAAATGGAAAGCACTGAGACGAAAGCAGTGGGAGACGGCATAAGAAAAACCATCAAGCAGTGGTGCAAAACTCTCTGCAGCGCTATGAAGCATGCCGAATAGAGGTCTCTCGCTGCAGTATAACGGCTCATAAAGCCGCAAATGGTATTTCCACTTCATTCAGTCTCAGGGCCAGGTTCCAAGCAGCTCCTCAACGACGGAATTGAACCCATTAGCAATCGATTAAAGAACCAGCAGGCAGTCACTACTCTGCCTGCAGGCTGACGGGGTCTGGCGGGGGCGGGGGGGTCTGTCGGCCAGCAGAGGCTCCTGGGGATTGAGGTCCAAATCTTTGTTTATGTAGAAATAGTGGCGAGCACTTTAACCTTGGATCCCACCCCTGTGGAGCAGATTAAGACGTGGGAGTTTTTGATTGAAACGTGATGTCACTGATGCACAAGGTACAACACATCCCTGAAATAAGACACCTGCTACTCCTCAAGAGATGGTGGGTTACCAATTTGATGAGCATATTCATAAGTCCTATTGAATGTTTGAGCCATGGATGTTTATCCAGACCATGAGACATGAATGATGAACAATTTGACCTTTGGCAACAGATTAGAATTTCAATCAAGTGACCACAAACCAATCCATAAAACTATATAAAAATGGAGAGCGGTGCCATGTAATTACCTCAGGCTTAAAACATCTTCAAATGTTCTCTCGGTCATTAAAAGCCCTTTTGGCACATAGTGAGCATACATGTAGAAAGATCTAAATTCACACAAGTGTATAAAAGAGAATTTATTCTACTGTCATCCTACTCTCCTTGCCCCAGCACTATATATGCTCCATACATAGCAGCCTGTCAGCTTTTATTCTTGGTGCCGACCTTTGTCTGCACAGGCCTCATAACTGACATTTTCAATTACACAGCAAACAACTTATCAATATGCATGGATTTCCCAGCCAATATCAGAGCAAACAGAGTCGTTTGGAGAGCTGAGTCTGTCAGGGGAGAGAAATAGGGCAGACATGTCAAGGTCAGGATTTTGTTAATGAGGGACGGGCCGCTGAATAATTGAATGGGCTGAGCAGTATCGACTGTTGAAGCAGAAGCGTTTAAAGCGTTGGCGATCGTTAAGGAAAATCCTCCCAGCACTTTATGTTCCATGGCAGTAATTTATGCACGGGCATCCAAGCGGGTGCCCTATGGTTCACAGCACTGAATGCACAAAGCAATGAGTGGATTAGCCAAGCACACTTTAGAAACAGCAGCCAAGCGTGCAAGTCATTCCTGTGGATGAAGTGATGGCTCTGGCAGTGCAATTATTCAGCTGTGCATTTTAAATACACAGACAAATGGCAACGAGAGAGGCGTCAAATATCTGCCCTGTGTACCTAGCAGAAACATGGAAAAATAGCTAAACGTGAACAGAATGTCGAGGCCGTAAAGTAATAAATCTGCACATTATGTGTCACATAAATCACACTCAAATACAGAATAGCTGCAGCACTGACGGAGGGCGCTCCATAGGAAAGCAAACGTAACATGTGATTGTATGCTGTGCTCTCTGTAAACATGTTCCTGAAGGGAAAAAACTGTCTGACAGACAACTCCCGCTAAACTGATGACATCAGCTGGTGCTGCCGGATTCTCTGGCAGACACAATTGTGATATTTGGCTGCAGAAAACAAATTCTGATAATTGTGGGATCAAAGCAGCAGATGTAAATGCATGTAAACATGCTAAGTAATACTACTTTAGCCAAATGCCCCCTTTTGTTTTGAACGCAATCTCAGCCATTTTTTAATCTGCACCAAGAACTGCTCAAGCTGTTGTTGTTGCGGCAACATACTCGAGCAGTTCTCAGGCCTTTAAGCCTCCACCCCTCTCTCCTCTCTGCAGGTTGGGAGCTTTGGGGGGGCTTCTAATCCCTCTATGTAATTACTGCTCCCTGCAATGGCCAGACCATCTCTGTGTAAATCAGATTAGCTGACCTAAATCGCTCTCGTTTCTCTCTACCCCATCAAACAATTCCTTATCTACACCCAGAGAGCTAAACAACACACAGACACCACTCCTCCCAACCTCCCGCCCCCAAAAGACATGGCCTGTTTATTTGATCAGTGCAGGAAAGCAAACAGTTTCTCCATGATACACAAACAGGCTGGGCTTGGCCGGCCCTGCTGGGTGGCCGGAGAACGAGGGCAGGGCTGAGTCACTAGCTGGGCTGAAGACAAGCAGATAACCACCTTCATCACGTCCACATCTTCCATATCGGGGCCATTAAAATCAGAGGAAGTGAGGCAGGCGCATAACACAGACAACGATGTTGCTCAATGCGTGGTAAATAAAGGTCACCGAACATGATAGAGATGTATTACTCCTCTCGGTGCTGCCTCCTTCCCATCCAATTTATTCCTCAGGTCATACATTTACAACTTTGAGAGAGTGGGAGGAGGGGTGGGGGTGGGGGTATTGAGAGGAAATGCTGCTCTTCAGTGGGAATAGAGACAGGCTAAAGTAAAGAGGGGGAACAAATGAGGTCTGTGATCCTGCCTGTCCCCTCCTCTACCCCCCTTTTTTTCCCTCCCGAGCCCCAATCAGGCTGAACCACTGCTCTCAGCGCGACAGCCAGGCCTTTGTTGCTGTCTGAATGGAGGTTAAATATCCCTCGAAATCAGAGCTCTTTGGCTTTCTGGACGCATAGTCAGAGACCCAGTGCCTTTCACATGCTAATGCCCGTGTTTTTTATTTCCTTTGTAACCATGGTTAGACAGCGGTATCATGCTAAAGGGCGATGAATAAAGCAGGGTGAATTTGTTTTTTTCTCAGCTTCTCTCTCTCTTCTCTTTTCTCCCATCTATCCCCCCCCCACCCCCTACCCCTCCTTTTTTCCCCTCTCTCTCTTTTATCACCATCTCTCCGAGCCAGCCCACATTCCATCCCCCTCCTGCAGGGGTTTAAAAAAGCACAGATGGTCTCTCCTGACCTGCTATTCATCATTGTGTCAAAAGCTTTGTCAGAATAATGCTCCCCAACAACAAGCTGAAGGATTTTATTTGTTTCTATTGATGAGGCCCGTTAATTTCACAGACGTCTCATTAGGCTTAAACCACCAATTAATTTCTTTTGTTCTCATTAAATGGCTAATTCTAAACATGAACCGCACTGACAATGAGTGCTGCTCAGAGCCAAAGCCAGACAGCGCTGCTCCCGCCACGGAGCTACTGGAGCGTGAAGCAGGCAGGTAGAGGGAGAAAATTGAAGAGCAGGAGGGAGCGTGAGATGGGGGGAGGGGAGGAGGGCAGGAGAATGAGAGAGAGAATGAGAGAGGGAGGGAAAGTGGTGGCAAGAGCAGGAAAGAACGAAGGAGAGCCCTGACAAAATCCTCTGTTAATTTGTATACGCCCTTAACACTAGGCATGGATGGCAACTCATTAACTGCTTGCAGATTTTTTTTTTCCCTGTCGGGGGATCAAGTGGCCCTCAGGGGTAAAGGTTGCAATCATCTGTTGGTGGCAGCAGCCAGCACTCAGCTATGAATAAAAAACGAAAATAAAAATGATAGCAGAATAAATCAAAATACAAATGGGAACAAAAGAAAAAATGAAAAGCACAGACTGGGAACCAAGGTAGTAATTTTTCTATTGGAAGTGTACTCAAAAGCTATCTTGTGCCTGCACTCCATTATAGCAGTGCAAGCTGTCATTATGGCCAAGGATATATGGAAGCCTCATAATATCCAGAGATTGGTAGTTTGTTAGACAGCACTGTACAATTTGCTGCAGCCTTGAAGGATCCTTGAGCCTCTCTTGACAATTTACCGAGGGAATTGCCGGAGCGTTGCCTTTTGTCTGCTGGAGACACAGGGGCAATTATCCAGCCTCCTGTAATGTTTCCCTGACTTTAATCTCCTGGCTGAGAGCGTAAAGCAGAATGGGTAAGGTTTCAGAGTGCCTCTGGGTTCTATTAACACACAACTGCTGTTTCTGTTCAGGCCAGGCAGCCAAGAGAGGACTGCAATCTGACAGACAGGCCTCCCCTGGGCTTTTAAGGAGAAAACATGATTATGTCATAATATATTTTCGAAAAGAGATCCATTTGAAAGATTGCCCCTCTGTCTTTTCAATCTAACATGGCTCTGCTTTTGTCAGGCACAGTGGGAGCACTGGGAATGACAGATGCTTCAATGAACCAAACAGGAATAGAAATAAAGTGTTTTACCAGAAAAAAAAGACACCAGAGGCCGGAAGTAAGGACAAGAAAATCCTATTTCACTAACAATTTCATCAAATGGAGCTCTCTGGTGTCAAAATTTACAGAGGATTATTCAAACGTATTTTTAAAAACCCTGCAGATCTGCGTAAATAACTCTATATAACAAAATATTACTTTACACTCTTATGTAATGAATTACTCCAGGTCCAAACAAGACTAAAGCCCCATTTAGATGGGATCAACGAATCAGGGGAAGGTGGGGAATGAAATATTCACTGTTCTCCTCTGTAATTTAACTCATCACTCTGGACGGAGTTTTCACCATCACAATAATAGAATATAGTCTGTAATAGACATGAACATTCAGCAGGACAAAGCCAGAAAAGAATACTGGTACTTACTAACCTGTACTGACCTTATTACAACAGCTTATAGCTCATTTGGTGATCCTTCAGGGTCTTGCTCTCCTGATGGCTTTAATTTTTTCCATTGTTGTATTGGTTACCAAATAGGCCTATATGTTGGTGCTAGCATGTTTGTAACACAAACATATATCAGATTAACAAAAACATTTTCGACCCCTCTCATTTTCACACAAAAGTCAAAGTTCACCCTGAGCTGATAAAACGCAGTAGAAGGAAAAGCAGCTCTTGGTACAGAAAGGATGTCGCTCTGGATGGGTAATTGCAGTTTATATTATTATATTTTTAATTGAATTATTATTACACATACACATTTTGAACTGGATTGAAATCAATGACCAGTGCAGGTAATGATATAACACCAGCCCCCCTGGAGAAATCAATCCAATCCAAATAGGGTTTAAGCATCTACAGCCATGTAGCGGCTCTGTGAAGCTCTATAGCACAGCGGTGCTATGAACTAATGCTAACATCAGCATGCGAACATGCTTACAGTGACAATGTTAACATACAGATGTTTAGCAGAGATAATGTTTTACCATGTCCACCATTTCAGTTGAGTGCGTTAGCATGCTGAAATTTGCCATTAGCAAAAAACACAAAGTGCCGCTGAGGTTGATGGTAATGTCATTAGTTTTGCAGGTATTTAGTCAAATGAAATGTTGAAACTGAAATGTTGAACAGATTATGGCGCTAGAAGACGAGTTAAAGGATCACAAAAATTATTAAAATTTAGCCGGGGGAGATATCGCACTCAAAACGACAAATGTTAACGTCGCTACAGTCATTAGGATATATCGTCTGGGAAACATGAATGACATAGAAGGGGTGCAATGATATGCACATCATGTGAGTGTAGGGCTATAAAAGCAGGCACCAATGAAAAAAGAATAACGCCCAAACAAAATGAAAAAGGCACATTTCAAGGTCACATTTTGACCTGATGAAGATCTGACTTGGATTGAAACATTGCTCTTTGAATTAAAATTAAAATTGCTGCTTTAGAGTAGCAAGTGCGGGCGTTACTTTTTTCCCCAAACATTAATGTCTGAACAAAATTTCATGACAATCCATCTACTAGACAACAACAACTACTCGTTGAGATATATCAGTCTACACCAAAATGGTGACCAAGTGAACCAACAGACAGAGAGATGTTGCCATCC
The DNA here is from genome assembly GCF_914725855.1 of Thunnus albacares. Taxonomy (NCBI): domain Eukaryota; kingdom Metazoa; phylum Chordata; class Actinopteri; order Scombriformes; family Scombridae; genus Thunnus; species Thunnus albacares. The sequence goes on along the minus strand of NC_058112.1, from coordinate 19,991,527 downwards.
ATAGAGCCATAGCGCTAGCATGGCTAAAAGCTGTTTAATTCCTGAGGCCCAGTGTAGGTGTGTCAGTCCACTCCACTGAATGATAGCAAACATATCACTTTGAGGCTGAGAATAACACTTGAGTTTCACAACAGAGTATTTGGACAGGCTGAGCTCTCCAGCATAGAGATCATGCAGCCTCTTCACTACTTATATGTGTAAGAGCTTTACAAAATGCCAAGAGACAAGGGGGGGCTATCTTGTGATCAAAGTATATGCCTTTTAGAGTGTAGGCGACTCTCTGCACCTCTCCAGTGATGACTATAGCGCACTACAGCAATACTGGCATGAGAGTATTCGCTGTGAGGAAAGTAAGTCTGGTGGTTTTTGATAGAATATGAGAGTGTTTTCTTACTCAAATAATGTAAGTGATCTTTCCCCCGCACTAGTCAATGGACTGAAGTTCAAGCTGAGAAGTGACTATGAAATTATAATTAGGATATGTGTCCTGAAGAAGAAGTCTACCAGGACATGGATAACTTTCCTTCCTTTCTATGTTGGATGTGACTAAAGCTGCAACAATTTGTCGATGGACGGAAAATAATAGATAATAAAGATCATTGTTTTAGTCATTTCTTAAGCAAAACGTTGTTGTAGCTTCTCAAATGTGATGAGTTAATGCTTTTCTTTGTCATACATGATAGTAAACTGAATATCTTGTTAAGACTTTGTTTAGACAAAATAAGACATTTAAAGATGTAACCTTTGACCTTGGGAAATTATAATGGGCATTTTCACTACTTTTGGACATTCTATAGACAAAACGACTAATCAATTCATTGAGAATATAATCAGCAGATTAATCGATAATGAAAATAATCGTTAGCTGCAGCCCTAGATGTGAATTTGCAATCAAGACTTTAAGATAGGATTACTTTTGTCATGTTTACGTGGCAGCAGATAATCAGGGCCCATCATTTTTGGTTTTATTTGAAAAAAAAAAAAGTCAACATTATTTACAGGGGAAAATCTGATGAAAAAAACTAATTAATGCCAAATTTGGGTGGAAAGTAGCATCTGCAGGATACACATTATTTAGATCAACTGTATATTGTTTTCTTTGAGAAAAAATCTTTATAAAATAATTACTTGACTCTGGGGGCTGATCTACAGCTGTATACACAGTTATTTTGTGTTTTGTCTCATCGGTTTCTATTACCCTCATCAGGAGAGGATGCTGTTTACAGTAAAGTGCAGTTAGCAGCAGAAAAACAAACACAATATGGGATTATGATCAGATTATGATTACTATAAACATGGAGAAAATCTGTTTAAATCATTTGGTGTTTTCTTCTGTGAAAATAGGTTAAAAAAATGTTGAGCAACATTATTTTTCAAAAGAAGCTGAAACATGAAACATTCAATACTACTTGGGATGTAATGAACTGCAGCCATCATCAAATATTTATAGAGGTGCAATTATAAGTCCATTGTTAGTCGACAAGAAGATTAATTGCCAACTATTTTGATAATCGATCAATTATTTTAAGTCATTTTTTAAACAAAAAATTCTTAAATTCTCTGGATCCAGCATCTTACAATATTTTCTATTTTTTTTTAGTCTTCTATAACAGTAAACTGAATATCTTTCTATGTATTCAGACTACCGGCGACAAAGCAACAGGCTACAAGTCATTTTCATTGGAAGCCGGCGCTCGTAATGTGAACACCTCATTTGGGTTGTGGACTGATGGTCGGGACCAAATAAGACACTTTGGGGCGTTTGGAAACGGCAATCGACATTTTTCACCATGTTCTGACATTTATTAGACCAAATGACTGATCGATTAATTAATAAAGACAGTTCAAACTACTTTAAAGACCTGCCAACATCTATCATGTGATGAAAGCAATGTTGTCAGGAGTAATTCAAGGTATCCAATAGAGAATTGATCTGAGCAACACCAAATCCATCAATCTATTGATGTGATTGTTGATTTGACTTGAGTCAAGAAATGTTCAGTTCATCAGTTTGCTTTAAATGTATCTGGAGACATTCAAACGATCAAACACTCACCCTCTGAAGGTCTGTAGTTCACTTCTTAATGGACTCAGTAGTGGTTACATTTAGCTAGATGTCGGTTACAGTGGATCCCCTTATTGGTAACGGAAAAAAAGCACCAAAACATTCAGAGAAACTCATCAAATCATCCCTGAAGCACAATCCACTTCTCCACTGTCCATTTGTGTTTTTTGGCTTGTCGCTGGTAGTCATTGTTTTTGCCAAAAAATGGCTAAATACACCATTTCCACTTACAGGAGGCAGTTAGCTCGACACAGCTAGCTCAGTCCATAGCTGGAACATTTGTTCTAGCCTATTGACAAGATAAGTAATGTTAATAGAATATTCAACTCATATCTTATATAAAGGCTAAATGGAAACCACAGCTACTTAAATACTTATCATAAAACTTAACATAAAACTTTATAGATACTTCATTTATTTTGCTAGAAAGAAGTCTTTCTTGGTCACCAATAATGTTGAGCTGTGCATTTTTAAGATTATTAATAGTGTGTACATGTATTTAAAATATTAGATACTGTATGTACAGTATAGGGCTGTCACAAAACAGAAATTTGTACAGCATATTTATCAAACTAAAGAACTTTGGTCATATTGAAATTTAATCTATTGAGAAGGCATAAAAACATTTTTTTAGCCAAAATATTATAATAAGTACTGGTACTTTATGAAAGCCACAATGTGCCAATATGTAGTTTATCTTATGTAGAAAACAGTGATGGTTGCATGTTTTCCATTAACGTTAACTCCATAAATCTAGAAGAACCACCACACAATACTCCACAAATATATCCTGCATTACCAGTGGTGGAAGAAGTATTCACATCATTTACTTAAGTAAAAGTACTTAAGTCAGCAAAATGTACTTAAAGTATTAAAATAAAAGTAGTGGTTTGGTTGATATTAATACTGAAGCATCAGTGTGTATCAGCAGCATGTTGCTGTTGTAGCTGCTGGAGGTGGAGCTAGTTTGAACTACTTTTATACAGTTAGCTAGTTTAGTCCAGTGGTTCCCAATCTAGGGGTCGGGTCCTCCAAAGGGTCACCAGATAAATCTGAGAGGCTATGAGATGATTAATGGGAGAGGAAAGAAGAAAAAACAAAGTTCTGATACACAAATCTGTTTTCAATTTTTGGACTTTTTCTCTAAACTTTGATTTTTGGTGAAATATTGAATCATTGTAACATTTATTGAAATGAAGCCATGTGAGAAAGTTAGAAGGAAAAATCACTATTTGGTGGAGCTGTTAACAACTGATAAACATCTGAAATGTGACCCCGACTACACACTGCTGTAAGATGTCAAAAGCAAAAACTGTTGGAAACCACTGGTTTCATCTTTAGCAATGTGTTGTATTTTAAAAGCTTGTTATATTATCCATTGTGTCAAATATTCATCTGAAAAGTAACTAAAGCTGTCAAATAAACATAGTGGAGTAGAAAGTACAATATTTACCCTAAAAATGTAGTGGAGTGGAAGTATAAAGTAGCATCAAATGAAAATACTCAAGTAAAGTACAAGTACCTCAAAATTGCACTTAAGTACAGCACTTGAGTAAATGTACTTAGTTACTTTTCACCACTATCCATTACATGAACAAATGAATACTGTTAAGTATGAAGGTAATGCAGAGAGAACAACAGACCTAAGGTACCATGTAGAGTCACCTGTGGAGTAACTAAGTTGAGTCCCTGACTGTATTTAATTACATGGTGTTAAATCAACTCAAACAATATTAACTGACATAAACTGATAATTCTGTATTACCTATTTAAGAAAACCTCTGATATAAACTGGACAAGCTTTTTCTAATCCATAGTATGTGATCATGTTGTTAATCAGCTTAATAAAAATAAAAGATATCTTCCGAGTAAACAGGCAGAAGAAGGGGCCAAAGGGAAATCCCGCTCCTACCACTTTAGCTCAATACCACCATTTCTTCTGTAATTAGTCATGTTGCTCATACACCTCCAGCTGTGCCTTAATCAAAGAATGTGTGTGGAAATATAATTAGCATGTTAGCATAATGCACATAATAAAGGAGTACTTGTAGTTGTCTTGATCTCAACATCAAAGAGCATGTTGGTTCCTTCTTAGGGCATTAGCATCATACAAATCTAATTACTCTGGGTATTGAATTACTGGATTTTAGTGGATACTTGGAACAAATACAAAGGAATGTCCCAGAAGTACCCTGGCCTTCCAGTGAAAAACAGCCATTACCAAAAGGGCAGACATGAGAAGATGGTGAAACAGCATACTGATAATGTGTATTCCAATTCCTCAGGACACATCAGGAGGAATTTAGTTTTGCTGGCTTCACAGCCCCCCAGCTGCGGTGACACAAACCTGCGTAGTGCAGACAGTCCCTTGACCTCAATATCTAAAATAGCATCCAGTCCATTACTGCACCTCTGACTAAGCTCTGAGACTCCACGGGGTGAAGTGCAACATCAAGTTCACATGTAGAAAGTCCTGTGAACATCAGTAGTCTGAACACAGCGGCAGCAGCACAAGCAGCAGCTGTGGCGGTGGCGGCAGCAGCAATCCAGCCTAATCCAAATGAATCCGGGTCTCCCAGGTTTGTTCATCCTGGTTGGAGGGTGATGACTGCTCTGCTCTGCTGGGGTGCTTATCTGCTGTCAGTGGTCGGTGGCTGTACAGGCCTTGTGTTATCAGGGCTCAGCCTGCTCAGGGATTGGAGGGCCCATGGAAAGTAAACATCGAACCTGTCCTTTGCTTATCTATCCCAGGAGGGAGTGTGTATCTGTGTGAGGGAAAGAGAGAGAGAGAAGCTTGTTTCCATGGCAACCTCCTCCTTTAACCCCCACCACCACCACCACCCCTCCCCTCTAGAGGAGAACCCTGGTGGTCTTTGTGTAATGCGATTCCACTAGAATGCACTGTGGATTAGAGCAGCACTGCCTTCGGGCCCTAGGCAGGGCAACAGTGAAGACATTATTACCCAGATCAAATGCTGTAATCACTAGGCACTGGGGGCTTTCACATCCATTGCAGATAAAACCCAGGACTGGCAATACTCAGGTGATTAGGGGATTATTATTCTGCATTTCAGCACGGTGCCAGTCCCTCGCTGTTGGAGAAAGAAAACCCAGATTCTCTGTGTGATGGATGGGGGGAGGGCAGAAAACAGAATGCCAGCCAAAAGAACCAGCCAGAATTCTGGTGGACTGTGATCAATGCCTGGCAGCTAAAACTAAAAAAAAAAAAAAAAAAAAAAAAAAAAAAAAAAAAAAAAAAATCCCATTCACACAGTGGTTTGCATGTGCAAGCCCACATATTGGCATTACAGACCCCCCTTGGCTTTCTGTAGAGTCCTGGCTCCAACAATCCAAGCAGAAGTAGAGAATTGGACTATTTTCTTATGTTTAGAGCTGCTGTAAAACACTTAGGCCACTCTAGTTTCTTAGTCTGCACTGTAGCCCTCCTCTAAATAGAACAGGGCAGCATGGGCTTTCGCATGAGAACCTGCTGAAAGCCTTCCATTGAGAGGTAGATCAGCGGAAGGCGAGACAATGACCCCCTCAGTGTCCAGCAATAGGCACTCAGAGGTACAACCTTTCATCTGCAGATATTTTACTGTTTGATTAAGTGAGGAAGAAAATTCTACTTGAGCAAGGAGCTTACGCTACAAATGCACACAGGAAGTACACACTTCAGTGATGTGGGAAAAGAAAGACTATAGCCTTTAACAAATGAGCCCGTGAGAGCGGAGCATGGCGGCTGGCTCCATGCTGAAAGCATCCGGCCCCGCTTTTATAATCTAACAACAACATCTCTGAAGAGGCAGCCATATGAAGGGCTCACAGCTTCACGCACAGAGTCCTAGAAGAGCCTTGCTCTGGAGTGGAAGGACTGGGCCATTCACCCCATCCTGCCTAAAAAGTACTCAACTACCAAAAGACCACTCAAGAGAACTCAAGAGCAGTGTTTGCGTCATATTTCTGAAGTGACACTGCATGAAAAGTCTGCCTTATTTTATCACTTCGAGACAGGCTTTGTGGTTTCAGTTCTGCCTCTATACAAGGATACAACCCTAAAAAATGTGGAAGCTGACAGTGACCACAGTTAGTTACAGTACACTGTGACTCTGAAACAAGTTCATCCCTCAAATATTAATGCTAACTCAGTAATTTCTGGGTTAAAGCTGCAGCCAGAGGCCTCTAGCAACTTCTCTAACAGCACCCAGAATGTCTGCAGTTCTCCTGAGACGGTTGTCAACTCCTGTCTGGATGCATTTACAGCCATTTACTGATGTACTTCCATTTACTGTCAAGAGCCTATGAATAAGTCTGTATGTACTGTGCAGGTAGATGCAAACTAGAGCAAAGAAGAGCCCTTCCCAGCAGCACACAAGATGAGGAAGAGTTTGAGGCCACAATTTTGGTTTACAGAAAAAAGCTCAGGCAATAAAACTCAACAACACTGATTAAACCAGTTCACACTCCCTGTCCTGATTACTGCACAACAATTAATATTAATCAGCATCTATAAATCTAAAACTGCCCAACACTTCATTCATGCAAGAGTAGCAAGGCACCAGCACTAGAGAAATTCAGTCATGATGATTTTTATATAAAAACAGTTTATTGATTTATCAACAACTGTCAACTGTACAATCCTTAGGGATAATGACACGTGTATGCTACACAGTCTAATGTGTTTATGCAGAGACCATTCCTGTCTATGAGAAGGTTTGTAGTGGAATATTATGAAATACTGAAGAAAGCAAACAAAGCATACCCAAAATGTCAGATGTGGTACCGGCTTTGCCTGCCACCTTTATGAGTAACTGTGTCAGTCTTGTATATCAGTTACAGACAGTCAAACAAGAGAGGCAATGATGAGCTCTTATAGACTGATGACTAAAGTTTGATGGGTGAAGCAATGAAGAGTCATACGATAGTCGAGTCAAAACAGGCTGAAATCAAGTCACAGCTGCTTCTCCATGAAACCCATCAGTCCTCAAGTTGATAGTTATCCATTTTCATGTTGAAAGCAGCCAGTGTTCAGGGATAGGTCTTCATCTCAATGTTGAATTTCTGCTGAGCAGGGCCAAAGGGTAGATGTAAGTGGAAACCATGATTTTCTTCTTCTTCCAGTCTGAAAAAAGAGCATTTCCAGAATTCTCCACTGCTAAAATCCATGGGACAAACGTCTGTGTTCTGTGTTACAGCAAATAGCGAAAAAAAGGCCGTTGTCAAGGAGAAAAAAAAATCCAAATTAGATTTCCGAAAAGGTCATCCTGGACAACGAACATGAAAAAAAAGCAGAGGAGGGAAAAAACTGAAATAGAATATCCTCTTACAAAGTCCTAATCTAATTTCCATCCCCAGAGGGGACAGAAAATCACGGAGAGAACAAGAAAGAACCATCACAAGCGTAACTGGACACCAAAATATAAATCTATAAAAGGCCTTTTATTACTCCATTATGTACACTTTTCACAGGACCTCCAAGGAGAAGCTCCAGAGCGAAGCGCCGCTTCTAGTTGTGTCATGGAACTTTATCTCCACATTAAAAAGGACGAATAAAAAAGAAATATCCAACAAACAGAAAAACAGCAAGACATTATTTTCTTCTTAGTGCCTTTGGGAACTGCACTCGCTGTACAAGTGTTAGTCGTATGAGTGAGGAAGGGCAGAGCCAAAAGGACACAACATCCAGGGCCACAACAGCGCCAACATCCATTTCAGTCTGGCACTGCCAAACTTCCCGCCCATCCATCCCGGGGCTGCAGGCAACATCCATGCTGTCTGTGTGAGGGAAGGTAGATGGAGGAAGAGTCTACTGTTCCTGAGCATCAGCATGCTCCGATACAAAGCAGTCTGTTCTAGTAGATCACTTCATATACAGTGGCCTTCTTGTCACCAGAGCCTGTCACAATATACTTGTCGTCTGTTGAGATGTCACAGCTCAGGACAGATGAGGATTCCTTGGACTGTTTGGAGAAAAGAAGATTAAAAAAAAAAACATTTTAGTCTTGGAGGCAGTTAACATGCTCAACTACATTTGAAGTTAAGTGGGGAAGATTAGCTGACTACAGGGCAAGATTAGATTGCAGTGACATCAAGTTCTGGCCTGATGCCCCTCAAAAAGACTTCTTTGTCAGGTCAATAATCCAGGTTCAGTTTTCACTGATAGGAGAATCCTGTCAGACAGCGGTCGCTGTGCCCTTCCTCTCAGAGACAACTGTGCATACTTTTGGACTGGCTGCAGACAGAGAGTATTGATCTGCATACCTGGAATATGCTGGCGCCATAAGGAGTCCTCCAAGCATTCAACAGATTGTCCTTCCCAGTGCTTACAAACCATTTACCTGCAAAGAAAACAACAGTGCAATCAGGTCTCCTTGGACTAATAAGTGGTGGAAGAATACCTACAAATGAAAGATTACTATAACCATGAAAGCACAATAGGCATTCAGACTGTAAAAAGCGCACAGCAGTTTAAGCACTAAATAAAATAGGAGAGGCAGAGCCCCTTTCAATTAAGTAAAGTAAGCATTCTCTTCTCCTTTCTATGTGTGTGTGTGTTCATACCACAGTAGGCGAACTTGAGGGAGAGGACGCAGCTCTCGTGCAGGTGGAGCTGATACTTGTCAGGCTTCGAGTGGTGTAGCACCTCCACATTGCTGCTCTCCATGCCCACAGCCAGCCACTCGCCAGTCGGACAGTAGCCCAAGGAGAAGATCTGGGAACAGGACAAAGCAGTAATTACTGACAGTTCCGGTACTCATGTGAATCCGCCCTCCACAGTACGTCTGTGTTTGTTGTCCATCATCTCAATTTTACATGGTTGTACCTGTGAAGTGAAGTCATGCTGCTGCAGCTGTCGACCCTCCCTCAGATCCCAGGAGCGAACAGTGTTGTCGAGACCGCCTGTCCACAGCTTGGTGCCGTCATGGGATATGTCAATGCAGCTAGCACCATCCGTGTGACCCTGGAATTGCCTACAATCAAAGGAACAGAAGGCATACGAAAATTATTGACATCCTCTTTAAAATTACTCACACAACATCATTCCTGTTGTGGGGCCAAAGCCCACACACACTGTGAATAAGTGTCTTCTCCCAACCTAACGAGAGTCTGGTTGTGGAGGTCCCAGACGGCAATGTTTCCATCGCTGCAGCAGGAGAAGCAGACTTTGGCGTCGGGGCTGATAGCCAAGGCGTAGCACGCCGGGGCTGAGGAGGTGAGCTCAGCCTTGATGCGGGGTGTCTGAGAGGCCAGATCCCAGATGGTCAATGTGCTGGCCTCGCCTCCAACAATCAATGTGCGGCCATCAGGCAGCAGCTTACAGGAGCGGATGTAGTTATCCCTGTTCTGTTGCACAGAGGACAAAGCAAATCAATACATGTTTCAGGGCAGTGGAGCTCGAGAGAGATTTAGGAACAAGTCGGTGGGAAAGAGGATGAAAATCCTGCCATCATAATAAACCAACCAGAGGGCATTTTCAAACCTAGTCTGTTATGTGATAAACACGGTGAACAAGGTTTGTAGTTTGTTGAATTTACACAAACTTTGTTATGTTTATATTTCAAGCCAAATGTAATTTATTGGAAAATGTCGTGTGAGAGTTATTGTTTCCTTCCTTGGTTGGAACTTTGCTGCCAAAAGTACTTTCATCTACTGTACACAAACACTGAGTAAAAGCTTCAGCTGCATTTGTGTACCAGTGCATATGCCGTCAGACTGTCAGTGGGGTGTGTGCCTGTTGTGGTCCACATGTATAACAAAGGATCATCCCATTGTTATTGGAATGAGGTTTTGTATCAACAGTTCATACCTTCCATAACAACCACACAAAAACAACAAGGTGTAAGAATATTGTTGATGAGTGAAACATGAATCAGCAGCAATACTCACCAGACAGTCCAGTTGGGACACGGGGCTCTTGCTGCCGGGTTGGCTGATATCCCAGATTTTGACACAGCCTTTGCCACCAGTGTAGACATGGCGTGTGGGGTTGCTAATGGTAACAGCACACACAACCTCGCCGTGGCTCAGCGTGTTGATCTGACGGGCGTGGCGTGGAATACCGGGGCCGATCAGAGCATCGGGCGGGAAGGGCACGGGCTGCATCTGGCCATCTGCGCTGACATGGAAGGAGTAAGCCCTGAAGGAAAAGACGGAGCCATGTTAGTGTTTTGTATCCTTGCTGTTTTTAAAAATGTATGAATACAGCACATTAGGTGAGATACTTACGGTTTGCCACCAGAGATAGATGTGAGGCTGGCTGGGAGGCCTGGGGCTCTCATGTGGGTGTGAGGATCAAACCCCTGAAAGATGACAAAACATCTGAATAACAGATCTGCTTTTGGCCAGCACTCACAGTCAAATCCACGTGGTATTCTTAACTGTACTGTGCTTTCAGGTGATCCTTTATACAACCACATAAAAGAACAGGAAGGGGCGTTACCATAGGGGAGCGTCCGTAGGCTGCAGCTGCTGCAGCACTCATCTGAGGAGAGATGTGTAGACCAGCATACACACCAGGGCTAGTCAGGCCTCCGTTCATTTCATGATGGCTCATCATGGCAAAGGGGGTAGGGTAGGATCCTGCGATGGACAGAGGGGTACGCAAGGCTGGGGCTGCTACAGACAAAGACAGGAAAACGATACTGGTATTTAACATAACAGTAGATCAGGGGAAACGGATGGAAAAAGATTATCTCAGTTTCTAGAGAGGAAAGAGAATGGTACCAACCAAGAGCCTCCATGCCTGGTGGTTTGCCCAGGATGGGTCTGAGCCCGGGAGTGGAGCTGGTGCCAGGGGTTGGGGCATCGTTTCGTGGGGTGGGGGTGTTTGACTTGAGGCCAGGCGTGGAGGATTTGTCGTTCTGTCGAGGGAATGAGAGAGCAAGCACATTCACAATCCCGGAAAACCAGGCACTGTGCAGACTGACAATTTGAGAGCAAACTGAACTTAATCCAATCTAATTCTGACAACCCTCATAGTCCTGCAGAGCCATAAACTGCTATTTATTCTAAAACCTATTATGGCCACAATGGAGATGGGGCCGTTTTTATCCCCTTACTACTTTGCCTTTAATCTTTTAGTGAGGCAGAGGGAAAAAATCCTGGAATAGTTAAATACATTGAGCTATTAACAGAAAAGACCTGACTGATCCTGATGCGGGACAATATTATCCCTGACGTTTAGTCATGCACTTAAAGCACCGACAGCCATTCCTAATCCACTGCAGAAAACGTCCTAGATTTATTTGCACATATCCCTTTGCTCTCTCTGCCATTTTCATTTAAACCCCTTTCTGGCCTAGTTTGTTCCTAACTCTCTTGGTGTCTTACATGACTGAGCTCCTTGGCCTTGGAGGACGGGGTGCTTCCAGAGGATGCCACTGATGCAGGGCTGTTGGGTGTGTCCTTCTTTGGGGGGCGGGGCTTATCAATGCCGTTTTCAGGAGGGGAGTGGGCTGGGCTTGCCCGAGGGGTGGCGGGATCCTGGAGAAACACAGCGATAGATTTGGATGCTTATGTAACAGCTTCATCAGAGCGCATGTCAATATGCAATTTATGATTACATGTTGTAACGCTCACCTCATTAGACACATCCACCACCAGGTCATCGCTCTTCTCTCCGTCGCTGTCCTGTAAACGTAATTAGCAAATGAGTCGATCTCTTTAATGAAACCTTCAGTCTTTGTCTCAGACCACAGGACGACTTATCAGTGACTCACATATCTGCTCATGCTGTCCTTTTCCTCCACTTTACGTTTCTTAGAGTCCAAACTGTAGTCAGAGGAGCTGCGGTGCTTCTCACTGGCTGTGCGTAAGCTTTCTGACGGGGATATGGAGTTATTCTGCAAAGAGAAAACCAAACAAAGGCTTTATTACCATTTCGTCTTCCATCGTAAAAGAGAGCAGTGAGTCATTCATCTGTTACAAGTTCACAGAGAACACACTGTGCCAATGCAAACACTAAAAATGCCTCATTCACACAACTATAGATGCCGCAGACTCTTAAAATGCAGCTGTAGGACAGCTCCAAACAGTACCCTGACACCAGCCAAGCCCAATCTCACACACAAGCCTGTCCCTGGCCACACAACAGAATGGGCCGTTATCTGAACTGAAAGGAGGAGGGCTTGTTTTCTAAGCTGGGCTCCCTCCTCCTCATAACTGGACAACAAACAGCCTCACAGGGACATGAGCAGTGTGTTGTGGCTGAACAGAGGGCCTTTTCTCCGGAGTCAGTCAGGCTAAGCGTGAGAGAGAGAGAGAAAGAGAGAGAGAGAAAGAGAGAGAGAGAGAGAAACTGTATGTTGTGGGCATTGATTGCTGTAGCGTACTTGGGCACCATGTCAGCTCCGGCTTTGAGCTCTGATAAAGAAAGAGAATCTATATCCTGCCAGTGGGCACGGCAGCGTGGGACAGACTGGTGCTTCTTCATGGAGCTTGCCTGGCCACACAAGCTGGGACAGCTCACTCCAAACGCCAACAGAACGGGAGGAACTGGGCAAGTGTCCAGCGGCTTTCACAGGAGTTTGTCATTTGCCTGTAAACTGCCAAGTCCTCCTGATTCCCTCTGTCCCTTCCTCTGAGGACCAAAGCAACAACGTGGACTAAGTCAGCGGCAGCCCAGAGTACTGAACAATGGCCGATGGACTAGCAGCCTGGGCAAAGGGCCACTGTCTGCATAATGGCTGACCTTTAAAGAGATGCTTAGCGTGACTCATTAACCAAAGTCACCACTCTGCTATCAGATGACCTGGGACAAGAGCACAGAAACAAAACAGGCCTGCTAATCGCCCCAGGAGTTCCATTTCTTCAGACATGACTGCACCCATTCAGCTAGCCCAGTCTACAGAAACACAATCTCACGGGCCCATCACAAGCCATCAGAGATTGCAGCCGTTCAAATAAAACGCTTTAGCAGGTCCACCCAGACAGGGTGGAGAAGAAGAAAACAAAACAATTCTCCATTTGTGATCATAAATATTCATCACATGCCAAGGAGGAGAAAGAGTGAGCTGGTAAACAAGCGAGACAGTAGAAGGGATCAAATAAATCCTTTAAGAAGGGGAAGTCCAAGTCTTTCTTTAATTGTGATGAAATTACAAGGCTTCTAATCTCTCCAGCATGATACCAGTCATTTCCCTTCTGGATTAAACACACAGGACTTATATTCCAAATCTCATTTCCCATTAATCATTTTATTGAAAGCTGATTACAACAGAGCATGAATTTGGTGCTAGCATGTGGTTAGCAAGAATTTTTACTTGACGTTTGCAGTGGAGATGAAAATGTGATGATAAATTATGAAACCAACAGGCCCTGCAACAACAACAAAAGAAAAAAAAAAACAAGGTTGCAGGTTTGGTCACTTACTGTGTTTTCTGTTTCGTAGACATCACAGTTGCGGCCGAGGTGATGATGAAACCGAGTGGAGCAAGGAGAAAAACAAGTCAGTTAGCATATCATAACAGATGCTTGTGGCTAAATGTGTGAGAATCAACTGTAGGGCACAAGGCCCCTCTTATCACCGTGTGTTAGAGCTGTTGAATAGCTTATACAGTCATGGGCTGGGAATGTACCAGCTCATTACCCAGACAGAATGTGAACAGACAGGATGAGCTCCTCACCTAAGGGCCCTACGATTCTGCTTTAGAGACTGAGAAGCATGTCGCAATAAATTGTTTTTTCCCCTGTTTAACATCTATTCTATAGTATTCAAATGAATATCAATTTTTCTGAATAAACGGGGTTAAGCAGCAATACGCCTGAGCTTCACTCCTCACCTCTGTGTTCCAGATCATGGTGGTTCTTCTCATCTTTCACTGGGAGGTGGGCTTGACTGCCGAGGGCACCTAGTGCTAGCAGGCCTGATCCGGAGCCTGTCACTGGGGGGATGCCGGGCGGCTGCAGGCCTGAGGGGTGAGGGGGCAGCTGTACTGGAGGCCCGTGAGCAGCGTGGGAGAGGTGCTGTGCCTGGAGCTGCTGCTGCTGTAAGTAGACAGGGAAATGGACAGACAGACAACAAGTGGGTTGGAGGGAAAAGGCAAGGAGAAACCGCGCACTAAACATGAGGCTGATCAGTTAAACCCCGGATGATATTAGCACATTCACACATCTATTACTGTCAGGATCAGACAGCAATCCCCCCCTCCATGCTATTTCTATACCGGGCCAGGGTGGCATAAGCCCTAGATCTGCTCTGAGGAGAGCAAAAGTTATGACTAACGATCAACTGCTCAACACGTCTAATGCATGAGACACAGGGATCGAGACACTCAATCATACAGCACTAGTAGTGTATGTGGAGTTACATAATAGGACTATTTATCATACTGCATTAAGGACAAACAGCAAAACTAAGTTTGATTCAACCAGCGCTTAGTACAGAGGAATCATTTCACTTCAGGTAGTGTATCACAAACTGCAGCACCACAGCTCTCCTGTGCCATCAGTGAGTTGAGCAATCCTCTTAAGGAACATGAAGCTGTGTAGGAATCTGTCAGCCTGTGGGCTAAACAACTACCTGCTTTCTAAACGCTTCAAAAACACAACCAGCGTCTATTTACTCCTCTCATATTCACATTCCTGGATTAACAGAACATGAATCATTTGCACAACCCAACTTAAAAAGACTGAAGGAACGCTAAGTGCCAGGAGCTGGCACTCCTTCCCTCTCACTCTGAATATTTGAGTGTGTGTTTGTGTGCGTCTGGAAGGCTGCTGTGGGAGCCAGGACCAGGGGTCCCATGCTGGCACTCAGTCAACCCTCCAATATTCACTATCAATATTTGAAAGGCACAGGGAAATGGATGGGAGTTAAAAGGCACTCAGCATGGAAGTAAGCAGTTTAAAGCAAGGTTAAATAATACTTAGCTAGACACCAATAAAAACATCAGCAATTTATTACCCGTCTACGAGCCAGCTGAATAATTCAGCTGCTGTTACAGCATGCACCTCCTCTCTTTTACAAGATTGACTTCAATCATTGACCATTTATTGCCATTTGAAGAATATTACACATTTGTAATGACAGAGGAGGTGGAACAACACACACTACACTGTGGTGGACGTGCCTAACACACATGGTTAAAAATACATTATTCATTCAGATATTCAGTCACCAGCCTTACAAAAGGGCACACACTACCACAATGTGTCCTTAAAAATTCTGTCTGGAGGGGCTTTATAATTGCTTCTATCCTTCTGGATTATCTGCCCTGTAGGTAGAGAGGACTACATTGGAAAAATGGTGGACAGGATTTTAACTTACAACCTTGTCCTTTGCTCCATCGGGCAGATGTCAATCCAATTACAAAATGTACCCAGGACAGAGAGAGAGAGAGAGGGAGAGAGGGAGAGGAGAGCAAGAGAGAAAGAAAGTGTGTTATAATATTGTGTCCATGAGGGAAATTAAAGAGCCAGTTCATTGGCAGGGGAGAGCCATCCTTGCTCATTGTGTTTAATGAGGCACTGATGGGTAATATGCATGGTTGATCAGCAAGAGCCCTCATTAGAGGGCCATAAATGAAGACAATAATAAATAAAGAAAGGAGTCTGGCCTATTTCCTCTAATTTAATATTCTAAGATAAAGACCTACTCTTTGCCCCTTTTTTCTCAGACCGAGTATAGCTACAGAAAAAAAACACAGACACACAGGCAAAACTGAGCAAATGTATTAGAGTAATCTCCAGCGTACCAACTAAACTAACTACAAAGAAATGCACAGCACTTAGGCAGGAAAAGTGCTGTGCAACACGCACAAGCCCTTCAAACCCAGAAATCCATTGACAACAGCATGCTACATACAAAACTGAGCCAGTGTATGATATTGATATTTGTGGATGCCACTGACCATGACAGCAGGGTGGGCAGCTTGCTGCTGCTGTAAAAGAGGGCAAAACGTGGTCAGGGCTACAGCTGCCCTCTCTCCATTATTATATGCTGTAATTAATGGTGTAATGGACAGAAGAAATCCGTTTAACACTCTTTAAAAAGCCATTATGAAGCCTTCTCCAGGTGGCCACTCAATGGGCGATGGCTTATCTGAACTACTTCTCGGTCGACTTCGATATTTTGTGTTTTTTCTAATCAAACAGGAACCGCCACCAGTCAGGTTCATCTCAACACATGCAGCTGCCCTAGTTGCATCCTATTAATGGCCCTCAGCCCCATCAATAAGACATGCAGCTGGCTCCTGGATGCTGCCTGTCTGCCTGGCACGCTCTTTCACCCCACCTTGCCTTACAATATGCATGAGGATTTTGGCATGCCTACAGAGCTTCTCCTCGATGAATAACTAATGGAAAGGTATTCGTAAAACATACAGTAGCTACATTTCCACCTCCTCTGACATGAGCAACCAGCGTGACGTGGGTGGAGGTCTCGGTGTTTCATAAAATAGGTCAGGTGCCAAGAAGGACCACACTAAAGTCATGAAAGGGCCTGTCCAATATTTCATAAAGGGTACGTTTTTTAATGCTACTAACTGTTAATGAGAGACAAAAACCAGCACACAGCAACAGTGAAAGTATCAAAGCCAAAAATGCCAAACGTAGAGCAATATTCCAGTATTATACTGTTTCAAATATGGAAATCCCACACGCACACAGGAAGGAGCCAAAAATCTGATTTGCTTTTCTAAAGGAACAACTGCTGCTTGCAGCTGGTCGGCTTTAGTCAATGTGTAATAAAGCATCTGCTTCAGTCCAAAAAATAAAAAAACAAACAGCTCTCCATCACCTCACCTACTCAGACAAATTATAGGGAGCAATTATCCTGGAACAAAAGGTCACCAAGGGGGCATTAATTGAATTCCAATATGTGCCTCCAGTCATCAAGTCAGCCTTTAGCGCCGGCCTCTTACGCATGTTAAAGACTCTGCGATAGCATGAGCTTTTGGATTGGAGAGTGAAACCAATCACTTCTGTTTTAGGAGAGCAGCTGATCAATGAGGAGCCGTTGGTGTTTTGAAGCAGTGATGAACACCAGCGTTACACTGCTGTGGTGTGCGATGAGAGCTGCGCAGCAGAGCTGTGATGGCTGACTGCTGTCTGTACAGCCTCGGCTAGCTTGCAGCGCTGCCTGTGTTCTGCTCACCCTCAGCCTTTTAATTCCCACAGCTATCCAGGTCAGCAGTGAGGGATGAGGCTCCTCGTTAAAACCTTAGCCAATTAATGCAATACAGGCTGCGAAGGGGATTCTCAAGAGCTCTCAGGCTTGCATTTATAAACACACAACAAGGCAGCGAAGATGCCACTGAGACCAAAGCTGGAGCAACAGACCAGCTCTTGAGATCTATACTTTCTGTGTATATAGTTTGAATTTATTGCTTAAGAATATATGAGAGAAATATATTAACACTTTTATTTAAGAAGAGGCAAATCTGCATTATTACTTTATATCACATAAAAATATAAATCAACAGTTCAGACTACTCGGTGCATGCAAAAGACAAACTAGAAAAAACATATTTAATGCAAGTGACTATCTTGAGAATAGGTTTACCCTAGACAAGGTCAAATAAAGGAATAAAAGGGGGTATACACACGGTGAGAGGCAGATTGGGAAGTCCACGTACCCCGATGATGGCATTCAGCTCGGTCATAGTCACCTGCTTAGCCCGCTCCACTGCCTGAGCAACCTGCTGTTGGTGCTGTGGGAAGACATTTACAAAAAGAAGATTGGAACATCTATCACACACCCACACTCACTTATCTGTGAATTTCACACTTCATTTTCATAGCACTGCTGTAATTTTAAAAGTGGGGGCAAATGCCACACACAATTACTCGAAATTGCTTAACCTGAACATTTTTTTTTTTTTTTAAGTAGTATCTTTAGAATTCAGGCAACAATAAGAGACTTTATTTTAGCACTAAACTGTGACAGTGTTTGGGAGCCGCATTCACAACTCACCTCTTGTGACAGGAAAGGCATAATTTGAGCTAAAATTGCGTTGAGCCGTTTGGCAATCTCCGTCTGGAAAACAAAAGAGGAGCAAAATGAGATGGTAAAGTATGAAACAGACAGTGACTTCACATAACCCCGCCTTTAATGTTTACACCGATTAAGTCAATTACTGCAGCAATCAGAACTGCTTGACTCAACATCCTCTAAACAGCGTGATATTGACATTTGAAATATTTAAAACATTAGGAGAGCCCAGGGGGATGGAGCACAGCTGTGCTGAGAGTGCACTCCATGCTAAACGGATATGAGCAGGCAGAGTGCTGCTGTGTTGAGAGGATCTTCTCTCACTCTGCCCTCCTTCCCCTCATCTGCAACTGTGCTGTCCTGCAGTTAACCTCAGAGTTAAACCACACAACCACACCCCAGGAAGTGAAGCCCACTAACCAGGCATGACTGTTTACTTACATGTGACGCTGTAGGCAGTTTACATTTAAAGGTTATAACTGTAGATTGAGCAAAGACTAGAAACCAAAATGACCTCAAGGTTAACACACCTCAAATCTGTGATCAATACCATTAGAAGACAGCCCTTAAATGTTACGAGTGCAGTCTGCTACAGCTCTGCCTTTCCAAGACTGAGGCCTGGGCACATTACTCTCTGCAATCATCCGCCCAACCCACCACCCTCCTAGCCTCCCATCCATCCACCGAGCCCTGCCTCCATTCTTCTGCTTGTCTACCAACTGCCATGGCAACGGCTGCAGCCCTATCTTGCTGGGATCATTATGCAAATGGCACCTCTGCTTGACCGTAACAGGCTTTAAAATCATATTACGTGCTTGGAGGCAGGTCATTAAATTGAATTTTCAGCCTGTCGATCACATGAATGCAGCAAATGAATGGTGGATAAAAAGAGCAATGGGAGGAGGTGTGCAGAGGAGGTGGGGTGCGGTGGGGGGGGGTGGATGTGATCTAACCCCCTCCCCTGTAAAAACACTGCACAGCCGGCTTGCTCTGCCTCCTCTCTTTCTTCCAGGGATGGGAGATGAGGCTCTCAGGTTCAAGCTCTGCACTGGGAGCAGAAAAATAACAGTGCCAAAGCTACATCATCTATGGAATTTATGAGCTGCAGTTCAACCAGGGCCACTGCGGAACACAAACACATCACAGGGATTTTCTCAGATTTTTCATTTTGGAGCAGCACACACAATGTACTTTGCAGACCGCCAGCTTATTTATTACACATGGCAGAAATGCCAGGCAGTTTTGGCAGCCAGACGTATTACCTCTGAGCAGAGCCAGAGAGATTGGAGAGTAATGTCCAACAGAACGAGACCTGCTGACCCAGGCTGCAACATGGATAGCCACTTAGCCGGGCAAGCCAGCAGGACAAACAACAAGCCGAAGATAAAATATCCGATGAAACAAAGTAAAGCCTGGGATCAGAGGCAATAATGTGAAACAAATATATGGCAGCATGTCATACAGAGAGTACAATAGTCCATAAGATAACACTGTTGATTAATGTCAGCGGACGAGAAAGACACTGAACTCCATTCTCATCTGACACACAATAAATGTGACCTACAACCAATAAAGCAATGAGGGGGTTAGATAAAGGTTTTATGGGCATTAGTATTAATGCAATGTAGTAAGTGCTCTAGAAAGAGCTCAAGAAGGCCCTCAGAAACGGTTAAAAAGCTACAGAGCCTATATAATCCATGTTTGTTGAGATAAGCCATGTCAATAGCAGTCGAACATTTGACAGGATTTGTGAAAAGGCCTTGAGCGCACGGTCCATTCCTCTGGAGCTTAGTGTCATGGTGACAGCTGGCTGGGAGAGGTCAGGAGGTGACTGATCCACTGCGCCCTAAACAACTGGCAGCCCCTGCACTCTCACAACACAACATGCAAATACATGGAAAAGGCATCGAACTCAACTCACCATTGCTGTGGGAGATTTTTTTTTTTTTTTTTGTTCTGCTGGCAGATAAAAATGGGGCTGTTGTCACTTTAAGTAGATGACAGCTTGGCCCTTGAGAGGCCAGCTTTGCGCTGCTGCTACACAATTACAGGTACTCGGACCTGTGTAGCACCACTTTAAGAGCACTCTCAGGCTGGCTTGTCAATGGTGTGCAGAAAGGTATTTGCCTGTTGCTATCAGCAGTGGGAAAATAGAGTCGAGACACTGATGAGTATTAAATACAGCCGGAAAACAACTGGTAGCTCTGGTCACATGATCCATCTATAAACAATACTTGACTAGTCAGATTTAGAGGGCCCTTCAATTTGTCCAAGATGACAGCGTTGCCCGTTTCCTGATTTTTCTAGTAGCAAGAAAATTAGAACAGTACTTCACTCGTGTCTAAGCTGAAAGTGACGCATGTTTCCTCCAAACTCAGATGTTGCACAAAGCCTCAGTGCAGAATAAATGTCTTTTTGCTATTTTAAGTAATCCCTATTGATCTCTTCTCAGTAAAGCCAAAAATCTGCCTGAATGGATGCATAGTTTACAACTAGGATTAACCTTGTCAATCATAGCAGTCTGTCAGGTGATTTTCTTGTACAAAGGAAGTCTGTGATCTTAAAACAATAAACTCATTCTAACACAAACAGCCCTCTATATCATGCCTTATCATAAAACACAATAACTCTCAGTTTATATGAGTGGACTTGACACCCAACAGTTCACACCCTGAAGTTATTATAATGCAATCCAGGATCACTGGATATGGGAGCATTGATGGCTTGGCTCTATTGTATGACCACTGCAGACAGTCCGCTCGCTGACCAAGTTTTTTTTGGCCCTGGGTATGGCAGATAGTTTGCTACTTAGCAAATGATTCCCGCAGCCGTGGGTCTCATGTCTGTGTTACGACTGCAGGTAACAGCCAAATCTGATTTAGCCTTACCAACACCCAAGCCTCAAACCCTGTGGAGCACTTGGAAACAAGCACCAGATGATGGTAATTACCGGCTGACATCACGCGGCAGAAATTAGCCGTTTGCTTCTACATACTGTCACGCCTGTTAGGGAGGGATCAGATAACACTGCCACATCAGTCCATCTGAGCCGTGCTGGTGTGTGCATTCTGAAATCTGAATTATGTCCCTGCGCAGTAATGAAAAAGGCACAGTTAGAGGAATGGATTTCCTCACTATGGAATAAATCTCCTGGCAGGAATATAATATGCCTATGTGCATCCAATAATCCATCCCAACTCTGCCTGTTAACCACTCCCCGTCTTCTCCTCCTCCCCTGCCTGAGCCATAAGCTGGGGGAGCTGCAGGGACGGGGCCCACACTGTTTGCTCACAAACACGCCGTTCAGCAGGTTAGGGCCCCACTGATGAATTATTCAAGCGCTTCCATCAGCTCTGTTGAGGTTCCTGATAAAAGTCAGGCGCTAAAATGGATCAGTCGATTAACCTGTTTACACAGAGCTGGGCTGTCGTCCCTCCCCCAGCTCTATTCTCCAACTTGTCTCCGGCTCCCATCCCCCCCCCCTCCCTCTTTCCTCTAGTTGGCGATAAGTGCCTGACAGAAGCTATCAGAGCGACCCGAGCCCTGACAGACATGTGGCAGTGTGACACACGGCCTAGACACTGATGGATCACCCTACCACACCAATCCGCCATGCCTCCAACACTGTCATTAACCAAGCCGGGCTGCTGCAGGGGAAGGGACAGCCTCACTGGTTTAAGAGCAGCATGCATGGGAATCTACTCACTCATACAATCATTATCTCTTCAAGCATCAATGTGATTGATCTATGAAGCAATAGGAGACAGGATCTTCTGATAACGATAAGAGCATAAAAGGACTTTTGCCCTCCTCCTGTAATTACTGATCATCGCTGGCCTATCAGCAAATGCTTCATCATTAAGTCAAAGGCCAAGCTTGCCAAAGTCTACGTTTAATCTTATCAAAAGGCTGAGACAAATCAAGGCTTTACACCACTGGTGAATGTAAATGTAACTGAACAAGTGGTGGTAAAAGTTTACCATTATATTGCCTTGTTTACGTGCGGTAGATGTGTCAGTTTACAGCCTATTACCGATGCTCGGCTCAGTTCACAGCCTATGAGCGGCTCCTCCTGGGTCTCACATCCCCTGACGCTGTGGAAAACCGCCGAGCTGAAAAATATGAGGGAACATGATGGTACCTACCTGTTTGTGCATCTCTATGTTCAGCCCGTAGGACATCTCATAGTACTGAAATGAAAGAAGAGATTTCAACGTGATTAATGAAGTCAACCATTTACTATATGTGCTATGTGGGCAATTAATTTCCTTTTTTCCCCCGTTAAACATAAGTAGCTTGTTTTTTTTTTTACTCATAATCATGATTTAAATGTAACTAACATGCTGTCTACAGCCACAAATCAATATTTTAAATTGATCACTACACTAATTACATCATCACATGGTGTTGAACATTATGATTAAAAACCTAAATACAATCCAGCATCTTTGGGCAAACGTGATAAACTTTAAGATCAGACACAAAAGGAGCTCTAAGAGCAGCTGACAGTGGATAGCCAATAAAACGATATTTTATTTATAGTGTGGGCGCAGAGAAGAAAAAAGGTTTAGATTTATTGATCAACATCTTAAGCCCTCAGATCTCCGGGATGTCTATTTACTTAACGTAACGTGATTGCTCAACACTCTTGATATTTCAAGCCAGGTCAGTCTGTCTGGCTGAAATGTAATCCATGGAGCCCACAAGTGGCAGCCAGGGCAGAAATGGCTTTCCAGTCAGCGTCTATTTGATGAAGCCAATGCATTATTCAGTCCATTAGCTTCTTCGAAAATTACTCTCAAACAAGAGAGCCATTCTGTCTGAGATCAGAGCCCCACAGCCGTAGCGTAACCTGACACCCAGTGCTGGCTGTGGGATACTTCCCTACATGTTTACCTAACCTCCTCCCTGTCAGGCTGACATGTTGTTTTCCTGTGAGAAGAATGTTTAACTTAAGCCTGCATGTATTGGTTTAAGTCATCCGCAGTGTGTTTACCTGGGACAACAGAGTACACTAACACAGAAGAGCCCTCTGATTGCGTCACGTCTGCA
Organism: Thunnus albacares; assembly: GCF_914725855.1. Lineage (NCBI taxonomy): Eukaryota > Metazoa > Chordata > Actinopteri > Scombriformes > Scombridae > Thunnus > Thunnus albacares. The sequence goes on along the minus strand of NC_058112.1, from coordinate 19,968,479 downwards.
CTGAATTCCTGCATCACAGGCACACCTATGTTTTTCTAAAAGGCTGCTAAAATAAAAGCTAATAATTTCGGTTTACACAGAAACTGAGGTCGACTTAGTGCAAAATAAACTGCAGCATGTTCCACGTCCTCCATTTTGTTTGCCGTGGTGCATTTTTCCCACACACTGCTCTCTCTGGCCCTCCACCATCAGCTCACACCTAATTTATGGCCATGCATATGTCTGAGTGTGGAGTCTCCTAGGAGAATAATCAGATCAGCACACACAGAGGGCAAGCTGCAGTCGACCCTTGGAGATCTGGGGGCGCGCTATAATGGAGCCTCAGCCCACTGCCGCCTGCCTGTCAGGAAGAGTTCCTCCGTAACAACCAGCTACATCAAACACCCCCCCCACCACCCCCTCACCCCCCCGGGGGCTTTCACAGGCCTGTACCTGACACTCAACCCGCCCTAACCACCACGCAGGTGATCACAATAGCCTGTCTCGCTCCACCCCAACTAGATCTTCAACAAGCCTTGCAATTTGGAACCATAATTGCTCCCTATTGTAACACAATCTTACCATGACATAGTGGCGCTGCATCTCCGTCTTCTCATTGGCCAGTTTGTCATACTCCACCTTAAGACTAAAATAGGAGACAAGGTGTCAATTTCAGGCGTCTCTATCAATGTCAATACCTCACTCACACTTAACTACCTGACAGCAGAGTAAAGAGGATTAAAAAAAAACTGCAATTGAAAACAATTGCAATGATTACCTGTGATACTGGGCTTGCAGGAACTGAAATTCATCTTTAATCCTGTCACAAGACTCTGCTACGGTGAATTTGAAGCCAGGCTGTCCAGGCTGATGTGGAGCCTGAAAGAAGGTTGTTAAAAAAAAAAAAAAAAACATCAGTGGAGCCACAGTACAAAGTTTTAATCATTTGTCGAAGGGAGCTGAATGGTTCACACATTAGACTTGTCAAAATAATATCTCCTCTGCAGTAAGTAAGATACTACCACACCAAAAGAGGAGCTACTATCTAACACCTCTAGCATATAATAACACATGAATGAGCGTTCACACTGAAAATGAATTTCATAACTGAGATAAAACCACCACCTGTCCTCATGTTCATCATAGTTACTGTATGGCTGAGTAAATATTTCCAGGCATGCAACCCCCTTTGCATGAGTGCAAATCCTGGTGTGCAAGAAATGCACTGTAGTATAAGCATACAGAAATTTGATGAGCTGCGTTAAAGGGTGGAAAACGCTTTGCAGGGCAGTTTTCAGTGGGAATCGACACACTCAGGAGCCATGTCAACACCAGTGTTGTCAGATAAAAATATGTAAGCTATATAAGTATGGAGGAAGCGCTTCTTACCGGATGTCGGCCCTGTGGATACATCTTGAAATGTATCCTTTGTTTATCTCTCCAGTGTGTTCAGGTCCTTTGGAAAAATGGTTGAAATGTGCTCACAGCCACACACCAGTCTCAGCAGACAGGGGTTGGGGTTGGGGGGGGGTGAGGGGAGGTCGTGAAAATCCTGTGTTGAAAAATGACGCGGTTTAATCTCTGGACGGAAAACACACAGTAGGCTATAATACAGTTCAGGTTGTTTGTCACCAAGTAGCCAGAACACCAAACTCATCCTCAATTATTAATACTGCAGTCAGTCACACACAATGTCAAAAAAAGCAGCAGCAGTCCAGCGCTCCTGTCTTCTTTAATGACCTTATTCGGTCAGTGGTCAAGCGATACACACACACAAATCTCAATGTACAGTTTAAACTGATGCAAACACGACACAGACTAAAACTGAGTGGCTACTTTTCGCTGTTCAATTTAAACGCGTGCATTAAAATCGTTTGTTTGTTTTTTTTGGAGAGTAGGGGCTCTAATCTTGACTGATGTTCGACAAATGACCAAAACCCCGCTCTCGGACGTCTACAGGCAGGCCACGACCGACAGCAGCTGGCTTTCACCTAATGTTTGATCCGCGGAAAGCGATGGAAACGGTGCGCTGTTGAGCGTACGCCCCAGAAAAAAAAGCAGAAAAAGGGAATCAACAGCTCTGGTAAATACATACCCGTGCGTGCGTCCTATCCGTCCGTCCGACTTTTGTTACTGAAGAAAAAACAGTAGGCTATAATTCATGCGTTTAATCCCTCCTACTGTAAGCGTGGTGGACGCAGATCTCGACAAGCATCCTCTCTCTCTCTTTCTCTCCCTCTCTCTCCGGAGCGCACCCAGCCAGACTGGGGGAGCAGTTGGGAGAAAATTTGGTGCGGTCGGGCTCGATCAAACTACTTTATTCTCAACCGCGAACCTCCGAGGAATGTGCGCCTTTTGTGGCTGGTTAATCCCAAAAAAAGAAGAAAAAAAAATCAATAAATATGCTTCCAAAATCTGTCTTCCGACTCGAAGAGGTTGGAGATTCTTTAAAAGCGTAACATGGTACTCTCCACAATCTCGCATTTCCCCCAGTTGTCCAGCTTACCCCGGTTGCCACACACAGGCAGCAGGGCTGAACTGCCGTGAAAGCGCCTATCTGTCCAATCGGATTACTCGGAAGGAATACAGCCACATCTGCCTATCAGAGAGCGACAGCCCCCACGTGGGGTGCAACGATACATGACATCATCCCGCGGATCCACAAGGCATCATCCGTCCGTCCCACCATGTACAACAACAACAGCAGCAGGCATTGATGTGCCGACGATGATATCCACATTTGACAGAGACGGCACAAATTCCACATCCGCGCTTCATTAGGTGTTTTTTTCTTGTTGTTTTTTTTTTTTGCCCGCGCAAATAAAGTTGATGATTTTGTTTTGGGTGAGACCACCATCGGCGGGACGGGGAGGGAGGTGTGCGGTGCAACAAGCACTTTTAAAATGTGTCTCCCCATACAAGGGAAAAAAGGGGGGCTGTGATGGGTTCTTGTTTGTACAACGTGGTTGTAAAATGTGAAACGATGTTCCAGTGAAATATCCAAAATATCTCCCCAAATTAGAAATGTTCGGGTTAAACTCTCCCCCACCACCTCCTCCCAACACATACACGCCGTGAAGGGCACAATAATGACCAATCGATCGACGATATGCACTAAATTGAAGCTATACGGGGCCGATATAACACACATTTTTAGCCTTTAAGCTTCGCGTGATTCTTGTGCAACACACCCGCGCGCCCACCTATCAGCATTTTGGGTGATAGTTGCACTGCGGGGAGAGAAGAGATGATTGCCTTTGTCTGATACGAACATCAGCCATGTCTGAGCGCAGCCTCTCCGCCTTGTTTTGAAGGTTCAACTCTACCCCCACGTGGGACTCCTCTGCGGCTTTAAGGCCTCTCGTCCAATGGCAGCGCGGTGCACTTACTCGCAGGCTTCCCATTGGCCCGCTGGCGTCGAGCCTGTCATTCACGGAGCAGCGTTGTCAATCAATACCACGCGGGGTCAAGCGCTGACAAATGCCTGTGCTCCTCGGTCCTCTGCCTGTGAATAGAGCCTGGAATGGCTGCTTAATTAGCTTCGAATGGCTTTTCTCTCCAGTTCAAACAATCTGTTACCACCACGTGGTAATGAGAGCCTACATTAAACAAAGGAAGAAAGGAAGCATGCAAACAGTTGTAACATTACAACCTGTAGTTTTCCTTTACATACGGGCCCATGTAACTAGCAGACAAAAGGATTTTGTTTACCTTTATCACAAAAAGCCAATCGACGTGTTCTAACATTAAACATGGGTGAGAATATAGTCATTCTGTATGTATGTATGGATGTAGTGCTTCCACAATCAAACACCAAAAAAATAAAAAAAATAAAAAGGCACTTGTCTGCTTGTTTTTATTGTCAGCTGTGATAACAAGCCTGTGAAATGAAGAAAAACAACACCAGATGCATAAAAAAGGCAGCTTAATTATATTATCTCCAGTCTTTTATTGTGTAACACACACTTCTACGCATACAATACTGTACTTATGGTCATGCTGATAAGGCAAATTTAAATGGATGTCATGAGGCTGGTCTTATAGTTCACTAATTTGGTCTGTGAAGTGACTAAAGTGGGAAAACAACCAGCCATGCTTCACACTGGCTATAGTAGTAGTAGCATTTTGGGAATGCAAAGGTCATTTTGTCATGTTAAGGTCTGAGATTGCCCAGCAGTCGTCTACTTGTCATTCTTGTCAGCCACCTTGAGGATGTGGGATAACTGTGTTATTTCCAAAAGTATGGAGGCAGTCTGTGAGAAACTCAAGCACACACAAGAGCTGGCGGGCTAATCTCAGCCAGGCACCCCCTCATGCTTTTCAATAGAGAGTGCTTGGATTAAAGGCAACAAAAGGCCGGGCCAAACCCCAGGGAGAGGGGGCCCTCCGCCCACTGAGACCCCCACACTGTTTATTTACACGGAAACCCCAGCCTCACTGAAACTCCCACCCTCAGGCATTACACACTGGCCTATTTGCAGAGGTGGCTCTAATTCTTGACAGAGCAGGGATTGTCCTCACTCCTGCCACTTTGAACTGAGTAGAAACCCGCTTTCCACATAGCTCAGATATAGCAAGTGAGCAAATATTTTGCTTCTTCCACAGAACAATTACTGCGGGGTCATATTGTCCAAAGCCAGCTATAATTTTCACACCCCGCATGTATTTCTGTGGAGAAATTGCTCGTATTCCTCTAGGCATACTGTGTGAAATCATGGTTTTGCGGCCGTAGAACGAGAAGATCAACGGTACGGTGGAACGATTTATCATGAACCTATACTGGATGTTTTTGGAGATTACACAGTATTGGCTCATTAATGTGACTCGCAGTTAATAAATGACTGGGCCATTTTTCTCTCTCATGCAGGCTTACTTTCCTGTTCATGAAGCAGAAAATGAGGTCCCTGTTACTGCAAAGGCTGGGGTAGTATTGCGATGACTTACACTTCAGGGTACTGGCATGCTATTTATATGGCGATGCACACAGACATACTGCACATTCACAAACAAACACACGCATGCTGTGTATCACAGGTGGCGTCACTCACAGGGAGGAGGCAGAAATTCACAAAAACGCACACACGTGCATGCACACACATTCCATGCAACAAAGGGCCTACAGTGTGTAGTGGCAAGATGAATTGCCTCTACTGTATTATCAGGGTGACTCATCAGACAGTAACCAATGAAAACAGGATGAAAGTCCTTATCAAAGGAGAAAAATGCAGACATGGAGAGAGTCTCAAAACAAAAAGATGAGGTCTTTGGCAGGAATCCTGAGCTGTACTTAGCCTTCGGCTGAGGGGGACAAAGAGCCAATTGCTACTCACTACTTAATATTCTCTGCTATCAACAGTCCCTCACTGATAAATATAAGTACGGACATTAATAACAAAACTGTGCATTGTAGATTTTCCTTAAAACTCAAGTAGGGTTAAATATTTTCTCTATAAGTTCATGTTCCCGAAAAATGTGTCTTGTATGTCTTTGAAAAAAGTGCAGAAAGTGTGTTTCCACAGCATATTTCACGTTACAATTGCAAGTCAATTAGCACTGTACTGCTAGTTAGATTTGAATAAAATAAAATTAGACACATTGTATGTAGAGTTAATGCAAATGATTACTAAAAATAGTACGTGCTCTATTATGTGTTCATATATCAGACTCTCTTTTGTTGCTCTCTGTGATGCCCTTGTATTGAGTTGTGGTGTGAATTCTGTCACATCTAATTAAGAAAACATGTCAGTGATGAAGAAAAAACTCATCTACACACGCTGACGCTACCACCAGAAAACAAGTTGATTAAACTGACAGCACAATGTTAACATCCAGGAAAAAAAAGTCTCAGTGTGTCTTTTGAGCACATCGTGGCTGTTTGTGTTAATCTACCTATGTTAGTAACCATGACACCCTCATCTTTCAGTTAATGTTTACTCATACAAACTGTGTTTTAATCCAGCACAATGTTCATGATATTCACTACTATGCAGTCCATACAGGTAAAAAAAATATGCAAAAAAAAGAGAAGTGCAACAAAACACAGAAAGCCTCAGATGTTCTGTATTCAATCTGTAACACGTCTCAGTGCTGAACCAGCAGGCCTCACACGGCTGATACGTGAACACCTCTTCCTCCGCAGCCTCACCCTCATATACAAACTTGTTGTCTTGCTATGCTATTATTGTCCTGTGTCCACACACACAGCAGATCTGGAGGGCTGCCAGTTGTATTCTTATCCATTTACAGTCAGCAAGCTACTTTCACAGAGGTGATGGGGGACAAAGTAGCCCTTCTAAACTTCCCTTTTCACCCACACCCTTCACACTGCATAATCAAGAATCAGAACTACCATAGTGAAAGCTTGTTCAACAGGCCCTCAGCTCAGGAAATGCATAGCTGCTTGATTTCTATTTTAAGTGTGTTGACAACAAACTACAAATTACAGCTAGTTATAGGCTGCAGAGGCTGCATAGCTAGTCTTTGTATCGAATTATTCCTCGCCAACAATCTCTTTCTGGATGCGTTCCATAATTCAGGACACAAATACTATGAAAAGACTCAACATTTAACTGATCAGAGGATCAAGCGGTACCAGTTGATTGAGAAGACCTTGAGCTGCTCAACAAAGATTTTGTTACTCTAATCCAGTTTGCTAAATGGTTAATGTGATTAAAAAGATTCTTTGGGCCTAAATTCGGTTATGGTTCATGATTACATTCACATGGCATGGGAATGACTTCACATGACTGGCTCGAAGAAAATATGTTGTCAAGGTAACAACCCATGCCAGAGAAGTGCAATTGCTACTGAGGAAAGAGTCTGTGGATTGTTTGTCTAAGTGTCTCATGAGAGCAACATTATATTCACTTACATCAAACAGAGCTGTAACCATCTACAGCAGGACAAAACATCACAGTGAAAAATGAATTTATCACTGCGTGCAATGAACGGTAAGCAGAGCCCTTTAGCAGGGTCCATAATAATGACGTGAGCTATGTCATATCTCAGAAATCTCCTTATGAGACCGCAGGCTTCTCCCCTCATATACTGCATTTCACCACTTCTGCCTCACCACTTCTGCCGCATTTCATATTCCCTGGCACACAGTAATATAGCTCTGCTCCTCCATGCCAAATTGACTCCACAAGTGCTCCTATACCTGCTGACTGACACATGCTCGCTTAAAATGATTCCTTCACCTGCAGCCAGCATTGCTGCTTGCTCTGGAGGGGTACTTGGTTCCATTATTAAGTTGAAAAAGAGAGACAGAGCGAGGGGATGGGGTAGCGCGGGGGGCTTGACTGGGTAGAGAAAAGAATAATAGAGAGCTGAGGAAGTTATCAGGGCAGGGGAGAGTGAGCCCGCTGTCTGACAGCAGATCAGAGAGCTCCTCCAGCTGGAACCCCTGCTCATGAGGCCGGCCGAGCAGAGCCCAGCAGTCGACTGGAATGATGAGCTCTGCTGTACAGGACAGGTCAGAACAGTAACACCTATACGTATCAACTCCAGATCTACAGCATAACACACTACTTCATCAGCAGTGGAGGAAGTTTTCAAATACTTAAGTAAAAGTATCAATATCACACTGTAAAAACACTCCATTACATGTAAAAGTACTGCTTTGAAAATCTTAAATCTCAAATAAAAATGTTATCAGCAAAATGTAATTAAGGTAAAAGTACTCATTGCAGAAAAATGCCCCCTGTGAGTTTTACACTATTTTATTGGATTATCATTACTGATGCATAAATATTAAAGGGGATATATGATGCTTTTGTGATTTTCTGTCATTTATATACTGTTATAATATCAGATATCTATGTTAAACATGGTTAAAGTTCCAAAACATGAAGTGAACGTATGTAAAAATGTCGCCTTCAAGTCAAAAGCCCAGGTTTCAGCCTGCTTTGAACACTCCGTGGCCGTGAAACCTACGAAAAACACGCAAGGCCCTCTCTGGAGCCAGTGTTTGGTTTGTCCTAGTGTTGGGTAGTTTAATCTTTAACAAAGCATCATATTTTATGAACAGATCATATGGTTTACATGTAAAATCTTAATCTGAACTACTATGTCAAACAAAAAGTACAAAAAAACTACAATATTTCCACCAGGACCAGAGAGTGGAAATACTCAAGTAAATTACAAGTACGTCAAATTTGTACTTAAGTATGGTACTTGATTAAATGTACTTATTTACATTTCAGCGTGTTCACCATATAGCATCCTTCATATCAGCAAGTAGCTTGGTGATCAATAGCCTCTACACATATCATCAGAGTGATTGATGGTCCCCAGAATATTGCTACCAGTGCATCTTTGTTCCCTAAACAAGGACACAAAAGGGTTAAAGAATTATGGAGACAGAAGCCCTGAGAGAGTAAGCGAGACCAAATCAACAAATTAATGCCTGTCCTATGAGAGGCTAAGCCTCTTATTTTTATTTCAAATGAGGATAGAAATTGACTTCCTTATTAAATCTAATTATTAGCCGGTGCCCTCCAAAAGTCTTCTGAAATCGCCTAGAGCAACCAGGCTATTAGCATAAACACCACCACTGGCAAGCTTAAAACAAATGGTATATTTAGTCAGTGTTAATGGGATTAAAGTGTTCTGGATTCAGGAGCAGTTCTACTAACAGTGAGCATCACATCTTCATTATGGATGCCCTGACTTCTCCATTTCCACTCTCTTTGTTTGCATTTCATTCCACTCTGCTGCCTCCCGCTCCTCTCAGTTATTCAACAGATTGTGTTCAATCTTGATCCAAAAATCCCAGACAATCATAAATAATAAAGGATTACACCAATCTCTGAAAAGCTGGTGGCTTGCCAGCGGCAATGCACACACAGAGAAATAATTGTTGGCCATCTGTGCACCAGATTGGTAAGAGAAAGGGTAAACAAAGAGCACAGTGTACCTGCTAAAGCTTTCTCCCCTTCCCTCTCTCCCTTTAGCCAGGAAACATGAAAGGCTTTGATGATGCTCACCCCTGCAGAATCCACTGGCTCGCTCCAAGAGATTTTTTGATTAGGGAGGTTTCAGAACCACAGACTGACAAGCCGCGCCTGTCAGGAATCTAACAAGGCTTGGGGTTATCTCTCTATCAGCAGGCAAACAGTGCTGAAACACTGCACAATGCCAGCCAAATAGAGTAAGGATGGAGGATAATTGACCAGGCAAATTATCGCATTTACATGTCATATACACAGCTCTCCAGGAAAGAAAGTGAAGTCATGAAAGCTCACCCTCTGCAGTCTCATAAATCACTCTACTGTGGGGTAGACTGGATTTACTGGCACATAGTGTTACTTATACACTGCCAGAACCATTGTTGGAGATGGACAAACCTAGACCGACCATCACTGATCCTTATTAGGGAAAATTGATCTTGTTGCTAAAGATTGTCCTGGGGTCAATCAATGCATTTTGATGTGAGCTGTAAAGTTAATCGTGATATGCTTTTGATTTATGGGTCAGAGAATAAATCAATGTGAGATGGATTTCACATGGGTTCCACCATCTATTCAATAACCTGATTGACTCCAATTTACTGTTTCATAATTATGACTCATTTGATATGAACCACACATTACTGTTTGGATTATCACAGCCAAATACTGGATTTTCCACATGATACACACATCATATAACACCTCCCTTTCTACCTTATGATGTAAAACTAAAACAGAAGCCTGGCTTTTTGTATGCTTTTGCTGTTTGCTGCTTCACAATCTGCGCAGGGAGTGAAAAATGACCTCCCATCTTCTCATCCATCCCAACTGGAGGATTACGGTCTCATTATGGTGTGAGATTTATATATGTATATGTAGAGATAAATAGTGTGGGATTCTGGAGCAGGGAGGAGACAAAAGATGGGGCAGAGTCATAATGAGCTGTGTTTATGTGCAGCGTTGCTTGGCCTGTTGACAGCGGTTAATGAAGTTACAGTTAGTGGGGGGATCTGCTGGCACTAATTAAACTCACTGTCATTAGCAGTGTTGGAAAGAGTAGGCGCTGCAGCAGGAATGGGAGGAGCAAAGACAAAGGCAGATCCATCAGAGCAGCAACAGCAGTACACACACAAACACACACACACACAAACAGGAGCTGTATGTGACAAGGGGGATTAGATATAACTTTTTTTTAAACACAGGAAACTCCTGACTTTGCATTTAAGTTTTATACGATGATATAAATCCTCTTACGAGCTGTCTTACTCAAAAACAGAGGTTGTTTATTTTTTAAAACAAAAGATGAACAATATATCTTCTACAGAAAAACACAATAGAAGGCATAGGACTAAAACATATACTCTATCAAGTGCACAGAGAAATAAAGTTAGCAGAGTTTATATTAAACAGCAGATGCAGGAAATATTTTACACCTAACTGAGCCTACAGTGTGGATTGGCTCCTGTAGAAGCCACAGCTCTGACATCTGGAAATGTTGCAGTCACCACTGGGCTGTTAGAAAGTGGGAGAGAGCTCGATTGACTGTCACAGAGTCTGAGTGGAGCTCAGTGTGTGCCATCTCAACCACAGCTCCATCGTAGCCTGTAATCCAGCTCACCACCAAAGCCACTGCAGTTGGCTGCCTGCGCAGACCAAGCCTCACTGTTTGTTTATGCAGCACGTAGACCCGGCCATTAAAAGTGGGAAGCCTGTCAAAAATAAAAAGAGACTTTTCATGTTTGAGGGCTGCAATTGTGGCTCTTGTGTGATGTTTTTCCTCCACACTGACCCCGAGCTTTGAGGTCGGGAAGCCGCTTAACCCTGGGCTGTGGAGCCAGCCGATTGGCTGGGCCAAACACAGTATTTTTGAATGTGGTGGCATAAAGGGTGCCTCCGGCAGAGGTACTGTGGTTGCGTGCAATGACTATGGCTGTGTAACCAAGGCAGCCTACACATCATTATAATGGCTCCTCGGGCAAAGAAGCCAAAGATCTTTCATAAATGTGCACATCATTTTCCTCATTATGTCCTAGTTACCTTTCCTCATGTTCCTCAAATCTCACTACAACACAAAGTTGACCACGCACAAGCGCACCAATGGCTATAGATTGTACCAACAGAAAAATAAAGGTATAGCAACATTCTTGTACTTAAATACTCAAATAATGTGGATAAATAGCTCTCAACAAACTATAACCTCCCCAATACAGAAGCTGCTTACAAATGATACAAGCTGTTTAAAATAGCTATTCCCAGCTCACAGCCATTCAAATACTAAAGCAGCGCAGGGAGAATGTGGAAATTTGCTATGTAGTTAACTTGCGACAGCCACCAATTAGGTTTACGATTTGGGCGCCTTTGGGCCACTGTCGCCAGGCCTCAGTCTCCCTCTGATGTCATTACACAAATCTGCTCCAGTCTAACAGAGCAACAGGGCTGTAGGACACAGGGGGAGAAGGAGAAGGAAAGTTGGCTCGGCTCCTCTCCTCTGATAGCAGCAGATAAGCCGGCCTTGGGGCCTCTTATCTCATCTGTGGATCCTGTGTAAATGTAAGTTTTAGTCTGGCAGATTACATCAGCAGAGCCTGCTGGGGACAGAGGCCAGCCGCCAGGGGACCATGATGACTCCCCTCATGCGACAAATGCATACCCTCCACCCTTCATGGAGTAACAAACCAGGACCTGGGTGTACTGTGGGAGATGGCTCCTCTCAGACAGTCAAGTGAGTCCCCAAAGGAACTGGAATTAAAACTGTCAACCTCCATTTAGTCCAAAATGTTCACCCCATAGCATTTGCTTTCACTGTCAGCTGCACACTGTGTGCAGTGATAGTGATATTAGTGGACAGCATGCCTCACTTTGGATAAATGTCTCTATTATGCTGTGTGGAGGTGTGTGTCCTGACAGGAAAAGAACCAACCAGCTGACATGGGACATAACCTCTGCAGTCCAGAAGCCACAAAGGTGCCATGTGACTGTGAGAGGTTCATTTTAGGATACATAAACACTCCCTCCCTGTTTGTCTACATTTCCCTCTATGTGTCTACTGTATGTACAGCACATTCCAGACAGAAAGACAGACAGACAGACAGGCAGACCGGCAGACAGACAGACAGACAGGCCACATCTGGGGAGCGACCAATGGGAGGCCATCCCCCTTCCTCCTTTTCTCCCAGCTCCCTGCGTCTGTCATCCCACCCAGAGAGGGGAAGTGGTGAGGTTGGAGTGGTTGGCCAGACGGGGCCAGCTGTGTGACCACAGACCTCTGAGTGTGTGTATGTGGGAGGGAGGGAGGGATCCACAGGCCTTATTACAGACCCAACTACACACTGGGCCTCACAAACAGCAACTTCACAGCCAGCGGCCGCCACCAAGTAGCAGCAGCAACACTGCAGGATTTGTACTGTGACAGCAGAGAATGTATGCTCGTGTGTTACCATCAATCACAAGCATATCTAGTATCTAATGTTTTTAATACATACTTAACTGTGCGGCTGGCTAATGTCTACACAGAGAAATGAAAATAAACTTAAACTTTGCTGCTTCATAAACAAATTTAACAAATAAAGTCTCTGAAATGACAAACTCACTAAAGTGATACAGATGTTAAATAGCTCTGGCAGTTTTGGGTGGAATGTGTTGTACCACAGTCTGCTGCCAACTCATATCAGCTGATAGGGACTGTTGCTGGACTGCAACGTCAGCCAGATCACAGGACAGAAGGTCTCGGAGTGATGATGTCACTGTTTTGCCTTGGTCCCCAGGGCGGTGATTTATGAGCTAATCTGGGTCTGTCTCCACAGATTCCAGGTCTTTCTCTCCCGGGGGAGCTGCTAATGGGACAGTGGGATGGAGCCACCATGCAGCAGCAGAAGTCCTCTCAGCTCCCAGGCCCTGACATCCATCTCCATGATCACATACTACAGAGAAAAAAAAAAGAAGGAGAAGAAATGAGAAGCAATGTTGACTTCATTTTATAGCACACGTACAAGCATTCACACACGCACACACACGGACCAGCACACACATACTTGTACAGAAGCAAACACAGAATAAATGAAGTATAGCATATATAACCTTGGCTATTTGCAATTTGTCATGCAGCCCAAGAAAGATAATTGAGGCAACCTCCCAGTATGCAAATAGAATGATAATCAGCCTGCACCACTCTACCAAACACATATGCACAGAAAAAAAAACAGTTACATTGTTAGCAATTTCTAATAGAGGACACCTATTGACCCATTTTCTCTTGGAAAGCAATTTGTCCCTCCAAAATAAAACTAATAGGTGGCAAGATGAATGGATTAGAGTGGGCTAGACTGGGTGCACCGTGCCACGAGGCACTAAATCACCAGATTATTAGTTTTATGAGCCAAGCCCATGAGAGAATAATTGCTAATGTTCCCAGAGTAACCAAGGGAAATAAAGGTAATGGAGCAATTTATAAATTCTGATTGGTATACATAGAGAACTTCCAGCCCATCTCCTTTGTTATTTTACTGCTCTCGATAAAATACACCCCGAGCCACACAAACACTAGGGCCAGCTATCAAAATCAATACAATCACAGAGCTGCGAGTGCTGCTTCTGCTCCTTTGTTATTTTTAGTGCAATGCAGCCTGACTTGCAGTTATAAATCAAAATAATGCGGAAAGCAAAGGAGGGGAAAAAAAAGCACGAACATTAACTTCCATTTGTTAACTTCATTTCGTTTGTCCGGAAGACGTACAGATGATGATTCACCCCAAAACATACTCTGCATATGTGGGAGAGCTGCAGTCTCATATTGATTGATATTGAAAGATCTGAACACAAAAATCAAACGTTTCAGTTTGTCTTTAGTGTTCCAGTGAAGTTAAGATTGTTGTGCAGTGATGCAGACAGACAGACAGACAGAGGAAAGACAGAGGAAAGACAGGGTGCTGAGGCAGGCAGGTGTTCTATTTAATCCGCCCAGCTCAGATGAATAACTGTCCTTCACTCATCCTGTTTTCCTAACCACACAACTTTCCATCACACAGACCCAAATCCCTAATTTCCACCTCTTCACAGCTCTCTGATGTTTAAATTGTAAGTTGCACTAAGTCCAAACGTAGTCTGAAATGTTCTGCAGATGTACAACCTTCTCATGTGGTTCATGAAAGCAGAGATTTATCTGGTTAGAGAGGCCTCGTTGCTTTGCGACCACAGTCTTCCTGCCTCACATACAAGTCATGGTGGGTGGTCTCAGTGTCTTCTCATGTCCAGTTCTGAGGAGGAGAGTACAAACAGCACACATAGTCTGCAACAATCAACTCCTGTTGTTTTGATTTGAACAATTATAACTTCATTAAAATCTAAACAAGCCAGTGTGCTGTTTAAAGTAGACATGCAGTTATAGCCTCAAATGTAATTTGATCCACTGCTATATTGAATTACACATTGAAGTCAAGGTGAGAGGAGCTAAAACAGATTACGGGTTGAAAACAATATGGCAGGATGGAGGCAGGGTTAGAGTGTCATATCAGCTCGGAGCAGCTCGACTGTTGGTGCATCTGTGATAGATTTGCTCTGCTGGAGTGTTTGCAGCCCAACAGCACTGATGTCTTCCCGTATGCAGACACAGTATACACAAACACACTACGTGACCTTTCGACAGCGGTGATGACAGCTCACAAACTCCTCTTGTAACAGTTAACTGAAAATCTCCTTGTATGCTTTCCATCCACTTCTTGTTTTTTTGGTGGCGAAACTGCGTTGCTCACTTGTGTTTTTCACTTCCTTGTCTTACGGGTAAGAAATAGCACTGTGAACTGTGACAGCGCTATGTGTTCACACTTATTGACTTGAGGTAAGTATCATTTTTTGTGTATTTGACAATTCATTCCTGAGAGGGTGATTCAGCAGAGACAATTTACCACTGTCCTGTGGTCAATACAAATCCAGACTCCCACATATCTGCTCTTTGTCATCCCATCTGTGCTCCTGTAGTCCCAAAGAGAGGGTGCTTTAGGGTCAGATTGTTGGTTCATCATCACCTCACATTTCCTGTTATGAAATAGCACGACACCCGACACATTGTAAAACAGATCATAACAAACCATGAGAGCGGAAACTATGTGGGATGGAAGTTTATCTCGAAGTGTTAAGATTCAACCCCAGTGTTATTTTTTGTCTGATTTTTATGCTGACATTTAAACATTTATTTTTCTGACTCTCTTGCATCATTTAAATTAAAGTGGTTTTTAAAGCAATTCGCTAGCAACCTCAAATGTCAATTTAATTCCACACACAGCTTTCAAGAACCACTGACAGCAGGACGCAGGCTGAGACATGGAAATTGATTTTCCAACGGATTGATTCCACCCCGGATCTTGCGCTGATCTACAGAGAAAGAAGCCGTAATGACACATTCTGTGATCCCACAGTTTCTATACAATGCGGTTAGGTTTTATCCAAATGCGACAAGGCCTGTAATAAATCTTGTCTTCCTTCCATCAGCTTGCCAGCAGCTGGGAGCCGTCAAGGGAAGCCACCCCAAGCAAAATGTTATTCCAGCTTGTTAGTGTTTGAAGTCACAGCAAGCTGGGCTGCAGAAGCTGCTGCCTGTGGTTTATGGCTTGTGGGGTTGCTCAAGATATGGAGTCTCACTTTCCAAGTCAGGATGTCTCACTGCCATTGAAGCCACAACTGTAGCTGTGAGATAACGCAGGCACGTTGAGAAGAAAGGACTTCAGAGCAGACATGTGGTCTTGACTCAGTGAGTGACAACACTACAGTGTGTGTATATGTGTGTGTGTGAGTGTGTGAGGGTGTGTGTGGGTGTGTACGCGTGTGCACCTCAGTTCATGTTGTTTTTCCACATCCGCTTACTGATGCAGTACTGCAACCACTTGCTGAAACACTATTGCTTCCTCTTATTGCTACTTTCAAATAGTTGCTTTTATCCAAAAACATGTGCGCATTTTTTGCAAGTTTATACACTTGCCAGGTTCTTGTCAGGCAAAACATTTTTTACTCTCCTTTTTCATTTTTAACAGTAAATAAATGAGGCAGTCCTGACAAACTGGCAACATTAATTTATTTGTACTGAATGAGTAATGAATATAAAAATGGACATTGAATTGTGTTTTTGTGTAGCAGAGAGGGATTTTTTATATTCCACTACAAAGCCACTAAAGCTGCCTTCAGATGATAAGAAATTTGCTCTTTGCTCACTGCGAGGTAGGGAGCAGAGTATAGTGCAGACAATTGGTGCAGAGGCAAAGCGCAGCGCAGGTATGTCATCAAAAAGTGCGCAAAGTAGCTATTCACCATGTTTCTAGGCATTGGATTTAGCTAAGTTCATCACTAACTACACGCCTATTCACAAACCTGTTTAGGCCCATCTGACTGCTAACATTTCGCCATGCATTACATTTCCTGGCGAGATCGTCGTATGTTTTTAATGTTGTGTTATAGAGTTTGGTGAGTTTTTCTTCCATCACTCTCTACCTCCCTCCTTGCATGTGTCGCTTCTGGCTATGTCACATACAGCTGCTATCTCATTGGTGGGCACTTTGAAAGGTCAGCTGCCATCCAGGTCAAGGTTGAAATAATTTGAACTTTGAGCAAAGTGCTTGGTGGCGATTTTGGGTGGTGCACCACACCAAGGGTAGCGCCTCCGCCTAGTTGGGTGCGACCGCTCTCCACATAGGAAAACAATGGCACAGCCAGCGCAGGGTGGTTTAACTGCTGATCATGCGTGGGCACCTTTAAGCCACACAGCTCCTTTGATTTCTGAAATTCAATTTGTCTTGAAAATCTTGGCTCAGATCAGTGTTTCAGCATTACAGCAGTTGTATTTCAACCACAATAGGCCAAAGGTTGCCAGTCACCCAGTGTATCCACTGCACGGCATCCACTCTGATATTTTTCATGTAATCCCTCATTGTTGCGCTGTGGGACTAATCCCTCAGATTGCCTCACAGTCACAGCAAGGACCCTCAGAGACTTTCAAACAAACAACTCCTGTATAACAGTTTACAACCCAGAGCACTTTCACTGTGCAGTATGTTTGACAATATTTTATTAGAGTGCATAAACATTAGTGGTAGAAAAACTATTCAGGTTTTACTAAAAAAAGAGTTGCAATGCCACAACATGCCAACAACAGAAGTACAAGTGTATCAGTGTACTTAAGCATAAAAAGTACACACAAATGTACAAATGCAAAATATAATCTTTGAGCACATTAAATTACTGTATATAATATTACTGATTATATATTGTATATATTATTACAGTATTTGAGGTGGTGCTTTATTAATGTATCATATTTTAATTAGATGGTCAAATGTTTTTTATGTGAATTTTGCAGTAAATTTTGAAGTAATGAGTATAGCTGTCAAATAAACATAGTGGAGTAAAAAGTGCAATATCTTGAGGTGTAAAGTTACACAAAATGGAGTTAAAGTAAAATACAAGTATCTCAAAATTATTCTCAAGTACTTAATCTATTCTGTATCAGTTCAGACCACAACAAACAATCATTCTGATTATCAGTTATTCTGACGATTATTTTTGTTTTGTCTATAAAATATGTAACAAAATCTCCTTTACAATTCCCCAAAACCCAAGGTAGCAATTTAAAATCTCTTGCTTTATCCGACCAGTCCAAATCCCCCAAATATATTATTTGATTTACTATCACTGAAGTAAAGACAAAGAAAAACAGCAAAATGTTGCTGTAACCAGAGAAAGTTTGCATTTTTGCTTAAAAAAATGACTGAAATAATTAATCAATTGTCTAATAGTTGCAGTTTAATGTTCTGATGACCAACTAATTGATTGATTGACTTCATACAGGTAGGACTGGGCTCACTGGGATGAAGACTCCAAAGGTAAGAGGAGCGCAAAACAGAGGCAGCTGGAAGAAAGTACTATCTGTGAGAGTGACGGGGGAAGGATGTGAAAATGTCTCCTATGTACTACTATGAATAAACCATTAGAGCTTAAGTGAAGGACATGCAGATACTAATTGGATATGCCTGGTTGATTCTATTACACCATAAAGATAAGGTTAGGCAGAAAGGTCAGGAGGGCAATGTGATGCTCCATCTGATTCAGTGATAGTTTTCCCCATTCACTCTGCCAAACCTCCCTCCCCTACCCTCACACACACGCACACACACACACACACACACACACGCACACACACACACACACACAGTCAGATACATGACCTGAGGGTCAGCTGTCGTGACTGCTGCTCCTGCTCGTCCCTTAGGGACAGGGGGCGGACAGGCTATTGATCAGCTGGACTATTATCAGAGCTGAAGCTGTTTATCATGCTGTCTGCTCTCAGCAGGGAGCCTCTGTCTCTAATGGACCGTGGTACGGCGCTCCCCTGCACCTGTCCTTGTCACCCCCACACCTTAAGCACCATCGATCCCTACGTCACCTGTCCTTGTCCCACTGGTGCCCCACTCTCTGGGGGAGGGTGGCTCCTCCTGCACTGTCAGCACTGAAATATATTTCTCATTGGTGTCGCCCTGCTGATGAGTCTTTTGTCTGTCCTTTTAGAAACCTCAATAACCCTGGTAACTGCAGTTTGGAAACAATGATGTACACATTATCATACTCTGACCTTTGACATATTCATATTTATCCTACTCACATAAGCAAGAAAGAGTTTTAATGCTCCTCTCTATATCATAAAGTGCGTCACTTCCACAAAGCTGGGTTTGTGAGTTAAAAAAGTGCAGTCAAAATTGAAACATTAAAGGCTGAGATATCCTGACTTTTAATCCCAAAAACACAAGAACCTGAATTTCCCAAAAAAACAACAGCAACAGCATTTTCCTTTAGACCCTCCCTGCCTGGTAAACACAGAAGTCTTTCAAACTCTACACCTCTAGTTTGAAACACAAACTTTCTGCCTTAAATAGTGTCATGGACTAAACTTAGATAACCCCGATGACATCACTATGACATCATCAGGGTTATATCCTCACTGCGGAGCGCTCCCTCATCCACTCATCCTTGAGGACATTATTCAACTGTTTCACAGGCCAATTAGGACTATCCATGACAAGTAAACTGATCTTTGAGTGCCCCTTTAAATTTACCCCAAATTACGTAGCACATGCAGGTTTTTTCTCAATCAGCTTGTAATCTATTTTCAACATTTGCCCTGATGACATAGAGAAAGATACAGCCAAGTGGTAACCATCAATGCTTGAGGTTGAAGCCAATGTGAAAGTACCTTTTAGTGCACGGCTGGCTCCAAAAAATCCCTGGCTCCAACTGACTCCCACTCATCAACGTCAACTTCTCTCTAGAAATACTAAGTCAATAGTTTTTCAACGAGTCATTATGGTCTCAATCACTAAATTCAGAACCTCTAATAAGTGTGCTTGTGGTCATTTTGGAAATTATTGCTCCGTTAATAAGATTTGAAGACTTATAGTAGCTTTGATGTCTGCTGTGTTGGAGTTGATTGACAGCTGTGATTAAGAGTTCACTCGCCTGCTGCTCTCCCTGGCTCAAGGACTTGCTCTGAGTTGGATTATTGTCACAATATTTAGTTTAATGTCACTTGATTATGAAACCTGCCCTGTTAGCACAATTTAGCTAATGTTAGCCCAAGTGTGCACCTCCCAGTGTTCCCAGTGAGCTAGTGTTGCTTTGATCCGAGGTAGCATGGGCGTGTTTCCAGAGCGTGAAAGGCAACACCCCACACTCCTATTTGGA
Source organism: Thunnus albacares (assembly GCF_914725855.1). Lineage (NCBI taxonomy): Eukaryota > Metazoa > Chordata > Actinopteri > Scombriformes > Scombridae > Thunnus > Thunnus albacares. Next base: position 19,948,833 of record NC_058112.1, on the reverse strand, counting down.
AGGTCCTGGCTCTAAATGGAAAAGATGGTGCCAACCTTAAGTAGCAACTCTGCGCTTCAAACTGGCTCCAACGCAAACCAATGGGTGACCTCACATCTCACTACGTCCATCTGTGTGTACTGTCTATGGGTACCGCCCATGTGTGCTGACAAAGCTTGAGTGTATTTTCCACTGACAGTAGGTGACCTACTATATGTGCCCACTTGATGGGATAAAACCGTGTCCAGTCACACACTTTGAGGTATTGGTCAATATCGGCTCTGTGTACAGCAGAGCAGTTACACTGGGCTATTAAAAAGGAGCCAGTAAATGTCAGACACCAGAAGCTGGGGCCATAAACAAGCCAGTGGACAGTGGTTATTCAGAGGTCACGCAGAGTGCTCAGTCGTCTGTGGCGGCTGGCCGGGGGAAACAAAGTGATGAGGATTTAATGATATCCAGCTTTGTGGCTATTGATAGCAGAGTCAATGGGCTGCACTGTGGGTGTCTCTCTGATACACCAGATTAGCAGCTCTGTGCCAGATGAAAACGTCAGAGATCAATAGGACACAGGGGAGAATCAATAATCGTCCCACTACTCTGTGGCTTTCATTTGGTGGATTGCTCTGGTCCTTTATGGCCTGCCGTGCTGTCAGCATGCCATTTACTGCATTCATAAAACATGCATCACAGATCTGTCACGGGCATCATATGTTAATGCCTGCCACTAATGAATATGAATGCTCTGTTCATAAGCCAAGTCTCTCTCTCATTACATTGCTTTACACCTCGCTGAGCCCGGAGAGCTCGCCTTGGATGAAATGTAAATCACTGCTTTATTGGGGTAAAATGCATGACTATCATACTAAAATGCCACGCAGGTGAGAACAAAATAGACTAACTTTGCAGTAGATCAAATGCTTTGAAGCCAATAGTCTTGTAAAAGTGTGAGAAATGAGTGGGCTAATTGCAGCATCATCACCAAGCCTGGGATGTGGAAACAACAGAGAATATTCAGTCATGTCCTAAATATTATAATCAGCATTACCTGGCTTGTCGCGCTTCATTATAGTCCAGAGATCTTAGATTAATTAGCATTATTGTGCACAGTGAGTGAGAGAATTGGACAGTAATTACATTAACCTTCTGGATCACACCTTGTCTTTTTACAAGACATGTCTGAACAATAAAAGATTGCTACTGCATAGATGATTACTCTTATCCTTGACAGTGTCTGCCTTCCAAATTGATCCAATTAGCCATTCAGGGCTAATTTAATTACTCGGGGCTGCTACAGCCTCTCTATCTTTCTGTCCTTGCCACCAGGTTAATCATAACTCTGAGCACTGGAACAGATTATCTTTAGCACATGCATGAAGAAAGCAAATTTAATCTGATATGGGAAAACATGAATTAACTGTCCCACTTACAGCAACTGAATGCAAGCAAAAATATCACTTTTTATTCTAATTTCTTATGTATTAAATGCCTTCTTAATAACAAGCTTATTATTCTTTGCAGGGGAAGATAGCGAGCAGCAGAGGTTAGCTCTGTCACAGTTATCAGCCTCAGAAGTCTCTCACTTCTCCAGAATATCAATCACATAAAAAAAAAAAAGTATGTTTCATTTTAGACACTAATGAAGGTGAGAGCTGGCTGGTATGAAAGAACATATCCATATGATTAGTATGCATGGGGCAGGCTGGTAGTTGATATTAGGTGAAACCACCTTCATGCACACAGAGTAATCTCATCTGCTTCATTTTGAGCACAGCAGCGGGACGCTGGGCACGTACCAATCTTCTCTGCTCCAGGGACAATATGGGTTTGAGAAATGAGAGGTGGAAGCCACTGCGTTGCCAGCCACATCCATAATTGGCAAACCGAACACGATGAGAATGAACTCTGGGCTTGGCTCGTCTTTGTTGTAATTAAGATGAAATTCACCAATCATTTAAACTCACAAATGGAGGTTTGACAGGAGGCCAAGAGCCCATTGAAATACCATTGGCTTGCAGTTTAGGTATTTATCTGCCTCTGCAGAACTGGGGAGCCAGTATTTATGTTTCTTCAATACTGTTCAGGATTCCAGTAAATGTTTGAGTGAAGGTCAAATGGTGATACATCAGAAAAAGCAGAAAACATGTACGCTACAATCAAATCGGAAACTAGATGCAGAAGATATCACAAATTAACCTATTTGTGCAGCTGTACGAATCTATGTTAGATAAGTGTCTTCCTGCATTGTACATGTGAAAGAGAAGCTCATTTGCAGAATATATTATTTATCGTCTCTTGAGCAGTTTCAGTTTCCATATAGTTATAGTGTGAAAATCAACGTTTAAGATGCAAAGATCCACAGGAAACAAATCTGTTGAATATCCTGAAAAATGTTTACTTCAGTCTTGTTTTTTTCCTGTTGCATCTCCTCATCTCTCTGTGGATTTGATTCATAAGCATGTCATGTTAGATTCAGGCAGAGTTTGGGAGCTAATGAGTTGAAACAGACCCAGAGACTTGGTGTTCACAATAGCCAGTGGGAGCCACACTGAAAATTGTGTGTTCTCAGCTCTGCTCATCCTTTCTTCAATGCCTGTGTGTGAATCTCACATGGTCATGAGCGGAGCGTATAAACAGAGCTTTAATCAGGGAATTGTTTGGGGAGAGTTCTTTTAATCTGTGATTATAACACCAGATCAATGAGGATTCCTGCTCTGAGCCGTGCCAGTGATAAAACGGCGGATTTACATCAAATATTCATCGCCAGCCTTCCCAGAGGATTCACCACCACAGACAACCGCTGACTTTTATTCTATACAGAGCAGATGGAAAACCAAACCACCAAGTGAATTCTCTGTAAAGACCGAGCTGCTCCAAATTGGGTCTTATGTAAGGAAAGTTGCAAACTGCGGTAATTATCTACAAAGTGCTGCTTTATGTTTTGAGAAAACAGAACTTTTGAAAAAAAGCACTCATACCATCCTCCCCCCGGTAACCAACATTAGGATGGCGAGTCATCGACATGTTAAACATGGTTACACAACAGTACTGTACAGTCAGTGAAAGAAGTCTCCTGAGCCCCTGTGATGCCTTGTCATCAGAAAGTGTTTGGTCTTTACTTCATTATTCCCTCTAAAGAACTGAGGCATAACTTAAGAGTGGACACAGTCTGTGTTGTGCAACAGCGCAATTAATAATAAATGTTCGCTGTATTACTAAAGTCAAACAATAAAAAAGTTTCAGGGATTAGAGCGCTGGAAGTTTCTTGCTAGTCCTTCATGTGCTATCAGCAAATTGCAACTTGTAGCTTTAGATTCAAATGTTTTAAATGATGTAGTAATTTTACATATAAAATTATGCAACAATGAGAAGAACACTTGTTTCACTTATTGGCTATATTCACTAATTCTTCATTATTTACAAGTTATTAATGCATCAAACTGCACCTTTTTTTCCTGAATGACTTTCTCATAATTCCCACAAAGACACATTATTAATATAGAAGCACAACTGGGTGCTAAAATAAGGGCCTTGAAGCCATGTGCCCATTTATAACAAAACAGAAGTTAGAGGAAGCAACACAAGCTCATAGCAATGCAAGCTAGTTTAATCTTTTTTAATGTTTGATGGTATTTGCTTGAAAGCGAAAGCAACAAGTACATAATTATCTGTCTAATTAAGCTGCCAAAACACAAGCACAGTGCTGGAGCACCTCTGAAACAGTGAGTGCACCATTCATTAGCATGTGCTATAAGCTTATTAATCATCTAACAGCCAATTAGCACACTGTTACCATTTGCAGTGGGTGTGTAAATAAATTCCTGGGTTAATTTCTTCCTCTGATAATAAAGGGAACATTATGAAAATTAGCTCTGTGACTATGTAAATGATCTATGTCGTTAATTGCATAGCGGCGATAGATGTTTGCCATGAACCGGGTTGGTGATGCAACAAATATTTCCCGGGCTGTTAGAGAAATTAAACGAGTAGCTGCTGATTCCCTGGAGGAATCCACAAGCTACAATAATGACATTTACCCAGCCCTCTGGCACACTGATAATGACAATGTCGCTGCTTGGCAGCAGGCCAGTGGGAGGTGAGGGCGATGGTGTGGGGCTGGCAATCATCTCCGAGAAAGACAGCACGGACACACACGCACACAAATTATGCACACACACTGGCCACAGTGGCAGAAAAACAGTGCGCTTTAAGGACTAAATCAGCTCTTGTATCACCCACTGGTAATTAATAATAATTGCTTTCTAATAAGGGCCATGCCATTAGCAAATTACCTCTCTACTGAAATGCAACCGCAGCAGAACATTCTGTTATTGGAAATAGAATCTAATGGGATTCACTTGACCAAAATAAACACACACACACACACACACTGAATTCATTGAAAACAACTGATGACCACTCACCGCTAATGGAATTAGATGCATAATGCATTATGGCTGTCAAAATAATGTCATCACTTGTACAGACGATGCTGAATCACTGACAGCAGGCAGGAGAAGAGATGAGGGATTTCACTGTTTATGTTTTACAGTGAGAGATGTTTGGATGTTAGAAAAACACAAAAGGAAGGTGGGCTCTGTTTCCTTTTGCTTTACCCCCTACCTCCCAACCACTCCCCCCACCCCCAGTGTTCTGGCCTTTCAAAAAATGCCTCAAGCTGGTCTTAATCATGCATGTGACAGAGGAGGAAATGGGGGCCAGTGCAGACAGACGGATGAATGGAGCATTTGCTTTCGGGTGGCTTCCATAAAACAGCCTTCCATGCAATACTGCCCCTGTACTGCTGACAATGTCTGGCTACTGGCTGTGCAGCTCAGACACTTTAGCAAATACACTCAGCACAGCCAGACGGATAAAGTTAGGCCAATGCCAACAAAAAACTGAGTATGAATCCACCCTAAAACCAGGAGTACATAACTAGTAAACTCTGTCTTTTTTTAAAACTTGTTAAGCATGAGTATTCACAGTCATGCTTGTTGTTATGTGGTGATTTTGTTGGTTATAAAAGGATGAGGGTTATTGATATTATAATATTACATTTAGCTGTATTGGACCACAGCTTTCTTGTCATATTATGTAAGTGATCATTTAGAGTCAGTGTTTATTCGTCAACTGCTTAGCTTTAAATTCTAGGTGCAAATTCCTCCCTCCCTCTACGGCCCAATCAATTAACACACGGGTAATACCAGGCCTATTAGAGCCAGCCAAAACCTTCCCAGCCCTGTCATCTGCTGTTGGAACAATTGCTTAATATAACACCAGACTCAAAGGAGCACTTACCGGGACCCAATCTTCTGGAATCAATATCAACAGCCAGGCTATATTGTTTCAAACAAGGAAACAGTGGGGGGATGAGAGAGAGAGGCAGAGAGATGGGAGGTGGGTCAATACGAGTGCTTGGGTTTAAGAGACGCTGGCTCAGCCATAAAAAACACGTTGTGCCCTAAAGTGCTGCTGTTCTCTGACATGGATATAAGCACCACTTCCTGGGCAGAGGGGAGGGCAGAGAGTCTACGTGTTGTTGAGGTCTGAGAAAGGACGCCCTTATGACCAGGCCTCTCCATGACTATGAGAAAAGCCACAAGGTTTAACCTCTGAGCAGAAACACAACAGCTAAAGGGCAGCGGCCCGCAGGGAGACGCTGTGCGACCGTCTACAGCTTTTGTCACCAGCTCTGTGGGACACCGGAGGGGAGTGGCAGCAGCCGTGGCATTTAGGGTCAGGGAAGATTTCATTTTCTTGATGATAATTCTTCAGGAGCTGTCCATCAAAGTTGATGAAAATTCAAATTGTACTGCAAGCAGATGATTAGAAAGGCATTTGCCATCCATATAACACAAATGTCACAGCCTCGCTAGCATAACAATGACAGGGCAGAGCCACCCAGCCGAGCTAATGGAGAGCATTTTTCTAGTAAGTGAAGCTGTCGCCTCTCTGGGGCCTGTCAATGTCAGAGCCGCATGGATCGCATCATTTCCTGTGCCAGCAGGGTGAGCTGGCTGGGGACACCACAAGGTATCGATCTGTCTGTAATCACACAAGCAGTTTGGGCTTCAGAAAAACTTCATCCTGAAGTGCTCAGTGCTTATCCAATTTCTTTGCACAGTGCAGGAGAGGAGTGAAGGAAGGAGGGACAGAGATACGGTGTCAGTGATCTTTACCACAGCCCTGAAACTGAAGAACAGATAGATATCGACAGCATGCTGTCTATCATCAACACTGGGAGCCTGACTCTGCCCCTGTATGACCCAGTGGAAACACTTGTGTGAGACCTCATCACCACTGAATCCTTTAGCGTACGGTCCAATAATAATCCCTCACAGTTTTCTGCTGCAAGATCAGTTTGGCTCAATCAGATAAGTGCAGGAATAGTACCTGATGCCAAAATATGTTAGTCATCTAGAGAGCATCAGAGAAGGCCAGTAAATAAAAACCAACTGAGGAATGAGATTCTGAGTCTCCTGTTTCCAAAGAAAGACATATCTTGTGTAAGTGTGCTTGTGCATTTCTGTTAAAAAAAGATCAGAGTAGCTGAGGGGATTCGACAAAACTGAATAAGACGGTGAATTAAAATAACTGATTATGTTTTTTGATGAAGGGGGAATTTGAATATTTGTCTATTTTAGAAGCAGAAGAGGCGGTTTTGACTAACAACAAACGGGTGAATGATCACACCTGCATCTTTGGATGAAGACTCAGTGGACAGAAAAAGGAGTGTGAGAGTGAGGAAGCAGGTGAAGAGGAGGTGTGAACCATGGCGTCCTCCCAGGAGGGGTGTGATCATTTCTGCCTCTCATCTCACTTCTCTTTGATGTATTCACATGAAAGTATCACCAACTCAGACTCAGAATCTCAAGATGAAGGTTTAAATGTTTGCAAAGTGATTGTGAAATTTAAGGGAACATCTTGTTTTACATCACTATATTAGTAATGTGCTGTATACGCTGTATATAAGATCAGATAAGATAAATTCACGTTATAGCAGCACAGAGACAGACTGAGAGGTACGAAAAACAGATACAGAACATTGAGTGAAATAAAAAAGAATTAAAACAAGAGATTAAAGAAATTAAAGAAGCCACGTAAAAAAAGCAATATAAAACATATACATCACAATACCATAGACTATATAAGTTAATTGTGCAAATACTTGTGTGAACTATACGTATTGTATAGTATAAGGATATATGTATAGGTATAAATAATAAGAACAATATACATAATATATACATTATATATATGTGCGTGTGTGTGTGTGTGTGTGTGTGTGTGTATGTGTGTGTGTATGCAGTACAAGTGATATTCACACACAATACTATGAAGTATATATCATACAATTTGTGGAGAATCTGTATGAAAAGGACTTGATTATGGATCTGATTGTGGTCATGCCAGTAAAGCCCTTTGAATTTGAACAGTATGAACATTTTGGAGAGTGAATAAAAAAAGAAATATGATTCCCATCATATTGAATTTTCCCTGTGCATAAAATCCAACAATGTGTTTTCATTCAACAGTGTATTTATAGCAACCTAGGAAAACAAAGGAAGTCTGCAAATGTTTGTGGAGAAACATTCAAATGATGAATTTGAGTGAATATTTACTCTGTTGCTTCAACATATTGGTGCAGGCGCAGATGTGCAGAGGACAGACAGAGAGAGCTGTCTGCTGCTGCACGGCCTGCTATCAAACAGCACACCATGACTTCTTCCAGCTTCCAGCACGCTACCTGCATACGTCCCTCCCAGTTGCCATGGTAATAGAGACTGGCGTAAGTAGTGACGGGCCAACCACAGACATCAGAGCGACTCTTAAGCAGAAACATCAGACGGCTGCTGGCGGAGGTGATTTATTAAGCCCGTGTTCAAAGCCCATCTGAACCATAACAAGCCTATAAGCATGCAACGGATCGAATACATTAAACTGGTTGAGAAAGCCCTTTCCCTCTTCATTATGGCGTTCATATTACATTCCGCCATGCAAGAAAGGCTGAATGAAAGAACAAACAATCATCTGAATAAAAAGATACTGGAGTGTGCTGAAAATCAGGCTCACAATCTTATTTGGAGCATATCATGTTTATGCACAGAGTGAGCCATAATTTGCTTCTAAATAATTGACTTCTCCAGTGTTAAGATCTCAGGAGACCCTTTGGGTTTATTCACTGAATGGCCTTTGCAGCATGCACAGCATATTAGCCTTTCAAAAATGTCTTGTCAGGCCTGACATCAGGCTGTTCGCAGAGGCTCTTCTCCTCCACGCATTTTCCCCGAATAATAACCTTCAACTAACCTTTAAACCACAGTGAATAATTTCAATCCTATTTTCATATCAATGGCTGAGTCAAGCCAGGCAATTATCTTTTATCCTTATAGCTACTTTGCTGTCAGTGGAGAGAATAATAAAGTTTTCCCTTGTGAGGAGCTGGAGAAGGAAGAGAAGAGAGGGAGCCAAAAAAAGCGGAGCAAGATGCTGGAGATGCTATCTAAAGACATTAATGCAGCGATGAATTATTCAGTAATGACTACAAGATCTGTCATATAAAAAAAAGCTCTGCTAACATCTGCACTGTGTTCTGAGGGGGCTGAGCAGAGCAGGGCATTGACGCCAGAACGCCTCTGAAGATAAACATGACAAATTGGCAGATCATCTGTTCAATTAGGATAGCAGAGCAGGTGTGCCGGTGAGGTGCCTGTGCCACAAGATGACACACTTACTAAGCCAAACCAGAGGCATGATGGGAAATACCTTGTTTGTGTGACAGTGATTTAGAGCGATGCACCAGAAGGATACCCCAAGAAAAAAAAAAAAGGATATTCCCCTTGGTACTCATTAAAATTCGACTGCAGACGGCACCCTGCCCCCTCTCCCCCTCCGTTTCATCGCTTCATCCTTCTGCTTTTGGCTCCTCAACTGCCTGACTGGACCTTCCAGGATCATTTCTTATTAATCCATAAAACATACCGCACTGGTGATTGGATTGAAGGGTGCACTGGAGCAGCAAAACAGGAGATATGGAAAAAAAATATCACACATTTCGGCGAGCAAGCAGGCAGGTGGGGGGTGGGGGGTGGGGGGGGCAGAGCAGAGAGGAGAATAAGTGGTGAACAGGGAATGGTGTGAGAGAGATGATGTTGAGGGGGGGTGGAGGCGGGGAACCAAAGGAGGGAGAGGAGGTATAGAGAGAGGAGGGGGAGGGGGTGCAAGCAAGAAACATGTTTTGAAATATTAATCCGTGGTTCTGGCTGTGGGCTGGTGCACAGAGATGAAAAAAAAAGCAGGAGAACCTTTGAAGCGAGGGAATGTTCCCTGCGCTTGTGAAGCAGGCGGCCATGTTAGTGGAGAACAACTGGGGCAGGTGCAATGTGTTCCCCTCACATCTGAGAGCCCTTGTATCCACTCTACCCCATACAGCTTACTGGTGCAGAGCGTATTTAGAGTGCTCCCTTTTCCCAGTCCTGACACAAATGAGATGAGTGTGGTACAGTCTCTTAATCCCCTGTGCCTTGTAAAGCCTTTGAAAGGAATACTTACTGCGGCATAAACTATCGTTCACAGTTTTAAAGCAAGCACAGGCTCTGCGCTCTGAGGGGAAGACAACTTCCTGCGTGCAGCATCCAGTGGTTGTAGCATCATTGGATTTAGGTGAGGAGGGAAAGTGTGTAACAGGATATCACAGGATCTTATTGAACCTTAATGACCTGCTGAAGCCCTGCTGAGGGACTAATGGATTCAGCACTCTGTTGTGACTGCCCCGTGTGCCCCGTTATAACCACAGCCCACTTACTCACAGCTCTGTGTGGCTGAGCGGCCAGCCAGCCGCATCACCTCTCTGCCATCTCTCGGTAGCATCACACATGATCTCACTCCCCCCTGCTCTCCACACACACGCAGCAGCCACAACCACAGCACACATGCAACAGTGTGAAGTCGTCTGCAGTGGCAAAAAAGTGAAGGCTCATTAAACATGTAAGAAAAAACTCATTTAGGTGGATAACTTAATATGCAATCCTCGATTTTACCACGGCAAACTCGTATGCTATGAAGACAATAGGCCTACATTAAAACACTTTGAAAAATCACATTGGGAAAAGTCATCATCATTAAAGCGCACTCAGGCTAAGTATCTTAGATGAATTATGCTCCCTGCATCAAAAGACAGCAGGAATAACATTGAGAGTGTGTCCTTTCCTCTTCTATTCTCTGGCAGCACCCTGCTGGGAAACTTGAAATTACCCTCTGTCTGGCTATTCTCCACTAATAATAATGATAAAGTTTTTTCTCCCTAATTATGCAAAGAACTCTCAATTAGCATAACTCGTCCTCTGTGTCAGTACAAACAGTAGAACACCCTGCGGGCCCATGATGGTTTCATTCTCTGCCTGTTTTTCTTTTTCTCTGCCTGTTATTTCTTTTTTTTCTGACTTCCTCTTGTGAGTTAATGAAGATGTATGTTAATAAAGATAGCTGTGGTAGTTGTTGGTGGTGTTAGTGCAGGTGTAAAAAGGAGCTGGGAGGTGACGCTGTGTTTAGTATGCTGCCCTCTGCAGGACCCCCAGAGGGGCTGCAGCGCTGTGAAAGCTAGGCCTGCAGTGACACTCTCTCCCCCTCTCACACAGCCTGCAGCAAAGATTAAAGATGTATGTTTAGGGCAGATCAAATAGAATGCAGAATCTACAGGCCTACAGAGAGAAAACAACACATTAAAAAAGGTTTTAAATAAAACCATACACACTGTACGCTCCAGGCTTTGTCTGAGCCTGGAGTCGTGCAGGCTGATAATGTCCATCAAGCCAGCCATCATCAAAAGAGGGCGTCCTGAAAAACCAAAGCTTTTGCTTATGATTTGTGCGGTTTAAGGACAATGCCATCCTGAGGGAAAACCATGAAAGAAGCTGTGAACAAATGATGCCTGGCACAGGATTCTCTTCATGTAAATGAGTGTATAATGAGAGTGCATTACAACTCCTTACAGACACAGATAAGAGTCGCCTGGGACCCAAAGGTGTCATATATAGTTTTTTTTGTAATGCAGAAAAGTGTGAGGAGAAAATAAGACGTTAAAAACTGAGGAACACAGGCGGGGAAGTGTGTACTATGTACTGCTGAGTGCTGATGAAAGTGCCTGTAAGTCCTTAAGGGTTTTGCAGTAAACACTACAAACAGACAATCCCCAGAGAGCCCCATCACCCCCCTCCTCTTCTTCCTCCTCCCTGTCTCTGAGGAAGTGCTCTTTGAGAGGGAACACCATTAAGACCACACCGAGGGTGGAGACCCAGCATTTCTTTAAAAAAACAGAATCAAACCAGATGCCAGCAACCCTTGAATAGATCCACCAGTTCTGCTGACTTGCACTCTATCAAGTATCCTCAACACTAGAAAAAGTCACAGCTGAAGGTGTGAAGTGGACACCCAGCCACCACATGACACAGCGATATCCAATCAGTGAACAACTTTTTGACACATCAGCAGCACTCCAGAGGGCCTGTGCCGACTCAAGTGTCCACATTCCTGCTCAGTGGGCGCTCGTCCCAACCAGGAACACACACGCACACACACACACACACACATACACACACACACACACACACTCACAGAAACTGACACATGCATGTACAATGCGCAGGCTGGAGCACTGTTTCCTGTGAGAAGTGGAGATGAAAGGTCACATTATGGTGTCAGATTAGACATGGCTTTGAGTCCGGCCCTCTCGTAGCTCGGTCAGACACATTAGAGGGACATGTTTTCACATCGCCTCATTTGAGGTGTGCTTGTGAGCCTCATGAAATCCTCTCCCCTCCTTACATCCCACTTCCACCGCCTCAGGCACTTACAGAGAAAGAAAAGCGAGAGTGAGAAAGAGAAAGAGAGAAAGTGTGTGTATGAGAGTGTGTCTGTGTGTGTGTGTGTGTGTGAGAGAGAGAGAGAAAGAGAAAGAGAGAGAGGATTTCACGAATGCCTTCATCATTTAAACGGCTGTGCTGTCGCTGGAGCGCAGCATGAATAATTCAGTGAGACTGCTCCTTCTTCAAACAGACAAATAGAACAGGATTACGCCTCCACAAAGCAAACGGTAAACACCACAATCAAAACAACAGAATTAATTAGGTAATTAGGGAGACAAAATAAATGTGAAATAATGATAAACTCTTCTGAGACCACAGCTGCAACTCTGTTACAGTATGCAAATATGCAGATTCAAGAGTTCAGAATACATTACTAGCTCGGAGGATTGTTTGGAATGAATGGCATTGGCAACCATTTTTTAAAACGATGAGATTCAACACATAATCCACATCCAAGCACACGGCTGAGGAGGAATTTCAAAAGTGTATTTGCAAGACAGCTTTGCACAAATCTATATGAAGCCAATCAATCAATGATGGTGAATATTCAAAGCCTTTTTTTTCAGGAGAACATCAGCAAAGAATGTGCTGCTTAGCCTACTAAATGTTTATGTTAGCTAAAACCACTGGGCAAAATGGACTCACGGTCTTATTAATGCTTGTGTTTGAAAGTTGAAAGAGTTTATAAATCTCATCTGTCAAGAATATATTTGTATATACACACTGACACCGTTGAGTAGGAAAAAAACCAGACAGCGGGGGGCTTACATAATTGAAGAATGAACAGCAATCCAGCTCAAGGATTTGTAGTTCATTTGCAGTCTAGAGTTAAGAAGGCATTTATCTCCTTCTCATTCCAGCTGGAGTATTTCACTGCTCTATAGCCGATTAAAAGTGTAAGCAAAGAGAATCCTTCTCATCTTGGAGAAATCCAACCAGAACAAGTGACAAAAGCGTGCAGAGTGGTAGGCCTACAGAGAATTTTGTTTGCCTTGTGATCTGGAAAGGTCAGGGCTAAACCTTCTGCTAGCAGCAATTAATGTCTTCCACTCATGGTGCAGGAAGTGGAGTGATCATCAGCCGACATCCTCGGCTTTCATCGCATGACAGAGCCTGGCACGGGTAGGGGGTGGGGGGGCTTAGGTGAATATGAGCTATCCATTTCAAGCAATATTTAAATCACATTTCCAATTTGTAGCCCTTGAACAGCAGTTTAGAACGGGATGAGGAGGTTGAGGCTTAATGACAGCTTCTCCGGGGTTTATTGAAAGTGATGAATGCTCAGAAGAGGGGATTGCTCAATGTGAATTCATGAATCTGAAAGAGATGATTTAAGCAGAGATCAATTTGAAAGTCCTACAGCTCAACACTGATGTGACGTTTCAAGGGCACAAAAAATACTGAGCACGACCAAGTGAAGAAAAAAAAAAGAAAAAAAGACGTCCCTTCAACAGCCTGAAAAGCTCTTTTGCCGCTGGAACAAATTAGCTCTCTAAATCTGATAATGCTTCCATCCAAACCAGTTTCATCAGCAATATCAGGGCAAGGGGGACACTACATGACACACTAGAGTGGAGAGACACTGTGCAGATACTGTGCAGCCTAATCTACCCGCTGTATATGGTGCTGCAGCATGTAAGAGGATGAAAAACAAGCCTTGATGTCCACCAAAGCAGCAGGGGTCAGAAAAATAAGGAACAATCAGTAGCTGTTATGCCTCAGTATGAGTACAAATTTACCGCCAAGCTGCCTCTAAACTGCTGGGACTATTAGCCATCACTGAATGCAAACCCCTGAAGACAGCATTAAAGGCTCTACAAGACAGACTGGCATACAGTGTTGCTATCAAAGGACCACAGAAACAGATCCCCCGTGTCGGAGGAAAGAAAATACATCACTAATAAATGAACATGAGATACAAAGAAAAGGGAAAATCTGGGACAAAAAGAACTAGGCGAACACATTTCGTGTGAATCCGGGAGTCAAATGGAATAGCGAATGAGGAGCTGCTACTGCTGTCCTGCAGGGGCAGGGCGGCTGTTTTTCTACAGCACATCCCCGTCTCTGCCAGCACTCACTCATTTACTGATCTCATTAATATCCCTACTCTGAGGAGGAGAGAGACAGCAGCCGTGAAACAGCCTCCCCCATCTCCTCCTCCCTCCATCCTCCATGTGCCTGTTCCACTGGGTCCCCCCTCCTTCTCCTCTCATCTCCGCCTCTCTGTAGTTCAGTAATTGGGCTCAGCTCATTGTTATTCAAAACCCTGTAGAACCAATTAGCTGCAGACCTCCTGACCCTGGGTTGCTATGTAATGGTGCAAGCTAAAGACTCTAAGTGAGGAAGCCAAGAGCAAAGGTTTTAAATTCCTTTAGTTCCTGATTAATAATCCTGTCAGGGCGATCAGAGACATTAAAGAGAGACTCTGGTTCGGCTCCTGCTTTTATGGCTTCTCCCTCATTTCTAGGCTGTCCATTAAAGCTTAATGATGCCGGGGGTCGCTCTCTCTCCTCTATCTTGTCAGATAAATGTACAGTTAACAGGATAATGAGGAATCCTGATCCTCCAGCAATCTGGGACAAAGCAGCCCTGTGACCCCGCTGGGAAGAAGTAGGGCAGCAGGGGAAGGATGGACAGCAGAAGCATGTGGTGGCGTGGATGGTGGACCAAGATGTCCGGCTGCCCTGGAGGACAGAGATGAAAGAGACGGGGTGGATAAAACCCGGGGTGGAAGGCAGAGATGAGAGGGATGCAGATAACACCTCATGCAACATAGATGAAGAGACTGAAGGTATAGAAGAGAAGTGGTGGAAGCTGCCTAAACAGCCTGGTGCTACATGTGAGTTTTCTAGAAGGGATACAACGATGCTGCACATGTTCAAAAATGTATTAATTTTGCATAGCAGACAAACATGCCACACACTGAGGCTGTATTTTAATACTAAACAGCTCTCGGTTTAAAGGTTTAAAGTAACATTCAACATTTAAAGAAATACACTTATTCGCTTTATTGCAGAGAATTAGATGGTAAGATTGATACTGGTCATAAATGCCAGTCAAATATGAAGCTATAGCTAGCAGTTAACTTAGCTTAGCATAAAAACAGGAAACCGGAAAACAGCTAGCCTGGCTCTGTCCAAAAGTAACAAAATACATCTTCTAGCAGCACAAACGGCTTTGGAAAGAGCCCAGCTAGCTGTTTCCCCCTGTTTGTGGTCTTTATGCTAAGCTAAGCTAAATCCCTGCTAGCTTTAGTGCCATATTTGACACATAATCTTCTCATCGAATTCTTTTTCCCCAAAATGCCAAAACTCTAAAGTACACTGCTGAACTATCTTTCATGGTAATTCAGTTAAAGTCAGAGCTATTTGTAACCCAAAATGTATCTATTTTAAGCTTGTCAACTGTCTTTCTAGTAGTTAGATTCTGTTTTATAGAGCGAATAATTGTATTAAATCCTCACGAGGCACAAAATCCAAATCTGTCCATATAAGGCCACCGCCTTGTCTTGTTTGTGAATCATGTCTGTAGGCAATTACAATTTTTGAACCACGAGGGCCAGAGGATGCCAAGCTAACACCTGTTTTCTAAAACCTGTTTGGGAAAAGTTGTGGTGTTTGCATTCCTAGCGCTGAAGTGCTTATTTGGTTCAGTTCTTCAGGCTTGGCCGAGAGTTGTGGGAGGATTCACATGCGATGCTGTAAACACTGGCTGCTTCAAGCCTTCAGACACTGATGCATTGCCTCCCAGGCTGCTATAAATCCTTTTACAACAAACTCCATAAAGCTCTTTGGTGCCTAAATATTTATGGTTGCCTGAATTTCCCTTGAGGGTTGTTTTCTGTCAAAGTACCAACAGCACTAAGTCATGTGGAGCGACTCCAGACATCTTATCTGGGAGTCAGGGTAAAGGGCCTGGTGGTCTGGACATCTCCACTAGAAGAAGAACACACAGGGAGGAAGAGCCATTAATGAGTGCTTCTCCCTCCATCACTTCTCCTCACCGCCTTGCTCTGTTAGTGGACTCAATTGACCCAGCAAACAAACATGCCGCCACATGACCTCTGCTGACCAGACAGACAAACAAACAAAGTTTTCCGTGTCAGAACTACCAAGCCCGCTGTCTGTCAGGGACCACAAAGCAGTCAATGTAGGACAAACATGCTGGAAATATCAATGGACAGAAGACAATAACGGACATGGCGGGCTGTAACTCGACCTGGCTGCTGTGTGACTCATGGATCAGGAGGTCAAACCGTGTTATCATGTCAGTACACACAATCACTGTGTGGATATGAGACAGTAGCAGAGACACTGAGTAAATACAGGTGTGCTGAAGGTGAATTTCATAGGTGCATGCCTTCCTTCCTGAAACGTGTTATTTTGCCCATCGCAGTGGCGCTGTCATCTGCTAAACACGGAGGCTCCTTGAAACAAGTGTCTCTAAAAAAGCAGCAGCGGGCCTGATGAGTCCTCAAGCATCCTCCCAGTGCTGTGATTACTGACGTTTACCCTCTTTAATATGTGTAATTCCCATTTTCTCTGATTCATGAGTAAGAGCCCTCAGGGGGACCACACTAAGTGGCAGTCTGCCAAAGCCCTCCTGTAGGAGAGACTCTAAGTCACTTCTCCCTGAGCAGTTACATACAGCGTGATGCTTACAGGTTGTCTCATTCTACCTTTATTATTGTTATTAGCATCTTGGAGCAATGATGATAGCTTGATTATACAATGTGTAATGTTGTGTGCTTCACATGCAGGTGTGACATAGTTTTAGTTCATGACTGCACAGCTATAAAAGGCACTGAAAAATAGTAACATGATGTATCACAAACATTGGCTAATGTATCACAAAGTGCTACTAACTGTATGTCAGAGTCCATATAATGACCAGTGCTTAGCAAAGCCAGCGTAACTGACCACAGAGGACACTAACATGGGTATCTTTCTAATCTATCTTCCAATACAGTCGTATGCAGAGACTCAGTGTCATAAACACCTACGCAATTCAGTGCAAACCAATGCAACATCCCTGTACAAATATTTGTGAGGCTTGTAATGTTGGGTTTTTGTTGAGACTATGTCAGAGATGTGTTTCAACTGAGCTAAACATTTTCTTCCCCTTGGGCTAAAAATAAAAAAAAAATAAATAAAAAAAGAAGAAGAAAAAAAACATGCCCTCCAGTTTCTGTGTGGGCTCAACCACCAAGGTGTTGACTCTGGTCATTTCTGAGGCTGCTGTGTTTGTTTTTGCAATATTAAATGCATTATAATGTAAGTGTTCATATAATTCTGTCCACACGCCTCCCGTTATTGACTCTTGATGATGGCAGTGTTGGAAGAAGTACTCAGATCTTTTACTTAAGTAAAAGCAGAAATACCACAATGAAAAAAATACTCAGTTACAAGTATAAGTCCTGCATTCAAAATCTTACTTAAGTAAAAGTACATAAGTATTGTCAGCAAAATGTACTTAAAGTATAAAAAGTAAGAGTCCTCATCATGCAAAATGGCCCAATTTAGCGTGTTGTATTTATCATACATGTATATATATTATTTGAGTATTATAACCGATTAATTGACATGTACATGTAAGCAGCATTTTACCGTTGTCAATGTAGAGCTAATTTTGACACTTTATACTAGTCTAATCTATAACAATGCACATTTGATCATCTGATCATATGTTTTACATATAAATTATTGATCTGAAAAGTAATTAGAAACTATAGCTGTGAAATAAATGTAGTGGAATAAATAGTGCAATATTTCCCTCTGAAATGTAGTGGGGTAGAAGTATAAAGTAGCAACAAATGGAAATACTCAAGTAAAGTACTATTACCTCGAAACTGTACTTAAGTACAGTACTTGAGTAAATTTATTTAGTTACATTCCACCCCTGGATGATGGTCAGCTCTACTGTGACCTGATTTCCAAGTCTCATACTATAGTGCAACCAAATATCTTACATACTGTACAAGCAAAGACAGCCTGTCATCAAATATTTCCAGTCTCAGTTATACAACTTACAGAAACTCAAAGACAAGTCAATATAATATTGGATTTCTCCCACTTCCTGGCAGGAGGTACTCGTCATCTTCACCAGCAGCGAGGATGTGAGAGGTGGTGGTTTCATTTAATGTCTAGTTAGTGTATTCTTTTCATCTCTGGGTTACAGAGTGTGCTACAGGCCAAACACAGAAGGCCCACTGTTGGAGAACAGCTACATGATGACAGACCCACCAAGAATGTTGCCCTGACCGCCATATGTAATACAGCACCAGAGTTCCCTTATTAAGGAGTGAAATAATTTCCACCAAAGTGGTTGGTGGTGCTGACAGCTCAGATTAATGGTCTTTGTAAAACAGCCAGAATAACAACTGCTCCTGCACGCATCGTGAAAACCAGTACGTTTGGCTGAGGGAAGCCTGCCAGCTCTACAAATTCATGCATATTTGGGTCTGTGAACATCTGCCAGCACAAATAATTTATGCTGTTCTCTCAGCTAAGGGGCAATGAATCCCCTCTGAAAAGTTTTCTCCAACTTCTACGGTAAGCCTGAGCACCCCCACCCCCCACCCACCCTCACCCCCTTCCTCCCTTGCTTGCTGGTGTGAAGTGGTGCAGACACACGCTCCAACCACAGACCAGGCTGAACAAGGAGGATCCTGGAGCGTGTGGGAAAGTCCCAGGCACCACTTCAGTCGACCAAGAGCCAACTGTTTCCTGTCCCTCTCCAGGCCTCAGGGTTAGAGCGCGCTGTCAAGGCCATATCCATAACATCCTCCATGCTGCAGCATGAATGGAGCCTTGCCTTGGGTGGGATCTCCACAGCAGCAGCCCCAGACACAGAGCAGATATCTGCATGCACGCCTCACTGTTGGGGCCCTGTAGACATGTTTCTCCACTGGAGCGGTGAATATCTTATGAGCATCGTGGAGGTGGATCAAAACATTTGAGCTCACTGACACTACTGCACTTCCAACAGCTCTGTAGTTCTGCTCCAACACAATGGTATCAGGTGATTAAACATCTGAGGGGAGTCGTATTGATATTCAAAACGTCACCACTAACAGATGGCATATTAATCATTAATTGATACTCTGCCATTTCTGTTTGATCTACAGCACAAAATTCTGGGCTAATTTAGCTCCTCTATGTGCTGCTCAGTGATGATAGCTAGACTATTTATGAGCGTAGAGGGAACCTATCATTTTCCTCTAAATTTATAATAATACACGTCTCTCTGTTCCTGTAGTCAACAAACCCCGTTGGACATGAAGCCAGCTCACACTCCATTATATTGGCTTGCAAATTAAATAACAACCGTCAAAATATTTGTGTCATTATACACCTGAAAACTAATTATAACGTATAAAAAAAGTACCTGGAAGTCAAAAGAAAGTAGTAATTTAATAAATGAACAGTTTGCCCTTTGACTCATACACTGGAAATGTGTGGGAGGAAAAACCTCTGATTAACTCTGCCAAATGTGTATGCGTGCGAGTATCAGGCGAGGCAAAAAGCTGTCAAGAAACTCTCCTCCCCTCATTACTCCTCTCGTCTTCACCCTCTCCTCCCAGTCTGAAACCCCTTCTTCTCCTCCAGCAGACTGGCAGGAGGTCAGTATCAGGCCAATGCCCAGCAGCCCCAGAAGAGAGCTGCTGTCAACAAGCAACAACGATAGTTTGAACACTGAGGGCTGCGCTGTGGCGCGCCGAGGTCAGAAGGAATCACTCAACCCAGAACTGACCAACAGCACAGTTGGAGAAGATGTAACTGTCACGGTTCAGGCCTCCTAATGAGATATCACCATTACATTCCTACAAATCTGAAGTATGCTGCTGCCAGTTGAAACATCCTTTTTCTATAAAATGCTATTATACAGTGTCTCTGCACTTTTTAGGATTCAAAATCACCCAATTTTAACTTTTATTTAACGCTATTTAATGACTTTAAATTCTGATTTTCAGCTGAATCCACAGTGTAACATTAAATAGTATTTTTTTACCTGGTTGACAACACAGCTTTCCTTTTTGATAAAGCTTTTATAGTTAGGGCCATCCAGGCTTACCCCTAGTCATGCTGCTATTGGCCGCGACTGCCGGGGGAATTCCCATGATGCACTGAGCTCCTCTCTCCTCCTCCTCCTCCTCCTCCTCCTCTCCATCTGTATGCATTCATGTACCATTAATGCATGTTACTAACTTGGCTTCTTCCCCAGAGTTTTTGTGCTTTCTCGTCTCACAGGTTCCTATGCATCATGGTCGTGGACCCCCTAGTTAAGGATTGTGAGCTTCTGTGGGTTGTGGCTGCGGACCCTGTGCTACTGTGATCCTGTTTGACGCCCACGCCTGATATTATTATTATTATTATTGTTGTTGTTATTTTTATTATTGTTGTTGCTGTGCTTCTCTGTGTCTCTCTCTCCCCCTCCCTCCTTCTTTCTCTCTCAACCCAACTGGTCAAGGCAGATGGCCGCCCACCTACAGCCCGGTTCTGCTCGAGGTTTCTTCCTGTTAAAGAGTTTTTCCTTTCCCCTGTCGCCAAGTGCTTTCTAATGGGGGAATGTTGGGTCCCTGTAAAATTAAAGAGTCTAGACCTGTTCTATGTGAAAAGTGCCCTGAGATAACTGCCATGATTTGGCGCCGTATAAATAAAATTGAATTGAAAAAATTTGAATTGAACAAGTACATCATCATCAGTTACCAGTTTATTAGGTACAACTAATGCAGAATAAAAAAGCCCTGCTGTAAATCCTCACTGCAATAAAGTTTTTTGTTGAAACTGTTTTCGAGAGGTGTTGATTCAACTTTATGCTCATTTTGGAGGCTGTACTTTGTTTTTCTTGTTATGAGATGTACTTTCAATATTTAGTCTAGAACATTAACCTTCATGAAGGTAGGATTTATTACAGAGATTAGACTGAATACATTTTTGCCAGGTGTACCCAATAAACTGGCCACTGAGTGTAGCTTCTCCTGCTGTCTGCTCAGCTCAGCTGCTTATTTCTCAGCTAAGTCTGCCCTCTGGAGGTGCAAACATGAAAAGAGTGCATCTTGATTTTGAATCTACTGTGGAAACAGTTATTTTACAATGACTTTTTTTTTTCCTTTTTGTGTTTTAATAGACTGTCATTAAAATTTAGAAGAAAAGCTACACTCTGAGGTATGTGTAACAACAGACAAAGGCCAGTTATTCCACATCATTTTACTACACTGTGTTGAAAATATGGCTGTACCCAAAGCAACACCTCAATAGACGATTATTTCCACATCCTCTGGCTTTGCCCAACAGACCAAAACTTCTGGTCGAAGGTCATGAGGAAAATATCAGAGAATCTCTTCTTGCATATTCCCCTGTTTAGACCCCTCTGTATTACAAATTCCTCCTCAAACCTTTCCTATTAATCTCACTAACCATAACTGAGAAGACGGTATTAAAAAAGTAGAAAAACAGAACAAAATTACATATTAAATACTGGTTAAAACTAATGACAGATGAATTAAATTTGGAGAAACACATAGGGTATCATCAAAAGACAATATCCCCCTCCTTACAATAGCTCCGGATCTGATTTCGCTTCAACCTCTTAGACCTCCGCTTCACCATCCACCAATACACCACATCCACCACATCTACACTAAAACATATTAATCAGCAGTTGTAAGAATGTGCAGTGTTGTGTTTGGTCTTGTCCATTTCTATATCATTGTTTTTTTTTTCTTCTTTAAATTGAATTAAATGCCTCTACCTGTAATACCAATAATGCAATATTATATTTCAATGTTGTGTTGTAAAGTTATGAAAACCCAAATTATAAGAGTAATTTCCTGAGAAATAAGACATTTTTTCATCCACAAGGCTAAATTCTGGGAAGGGGATCCATCCCTCTTGAGAGGTGTCAAAGGTTAAATGACACCTCTGCCCTGCATTTATTTTGTGAAGGAGGTTTTCAGAAATCAGCTTATCAGGAAATCTTAATTAACATGGAGACAAATCCACAGTGCAGAGGTGCAACCATACCCAGACACCCAGGCATGGATCAAAGCTGTGGGGAGACACGGGGGAATAGCAGATGAAAGCGGTACACATTAAGCTGTTTACTAAGGTGACATGAAAAGGTGTTTTAGCTCAGTATTCAGCCTAATGAGGGAGAGAGACGGAGGGTTATCTCATTAGATATTCAGAGCTGCCAGTTCGCAGCCTTTTACATCCTTCCCTTACATCAAAAGAAAACTCAATTTTCTTGCAAGGTGATGTCTAATAATAGCGAGGTCCCAGTAGATTAAATTAACATTTAACTATTTCACTGACAGACACACTTGCACTATAGGGAACTAAGTAGCTAAATTGTGGTCCTTGCACTTAGAGGTGTGTATTGTCAGTCAACGACCTGTGGGTCAGGAACCTCACAAGGGATCACAGGATAAATTTGAAGGGTTGCGAAACATATTTCTTATATTATATACAAACTCTCCTTTAATCTTTGCTTTTTCTCTTGTAGATTACTGCATAAAGGTAGACATAGTTTCCATTTAAGGGGTCACAAGTCAAAAAGGTCAGGCACTACTGCTCTAGAAAATGAATTTGAATGCCAGTTATGGGAAATAGAAAACTCATGGACTTCCCTGCAACAAATATTACCAAATTATTTTTTTAATCATCTACTAATTCTCACGAATGAGAGATTTCTGCTTTATTAATAAATTCCTTTGCCAGATCATGAAATCCAACAAAAACAAGCAAAGATAATGTCTGAAAGAGAATAAATAACCACACATGGTTCATGCCAGACTCTCTGAAAAATTCACTTGCATCAGAATAAAATGACCATACTCTGGGGAGAAGAGAGAGGTTGTAACACAAGATGAACCCAATTCCATGAATTTGAATCCCAGTGTTTGAAAAAATATTGTCAAATCTTTGTTATAAATAAATTAAACATTACGAAGGTTAAAGATTCTCACAAAAGACAGCTTTAGTAAATAATTCCTTAGATTCTTCAGATTATAAAACCCAATAACACAAGCAAAAACAAGGCCTGTAAGAGAAGAAAAGACCTCATACAGGTTCACAGATTCAAGTCCTGCATTCAGAATATTACTTAAGCAGAAGTACAGATGTATTATCAGCAAAATATACTTGAAGTATTAAAAAAGAAAAGTACTTGTTATGTGGGATGGCCCGTTGGACAGTGTATCATAGGCCTATTATAGATGAGCATGTAAGCAGCACTTTAATGTTGCAGCTGGTCATGGGTAGTTTAATTGAAAGCAATGCATCATATCATAAGTACACAAACCACAAACCAGTCTGAAACTAATATTTAGCTTCTCTTTTTCATGTCAAGTAAGACACAACAAAAAATAATATTACTGCAGAGAGGCGAGAAGAGGAAGGGGCTCATCTGTTTTAACATTAAAGTAACTCGCAACTATAGCTGTTTTAATGAATGTATAGGAGTAAAACGTTCAATATTTGCAGCTAAAATATAGTAGAGTAGAAGTTTAAAGTTGCATACAATGCAAAAAATATTCACATAAAGTACAATTTTCATATGAAGTAAATGTACTTGGGTATTCTGCAGCACTGCTCTGGGTTGGGTCCTGTTTCAGCTTAGAAAAAGGCTCATCACACACACAATGAACCTGATGTGTAAATTGAGTAAAAGCCCCAACATGCTCTGAAGCCTCCTCTACGCCGCATTGAAAACAGATGGATCAAACAGTCCTTCCCCTTTATTTGGACTGCTCTCTGTTATTGGAAAGAATTTCAGTAAGAATTACCAAATCTGGCTGCCTTTCAGGAAAACAAATGGACACAGATGTAGTTTTCCATTTTACAGGCTGTTTATGTCTTGCAAATTCCTTCTCCAGAAGAGCGGGGTATGTTCTTTCATGTTTTAATGGCTCGGAGTGACCGCAGCCCTTTGTGGCAAATGCACTTTTCCAATACTAATGACACACAGTCACACAAGGCTCTGGCAGCAGTGTGCTACCAAGACTTCGTGCCCACTGTGTAATTAGTCTACCACTAACTCCTAGTCTGGGGAAACATTCACAACCACATTAAACGCTGGCGGTTTTTCACCTCAAAGAGGCTGAAGCAGAAGAATATGCTCTGAAGGAATCATATTGAGCACAAATGGCTTTCATCAGTCAGTTAAACTGATAACATTTGTTGTCTAACATGAGGGGGGTTTTTCAGCTGTCCCTGTAGGAGTTTCTCTTGAAGCTGGAAGACCCACAAGGGTTGGATGACAATGTTTTTATTGGCATCACATCTCCACAGTAAGTTAATCTCTCCCTGGAGTGACTGTCTCTTGTGCTCCTGTGAGGAAAAATATGACTGAAAGGGAGCCAACAGAGTCGATGACAAAACTGAAAACTTCACAGCACCTCAGAGATATCGCTGTACGCTGCGAAGTCAATTTTGTAACTGAGAGATGCTTTACAGTTGTTCTGGTTAATTCTGCCATCTAGTGGCTCTCACAAAACATTACACCAACAATTTTTTCAGCAGTGGAAGAAGTGTTGAGATCTTATACTTCAGCAAAAGTGGCAAAATTACACATTAAAAATACTACTCCATTACAAATAAAAGTCCTGCATTTAACATTTTAATTAAGTAAATGTACAAAAGTATTGGCAGTTATATGTTCATTAAGTGTCAAAAGTAGTAAAATTATTCTGTTTTTAATGTTGTAGCTAGTTGAAGTGGACCTGATTTTAACTACTTTATACTGTTTATTGTTTCATCTGTAACAAAGCATCACATTTTATAAGACGATCATAATTTTTGTAAGTAAAATCTTAACCTGTAAAGTAACTATAGCCGTCACAAAATATAGTGGAGTAAAAAGTACAATATTTCCCTCTGAAATGTGGGAGTAGAAGTCTAAAATAGTGTGAAATAGAAGTATTATCTTTAAAAGTACAGTTCTTGAGTACTTTTTTACACTACAAATAAAAGAGTAAAGGCTTATTTGCTCTAATATATAAAACAGAACCACATATAAGCTAAAATATTCTCTGTTAAATCCTGTCTGTGATCGTCCCTGAAGGGCAATGAACTCAGGGCAGCGAGGACATTTCTGATCCCTGATCCAGGTGGCTCCTGTAGACCTGTCTGAAGTGTGTCCTTTTAGTTGGCAGACCAGTACAGACACATGGGGAGAAAAACCTGCTGAAACCATCACTCAGACCTGAGCCAGCCTCATTAGCCGCGACTGTATCATGCATATGTCTCTCTCATCTGTGGGGTAATGACAGCACTAAAGGCTCCATGTCACTAGGGTCACATGAAAGCCCTCATACCAGAGGAAGGCTTCTCGGTGACCTGGCCTCTAACGGTGAGTGTGAAGTGTTAATCGCGGCAGTAAACAGAGCCAAGAAAGAAGCCGGCACTGAGGTGTCTCTGAACGGATCTGCAGAGAAGTCCTGTGTGCGTGTCAGTCTTTCTGATGGGCTGTTAAAAGCCATCAGGGTGCTGTGATCTGAAAGCACACTCCAGTGAAAACCCATATGGTCCCGGTTAAGTCTGGGGGAAATTGGATTAAAGAAATTGTTCTTGAAACGCTCTGAATTGTTCTTGTCATAACAACTGCGAGCAGCTGACACCAGCTAAACCACAAATCAGTCTGAAACTAATATTTAGCTTCTCTTTTTCATGTCAACTAAGTCACAACAGTGCAAAAGAAGACGGCCGGAGGGGATTCTGCTAAACATATTTTAGAGCAGAGAGGTGAGAGGAGAGAGGGGTTCTGGCTTGGCTTCAATAGCCTATTATGTTTCTTTCCTCAACAAAATACCCAGACTGCTCCACATGCTTTCTATCACCAGGATGTTATTCCACCACTGGCAGCAGCAGACCCTCATTTGGCAAATCCAAACCATCAGAGCAGGGGAAAAAAAAAGGAAAATCATGTGAGCTAATATAAAAGGAAAAAAGCTGACAGGTGTCTATGTAACCCCAAAGCTTGATCACATCCACCACTTTGCTGAAAATTATTTTTTAAGTGGAGTAATAAAAGCTTTAAGGCAGAAGTACAGCAGACCCAAGAATGTTTCTTTTAAGTGTTTAAATTAAGTCCACACGTCCAATTCGTATTAAGTGAGTCATAATTTATATTTCTTTTTTTTTTTTTTTAAAGAGTCTTGGCTCCACTCACTAAGCCACAATTAGCTGAAATAAAGCAGGCTGCAGTCTGTCTGTTGAAACATCCAAGATTAAATAAACAGTCTAGATACATGAGGAGACACGAGCAGACAGTTTGGAAGACTTATCTTATACTTGTTTATTCCAGCAGAGCTACATTAGAGGAGATGAACAGCTGGAGGGCAGGTTATTAAGAAGAAAACTGTTAAACCACAACAACTGTTAAAAAAAAAGTGACTTGAAGATATATGTTAATGTTTTAAAGCCCCAACACACATAATCCACTGACACAGGTTTTTCCACTTATGTTGCCTGATTGCACCTCTTCTCAGGACTGTGTGAGCAGGTTACCGTTACTAAAAAAATACACGCATAAACTCTCTTTAATCAACACAGCAAGACATATAGACCTATATCAGACGCTCCACTGTTACACTCACAACTGTAAAACAACAGCAGGTAGGACTCATGACGCAAGGGGACGTGAATAAGGAACTTAAATCTTACACATAAAACTAGGATTGTAAATGATAATGAAATAATATATATTGGAATAATAACAAAACTTAAGTCAGCAACAATCCAAAAAAGTACTGTGCAGTGGAATTATTCTTACTAAAGTAAATTATTTACCACAGTTTATCATACAGCCTAAATGACATACTGTAAATGAGGAGGATAAAGTTAAAGATCCATCCAAACATGTTTTTAGACATACAAAAAACTTGGCTTTGAATGATAATTTGTGTCTGATATGTTTCTTCCACAAATGTTCAGTTGCTCAATTACCTGATTAAAAAACTTGAAAATTCATGTACTTCTTCTCCCTCATTGAAAAATCCAGAATATGAATATGCAAATATTTTTCATTTCCAAAGTTTAACTGGTGGACACAAGATGTCTCCTGTTTCACTGAAAGGTCCATTCTCAGCGTTTGTCCACTGGACTCTTTCCACTCATGGTACTATTACCGGTATTACATGTAACTTAAATTAGCATTAGCAATTGCTAACATTAGCTATGCCAGCTGAAGTTGCTGTATAATGTAATTTGAAACTTGACAACAAAATGATAAAATGACTTTGTCTGACAGATGGAAATATAATGTATATGAGTATTTAAGAAGAAAATAAAAACATTTAATGGTACATTGATGAGTTGTCTTGCAGAAAACCGAAAAATCTGACAGCGGAGTCTTATTTAAGCGTTGCTCTCATGTGGTACGTCATCCAGTCTCACAAAGGAATGAAGTGCTGTGATTCTCACATTGGACAGTGAATACCATGACTGGATGATCATTCACTAAAAATGAATCAATCCAAATTTAGTTTTGGAGTAAAAAGACATAATCTCACCTTAAAGATTTTGACTTACAAGACCAAAGAAGCCACAACATAAGATATTTAACATTTGACTGCCAGCAGAACTCACTTTGCTGAAATATATTTATGCAATTAAAGCCCGTCTTTTAGTTTAGTTTTAGTAAGGTTTCATTTTCATAGCAACACTTATGATTATCACTGATAGGTCTTTGACATCTCCAATGAGGAGGACATCACTCACAGTTTAACCACATTCACTGGTGATATATAATTGTTTAACAGTGTTTAAAGTGCGGAAACAGTAGAAACATTGTGGAGCACGATGTAGAACAAAATAACAACAGTAACAATGCAGGAACATAAAATGAGACTTATGTCCATTAATCTATTGCCCCAGTGCATGATGGGAGAATACCCAACACACTGACCTCATTTAATTGCAATCACATGATCAACACTCAGCCAATCATAAGAATGCTGATCATGGTGTCAACTCTCTACCATTGTTATTTAAGACAACTTGATCCAGGATTAACAAATCAATCCTCAAACTGCATTCAAAGAACCAAATTAGCTGGTTCAGAATTCACAAGATTATTTTAGTCTGATAACAGCATGTTATGTCTGAATTAGCGACATTTGTAGAACAGGGCCCTGATCAGCCATATTAACTGAAAACAGGCCCTTTAATTAATACATTAAGAAAACACACTGATGGTAACAAAATTAAATAATTTTATATGGGAGTACTCTTTGTATGTGTGTACCGCATCAGTCTTCTCTCTTTTCATCAGTCTGTTAGATTATTTTTCTCATTAACAGTCATTTTTGTGCTGTGTGGTCCGTTTTATCAGCTCAAGTTGAGGATGTCCATTTTTCCCACTTTCTGTAGTTTTGTTTTGTCCTTTAATTTCAACTCAGAATAAGGATTAGGAATGGGACAGAGATGTTTAATTCATTTATTATTCCGGCTCTAACAACTTATTCTGTTTTATTTTAATCACCACTATGTTGTACACATCGATTTCCTTATGATTCATTTTTAACCATTTAATTGGCATTTACTGTATTTTGCTTCTTGAAATGTGTCCTTTATTCCATTTTCAAAGGTTTAAACATCAAGTGGCTTTTGCATTTTTAATGTTTATCCAATTCTCATTAGAATTTAAGCGCTTAATATTTAATGAGCATTTACTGAAATACTGTTGCATTTTCACATTCGATCCACGATGAACTGATCTCATTTGTTTTGAACTCTATTTGCAATTTTTCAGTTAACCCAGGGTTTAGTATTTGATCTATAATTAATGCAGGAACAAGCAGGTGATGAGCAGTAAAAACTGAGTAAATGGTTCAATTGTCAGTTTCTCGTTCAGTAATGTGAAATTACAAATGGAGTTACATTATACTCTGAACCAGAAATTTTCTTGTGGGCAAAAGTATATTTTGAGCCTAAAAGGCTGAATAACAAAACTGAACAATTTAAATCATTTTGAATAATTTGCTCTTAACGAACTTAAGATGCACACAATACTAACAAAACACAGCTCTTCTCTAAAACATTTTGCTTTTCAGTAAAACCTTAACCTGACACACCAGATGGTTTGTTACACAGAACCATCTGACAAGTCGTCCTTAGAAACTGTTTGGAAAAGGGCAGGAACTTTCAAAAAATACTTTAAAGGTGATTGGATGAACCATCTATTACTGTATCGCTTCTCGCTGTTGTCACACCTGAACCACACCAGTAGCTGCCAGTAGTTCTAGGACGCTGATTGGTCCAAACCACTGGTGGTTCAGCCACAAACGTATAACTTGAAGCCTGACAAAATGGATTCTCGCATGATCTTGTGAATCCAGCTGCCTCACAGGTTAAGTGAAACCTAACCTCCAGGTAGTTTGTGCCAATACTTACATGTTATTCTCCAGTGTCTTTAACAATATTTATATTTAATTTAACAATATTTATATTTAATTTAACAATATTTAGCCATATTAGTTGTCAGAAAACAACTATTTACTATGTAGAGATATCATGGAGTAATGGCATCCTTACCAGTGAATGAAGTCACACTCTCTGTGTGTGTTATCATCTGAGCTTCTCTGTTCTTTGTTTTGGTTGCTGCACCATCCACACGTGCATGTCAGTGCATGTGAGTCCCTCTGTGTCCTCTGCGTTACACATGGCAGCTGCGTCACAAACTTTCTCAAATTACAGCTTAACGGTACACTAAAATATGTTTCTGAAAACATTTGAGGTGAGAAATAGGCAATGCGCTAACAGATTCTTGATCCATATTTGATCAGCTCTGCCTAGTTTGACAGTTTGATCTGAGTTTTGCTTCACAACCGTCATAAATCAGCTTCAAAACAAAGAGAGAGAATGAAAGACTTTTATTAGAAAATGACGACAGCCAACAAGACAAGTTTAGCCAGCATCTGAACCAAAAGGTAAACAAAAAATGAAATGATGAAATTCCTTTTCAAAAGATCTTGGTAAACACCGGGCAAAATGGATATCAAAGAAACTAAAAAGTGGTACTCAAAAACATACCAATACAGGAAGAAAGTACTCAACAGCTTTCCACATGAAAGAAAATGAATTTGTCCGAGATTAGTGTGACATCTTGCTCTGATTCTTCCTTGATAATCGACAGATCTCGCACAATCCGTTCTCTGAAGGCTTTTCGTGAAATCGCATCCTTCCAGCGGGTAAGAACGTCATCTCCAAACTCGCAAAGGCTTCAGATCCTGAAATAAAAAACCTTAAACTGCCTTGCGGTGGTATTCTGGCGGGGCAACTTCATAGTCACTTGCATTGAAGAGCGACGCAGAGTTCTTTACAAGATACCTGGAAGGGAGCAACATTTGACTTATTTCTGCTGCAGATCAGATAATATGAGCCTTATTAAAAAAAAGATTTGTGAATACTCACTTGAGGAAGTCTTGTAGATAACTGAGCAGCAGCGCAAGGCTCTTCTCATCCAGGGGAGTGTATGCCAGCATGGCTCCGATTCTCACTTTCAAAGCCAAAGAGAAGCAGAATTTTACACACCACATGACCTCTGACCTCGTCTTCATTTATAATAGCGCTACAAGTGCTTCAATATTTCTGCTTTATAGATCTCCAGAAGGAGATAATTCAAGTGTTTCAGCTGCATAGAGTACAGGTCAGAGGTATCTAAAGACGAATACAGACCTGTACAAGAGGTAGTTACAAGCAACAGAGTCTATTCTTGTTCCTACTGATGTGCAGTTCTACTTGATGAAGAGTATTCAGTTTTTTCATGTACAAGAGGATAATAGAGAGGAAGGTCAGGAAGCTTTTATGATGGCTTGAATTGTGCACAATTAATAGATTTTTCTTTTTTTAAGTTACTACAAGGAACTTTTATCTGGTTATGAAACGGTCTCATGATGCCTCTATATGACCTACATAAGCAAATGAGACCATCAGCGAGAAGATTGACTTTTTTCTACATAGTTATTCTAAATGCCTGCCATCAGGTCAGAAATCACGATTTATGGCACGCAGACCAGAAGAGTCGATGTTTACATTACATGTAGCATGAAGGAGTACAATGATGTTATTAGGATGAGGGGAGGACATTTCTCTTTGTTTGATAACGTTAAAAGTTAGACTTGTTGTCAGCTTCCCGACTCATTTTAAAAAAGAGAAAGAGAGAGAGAAAGCAGCGGTCGTCGATTGAGCTAGAGAGTGAATGAAAGGAGAGAGAGTGGTCGTGTAGCTAGGGATGGGCATTTGAAAAATTGTCCTTAATCGATCATTGGGAAAATTAACGATCAATTATCGATTAATCTTTTTTTTTATATGTACTAAAAATGCCTATGGCAGAAAATACTAAAAAAAGCCTGTTTTTCCTCAATGAAATCTTTATTCCAAGAAGAAATTATAGACCAGCACCAGTCCTCTTATACAAGGCAGTTAAGCTGTTAAACAGAAAACAAAACAGCCTACTGACTCTTGTTGAGGAAGATGAGCATGTTAACGTGCTCAGGAGTGAGACGTGAACGCAGCCTGGTGACAGTTAATTAGTCTAGCAGCTGAAAACACCCGCTCCGAAGGGACCAACGTTGCGGGGATGCAGAGGTATTGCCCGCTGTGCATCGCAGCTCCTCCGTGCTAACACTGAGGTGATGGTAGGTTGAGAGGAGGAGGAGGACTCATTAACCAGTGTCGGGTGTACGTTGTTCGAGTGGTACATCATTGGGGTCGTTGTTGTGTGGTAGGTAACGATATACACGTCATTGCAATGTTTATAATGAGCTTTGTTGTTTTTTAGCTTGAAATGGTCCCACACCAAACTTCACCTTGCTCTCTTCATGTTTACTTTCGTCTAATCTCTACGGCAGCCCGACGGCAACTGAGTATTCATTTTCCCTCTTGAATTTAAATTGCGCCGCTGGCTGGTTGCAGCACATAGTGAAATTCATTGCAACTTCAAGACACATACATGCATAACATACTTTGATACGAACGTCAAATCGATTTAATTCCACGTGATCGAAAAAATTCTTAACGATCAATTATCGATCATCGATTAATCATGCCCATCCCTAGGTGTAGCAATAACAAAGCAAAGAATGCCATTGGTGCCGTATTTTGTGTGAATGCAGCCTCACATGTAACAAAGGTGTATGAACGGTGCTAAAACAAAGTTTACTTTGTTTCCCCAACATCATATTACAATTATTAATCTTACATAGACACAAATAGATACATTACTCTTATTCGATGCTCCCTGCAAATAGCTGTGCTTAAAATTGAAAAATAGTATTAAAAATAAGTAGCGTCTTTCTTTCACTAGCTTCCAAAACAAATGCACGTGCTAGCCAAGATCTTTACGACACGAGGCATTGGTGCTCATGGGAAATGCAGTCTTCATTCCAGGAAAACACTACTGCTTTTGTCCACAGGGCTGCTAAAAATCAAGATAAAATGAAAGTTCCTTGTAGTATTATGTAGTTGTATTAATGTATTTGTCAAAAAATATAACTCTTCCCATCCATAAGTAGAGGCCCTTATATAAACAGATAATGAATGACGATAGAGTAAAACACAGTTGTAATAACATAAAATATGTCTTGAGAGGAGAATTTATAATTATTGACAAATACTGTACATTAATAATAACTTGTCCTTATATCTGTTGTTATAAAACATTTATTAAATGGGTATTCAGTGATTATAAATGCAAAATAGAGGGACTTAAAGTAAAGTGTGCAATATTGTCATACAGAATGTTTCACTAGTTTGCACCTTTAATTCTACCTTATAAATTTGATTTGTTTTTTGCTTTGTTGCTTCATATCTGTCTCTTCCTTTCTGTCCTCTCTCTGAAGCTACTGATGTTTAAGTCCTTTAAAGCTGCTCTGCTTGATAATAAATTATACAATTGTATGACGTTGTTGTGAGTGTTTTTACCAAAGAGTCTTAGTAGGTGAGGAGCGCCGTAGATCTGAGACATAGACGTGTCAGGGTGGTTGGCCAGGATGTCTGCATACTGCGGCCTCTCAAATTTATAGAGAAGTTGTGTCCCCAGCATGACGTTGAAATATTCACGGATACCAGCAACAACCTCGTTCACAGCAAACTCCCTGAGCAGTGACAAAGAAAACACCTCAATGGCAAACAGAGCTTGGAAAAACAGTTCCACCTGAATATAGACATTGTATGTTGTCCATTTGTTGTTTTTATATGCATTTATCTATTTTTTTTACCCACTTGCTTTCACATAATAGAGACATATTTATGTTTAATTATCTTTGTTTGGCTTGTTGTCCTTGTGTATCTCTCTGAAGATTGTTGTATGTAAGCACATTGAGAGCCACTAGAAACAAGAGTCAAATTCCTGCGTAAACATATTTAGCCAATAAAGCTGATTCTGAAATACATATTTATAACTAGCAAATCAAGTTATCGTCAACAACAGGCTACTGAGTATGAAAAAAACATATGTTTCTTACTTGCTGTCAGAGTTTCCTCTTGATTTTTTGTAGTTTGCATAATCTTCAAGGACTGTATCAACGTTCTTTTTGGCAGGTAGGTGGAACAGCTGAAGATGGAGAATAAAACACACATTGAAATGTTGTAGCATAAATCCATCCAACAAAAGAATAAAATAATTCTTTTTGGTGATGTAAAAGGTTAAATTAATCCACTAACCTGTTTTTGCCGTGTAATCAGGTCCCAGTCATCCACAAGCCATGGTTTCAGCTCCTCAGGGATTTTTACTTTAACCTCCACTCGATTTATGAAGGTCTCCTCCTGCGCAGACAGGAACAGATTTAAGAATTAAGCCACTGGATGCTCAGACACACTATTTAACTTACTCCATTATTTTCAGCACAACTCAATATTATTCATTATTAATGGGCAAATCAAAGACCCACCTATCATTAGTTAAAAAGAAACTTTTAGGATTTATGGACTCACACTTTCGACAGTTGGATCAACACGAGCCCTCTTCTTTCGTGGAGGGTGGGTTGGGTCTCCTCCTGAACTAGTCCCTTCTCCTGCACCAGGAGCTGGACAGACAGAAACACACTCAACTGTCATTTAAGTCATATCAGAATTAAAAAGACAAAACTGATAACCAACAGTGAGTCAAAAAGGTTTTGTTACAGTTCATGTACTTCAAAAGTGTTTATTACATTAAAGGCAAAGTCCACCGATTTCACACAGGTCCTGAGGAGAACTACTGTACATGTGAAAAAAGTTGTATAAAGCCTTTTATGGCTCCAGAGGGAGTCTTATAAACTTCCTCACGGTTGGAGCTGAGGAAGGGGGGGGGGGGTCAAAAAAACAAAGTGAGGTTACCAGCCCTCTGTAGCCAACTCCTCATCTCAGCTTAAGTCTAGTGGCTCAAGGCTACATTAGCCGCTACTAGCATAACAAACCCAAATCTGTACAGTCAATCGAATCAAGTTGCATTGTGAGTAATGTAGGCATGAGGAAGAAGAATGCATGGAATTAAAAAAAAAAGAAAAAAAAAAGATATCTCTGGTTCTGTTGAATCAATTTTGATCCCTTTCATCTTTAACTGTCTACTGTGAGTACGACAATGTTACAGGACAGCAATGTTAAATCAGTGGGGTACTCTTAAATACACAGCATATACTTACTCTTCTGTTTGTTCTTTTTGGTTTTCCTACAAGAGAAAATAAAAGAATTTACAGGTGTTAAAAACAGCAAACAAGTTCAACACCTCTGAAACTATCTGACAGGAAACATCACAGCAGGTGACATGTAGAAAACACTCAGAAAAGTGAATGTAGAGAAAAACGACTTGCACTCACACATCATTTTTCTGCGATGCAGCAGGTATCTTCTTATTCGGCGCAGCACCCCTCATTCTTCCTTCTACATAATGGTCTCTGAAATAGGAAAAGATGCACCAATAGAGTAAGTTCAGTTGCTTTGATAATTTAGGAATATATAATTAATATTTAAAGACAATCAATTTGTTCTGAGAGTGAACTTTGTCTGCAATTTAACTAATGACTCTTTTGTTTGTCTTTCTTTGCCTCTTGTATGGATGCTGGTCACTGAATTCATGGTGGCATTTGTGAACAATTTTGTCTGCAAAAACTGACATAAAGAAGAGAAAATGTACTCACTGATTGGCCCTCTGAAGCTCTTTCTGTTTCTGCAGATTACTGTCCACATACTTAAGCACTCGGCTTTCAGGAACCCATTCGTCCCAACTGGAAGATAAAACATGGAGAAAGGAATCAGAGATTTGTGTAATCTTTACTGTGCAAACCTTTAATAAAAATAAATAAATAAACCAAAACTTACTTTTTATTCCACCCACTATAATGAATGAAGTATTTGATTTGTTTGTCCTTGATGTTTATCTTAACACACTGCAAAGAGACACAATTCATTGTTAAAACACGTTTATATGAGCGACAGAGGAGGATCACATGATCAAAGAGACAGGCTAACTAGTCAGCCTACCTTAGCTTCGTAGAGCAATGGCCCATGAAAACACAGCACTCTTTCACCTGAACAGAGTGTTGATCAATTAAAAAGGTCAGCATGAGAGCAGTCCAAGTACAACAAAATCATACTGTGAAGCCAAATAAACTTTTATGTCTTGGACTCTGACAGAATAGGAACAATTTACATGAATAAAACACCTTAAATTTACATTCTTGAACATCCTGCATATCAGCAACAAACAATCTCTCTCAAACATCCAAGAACAATTAAGCTCTGATCTTTTTTAGCCTATATATAATAAGAATTACAGTACTGTGCAGAAGTTTTAGACACTTTAAATGTAGAGATTCTTATCCATGAAGTAATATTATCAGGGAGGCATCTGATCAGTCCCAAATTTATTCTGCCGCATGACAACGACTCCACCCAAACATCCAGCTAGAGTCATGAAGTACCATCTTCAGCCACAGGAAGAACAGGAGTCCTGCAAAAGATGTTTTAGCATAGAGCCCTGATTTCAACACCATGGAGTCAGTCTGGGGTTACATGAAGCGACAGAAGCAACTGAGATGCCTGGTTCTTCAAGTTCTCCAAGATCTCCAAGATGCAGGAATAACCGACCTGCAAAGAACCTTTAAAAACTGTGTGCAGGTGTAATAAGGAGAACTGCTCCTATTTTAAAGACAAAGAGGTCACATCAAATATTGATTTGATTTAGGTTTCTTCTGTTTACTAAACTTTGTATGAAGTTAATTGATAAATAAAAGTTATTCATGACATTATTTTTTATTTATCCTCACTTTACTTTTAGTGGCTAAAACTTTTGCACAGTACAGTACTTCACAGGTTTGTGATGAGACCTTACAGCACAGCAAATTAAATTAATGATGTTAAAAAAACAAACAAAAAAAACACACTGTAATAACTGAACTCTTCTTCCACCACTGTTAACTAAAAAACACTTAGAGATTATCTAGTATATCATTTTTTCATAATTCACTTGGTGCCAACTTCTGTTTGTTCAAACGTTTGAACATATTTTTAGGTGAAATCTGAGAAAAGTTGATTTGGTCACATTTCAGAGGCCCACTGACTTACATTCAATAATCAATGTACTTTTATATGCAACTGGAAACAATACATATAACAGATATAACAGTAAGGCAGCTAACAATTAGCTGAGGGAGAACAGAGAGGAGGGCGGTGACGTCAGTAAGGAGCCGGCGCTGAAGTTAGCCTCTGATTAACGGTTAAGGGAAAAATTAAGGAAAAAGTTAAGGGAAACATGAATAATGATATTTAGCTGCTGATTCTCTTGTGAAAAAGTGTTAGACATCGTAGCAAAAGCCTTAATGCTGTTTAAACCCACTTTCAGATTTGTGAAACCTTTATTTAGCTTATGAAAACTGAAAATGGTGATTTTACTTCTTTTTTCACCCATCCAGATCACATTTGACCAGGTCCAGATCAAAAACCACTATATTTAAGACTTGTCAAATCTGGATTAGATTACCAAGAAGACTCTAGAGACTCATTAAAACACAGTTTTATATTTATGTAACCTTTATTCTATTTGTGAAAAATTTTTAAGAAATCTGCATTTCATTGGTTATGACCATGTAGAGCTCCTCTTTTTCACTTAAAAACAAAGGTGGAAAAGTTATTTTTTACCTTATGAAATACTCACTCCTATTCTTTTAAATAAAAAATGGTCTGGTCTATTTGAGGAAAGGTGAGTAAGCAACGATTGCTTCCTCAAACATACCAGAAATATCAATGAATTCGCCCTTTTTCAGTTTTCACAAATAGAATAAAGGTTTTACAAATCTGGAACTGTGTTTTAATGAGTCTCTGGAGTCTTCTTGTTAATCTACTCCAGATTTGACAGGTCCAAGTATAGCGGCTTTTGATCTGGACCTGGTCTAATGTGGTCTGAATGAAAAGAGAAAGTGAAATCATCCTTTGTCAGTTTTCATAAGCAAAATAAAACGTGTCGGAAATCTGAAAGTGAGTTTAACTAGAGTTAAGGCTTTTGCTACGATGACTGACACTGTCTTATGGGTGTAAGTGTTGTAAAAAAAACGGAGAACCAGTCGCTAAATAGCATTATTTCAGATTCCCTTAACGTTTCCCTTAACAACGAATTGGAAGCTAACTTCAGCGTCTATCGATGCATGAATGAAGCTAACATCACTGAGGTTTAAATCATGAACTTTGAGTGTGTGTTATTACCAATCTTATGCTATACTGTCAAGAAACACCGGAATGCATAACTAATGTAGCGAATAAAGAGGATGAAGACTTGTTCTGTGTTCATAACAACAACAATGAAAGCTAACAGTTAGCATGTCGGCGGCTACAACAGCGAGCTAACACTGTGCACCTTTCCGGCGGCTACAGCACTGACCGCCTCCTCAGAAGTGTCACACCAGAAAACACACCGCTTGTTACCTTCTTGAAATTTAGGTTTCGGGTCCTGTTTCGGCGCCATTCACGGATTAAACTATCAAAATATGGGAAAAATCGCCAGCTCCCATTCCAGTCTGAAACGGCGCCGCTCTCTAAAAACGTCATGACCGACGCGGTGACGTATTAATACCGGGACAAAGCATACGCCTGAAAATGTGCTGCAAAGATGTGAAATAACATGAATATTTTGGACACATTTCCCCGTTACCTTCTATGTTGAATCCAAACAGTGTTTTCTGTACAACGTTCTCAACCCGTAGCTCTTAATATAATCGTGAAACCAGATTGATTCCACGTATTTTAGCTAATCTCTTTGAAATTGTGCCCATGAGTTCAATCACATGAAGAACCATCAAACATGTACTCAAGTATTATATTTATACTTATATACAGTATATTTGAAGCCTACTTAAAATGAATATTAATGTATTTTGATTTGAAGATACTTTCTACTTCTACACCACTACATTTAGAGGGACATATTTCTCTCCTTACTCAACTATATTTATTTTACAGTTACTAACTAGTTAACTAGTAACTTGATAACTCTTTTCCATCCAAAAATCATTTTATAAATATAATGTATTTCTATGGATGAAATAATACAGTAGTATATGACGTAGTTAAAATTAGGTTATCTCAATTTGTGACAAGTGAATTTTTCAATGCAAAACTAATGACATTAAAGATTTTCCCAGTTCTAATCCTGTACTCTCTGAACAAACCCATATAGGAAAATAGCATTTACAGATTAGTGTGCATTTTATCAGGCAAAATAGCCTCAGACTCCTGGTTTGTCACATCACCATGCAGAGTAATCATCAGATCAAATAGTATCCACAAGCAAAGTGCAACAGATATTCAAGGCTGGCTTGTTACACACAGGCGTAACTAAATACAATAATGATGGCTACATTTAGGGGTCAGTGATATGACAATATGTTAGTATTGCTACATACAATTATATATATCTTGATAAATAATTTAATCCATATTGCCTGCCCCCTATTCCATTTAGCTGTGCATGTTGCTCACTGAACACACCTGAATGTAATGGAGCCATCATTAATGTCATTAGTTACATCTGTGGGTTACCTGCTGTGGAAACACAAAATGTGTGCTCTCAGTCTGTTCTGTAAAGTCTGTTGTGGAGCCTGGAGGGTGCTACTGGAATAATTATAGAATTTTACGGCATTTCATTATAATCAGTTAATAAATTGATTAATTAAAACTGTTATTTTAAATGAATTCATTAATTTGCAGTTAAATTATTGCATTCAGAGTAAAATAATAATTATGAAAAGATCATTAAATTGGCCAATTAATGATTCTATTTCTTTATGAAGTCTTTAAATGAAGAACTAATAATTGTATTTTAAAGTGGATTCACAAAATTAATTTGAAAATGCTTTAAGAATTGTACATTTTATTCTTATTTATGTCCTCACATACAGAGCAGCAGCAGGAGTTCTGATTTGCCAGCTGGCTCTCTGTAGTTCAGACTTTTTTCATTTCATTAACTGATGGGACTTTTATTAGAACATTAATTTTGACTTGTCATAGTAGGAAAATAACAGGTGCTACTAATAACATTAACAATGACTTTGTTCGATTCAAGTGTCCCAGTAAGTCATGACAGTGTCACAGTGACTCAGTGTGCACAAGACCAGGACCCTGAGACTGAAGCAGCTAAATGGAATTCAGCCATCATTAGGTTTATTATTTACACCTATGCTTTTCATGCTGTGACATGTCAAAATGTCTTCTATGAGAAAGGCCTATTATGATTTAACACTGCAGATCTATATAATTATTTTTGCAGCACACTCCAGGATCCAGATTGCATCTGTAAGGTCACTAACAACCTTCATCACTCTCATGAAGCCTTGACAGTAGAGAGTCTGAAGACGGGAAGTTAAAACTCTCTGCTGATTTTGCCATGATTGGCCTTAATTGTAGTAACCTAACCAAGGTTTAGCTCATGTACAATAAGGAGAGTTCTCTGAAATCATTGATTGGGAACACTCGCCAGATGCCAAAATGTTCATGTGTTGTTAAGTGTGCTGAAATGAATGAGTCTCATGGTGTCCACATGTGGCCCACCTCTGAGAGAAGAGTAAGTAATTAAGGTAGTACATTAAGCAGTGACTGAGATGGAGCTGCAATAGCTTTTTTTTTTTTTTTTTAAAAACCCAAATTATTTTCAATATCAATTAATCTGCCAATTGTTCTCTTGATTAATAATTTAGTCTACAATATGTCATAAAATTGTGAAAATTAATCACTATTCAATCACAATTTCCAAAGTCCAAAGTGAAATCCTCAAATGTTTTTTCACTGACCAACAGATAGAGATACAAGTTACAATGATAAAGACAATGAAAGAACAAAGAAACGCAGCAAATCCTCACATCTAAGAAGATATTCCCAGAGGATGGTTGGAGTTTCTGCTTAAAAAATTAAACAATCAATGCCAATTGCCAATCAATTTTCTGTTTGACCAATCAATAAATCGAATACTTGTTGGAACTCCCCAGTTCTAATTCTATATCCTTGTGTTAATTAAGTTACCTTTTGTTAAATGTCAAGTAAATGTTATATATAAATATATATATATATTTAGTATTTTTATATCAGAATCCAAGTCTTTTGTCTCCCTGTAAAACATTTTCTAATAATAATTCAGATCGGCATTGATAATAAGTATCAATCCAAAACCTGTGCTCCTCTTTTCCACAAATTTAAAATCTCTTTTCGTTCCTCGTTGTGTGGAACTTTTTGAAATCATTTCTATGAAGGTAACATGAGGCCGGGGATTGCCTGCCGTGACTGAATGTATATATTATATCATATACCAGAAACAATGAACTTTTATAACACTGATGAAAAAACTGTATTTAATGAAGTGATGTGAACAGTCACATCACAGCTGATATCCAATCCAGTTTATCAGATTAGTGCATCCCTTTAATTAAATAAAAAAGCTTAAAAACAAACCTTATTTTGCACTGTTGATGAAGAATACAGGCAGTTAAAACAAGAGTCCTTAAACTATGGGCCCCCTTGTGGCTAAGAAGCCAACCTTTGACCTCAACAATGTCACCTTCCCTGTCACCTCTCCACTATCACTATCTAATGAAGGCATAAAATGCCCCCAAAAACATTAAAAGAAACTGTGCTTAGACCAACTACAAAGATACACTTTCTTATATCTGTTTAATTCTTACAAATATCAAACAGCACAGTAGACCTTGTAGCGGTTCAAAATGATCAAAGCCTCTACTGAGTTATTGACATCATCTGATAGTAAAACGGACAGAGAAACAGAAAATGTTACAATGCATGTCAAGCAACAATGACATCTTTAAATAGCATTAATTATATAATTACAAAAGAAATATCACATACAATGACAGCAATGCATATCCACGAATCAAACAAATGCTGAAAATATATATGATAATAAATAATCCTAATTGTAAGCACAAGTCAAGAAAAATAAAGGAAGGGGAGGCGTCCATAATTACTTCAATGGATTTTAACTTGTGGGCCAAAATGCATTGTGATTCACTCAAAGACTAAGCTATCACAGTCACCTTA
Organism: Thunnus albacares; assembly: GCF_914725855.1. NCBI lineage: Eukaryota > Metazoa > Chordata > Actinopteri > Scombriformes > Scombridae > Thunnus > Thunnus albacares. Next base: position 19,907,468 of record NC_058112.1, on the reverse strand, counting down.
TAGGCTGTTGCAAATACACTAAACAACAAAAAGGCTACGTGTCCTGTGGCCTCACAAACGAACAGCATAGCACTCAAACAGGTGAGCTTTCAGGGAATTCGCAGAGACATGCAAAGCTGAAAACTACTCTTGAAGTGTTTACTGCAACTGAATGCTTCACCGCTCCACACAGCCTTTATGTGAAAAAAGCAAGTGCTAAAATCAAACATAAAGACATCTTGAAATGCCATCAATCCACTTGCTGAACCATTTTTATGCCTTTGATTTAAAACAATACTTCAAGTGGACCAGAAGCTAGCCTTGTCATCGAGTGGAGAAGTTGTTTGTTGATGTCGACTGGCCACTTCACTGTAGTTCAGTTAAGTGTAATATGCAAAATAAAGCAGGTGTACCTTAAGAGAAAAATACACAGTATTGTGTGTATTATGTAATGCTAATCTGTATAAAGGTCCAATTGTGTCATGTGACAACAGAAAGATGCTTCTTGGACCAGTGTCATTCATTCACGCACTGGAGGAGCCTGGTCCTACAATACTGACGACTTAGTTCCAATTTATATGCATTTTAAGTCAAGTCTGAACTGACATTTTGTTCATATTTGACTTGAGTGAAGAAGGCGAGGAGGAGGAGAGTGCAGCGTTATGACAACAGAAGGATCTAGCGTTTGCGATTCTAGTGGCAACAGTTCCTAGAGGCATAGGGAATGCTTCTTTAAAAAACAGCATACATCCAACATAACTTACATCATAAATAATTCCTTACAAATAATATGACCACAGCATGGATGTCTTACAGAAAAACCTACAGTGATGGCAAAAAAAATGGCCAGATCTTTCTGCTGTCAAAGCATTTTTGACAGTAATGATGCCATTTAGAAAATAAAGAAAGTGTTACACATCTTCCTGTTTTACTGTGACTTGCCTTTTGTACATCTATAACAATGCCCATTTTCTTTATGTTCTAAATATCATGTTCTATAAGGTGTCACCTCATTAGGGTTCTGTGCACATAACATTATACTGAAATAATGCCTTTGACATGGAATATCGAAACAAAACTGTAAAAACCAAGTACAAAAGGTACAATATAATCAAAGGACCACATGAAGAGGTGTGAAAAAGTCTTCAGTATTCACAGAAAAATATCAACTGAAGTAACTCACCGGACAAGAAGCGTCCTAAGTTTATGTACATATGATAAGTAAAATTGAAAATAGATTTTCCTCTCTGTACATAGCACTGTATTCTTTCATCTTCCTCTTCGTTATTTACAAAGAACTCCTGTTCTCGAGGTCTCCCTTGTTTTTAAGTTCTGTGTGAATCTAGTCAAGAGAGATAACGTCAGATATTCCATAAATGGCCGCCGCTGCTGCAGCTTCCACCGAGGACCGTGACAATCCTGAGATGGAGTGGCTGTCCCTGTCTCTGTCTCGCTCTCTGTCTTTGTCGCGGTCCCGCAGACTGCTGGAAGACACCAAACTGCTGGTGCTGCCACTGTTGCTGCCTCCGTTGGTGGCTGCCAGCGTGCTGCTCCCAGGGGTGCCTGGCTGCTCCCGCAACATCTGAGAGGAGCCGTAGGGCAGGAAACGGTTGAGGAGCAGGTCGTGGTCCTCTGAGGCTGAAGCCGACGCTGCTGCCGCAGCAGCCATCACCATGTTGTAATGCTAACAGGACGGAGAAGAGCGGCCGTTAGACAACAGCAGAGCTAAAACATAATGTAGAGTAGTATGATATTCCCCACTGGCACTGCCTTCAAGTTCAGAGTCAGAGTTAATGTACCTGATTGTCACCTTGGAGGAAGGAGAAGAAATTTAGATCTGTAAGAAAGTAAAGAAGATTCAGTCCATTTACTTAATTCATGGTATACACTCATATTTACAGTTACACTTTGATTTAAGAAGCAACAACCAGCTGTATTTAAAGGATGTTTGGATTTGTCAAGTCTGTCTTAATACAACATTAACAACATGTTTAAGATGGTCACTCTAATCATTCCTCATTCCTGACATGACTACACAGTGACAAATATAGGACTTTATCTACAGACTAACGTAAAGTCAAACATCAGCAACTACCAGAAGCAATTTGATACTAAGACAACTTAACTTTGGAAGTCTTCTTTAGCCAATTCAGACTCTGGAAGCCTCGTATTTGCTTCAGCTGAACGTTAAAATATATTTATTTGCCCAGAATGAAAAGTGGATTTGTCCCTCACTTCTTACAGTGTAGTCTCACCAGACACAGATAGCTTCACAGCCACAGGAGCCATGATTAGAGTGACGAATAACTCTTTCAACTAACAAACATAAATTGAATATTGTATAAGATTTGAGCCTATCCTCGCAGGTAAGTGACAGGCCTACCTGGCAGGTCACTAGTTGTGTGATAATAGTGGCGGTAGTCCTGGATAAGAGGTGGAGGTGGAGGAATGTAGCTGGTCTCCACAGGGGGCATGCTGGGAGCTCTGCTGACAGGTGAGGCCTGGCTGTGTAGGTTCAGTACTCTGAGAGGAGACAATGCCACGTCAGATTAGTGACAAAAGTAAGACGGCACAGATATGCCCAAAATACATTTGTTTATGGTGATGTCACTTGGTTTGGAGACTTACCCCTTGTTTGGAGGTGGAGAGACAGGTGACAGTGAGGGACAGGCCCTTTTAGGAGGCGGCTCATCATCTAGCTCTTCATCTGAGGAGCTATCCAGTGTCAGGTCAATCACATCCACTTTCTTGCTGTTGTCATGAGATGATCCCCGTTTCTGCTCATTGGAATCTGTTCGAGATGAATCTACAAAGACACGGCAAACTCACACTGTGCACACAGATGACAACAAAGAGTACACTTAAAGAATCTGAAATCTGCGAGCTCCATACCGCTGTCTACACCGTAGTACGAAGCAGACACCTCCTGCACCTCTCTCTTTGACCTCATGGGCGACCAGCTTCCATCTTCTTTGAACTGGATTTCATCACAGTCAGAACAGCTATTCAAGATTTCCATGAACAACCTGTGATGAAAGCATGACAACTAAACAAAAATTGGCAACCATGCAACCACAATTACATCCATTCACATCCAAAAACAGCCCTGCATTTAAAGTGCAAGTGCATTCCCTCCTCCAGTTGAAAAAGGCCAGTACATTGATGCAGAGGACTCATCCGGCACGAAAGTTGAACCTGGCTAAACTTTAACTACAACGTGACATCCTGACTGCGTTGGCCAATCAAATAGGTGCATGCACACATTTCTGGTTGACACATTTCTTACATCACATCGCAGCCAAAGTTGAGTCAGCTTCTTTTTGCTGGAGCCCTAATTATAATAAACATTCAATAATACATCCATTTAAAAAACACTACGGATTTCAGCTTCAAGGCAAATGATAAAAAACATCTACTGTTTGTTTCACATCTTACATTCTGAAACCAAACCATCATAGGAATCAAACAGTAGTGCCGAGCCCTTGCTGATGCAGTGCTGTGCTCACCCGTCAATAATGAGATGCTCGTACGGTGCCTTCTTGTCACAGACTGGACACACCCAGGTCGGCTTCTTCTCATTCATTTGGATATAAAGCGTAGCATCAAAGCACTGCAGGTGTGAGCATGTCATCGCTCGGCAAGCGATTGTCAGCCTCATCTTTCCCAGCTTTAAAACAAAACACAAAAAGAGACACAAAATACATGTCATGACCTCAGTACTGCATGAAATACCAATTTAATAACAGAGTATTGCAGGACAAAACAGCTCTTCTAATACAGTACACAAAGAAGCAACATGCCCTTCAACCTCTTCTTTCTTTTCTGGTACATTTTGTTTCTCTGCAACCTAAAAAATTACTATGTAATCAGAATTGTTAATTAATATCTTGTTGGTCAACTATTACTATTATCCTGCAGCCTACTAGCTGTGCATCACATGACTTCACCATAACACCACTAAATTAAGCAGAAAAGTTGAGTATTTACAGGACACAGCAGAGACACTCGTAGACTGGTGGTGGCAATCTCACTCTCCGGATCAGCCGTCAGTTTCTCTTTGACTGTAAGAGAGGATACGCAAAGCACAAACAAATGATACAAGAATGTAGAGCGTAGTGAGTAATATGTTGTTTTGTTTCACAGGAAACCACAGACAGTCCCTCAAAATAAACAGACTGCACTCATCTTTCATCTGTAATCCTTGGTGCAGAGAACTTCAGACGGACAACAACCAGCCTGTTTTAAAAGGCCCAAAGAAACATTTCCAGTAACAACTGAGGAACTTCGGACCTTATTCAGTTCCCGAATAAGTTATGAATTAAGTTCCTCCCAGTGTGCTCAGACTATCTGGTCAAAAGGCAAAGGATCTGTTTTGTGTTACTAAAAGAAGGACGGTAACCTGATTTCATAGACATTTTCTACTCCCTTAAAGCCATAGTGGCGACGCATGCTCTCTGTTTTTAGTTGGGGTGGGAATCTTTGGTAATCTAACAATTCGGCTCAAAATTGATTCTCGATTTAAAACTGATCCTCAAATGAATAAATAGAGAGAGGGGCAACTATTTTAGGCTTACTCCAGCAAACTGTGTGCAAAACCATTCACTTGTACTGTACTGAACTGCAATATGAAACAAAACTGACAGGTATGTAAAAGGATCCTGTGTCTGACAAACACGAAAAAGAGGAAGCTGGTGAAAGCTTCCAGCTTTTTAATTTAGAAATGTTAACTGCTTTAATTTGGAAATCTTACCTGCGATCTGCAGGGGGGGAATCATAGAGGATAAGAATCATGATTCTCATGTGTATCGTACCCTACTTTATACAACAAAATAAAGTGGCGACTTACTCAGAGCTCTTGAGTGGTCAGGGTTCCTGATTCCTTTGGCCCGTAGTCTTTGCAACAACACTGCAGACGACTGCTGTCTTACCAAATAAACAGCCATGGAAAAACTCTGACAAAAGAAAAAAAGAAGTGAAAAAGTCAGGCAGATGTGATTTATATCCTCATCAAAGCTTTAGTTTAAATATACTATGACATTCATTTCATGAAGCTTTGCCAATATTCTCATCTGGATCTCCTCACCCTCCCAATTTCTGAAGTCCATGACACCACAATTGTGTTGGGGACTGTGGTGGACAGTCGGACAAGAGAGGTTATATTGATGGGGCGACTGGGCCTTTTTGGTTCAACTCCATTTTTGGTGGGAGGAAGATATCCCTGCAGACAACAACACATCAAACATCAGTGCCTTTGATTCTCACTAACTGGTGGAGTGATACACTGAATATACGACAACACAGACTAACGATGGACTGTTTAGACTCACCGGGAGATTACAGGGCTTTCCATTCACCTTCACACACAGATTGGGAGGGAAATGATCCTCCTGGGGACAGCTTGTCTCTGATAAACAAAATCTGGAAATGAAGAAAACAGGTTACGTAGGTGAGAAGTTCAAATGTTGAGTGACAAATCTCAAAAGCAATTGTTTCTGTTAAGTTGCCACGCTCAAAAAAATAAGGTTGGCTTGCTTGCTTATTTTACCATTTCAGTTGTGTCAAGTACAGCCATCTCCATCTATGATATAGGAGAGCATTTCTTAATGGATGGCATTCATCCATACAGTGAATTTATATTTCAGCAACTATGAAAAAAGTCATTTTTATGTCATGAGGTATTCTTTTCCAGGTAAAAAAAAGAAAGGTTGAAGTTGTTTAAGATTGTTTTACCTGAACTAAAAGATATATTTACACTGACTTGCCTGTAAGACAAAATACAATTCTTTCTTTCCTTTTTAAGAAAAGAGTTGGAATTTAATTTAACACATTTTTAGGCATATTAGTGGAAATGCCACCAGTGCTTTGAACTAAGATTAATTAATAATTTATTAACATTGTATTTTGCTTGTTTTGTCCAGTTTGGTAAAACTTATCCACACACATAAACACTATTTTTTTATTAACGACTTTTAACAATAGCTTACGTTCACTGTGAATAAAAACTTGGAGCGTGTGTATCCCAGAGATAAGTGTCCCCTGCATCCCTCGTTCCACAACTTGTTCTCAGTAATTTATTGTGATTTCTATTTTTGTCATTTATCATTATTTATAATTGTAAGCTAATAAAAAATAGATAAAAGGTAAAACTTAGGGTGAAGGTTTTAACTTCTCACCACAGAGAAGTCTCAACAATCTGCAGATATGTTTTAACACTAACGAAAATATAATATGACTGAGGAAACATTTCTGGGTACTTCAAATCTGAGAGAGGGTAAACACAGATCCACTAATCTGCCACTAATCAGCAAACACACTTCCTGATTGAAAAAGAAACTTTTTATGCTCAGCAGAAAAGTTGTTGTACATACCTTAACTGAACTTGAACAGCAAAGTCACATTTGGTCCCAGATATGTCCCTAAAAAATTAAAAAAGGAGTCAGGTCAAGCTAGTCATGACAGTTCAACACACTATTTAACAACAAATTTGTTTACTCAGATTGATAACTGTGTCAAAAATAATAACTTGCTTCCTAATAATGTAAAGACAAAAGTTTGAATTTGTTTGCTAGTTTCGATACTTTAACAAGATATTTTCTGCCTCCCTTTTATCATTTTGACAGCGAAGACAAGAAGCACCAGAGAGCTTTGTCACTTACATGGAGCTGCTGATCTGTTGAACTTGTTGTGGTGTTAATGCGAAGGCATAACATGCTTCCTGGAACCGTTGACTGTTGTCTGAGGCTACAAAAAAGAAACCAGAAACAGAGCATAGCAGTCAAATGGGAACCCTACAGAAATCCCTGTATCCAAATCTGCGTCAATTCATAATGAACTTCTACAGAGCAGGAAGTGGTGGACTCACAGAGGCTGGTTGGCTTAATGAGCTCATCCAACATGTCGTAGAATGGCAATCTCTGGAGCTTGACATCAGGATGTACGGGGTGCAGGGCGGAGGGGAGGTGAGGCAGACTGAGCTCATGTTTAGGCCCAAGCAAAGAAACAGGCAGCAGAGGCGACGGGGACCCGTGGCTGTCAAATCCCAACTGTGCGAGGCCGGCGGGCAGGCTGGAGGCAGAATGAACACCAGGCAGGGCTAGGTCCACTGGCGAAACCATTTTGGTTGGGAAGCGCCGTCTGTATAGCTCTTTGATCTTCATCTGCACTGCAGGACTACAACCAGCTTTGAGTAGGTGGAGAGCTTTGGTCAAAAGTTCGTGTTTGCGCCCGTGCTTATTCCGTCCTGCATATCCCAACAACACTTGGAGCTCTGAAACTCGAAGGCTCATAACCATTTGCTGGTGAAAGATAAAGAGTGAAATTACATCCTGGGAAAACACTTTTTTTCCTATGCTGATGATGATATTTATTATTATTAACACATGTCTGATTCATTTTTTATATCATTGAAAAAATATTAAAGGTATTTGGTTTGTAAATTGTCCACATCCCTGACATTTCCATTTTTGACATATGCTTGGAGCAGAAAGATTATTTTGTTGGCATTTTCCCTGCTGCACAAGTAGAACAATACAAACAGTAACAAGAACAAACACAGTCGCACTGAGATGAGTTTGGCAGACATAGCCCAACTAGAGACTGCAGACTAAATGCTTTTCAACTTTTTCAACGCTTTAATCCATAAATCTTCACAAGATGCTGTAAGTGATAATATACAATGTGAACACAACATGATAAAGGTAATAAAAGTCTTCTAATATAATTCTATACACCAGAGATTTATTCCTCAGACTGTGTCAGAGAGGTGTTAATTCAACTTTAGTTTGTTTGTTTAGTTTGTGATGTTGCATTACACTACAAGGGGTTCTTCATATGTAGATGTAGGGCTGCAACGATTAATCGATTGACAGAAAATTAATATACAGCTATTTTGATAATCTATTAATTATTTCAGTCATAGTTCAAGCAAAAATACCAAAAATTCTCTGGTTCCAGCTTCTTAAACATATTTGCTGTTTTACTTTGACAAATACAACAATCAATTGAGTATCGCTAGATTGAGGACTGTTGGTTGGACAAAACAAGCCAATTAAATGTATCACTGTGAAATGATGAATGGTATTTTATTCACTATTTTTAGCAGTTCACAGACCAAACAATCAATTGAGAAATCATCAAACAAAGGGGCTTTTATTCTCAACAAATATTACACATCCTACAATATAATGCAGTCAAATAAGGTTACGACAATCAATTACCGCAGAATTGGATCTACAACTTCAATCTGTGAATCAACTCGAGAAAAGGTTGTTTTTTTAATACAATCATTGCATTATATTATATTATACAGTTGGTTGTGTTCTTATGTCTATCCTATAGATATACAGTAATCAACTGTTCCTACTTGTGAATAACTTATAACTCGTTTATTGATAGCAAAGCAAACGAAAACACTGAATGTTGGCATCAAAAGGCGATCTGCAATAAAGTCCATATGCATATACAATTGGCACAAATGACTATAGCTGATAATCAAAAGGTCATCTGTGTTAATCAAAGAGCCCAGTTAGCACTCAACGCTGCAACAGGTAAAGCTACAAACATCCTGATGACACTTCTGGCCTATTGAGTAAAATGTGGTGGCACATACCACAAGATATAACTTGTATTTATATTTATTATTTACAGAGCAGCTGAACTCTTTGAGGCAAACGTGTTAAATGCATTTTCTGCTTTACAACCCGCATCTACGGTCCCTGTATAGCAATAATACAGCTCATGTATGATAGTCTACAGTAGAAGAGGAGTGTCAACAACGCAGATATTCATTAGAGAAGGGAGCACACCATTAGAGAAAACGTTTAGCAGTCATATTGTGAGTGTTTCTCTGCCAGTTGTTAAGTAAACACCAACAGCAATAAGATAAGTTAGTAGAATGTGGAAGCAGACAGCGTAGATTTAGCCTGAGCTAGCTAACAGCACCTGACTGTTGGTGGTGTAATTTGATTGGAACTACACTTAATGTTACATTGCTTACTTTATCTCATGTTTGAACATTAATCGCCAAACTGGGTAACATTACAACTACCCACACTGTAGACAGTCACTATATTCCGTTATATAGTCAGAAATAACGCTACTTAATAGCTTATCGGCGCTGGTCTTCCAGGGAATAGACAGAGCCCGCTTTTCAAAAAAGATATCGCCGTCTGTCAGGTGAACTACTGACACTGTCAGTTGGCTCATACTAAAGAGACGTTAGGTTCAACACGCTGACATGAGTTTGTTTTTCATCTTTTCCTACAGGTGATATCCGGCCTTATCTGCAGGTGAACCGCAGAAACAGAAACGTCGGCAACAATAACAAAGCTAATGCTAGCGAGCTAGCCAGCCAGCTAACAGTTTGTCTGGGCTCCGCTGCTTTGCTTTTTTGTTATTATATGCTTTGATAACAACACTTCTCGGTGCTCTACTGTCAAGTAACAATGGTGCTACGATTTGCAATTCAAACCTGACTGTCTGAAGCGTCTATTTGTCAAGCTAATGTTAGGGCTCGCTTTACCTTCAGTTCCGCACTCTCCGCCATCTTGTTATATTAGGTGCGCAGGCGCAATAGCCATCCTCAAGGGACAGAGCAGATTCAGCAGGTGGCGCTGCTGCAGTAGCCGGCAGGGGGAGCTGCTGTGTAAGTTTAGTGTAAGTTTAATGACATGAACAAAAGAAATGCAAAATGGATAAAGAAATCTCATTTATGTTGGGTTTTTTAAAGAGAAAATTAAAAACAGGCTGTAAGTTTTTGTGTCCCACTTTCAGTTGATAATTCCATTTCATAGTGCTTGAAAAAAAACAACCAAGCATGGAGAAAGAAAAGCCCGAGGTTGCAGATTGCAACCAACTGAATACCGTTTGGTGCCAGTGTTTGGTTTGTCCGTTCTGGGCTACTGTAGAAACATGGAAGAGCAACATAGAGGGCTCTGTAGAACATGGATGTATAAAGAGAACTGGATACAGCGCCGGGCTTTGAAGCCAATTTGACATAGCGGCCAAACCGTGTAATTACAACGTCACGTGATGCACACTGGCCCCAAAATACTTTTCCCCATAAACTTACATTGTGAAAGAGATGTCTGTAAATCAGCGGATGCATTTTTCTTAGCGTCACAACCCCCGCGAAATGACTTGTCTCACTATCAGAATTAAATCCGTTTGGTCCGATCACATTTCAAAAGCCTAGAAGAGCCACATGATTGAATTGTTTTATCCCTATTCAAGTTAGCCAGAGGGCTAAACCGGAAGTAGCCGACTCGGCCAGCGAAAGTCACTAGTGCGCATGCTCTATGGGCCGCACAATCCGGAAGATCCGGGTACTTTCATACTGAGAAGTCGATTTATTTTTGGCTTCATGCGCCACTGAGCAACTTTCATAAGAATGAACGGGGCCCCGTCTCCAACGCTGTATCCAGTTCTCTTTAAACATCCATGCTGTGGAAGAGGACCGGCTTCCTATGTAGATATAAAGGGCTGATGATTTTAAGGTAACGAAAACACAACAGTTCTTATTTTCAGGTGATTATACACAAATTAAAACATACTTGTGAATATTATATTCCTTCTCTGCCTAGTCTGTTCCTCTAGATGCCACTAAATACTACACACTGCACCTCCACTACAGTGGATAGCTCCCTGCTGCAGCAGCCGGCAGGAGGCGCTGCTGCAGCATAAAAACTACACACTGTGTACTTCAACATCACAGAATCAGTCTGTTTATTAGTCAAGTATGCAAGCATGCGAAGAATGTGTTAGTGTTTGCTCCCACAAACGTAGCATAAAAGAATAATAATATAACACGAGTAAAGTAGTAATAATAATGAAATAAACAAACTAGTGTTAACATTAAATGAATTAACAGGGTGGAAATAGTTTTGAGATTGGATATATAACTTGAAATGAAATATTGGCCGTACAAAAGAAATATGGACTGTGCTACAGACCAAGAAATGGTGACAAGTGCAAAAATTTAATGTGACATGTGCAATAAATGTAACAGTGGAGGTTGAATGCAATGTACAATGTTAAGTCCAGTTTGATGAAATATATATAAAAGTGACCAGTGCAGGGATTAAGAGGGATGTGAGATGTTAAGTCCAACTTGAACTGTATACTGTTGATATACCACTAAAATCACATTACATTACAGTTGTTTGGAGGATTTAGTTTCGCTCTCACAATAATAAAACCGACAGGTTAGTTAGGCTAAAGGCTAAAGATGTAGCTAAATCGGCTCTGCTTGTGGTGAACTACTTTCCACTCTTTCTAATATTCTGTTGTCTAAACAATTAATCTATTAATCAAACAAATATGCATTTAAGTAATCAACAATGAAAACTAGTTGCAGCTCTAATTTTTTAAAATCATGTTTTAGACCTTACAACCTTGATTATTGTGTTTTCAATGCTTCTTCTTCATGGCGCTAATCCAAAAGGTGCCTCTTAACCTCCAACATACAACAAGCAGTCCAACACACAAAGATGAAAGTTACACTCACATGAATTTAAATGCAGAGACAAAATCTTTGCTTCTCGCTAAAGGACAAATGAGTGAAATTAAGATCAGCCCCACAGAAGCAACTGTTCTGAGGAAAACAATTAAATGAATGAAAGACTGTTGACCAAGCCTACATTGAGTGCAAGAATCCGCATTTCTTTTAATAAAATGATTTATTCATTAGCGATGAAAACAAATATTACATGAACAAATAGGCTACTCTTAATAGAATATGTGCTATACAAGATCGCGGGTGTACTAATTTAGCCTACTAACTTCTGTGTTTGTTAAATCTTCAAAAAACAAACAGGCATGTGTTTGACTGCTACAAATAATTATATTGTGGGCCTATTTCGATACTTTTTGTGGTTAATTCCATCACTCGTGTAAAGTGCATAATATCCAAAGTTATATAAGCTACTGGCCTGCAAAGAAGAACACAGCAAAAGTAGTAGGCTAATTCACAATACTGAGAGGATAAGGAGCAATGAATTGGCTAGTCAAAGCTGCTATTGACAACAGAAAACCGAAATAACAACCTCTAACTATTACAAGATACATACATTGTCATTGCACTTTGCCACAAATAATAAATATCATCAATGGTATCATTTCAGTAAAACAAACTTCACCGTAATGCAAGATGGTTAAATAAATGCTGACAGTAGAGATACACTTTTTTCTTTCTTTTTTTTTTTTAAATAGGCTATTACAAGTAATTACAAGTGTCTATTTTCAGATGATTCCTCAAAGCGTCCCTGGAGGTTTTAGGGCCATCGGACAGAAGCTGTAGAAGTGTCCTTATGATCCTCAGCCATAGAAATATGAAGCAGTTTGATTCAGGGTGGCAGCAGAGGAGATTTGAAGGAGCAGGAGCCGGTGCAGTGGCGAGGAGTTAACATCTTACACGAAAAATGGTGCAAAGCGTCGTGAGCTTCTATGAAGAAGGAGATAAAACAATCAACAGTGTACGTGCATGTGTAGCGAAAATTATACAAGATTCAAATGTTACATAAAATAGCCTATAAAACAGTATAGGCGATATATTTGCATCAAGCGGTGTAATGAAGATCAATTGAGGTAAGGCCATGATAAAAAAAATGTGAAACAAGTTTGGATCCGCCTTTGGTTGCATAAATATAATCTAAACATCATCAAGGCTGCTGTTGCACTTGATTTTACATCAATTATCTTTTAACTTCTATCACTTTTTTTTTTGATCCAACTCAGAAAAGCAAAGCAAACGGAAACCAATAATTAATTTATATTCGTGGAAATAAATGTAATGTTTCTTTGTCAATTGGTTCAATTTTGCGTATCAAAACAGTAAATGACACCCTCAGACAAACCCACCATTCACCGTATACACACACACACACACACACACACACACCCACAGAGCATTATTTTGAGCAAAGGTTGTCATCAATCAAGTCGACCAATAAGCCGCAGTAAATCTGTAAATCCGCGGCAGAAATTGAAGGCATGTGGCAGCTCCGGCGCGTCCACTCTCTCCTTCTGCTTTATTACTTTATTTTTCTCACCTCTGACGATGTGAAGCTGCTGAACCATCTCCTCCCTGTAGGAAAGTTCCCTTTTCATTTGATCTTGAAAATTGTCTGAGGAACAAATGGCAGATAGAGATTTTAGTGAGCCAGTAACAACAAACAGAAACTCGATTTCATAATCAGAAACACGCTAATTTTGCCAGTTTTGTTTGAGAATAGTCTGTATATTATTATTAGTTATATAGTTTGTTGCTCTGATTTTTGACTTTAATATGAGCCCAATGTCAGCCTAAAAAATAAGGAAAAATATTTAGCATGTATTAAAGGATAAAGTGGGTTTCGATGGAAGAAGTCTTCTCAATGAAGTATTGCTTTTAGGAGTTTGATTACATTCATAACACTTCATTTAATTTAAGTGGTGGGTTCGCAGATCTGTCAGCCTCTAGAGGGCGATGTTTTAAAGATAAAGCGACAAACAAGGTGCAGACAGTCAAAGTGTGCAAATATTTACGTTTATTGTTTATAGTCGAGATTAGAAATTAGCATTTTAAGCATTTTTGAAAATAATTAAATGCAAATTATTTATACTTATTATAAAATTCAATCTCATTGCTGCGTTTCAGAAAATTAGGATTAATTCACTCCCTTTTTCATTTTAATAAAAATACATTTGAAGAAAAGTCTAAATGTGTCGTTTGGTAGAGCTTGTTCAGACATTTTATTAATGTTGTACTTTGAATTGTTTTGGAAGTATTTTAATTATATCTTGAAAACTCCTTCACATTTTGTGTCAAGTGGAATAAAAAAAAGTGGAATCATTAACTGTCTAATGTTAGAAAAAAAACAGTTATGCTGTGTTGTCATTAGATTATGGTTTGTGTTCCTCAAACCAAGAATAGTTTATTCAAACACTATATGCACAATAAAATAATGTCTTTATGAATTGAAGTATTCTGAGTCCACCACAAAGCTTAAAGTTTGACAAAGAGGCTTCACTGGGAACTTATATTTGTTAGAAAGAGATAAATAACTAATGTGATGAGACAAAAGGGCTCCGACATACAACTTAAAAGTGTTGAACCAGTGATTTGCACACTTTACAATGATTTTATAATTCTGGATTAATTTCCACCCTTTAACTGATGTGAGGTTAAAGGTGAGACACAATAAATGTAATTTTAAACATAAAACAACAGGTCATATTAGAGTTGTTTTTTCTAGTAAAATTATCAGTATTGAGACGTGTGTAAAAAGTAGATTTGCAATCAAACCATCATTATTTACCCACAGTACTGTCTGTGAATGATGCTTATTTACACCCCAAACTCCAGACTTGGGTGACATGTGCTGCTCCTCAGTAATGTAACCATTTTCATAAATACTTTTTAATCACATGACAGATACCCTTGTTTTTCCTTTTCTGGAGATCTAAGATTTTTACATTATTACTGTAAATGAAAATGTGCCCATTTAAAATCTCTTGTAAGGTATGCTTTTTTACTTTTTTTCATCTTTATTTTTGTGCCATGTAGCACTGCTCTTATAGTTCAGAGCAGCGCATCCATTCTCCAGTTTATTCTCAAATAGCTTTCCAGCAGAGCAGAGTGTGAGAAGAGTTGAGCGGATGATAAGTTTTTAAGCAACTATATTTTGGAGAGAGAAGATGGAGGCTGTCCAGGAGTTACTGTCAGCTAAAAAATACATGATGCTTCTTCTGGGCATGAATACAGTTTCATAGTCAGAATTATACACGTTAGAGTAGCAATATGGGTTTTTCTGGTGCTAAATGAATACTGTAAATCCACATGCATTAAAAATATATGTATTTTATTGTGTTGCTAAAACAACCTAATTCCAATACTGACTTGTATTGCTCCTCAGCATTTTTTAATTATTCTAATTTGCTTTTTTTTTTCTTTTTTTTTTTTTTAATTCATTTGGCATTATAAAAAAAAACAGTGCCCACATACATTACATTTTTTTGTCTTATTATTTGTACTCAGTGTATCAGTGTTTCTCTAAATTAAATTGAGCTCCAAAACTGGGTGCTATTCAGCTTTCTGTCCTACAGAAAACCATTTTCTGGAAAAGGGTGGATGGATGTTATTGGACAGGAAGGTTAAAATCATAATCCTCTCAAATCAGTAAAAGAGATTTTGAAAACACTTCTTCCCAGGGGAGCGTGTCCCTGAAGCACTTAGCATATTTTTGGAAGAATGGTGCCCTTTAGTAGATCTGTGCTCTGGACCGAGAAGCACATGCGTGCCACTGTTGAGGTGGATTTGGTCATGGCAGGACAAAGGTCATGTTTTGACCTGAATCACAAACATGGCAGAAGAGGAACACTTAACATGCATCAGAAAGACTTTTGAGTCTCTGTCTATAAAATCCCTGCTATGGTGATAAAAACCAAAATATAGTCAATAAGCACTGTGGCAGAGTCTGGCTTACCTTTTAAATGCTGAAATTCACGTTCCAGTTTTTTCCTCAGCTCAACTTGTTCCAACAGTTGCTTCTGTAGTTCGTCTGAAAACAGACAAAAATAGAGAATATTTCAGGTGGAAAAGAACAAGCTGTGTGTACCTTCTAGGACAGTTTCCTGCTTGTAATGACAGTGATGAGGGCATCATCATCATTTACACTCAAAATCCAGAGCAGATTCTCCTGGGCCTGCAAAAAACATGTATCTCTTATCCTTTTTTGGGGGGGATTGGGGGTGGGGATCCCAAAAAATCTGTCTCAAGGCAATAAACATAAATAAAAAAACTGAGGGCATTGTGTAGTTTAGTTTAAATTCAGTAAGAAATGGTTTTAACTTTTGCAAGTGACATGTGATTAAAAATTGCTCAAATTCAGGAATATAGTGAGGTTTGCAGGGTTTTGGCCCCAAGGCCTTAACAAGTCCATGAAGATGAGTGAAGGGAAGTAGCTATCTGGCTAAGCCTGATTAAAAACAATTTGTAAAATAAAAATAGTCAATATGACATCAAGAAACCGACTTGCTTATTATCATTCCTTTTAAAAAATTGAAATAAATTAAATAAAATGGATAAAATGTAAATAAAATGTGAATTCTTATAGTCTAATTGTAGCCTACTGGATAATAATAATAATAATAATAATAATAATGATAATAATAATAATAATAATAATAATAATAATAATAATAATAATAATAATAATAATGTTTTTCAAATATCCCAAACCTCCTTGTTACCTGTCAATCATTTTATCCATCTTACCTTTTGCCAGACTTTGAATGTCTCTTTGTGTTGGCTGAGCTCTGACTGGCGCGTCATCGCCTAAATACACAGAAAATACATTTTTTTTATTTCACTGTCTGCAAAAAAGATAGAGACCCGTATCCCATAAAAAAAAAAGATAATTACAGTCTAATATTAATAAGTCTTGCTCGCTGATCTCGGAGTAACTCACCCTCATCCGGCTCTCGCTGGTTTTCATCGCTGCTTTGTTCATTAAAAGATTTCGTTTCGATCTCCACTGTGGAAGACGGCTCCTCTTTACTCGCACTCTCATCTTAAGAGAAAATACATCGATGTCAATTTCCCCCCTTTTTTCGATTTTGTTTTTACAGCGATTTTTTTTTTTTTTACAAAAGCAACAACAACAACAAAAAATCTCTAACCATGTGC
This sequence comes from Thunnus albacares, assembly GCF_914725855.1. Taxonomy (NCBI): domain Eukaryota; kingdom Metazoa; phylum Chordata; class Actinopteri; order Scombriformes; family Scombridae; genus Thunnus; species Thunnus albacares. Next base: position 19,890,826 of record NC_058112.1, on the reverse strand, counting down.
TGTAGTCTGGTAATTCGCAGGTCTGAGCTGATACGGACTGCTCCTTTGTTGCAGCTCACTTCTCTCCGGTGTGTAAACCTAAAGAAGACACAATCACTTCCTTGAGCTGCTTCAAATGATGGAGGTTTGATGAAATAATTATGATGAAGCAAAATTAATATCTAAAATTAAAAATATACTCTAAGTTGAAGTGTGTATATTTTTATTTAATATTTTTTTTTCTAAATGATTTGGACATGCTGGTTGTTAAGTGCTGTTACACTGTTTCAACATATAAGACAAATTTCCCCACAAGGACAAAAAAAAAATGATGTGCATAGAAAATACACACAAGCCAAGAAAAAAACTCTTTTTGTGCAAATATTACAGCTTGTATTATCGCCAGTGTTTCTCAGTTAATGTCACTCACTTCAGTGAAAGACGCAGCTACGTGGGTCTCTGATAATTGCTTGCTCTGCAGTTCTCTTTCAGAGGACTGGGCCACGTGGAGGCTCATTTTCTGGGAGTCAACCAGACTGCTCTCCTGCACGCCCTTGGAGTCTGAATCGTGTGGTGAAACACTGTGAGCCAAACCGGGAGGAGTCCGAGGACACACCGAGGAAAGAGGCCGGGAGTCCTCGTCCTCTGGTGTTTTATTTGACTCCACGTCCACGTCCGGCTCGCCCTCACTGTCCACGCAGGGGGACATGGACCGGTAGCTTGAGCTCTCACTTAAAAAATCGGGCGATAAATAGCCGGTGCGACACCCGTTGTAAGCGCCCCTGTTGCCGTACAGCTTGGCGATACACTCGGCGTCTTTGATAACGGGTCTGAAGGCGGAGACGTAGCTGATTTTCCGGGGCGCAAGGGTCATCCCCTCCAGCGGCCTCGCCTCATCCCCTGACTTATCGTCTTCGTTACGCGTGGACTGGGTGCTGGAGCATCGGTCGTTATCAACCAAGCTGTCTTTTGAGGTGTTGGTGCTCCGGTCGCTGTGCTCAGAAATGTCCATGTCAGTCTGTCTGGGTGGGCACAGCAGCTCTGTTGGGGGTTTGTGCTGAGTCTGGGGGTACGGAGGCATGGGCAGCGCGCCCGCCGCCGGCCAGAACATGGGGAAAGAGTGATAGGCGCTGTCCTTGGTACTAGGCCAGAGGACACCTGGGAGGCCGGCTTTGCTCTGCTCTCCCATCATACTGTCTTCTTTTTTCTGGCACAGGCCGAAAGCTGGGAACCCGTACGGATGAGCGAAGAGCGGCGGTGGGATCTTCTGCAGCATCCCAAAGCCTTTACTGGGCACAGGGATGACTGGGTAGCTGCGCGTGCTCGGCATGCCGCCCCGGTTGTCCTCGCAGCTGAGGATTTTTGGAGGTATCTCAGGTGAGTCTAGCCTTGGTCCATGTGATTTTGACGAAGAGCTGGACTCTGACCCACATCCAGGCAGCGTCCTCTTGCGACTGCCCCCGTTGAACATGGCCTTCACATCTTCCCATGCGTGTAATATGTCTGTCTGCGAGCTTTTATCTGTTAATTTAAGGTGTCGCCTCCAGGAATTAAAATTTGCCGCATCTGGCTGTGTGTACTTCGACTCCGGTGTGCGATGCGAATGAAATATGAATTTATTAGGAGAAAAATACATGTTGCAGTAGGTGCACTTGATGCACTTGGCCCTGGAGCTGTTGTATCTGGCCGGGATGAAGCTGCCTCGACTCCCCCAGGCGCATTCATGGGACACATCAAAGGCAAAATTTTCTGGAAGTTTTGGAGGCGAATGAGCTCCTAGAAACGACTTACAAAGTCTCTCGGCCTCGCGTTTAGTGATCATCCCGCAACGCCTGGAGGAGATCGGCATCGCTCCGGCTCTCCGCAGGATCTCCAGCTGGACAGGGGTGCACTGGACGCAGGTGATCCCAAGCGCCACACGCCTGTTGTGTATCTCGTTATAGCTGTAATTCTTCAACAGGGTGTTAGATATCTGCGCAAGGCAAAGTCTCTCCTGGCCATCTATCACCAAAGACACGATGGGTATTCCGTACAGCACCGTCTCTCCCACCTGGTTGGGTTTCAGGCTGGTGGTGCTCGGGTAGGTAAGTTCTTGTTTGGAGCTTGGCGAGGAGCTGGAGTCTCGCCCCGCAGGTACGGAGTCCATCCTTGGAGGCCTGGAAGCTACGGAGACGACATTTGACATGAAAGATGTGAGTTTTGGTCAAAGCATCAAGTGCAGCTTTGATAATCAGTCTTTAGTAAAGAATATCAGTCCATTAATTCAAAGTAGTTCACTCTGCTAAACATAGAAACAGCAGAAAGGATAATTAGGCTACCGGCCTATATTCTAAATAAAGTTGCCTGAACGTGATTTTTATTTTAGTTTTAATGGCCAAAGAATAAACACTGACCGTCATTAAGCAATATTGCTAGAACATAATTCCGATGGGTAAATGATATATTCCATGCAGAAACCAATGTAAAAATGTTTTATTTAGCGTGCTAATTCAGCCTTTTATACAGTTAACACGATCGTCTACAGGTTTAATTTCGGCTTCTATCTTATTAATTCATCTTTTATTTCAACAGGGTGTAAAAAAAGGTTGTAATAGATAGATTGAAGTCATGATACTTTAAAGCTAAAACGCGGAGTGTATCACAGCTACTGTCGAAGTCACTTTTCAAAACTCACCTCTAATGTTGGCGCAGCTCCCCTTCCGTCGTGAATGAGAAAGCTGTGATCAAGTGAATGACGGCGCGATAAGAAGGGTTTTTGTTGTTGGAGGATGTAAAGATGTTTGCTTTAGGAGTGGGACGCAGTTGTCCGTGCAGCACCGCCTCCCTCCTGCTCGCCGTCCTCCTCTCTCTCTGCTCCTCTGTCGGTGTGTGCGCCTGGTTTGTGTTGCGCCAGCAGCAGCATCAGCAGCAGCATCAGTGTCCACATGGCAGACAGACTGTAGTACAGCCCCCTCTACGACACCGACAGCAATCAAGTGACGGCAAAACTTATGGCAAGGCACTCCCACTCACACAGGCAGCATGCCTTAACTATGGATCCGTGACCAATGAAGATGATGGTTTGGTTTGAGTGTTTGGTCTTCTAGCAGCCTACAGGTATATTAAGCAGGTTCTGGCTACAAAGAGAGGAAGTGAAGCCAACTAAATATTTGGTTTAATGCAGCCTGTATGTTTAAATAAATTCTACATTTAAAAAAGAAAACATCCACATTAATCTTTCATTACTCTGTCCTTTTGTGTCGACCATAATGCATTTAATTAATTCTTTTGCACTCTCCTGTTGGGGAAAAAAATCCCCGCAATGTTATTGACATTATGCATGGAGGAGGCTGCAGTGGGATTTGGCATTCCGCTAACAACAGCAGGGACCCAAGACACATTGTTGTGTGCATGGAGTCAGGGTCCGGCGATGAATACAGCGTGCAGGCCTTCGTCATGTGCTGGGTTCCCACGGATTCACAGTTTACAATCTACTCCTCGCCTACACGCGTTTTGACAATAACCAGCTGCTCTAAAGGCCACTGTCTGTGATTTTTTCCCCTCCAAGCTGAAAGAAAGAAGATCAGACTGAGGAACAATGCGGGCAGCCTTGCGCCATAAGAGACGGGCATTTAACTTTTTAAAGTCAATAAAGCGTTGGGTTAATCATTTCCATTTGGCACGAGCGCGGCGTCAGTCACTGATGTAATATTGATGAAGGTAACAGGACACGTTTCTGTTGGTCCTATTGACTTCAGTGGGACAGAGCTGGACAGCAGTAATAACAATTTGTCCATAATTATCTATTTAATTTGAAGGAGAAAGATGCATTGTTAATTTCAATATAAACGGCGTCCAATAATAATAATAATAATAATAATAATAATAATAATAATAATGTTATTAAAACAATATTTTAATCTTTGAACGGTTACCAAAATACATTAATGAATTTTATTCCATGTTTTATGTTTTTGATCACATGATAGTTAAAAATGGAAATTGAAAAAAACTTATTCAAGGTTGACTTAATGGCTAAAAAATTTTACAGTTTAACCCTGACTGCTTTTCTTTGGAATCAGATACGCAGGTTTTATAACTGAGATCAATATGCAGAATAAATCTATATTAAAATGTGTTTTGTTTGAGAGGAAAAGTCCATACAAGTCAACAGACCAACTTCCTCACGTTAAACGAGACTCGGAATTAAAATCAAGTAGCGAGACAATCTCCTCCATCTGCGCAGCTATTGATCACTGATCGGGTATCGCCTGTTAATCGCAAACCTCTTAATAAAATGTCATCGCTGCCATCAGATAAATTCAAAGTTTTTTGACACTCAACTGAAATGAACTAAAACGCATTTTCAACTGTTCAAAAGACTTCAAGTAAACCTTAAAATTTCTTGACCACATTATTATCATCATCAGTTTATTTAAAACCCATATTTTCAAACTGAATGTAACATCATCAGACACATTCAATACAGGAAGCGGTGTAACACTAGTCCACTGCAACCAAACCTGCTGGCGGGGAAATGAGAAAAGTGCCCAAAAAGTCAGTGAGGTCATTATCTGGCTCGTGCTTATTCTACCTTTCTGTGCAAGAGAGAGCAGCTCATTTAAAAGTGTGTCTGCATTAATCACAGTGCTGCATCAAAGTATGATAATCACCTGAACACTCTATTAAAATAAAAGTGCCAGCCCAGGGGAAATCTTACCTTACTCTTTAATTGTTTTGAGGCTTTGATAGGCTTTTTAATCTAAGATTAATTTATGCATTCTTAAATAACTCTACATATGATTAATAAGCTTGAAAATTAAAAGGAGACTGAAGCAATTATAACAAGTGGTTGGTCATCACCTCATTAGATGGCATTAGAAAGATGCAGTTTGTAAGTGTGTGTGTGTGTGTGTGTGTGTTTGCCTGATTGTGTATCACAAAAATCAACAGTGGAGGGGTGAGAGCGAGTGTGAAATGGGGGTAGACTGTTTGATGAAAATCACTGGAAAAAGTGCTGCTGGCTGCTGGCTAATAATTCTGGATCTTTCTTGCATGCTCTCCACGAGCGAGTGAGTCTGAGTCATTTATTAAAAACTTGATACATGACTTTTTTTTTTTTTTTTGTAGGCGCACAGGTCCTAATCCAGATCAAGAAGTTAGACAGCTCAGATCACTCACTGTTGACCACAGTGTAGATCTCAAATAGACTCTGAGCTGGAAGGACAACAAAAGAGGAGGATGTTTCAGGGGCCACCTGAGAGACGCAGTGAAAACAGTGAGACTTGCTAAATGGTTGCTAATGTGTAAACAAGACATCACTCCTCTCCTGCTCTGATGTTTATTTGTCTCCTAAAAGCCCACCCCTGGGTCCTGACCCCCACATCCTCCACCGCTAAACGGAACATTTCTTCTCACAGGAGGTGGTGTGCAACGCTTGTGTGTGTGTGTGTGTGTGAAAGAGAGAGGGGGGGGTGGTGGGGTTTGTGATGGTGGTGGGGGGGAGTTCATCACTGCATCAAATGAGGCTGAGCGCAGGGACCCTTTTGTCACAGACAGGGACTCATCTGCCAATGGTGAGCTGTGAGGTCCTAGGGGAAGAGAGGAACAAAGGTGCTAAAAGGCTGTGTGACAATGAGGGTGCTCCGAGGAGAGCCTTCAAGTGTGGGACACAGGCTGCATGGGACAAGCTGTGCCAATCACGCCGCAATTACTTTTTTGTGCAATCCAGAGGCCTTGTGTGGGCATTCATGGAGGAGTGCAAGGACACGAGCAGCCACGGCAAGGTCCGTGTCTCTCTGTGCCTCGCCTGCTATGTAGAACTGACCTGAACCTCATCATGGCACCAATGTATCGTGAATCACCTGCTCTGCTGTGGAAAACCTGATATGAAAACCACTGGAAAATTCAGCCTGTGACTGTGGATCCTAAACCATCGGAGAAGATGATGAAATTTTACATCAGAAGGACAGATTCAAAGGTTTATTAAAGTTTTGTAGTGTGAAACGCAATGAAAAAAGAAATGTAAAGGATAGAAATTCAAGGTTGAAAAAATATATATGTAAAAAAGTGAAAAGATAAATTTGACACAAGTGCAAATATGTACTGAGCAATGCAGTGCAAAGGATCTGCTAAACATAATGTGCTAGACAAGGACATACAGACGACCAGAGTTCACCATCCTGAAGAGAGAGGCTTTTTGAAATTTTTGTGTTGGACAAAAAATGCACAACGTTGTCATAAAAGTATCAAACTTTAATTTGATATCTGGTATATCAAGTCATATCTATAACTAGATCTGGGCAATGTGGCTGAAATCATTATAACAATATTAATATGAATATTTTTCTGGTGCTGATATTTAAAAAGATATGGCAAACATATGCAAAATTACATATAAAAAAACAGATGTTCAATGGAATAAACTTTCACACCGTTATGCATTACATCAGTAATAATTATTCATACATGTAAAATTAAAACCACAGTAACTCATTTTGTTGAGATTAAAAGCTCATTCTTGACCTTGGAAACAGCAGTTGACAAAAACATCTAACAGCAAGGCCAAATGTCAGTTTATTCATTCAGTTAGTTATTAATTAGGTCAACAGAGTTTTGTAAAATTAACAAGATCTGATCACATTGTCATGATGCAATGACACTGGAAGTCAATATACAATAATATTGATTTATTATTCAGCCCAATCTACAACCAAGCCCAATTAAGCACAAATACTACAGAACTTCTCTGCTGTTCTGCTAATTCATAATGACAACTCTTACACTTAATTGTCATTATATCAACTGCTTCACTATGCTCACAGTCTATTTCAGGGAGTTTAAGTTTTGTATATCGACACTATGCTACAGTGTAATAAAGAAAGATGCAGGAATTTGTCTATATCCAACCCTGAGCAGTTTCAATGGTGTAATGAGGAGTCAAGTGAGAATGGGAATTATCGTAATGATAACAAAGGTCTATGCGCCATAGCTTGGGGCTGTATTGTAGGGCATTACCATAAAGATGTGATGTGCTTGTATTGCAGGGTTTTTGTGAGGGAGCAGGCCAAAGAGATAATAACTATTAGTAGATGACAGTGCTTTGTGGGATTCCAGCTGTGGAGCCCAAATTTCCATACAGATAGAATGGCTCTGGGTGGATGATATGCGTGTGTGGGGGGAAGGGCTGGGTGACTCCGTGGACTCATCTGCACACACACACACACACACACACACAAACACACACAATCATGGTTTGCAAGTGGCAAATCTCAGTGTCGGACTCCATCTTGCTGTCCCCAGTCAGACTTTGGGGTGAGGTGAGAGCCTCCGGTTTGAACACTCTGCAGGTCTCTGTGGAGGAACTGTCCAGAGTACTGAAACAGACCGCTGTTGCTCTGCTGACAACTTTCAAAGTCAGGAAGTGCAAATAGCTATGGCTCTGTGTCCGTGTGTGTGTGTGTGTGTGTGTGTGTGTGTGTGTGTGTGTGTGTGTGTGTGTGTGTGAACAGAGGACCAGAGATTTCCATCTAGATCACAGGCAGGTGAGGGGGTCTGCAACATCCTTGTCAGCACCAGGGATCGGGGGAAACCTTACCTAACAAACGAATAAAATCCCCCCTCCAAAAAAACCTTTCAAGGTTACAAACTCACTTTATCTTAGAAACCCAGGATGTGTCTAACATGTAGAAGGGTAAAGATGTACTGTTTAAAGGAAAGGAAAGAAAATAGTCTTATTTACTTTCTTGCCAAGAGTCAGATAAAAAGATTAGCTTAGCATATACATACACAGGACACAGTGGGAAGCAGCTAGACTGTCTCTGTCCAAAGGTAACAAAATCAGTCTACTAGGACCTATAAAGCTCATTACTTAACACGTTATATCTGTTTGTTTAATATGTACAAAAAACAGTCTTGTGGTGTTTTTACTGGACTAGTTCACTGCATCTGCCCAAGAAACATTCCAGCACATAATCCAAACCATGAATGCTGGACGGCGTATTTGACATTTTGGTATTTCCCAAAGTATTCCTTTAAAGGATATAGCTGATGATTTTCTGGATTTGTACTAGATTATACATTGTAAATTTCTCAAAGAACTTTAGTACAAAGTCAAGAGGTTGTGATGTGAAGCACAACAAGCTAGCAAAGCACTGTAAACGGAACCACGTATCTGCACATGCTCAGTGGAATCAGCCTTACAAGGAACTACTCTCTGGAGACTGAAAATGTGGTCGCTGTTATTAGTCTTTTGATTTGTTTCTAAACAAACTAACATGCCCAATCTTTGTGGTGAAGGAACATGTCACCCAGTGCAACGGTGAGGCTCACTTAAGTGTTTTTAATAGTTTTTGGACAACAATGGAGGTCTATGGCACAGAGGATTAAGATATATCAGGTTTTGGATACACAGACAATACTTGTAAGTAGATCAATTTACTGTTGGTTTGGCTCTGCACATGAAATTTGTTGACAACAAGAAAAACATTGAAAATCGGCAGCCTTATCCTTTAAGGGTCAAAAATGGAGCCAGTTTTACATAATAATTAATTTAACTGGTGTTCCCTCTGTGTGAACTTGAATAGCAGCTTGTGAGAGTGTGTCATTATGACCCAGAAAGGAAATGTAGATGTGAGATTCAGGGCTGACAGAGACAGAAAAAGTATGCAAAAGGAAGGTAACTGTGATGAATTATCTATGGGGAGAAGGTTAGGTTAATAATAGCAATAGACGTACTGGTGGAGAATTAAAGTCTGCCATTTCCTGCAGTCAATCCACTGGTGTAAATAAGTCCACAAACATCTGTAAAGAATGGTGCACATGTTTTCTATCAAGCAAACACAAACGGGGCCCCGGAGATCAAACAGGTAAGAGGGCCCGGGTCCCGGGACTGAGCAGCTTTTTGGTCGACTTCCAGTGGCAGACATGCTGTGTGCGTTTATGTAAGGGCAAGGCTAACAGAGAGGAGACAAAGATAGTGAGAGCAGAGAGCGTGAGGACACCAATCACCCTGTAATTATCCCCCCGGTGTGTGAACTGCCCAACTCTCCGTCCTTGATAGATTCACCTGACCCAATAACACAACACACGGCCACAATGGACTGGAGGCAGGATAAAGACAACACCATAGATCAGCCAGGGATCAGCAATGAGACGAAGACCTAACATCTGGGAGCCGCGGTGAAATTAAAGAACTGAAAGACTGAACCAATCCTGTTACAGCTTTCCATTAATAGCCTGGGAGCTGCTTGAGAAACGGCACAAGTGAGGTAACGCAGGATTCAATTTCATTTGATATTAAAGAAACACCCCTTGGCATCTCTCTCCCTCTCTCTCATACTCTTTTTTTTCTCTCTGCTGCTCACATCACTCTGTTACCTTAGAGTGATGTATTAAGCCATTTAAATTAACAATGGAATGACTTATTCTAATATGCTCGTCCCGAGGAGAGCCTCGGATGCTTGCTGGAGTGGGACATCAACATCGCACACCACCTCTAAACCTCAGGCTGGGTGGTGATGCATGACGCTCCTTCCAGATAGCCCAAACAATCTGGCCAGCACTCAATCCAAAAGCAGACATTCATATGGTCATTATGATGTGCAGAGAGTGAATAACACCACTGAGCCTGTCATTACCCAACACGAAAAACGACATCTCCCCAAGAGGAGTAAATACATGTCATTTCCACAGTGGAACTGGGAGAAAGAGAATCAGTAACTACACCAGAGTCTAATAAAGAAGATGACTTTGTTTGGAGTTAAAGGCAGGGAGGCATGTGTTGTAGTCTTAATGAACTTCAGCAGTAGCTTGTAAATCTCATATTACTGCCTCTCATCCAGTCTGATACAGAGCTCTGAATCATTCATACTAAGGCCTTGGTCAGCTGAATACAAATGAGGATACAGTGGGTGCTCCGTCTGTCCCTGAGGGGGTGTACAGGAATAGATCTGAGAAAAGCACAGTTTGATTGATGCTGCTACACTCTGAATAATGATTGGTTCAGAGGTCAAACTACTTCAGTGGCATGCATTATATCATTAATTACAGACATCAATAAACAATAGGACACTGTCCATATGTTTTAAGTGTGCTTATGCCACCACTTTCCCCTGCTGGATCATTTCACAATTAGTAACCGTTACATGGTGACCTTAAAAGTACAGAAAAGAAAAAAAGACAATCTGCACTCATCAGCTATTGATCGCAACCTCACACACAGCACACTAAAAAAATGTGGCATAGTAATTACACGTGATGATAGAAGCACATTTCGATCTCACAGTTACATATGCAATTAAAATATTATTCATTACCTCTTAAATAAAAGCCTGGTTCTGAAATCCCATTAAATTTGGGATAATTGTGTGTGTTTAATTATAAGCTGTGGCAGGGAGGAAGGAGGGAAGGAAGGAAAGAAGTTTCGGAGAAAGTGCAGCACAATGCGCTGTGACCTAGATAGCGGAGGAGACATTTTGTTTTAAAAGTGACCTTGCTGTGAAACCTCAGCTCAGAATAGCTCAGATAGTTTTGCACGGACTCTTGGTGCACAGATCACTTCAGGTTCTGGTTAAACAGAGCCTTGAGCAGTGAACACGGCCTCCAATCCTCACAATTTTCGCTGATTAAAAGCTTAACATTTTGGTCAGAATATGGCACTTTAATTAGACTGGTTACAGCTACAGTGCCAGTTATTTAAAGTTTGATGTGCTGCAAAAACAAATGCTGCTGGATGGTTTATACTTGCAGAACAAAAACTGCTTTTTAGTGGTGGAAAATATTTAAGTGCATTAACTCATGTACTGTACTTTTGTACAATTTAAAGATAATTCTACTTTAATTCCAGTACTTCTATTTTATACTACTTGTATACCTTTTACTCCATTATGTTTATTTGACTGTTATAGCTACTAACTTTGCAGATGAAAGGAATAGTTCAACATTTTGTGGAATACACTTATTCGCTTTCTTGCTGAGAGTTTCATGGTAAGATTGATACTACTCCCATATCTGTCCGTTAAATATGAAGCTATCTTAGCTTAGCATACAGACTGATAAAAAGAAACAAATAGTCCCATGCATAACTCCCTGTGAATCCACAACTTGGTATTTTTACACTTCAATTCTTTTTAAGCTGTAAACAATTAAGACACAATGTGTTAATTAGTGAACTTTAGAGGTGTTAGTAGGTGGATTTTGTATCCTGTGGACAAAGACAGGCTAGCTGTTTCCCCATGCTTCCAGTCTTTATGCTATTATGCTAAGCTAACCGACTTATATTGAGCCTCATATTTAACAGATAGCTTAATGTTATGTACATGGTATCAATCTTTTGGTCAGAATATGGCACTTAAATGCTGTGATATAGTCAGACTGGTTACAGCTTCAGTGCCAACTTTTTAGTTTGATGTCCTGTGAAAAATACTGCTGGCTTGTTTATACTGGCAGAACAAAAACTGCAGATGTTGCTAAGCTAATCAACTGCTGGCAGTATATACAGACAAAAAGTGAATAAGTGTATTTTCCAAAATGTCAAATGATTCCTTTAAAATTTAATATACAAAATGATGATGAGTTTATAATATGTGATGCATTGTTACAGATTAAACTACTCAAAGAATATAATGTAGTTAAAATTAGCTCAAACATTAAAATATATCATTTACAACAGCCATTCAGCTGCATAATGGCTACACTTTTGATACATGCAGTACATTTTCTGATAATACTTTTGTACTGTTACTGAAATAAAATTTTGAACGCTGAACCTTTACTTGTAGCCTAATGGAGTATTTTAAAATGATTGTATTGCTACTTTTAGTTAGTAACAGATCTGAATCCTTCTTCCACCACTGCCATTTTTCAGATTTTTGTCTACAGTTTTTCTGTGTATAAGCTGTCTGCTGCCCCGGCCCAACATCCCCTGCTGGCTCCCTCAGAGCAGCTCGGCTCGGGCCGGTGGCTTCAACCTGCAGGCAGCCACAGGACAGCCCAAGCGGAGCTGTCTGCCACTCCTGTGCTTCATTAGGAAACAAAATATAAGGTTTCCACTCCATTAGGAATGACTTTAGGAGTGAAAGCACATAAGACGCCGACTCACCTCATCAACAATGCTTTGCAATAACGGCTGAGGATGAATGAGAGTGAGCAGAGAGGGGAGAGAGAAAACAGCATTAGCCTGTATACAATGTCTTTACAGCAGAGTGGAAAGGAAAAAAAAATCATTAATGCAATAAAATGTGGTCAGATTAATCAAACGCCTCAAACTCTTATGAAAATATTACAGGGGGAGAATTTTCTATTACATCTAATGGTATCTAATCTAATACTGGCAGTTAAAGGCTTGGGCATCTATTTATTGTGAAACACAATTTAGGAAGTTTAAAGGGAGGCACTGAAGCATGGGTGCCACATAGCCGTCAGTAACATAGGCAGAGATCTTTTCATGCTATTTTCTTTCCTCCAACTCATAAAAGCTTACCATTAAGACTGCAGGTCGCTCTGTGTTTGGGGGAGAAGAATACAAAGAGAAAAGGCAATATGTAATTAGCGTGTCATAATCAAAATGACCCACTCGGACACTTTATGATCAGCAAGACAAAATTACTGCACCACTGGTGGCAATCTGTGGGCATGTGTTAACACCATTAACATAATGAAAATACACAAATGTTAATAGTCCGCCTCTACAGAAGAGGAGATGAAGCACAATGTTAATTTCACAGTGCATTTTCACTAACCTCCAAGTTGTGGGGGAAATGCCAGGCTGAGAAAACATACAATCTTTTTGTAAATGGCTTGGAGAGAGAAAAAAGTCTCCTTGTCTCTTAAAACAATCTATGAAAAGTATCATTCCCCTGCCACACATCTCCAGCGAGAGACTCTATGGAAGATCTCATTTTCAATTAAAATCTCATTTGCTTGGAAGTTGAAATGAAATCATGTTGTGAATTAGCACATGAATTTACATACTGGGATGCCTGCCAGAGTGCACGGAGACTAATTTACCTTAAAGATTGATTTTTTTCAAAAGGATCTCAATGATGGCGTGAGAGCAATGATGCGTAAGTGAGATCTGAGGAAACATTTACCAACATCCAGCAGCAATGAAAAAAACTGGATTGTAAGATGTAACTAGTGAGGAAAAACAAATTTTGCTTCTACTCATGCACAGCAGAAGAGCTTTTCTTAAGAGAGGAAAAGAGTTTCTGCAAAGTTACAAATATAACAAGAAAAAAAAAATACTTTAAAAACTTTTGAAACCTTCACAAACACACACACTGGAAGATTGTTGGTTAATAGCTGCATCAAAATGAAAAGGACATGTTTAAACTACTAATTCTTAATTATGGATTTAAAAACATTTATGCACCTCAAGATACGACAAGTAACAAAGAAGTGCAGACTGTTTTTGTCATCACCCAGCAAGGAGACAGTATTGACATATTATTTCCGTCACTCTTCAGCACTAAAGCTAACCATCCAATGGAAGTGCTTGTCCTTGTAATGTGTTCAGTTTTTTAAGATACTCACCTTAATATAGCGATACTTGATGTTCAGCCAGAATACACTGCTTCAATCAACTATCCACTGGGCCTCGGATTGTCCACAGTAAATTACTTGCTCATTTGGCAAGGCCTTCTGACAACGCTCTACAGCTGTTATTGATTCAATCTTTCAATTAAATAAAGCTTTGCTCTCTCCACTCCTTGTAAATACCTAGAGACCCCCTATCCAACACAATATCCATTCTTCTTCCACTGGTAACATTATCAGTCTGCACGCAAAATTAATTCCCCCACTATTGCTGAAATAACTATAATTGCAAACTACACAGAGAGAGAAATTGGAAAGGGGTTTTAATATACATTTCCAGGTGTATTCTCCATTTGTTCAAGTCAATAACATTTTTCATTAACATTTGTAATAAAGAAGAAAAAAAAAAAAGCAAGTTCTGTCCCCTGCTCATTTCCTTTTTAATTCAGGGACGAATTCACGGCACACTTTCCAAACTGCTATGTGCTACACTTTCTCATTTAATTTGGTTTAAGACATCCAAATGAGATTAATGTTGGCTATCAACTATAAAACATTTTAATTTACATATTTATCAGTTGAATGAGCCATGACTCACAATAGGTAAGATGTATTAACATGATTGTATGTTGATGCAACACTTTAATATAATAGAAAATCAATACCTGGATGAAAATGGATAGCAGCTTTAAGATTGCAATTCCTGTCATTTTAGATATTTATGGAGTTATCTCTTTTATAGACGTAGAAGTGTTTGTAGGGCTGCCTTGAAAATTCAATCTCCTACTTCAAAAGCAGCACACACTGTTATGTGAATAGTCATAGTCCTTTGAGCATGAGTGAAGTAAAAGCTGAGAAACGGTCAGTGTGCAAGGACACTCAGGTGTCTCCACAGACAGGCCAAGAAGAAAGAGAGACACCCGTCGCTAACCTCTACTTCATTGTTATCCCATTGACGATCCTGCAGGTTGGCAGAAATTGGTGTGGCTCGGCCTCAGCTGTACTGAGGTCAGCTCTCCGCTCGTCTGGGCTGGAATTATGGGCTGGCCTGCCCGCGGCACACAGATTTAGCTGTGACCCTGAGCACCGCCTCCCCCAGAGGTTGACAAATTTTATCACATTTTCCCAACTTTGCTCAGAAAACCAACCCTACTCACCAACCCACAGCCAATCCAGCCCCACCAGTAGCTCCCCCTAACCTCACATCTCATCTCAGACATAATGGAAAAATGAGACCTCTGTGAGCGGGAATCTTTTAAGATTCATGGAAAATAGGGGCACACAGTAGTATGATGAGGGACAGCAAGCGCTCACAGCCTTTATGGTAGGAAATTGATATAAAGACTCAAATAATTATCAGGTTGTAATTATCAAATGATCACTGATTTAGAAATAGTTTTCACAAAGTGAGTAAAGTAAAGTAATTTAAAGAAAAATTATAAATTAATATGATGATTATTATTATGATTAGTAATATGATTTTTTGAATAATAAAAAATCATATTACCACCGACACAAATTAAGAAATCTTTATTCTCCTCTGTTGAAAAAAACTGTTTTGAAAGTGCAATGTAAAATAATTACGATTTGAGTGGCAGGAACTTTGCTTATTTAAATCTTATAAATCTTTGTGTCTCTAGGCTTACCAAAGGCTTAAATTTTGAAATACAATATAACTGTACAAACAGAGCATAAAATATAGAGCACCTGTCTAAATATTTCAAGATAGTGCAGTTTAGTTAAAAATATATGTCTCGGGTCCATCTGTAAATCTAGTATGTAGAATAATAATCAGGACAAATACAGTACCAGTCAAAAGTATGGACACAGTTTGTGAATGGGAAAGAGTGTCCAAACTTTTGACTGGTGCTGTATATTAAGAGCCTTCCTGGTGTTTGCATCTCTTCTCGCTCCAAACCGTCTGAAAGCGCACAGTCCTACCCAAAGATAAGGAAGAGGAAAAATGAGCTAACACAACAGACATAATAAATCAGAAAGCTCTTTGCTAGCGGCTGCATGCACATTAGACCACATCTTCAAGATTTTCAGAGCAAACCGTAGAGCAAAACTCCATTACCTCCTGACACAGAATGCAAATGAATCACAACATGGGGTGGGATGGAATTAAAGACCCTTCTCTAATCAATGACAAGCCAGGATGAAAGCCTCTCTTCCATGGCTCTGCCATAGGCAAACTTCAAGCCCCCTGAAAACACACACACACATACTGACAGACACACACATGCACACACACACGCACACACATTTGGCATGAACTCTTTGGCTATTTTCCAGCTTGACTTTTCCACACTGGTTGTGAGAACTGCCTTGTCTTAACCAGCCACCGCCTTTACATTTCACTGTATTTCAGAAATAGCATCTGATTTTGTCAGGTGGATGGTGCCGCGCTCAGGCTGTGAGGTGAAGGGAAGAGCTGTCTCTGTTCTGTTGTGTTCTGTTCTGCTCAGACAGATGCACAGGCCTGTGTAAATGACAGCCTGAGCCCGAGGATGTCTGCTGGCTGCCGCGCGGCCTGCTACAGCCTGCAGGTGAAGTGTCTGTGGCGCCATATGGAGCAGGGAAAATTAACAACGAGAGGAAATTCTCCACAGCAGCGGGAGGTCTTGCTAGTCTCTCCTCCAAACAAAATTTAAAGACGTAGAGAAACAAGAGAGGGGGAGTGATAAAATTAATGGGGTTCAACATTTTAACACAACACCGACGGCAATGTTTGCACAGAAAAACAAGAATTCCCTTTACAGTTTAGTCACATTGCACTCCTGCATTATAAATCAGTGCCTGGCTTAAGTAGTTTGACCTGTTCTATAAATGTACATTAACCCTACTGGTGCTCCCGCACAGGTTCTAGCCTGCTCCACAAGCCCAGCACAGTGGCTGTTAGTGCAGGTGAGCTGCCTCCGTCCCTGGTGGCTCCTTATGCTTGCTGCCATCATAGCAGAGGGGCCCCCCGTGGAGCCTCTCTTGGTTTGGGTCATTGATTACAAAGAGCCTCCTGGTTTTGTCTGACAGATGTGAATCCATGCTATTTAATTTGGAGAGTTACCCTCAAAGGGACCACCATTAGCTATCCAATCTGACCACAAATAGTGTTCCATTAACCAAAGAGTTTGAGAAGCTCTGGTGGTGTGTCTCCTGACAGCATGGAGGAAGCCTTGGCATATTACACTGAATGTTAAATGCTTGGTTGTTTAAACAAAAGGGAGATCTTACTTTAAAGAACGTCTTTGTTTTGGAGATACATAAAGAGTCCCCTCAGCGGGATTCTTCAGGCATATTAGAGCTGAAACTGTCCTTGTTTAGTGTCTAAAGAGGGTGGGGTTGGTAGTTAAAATGTTAATAAGTGCAATTCAGTTTTAATTTAACAGCCCTCTGCATTCCTAATTACTCCACTAGCTGTGAATAAATGAGGAAGAGAGCTCATCTCTTGCCCTCTGCTTTCAACACAAAACATATTCTTACCATTTCCGATATGGAGTTAAAAAGGACTGTGAGGAAAGTGATCTCGACTCATCGTCTCTTCATGAACAAAGCAGGCTGGCTCAGTTAGTGATTTTGGCTATTATTTTCTCAGTAGGTGGAGGCCTTTAAATCTTTGTGGGAGCAGGTGCGTATTTTGTTGATAAAGTTAGAAGAAGATTGTGAAACATGTAAGAAGGCAAAAGGTAAAACTGACAAGATTCAAGATGCGCAACCCTTATTTTGAAGAGAAAATAATGATAAGGAATCATAATAAGGAATCTGATGGTCATGAAATGTTCTTTTTAAAACATTCAACAATAGGAGCACGCATCCCTGTGCAGCCATAGAATCGAACTGTGCATAAATTACTTTATGTAATCATACAATGTAGATTAGCATGATAATGGTGGGTGTTAATAGATGCCAGGAAGCAGGGAGTGACAGCACTTTGAAATGAGACATGCTTGGGGCAGTGGGCTCACACACACTCATGCACACACACCGCATTGGGGAATAGCCAGTGAGGCTCTCGTGCCATTACGACAAATGTGAGTGACGGGGAAGAAAGCCACATCTACCCAGCTGCCTGAAGGCTGCTACAGTATTTCCACAAGTCTATAGGCTCCTGGTCTCTTGGGGAGCTCTATTAATTGTGAGCAAAATGGTCCACCATTAGATCTAATGCTTTTAGAGACCAGAGCACATCTTACACTTCCACCAGGGCCAGATTCAAAAGCTTGCTGAAATAATGCCATCCTAGATTAGCTAAAATTTTATCTACGATTTTTAATCTTTTTTCCAAGACAGATCAAACTTAGTCATGACCATAAGGCATTTTTCAATATATATTTCAATTGGATTTTGTTTTAGTCTAGAATTGGGCTTCATCTTTGTCCAGGAAACCAGCTAGAGGGAAGAATATGGAATAAAAGTAATAAAAATTAAGAGGATACAATCAAAACACATCTTCTATGACCATCAGTGAGATGTAGGAGAGCTGATCAGGTGGACTGCTGGTCTAATCTCCTACTAGAAAGCTGAGGCGAAGAGCAACCCGTGTGATGACTAGGCTTTGAAGAAAGCTCTGCAGTCACCCAAAAACCCTTATTTCTATCAACACTGTAGCCATTAGTTAATCAGACTAAATTTAGCCCCCTACAGAGACAAAAGAGGGGTAACAAGGAGACTGGGATAAACCTGAGAATAGGTCAAGGGCACTTATTTAAAAAGCCCCCTTGAACACAGTTGGCACATTCAACAAAAATAATAATGACAAATAAGTCCCACTTCCTTTCATCCTCCAAAGCCCTGGCAGATCACAGAGCCCGGCGGGGGTGCAAGGTGGAAACATAAGGACCTATAGATTTACAGAGCATGCGGGTGTGACCACTCCTGAGGATTAATCCAAATAAGAATGGCTTTAAGACGACCACAATTTGATCAACTCTGATCCGGCTTATCCACAGGTCCTCCAGATTTGTACTCATGCATGCCGAGCGAGAGCAGCACTAAACTCTTCTCTGAGTTGTCTTAATGCAACATGAACATGTGACAATATATTATGTTCTTCTGTAGCTTAACAGGTTGTTTGATTTGACAGTTTTGTCAATAACTGATACAGCCACGATAAGGACAATTACCATGGAAACAAAATAAGTGTCACAACGCCACTGACTTCTACATGAACGCTTGATATGAGATATTCAGAATCAATACTGTTTATCATGTTTAGTGTGTTCTAATACAAGCCAGGCTGAATTTCTGTTTTCCTCACTGACCTCTAACACGTACATATTCTCATACACATGCACCTTCCTGGTTAAGGACAATGGTCACAGTCTCCTGAGTCCAGTACTATAGAAAAAGCGGCGCCTGCACCGCTGACCTTCTGACAGCCAGGGCCGAGGAGAAAGCTACATTCATGAGTAGATCTGGGGGTCTACATCACCACACAAGCACACACAGGAGAGCCGACTGAAAATTAATTAAAAATGTTAGTGTGCGGTGAATGACGGGTAGCTTTTGTTGGTCCTTTGCATTGACGGAGGAGGTAGGACGGTCCTGTGTCCCTGGTGCTGGCGAACCCCTGGTGGCCTCAGCCATTGTCTCGCTGCCAAGCTCTTGCCTTATCAGTGGCAGCATATCAATGAAGCTGCTGTCTTGTTTGTGCAAATAGTAATTACAACATCCACATTTTTGTGCATTAAAACAATAACATCTTAGTCGGTAGTAAGCAGGGTTAGACTAGAATGGTGGAAATTTAAACTGAATTTTGGGACACGAGCCAAGGTAAACAAAGAAATCTCATCTTTGTTTCCATCCATGCATTCAATAAAATAAATAGACGCACAAGTTGGCGATGATTGATATCAACCAAATATACAGTTCAGATGACAATCCCACAATCTCATAGATGAATCTTCTACAGTCTGTGGTCTTCCCGCAGTGATACCGCGGAAAAGATTTAGAGTGCAAAAGCATTTAAGCAGGATGAAGCTCAGAGTTTAATGTGCTCCATCAATCCCATTCACACAGGGTTGCAGCCTCTACATCTGTCCTGTGAGACCATCAGAGTAGTTTAGTGGCATGTTGCAGTTTAAAGGTGCAACAGAAGAGTCAGGTAACAAGGGACAAAATAGTCTCGCCAACTCTCAGTTTTAACTACCCAGGTTCCCTTTGGCCCACACTCATTAAATGCAGAATGCATTTGTCCTTGTAGCTTTTCACACACACAAGCACACACATACACACACAAACACATATATGTTGTCCTAGGCCACTTTTGGGGACACTACATAGACTTACATTAATTTCCTGGAGACTTAGCCTAACCATACCCATAACCATGACCACCACTTGCCTAATCCTAATCTTAACCACTGACCCAAAAATCTGCTTTTTCCAAATTGGGGACATGGCTTTTGTCCCAAATTGGATAAGCCCTCTGCAATTAACTGCTCTTTCATCTGAAATTTGTCCCCAAAAGTAGCCTATGACAGACCCACACACACACATTCACACGTACACTGTTGTTCACAACTCACCACATCCAAAGGCAATGGCCATTAGGTGTAAATGGATGGTGTTCTGCCCAAGTCTCAGCTGAGCACATGTTACAGGAGCAAAGCAAATGCAAAGAACAACAGATCCATTAAACTCCATCCAATAACACAGGAACCCCACAAAGGCTGCTACTATGGCAAAATAACACTGGTATGAGGCTCAGCCAAAATATCTCAACAGATGAAGCTAATAACTGTATGATACATCACCAAATACACTAATGCAGCAACTATAAACCTATATTTCATATTTTATCACAGAAGGAGGCAAAAAACCAGAAGAAGATATTATTTAATACTACTGTGTATAAACCAATAAAATAGTACATATATTATATATTGATATGATGATATATTTATATATTGACATCTTTGAAACGGGTTCATTTGATGGACTTGCAAACTGGATGTTGTCTAACAACATTAAGTCTATAAAAGTCAATATTGTTGTGATATGTTTTTCATCCAAGGAATAGTGATCCTGGAATTGCTCATGTTTAGGTATGGTGTTATTTCAGTAGGTTTAATCGAGTGGTAGTACACCAAGGCAAAAGCAAGATGTTACAACCATTTATCCATTACTTTTAGCCATGTATCTCAACTTCAGTCACAGCAGGTGGTGTTCAGGTTGGTGTGAGGTGTGTCCTGTGCAATCTCCTCATTGTAGCTGGTAGTTTATTAGTTTTTGTGAAAAAAACACAAAGGTCCCAAACATGCTCTACACAAGTAGTAAATCTCAGTACTTGTGGAGGCGATGCAAAGCTAATTATGACCACAGTATACAAACATAACATATGTGGAGGAATGTGTACTGCTGTACTTACTGTACAGAAGAAAGAAAAAGAAAACACAGACAATGCCATGTGCGACCTTTATCAGTTTTATGTAGACTACCACTTAATATTTTGGAAGGATAATGAAGTACATTGCTTTACTTCTACATAGTACCAACTCATATTCGCATGTCCTACACATGAAAGATGCGTCATGATACTCGAAAATCTGAAAAATTTGAAGAGGTCCAATCCGAGGCAACACAACACTCAAACATGCTGGCACAGCATGCTGACATGCTCACAATGACGATGCTAACATGCTGATGTTTAGTAGGTGTAATGTTTACCATGTTTACCATCTTTAGTCTTATCATACTTATGTTAGCACTGAACACAAAGTACAGCTGAGGCTGATGGGGATGTCATTAGTTCTGCAGGTTTTCAAAGTATTGAACATACTGTATTTCATCAAATAGTGGCTGTACCTCAACTGCAGAGGGTACTAGGCCTTTATTGGCAGCAGGCTTATATTAGAGAGAGGACTTTACTTCTAATTTCCTCTGTTTGATAAGTGTATTTTATAAAGAAGCCTCCTTGTTTTCTGAGCTGTTTCCATTTGTTCTGTTAAATGTTTGTTACTGCAGCACGGTATTCCACTTACTCTGACATGTGGAACAATAATTCTAGCGCTTGAATTCCACCCATAATGTTTTGGCAGTGCACCACTTTGCCAGTGCACCACTTAGCTTATCTGTAATGTACAACCATATGCATTTCAAACATCCTGTTGTGTCTGCCCAGGACCCCCCAGCAAGGGCTAATACACAGTCACAACCAGCCTCCTCTTTGTCACCAATAATTGCTGTGTCCAATTCAAAAACATTGTACGCAGACAAGCACTTGCTTGCCAAGCAAATTACAGAAACTGTGGGTGAAATGATTTGCCAGGACCTCTTGCCCTACTCAACTGTGCAAAACACAGGTTTCCATAAGCTCCTAACTGTCACTGCACCACACTACAAGGTACCCTCACACATTCATTTCTCATGTACAATTGTGCCAAACCTGTACAGTGATGCTAAAGCAAAGGTGAGGAAATCCCTGTTAAGCATGGAGGGCAATGTGGTACACTGTACCACAGACATTTGGACAAGCAAGTTTTCCACTAATGCCTACATGTCACTCACAGGGCATTGGGTAGGACATAAGATCACTGGATCACTCAACATGGCCATGATCAATAAGGATCACACTGCAGTGAATATATTTGATCAGCTCCAGAACCTAATTGCAGCATGGCAAAATGAGGTCATTGGTCAGTTTTCTGTGAAGTTTTTAAAACAAACAATGCCTCAAATATGTTGAAGGCCATCATTGAGGGTGCATGGCTCACTATCTGCACTTGGTAGTTTCAAATGCTCTGAAATAGTGCCAAGGAGTGAGCCATGCCATCACCATCAGCAGGAAAATCACAGTGTTTGTGCATCTTTCAAACAAGGCCACTGTTAAACTTCACGAAATCCAGGAGGAGATTGGCCTCCCTGTGAATGCCCTGGTGCATGACGTTTCCACCAGGTGGAATTCTACATTCCACATGCTCCAGTGGCTGCTAGAGCAGAAAAGGGCAATCATTGCCATGGGGACACAGATGGATTTAGGAGGCTCATTCTCGCACCACCAATGGCGCATAGTGGAGGCCACAGTAAAGATACTGCAACCTTTTGAGGAAGCAACTCGCAATGTCTGTGAGGATGTTACATCTCTGTTCTCAGTTATCCCGTGTGTGCAGCCTCTCAAAGCTTTCTTGGGTAACTTGGTGGCAAATGAAGCAGTGCAAGCTCTGTCAGAGGTTCACATGCTTGCAAAATCCTTGGAGACACTGTTGGTAGAATACTTTCAGCCAACCTTTAATGACCCCACCAGCCCCTACTTTAAAGCTACCCTCTTGGTTCCCAGACTCAAGATGATGCCCAAGTCACTTCTCAGTAAGTCAGACTTTAATAGGCTGAAGGCCAATGTTGTTTCTGAGGTGGATCACAAGTTGACTCAGCTGACTAGAGAACCTGCTGCTGAACCTGCCATTGATCTGCCCCCAGATGCAGAGCAAGGAGATGGCACTCACAGCAAAAGCCTCTTTTGGGATGCTATGCAAAGTATGTTAAAGAAATCTGAGACATCTGTGCCAACTCACCTGTCCTCCAGTAGTGTAGTAGATAACTACCTACCAGAGTGCAACACAGAGTCACTGTACTCAGATCCACTGATCACCAAGGTCAAGTAAGGTGGTCACACATCCAGCACTGGCGTACATGGCTGTGAAATATTTGTCACCCAACAAGCGTCTCATCAGAGAGACTATTTAGCACAGCAGGAGATGTTGTGTCTCCCCATCGCTCCGGACTCCAGGAAAGAGCTCAGTGAGAAAATGTTTGAAAGACTGTTTTGATTTATAAAGCGTCATTTTCCCAGTTCAAACTGACTGGTCAGTGTCCCCCAGCTAGTGTAGGGGGTGATGGTGGGGTTCAGATGTTTTGCAGTCTATCCAAACTTAGGGGAAAAAAATAAATAAAATAAAAATAAAACAGGCAAAAAAGTTAATTTATTACTGTTATATAATTACTGTTGTAAAGTAGTAATTCATGTTTCCCCAGCGAACTGCAGTAATGTTCACACATCAAGAAGTGTGAACATGGCATCATTGGAATTTAAGATTATTCCCTTCAACTTAAGGATATTTTTCTATATATCTTTACAATAAATAGTTTCTATTTCCAACGCAAAACAGAATTGTTCGATTTATGAAACTGAACCTGAAACTTCTGATTGTTCGATGTCCCCTTGTTAAAGAGGGGGTGGAGGTGGAATTTAGACAGTTCATAAAACGTAGTTTAGTTAAAAATAGAAAATAAAAAAGGGAGAGATGAAAAGTAAAGTATGAGGATATGGAAATATATTTCATAATTAATTATATGACAATATTAAATCAAGTCAGTGCTTTGAATGCACAACAATTGCATTGCTAATGAATATTAGATTAGAAAATACATTTGCCTGATTTAACTTGACTTGCAGTATGAACCACTCCCACTTCTGGTCTTCTAATCAAATACACAGATAATTGTGTTGGTTGAACAGATACAGATACAGATAATGACGTCTCTCAACACCTCTAATGGCTACACATATATTGAATATCACACCAATTTGTAATCATATTGTTTATTTTACTCGTTAACACAAATATGTGAACAAATATTTCTTTACCAAATAAAAACTGTGTTTCTATTTTTTCAAATTAGCTGAACTATTCCTACACAGTCTTTCCTTGTACCCCCTGATCACTGCAGGGGTCTCATTGAAGGCACAGTTCAACAACATCAAACAAATCCTTGTAGTACAGACTGCTATCAAAGACCTATTCTCATGAAAACAGTGTAGCACTTACAGTTCTATTAACCTGGTTCAGACATCTTAAGACCTGGGTAAAAAGAACTAATAGACAAGAGAATAAGGTGTTTTTGAATGGCAAAATAACAGAGGCAGGAGAGTGTTCTGTTAGACTGCAGGGCAGGCAACCAGGCTAGGGTCAAAAGAGTTGTGGTAAGCTCTATAGCCCCAGTCAAGTGACTCAATTACTACATTTGCTCTTTGTGTTGACCCCTCAATTAGTGTGGAACTGTAACAATCTGCCCACCAAATACAGTCATTCATCACCAACTGCCCAAACCACCAGCCTTCTTCTCCGAGCCACCTCACTAGAGAAGAGGGCAGGCAGAGGTCAAATTAAAGTCTGGCCTTTGTAACTACCCTCCTTAATATCCTCTGTTCAACAGGATAAGCTGTGATAGGTCCACAGTCATTACACATGCAGTGCAACAAGCCACTAGGCATTAAGGTAACAGGATTGCCAACAAAACAGACAAGACTGCATGAATCAAGGTGCAGCAGTGTACGTCAGAGGTTGGGGATTCAAGATCATTCACCATCTGATGGTAATATAAAGGCTCATATAGGTTTAAGAATATGCAGGTGATCTGCAGGTTAATAACTATATTTTCACCTTCCCTCTCAAAGGTAATGAACAATGTTTAAAAGGAGTGCGGTAAGTAAAGGTAATGTAGGAGTAACTAAGAGAGCGATAGCACAGATATCCAGATAAGGTCTAAGTGGGTGTTAGGCGGGTGGCTGTTGCCCCACCAGCTCTTGCCATGATAGACCATTCAGAGAGGCTCTCGGCTCTTGGTCTCACTGTCATCACTGGCCGGCAGAGCCGTGCTCCTCTTACTCCTCTCCTGCGGTGGTTAGGGTTGCAGGCACAGTAAAAGCGAAGCAGTGATGATTTAATTATGATACTGGTTCATTCAGTCACCGAGGTTAGGTTTCCAGTCAAGGTGAACTGATATGAGCTAAGTTTGGTTTACGTTTACAGAAGCACATGTTGGATCCCAAGCAGCTAACATTTAATCTCCCTGGAAAGCCGGCCAGAGGGTGCGGGGTCTCCGGGGGGAAACGTCCCATCCTGGCATCCTGCTCAGCTGTGTAGCCGGCCCTGTTGCTCTGCTCTCAGAGGCCTAGTTTATTCATGATAGATAACTATCCTCTGTCTTGCTACCTGCACCGGTTCATCTCATGCTCGGCAAAGTGAGTGACGCACCTCACTCTGGGGGATACAGTTACTCAGAAAAATGCTTCACAGGTTCCTGACTGCTTTGATTAATGGCAGAAGTCTGCACCTGAGTGGTAACTATCATAACGGATATTCAACTCAACCTTGTCCGCTACGGTGATTACTTAACCTCTAACTTCATCTTATGTAAGATAAAGTGATGTAGCCAACCAGCTTGTGGTTGTCTGGCTTTTGTTTCTCAGAGTAAATCCTTCCCCACACAACTGTTCAGTCTCTTATGACTCCAGGGTCCTCGCTTCACTTTTTAGTTTGATGACTTGCTCTTCCTTTAAACTACAATCAATACCTTTTAAGCAAAAGTTGCATTTCTTAATTAAAGCAAGCGAGAGATATCAATCTGGAGCCATTATGCACGAGGCCTTATGGTGTCTGACATTTAGTTGTGATTACACCAGTGCCTGTATACCGTCATGGAAGTCATTAGACTGCTGTCAGCTCAACATGTTTTCCTGGCCTCATTAACACTGCTTTCATACAACGTGACTGCTACCTATAAGCTAAAACTTTGGGAGCAGTTTCTTTCTCTATTCATATTTCTATGAAGAAATTACTTTTGATAAAGAGTTCACCAGTCCACCGCTTTGATCCAGACTGAAATATCTCAACAACTATTGGATGGATTGCAATAAAATTTTTTACAGGCAGTTTTTGTGCCCAGAGGATGACTCCTATAATGACTTGGGGGATCCCTGACTTTTCTTCTAGCGCCACCAGAAGGTCAAAATTTTCACGTAAAATATCTCCACACCTACAGGACGGATTGTCACAAAATTTTCTATGGACATTCATGGTTCCTAGAGGATGTATTTCAATAACATTTGTGAGGCTCTGACTTTTACTCTAGCGCCATCATCAGGTCAAATTTTGAATTTGTCCATTATGACCAAATCCCTACAAACTGATATTCCCATCAGCCTCAGTTGTACTTCGTGTTTAGTGCTAATTAGCAAAGCAGTTCTGTGTGGTGCTTTGAGCTACATGCTTATGTCAGCATGCTAACATCCTCACAGTGACAATGTTACCATGGCTGTAGATGCTTAATCATGTTTCTTTGGGGCCTACAGAAGATGTACAAATAGCGAAGCCACGTGAGCAGATGCTGTAGCGAGCATGACCCTTGAAACGGTGCCCCAGTCACCTGCATCTTATTTACATTCAAGTCTGCTTTGCAGTGAATGCTCTGACATCAACTATTCATGCTGCTTTCTAAAGCTCCAATCAGATGACAGTCATGACCCCAGCAAGAACAAGGGGCTGTGTTACAAATACTGAGGCTCTAGTTCACCAGGACCAAGAAAATAATTTAAAAATTAAAATAATATTTTAATTCCAACTTTTCTGCTTTAGCATTGTTTTCATCCTTTTCTTCCATGAAGCCCTTTGAGGCATGCTTTGCAATATTGGGCTATAAATAAATAAAACCTGACTTGTCTTTAGTTGAATGGAGCACCATCTGCTAAGCATTTAAAGACCATACACATTATTCTGTTCAACACCACCTCCCTAAAAGCTTTTGTCTCACACTAACCTGTGAAAGAGAAAGCAGAAAACATACATCAAAACCTTGACACATGTACCAGACTGGGAAATTATTTTTTAAGTAGCAGTGTGGTTCTTGAATGATTGAATTAACGTTAACATTGATAGACTGTTCACTTGAAGCTTGCTTGTAAAATAAAGCAACATATTTCTTTCACCGTCTAAGGTGCAGCCTGCAACAGTACATATGATTTTGCAAGCACTGGTACTCCCAAAGCAGTTTTTTGTTGTTGTTTTAATTAAAAAGACAGATGGGTGAGTTAAAAAAAAACAGGGTGTATTTGTGTGTATTCAAACAGTTCTCTTCCTCTGTGTAACTGCATGCGATCCTACTTGACAGATACACGGAGAAAAGCCCAATAGACCACCTGGCAAAATTATTTTCTGGGAAAGCAATCTAATGTAATATCCCCCATGACCTGCTCCACACAAATAACCCAGGCGTAGCGGTCAACCTGGTTGGGTTTTTACAGGAGACACTGCATGTACATGAGGTGAAGCACAAAACAAATTATAAAGCAGGTAAATGGCCACAAGGCTCGGCCCTGCATGCTATACTGAGCACAATGTCGCACACAGAGAATACATCCCACACATCTTTCTCTGTGGAGGCTGCTGGAAGCTAAATTATATTGTTGGTGTTAATAATCAATTCCGCGGGATTAGTTAAAAGTGGAGGACAAAACACTAACAAATCAGGTGGCTTCTTCTAAAACAGCACCATAAAGACACACAGCAGCAGAGCATATAGATTTTCCACGGGGCTCAATTGTGTGAGATGTTGTTGGGCTTGCATTATTGACTTTCTCAGTATGGTGGAACTGTGATAGTTAGGTGCCTTTCCTCAACTCTAATTATGGTGTCATAAACAGGAGAGACCATTAATGAAACTCACTCATGGCTTTACAACCGCAGATAGGATTTGGAGAGGAAAGAGGTGGGGGGCTAAAAGAGGTCTAAGAGTAGTCATGGTATCAATCACAGCAAACTACTCCTCTGTTGAGTAACGAGCACGAGAGCTGGTCAATAAGTCAGCCGAAGAGCCAACAGACTGTAATAGAGACACAGCGGAGGATGGGAGACAGAGGTATTTGACCTGAGACTGCCTGTCATGTTCATGGAGCTGCGGCCGTGCATCATGGAGGAGAAAAAGTCAGTCTGCCATGTGCTTGTCTGCAAAAATCAATATCATACAATAACACTGCGTGTCATGTATGTCCCATCGTATCTCGATCAGAAAAAGTCCTATGAATATTCTGTTTTAGTTTTACCTGCCTTTGGTGGATTCACTGCTCGACCACCCTCTTCCTATACTGTATATCTACAAAACTGGATATAACTAACCAACAAAGAAAATTTACAAAGGTCATGTTATATGATCGAAATACCGAGGACATATCTCTAAACATCAGAGCAGCAAAGCAGGTCAGCTCAAGTTCAGCTGCTACGAGAGAGAGGTGGGAGATCAATATAACATTTGCCATACAATAAAACCATAATACCAGAGAGAAGAAACTGATGGACAATCTAATGACAAATTTGTTTGGTTAGAATTGTTTCATTTGATTTTGATAAAAGCTGTCAGGACAGAAGTACGAAAACAAGATCCTCGCTGGCTTTATGGGACGAGAAGAATACTTCAAAAGAGCTCAGAGATAGAGTCCCTCTTTCATTTTACATCACCTTTAAGCGTACCATCAAAAAAAGGTGTCTATGGTGAGTTTTAATGCCTCTGGATAAATGTTGTTGGCAATCTGAATGTATTTTGTCTTTTGGACATGTAAAGAATTATAGTCTCTATTATGTATTTGTTCTCTGTGCAGTGCTGTTGTGTTTTTAACATTTAATACCATTTTTATTTAGTTTATCCCACATTTTCATTAATTGTCCTCTTGATCCTCATAACCATGTCTGTGTTTTTATTTGATTGTATCTCTCAGTTATTGTAAAGCACTTTGGTCAACTATTGTTGTTTTTAAATGTTCTCTATAAATAAATCAATTGGACTTGACTTGCAATATGGACACTGATTACGGCCATTTTTCGCCATTCCATGGCTACCTTAAATAATAAATTCTTGAATTAGCTAATAAACTATTTGTCAGTAATCTGATGGACACTGACAAGGCAGCATTCAATGCAATTGAGACCATGTGCAAAAATTGACAGACTGCATTTTCTCAAGTTCTGTATTTCAAACAACACTTTGCCAGTTTTTGGCATAAATGCTACCATAATGAGTGGAGGACGTGTGGAAATCTGACTGTAAAATCTAGAAAATCCCCCATTGAAATCTGTCTCAAAGGCTCTCCAAGCTGCCCAGTAGCTTAAATCATTTGAAATTTGATAATAACTACAGTCAAATTTTACACATTTCTTCAAGAACAGCAGTGGAATGCTGAGTAACCTAACCCTGTAATTATTTCGTCTCATCTTTTCCAACTTCATAAAAGTATCACTGATCAGTTGTTATGTAATTCAACGTGCAATATCATGTTTGCACATTTCACACAGTCCATACATCTTCAATTCAGATGTTAGCAGAGTAAAACAGTAGCCACATGGTTGTTGTGCAGCTGAGGGGTTGGAGCTCATAACATGCTCATAGTGTATTCTTACTATTACAATGGTCTGAACTTGGCTGTAGCCAGAAAATTAACCCTTTTTTAGCCAACACTGGTGTGTATTTGAAACGTCTTTTGCAATTGCATTTGTAACTCTTGCAGATTCAGAAGGCTCTTGAGATTACATATACTATACTTCATTACATCCTATAGAAATTAACTTGGTAGAAATTGAAAGATAATATTTTACTGTGAAAAAGCCATCACACAGAGCTTTTACTACAAACTGAAATGCAGGACGATTACTTTTATTTACTGGAGTAACATTCCAGTCTTGTAAAGGGTTTGAGTACCTCTTTCACTGATGGTTTGACACATAGCACGTCTACATGCATTTACAATATGATGGCCGCAGTAAAGCCATTTTGATTTTCTAGAGTGTAAGGCAATAAAATGTAATTACAACATGTTTTACTATTAACTTCAAGACAGAATTGCAACAGCCAAAGCAATTTCATGCAGCCTGTAAGAACAGTATCCTGCGAAAGGGAGAGGCAGAGTCATGGTTGAGAGAGCGAGGCGTTGATAGCTCTCTATGGGCAAACCACAGACCAGACTAGACACACACTGTATAGCTAAACTAGACAAATCTATTTCAGACACATATTAGATAAATATTTATATACCATAAACTGTATCAATAAATCCCTTGGGGAGGGGAAGCTATTCCACAGCATGTCAATAACTGATTTCACCAGCAGATAATCATTTTTCTCTCAATGGTGGAGCTTGATATGACGTCGATACATGCTGTCAGAGTTCATTTTGGCTGCAGCAGTTAGAAAGAGCATCACTGAGAGGATATGGCACCCTTCTATTCAGGTCCATTGATTGGGAGGCGGTGTGTTAGTGGGGGGAGAAGAGCTGGCTGTCATGTCTTATGTCTTACGTTGTGTGCTGTATTAAGCAGGAGGGAGACTGTGGGCCGTGTTGAAGGTCTGCTGCTCTATTTGACCGCAGTGTTACAGGGGACACAGGGGAGTCAAGCCTCTTAATTGTCTCATTGAGACTTGACTGCATACAAGTAGACATGATACACAGGAGGGGGAGAGCAGAAGAGGGTTCATGGGTCTGAAATGGCAATTGCACAATAGTGCTCTGATACGATGAACATATACAATCAGTCAGGATAAAGATCTCACCCTTGGCGGCATGAAAGGGGGAAGTGAGCAGCGCTCAGGAAAAATCAATACGGAACCGCTCATTTTGGAGGGACATGTGTGTCACAGTCAATAGGAGTTAATAGGCTGGGTTGTTCAGCGAAGACAAGCGGCTTGGGAGAGCAGCCCACTCTGACAGCTTAATACATACTGAATGGCAAGCTGGTTGCATGTAACAGTCACTATGGACACATCAAGTCTGGAATGGAGGCTGATGGGCGCAGGCAAAAGTTAATTATAGAATAGAGCTGAAGGTCTTACACACAGCAGTACAGAATTACCCATCCAGTAATCAGAACAGACACATGCAGCTGACCCACAGTACAGATCCACGTTTATTCTCTTTTGTTAACAATGACTGTAATATACACTGTGGGGCAAAGTTTGTTTAAAGCTGCTGTTCTGATTGATGTTTTAAACTTGGTGTCATCTGATCTGTACATTTATACTTACATATTACTTTTTATACCAAACAATCAAAATAAACCACCTACAATTAATCAACTGAAGGTACAAAATCTACAACTGAGGGTATTGTCTAAGTTTTAACATGAAATCATACTTTTCTCCGTTTTCTTTTTTCAATAAACTGACCAAATGTGTTTCATATGACAATATATAATCTAATTTTAAACTAAAATTGACAGTAATGCTATTCATTAAATGGCAAACGTTGAGCTTTTGTTATACTTTTTAAGTTTTAAGTTTCAGTCATTATTCATGAGCGCAATTTTACTGAAGTTTAGAAAATGTTTTCATGAATTGGACCAAATACATCCTTAATTATCGTATTTTACAGTAATATTTATATTGAGATTTGCCATTCATAAAGGATTTTGAACTTTAACAAGTTATTAAGCTTTTCTAACCACTGCACATTTTAAATACAATTGTATTTTGAAACATTAGAAAACTTCTGCTGGAGGTTAATGAAGTCTACTTCAAACGCAACATTGTGGTTGTCATGCACATATGTTTTAAATTGTACTTTTATGAGTGTCATTTACATCAGTGAAAACCTGTTTTAGAAATATGTCAGTTATTAAACAGCCTAGAGCAAAGACAAAATCTGATATTATTACAAGAATCAAGAAAATTTAAAAATATCCCCTGGACCTGTATTGTGACATTAAAGACATTTTGCCATTCTTTAAGTCTGACCTGCAGCGTTCAGCACTGTGCGTATTTCAGTGCACACGAAGGGGGCGGAGGACACAGATACAAGCTAAATGCTAACGTGTGCTTACCTGAGGGTTTCTCCACCGCATCATGTGTAGATCCCTCTACTGCTCTCAGTGTTGAACTACCAGGCTCATCACAGGTTAATTGGCTCGGAGGATGGGTGGGGGACCTTGTGACAAAACAAAGAGAAACACATTTTCCAGATTTCTGTAACACATTTTGCCTTCAGTTGAACGAGTTCCAGATCAGCCAAACACAGGGAAATGGCTAATAATAACTTAATTAATTGGGGTCTGCAGGTCATGCTGTTTGGTTCCACAAAGAAGGATTCTCCTCTTAATTAGTGCCCATTAAGACCTAATTTGGATTAATATTATCTCTTAATTTTATCCAGCTAATTAATAATTAATTACAATTTCTGTATACAGTAGAGTTCAAGTTATCGGCTACATTTTTATTTTACAAATGACAGGAGAACTGCAAGTCATGGATTAATACAAACAGAAGCTGAATGTGTAAACCAGCACTAATCTGTTGAGTTTCTGGTAAATAATTCCTGCGAGAACAGTCGTCAGAGGAATAAACAGAGTTTTGGATTAAATATTAGAGAATATCAGACACAGTTTTAGGGCCCAGACAGAGAGGGAATGGCAGAGCAGCCATACTCTTCTGATAAAGTGTGAGGAAAGGAGAAGTAAAAGGGTCTTGGCTCCAATTGACATTTCAATAAGTGGAACAGAGCGTTAGCAATCCATTCCCAACTTTTCTGAAACAATTATTGAGATGGCACCTCCAGGCGATGTATGTTCCTGGTCCCCGGAGTCCTGCTGGCTGAAACAGTAATTGACTAAATTGTAGAACACATCAGGGCCATTTACAAATTTGCCAAAAATGAATCGTTTAAAATGAAATGAGGGTGACTCTCAAATTAGCAAGGAGTATGATTGAGATGTGGCTCTGGGAATTAAGAAACATGATTTAGAGCTCTGCAGAAAGGAGCATCTGTGAATAGTCCAGTATTACTCCCCACCCCGCTCTGACTCGTATTTAAATATCACTGCGGTTTAACAGATGCTCAGTAAAACACTACGATTCATATTTAAACGCTCAACTATTCATATTTAAATGTTCAATAGATAGATAGACATGAATAGATACATATATATACATACACTTTTCATATATATACTGAAATGTTGCAAACTGAAATGTGACATTAGATGTATTATCTATACAGTATGTATATAAACTCACAAATATTTCTCATTTTGAGTGTGTGCATGTTTTCATTTTGTATATTCTGTTGTTTGTTGAGCCATCAAAATGTAATGTAGTCTTAAACTCATGACATGAATTGTGTGACTGACTAGACATTAAAGTGAAAAACAAAGCAAAACAAATAACAAAAACCGCTGAGCTGTAACACTCACTGTAACAGTCAACCATACAGTACACTGTATAGAAAGAGGAAGTGACTTCTGGCTTAATTCTTCTAAAAGCAGTGTGATAAATCATGTGACACGGCCTCATTGGTTTAAACATATTGTGCTGCAAGGTGTTTGGGAGCGTGATCTTAGCTACATTTTACAAGGTGTACTCATTTCTGAAAAACACCGGCAAATTACTCCGACTGTTAAGGGCCTGACAGCTTTGATTGATTGTTGTGCAGATACTGTGTTGATTGTTGCCTGTTGTGCCATTCCTGTGGCTCCCAGCAGCCACTGCTTTCATCTCACCCAGGCTAAACTCTTCCAACCACTGATGAGTAATTACTAAGTTCATTAGCCACGCTAGTGGCCTAGAGATTTATTAAAACAAGATTTGTCATCAACTCTCTCTCTCTACTGCTTTTGAATATTTTAACTGTCGACATTTGGCATTTAAGCATTGTTACCTCCTATATATGATATAATGTATCATATATTATGATTTTACAGGTGAAACAGCTGAGATGACCAATTTGGGAAAATGGGATGTAAGTAAATATTAAACTGAAAATGCTTTAATCTGCAGTGTCCAGTGTCAGAGGTCCTGGATGATCCCTTATGTTGCTGGGTTTGGGGGGAATTGTGTAATAACAATATTTATTTGACATTAATTTACTGTAATTCTACTCACACAGAGGATGGTGTAAAAAATAATAACAAATTTTCAAGTTTGTAAGCCTCTGAATTGTGAGCTCTCATTGTAGTGGACATTACTGTGAGGATTTTCTCGAACTCTGATTTCTGCTCAGTGGCTTGTTAGGTAGTCAAAACATATATCGAACTGCTGCTATTACAAACATGAACAGGGGGATGGGCTTGGAAAGTCAAGTACTGGTGAGAAATTTTTCTAAGAAATTTATGTACAATACATTTGATGATGAAAATATTATAAATAAGGACCATAGCATGATCTACAGTCAGTCATGTACAGACACTAAATGTAGCCTGCTGAACAAAATTGTAGGTTTGTGGTTTGTGTGATTTGAGAACATTTATGAGAGAAAAAAGAAAACTGCAACGCAAAAATATTATCTGATGTCAAGATATTTATTTTGACTATCATTTAATAAATAGTATTAGACAGTCAAAGTTCAAGTTCTTTCTCCCATTAGGATAGGATGACCCCATCATCAGCCCGTCTCTTCTCAAACTGTGTGTTAAAAAATAACAAAGTTACTGCCAAATATTTATTTATTAGGAGAGAAAGGAACATCACAGTGAAGAAAAAATTACACAAACCTTCCTTCATCAAGAGACTTTTCCTCTATAACTGGTCTGAAGTGAAAGAGCCACAAGCTAT
Organism: Thunnus albacares; assembly: GCF_914725855.1. Lineage (NCBI taxonomy): Eukaryota > Metazoa > Chordata > Actinopteri > Scombriformes > Scombridae > Thunnus > Thunnus albacares. The sequence goes on along the minus strand of NC_058112.1, from coordinate 19,856,035 downwards.
CTTAGTGCAATGTCCAAGTAATTTTTCTTTAATAGGAAAATTGTTACTTATTGATCTGCACTTTGTAAAGCCTTCCAGCAATGCTCCAATCACCACAGCTGTCAAAACCATGGAAATACACTCTGTTCCTTTGCGATTTGATGCCACACTGATTCCCATTACTGGCACATTTCCAACGTTAATTACCTTCAACATAACATCATCTCGCTCAAAAGAGTCTCGTACAGGCCACTAGTGTCCCACCAGAGGACAGTGGGGGGTAAGAGTGATAGGGCGAGTGTGGAGATATCGTGCTTTGCCTGTCTAGAGCTCGTGTTGAATCTGTGCACCACTGAGTCTGGCCATTAGGCAGCATGATGGGCTTTTCTTTTCCAGACCATTTCCCATGGTCAAAATAGCATAAAAACACCATTTTGGTTCAATAGCAAAGACTTCAACTGAATAATCACAAGGGTGAAACTGTAACTATTACAGAGGCACCTCTGGGATAACCATACATAACAGGGGTGTCAAAAACACTGTAGGTTTTCTGGAGGGCAAAGTGTTTAAAGTGTATGCTGTTGGCTCTTGCTCCAACATCTGCTTTTAATTACTCAATTAGCGCAATCATTTAGTCTCCTTGACATTCATCCAAATGGCAAATCATAGCCGGAAGTTGTTCTGTTTAAACAGAGCGTTAAGAGGAGTCATGAAAAATGCATACACGATAATGTATATGGATACTTAACTAATTGAACCAATTAAAGGGAGGGGACTGGTTTGAGTGAGAACAGCCCCGCCATCACCCTCCGGGAAGAAGCTTTTGACACCTCTGATCTACAGCCTCCCCTCTCTCTATTCACAGACCTGGGCCTGGGGTCATATTTCAGCAGACAAAAGGTTTTTGACTTCAGTCATACAGCAACAATGAACCAGAAATTTAAAAGCCATGCAGATTGAAGGCTGTAGAAGAGCCATTAGTACACACAAGTGCTAGTGTATCCAGATTCTAAAGCAAATTTTCACTGAATCTGTCCTCATAAACTATAGAACACTTGCAAGATTTGTTTATGCAATTATAAATTAAAATTCTGTCTCCCTCAATGTGGAATTCAATGTTTTGCCATCTCAGTAGTTACGTCCCAAAACTGTGACATGCAAATTAAAAATATAAATATCTCTTTGTTTATACTTTCAGCATTTTTTCACAATCATAATGACTCCTCTCTGAGATGCGAATGTATGTATATTTCAACACAGACATACCAATAGATCAACCTCAGGGTTAAATGAATATCTGCTGGGGTTTAAGACAAGTTAGCTTACCTTCTCCCAAAGTTAAACCAATGCAATCCCCCCCCCCCAACCACAAAAAAAAAAAAAGAATGATTGTACCCCTGCGGTGGTGATTTCTTGCATGCTATGGATGCATAAATAAACATAGGCATAAATACACAGAGGACACTGACTGGGACTAGCCGGCCAAGTGGGGCAGCTGTTATTAAAAGGGCTATTTATCACTGTCACCCCTCTCAGGTTCCATCCCTCTCTGCCCTCCAGCGATGTCACTAGGCCGCAGAGGAACAATGTGGCTCATCCAACCAAACCTACCCCCTCGATCATATATATACACAAACACACACACACATGTGCTCATGGTCACAGCTACACAAAGTAAATATGTCAAGCTTTACCTGCATATGTATATTGCGTGCATTAACTGGGATCCACGACTCTCATTTGATGACTTGGCTGAAGTGAACACAAAAAACAAGAACCTTGCTTCTTTCGATTCCCGTCAAATATCTACAACGCGGCTACACTGCACACACCGTTCATTTTCCGCTCTGTTACTTTATTGATTATGGCCACAATTATCCACTTTTCTGAAGCACTGCATTAAGTGAATTCCCCCTTTGTTGGACAATAAGTACAGAAGGTTGGCTAAGTCATGCTATTCCTCAGCCTAAGGGGACAGTCTACTTCTCCTGCACCCTCATCATCATTAGCAAGCCCAGATAAAAACACACCTCAATTAGTCCACCTCACCTGGGGGAGGCACATCCAGTGAGGCAGACACTTCCAACTGACCTGTGCCATAACTTCACTTACAGCAGCTCACTCCATGTCCAGACTGAGGGCCAAAGATTACATTATCCAACACATTGCTGAAAGGTTTCGGCATTGGATGGAAGCGTTTAATTTAATTAAATGATTAAGTTTTCAAAGTCTGTCTTGCAGTATAAGTTGGAAAATAGTAAATGTTTTTACAAAAGACAAAAGAAGAGGTACAGGACAATGTGCATGAGCAGCATAAGTAAGTAGTCAGCGAGGCTCTATAGGACTGTAAAAAAAACCTTTACTTCAAGCATTTTACTTTCACGCTGACTACAGAATAGATATTATACATAACAAAGTGACTTTAGAAAACAGAACATTTGCTCCAACATATACAGTATTTGGTTTATTTGGGGTTTCTTGTCTACACCGACTGTGCACCAATCAGCTTTTTAATTCAGAACTCCCTCCTTTCATCCAAGCACTGGTGGCGTGCATCACCTATAAACCTCTCACACACAGCAATCCACTCACGATTAATGAAGTGCTTACTTAACCAATTTAAACCCTTAATTCCTATTAATTCAACATAATAGCCACCCTCTCTGCCAGAATTAACAACACTCTGGCAGGAACCTACAAATCTCCGCGGACCAGAAAGAGTCAACCCAGCAAATTCCATATTCTTTGATAAATATGTAACAGTATGTATATCACTGTTAAAATGCATAACCCGCATGTAAGACCCCTATCAAGTCTGCTTTACACCTGTATTACATTTCTCCCTCAATCAGCGGCTTTTCTGAGACACCAGCCTCCCACGAGGAGCAGAAACCATTACAAGGGACCGCAGCTCATTTGCAGAAAGATTGGAGATCATGCTGCATCAAAAAGTATGTGAAGCATTTCTGAGAGCAAAATTGATTTATTCCATTTCTGTGTTTGTATGCAGCATCTGTATCAGTGTATTTAATGTAAATCCCCAGTCTAGCATTGAGTTGCTGTGTAGGTTGCTGCTTATTGTGCAAGTAAGGAGCAGGGCAATCAAATAACACAAGGGGCCTGTTCTGGTGCAAAATTAAGATACGTGCAGTATTTCTTTATAGATTTTGTCCTGACCTGTCCTGATCTCAATGATAATAAAAAAAAAACACACACATATGCAATGTAACAAATTATACCAATCAAACAAAACCATACGTTGTCCCCCTTTTCTGATCCACTGATGCCACTTGTTTATGCTGCAAAGATATTAGGCTGTTCTTTGGTAAAAGGAAAAGGCATAAACAAATAAATAAATATTTCTGAGTGTTTCAATTTTGACTTAGGAAAAACAGATCAAGCAGAGCCTGTGGCTAGAGGAGCCTGACTGCATGCTGGTGGGGGGTAAAAGACAGCCTGGGGGGTTTGGAGGGCGTCTGTTTTTTAATGAGCTGAAACTTTAAATACTGCATAATATATAATAAAAATGGATAGTTCATTTAACTCTCCCGATAAGTCGTGGAAAAACTATTAAAATCCATTACTCTCTTAATGTCAACAGAGTAAGCATTAAGTATGAATGAAGTGAACATGATGCCGCATCATCGACGAGAAGGAAAAACAAAACAATAATCAACTTGATCTGGAAGACTAAAGTTAAGTGCACACGCTTTAGGGCATCAAATGTAACACTGTGCAGGCAATGACAATGATAAATTGAACTATACAAATCTGGATCCACTCAAAAAACACAAAATTAGCATTTTTATCATGCTTTAAGTAAAACATAAGGGACCTTGATGAAATTGTCCAGCATTTTTATTTACTGCAACTTACTCCTGATATCAGCTGGGAGAGGTCTTGAACCAGAAAAGCCAGAAAAGATGACTGACAGACATTTCAGCCACCCACTGACAGTAGCTTTGGCAACACTGATTGGCACAGCAGGCACAGTCTTTCAATACTCCCCCTTCTCCCCTATATTCAACGCAAACACACACATATACAGCACGTCATAAAGATAAAGAAGGAAAAGGGGGGGATGTAAAGAAAAGAATTATGGTGCCCCTTGTCATCCCTTGGGTAAAGAAATACACCGTAATAGATTTTTAATGGCTTCAGTTTGCTATCCCCCCTTACAAAAAAAGACACATAGAAAAGGTGGTCATTTGACTTTCAATGACAAGAGGGCAGCAATTATTAATTACTGAAAAAAAAAATCTTTCAACAATTATAATAAAACCCCCCATTTCTGATGTGTTACTTAACATACTTGCTCTTTCAAATCTGGTCAAAGAGTGCACGTGCCTGCAGCTGGAGATGTTTCCAGTTTGAAGAGTAATGAGCTTTATGTTTCAGTCGTCTTATTGTAATTCAAAAAGTGCCATTTCACTGTGAGTATTGTGACAACGTTGGCTGACACCTCTGCATTGAGATGTAATTCCAGCGTGATCCTTAAAGTGATCTGAGTGATGGCTCTGGTACCCCCGCTGCTCATGGAGCAAGCAGGGAGACGGTGCTGGTGGCCAATCCGGAGGCTTAATAATGATAACCTCGCCTGCATTAGCTGCAGGGGTTGCTCACACAATAATTGTTTCTGCCAAGCTATATATCTATATGACAGAGAGAGAAAAAAAAAACAGTGTGACTTTCCAGCTAAATAATGAATTTAAGAATGGGTCTGCATCAACTATTTCAAGGAGATGAACATGGTTTCTACTTTTTTTTTTTAACACTGAAGAAATTGAGAACTTATTAGCTAATTAGAAGATAATTAGAAGATCCTGCAATGTGATTAACAATTTCACTGTTGAACATTAACAATTTACAGCAACACTACTCAATTTCAGCTTTTTTAAAATTTATTTACCTAAATTCTAAACAGTACAAGTATTTAAAGATTTCACCTTGACAAAACTTATTGCCAGCTTCAGCATGCAATTAAACTTGCCAAACAGGCATTAATTCTTTGTTCATTGCCACATTAGATGTGTGGTGAGTAATTTAGCCACTGCAGTACAGAACAAGACTACAGCAGCTATTAAAAGGCATCAATCTTGCAACAAATGCACATATATTTTGTTAATTTACAGCAGTCCATTTGCAGTTCAGATACTGTAGACCTGCACTGGTGGCGACTGAGGTTGGATGTGTAACACTAAGCCTCCGCCCGAGCTGAAGGGGTGCCCTCCCCTGCAGTTTAGAGTGACTCAAAGGTGAAGCCCTGTAAACAAATACAATGTACTCACATGCTCCACAGTTTAGATTTCACTGACTCACATCATCCTGTGAGAGCCACACACAGAGTTTGCAGTCGGTTGCAACCCCACACAATTGTGTCTGGCTGCAGGACGGTATCAGTGCAGCTCACGGGTCAAAGGGTCAATGAGTAATTAAGACATGGTTGCCTGAGCATTCCCCATGCACACTTTCAGTCCTGATGAAGGGCTGGAAATGAAAGGAGGGGGATTTAAGTGCAGCCTGATACGACGGATCAGATTTCCATAAGTGTGTCTAAATGTTCCTTGTTCAAGGCAATTAGTATGATTAGGAGATAGTGTGGTGTCATAGTGCTGTTTAGGAGGATTTTGTCAACGAATTCTGTATGAGGTTGGGAAATTTCACTACCAGGGTAGTGTTGCTTAATTAGAATAAACAAATATTTGAGGCGGTGTACTTTTGAGATTTAGTTTAGCGGTTGTGCAAATTACATTCAGGGATGTCATTCAATATCTGTTAAATATCTTCAGTAATTAGTGTGCTTGCTTCAGAGAAGCAAGGTGTTTTTTGCTTGGGGGGATGAGAAGGTGAGAATGATGTGTGAGTGGCTTGTTTTAGCAGCTTGTTTAGGCCTACAGCTGAATACAGACTCCAATCTAAAGACCACAAGAGATCATTTTTTTATATTAATATAAAAATATAATATAAATATATTCAATTATCCAGTTAAATGTTTTTACACAAGACAAGCAAGTTTTACAAACTAGGATCCTCACAAAGAGGCTGTACATCACCAAGAGCCTGTCGGACGATATTGTCGCGTTCTAGTGCGAAGAAGGTCAAAAGGTGCATTGATTCACATGTACGACAAGAAATTATTCGTTCTGTTTCATTGTTGCTAAAAGTGAAGAGGCCAAGACCAGAAAATTGAGGTCCCTGATAAATGCTATTAGCAGGAGATGCTGAGGGGTGAAGAAATCAATATGGCAGTTTGTCAACCTGCCTCTCACAGGGAGCGGGACTCTCTGCAGCGGAGACGTAAGTGTGCCCTGTCAGCAAAGCACATTACCAGAAATCAAAGGCCAAAGAAGGCCTGAAGGTAGAGATGTAGATGTCTCTATGCAAAGGCCACACTTTGGTAATTAAAACCTATTTTATCAGACCTGTCTTGTCACTGGTTTTTCTCTAACACTATTGACTATCTGTTGCATGGAGAGTGATCACTAATTCACCTTTAAATAAATGAGCTGGGGTTATTTAGATTCCTATATTTGTCACAGAAAAAGAAGCACAAGGATGTGATAGCGTTGAATAAATGATGCCACTTGGTATCACTTAGATTAATAATGACTTTAAGAGAAATACCTGTTCTTATCTGTTAACACATATTTTCGAGAGCTCATCCTGAGAAGCTGGTTGACCCTTTTGAGTCTGTAAAAGTAGCACGAAAAAAAAATTCAGTCAAATCATCTGCTGTACTGTCACTCTGTACAATTTATTTCATACAAAAATATAATTTTACAATATATGCATATGCACAGGAGGTTAATTCAACATTCACAGATAGAGCTGTGAAAACATATAGGTAAAGGCATTGTGACAGTCTATTCTCAGAGAAATCCTAAACTTTTCATTAAACTTTAATGGAAGGTTGGCTTTCTGAATGAACACTGCCAGTATTGTATGTCAGTGTAATAACATGCATAACTGACTCCTCCACTGCAACTTTAAATCTTTAATAATTTAGCAGAAATGAACCTGTACAGTCAGACAATAGTAACACCGGTGACACGTGATGGCACTTCTGTCAATCAATAGGTCCACCAGAACATCTCCTGGGTAAGTGTTGTAAATACAGGTAGACAATATTCTCTTGAAAACTCATGCAAGGTAGTGTGTTTTCATAGTTTAATACTGTGCACCCTCATCTTCTTTGTAGGCAAAATAGACTGTGACGGGTCCAACGCTTGTCTGGACTGTTTCTTCAGCGCCCACCACCATCCAGCAACCGATACCATAGGCCAAACATGGGATACCTACAATGAGTGGACACAGGGATTATTAAAGGATAGGTTCACAATTTTTCCAAGTCTGTCTTAGAACAACAGCCGGGTGTCCATATGAACACTGAAAGAGGTTTTCCTCACTACAATCATTCTATGAGGCTTCAGCAGTCTAAGTTAGTCATATCAAATGGATATCTGCCACATTTACAGTCTTTTTAGCATCAAATTCCCTCTTTGTGTTTACGTGTTGAGCTGCTGTGGTAGTATAAAAAAAAAAAAAAAAAGGGTCTTTGGCACTAACAAGTTTAACGTTGAAAGATATCCACTTGATTTGACTAATTTGGACGCTTCATATTAGCTTCAGATAAACCCATTTTTGCACATAAGGAGGCTTGTGGATTTTGGCCTCTATCACTTACATTGAAAGTGCATTTGAAGGGGATATATCAATGGCCAGTATGAACAGGAGGAATGATTAAAGCAAGAAAAACACATGTCAGTGTTCATTGGGGCACCAGACCACTGTTTTAAGACAGACTTGAAAAAATGTGAATCCGTCCTTTAATGCACAGTTTAAAAGTAATAGCCTATATGGCAAAAAATCCAATGTATTTATGATACTAACCCAGATTAATAACCTTCAACATGGTGAAAAACTTGTCCTCAAAGTCCAGGTTCTGTGCAGGAGCTTTGGAGCAGTGATATTTTATAAAAGGGAAGCAGCCTGTTCTCAGTATTTGGTAGTTGGAGCCCTGAACTGTCCAGTTAAAGTTGGACAGTCCAAACTGGTCATTGTGGACGGCAGAGTAACGAACACAGAAGGAGGTCCACGGCGGGAGACGACGCTGCAGCAGGTGACAGGTGAGCACCTCTGAGGCAGCGGGAAGCGGGACTGTCCTGCCAAATGTGCTCGGAAACAGGGCGACCTTTACAAACGTGCGGTGTATCTTTCTCAAAAGTTCCTTCATGACTTGTTCAACAGAAAAAAGCAGGTAGCAAGGTATTTTTTTTAAATCACCTGAGCTGCATGCAAATTAATGGCCATAAATGAGATGTACAGACAGTTTAAAATCAGCAAAACATGTTATAGCTTCGTCCTTCAAAGCAGTGCAAAGTGCTGCTTGGTGCAAGTTTACATTAGCAACTAACGTGTAGCTCAGCTGATGTTAGCAAACAGTCCGGTTCGTGAGCTTTAATTTACACCCTGCTGAACATATTATGCTTACACATGTCCGGATACACACGTTTAACACATCCAAGTGATCTTATCCAGCTACAGTACAAGACCTGTAAGAGGAGCAGGTGTCCATTCATGTAAGCTCTAATGTGCTGTAGCGTTTACAGCTCTGACCTGGTGCTCCTGCTATAGTCGTCCGGTTGGAAACGCAGCGCTGCGAAACTGTTCCTCTTCAACAATATTAGTTCTGCATCAGATAGCAGTTTACTCAAACCAGAACCTATAAAACAACAAAAGTGAAAATCTAAATTAGCCTCCTTCGTTTCTTTTTTTTTTTTTTTTTTTAGAAATTATTTTATTGTTATAATTGTATATATTATATTATTATTTTAGTCCAGAATTCAACAAAATGACATGCTACATGCTGAGGTGACACAGCATTTGCTCACCTTTTTTATAGCTCTGAGGACATGGACATAGAATAAACATCTGCTACAAATAAACATCTGTCAACCTCTATCACCACTGACTCAAGTGGAGGTGTTTTTGTCACCAGCTATCGTTCATCGACTACGACAAAGCAAATCAACTTACAGCAAGTGTTGAGTTTTTTCAAATCAAGGTGTGTTGGTCTGCTGCTGATCAGCATCATGGACAGCTGCAGCCCAATATCTGCACCAAACCTTCTTCATATCAGCAAATAACAAGTTATCAGGCTAGTATGCAAACATACATACAGTAGAAAGATTAGTAATGTCATAGCAACTGTTCAAACCAGTCAAGGTTTATTTACAGGATATATAGACACTTGTCTAATACCTTAAGGGTGGCGTTTGAATACAAATGTGACTGATCTGAAAATAAATTACAGATTTTAGTTCCCCAGACATTTACAAATCACAGCTTTAAATCACTAAACAAATATACATGGATATGAAAAATAAGACACAACACTCAATCATTACCCTGAGAAATGCTACATTAAGTCATGTCTGTTTCTCTGGATGTAGAGAAGCTCAGCAGGAAGCAGTGAAATTCAGGCCAACTGAACTCTACTATTTCATTGGGCCCTATATGAAATAATAAAATCCAACAAGCACATCCTTGCTGCAAATGTTATACTATACATGCATATTTATTATAAAATGTAAATTTACATTCTTTGCAATAGTGCCTCATATGTGCTACTGAATATGAATCAAGGAATCAGAAAACTATTACAAATCACAGTGACTAGTGATTATGAATAAGCAAAAACACTAGCAAGTTAGCATTGTTTTTACTGCATTTTCAAAAACAAAAATACTGTATTTCTGAAAACAGTTTTATTATATTTCACAATATGCACTATGATGGGGAAATAAATATTGTCAACTTACAGAAGACATCCTTTGAAAATCCGATTACAACCAGCATCAATCACTTTCTCATCAACTGCTGAAAGTAATATATGGCCACAGGTTCGCAGCAGCAATGCATCATGTCTTGTAACACTGAACAATATATTCAATATACTTATACTCATCTATCTATATGTCTTGGCCCGAAATCAACATGCATAGAATACTACACATTATATGTACATTTCTGTCACACTTGTAGTAGTTTAAGCCTTGATAATCTGCAACTTTCAACACATAAAACTGCTTTGTATGATGTGAATGCATGAGTACTTCATAAAGTCTTGAATGAGGCCTACTGATTCTCTGGTGAAATTACCAAGCGCATAGTTTAAGGTATGTGTTCAAATGTTCAAATAGATCACAAAACTATTCATCATAAAGGTTCTTGACAGACTAATAATGTTTTTGAGGACTTTATTTAGCCAGTTATGTTTAATCAACTTTGATCCATCTCCAGGGTTCAAGACTCACTGTGTAATTTGAAATGAAAGCTGGCAAAGACATAATGACTGAACTTGGCAAGAGTAAGGTAAGTGTATCAGTGAATCAGCTGTCTAAGCAGCAGCTTTATCCTTCACTGCTCGCAGCTTGTTCTGAACAGTCATCTGCAGTACATCTTCAATGTCCTTGATCAGCTCCTCCAAGAAGCAAAAGAAAAATGTTTTGAAATCATCACCCATTATTACTCATGATCTTTCATTTTTATATATATTTTTGTCATTATTATATTTTCTTACTTAACTGGACTTTAGCAAAAACATTCTGACTGACAGCTAGCTGACAGTGATTCTGAATATGCAAGTTTCATGGTATAGATGAGGAGAGATCGTTAAGTCATTAACATGGTACCTTGAAATTGGTTTCTCCTTGCATTTTAGAGGATGATATTTCCTGATGAATGACTGACAGATTCTGAGCAAAGGTCACAAGGGCTCCCCTGAGATCTTCTGAGACTGTTCTATTAATGACACCACAAACAAACGAGTTTACTAATGACCCCCATGTTGCCAGCTAAGACACAATCACCTTGTTCATCTGATGGTTGTGGTTAAATGAAACTTTCAGCAGGCAACAACCTCAGTCTTTAGGGGGATGAGCGCAGCTTGATTTAACTGTTACAGCACTGTGCAAGCTAAAGGATTTGTGTGATAAATATGTTAAATAACCCTCTGCTTAACAAGTTCTCGACTTTATAACAACATTTACAAAGCCAGAGGTGGCATCTTAATCCTCTAGAAGAATTGTCTCTTCTCTTTAAAGAACTCTTCATCCACCTAATCCTCTGTTGTTTTTTCCATGTCCACTCTCAGAGAGAGCGAGGTAAAGCGAACAAAATTCTCTCTCCTGTGGGTGAATCGTAAATTTAACAATAAAAGTACGTTTATTAATATGACAGAATAAGAAATACTTACATCATTCCAATACTGCATCGCTCGCTGCTGTCATAAAGAGCAAAGACTGTTCCTTGCTTCCTCTGCAATTTAAAAGTCACAGACAAACTGTCAAAGACGAGCTCCATCATCACATCGTGCAGATTAAATCAATGATATACTATGCTGTAAAAATGATCTTATAGGATTTTATAAAGGCAAACAGGTTTTACCTTTTTATTAAATCCTATGCCATGAGCCTTGCACATCTTGAAGAACACATTATGATACAACATGGAAAGGTTGGAGTGAAACAAGTGGTTCCCAATAACTGCATAATGATTAACCACAGGAGGCTGTAAAAAATAAGCAATAAAATCATAAATAAAAGTAATTTCTCTTAATTGTATCATTTTATGTTATCTTATATTTAGGGCTCAAGTATTAGGTGGTGTCACGGTGTATTTAGTGGTAAAATGGCCCGAGTAGAGAGGGCTGAACCCCATACACATGTCCTTAGGGTCACTGTTTGAGTTTGGGGAGTGTGTGTGATTAGTGATCATGATGACACATGTGGTAAACTGTTGGGCCTTTCTTAATTAACTGCGGGGAGGAACAATTAATGTTTAGAAGACATGCCAAACACAAGATGAGCTTAATTGTACGATGTCAATCAAAGAAACTACAGTTTTGGGACTGCAAGTGTTTGTATTCAGTTTGAGATAAAAGTGCTACTCAATGCACAATACATATCACCATAATAGAGGGATTCTGAGCATGTGTCATAAGTAACACTAGAGAAGTTGATTACTTAAAAGTGGCAGGGCTCAACAGGATAAAAATGTTCCTGGTTCTCAAGCACCTTTGGGAGGCAAAAAGCGCAGGCTAAGCTCCTGTGAGCACAGGAGATAGCCCATAACTCGCTGTGATGGCTGTGTGTTTGCAGTTGTCAAACGCAGGACCCTCACACAACAATAAAAGTGTCCAACAGGGATTTAATTGTGTTTGTAATATGCAGGCCTCTAATGATGGCCACTGCTAAAGCCATTAACCACTGTGGTAGCTCAACTGCTGAACTGAAGCACCAGGCCACCAACTAGATGAATGTTTGATAAAATAATACAAGTCGCAGATTAACAAGCGTAAACTCAGGCATAATGCTAATAAAAGAACTCTATTGTTTAAGGCCTGGCACCAGGTTGATGAGGTGTTCAAGCATGCATACACATGCATAATGAAAACGGTATGAATTATTAATGTGTTGATTATTTAGGCTCATCTATCAAAATGATAATGAATTCAGCACCTAAACACCAATTGAGCCCAGTGCGTAATTACAGTATTTAGTTGTATTTAACAAAAATGAAGAGCAAAACATTGATCTATCTTTGTGATTACTGTAGCGGAGTAATAATATCCCTTAAAGCCTCTGCTTGCTTTCTGTGTGGTGGTTTCTTTCTTCTTGAGGGAAAAAAATAAACAACATAATTCAGGGGAAAAAAACAATCTAAAAATATTCAACTTCAAAAAAAAAAGCATTTAAAATTTACCTTCTCATGTTTAAGAAAAAAATAATTCTATCAAAACTGCCATTATAAGCAGATATAAAATTGTACTTTGGCTGCAGTCTGGTGTTCACAGGATTTTTCTCTGACTGGCACTGGCACTTCCAAACAGCCTGTGCGGCAATTCAGTGTTCCTCCAGTCATCATCAGAAGCATCTGGGTCATGGCCAGCTGGTTACTGTATGTGAGGTCCAGATCAATAGCCCACACCTGCAAACAAGACATCATAAACTCGAGGTCACAATGGAGAAAAACATACACTCCAAATGTAATAATTCCAATGTAAACACAAAAAATGGAACATCAAAGTATTTCACCCACCAATCCTTATAAAGAAAAGGGTCAGTACCTTTTAGTTCTTACAAATGTTATCCATGTTGAGAGGCAGAGGAAAAGGAAAACATGGTTAATGGTGTGTGTGCGGCACAGATTTGGGTTAATTCAGATGTAGAATGACACGTACACAAAGTAGATCCTTCCCGGCGTATTTGGAGTCAGTCTGCCCTGGGCTAGTTTGTTCGGCTCAGGTCTGACGAGAAGCTAAGTTCAGATATGTATGGTAAATGGCATCATTATAAGTATATTAAGGGGTCAGGTATGGTCGTAGCCTTCTGCTTAAACAGGGCTAATTTTCCCAATAATAACCTAATAGCTATGCCCTTTCTTCAAAAGTGGCAAATAAATCACCAGTGAAGGAGTTGTTAATAACTAAGTGGCAGTCGGCTGCCTCCTTTTGCTGTTCCTATTTGTCAAAGTAAACGCTCCTGCCACTGAATGCAAATCGCTGCCTGTCTGAACCCTGCAGTCTCTGTAACATGACCACTTTATCTCCACTAGTACATGGATATCTAACCATTTACAGTCTCCTATATATTTTATTTAGCATTAAAATCAAATATATTGTGGATCACATAATGAAGAACATATCAGCTTGAGGCTACACTTACTGATTCATAGACAATAAATGTTCATATTGTGTTACCATTTTAGTTTAAAGTGATTTAAAAGCACAGTTAAGATCGTAACTTTAAAACATAATGTATACATTTTAAAGGAGCTGTCATGCAAAAAAACATAACAATTGAAAAAAATCACAAGAGCCACTTGAAAAAATGCTAAAAAAATAAAATGATAAAACATTATATTGTAAAAAATCAAATACTGGATATTTCAACATGTAACCTAATTTGTATGCCAGTAGTTATGAATTGCACTGCAGTGTCGGTTGTAGTCAGTACTCTGGAACAGTTTTTCATATGACAATGAATGAAAAATCATTGCTTATGATTGTTCATTGTGTGATAAAATAAACTTTAAAATACACCTCAACTTTAGCATAAAAATGAATAAAAAATAAAATAAAAAACACACTATATTACAGGGACATAAATGAGGGTCTACACATATAAAGTGTTGTAAAAAGTACACATTAAAACTACAAACAATTGTAAGCTGTGTACAGTCATGCACTGTATTCAGTCACCTTTACTGTCGGAGCAACAGACGCTACCAGTCTCTATGCATCAGGTTGATACCTGGGCCTGAGAGATGGACACACTCCACCGAGCCATTCACTCTACTCACTAAAAATCATACTCCACTGTCCCATTGTTGCTCTTAACAAAACTGTAGGAAATGTAAGCCTGGATTGTACCTGTTTTCTATTGCCTTGCATTTTCATTAAAAACCTTGATGCTGCAGCTGGGGCCCCGCCGTTCCACAATGTGAGGGAAGACTGCAAGGGCAAACATATGTGACCCACTTCTTCCCATCAACTAAAGTAGGCAGCTTTTAGCAACAGGTTTGAATCTAAATTGATGTTTAAATCCAGACAGGTTTGCCCATGTGGCTCTCCTCTGTGTGTGTGTGAGGGGGGGGGGGATGGTTAAGTCTGTCTTTAATGTTCCTGCATTTATTGAAGCACATATTGTTCATGGTCTACTCTTAATTATGCTGTCAGTGAATCCCATTCAATACCGGGTCAACATTTAAACTGAAAATTAATTGTAAGGCTGTCATTATATCATTCTGAACACTTAAGGAAAAGAGCACCTTCTGTCCCTGTGATAGATTTATGAAATGGTACATTTCTTATACAAGTGTCACAGCTTTATCACTGGAATCACAATTTAGTTTGACTATAATCAAATCAACTTAAAATCCTGAAATGTAACAAATACTATATCTGACTCCACAGTGAATATAGAGACTGTTATGCTGACAAAATAATGCTGCTAGATGGATTTTTAAATCTTAAAGGAAACATCAATAATATTGCACTAAAATAAAAAAAGAATTTAAATGCAAAATGTTTAAAGTTTTAAGACACAAGTTACATTGTTTTAATGCTTGTGTGGTCATAGTGTGTGTTAATACCTAATCCATAAGATACTACCCTCTAGTGGCAAGTAAGCCCTTAGCTACTGTTTTACTCCACTTTCTTTTTGGCCAGCCCTATAAACACAAATGTCTGTCCGTCACTGAGTCACTCACTGACTCACTGACTGAGTGATGATGTTACACCGTAACCGGCTGTCCCAAGTCAGCCAAAGGCTGCCGAAGCCTGGGACAGCCAAGTATCCCAGAATGCATTTCGCACCAACAAGCAGTGATGGTGGAGATTTTGAGCCAGGCCAAAAGCTGTTGTAATTTTCACTGTAGGACTGTTAATATGTCACTTTATTAAGTTTCAGTATTTTTTCCAGGAGAGAAAGTAACCATTTAGATTACCAATATACAGTCAGTTTATCCAAATAACGCCTATTTGGAAATTTGCTGCAACGAGGTGTGAGGAACCACTGGCCAGTCATCTCAGTTGCTAGCAGTCCGACTCCTGAGATGATTGGCCAGTCAGTGTCCGTCGTCATCTGGGGAGAACATGATCCAATCAACTGATCTGTGCAGCTCTTTGGTAATTTACTACTGGCTCTAATTTCTCCATATCATTTTGATATATGATATAATTCCTTTTGGAAGATGAATGTTGGTCTCATAGATGAAATCTAACAATTGTAGCTGCCACATTAGTTTGTCTGAATGTAAAGTGAAGCTTCATATTTTTACTGGACAAAAACAACAGCGCTGCCTCTGGCACTCTATATGTACAGATGTCACCACATTTCAATAAATATAAATGTATTAAAATGAACAGATCAGTCTATATTAAATTTCATTTTATTTTATTAAGCTACATAACAGTTTGGATTTTTAGTATAGCTACATTACAGACTGAATAACATAATTTACTGCATCTCTCTGTCAATGAGGTATTTTTTTTGTGAGGAAAAAAAAGTGTTAGTGGAGCTTTGAGTTGAGATTATTTTGTCACAGACTTCTGGGCTCCCCACGTGTTGCCACTTCCTGTATCCTCTGCGTTTTAAATTAAAAGCCCTATAGCATTTCATACATGGTCCAGCCATATACTAGGTTTTAACCTAGTCTTGTTTTCATTAGGAATCCCAATGAATAACAAATGAAGCATCAACAGTGACGGGAAAAAACAAATGGAAGAGTTTTACTAAAAGTCCACCATAAAGAGGTAGGTGACAAATGATGTATTGAAATCTGATGGATTTTTAATGAGAGAAAAAAGAAGTGTCCTTCTTCATACCCTTTTGCAAAACTGTAAAGCTTCAGTGTGTTCTCCACTGTTTTGAAGGTTTAGATTTTTATAGGCCACATTATAAACAAAGCATTTCATTTTACAGCTCTGGATCAATACACAGTCAATGCGTCCACATGTTAGGAGCAGAGGTTAAACCATCATAAACCAGTCCATTTCCAATATCATAAATCAAGAAGGTTTCAACAAAACTTAATCCTGACAAATGAGATAAGGTTTCAGTGGTGCCTTACTCTAATAACGGGAACATTTTCAGGAGACCACTGCAGGTAACCAGCTAGGGGTTAAACACTGACAGGGCATCTCAGTGAAGCTGCCAAATCACTTTAGAGTGACCTATTGTCTGAAAGATAGGTGCCTCTGAATTTCGCAGCGTTTTAAGGTTAAAGGGCAAGACTTAAATGATGGAATCAGTGTATTGACACAATAAGACCTGACAGTTTATTAGATGGCCTTGTGACACATTTGGTCCCTGTGCCTACTGTTTGCCTTTCCTGTATTCCTGATCCCAGGGGAGCAGTAGGGGAGGCACCTATCTGCTCATATGGATCACTGATCCAGCCTAAAATTGATCTGGTTCACCAATATGGTGAAATGGAGCACTTTGACACCAAGTGTTGCAACACCCCAAACCATATCTATCATTTTAGCGTGAGTTAAGGTTTCCTTCAACTCCTGCTGTGTCTCACCTTCTGCTCCATGGTGCTGTGGTTCAGAAAGGTAGCCAGGTCCACGGAGACATAGCCTACGATAAGGCGCTGCAGACAGGCCTGGCCCACACGCATACAGATGGGGCGCAAGGTCTCAGGGCATACAGAGGTCTGAGGGACAGTGGAGCCTATAGCTTCCATTTGACAGGAGCCGTGGAGCTGGTCGCCACAGGACAGCATGGTCACCTCACCCCCAGGCTCCAGCAGCAGATCTACTGTCAGACAGGTGACACTGTCTGAGGGGGGGAAGGCCTCCACCACACCGCCTAGACACACAGCGAGAGCAGAACAACAGTACAAACCATCAGTACTTGAAACTCTCAGAGCAACTGTTTAATAACCAACAAGAGTAAAATAAAAGTTATGTAAATTGTCAGTTAACATAGGCAACATCTGGAAACTAAGAGTGACATTAGAAATGACTGTTAGCATATTCCAAATGGCTGCATTTGCAGGTGAATAGCATTCAGTAGTGCCTGACAATAGGAATCTGACCTTGCCTGAGGAAGGTCTTCAGGAAGCAGGCCCAGTTGGAATAGCAAGAGGTTTTAGCAGGCCGGGCATAACTCGCCAGCCACTCTGGGATCTCATGTAAATATCTGAGCAGTACAGTCTCCTGCAGAAAAAAAGTTAATCGGTATACATCAGGGATCTACTGGAAGTGAACTGTATCTGAGGACATTATGTATGTTTGTTCATTCAGACACAAGATAACAACTCTTGGCTACTTTATTTTCTCCCATTATCGTAGCTCTCTGGGTGTCGACTGCATTATTGGAAATGCCCTTGTGTTATCCGGATGGCTCCAGTGACTGCTTGTTATCCTTGGGACCTTTGGTGGCTGCTTCAATTTCTGTGTGAGTGTCTGATGGATACTGCAGGAGGGTCTATCTGTGAGTGACAGCCTATTATCAGAAGGCCTCAGGAGTCTAATGGCTTTAACTCGCAGCCACAGAGACAGCACCTGCCCTCAATAACAACTCTCTCCACTGGGCAGCTGATGAATACCTAAGCTAACCCCATCTATCTGGGGATCAATCAGGGCTTGACTGGGATCAATATCGCTCTTGTTTCTGTAACTAGTAGATGCCATAATGGTTTTACCACTTAATTACACTGTTAATTTCTAACTTTTGTTTTAGATGTCTCTTAAACAATTTGGCAACTCAAGTAAATTCCTTCCTCTGACAATGCGGGATGTCGTTAAACTAACAATAGCTCCATCAAACATTTAGATGTCATTTTGGCTGTATTATAAAATTACAATTGAATGCTTATGTTAATTTAATAAATAGTCCTAGTCCTGATTCTTCTTTTAATTCAATTCTCTATGTAATAATATCTGTGCATGACTATAGTATTAAACAGGAACCTACCACCTTTTTAAACCAGTCATAAAAGGTACTAAATTCTGAATGGAAATAATGTCTTCTTTGTTCTTTCACCGCTCTATCTAGAGCGTTACTTTGTTTTGAGTATATGCTGTCTAGCTTCACTGGAGACGGAACTGGATATTATGCTGTTGATATTCCAGTCATGTAACAGCCATCATCATATTCAAGTACTGTAAGAGGCGAGGTCAAATGCTACACAGTGATTCCCCCTATACAAACCATAAAGCACACAATGGTGCGGCAAAAAGTGTAAGGGAACGGTTGTCATTTTCAACGGAAGAGCAAGCTCACCCCAGGACTTTGCCTATGCAGTGCACAGAAACAGCAGGACAGGAAGGAAAGAAAGAGAGGTATTTTGCAATAAATTATTTGGACTTAAACTGCGTACAGTACCCTGTGATAGGATTCAGGCTTTGCTTGGTGTCCACATAAAACCAAGCAATCTGGTCATAAATAAAACAGATGTTGCCCTGTCTCCTTGATTGCCATTTCATTTCTCCATTACATAGTGAAACAACTGAGAAACTACAGTAAGTCTTGCAAACAGAATATAGGGGATAATCTGATTACTAGTCACACATTTTGTATGTATGTTCATCTTCTGTAACACTGTCCCATCTACTACGGCCCATGACTAATTTTATGTGTTATTTCAAATAAAACAAACAGTACGAGGTACTCTACCTCTAACTACCATCATTTCTCATCCCTGCAGAGAGCACTCATGACCTTCAGCAAAATAAAAAGGAAACGGAAAACAAACACTTATCAAATGTGGACCACAGAAAATGTTTTAACATCTTATTAAGGTGAATTTAGGTTAATCATGTTAATGCAGAACATTAAATATTAAAACTCCTCCATGCAGACTGCACAATATTTAGCCAGAAAACATCTGTATAAAATGTCCCTCTACCTCTTCAGAGGTAGTGATTATCAAACGACCCATTTACTTGACAAACTTAACCTAAATAAGGTGTTGCTCAAGATCTGTTTGTACACAGCATGACAAAAAGAAATACTCCATCTGTTGACGCTATTAGGTGTAATTTTTACCCTCTTGTGCCTAATGATCCATATGCAAGCTGTGTGAGCACTTAAGTGTGTGTATGGCCCCCTTCAGGCATTGCATGGGTGCAGATCTACATGTCTTTAACCTCTCTCTGTGTAAATGCTCAAAGAGGCCCGGGGGCTTTCTGCAGGGTGAAACATTGTGCTGGAGGCTGTGGGCCTCACAATATTTAGAAAAATCTGCGGAAGCTGCTATAGTTTGGATGGGATCCCTCCTCCTCCTCCCTGTTGTACCCTTTTAGGCTTTCTTTTGCATAGCCAGAAGGGATCTGATTGTTTTTATTATTCTGAAAGACCACATGGTATTCTTATGAGTCAGGCTTCCTCATGCTGAGCCGCTCAGAACAAGCAATAATTAAAAAAATATGCACGCAGTCTGTGTGGGCTAAGGCCAAGCATACCGTCTAATCCTCTCTGTACTTTTATAGTGATTATCGAGGGTATGGGACATTCCACTGATATTTGTATAATATGCAGTTTAATTATCACTTATTAGTTTTTGGTCAACAATGATCTTGGTGAAAAACTGTTATGAATTAATATTTAAAATGCTTCATTCAATAATTTGTATTTCATTAATAATGAATTAAATTGCTACTATTTTCATAAACATGGCTTTAAACATGTATTAACTGTATTCTTAAACACTTGAAAATACTCATAATTGTGAGTATGTGTGCTATTCACTAACTGTCACTGCTATTGCAATTAGGTTGACTTCTTTTTGGCTACGCTAATGAGTGTCATATCTCAAAATACACTGCAATGTTTAAACATCCATCTGCAGTTTCTGCTGTGAAGAGAAGATAGCAAGGAGATAAACTCATATAAAATATTCATGTTTGAGTATAATCAACAACGTAGCTGTGTAATCTTTCAGCATATAGAGCCAAATTGCTATCGTCAATATAAACTAGTATAACACCAGAAGGACGATGTAATGCATTTAAGTGGTTAATATATTTTAGGGGAAAACAATGTCATAACAAATAAAAAAAATAAAAAAACATGCAATGAGGGGCACAGGATGTGGGCTTTGCTTTGATTAAAAGAGCAAGGTGTAGAATAAAGGCCAGTTAAAGTGTTGTGTCCATATGGCCCAGAAGCCCTGAGGCTGTCGGCCTACACTGGGGGCCTCGGCACTCTTCCCTCTCCATGGGACCCCAGCTGGTGAAACAAACCCCATTTACTTTCCTGTGCTGCCTCAGCCACCATTATGGACCTTGGCTGTGGCTCAGTCACTCTGCCATAATTAACAGCACCAATGCCACAACAATTACAGCCCTGCACCGCAAATACACTATGAATCAAAGAACGAGCTAATGGGAACAAAACAGAGTGAGCCATAAGAAGCTTGAGATGACTGCTGTTCTTTCGAATGGAATAAAAAGTAAAATCGTTGTGCTCCAAGCCCACAATCATTAGCCTGTAATTAGTTTACACAAAGCTCCCAGTTAAATGGCAAAATGCGGTAATTAACACATGACAGAAAATCAAAGGCTACTTTGTAAGCATATGAGAAATAAGAGCCAGAGGCTCAGAAGCTGTGTACAGATTGTCACTGTACTAAATGAATGGTTTACCAATAATTAAATACATTTTATTTGTTTGAATAGGTTTGAGATTAAATCAGAATTTGTTTTTTTTTTTAGAAGAAAGTAAATGCTGATACAATTTCTACAATAATTGCAACATCACACTTTCAACTCTACACAAGTATTTGTACTTTAAGGTTTTCTTTACAAATGGTTAAGAAACATCTAATAGGCAGAGTGTTGAAGAACAGAGACAGAAAACTAGAAAATGCAGATCAGAGCATCAGCAGTGGCTGCAATTAAGGATTAAATTGTTTTTTTGATTAATTGTTTGGTGTCATTTGTATTTCTACTTTGCATTGCATTTCTATTTCTTCTGTCTACTTTGAAGACATTTGTAATTTGTAATACAGGTGAAGCTAGCTGTAATTCAGCGTAAACACATGTAAAGAGAAAGAGATGGTCTGTTAACTAGAATGTCTGTACTGTGATTTACTCGTCACTACAAAGGTGAGTAAAGAGATAAATACCATTAGTTTTTTTCCTCCCCAACACAGCGACACCAGTTGATGTGCCTAAGAGAATGGATAACGGCTGTGTGTATAAACAGATATTTTATGTATTGATTTAATGTTCTGTGGCTCTGGGGATGATGCTCAAAATACTGTACTACAGGGATCAACGCTGTGACTGTTACATTAAGACACCCTACTCCAAGCTAAATGATGTCTCTCTGACCCCACTGTGACCTCCAGTATGCTCTGGTGAGTGAATCCCACCCTTTTTTTAAGCTGTCTCGTCTCACTGAGGAGCACAATCTCCATTTTAATATCTCGCTGTTACTGTAATGTTACCTATTAAGTATCTAGTTGTTACTATGTTCACTTTAAATGGCTGATTCCTCATTGGTATGGGTGTAATAATAATAGCAATAAACTTTATTTGTATAGCACTTTTCTAAAATCAGTGCTTTGGAGGGAGCAATAAAAATGAAGTATAATAGTAAAAAATATCAATTTAGGGAGAAGTAATAAGGGAAATAAATAAAATATACAGAAATAAAAACAAAAACCTAAAATTCAAGCAAATTCAATAACATTCTGCAGAAAAGTGTGTAAAATGTGCTTTAAGAAGTGGTCCTATAGTTTATGACTGTGAAGAAATGATGTAATCCTGTAAGTCATATCTTTACCTGAATCCATTTTGTGTTCCATAGCTTAGGGCCATAACGATGGTATTCCTGCAGGGCCCAGTTATAGCAGCTAAGATGGCATATATCACAGTAAGCTGTGCCACGGCCACCGTGCTCAGAATCCATCTTGAAGAGCCAGCGCTGCACATCAATGTTTTGAGTCATAAGCTCAGCCAGTGTTTCATGAAGCTAAACCAAAAGAGAGACATGTGAATTTGACACAAAATAATATACAGAATTACAAGTAAAAGTTACTGTAAAAATGAAAATGTGATCGAAGGACCTAATGCGGTAACGTAGACTGTTTATTCATTTCTGTTTTTGATCTCTGACCTGGTTTAGCGAGTAGATATCTCCTTGACCAGGGGGTACATCAACCTCTGCCTCAGTGAAGATCCTCCTTCCTCCAGATTTGGTGCTGTAGAGCTGTGCAATAGCCGGCTCCGGGCCCAGGATTGGCACCCCCAGCTCATCAGCCACTGCCAAGTCATCCACATGGGCCGCTCCGCCCACAATATAGGCCTGCTTCCCCTGGATCAGGTATTTGATGCGCTTCAGGGTGCGTGGACTGTACTTTAGCAGTGTGGACAGGCACATGTTATGAGTCTGGAAGACAAGAGGGAGAAAGATTAGCGCTAGAGCTAAGAGTTCTCCGTGTCTCTTCCAAGGGTTGTTTCTTGACCTGATTTATCACTGTGTACACACAACAGATCTATTATTGTAATAGCCAGCAGGGTTTTGACCTCTCCTGTATTCCAGCAGGTTGAATTGATAAAAGCTGCCTGTGGGAGACCTCCCTTATCCTTCACATCTTTAATGTGTTGCTAGCAATGAGCTCCTTGGGAATACAACTAATTACTTCACATCTGTATTTATTTGATCCACAAGGAATTATCCCTTCTGTCACTGGCAGAATGCGCTGCCAGCCATGGGTAGCAGTGATTCATCTCAGCAACACGTCTGGCACAGTTTAACAACAAAACAGCAGGAAAATCAATAGAAAGAAATGAAGAAGACCATGTCACCGTGCACATTCAATCTAATGCAAAAGGATGTAAAAAGATGGATAGAATGGCTGGATGTGAAAGGTTAATGCAGCAACACCCACATTTTTATCAAATTGAGGTAATCAAAATTTCTAAAAATGCAGCAGTTAGGTGGAATGAACAGTTAATTAAACCAGCTAATATGGAATTTAATTTTTACTGAACACCAGCTAGAAACTATTAAATATATTTTAATTAAGTATAACAATGTAGCTCTGCTGTGTTTATCTCAAACTAACACAGATGTTTAATTTCAAAAGTAGTAAAAGGGAATAACAAATATTAAACAAAGAGTAGCTCTCACAGGGCAACTATATGGTAACAATCTCCTCTAGTACCCTCTAGAGGAGAATTAACAAACTACAGATGCTTGGAGCACAATCCAGTCAGTTTCTCAACAGTAGTTTCTATAATCCAAGTCAAATTTATACACAAAAATTCACATTTGTACGCAAAATGTAAATATAGTTGACCTCACCGGGAAATAATCTACAGCCTCAGGAGTGAGGATGATAAAGCGTCTCATGAAGGCCTGAGTGGCCCTGGTTTCAGCCCCTTCTGTGGCTCCATCACACTTCAGGAGACTGGTGTAATAGTGTAAGACATCCTCCCCCAGATGCTGCGGACATACGTAGATCACGTCCACATTTTGATCTAAAAACATACAGAGTGGGCATCACAAACAATGTGTTTACAGTAGGAAGTTAGTGTGTGTACAAAGTGATGAGATTATGAAAAAAGCTCCTACCTCTTATATCACAGAGTCGGCCTATTTGGATGTTCTGTAGGACGTCCAATCCCTTCATGCTCAGTCGCTGGCTCTGAGAGTATCCTGTCAGAACGAGGTCACAAAATCTTTCAAATAGAGATCTTCTCTAATTGGCTTTATTCAAAATCTGTGGCTCGGTACAACTACCTTCCTTTGTGTTCACTACCAGGCTTGGAGGTGGGGTATTTAAGTCTAATCACACAGTAGTGCAATCCGATGATTAATTTAGCTTAATAACTAGCAGGTGCAGTGTCTGTCGTGTGCTGGGAGTCCTGTTGCACCGTGTCCAGCCACCACTGAGCTACATCCAGTGATACCTCCAGGATTTCACTCTATGTCTGTCTGGATTTCTGCCTGAGAGAGAATCCTCAACTGAATCAAGGTAATTAAATGATTGGATTCATGCTAATTAACAACAATGGGGTTCAACTTTCTAATTATCCTTGCTCACACAGCACTCTCTGTAGCCACCCCAAGTGCAAATAAAGCATTCCATCTGCTAGTAATTAGGCTTAATAATTTTAGACAATCGCTCAATGATTTACAATGCACATGCCTGATTACAGTCTAAATGTGAGTGCCATGGTGAAATTAGAACAAGAACGGATCATAGCTTGCACTCTACGTCTAGTGCAAAAACACAGCAGCCTCTTCTGCTTGTGTTTTTTTTTTTTTTGTACAGCAATAAAATAAGACCTTTGTGCCTCTTGCAAATATTCAACATAATGGCTTTTCATTTGCTTAATCTGCAAATTAAATGGCGATTGAGACAAAATTGTTCAGTTCCCTGGCATGGGGACTGTCATCATCCTGTGAGTGCTTTCCTGCAGAGAGTCATTTGAACGAGACAGAGTGCCTCCACCAGGGCCACAGACTGGGACAGCGGAGTGGTGAGACAGGGGATGACTGCTGCCAGATCAGATATGTGTGTGTGTGTGTGTGTGTGTGTGTGTGTGTGTGTGTGTGTGTGTGTGTGTGTGCAGCAGGCAGAGAAAGCTACCTAATGAAGGGATGTGGATAATGGTCCTCTTGGAGGACTGGATGTGTTTCCAGTTGGCTGCCAGATGCTGGGGATGGAGAAAAGGAGTTATCAGAGAGGGACTGCCTGAGTGTATACACACACACACATGCACACACACACACGCACACACACACACACACACACACACACACACACACACACACACACACACACACACACACACACAGAAATCATCACATCACTGCATAGCTAAAACACATCAAGCCAACCTCTCTCTGGGCTAACAGAAGCAAACCAAGCATAAAATACCACCTTAATTAAATTAAGCGTTTACTTTAGAAACATCTTCTCGCAATTAATTCAATCAGCAAGGTACATGATGCTACTGCCAGGGGAAGATTAGCAGGCTTAATTAACAGGGTATGAATGTTTAAAGAGTGAGAACATACATTTAGTGCATGTATACACACACACAGTGATGTTAAAACTAAATGAACTTGTAGGCACTAATTAATAAAATGTCAGTGCTCTAAAAGATATTCAACCCAGATGACAGCACAGACCTGACATCTATGCTGAATGGGGGGAAAAAAATCACACCACTTTATGCATCTAGGAAAATTACGCTGTCACACTACTCTCTTGAAGAGCTAAACAGAAACAAAATTTTATCTTGAGATGAAGAAGAATGTCCAGCTGGGGCAGAAAGAAATTAAATATATTTAGAGATTTGATTCTTATTCTTGAGATAGTGAACATAAAAGTTTAATACCCTAAATCTAAAATTTAATTTGCATTAAATTAAATCACTTTTGGTATATTCAAAATTTCATAAACACCCCACTCCAACCCTACATGCAGCCCCGTATGTCCCACTCAACTAAAAATCATACACGTGTATTATATTAAACTAAATTTAAATATTAAAACTCTCTATAATACTTACAGCATGTTATGATATAATTGGCTACTGCCAGATACCCCCTTTCCAGCCTTGATCCCTAACCCTCATTATCACTGTTTCTCCCTTTGTCTTCTTTTGCTATCGATGCGGCTGTGGTTTTACTTTGTTCATCTGTCTCTATCCTTCTTTCTGCTGTTCTCAACTGTTAATCTGTCTCACTTTTCTCCCCTGTTTTCCTGATTATATATTTCATAGTTTCTCTCCCTGTTCATCTTACTCCTCTGATTTTTTCATGTTTATCTGGCTCTGTGCTTTCTTCTGTTGTTCTATTCTGTTCATCTGTCTCACTGCTTCTCTCTACTGTTGGTCTCCTGTGAAAATCGGAAGTTTGAGACTAAATGAGAAACAGAACCTAATAATAACAAGTGTAAATGTGGACACAGAATTTTTTTTAGCCTGAACAATATTTTTAAACATGAATCTTCTTAAATATAGAGTCAAAAAGGTTTTTTTGTTGTTGTTTTTTTTATCACACAAGCACAAAGTAACATTAAAAGATTATGTGGATAACTTCATTTGGATGAACACTTGGATGGAACTATGTAGATCCAAATTTAGGATTTGGTTTATTTAATTATTAGAAGTCATAAATTATAGTCTGACTCTAATTTGTGATAAACCTACAGAACACAAAACAGAAAAACAAATGCAGGCTAATTGAAAAGGTGGGAGTAAAAGAGCAATTTTAAGTGAGCAAGAGGGAGAAAGAGAGAGAAAGCAGCAGTTGGATTTAAGAAACGTCACCTGGGCTCTGCTGCGGTGATTCTCCAGCTGTCTGAAACGCCTGGCCTGCAGGGCCTTCCTGACACGACGCATCTGAGTGTGCATCAACCATGAGATGGCGATGGTCCCTGCCGCCCACTTGCGGCGGTAATGTCTCAGGTAGGCTGTCCGGGCTAGGTAGCGCCTCCAGCAGGACTGGATGTGGATGGCAGCCGCCTCAACGCCTCCTTCTCCCTTGTAGCGCTGACCTGGGCGTAAGACCAGATCCATCACCTCCTCCCAGTTTTCAAGCACTGAGAGGAGGCCGATCACCGGAGGAGCCCTTCTCCGACCATTATCCCAACCGTGGCCAAACTCCACTAGCTGTTCTCCACTCACCTTGGCTTGAGGCACTGCAAAGTCCCTGAGAAGCTTTTCCAAGGCCTCAAGAGCATCTACCACACTGCTCCAGCACAAACTAAAGCTTTGCTTGAAGTGACAGAAGTCTGTTGCCATTGGGTCGATCTGTCCCTTTATGATGGTAAAGGGGAATTTGCTGGTGTTTACTGCAACTTGCACAGGTAGATTCTACAGAACAAAGTGAAGCTAGGTGAGAGGAACAACCAGACTTTGATAAAACGATAACAACTTTGGAAAATCATTAATTAGTAGTATTTTAGTGTTCATACCAGAGGGCTTTGAGAGATAAGACTGTTGCTGCCTTGCATCATTCCTGTGTAGTCCATGCTCTTGGAGGCTGCAGAGGGAGGCGGTGTCTTGGTGGTCCCGGGGGGTGTGCTTTCTCTGCCTGTTTTTTCGTGGGTGGGTCCAGGGTCTGTTTCCCATTTTAGCTGCTTATGACACCTGGACTTGGAGCCTACCATGCCTGAAGACACAAACAGACAGGCTCAATTGTATTCCATCAGTGATTAATCAAGTGCAACCAGTCATCACTGTCAAATCAATTGACAGCTGTCCCTTTTACAACAGACTCAGTACAGGGTTTGAACCAAAAGGCAATAAAGATAATGAGAGAAATGGCAAGAGAGCAACATAGAAAAGAGGGTGCATAATTGCCAGCATTGTAGAAATCAGCCTTTCACAAAACATTTAACTGCCTTAGTGCAGGAGATAGAAGAAGAAAAATAAGTTTTCTTCTTGTTTATCCAAGCATTAAAGGCCACACAAAAGATATAAATTACAGTACCAATCAAAAGTTTGGACACAACTTCCCATTCACTTGAATGAGAAAGTGTGTCCATACTTTTGACTATTACTGTATATTAGAAAACAAATTGGAGACAGAATCAGGTAAAATGCATCTTCTGTAGAGTCTTTGGAGAAGCACTGACCCATCTTAGAAGAATATGAATCCTCTCTGGGGTGAAGTGAAGCAGCCTTGTGCTGGATCAGTGTATGAAGCAAACCTGTGTTTGGAACTGATGAAAATACAAATTAATTTTTAAAACTTTGTGTTTGTCCTTGGTTATAAAACTTTCAAACTGTGCAAAATAATAAAAAAAAAGATTAAACACAAAATGATGAATAACATGTTGAAAACCAACAGAATAACTTATAAAACTTTGTGCTTGTCCTTGGTTATAAAACATTCAAATTGTGCAAAATAAAAATAAAAAAATTTATATGAAATGATGAATAAAATGATGTAAACCAGAATGCTAAATTGATATTTAAAAAAATCTAAATAATGTGATGTAGTCTGGCATTGAATAAAAAGCAATGGTCTGATCACAATGCATTAAACAAACATCAAACTGCAACACACAATAAATGAGCATTTGTCTGGAGTGTAACTGAGGTGAAGTGGTGGCAGTGAAATGTCTATTTACCTGTCCCCATGTCGTCCTCAGGTATTGCCAGGCTGTGACGGCCCTTTGGTTCAATGGGGTGAAAGGTCACTGTGGGACCAGTGATTATTCGTTGATGTTTTACCTAAACAGAACAAGAATTGGGAAAGCCTTAAAAAAGGCGCTGATCATGTTGTCAACTGTTAAGTAATCCACTTCCTGCAGAAGTTAATTACAAAGTAGCCAAGATTAATGATTCATCTTAAAATATTATAACTTATCCAGATCTGGATTACTGATGATCTTCACAGACACATCTTCTAAAGGTATACATTTTAATACTCTGTTATAAAAAAATCAAAAGTAGATTTAATGTTCTAATTCAAGACAATGCATTTTTAATAGACTCACTATTCATGGCTAGATTTGAATGTCTCATAACTCATAAAACACAAAGTTTGTGCTGCAGATGCTCCAGATGTGTCACCTAATGTCCTCTCCATTGTTCTCCTCAGACCACTGAGCTCTCTGACAGACCACAGGTAGTAGCCAGGTGCTGGGAGATACTCCGCTCAAAGGCACACATCTGTTTCAGATGGGGTTGGGAAAAGGTGGCACCTTTTGTAAAATTGTCCCTGGCATGGGTATGGAGTGGAGAAGAGCTGGCCTGAGTTGCAGGAGGAGGCAGTAGGCAGAGAGCCAGTGGTTAGCAGTTGGAGAAGCTACGGCTGTCTTATTGGCATGCTGGACCAGGTACCCACTTCTGTCCTGAGACAGCTGTAAACCAGTAGCCCATAGCACAGCAATCAGGCGCCCGTTTCTTTAGAAGAATGCTGATGTGCTGCAATCTGCTGCTTTCCGCGATTTTGCAGCCAGGACTTCCATCTCTCCTATATCAGAGTGACAGTCTTGGCCTCTATTTCTCATGTCAGGTACAGATTCCCAAAAACATATTGGAGAAGAAAGTGTGTAAAATATATCTAAAACTACTGCTGACCTTTGCAAAGATTAATTTGTTTGCTGTGACAAGTGCTGGCTGTCATCACTAAGCTAAGTGACCTTTATGTCACTGTCTCTCTGCACATGTGACTTGAAGCATCTATTAATGCAGACCTGTACTATCACTCTTCACTCCAGCATAAAGAGTCTTTTCTGAGGATTAAGGGAGTACGTGTCAGGGAAGGGAACAATGATACCCATTTTATCTTAGTTGTACAGAAAGTCTTGTAATACCTCCTAATCAAATCTTTCTTGAGGCATTTGCTGTATGTTACAATTAATATCAACGATATCAACTCAGGACAAGGGGAATCAATTTCACCTTGTACAAAGCAAACAACTGGAGGACATGATATTATTCTGATTATAGATCATATAAGACGTCATGCACTGATTGGTGTCTTTTCCAGCAGTAAGACTGAAGTGTGATGAGAAAATATGCTCCATAACCAAGAACAGCAAAACAGCAGATGTAGCCTGATTTTGTCAACAAATATAATGATCTAATTCTCCTGGGTGTTGATGGCTGAGTTGTAAAAAGCCACCGTTGAATTAACTGTCATCCACTCCGTGAGTTGTCATGTAGACAACAAATTGCGGCACATGATTATGGGAAGCAAAATCCACCATCACCTCAACTTCTTAATGGGACTACAAGGCTCCAGGGTAGATGTGAGTCATGTAGCATTTTCAAGTTCATTGTGTTTATTTTAACCTACTTGAAGTATACAGATCAGTACAGGGAGAACCACAAATTTAGGAAAATTAACAGATTAACACTTGAGAGTCACGTAAGCATACTTTCCACATTAGGTGACACAATCTGAACTGCTACTGGAAATGTGACGGTAAGCCCAAACCAGTTCTAGCCACAACCCATCCCAGCATACAACAAACAGAAAACAGTGAATCAATCACAGCCAAATCAACATGCTTCTAGAAAAGGTTATTAGCCCTGTGACAATGATACTACATGATAAGAACCTGGAATTACCTTCTTTGAATTTGCACTGTCACTTAATGTCTATATATTTATTTCATGTATGTCAATTATGTGCATCAGGTTTGCAACAGCAAATTTCTAGTATCAACAAATGTAACAATAGTAATCATGATACTGATGGCCCAAAAACATGTACTGTATTTTGAAAGTGCTGCAATTAAAAGCCTATGTACCTAAGTGTAGTTTCTATGGAAAGCAAGCATGGCAAAAAAATCTAGTACTCCCAATCTACAACTAAAGTTAAATCAACCTACATTCATAGTCAGATGACTTACTGCTTTTGCACTCCTCTTGTGCACATCAGGGAGTGGAACCCCAAATTTCTGGTGCATAACAGCTCTGTTATTTGGGTGAGTGGGATTATACAGCAAACGCATGGTTAACGCTGTCTTGTGCTGAATGAGACAGATAGAAGAAGAGATGGAAGAGGAAAAGTTTCAAAACTTGAATTATGATACGATGTACTGTGGAAACATTATATATTAAGCAGAAAACTGTACCGTTTTTTTCCTTTGTCTTATGATCTGTTCTGCTATTTATGTCCTGTCTGTTTTAATTAGTAATACAATAGAATATCTGAATCCAAAAATCTATATTACTAAGTAAAAAATGAGTATGCATTTCTGGATATTTACCTTTTCCCCAGGTGAATCCCATGTGAGGTCCTCCTTCTGTGGATGCACATCTGGGATACTCTCCAGATCCGGTTTCCTGTGTAATGTCTTTCTTTCAAGCTCACAATTCCCACCACCAGAATTTCTTACAATTCTTTAAACATATCACTACAAACTGTCAGTGAGATGGCCTTTACAGACACTGCCTTTACAGACAGTTACTTAGTAAAAACAAATACTATATATATATATGCTTCTCCTTACTTACCATTTGGGAATCTCCTCTGTCTCCTTTTGTAATTCTCCAATGCTTGGAAGAATCAGAAGCTGTTTGTTGACTGTTTTCAGATAATCCTCTGCATGTCTCTGTTCACAAAAAACACAGTAATTGTCAGTTTGTCTATTACATTTTTCTGATATGTGCATCTATTATACAGTATATGTCTGTTATCGCTGCTTATACTATATTATGGGCAGCATTCTCACCCTGATGCCACTCTCTGTCCTGTGAATGGCACTGTCCAAGGCTTGGATGTCCAGAGTTCTCCCCTTCTCACTGACAGAGATTTTCTCAAGACTACATTTGAGTTGTCTCAAATCGTCTTGAACCTGTAATATACGATACAGCGTTACACAGATAACCGTCCAAGAAACCAGTACCAGCTAATATAACTTTTATCTGAACTAATGTCTGGTTTTGTTTAGCTTAATTATAAGGCAGTCGAGCTAAATTTCTGTCTTGAAATTTAAAAAGGAGAGTAAAGTGTCCTCATTTATTGTAGTTGGGCGTTATGGCCATAATATCTATTTAACCAATTTAACTAACTTTAAAAACTGCCTTGTATTAGCCAGCTGACGCTATTCAACGTACTGTAACTATGTTCAAACATTACCTGGACTAAAACTGCTCCCAACTTATCTTCGGTTTTAAGTGCGTCACACATTTCTTTGAATATGGATTTTAATAATATGATGTGTTAAATGATATTATAATGAAGACTTCAACCATAGATAAACCACACCAGCTAGCTAGTTAGTCATGTAAATAAAACATTTTCTTCAAACATTGCTCGTCACCATGACAACGAGAAGCCCAATGAGTTCGTATTCCTTTCCCCCGAGTATGAACTGTCAGGCAGTACCAACTTTTGCTAATAGGGAGATACACATTTCAACCATAGTCTTGCTTTACCCATAACCTAAACATACATTGTTAATTTATTGGAGTGGCATTTAATGTAGGAGAAGTAACGTTACTGCTATACCTGAAAGGTTATGTTCAGGGCATCAAATTCCCAATAAGTTCAAACGCTTCAGTACAGGAAGCGTATTTAATATCAATATTACCATAAATAGAGATGACATTTTAGTATCTACATTTGAGAGCAAATTATATAATGCAAACGCATATACATGCATCGAAAGGCGTGGTGTAAAAAAATCTGTGAGCCCTGTTTCTTCACTTTCTTCTGCGTAACGTTGCACCGGAAGAGACCGTCGGCTCAGTCAGAGTTGAAAGGTGATCAAAGTAGTGAACGTCACGTCAAGCTAGCAGCAGCAGCAGCTCGCCCAAAATATTGTAAAAATGTCAGATACAGAAGAAAATACAGAGATGACTATTCCATGTGTGCTCATTACTAGCTGTGACAGTGGCTTTAAAGAAGAGGAGCTGATAAAACGTGAGTTTAGGAATGTGCGTGATATGATAGACATGCTAATGTTAGCACAACAGATAAGGTTTGGTAGCAGCACCTGTATGTAGCTAATACAGGTTAACAGTTCGTTTGTTTGAGGTTGTCAAGCTGTTTAGGTGATTTATCTTTAGATGGGCTGGTGTAAAAACGGAGCTGGTAATTCTCTCGAAGGAGGTTCATCTTATTGCTACAGGTAGCTGGGTTGTAGTCGAAGCAAGCTAAGTAACTACCGCGATGTTTCAGTGTGTTTGTGTGACTCACAACAAATGTTTATGTGCTTTTGCCTCAGAGATTCTCGGTACGAAGACTTTGCCCGAGCCGACCAAGCGGGAAGACACAGTAGCTTGGTATCCATGGACCATCAACAATAAATATTACACCGCAGATGTCAGGCTATGTGTTGTACCAAGCACTTTTCAAATGTCATCAGAGATTGCTCAGTCCATGCAGGCTTTCATCGCTTATTTTGACAGTACAACGGTAAGTGAATTAATATATTTGTTTTTTAATCTGAACATTTTATCCTGTAATACATATAATATGTAGCGTGTGTTTGCAGAAGGATGGGCTGGAGAAGCTAAATCCGTGGATATCAGTGGTTGAAGATATTGCTCCAGAGGTGCTCATTCTGGTGTGTGACAGAGTTTGTGAAAATGGTAAGTTCCTCTGCATTGTATGGTGTCTGAGTGCTTGCTAGAAACTCCAGAATACAGTTTATCAGGGTATTTTATGGCATCTGAAATGTTATGTTTTCTAGGGGTCGCCAGACATGAAGCACAACAGTGGTGTTTGGCTCATGCCTTTGAGCTGGTGGAGCTCAATCCTCAGGAGTTGCCAGACGAGGATGGTGAGGATATGTTTTGCAGACAAAGCAGAAATTACAATAACACTAATTACATTTGCATTCTTTGTGTATTTCTTATCTGCGTACTCACATTCACACTGTCTTTTTTTACCTTTTATCAGATGACTTTCCAGAATCCACAGGTGTAAAGAGAATTGTCCAGGCGCTCAATGCCAATGTGTGGTCCAGTGTGGAGATGAAGGATGGTGAGATGAGTTCACCAGTAAAATTATCTATATGGCTATCACCCTGACTTTTTAAATTTGTCTCTGTGTACATATGGCATGTGACACTTTATATCTGTCTCCTGATAGGGCACAATCAGGGCTTTGGTCTGATGAGTAGCTTGGTGGCCTCGAGACACAACAACCCATGCAGTTGTAATGATCCACCAGTCAGTGGCACTTTTGTTTTTACATTTACTTTTGTCTTTCTTTGTGTTCTTACTTATTAAATCATTACTTTATCATTATTTCTTTGGCAGTCCTCCAGCTTGCCAGAAGAGGGCGCACTTGTTAACGAGGAGGCTAACCACACAGAAAGTAGTACAAACTCAGACACACAGGAGAGCACTGTAGTTGGTAAGTGAACAGCTCTCTATGGAACACATGAACTAATTATTTCTCCCAAAAAAAATCCTACTATTCAGCATGTCTACCTAAAACATGGATATCTTGATGAATGGAGATAAAAATGGAAGTACATTAACTAATCAACATTCACTTGTGCTGATCCTCTCAGATGCAATGACGGATTTGGACATTCAGGAACTTGCTAATCTCACAGCTGGTGATGCAGATGTGGATAACTTTGAACGCCTCTTTACCAAATTAAAAGAGATGAAAGGTAAACAGAATATGAAAACAAATGCACAACTTTGTTGGACCGTTAAAAAAAAAACTGTTTTGGGTATATTTACACTCCACTCTTATTGTTGGTATTTTCTGTACAACTTATGTCATTATGGTGTTTGGTTTTCTCTGATTATCACCTTGCAGATAAAGCTTCTTCATTACCTCATGAGCAAAGAAAGGTTCATGCAGAGAAGGTAAGCACCCTGATTGTATCAAGAAAATCTCAGTATTTGGATCACAGGGGTAGAAAGCTACCAAATAATTGTTTAGAAAAGTGTGCCACAAATGGATGAATTCTAATATCTTCACAACAGCACCAGTTAATCCCTACGTTGATAATGTTAGTTACCTTACAATCTCATTGTTGGGGCAATAGCATGACTAGTTTGGCTACAATTCAGTGTAGGTAAAAAAAAAGTTTAGTTAAACACATTCATGCAAAATCTGAGTATTTATTTGTATTAAATCTGCTTTCCAGGTAGCAAAAGCATTTTGGATGGCCATAGGTGGTGATGAAGATGAGATAGACGGGTTATCATCGGGTGAGGAAAGCTAAAAGCGGCTACCTGTGACTTGAGTCATCCTTTCTCCTAATACTCCTACCTTTCCTTGGGCTCCCACAAGATCCAGCGCCCTTTGACCCGCTTCTCGTACTTGGAAAGTGGAGGTGCTTACAGATGGCACTGTAGGCATAGTCATGTTTAGAAACTTTTAATTCCTTTAATGAAATGAAATGAAATGAAATTATTGCCATACTGGTGTATAGTGAGAAGCAGTTGGATGTCCTATTAGGGAGAGAAGAGAGACAATGAATGGCCCTGACCCTCAGTCTCCTCACCTGGGTCCCACACTACACATTAAGCCCTGAATGAAATTCAACACGTGATGGTGTTGCAGGTGGAAAAACAAAAATTAATTGTGATTTATGCATTTGTCCTTTGGGTACTGTTGTCACGTATATTTTTAAGTGACATAATGTGCCTTATCCATAGAAGACTCGTAAGACAATTAATGCACAT
This sequence comes from Thunnus albacares, assembly GCF_914725855.1. Classification (NCBI taxonomy): domain Eukaryota; kingdom Metazoa; phylum Chordata; class Actinopteri; order Scombriformes; family Scombridae; genus Thunnus; species Thunnus albacares. The sequence continues at coordinate 19,820,454 of NC_058112.1, read as the reverse complement.
TCTGTTAAATCAATATAAAGACTTGTGATTTTGTCTAACTTCTGTGCTCAAGTGTCGGTGTGTTTTTTTTAATTTTGAACACAAGACTATTGCACTACATGGGTACTCATGTTGTTCGTATTAAGAAAAACCATCACAATACTACAAACTAGAAGTTGCCCTTTGGTTGAATCATTGCTTCCGATACGGTTTCACAATGGTAGCATGTTACTGGACCATAACATTGGACTGCATTAACACACAAGGATGTCTATAATTCTAGATGCTGTGGATTAAGAAGACATTGTTTAGAAAGGAAACAATTACTTTGAATTTCTTTTACTCAGTTGCAATTTATTAAATTTTCACATTTAACAAAACAATGGTCATTTAAGAAGAAATATTAGGCTACATGAAAAAACATGTACATAAGACTTGGAACGGAAAACCATCAACTAAGAATACCAAGAACACAAGTACTGATACAGGTCTACCAACTACCTAATGCACTTTTGTACACAGCGTTTCAGTTTACCACTGTGTTTTAAATAGATTACATGGTGACTCTTCGTCTTGTGTACTGTAAGTGCAGGATTATTAACATGGCGACTTCAAAGACAGTGACCAAGGACAGCAAGCATATTACACATGCCTTATATTGTAGCAATGTACATGTAATATACAGTATTTATTGGACAAGCAAATTACCACTAGAACTAAAGCTTTACACTGATCAACACATTAAATTGGAAGTGCATCATTTACCCACAAGGAGCATAGTGTACTATTGGCTAATAGTTGGTAATATGTGAAAAGACCTGTATTTTTATTTTCACTCTACATGCCATCAACTGATGTACTGAAGTCAAACAGTTATAAAACCAAAATTCAATCAGTCCATTAGGATCACTCATACTGTATACCATATGCCCCCATTATAAAATAACAGTAATAGCTGGTTCAGTAATCCTATGTGTTACACTTCAGAACCAGTTGACCCAGGGTAGAAAAGTCTGCACTTAAGCAGCCCAAGTTTTGGGTCATTAAAGCAAAAGTCTTTCTGTGAATCTACTCACGCCAGAGGTCAGTCTGGTCCACTGTTTCAAGCAATGCATGACTACAAGAAATCACAAGCTATAAATATTTATGTACAATCATATTGAGGCAATAATAAAAATATATTTCCATGCAGGACAGTATGCAAAAATAACTTATAAAATGTCTCTTTCACTGAGCAAAATAGTTTTCATACAAGGGTTCTTTTCAAGAAACAATGGTGCTAATGTCTATTTTCTTGTTTAAAATAGAATAAAATACCAATTAAATGATCAATCAGATAATTGACACTTTCATTAATATAGAGAAATCATGGGCAAAGTACGTTGTACTTAAAATATTTAAATATTTTCTATTTCATCACTACTCAGAATGACATTTTTTCAGTTAATTCTCAAGTTCAGCTGATAAATAAATCCTCCCAATTAAATGATTACAAAGAACGGACACTGAAACACCAGTGATGATAGCGTATTCATAGGTTTAGCTAATTCATAGAATCAAAAATGTTTTGAAACATGTAAAAGATGACCAAGCCGAAACTGTGTCATAAATGCCAACTTGGGAGACAAACATTTCAATCCCATCAAATACAAATTACAGCACTATGCATAGACATGAAGTCTGAATGAAAAATGAAGAAAATGGCAAGATGTGGCTAGTCATTTTGAAACCTACTGAAAAAACCCTGTGGCTGTCTGTCGGAAACTAAATGTCCTAAAATAACCGTCAAATGGAGACACTAAATGATACTAAGGAAAGTGCTATACATGTGAGGTGAAATGTTTAAGACAGCGAGGGAGGAGAGTGATTTGTTGACTTGATGAGTACCGTCTCTTTCCTAATTATCACTGAGAGACGCTCAAGTTTTCCTATGTGGTTTGTGTGTAGATGGGAAGGGAGGGTTGCTCCTTCTAGGACACACTGGAGCAGTGGATGCTGGGAGAGCCCATCTGTGTGAGGACCTTGTCCAGCCACTGCAAGGGGCCGTTGAGATGCAGCTCTATCCAGCAGGGGGTGCTGGTCACTGTCTGACGTCTGCAGGGTACAAAGAAGGAGAGGGCCATTATACAGTTACGTACTGCACTGCCTATGATACAATTAAAATAACCAACAGACATGTAATTGTATAACTTAATTGTACTTTTTATTCTGTCAATGCAAAAATGCGGTCTACTCATTATTTCTTGATTTTGTTGAATTAGCAACCACTGAAGCCAACTCTAGAAGCTATTTCTGAAGTCATTCAAGTTTCTACCAGAGATGTTTTTCTCCAAGGTGTTTGGTGCCAGAAATATAACCCAGACCACTCACAGTCCAGTGGGAATCCCCCTCCGCAAAGGGTGTCTGAAATGCGTTCACCTCCCACTCCATGTCCTCCTCAACACTGCATGCCTGCTGCATTCTTCCTCAGTTACTCAACCCTCTCTTGCCGACTCACACTCCGCACCCTCCCCCATCATCCTCCTTTCCTCTCCAAGTCTGCTACCGTCTGTGCACAGCACCCCTTCATTCTTTTTTGTACTACTCTCCAAATTGAATTGAATAATCATGACCATAAACATCAAGGCACTCTCACTTTTCCTTCTTCAGCTTACAGCATGCAGCTTCATAAAACTTTATGTCCCAACCATGTGTGCAGTGCAACAGACTCAAGTATACTGATAACTTTAAACAGACTGGGACAAAGACAGCACAGCATATGGCATGTGCGTTAAGGCAGGTGCAATATTTCATCTTGAAAAGCTGAAATAAGAGCAGCTAAATGGAAGTTAACTCTGTAGGTTTTTATGAAAGTAACAAGAAAACAAGAATAAAAGTGAGAAGATAAGGTGCAGCCATGAGAAAGGTAAGGTAAATGGTTGGATGTGCTATTGTGTCTGCAGAGTGACGTCTTCTCCCAAGAGAGGAGCCCTGAGCAAGAAAGGGCAGGTTCACAGAGGGCCCCCACTTCAGACCCCCTTAAATTCCCTGTCCCCCTTCCCACACCCTGGGGATTACTCAGGCCTGACAGCCTCCCTCAACATCCACTCTGTGTTTATCCAAGTAGTAGAGAAGGGGGAAAAAAAGCAATAGGACAGCAGGAGGCTCTAGTTACTTATTGGATCAGTTAAATTCTACCTTTCAAGTATTTTGGCCTCAGCTTTGAATGCAGAATCTGCCAATTAAATCCTATACTTTGACTTTTTTGGGAGGTCAAATCTCAAGCAGAGTTAGAAACAGAGACACTGACTTGCTAGTAAATTAAAAAATGTAAGTGTCTTTATATTATATTGGAAGTTACCTCACTGGAAAACTAAATATTGATCACTCTTATTAAGCACCTCTACCAGTAAGCATATTATATTTTTATCTAACAACTGATGTTATCACTTTCATTTGAACATATATATAGACCTAACTACCAAACTGGTTCCATTACTTTATACCATTCTTTATTTTTGAGCCCTTAACTGTAAGCTTTCTGGAAATATACACATATTCAACCAGTATTAGGCAGCTAAATAATAATAAAAAAAAACATCTATTTACCTGTACTCAGCTCCCCAACCCTTGACAAAACTCATGCGAATGGTGCACATCCTTGTGAGTTGGTAGACAGCCTCAAAGCCCTGGTTGACTGACTGGGCAAGCAGGGCAGCAAACTCCTGGTTGTTGAAGATCTTTAGGTTGCAGCCTGACAAACAAAATATTTATTCTTAGGCTTACTAGCACTGATAACAAAAACAGATGTCAATGTCAACGGATTATTAGATTAGGAGAAATTATGTTGTGGTCATTTGGCCTCTGATGGCCTCATGTGTTTGTGTGTATCCTCTCGTGCTGACCTGGAGGGATTTTGCAGACAGTGGCAGGATGCCAGCCGTAGCGCTGGTTGCAGTTGGGACTCTGGACAAAGATGGCACTGTCACTGAGACACTCCGCAAACACCTCTCCCCCAATGTAGTACAACCTCACGCCCCGTCCTGAAAAGGTAAGAGAGAAGATTGTGGTTAAGTGAACAGCTACTGGTTGATTATGATAAGTGCAAATATAAGAGGCAAATTAGATGAAAGCTTACAAAAGATCCTGATGAAATAAAAGGCGTACCTATGTGTCTGCGCGTGAGCTCGACTGCTGAGTTGCGGTTGACGTTGGACAACAAGCCCAGACAGAAGCGCTCGGAGTTGGAAGGGTCTGTGAATCCGTCTACTGTGAGGGAGGGCTGGGAGGCGTGGAAGGTCTCTCCTACGCGTTGGTTAAGCTCGTAGTAGGAGATGGAGCACCAGAAGGCAGACTCGCAGTACGTCACCGGTTGTAAGTCTGTGTGAGCAGGGGGGTGAAAGGTTAGATGAAGAGACGGTTCACAGTTAGGTCTGTGAAAAAAGATTTCAGAAGTTCATGGGAACAGGTAAGTTGGTCTGTGGTCAAACAACCATTTGATTGTGAAGATGCACACTGCTGACACGACTTCCCTTTGATTTCTCTTCAATAGCTCCTTCCCATGACCTTCATGGCCCCAGCCAGTAATGGCCAAGACATGACGTACTTATTTATTTTTTTTAACAACGACCTCCTGCTGGCTTTTCACATAGATAGAATAACCTGGCAACCGGATATTATTATTATTGCATTACCTTGAGCTGTCTGTAGCAGGCCTTGCCACAGATGAGGACAGAACATAGACAAAGGCTCCATTCATACCATACTTACTCTGTTACTGGCCTGAGGCTGAGCCTCCCAGATGTAGTCCACTGCTCCTGTATCCTGCTTATCTGTCTCTCTTTCACATACACACCTCACTCTTATATCACCCATAATGATATTCTCATCATAGCGTTTTTGTTGACTTTATATGAGCAGCACCATCACTAAGAGGCAATATTTTCCCCTTTTGACAGTAAAAAAGATACAATGGTGAGTTGTGATGTCTATTAAAAACGTCAGAAGAGGTGAGTTAAGCAGAGAACATGTCTAATAGGATTCTGCAGATTTAATCTCACCTAGTAAGGCTGATTCTTCTGTGGAGACATCAGTTACCTACTCTATGGCACAGTCATTGAGGACAGTCAATGAGGATAGGGAGGGGGGGTCCATTGTTGCAGGATGATTCAGGTTAAGTGCAGTTCTAAATAAATACAATTGCATGAAATTGTAGGTAATGCTACTAATTTTGGCTTTAACGTTTTAACTAAAAAGCTTAAATTTTGCGTTGCTTACTTTGTGTCACTGATACAAAATGAGATCAATAACCTAAGCTTGCTTGATAGATGCAAAAATCTGAACGTCCAAATCAGCTAATGTTGTGAACAGAAAAAGTCCAAGATCCAAAATTTGTAATATAAATAAATGAATAACTGATATTTTAAATATAATCATATGTTATCTTGGCCAAGCTATGAGCAGGATTATCTCTGATGCGTCATGGCCACCAACCATTTGAGTGCACATAATGAATGATATGCTGTGAAAGCAAAGCTGACCTCTTAGGTTTTGCTTACCAAGATTACTGTTTGCTGGTGACACAGGATTGGGCGACAAGCTGGGCGAACCTGAAATGGAGCAGTAATAGTGGACTGGGTCATAATCCAGATAAGGCATAATTAGAGCAGTATGAGCTTCAGTTGTGTGTACGTTCACGTGACTCACCTGTGTCCATGCTGTGGTTGAGCTGGTGATCGTTTGTCTCACCATCCTCACTCAGATACCCTGGTGGGGGAGTTTCTGTAGAACACAAACAGGTGAAGATATAACACAAACCTTTCTTCTCATGTTTTACAAGTGCTGAATTACGTTTTTTGTGACTTTAGAAATGCTTCCCAGCATTTATTGTAGATTTTTACCAAGAAAGTGTTTTCTGTTTACAGTAAAGCTCTCATTTATTTTACTGTTCCCTCTGTATGCATTGTAAAATCTTCACCGTTTACCCATTATTAATTGAAAACACTGCATGCAAGGATACAAGAATTTAAGGACAGGTCTCTTCAAATGAGATACACTGAATAATCAACCATGAGAAAAATAATTTACAGAATTTCCTTTCTGTGTTTACAATTAGTGGTACAGTTTTTCTCACCAGGTATATAGTTACTCTGGGGCTCAATGCCAGCAGGGAAGTTGGTGTTCTCAGGGATGGATGGGCTATAGTCATCCAATGGTGGGAACTCTGCGGGGATATCTGTATGTCGTGGTACTAGGACAGGAGGCAAAACTGGAGACACACAGATATTTTCATTAAGGCACAGCTCAGTTCGGTCTAAAATCACTTCTTTAAATACAGTCATTTGGATCATGTAGCAATTAACTGCACTCACTTGGTGTCTCCACCCTCTGGTAGTGGTAGGGGTTAACGCACACCTCATCCTTCTTGGTGTGGAAGGCAAATTCACAGTGGTCGACAGCCCTCAGCTCATGGTGGGACTGCAGGTCTGGCCAGCGCCACAAGCGGCAGTAGATCACATGAGGAAGACCTTTTCTGTGGGAGACCTGGAGTCGCCCGTCTAGTGACCTGAAAGATACCAACAAAAATACTGTCATGGTGTATGCAGATTAAATGTAATGACTTTGTGATGCTTTGTTCTATGCTATAACTATTGAAATCGTAATTTCAATTATGAGATATTTTTAAGCCTCTGAAAAATTACATATAGACAAACCGAAGTCATTGAGGATTTCTCAGATGTGAATAATACATCAATGATCTCCAATATGGTACCCTGTAGCTCAGCATTAACCAATGGGCAGAACACCAAAGCACTTTACTGACGTCAGAGTAGTTTACATTCATGTCTGTCCAAACTCGTATAATATTGGTAGTGAAGACTTTGAAGGAATTTAATAAAAAGGTATTAAGTGTATTTTCCTTATATGTGTTCACATGCTTGTCCAACAAAGCTGATTCTGATAGAGCACAAAGTTTTAGCCATGACAGCAGATGATTCTTCAGATATGGGTGTTGCTGCAAAGCTACAAATTCTAAAACATGGATGATTTACACACATCTTCATCCTGGCAGCAAAGAAGATCTATACAATCGACACAAGTTCAAGGTGGGCACCCAAGATTAGTGTCACCAATTCAATATCCAACCAAATGTGAAATATGGTCACAAATGCCCCTTCTGTTCCTGAGTTATGGTGTTGAATAACGGCCAGAAAAGTGTTTTTTCAGAATATTATGCTGTCATGGTGAAGTTGACCTTTGACTTTTTGGATATAAAATATCATCACTTCATTATTTTATCCTATTAGACATTTGTGTGAAACTTTGTCACAATTAGTGTATACATTTTTGAGTTATGGCCAGAAACGTGTTTTGTGATGACCTTTGGCCACCATCAGTTCATCCTTGAGTCCAAGTGGACGTTTGTGCCAAATTTGAAGAAATTCCTTCATGGTGCTCCCAAGATATAACATTCATGAGAATGGGACGGACGCATAGATGGGACAGACGCACAAATGGACAACCTGAAAATATAATGCCTCTGGCTACGGCTGTCACTGGCAAAAAATTCTGATACTGTTTAAGCAATGTTTGCTTTTTAATTTACTATATTAATAATAAGTATGAAAGAGAGTATTTTATGGTTTCCCTTGTCAAGACAACATCAGCTGTGTGAACCATCCTAAAACAGCAGATGCCAAATAAAAAGGTCAAATATAGGACAAATTAGTGTTGGTCAAATGTAAATGTGTTCTACCGTGAATCAAAAATGGCCAAAGTGTGTTTGACATACTGTGAAGTATTTAAAATTGCCATGACTGTGTAGAGAAAGAGCTGTTGAACCTATGTACAAAAAGCAGTGAAAACGAATGTCAACAGATTTCCTGTATGTACTTGTGAGGTTAAGGACTGTACCAGATCCTTGATCTCTCCCTTCATATAAAGCCCAGTGTGTTGATGGCTCTTTTCCAGCTGAATTCAACAACAGTCAGCTCATTGTTGAGCTGTCAGACAAGAAACATATGGTTCTCATTCTTTAACTGCGGTTTGGCCTCCCATGAAGTATGTCAAACCTGGGGTTCAAGGAACACTTTTCAAAACTAGCTTGATGCGAGTATTATGGTGACCAAGAAAACTTCTTACAATACAAAACTAAAATATTGTAATTTACAGTAATCCTAAACATTTAAACTGGGTTGATGTTTGCATAAAACAACCGACAAAAACTAGAAGAGTCAAAGCAACATTAAGGTAACATTAAGATTAGGCCTGCAGACAATCACACTTGAAATCACAATTTTAGTGCAGAACTCTGGTGTGAATTTGGAATAATAAAAAGTAGGAAGGTGAACAAGAAATGACCATATTCTGTCTAAAATAAGTAGATTTGTGGACAAAAAGACTACAAAAAGAAACCACGACCATTTCATCTTAATTCGGGTGAAAAGAGAATTTAGTCCCAACAATAGCAAAGTCCTGCTGCCTGTTCATTATCTGCAAGGCAAGAGAATAAAGAACCACAATGTTTTTCCTGAATCACAGGTTGAAAGTTGAAAAGGAAACTCTAACTTATTTTAGTGAAAACACTGTAATTTGATGTCACCTGCATGGTTAGTCATTAAGACTGGCCCATTACTGTGGTTGGACTTGATGTCGAAATGCAAGTCAGTCTCATATTTTCCCTAAAAGAAAAATCTATCTGAGGCAAATAAAGGCGCTAAACGGAAACACACACACACACACACACACACAGTCAGCACCATCACACTCCACAGACAACCACCCACTGTCTCTTAGTCAATAATGCACTTTTTCCTAAAACTTCAACTATTCAGTAAAACATTTCTAGAGCATTTGTTTTTTTTTATTATTATTTTTGTCCATCTTTGACAACTTGCCACTGACGAGCTTTTAAACTACATCAGGGACCTCTGCAAAAGAAACGGCCTCAGACTTCTTCAAATCTCCAGCTCCATCTCCTGCAGGATGAGGGTGTGTCTGCGGGGACAGCTAAGGTCAGCCTCGCCGCCGCTGCTCAGATTGGTCTTGGCTATGTCCTGTCTACCCTGATTTGCCACTCTGACATGATGACCATTCCCGACACACAGCTGGACTGAGCCAACTGTCTGATCCACCAGAAGAAATGTCAAGTGTACAGCAGCCAGCCAGGGATTCACAAGCATCCCAACCACTTCCTGTAAAAGAGTTTGGTTCCACAAACATCACTTTGCATACCGTTGAATCCAACACCTCTCAACTTCCAGCACCACATCAGTTCAGCAAATAAAAAAGAAACACATGCAAAATGGTAACAATTTTTTTAGTAATGTATCTTAATTTCAACCAAAGACATCACTTCCTTTGAAGAACTACAATTTCATGCTATTTTAGTATCCCAAACACCACTGTTATGACTGATATTTAGGTGAAAATACGCATGATTTACTTTTCACCAAACAAGTCCAAATTCATTTCATTAGTGTTAAAAAGTCTCTCAACATACTACATAAGACAGAAAATTGATCTGCCCTCAATTAACACATAGCAGATGTTTTAGTACATAATGATTTTCCGTTGCTTGGTTGGTTGGTTCTCCTGTAGGCCTCAGGCCTACACTGAGCTGACAACCACTTTCTCCCTCAGCCACATTACAGGAGGCGCAGAAATAAGACCCGCTGTAGTACAGAATAACTGAATCACTCTTATCCCCAACTGATAGAGACAGCTGTTTCTCTGTAAACCTACAGTCTCTGGACCCATTGAAATTAAACCACAATCCAAACAGTGGCCTACGCCCTCACAGAGCCCAGAGCACTTTCCCAAGAACTGAGAAAAAGTTTTTAATGTAGGTTACCACCCATGTTCTGACTGCTACACACACCATGATAGGGGACTCCCAGTTTTATAAGCATTTAGTCTACAAGCTGTCTGAACTGTTGAACTGCAACAGTTAGTCAATTAATCCATCAACATAAAATTAATCAGCAACTATTTTGATGATCTGTGAATCGTTTTACTCACTTTTCAAGCAGAAAAAAAACATCTTCTTTGTCATATCTGATAGTATATTAAATATCTTTGGGTTTAGGGTATTTGACTTATGATCAAATACAACAAGCAATTTGAATACCTTGGGTTGTTGGAAATCATAATGGACATATTTTTACTATTATGGGACATTTTATTGACAAAAAGATTTATTAATCAAGAAAATATTTAGCAGATTAATTAACAGATGATTAGTTGCAGCCCTACTAAGTTGTATCACCTTTGGATAAAAGAAACTTTTCAGGATATTTAACAATTTAAAAAAGTAATGAGCTGTGTATTCTAGCTCATTCTACACCACCTATTCCCAGGGCAGAGATGTGGACCTACCTTTTTTATTTCACGTAGCAACAAAGAGGAGAGAGACCAAAATTCTATACATCAGAGAAAAATGGAAAGAGTAATTGTGAAATGATGCAAAGTATTTGTAGTTTACTGTTCATTGTAATGCCTGTTTTAAGTCTTCCTGATTTAGTTAAAAATCCCCCAACATGTATTAGGACATATAAAAATCCTCTGCTTGGAGTAATAAATTGTGTCTGACATGTTTTACCCCCCCTTCACTGAAAAGAGTATGTGCACTGGAGGCTTCAAGTTTCCACATCACACTTGTGTATATTGAATACTGGACCACAACTGGTTTCCAAACTATTTGAAAAAAAGATTTTAAGGGGTGGGTGTATGATCATGATTTGTGACATGACAATGAGCACAGAGAAACTTTCCACTTCCAGCAGATGAATGTGAAAACAGCCTTGTAGTGTCAAACTCTGCATGTAATGGAAATTTTTTCAACTTTTCCGATGTCCTTTTTTTTCCAGTTGTCATTAGGACACAGGTAGGGATGACATCTTACACAGATCCAATACAACAGATTTTCTGATCATTAGTTGCGATTTAGTTTGTTGTTTATTGAGGTAGCAAGCAGTTGTACAAAGATAATCGTATCCGGTTTGTTTCCAATTCTGTTGTTGCAAGTTGTAGCATGTAGGTCAGTGGTTGATCTGGTGCTGATCTGTTCCTGGTCTGGTGAGAATTGTGTGCCTCTTTCCTGTCACCTATGGCCCAACATATACAGCCCTGTGTATCTAATGACCACCACTAAGTGTCAAAAATAATACTGCAAAATATATCTAAACAAAATCATATGAAATGCCAACAATAAACATAAATGGCTCCTACACTGCACATGCATTATTCTGCACAGTGAAACTCAAACATCTAACTGTTGGAACAAGAAGAAAAGTATATTTTTGAGAGGAGGGGGGACTTGAACATTAAAGTTTGGGGTAAAAATTCATTTTAAGGAAGGTTGCAGTTTCACATCTGGTCGGGACAGCAGATGGAATTGCTGATTCAAGGGTAACTGTCTCATTTATCATGTTACTGGTGCAAACAACATCCTAAAAAACGAATTGATCTGCACAATATTTTTGTTCAACATCCAACCATGTGAAACATCTGATCAATATGTTCACTTACTTATACCACATATATGCACAGACCTGCATCTACCACACACACACACACACACGCACACACACGCACGCACACACACACACACACACACACACACACACACACACACACACACACACACTATGCAGGTCTCAGACAGATGGGTATCCCATTTGGGGAATCCCAAACCAAACACTTATTCCAACTTTCCCAGAGAACACACACACACTCCAGTCTAAACATCCTTTCTGAGTCAGACCTCAGCTTCGCCAAACCGCCCCTTCTCCTCTTCATCGCACGTGTGAACTGTGGACACACTTGATTATGCAGCAGTAGATGTACCACAGCTAACAGGGGAACCTTGCTTTGACATTTGAGAAACACTAGTCTCTTACTCTACATCACGATCCTTTTACATTCACAGTGTTACAGTTGTACTTACAGGTTACAATATGATTTACAACATGATATAACAGACTTAAATTGCTACAATAACGTTAGCTGATATTCATAACACTCAATCCATAGACTTTTAGGATGGTTTGCCATGTCTCTGTGTTTCAAACTGATAAAAAACGCCAATATGTGCTATGAAAATCAGGTTAAGTTTGCACTGAAAAGCTAATATTAGTTCTACTGTGCAAGTTGTTTTAAATGACTTTCGATGCTATAAGCTAACTCCACATGCAATCCAACTGCATGCCATCAAACTCTTTTCTTCACACCGGTGAACGTGGTCGCTAACCTTTAACCTTAACCTAAATCAACAAATAAAAGTGACCCAATTACAACATATTAGATTGCTGATATTAGCAAGGCGACAGCTAACGAGCTAGCTACACTTAGCTATCGCTAGCTTAGCGGCTAACAGCTAGATACCGTTGTGTGTCTTTACCTGGGTATGGTTATGCATTTCGTGTTGACATTCTGTGTTGTGATGGCTTTTTCCAGCTCGTCCAACTGTCCCGTCTTTTTCAACTTCTTCACAAGACTTTTGACAGCCTTCTCGCACCATTTCTCCTCCTGCCCGTTCTGCTCTCCCTTCTTCCAGCCGAGGAGCCTCTTCACGATTGGAGGAGTGAACGGTAATATAGACATTTTTTAAGTCGCCAATAAAACAGCTGGTTACAGTGCTCCGGTTTAATTCTGCGGTCCGGAATTGCAAACAGCACGGTTTGCTGTTGGCTCTTACGATAACCCAGTCAGCTATTTAGCTTGCTAGCTGAACTCCCAGGCAGAGAAAAGGCTGGTCACTGCCGGGGGCTCAGCGGTGGCGGCGGCGGCTCGAGTCGCAGGTTCTCCTCGATCAAGTTGACTGTGTGTCTGTCGGAGTGGAGCAGCTCCTCCGGCAGGGTCCGCCCCTCCTCCTGCTCCTCAGTCAGCTGGTCTGTCCTCCACCTGTATCTGTGTCAAGAAATGTGCAGCTTAATTCTGATTGTCCACACATTACAGTACAACTACTACATTCATTTATTCGTTTATTTAACAAGGACAATATAAGTCAACAGTGTATCTTTAGAAAAAAAAACCCGTCCCTGGTTGGACACTTAAATCCAAGTAAGCAGTAAAACTAAAATACATCTTGTTAAAGTATTCTATCTGATAATCTTCCTTTTCATCACTGGGGTTTGGTCATTTTATTAGCAACTGAGACATGTCTTACATATTTATGTTTTTTCTTCTTTCACTTTTCATTTCTGCTGGTTTGTCAGAGTCAAGACATTTCTGATTTTATTTTAAACCCTGCTGTGTGCATTTATTCAACACACACTGAACTTCAGAGGCAGGAAATGGAAGAAAAAAAAAGTTGTAATCAGAGATATGTGAACACTGAAAAGTAATCCAACTTTTACATTTAAGTGTGTCCACGAATAGAAGACCCTCAGGAGTAATCCCTTTGATCCCCTCATAAAAGTGATTTGATTTCACCTCAGATGCATCTTTCCAGAAATGGACGAGGGAGGTGACTGTTCATTCAGGTGGTATGTGGGGTTTGGTTTTATGGTGTTATTGATAAGCGAAACCCCTGACTACTGCCTCCAGTAAACAGCAGCGTGCCTTTACTATAAATATCTCTGTGCAGGACCAGCCCCCTCTCCCTCCTCTCTATTTATAACCTCCATCAATGACTGCAGTCTATTTTTACACAAGTATTTGGCATGGCCTCTTACTTCCTTCTTCTTAAATAAATATTATAGCTATCCTGGCAGTGGCACATGAAAAATAATATTAAAGGACACTTCGTGACTCTCAGTAGAACAGTCAGTTAGTGTGCAACAAAAAAGTATGCACAATTCATAGTATTATTATTATCATTGATAAATGCTTACAGTTTGTTTCAACTGAATGTGCTTGCGTATTCAGGACAAGATAGTGTTGACACATATTGATACATATAAAATGTTAAAATGCTGCTGTGTTAGACCCTCTACCACACATTGTAGATCAGCAGTCGGTGTCACATTATTCAAATAAAATCAAAGCTCAAAATATCATTATTACTGGTAAACAAAGCAGACTGCAGAGCGGTGAGCACTGCTTCCATGTTGCACTCTGCCAAGGGACATGAGCTGGACAGCTGGTGTGGAGAGCTTTTGCGTGTGTCTGTGTGTGAGAGAGAAATGGGGGTTCGTGTCGTATGTGTCAGACAAGGGGGTGGGTGGGGGGGCAGATGGGCTGCAGCAGGCAGAAGAAGGTCTTAGGGACCGAGTGAAGAATGATTTTGGACAAAAGGCACGACGGCTGGCTGAATAAGTAATGACTGCAAACAATCTGATGGATAACAATGGCATTGTGATAGACCACTCATGGGCTACGTGGGAAACAAGCAGGATGTGTTGCAGGAGCCTGATCAGCTGGGCTGCTGTCACAACAATACTTTGACAAGGATGGAGGAGCAATTAGAGTAAATATGCCTTTTGTGTGTCCATATGGGCAAATTGTAGTGACATTTGAAGTGTAATGAGTCTGTTGAATTCTAAGCTTTCTCATTTCTCCAAGCAACTATTTGTCCAGTTGTGCTCACAATTCTGCTATAAACACTATTCTCTGCGAGGAATGATAGCTTCCAGTATATTGTAAGATTTCAAAAAATATCAGAGTATAACTAACATTTACCCTCCAGAAACCTGTAATTGTCTCTGCAGCTAATTGTAGTGTGTTAGAATCAGACGTGGCTCTTCAGCCAAAGACTGCACAGCCCCAAACGGGTGGGGTCCAGTCCTCCCTACAATCTCTGCCTCCTTTTTAAATCTCCCTTCACACTGCAAGCTGTTATCTGTTGCTTGCAGCCATCAATCTCTCCCCAGACAGTGGCACCTCCAAATCTGGGACAGTAGTGACCTCCCTCCCTCTGGCCTGAACTAAAGCACCCTCAAATCCTCTTCATCTGGCTTCAGACCCACAGAGGTGATACACCATCACATCTCTCTCTCTCTCATTGTGTTTCTCTCCATCTTGTTTATTTCTTTTCTCCTTTTCCCCGGTGCCCTAATGTGTGATTCCTCAGTCTTCTGACAAGAAGATGTAAGTTTGCAGAACCACTCTCTAATAAGGCACATTTTATAAAGGGTTTAGAAGTTTTACGTTATAGCTGATGGCTTTATCAATGTTTAATGAATGCTTTATATATCAGTTATTATAGATCATTGATAAGAACAACTTTTGGGTTGCTAGGTTTGTAAAAAATGTATTTGGCAAATGCCATTTATTTACAATGTAACAGTAACATAACTGCCAACATGATGGCTTATTAGAAAGTGAGAGACCATCAGCATTTATTAATGGATTACCAACATTTTCAACAGGATTATTATTAGATAGAAAGGGTCAACATCACCCAAAAGGATTTTTCACAACCTGGAAACCTAAAACTTATTATTATTATTGGCTTCTAAAGGAAAAAAGCATTAGTAAATGTTCTATTAACAATTAATAATGCCATTAGATATGATTGCAATCACTTGTAAAGGGAGCCTTCATTTAATAAGTGGTACCAAGTTTGCCTTACCATTAACTCTTGAAGTGTCCAATCTCATTCAAATTCATATTGTGTATACTGTGTCTTGTATATATAATATATTGTCTGCTCTGCATTGTGTAGGTGTATATATTTTTCTATTTTTAGCTGTACGTATGTATTGTTAATACACACACATAGCTTATTCACACTCTATATTTGCATTTGTATTTATACTTCTATCTATATTCTGCTTTTTTGCACACACATAATTTTATCATGTCAATATGCAAGCACATAGTCCATCCCCACTACACGGAATCTTTATAATTTACTGTCCCTTTCTTACACTGTTATGTTTATGTTTATTGTTTAATGTTCATGTCTATTGTGCTTTCTGTTGACATCTGGACCATACTGACTTAATTGTGCTTGCTACTTGGCGAATAAATGTGATTCTGATTCTGTTCCTAAGAAGAGTCGTGCAGTGTGGTATTGTATATATTTTACATTATTATCTATAATATTATCCAGATACATTTTCTAAAGTTGCAAGCACATTTGAGGC
Organism: Thunnus albacares; assembly: GCF_914725855.1. NCBI lineage: Eukaryota > Metazoa > Chordata > Actinopteri > Scombriformes > Scombridae > Thunnus > Thunnus albacares. Next base: position 19,804,465 of record NC_058112.1, on the reverse strand, counting down.
ATAGTGGTTCACATTTATCACATCAATCCATTTCAAAATTCATTAAATTCACAAGTTACGTTCACAACTGAAATACAAGCATCAATAATATAGATAACGTATCACCACCTAGTGGCCTTTTTCTATTACTACAATAGTTTTTGTTTCATCCACCAAAACAGAGAGCTCAGCTGATTTATATGGACTTTTTATCATGTAGATATTTAAAATTTTGCCAATCATCAATATCTAAAGGAAAAGACATTTTGACATGTCACAGTAGGAAAAGCACTGGTGTTGAAATAAAATTAATGATGGCTGAATTCCATTTAGCTGCTTCAGTTTCAGCTCCCTGGTATTGTACATGCTGGCTCACTGTCATGGCTTACTGGGGGACTTGAATAGAGAACCATCTTTCATGTTATTAGTGACACCTGTGCTTTTCCTTCTGTGACAAGTCAAGACATCCGTTCTGAAAAAGGCCTATTAAACATTAATAATTGGATTTATGTACAACAGGGCATCCCATTTTTGGTTAGCACTCACTGTGATTATAATTTATTTGTGAATCAGTGCCATTGATTTATATGCTATTCCATAAACACAATTTACATGTTTATTGTGAACAATGGCCCATAACAGCATTAAGTTGATTCAGAGGCTTTGCAAAATATCTCCTCATCTTACATATGGATAGAGTGCAGCACTTGGCCATGATTCATTAACTTCACCTCCAGGCAAAATGGCTTCGTGTTTGTCCTGCACCTCAAGCACTTGGCCCTGTATTTACCAAGGACCTCTCCCTCTGTGACTATTGTAAATATACCTACAATATCTTATGAGGAGACACTGGGAGTCTTAATCTCTTAACACCACAGTCATCGTACCGTTTCCCTTTATAAAACCGACTTTTTCATCTTTAGAACTTTTGTAAAGCTTCTTGAACTTGTCATTTTCTGAAATCTGGTAAATACACTCTGTCACTCACATCACCACCAAAACTAATGATTGTGAAATTAGTTTCAGAGCAATCAGGAGCTCCCCTGCTAAGACCCACTGTATCCATATGCATGAAATTGCTTGTGTTAATACGTGCTATGAATCGTGGGTAATGCAGTGAATAATTCTGACTGCACGCAATAATGCTATCTTCTATTAGATTGGGTACTGTTGTGGAGCTGGAGCCCTGTGGCAATATGCTTGTAAATGGCCATGTATGGATAATTAAGCATTACTCTTGAACATTAAAACTTGCTTATTTCAGAGAGCTGCAGGCAGTGGAGGCTCTTATTGGACTCATCACTATTTTTGGTGTTTCCCTATAATGTGTTCTCATTAGTATTAGTATTAGAGCAATTGTAAACTTTTGGATCTCTCGTACTGTATCCTTAAAATGGGTTTTGGTTGGTATGTGTATCTAAATTATTGTATTCTTTATAATTATTTATTTTCCAGGTGTACACTAGGGTGTGATAGTTCTTTAAGACATGGCTAATATTGATTAATTAAGTGATATTCAATGATGATATTGCATTCTCTTTTATGGCTTTCTGATCTTCCAAGCAATGTAATATAATATTAAGACAGATTTTTCTGATCATAAGGGAAGTGCCTTTTGCTTTTTTTGTGTTATTTGTGTAAAAATTGTTAGCAAATAATTAAAAATATATTTAATATATAGTAGCCTTGCAGAGATAGATGCATTTTGCTTCTCCAACTGATATTTATGTTATTTTGACTGAGTGTTCCCAACGAGCTGGTGCCAACCAACCTTCAGGCAGTCAATTATGAGCTGAATGACCTGCATCAGCTCCTGGAGGCCATGTTTCAGCAAAGTAAATAAACACGTTCCTCAGGGTTGGACGATGACAAGAGAGACCACTCCTGTCTCCTTCAGTTCTGAGACTCCTGTCTCCACTCTGTTTGTGGTAAACCTTGTTTGTCATCATCTGTCTCCCACTATCCTGTCCACCGAGGGTTAATAACATCAGTGCATGACAGTGTACCTGCAGGCCTGGAACACTGAGCCTTGATAAGTGTGACGCAGCAAGGACAGAGACAGTCGCACTGCCTATAATGTATTCATGAGTGGATCAGATGTGTCATTCATGTGCAGCCATTGTGCTTTGAGAAAGAACAAGAAATTTTAAAAGTAATATGACATCAAGGCCGTAACTGACGCAGTGTTCACCATCTTCACTTCCTTTGCTGAATGTGTGTTTTGGGCTCTAAAATGGATCCACACTGGGGCCACAGATGTGCGGGATAAAAGGGGATTAAATCTGAAGGGGGGAAGCCAGATCAGGACCAAACTGCCTTAATTATGTGTCACATAAAACAGTGTCTTTAAAAAACTCCCACACACAACCACATCACCTCTGCTGTTTTAATTCGGTGGTTGAAGTGAAGAATGTCAGCAACTCTAAGGGGCTTCCATTAAACTTTTAGGATGCATAAACAACACTTAAGTCACTTAATCAGATTCCTGACGGGGGGAAGTGCATGTCCTTTCCCCCTGTTTGGGTGTACAGAATAGTTTCAAGACATTTTCAAGATATTGCCAATTTACTGTGGAGAACTGATTTGAAATAACTTGTGTGACGATTTTTTTAAAGATTGATTTATATTGCAATGAAATCAAATCTTTCCCAGCACCAATAGGAAGGTTTGGTCTGCATGTTCTTGGCTTGTATATAATTTGACTAAATACAGTCCAACTTAACTCCTGTCAAATTGTTTTTCAGCAAGAAACTGAATATATGAGCTGTGTATCATGAACTCTTTAAGCGCTGGTGGCGCCTTTTGTGTTTATGGATCTCTACTTTTATTGTTTTTGGTTTCATATGTTACAGTCACAATAAGCCTTAATTACCTAATGGATTTATGAGTTTTAGCTGTTCTACAAATCAAGTATAACTGACGCATTTGCTCATAATTTTCAAATCCATATTGTACAGTGTTAGATATCTGTATCTATGTTTCCTGCAGTTCCAGGCAGCTATTGCTTTTCATTCAAGTCCTTACAGTAAGAAAATCTGTCAGCAGACTTTATTTTTCTTGATTCAGTATTTGCAACATATCACACTAAACGTTGAGTCTGCCTTCAGTTAAGTGCCAATTCATTTGAAAATACTGCACTGCATTACCTTGAAACTAAAATGTAACTTAAATTTCACAAACAGTAAATCATACTTGATTTTAACTGCGATAGATTAGTTACAAGAGTCAACTAATGCATTTTATACCGTACAAAAATGAATGGAAAACAAGGGTTGCCTAGAATTGCGGAAGAAAAAAAAACTTAAATAGGCTAAAACATTCAAAACCACTGGTAATGTCCTTTTAATGTAATGAATTTGTTGTAGGAGAATCTAATTCCCACTTCATTCTTAGCACAGGTTTCAAGATATGCAAAGCAATTTATTATGATATTGATTTCCATACCATTTATATTTTATTTTATTGTTTAGTTTGCAATATTTCATTTGTAGATGAAGCAGCTGAATTAGCCTGAACCACCTATAATACATAAATATTTTGTCATCTTCCAGATACCACCCGTCGCTCATTAAAACTACAATCTCATTACCTTTGTAATGATGGAAATGGAGTTTAATGTGGCTTAGAAGATGATTCAATGTGGCTTGAGGAAAAGAAAGCAATCAGGCTTGTTGTGGTCCTCAGCAATAGTCTACATTTATCTATTATGCATTGGCACGTAGCCTCTAGTCAATCCATGTGTTTGCTATGGTTAAGCAGCAGTTTAGACACCAAAAATATCTAAAATTATTCATTTGTAGTTCTGGGAGCCTCAGAGAAGTGAGACATTGCTGTAGAACACAGTCAAATTGTTGGTACAGGGGCCCAGTGTGCTGCCAGGGGGCTCAAAAGAATATTTAATATATAATTTAGATAAAATGAATGTGTATCAAACTGTTTCTTGAGTAAATAACATAAGATTTACATAAAACAGAAGTGAGTGTGAAAGAGGAGTGGTAGAGCAGCAGCAGGAACACTGGAGAGACATGTGGACCAGGATTACTTTGCTTCATTAAATACACAACATAGCTGTGATGCCTGTGCTCTTTCAAATCCATATGTAAACCATTTCCTTCCCCCCTCCTCCTCCTCCTCCTCCTCCTCCTCCTCCTCCTCCCTCTCTTAAAACCTCCGGCTCATTAGTGTTGCCTTTATGACATGGCTTTACCTAAATGCCGTGGATTTTTCCATTCCCTTTCTAGCCCATTCTCAGGCTCAGACTCTGCTCGGTAGCTAAAAGAAAGACCGAGAAGACATTTTCTTGTTTCAGCAGCATTCCTCTGCAGTGATCATGTCTTAATAAGCAGCAAGACTTGGATGCATTTACGCCTCAGAGGCACTTGATATATCATCGCCATTGTTTGCATTGTACAGTTATACTGATACATTTTTCATGTGAAATGCTTTAACAGCTGACTTGCAGAAAGAGTCTGAAAACAATGTAGTGACAAGAAGCCTTCAATCACTTCTGCTACACCAGATTTAAATGCATGATAAACTCTGCCACCTCACCCATGTTGTAGACTGTGTGCTCAAACACATGGAAATAAAGAAAACATACACAGACACACAACACAACAAAATATTAATTTTGAGAGGATTATTGCAAGTGTATGTCCACTCAGACGATACACTCAGAGTCCACAAGGTGGCAGTATAACATTTGTTTGAATGCTCTCCAAAAAGGTGAATTGAAAGTGTAATTTCTCTCAATGGCTGCCTCTACTGTTGTCACATATTAACATAATTATGATTAGACATGTGCAGAGAGCCAAATAGTCCACACTGCCTGAGTTTAAATTGCATTCTTTATATTTCATTTGCAAATGCAGCTCAGGGTGATCATCCATTATCATTTTGGATGTTCCAAGATCCCAACATGTCATGTCTTTCATGTCATTATATGAAGACAAAAATGTACAGGGGATAGTGAGACAGAGACAGAAGGCAGGAGAAGCACAAGCTGAAAGCTGGAGCAGTGATGACTGAACGATCCAGTTTTCCAAGTGGCTCCTGTATTTTACAGAGAGTGGTTTAGGGTGAGAAGTTTTTTCCTGTTTATCCATTCAGTGGAAAATAATATCCTGTAAAAAGCCAATAAGTTTCTGTCTTTGAACTCGCTAAGAGTTTTTCTTCCCCACTGGCTCGGGCTCTCTGGGAGAAATGAGGGTGAGCCGCTTGACGAAGGACTTCCCATCAGCCGCCTCCAACCCTCCACACATGTTTCTGATAGACCTCCACAAGCCCCAGTAATCTGAGGGCAGCTCATTCAGAGAAGAGAGAGGGAGTGATAAAAAAAAAAAAAATCAGGGGTGGGTGAGAAGGAAGAGAAGGAGATATAGCAGGGAAAGATGGACTAGAAAGCAGAGTGGGAGCAGGCCAAAGGGGAGGGAGGATAAAAGGAAACATTTTAGAGCATGTAGCTGTTATTTGCTTCTTGAGAGACTGCACTCTAGGCCTCTCAATTTAAAAGATGGAAGGATTATTTGTTCCTCTTGGACAAATCATTTGTCTCAAGTTCAGACAGTATATATTTCATATATTCAGAAAACACATTATCAGACTCCTCCAAGTTTAACACAATAGCTACATCTTTTTTTTCTCCTGATGACAAGGGATGAAAAATATAAGTGTAGAAAATCATACATTCATCTTCCACATCTTCTTTTAACTCATTAGAAATATCCTAAATCTGTTTTTCCCTAGCTAAATTAAAACACCCCCTCACAATTAGAGTCTGAACATTGTAAACGCCTTGGAGAAAATGTGCTTCTTTTCATAAAAGTGTGCGTTTGTGTATATAAATATGCTCCATAACTGTTAAGGCCGAATCTGAAAGAGCAGTCACATTTGCAGATCATCAGCCTCTTATAAAGGAAACCACACACACTCTGCAAGTCTTGCCGGTGTCTTAAACATAGTGTAATCCTTCATGCTTAATTTCCTCTTGTCCCTCATAAATCACCCTGAAACCTGTGTGGACAGACAAGCGAGTGTAAACACCTGTTGTGGTGCGTGTCACTATTTTAACATGTGAGAGTAAATGTGAGTGAATATCAGTGTGTAGTATAGGGGTGGTGATGGAGGGGAAGGGGGGATTCTGAGATGCTGGCTGGGAGAGAGGAGGGGGATGAACTGTGAAATCAAAAACAGCCGCAGCAGGCTACAAAGGAGCCTCAGCTGGAATAACTCACTCACAAAAGTTACTATGCTCTCCTGAGTGCAGGCAGACTGGCGCATCCCCAAACACAGGAGACCAGACCCGTCCAGCAGCCCTCCTCTGGTCTCCGTCTATCCCCTCAGACACAAAGGAGCGTGTGACTGCTATAAAACACAGTTGCAACAAATGTGCTTTTCTTACTACGGCGGAGGACAAAAACATTACTTAGCAACAAAATGCACAAATCTGTTTCTTAAGCACCAAGAAACAGAATTAGTATGTAAATGAATAAATAAATAAATAATATAAAAATGTGTATAAAGTGATTCATAGGACATTGAGAATAAAAAAAAAACATGGAGTCTGGGTCTGAATGAAGAAGTTATATGATGGATGAGCTGATACAGAATATACAGCATACTGTCAGACAGTGTAGAATAAGATGGTTTTAACAAATATAAAGCTACTTAAGGGGAAACAAAATAGGAAAACTATCTTTAGTGTCAGGACAAATGACAATATTTACTATGAGTCAGTTTAAATTTGTCAGCTACACCATTAAATATTTTCGAACTGATTTTTGATTCATTTTTCAGAACATTTATACCATGATTTATATAAATATATGAATATAATATGTACACATATACAATGAGAGAGGACGCATACTTCTACAGTATTTAATGTGGATGAAATCTGCATGTATTTACCTAAACATTTTGGATCAGCTAGCTTACAGTGGAGAGCAAAAGTAAATGTAAAAGCAGTTTAAAGTCTGTGTTTTTCAGACAAATTATTGTTTTTGCTTTTTTAATTTTTAATTTTTTTTTTTACTTTCCTGTGTGTTTTAATGCAATCCAATACAACAGTCCTATATATATATGGCTTGCCACACACACAAAAAAACTCTGGACCAACTTATTTGTATAGTGGAAGAGTAAACAATGCATTTAACATATGCTTGTCAATTAGGAAAAACAAATTTCAGGTGTGACATAATCTCAAATCATGTGATCACAAGCTCAACATGCATTATTATGAAGTGAAACAGAATTACAATCACATTGCACTCAAATCAGTGAGGCTCTTAAAATTGCAATAAATATACATTTATATCCAGAAACATCCAAATACACATGTAATTTAAAAGGCCACAGAACAGAGGCTATCATACAGAGCAGCCTATATGTATGCATCTTGTCATCCAACTAACATCCATCCTGTAAATGTATGTTAATTAATCTCTTTGATAATATTTGACACTGTAGTTTGTTGTATTGGATGTCATTATATTATAATTTGTTCCTAATCTTTTGCTTTTGTGTTAATGAGGTGGAAACAAAAATGTTGGAAACACCTTTCAATAGCTGATTGAACAGCTGACTGAATTTACTTACTGACAACCTATAGTATCTGTTATTACAGCTCACTGTGACAGTTGCTGGTGACACAATGTTAACAATGTACAAGTCATAATGTATAGAGTAATGCTCTGATTAAAATGCTACAGCATGCAAAGTATGCTGGTGTTGGCACAGCGAGCAGGTCAAACGCTCGTCCTCCTCCCTGAGTTAGAGAAGGAGAGTGAAGTCATTGACTGCAGGACAGAGTGACACTGCAAACACAGACACAGACAACACAAACATGAGACTGACACTGTTGCTTAAGGTAGGAAATAAAGTAAGTTATCTGAGTGTGTTCACATGTGCATGTGTGTACGAGGATGGAGGAGTGCGTGTGCACATGGCTGTGTTTAGGGCCTGGAGGCTTGTTTAGCTGACCTCAGTGAAAGCAAACCTCATGACAGAAGGTCTGGCATTGTCTGTGTACCCGGGCTGCTCTGGAGCCAGACGGTCTGCCGGCCGCCAGCTTTGCTTGCTTATAACGGCTGAGAACATCCGATCCCCTTGGGGAGGACAGGAGGGGAGGGGGGTCTACTGCACCACTCGCCACTTTCCTCTCTGCTTTATCTCTGCTCTTTAGACAAAGAACAAGCATTAGCCAGGTCATCAACTAGTATGTTTATTATGTATACGTGTGTGTGCATGCGTGCTTGCATGCGTGTGTGCGTGTGTGTGTGTGTGTGTGTGTGTGAAAGAGAGAGAGAGAAAAGAAAACAACAAGGGGGCAGAGAGAGAATAGGACAAGTTTGGATACATGGACTTGAGTTGCAAATGGAAAATTCTGTTCATGAGAACACTGGAGAGAAAAACAGATTTTTCATCTCAGTGTCACAGCGTTTCATTGATGAGCATGTCCCTTTTATCCTTCTATCCATTTCACTTCCACTAATTCATCTATCACGCAGAGAGAAGGCTAAAGCTTTGTGCTCTGACAGAAACAAATGGTCTCTAATCACCACCAGACGCCCATGTTCAACCATGACAGAACACTTCCACTCCCTCCCTGAGGTGCGTGTTCACGGTGCCCATCCAGCAAACCCTGCATGGACTCCGCACGTGGCCCTCGAGGAGCCATTCATGAAAAAATATGGAACATTTTTATGCTTATAAATTGCATAACTGCTGGGTGTGGATTTTCCCCCTCGAGTGTCTCAAAATAGTAAGGTTTCGTTCTCCGTACGTAGTGTAAGGTGGAAAGCAAACAAGTCGGTGGGAAAGGTAGACAAGCATTACCTCTGCTGGTCAACTTTCTGTTCACAAGTCAGTGTGGGAACAGGCAGCAATCTCCATGACTGCATGGAAAAAAGGGAAAACCGAGGCAAGAGGAGGACAAACTCTCCCAGAGCATGGATTAAACGTGCTGAGAGACGGAAAGGGAAAACCTGAAAACAGTGAAGGAGGAGATATGTAGAACAAGAAAGCTTTGGCTCTGTGTTGTGACAATATTACAGCAATACCTCCTCAGTCAGGGTTACAGCCAGGGACACTTTAGAGGATGTAAAAAATAGGAAATTGATTCCTTTTTTTGCTGTCAAAGTGAACTGGGTGCAATCCCACATAAAGCAAAGGAACATAAGAAAAGACGGAGCATTGATTACTGTGATTAACCACAGCAGTGTGGTGCAGGATGTAAGTATGGTGGCCACTTTGTTTTAATGAGCATTATCTATACTTAAAGATGCACCAACCAATATTTTACATTAGCAATGGATCACATGACTACTTGTATGTGAAATGTGAACTCATAGTGATGCCTTGTGTTTGCTGGATGCGTAAATAAGCATCTGTTTGCTAACACGTTCCCCATATCAATTTTATAAGGTCATAAAATGTCAGTTATTCCATGTTTAAAGTTGCAATACTCGATGTTTTTAATAAGATTCTTCTTCATAATATTATTATTTTCAGAAGCTCTGCAGCTGTCCTCACCTCTACAGAGTTTCAGCATCTTTTAGCTTTGTTTAGTTTTAGAAAATTTACTGTTCTGGTTCACTCTCTCCACTTTCATCAACCCCATTTCCAGATGCAGCGGGTGGCAAAAAAGCCAAAAGGCTAGCTGGTGAACATAGTGGAGTATTTAGTAGCTAAAGAAGCATATATTTCCTTCAGGAGATGATAGAGAACAAAATGCTAATGTTGAATGCTAATGTTGCTCCAAATCTTTCGGATGTGTAAAAAGGCAACTTTTTGCTAACTTGCTGTTCACCATATCAACATAGCATGATAGTGTTATAGCATGTAGTGACAACTTATAGCATGTCAGGGTTGTGTTTACAGCTTGTTTCCGTTTGCTTCAAGTGCCCAACAAATCGATTAATGCAGGTTTGATACATCTCAGGTGGCACTAACGCATAACATTACCAACTCCTGTACACCATATCATTAAAGGAGAAATTAGGGTGAAAATAGTCTTGGTATGATGACATTCCTGTATGCTAGAGTTAACTATCTAATCTGATCATCTTATTTTACTGAAGGGAACAAAAATGTTTAACATGAACTCAGAAAATGTCTCACGATTTTGGATTTCATCCAATGAATTAGTTAAAGATAGAAATGTTTAAGTGGACATAAATGTTGATAATATCAAATTCGCAGCAGCTCATTTGTCCATTTTATCATTTAACTCTTTTGTCCTCTCTGACTAACCGAGGATTTCTTGTTCTTAACGTTTTCATATTGTAAATCCTTAAAAGCCTACAGTTTATCTTACACTCTGGGAACAGCGAGCCGTCATCTGCTGCCCAGATTCCTCAGTGTGTGTCCAGTAGCCGGCTCCTCACTACACACTTACAACACAGGACAAGGCCCAAACAACGCTGCACATCTGGGGCCTCAGCTGGCCACCCGCCACAAGCACTCCCTTCTCCTTCTCCCCTGGTGTACATTACAGCTCGCTGTAAACGTACATTTTCATACCTACAGCCTGAACCACAACTCATAGGGACGTTCTTTGTGGACAGAGGTCAAATAAAGTTTACACATAGCATGGGAAGAACATCTTGCCTCAGTGCAAATCCTGGTTTGTTTGAAGGTGTGTTTCGGGCAAGAATAGTACTGATATCCAGCACATCTCGATTGTCACAGGCACCATGTCGCTAACATGAACAAATGCTTCACATGAGGTTAATCTCAGTGCTTTCTGGTGTGGCGACACGCCAGCAGTGACCCCTGGTAGGTCAGCGATCAGATAGAGAGTGCACAATAACTTGCATAGATGCAACCAAGATTGTTGATCCTGAAGATCAAATGATTGCCCTCTCAGCCGTTGCCTCATCGTTGGCCTTTATAACTGTGGGAACAAACTAAATATCAGTTCTTAAATCAGCATGACGATCTTTGTCTTTGCGGCACATCAAAGCCGCTACGTAAGCAAACAGAAGCATAAAAGCACTGTGGTATGTCACAAGTGCTGAGGGCATTTCTTTTTTTTTCCCATAGGAGCAGCACGTAGTTCTTTGGAAGAAACTAATTCGTAATGTTTACAATAATACTGACTATCTTTCTCAACCTTAACTTTACACCTGAATCAACAGGATGCAGGTTACATTCCATAATATACTGGATGCAGCAGATGACAAGATACTAGTGTAAATACCAGGGAAACTTCTAGAGTATTATATGTTTCCCTGGCTGAGGTTCTGTTTTCTGGCAGAGTAACAACAGTCTTCCCCCTCTCCCACAGACGCAGACAGAGAGATTGTGTCCCTAAATATATGGGGAATCTGAAAAATGAATAGTGTTTTCATATCTCCAGTACGTCTGCGCCTTAATAAGCTGAAATTAAGTTATTTAGTTTCATACCCGTTGCCAGACACCTAAATAATCTCTTTTGTACGTTGTAGAAGAGCCAATTCTATCCCGACCCTTTTTCCCCCTCTCTTCATCTTCCTCTCTAACTGAACAAGGGTTGACAAGTTCTTGTCGTTCCTGGCCGGTTGGAGGGAGACCCAACAAAAGAGCCCTTGTTTGAGACTTACCCCTGTCAGACAGCGCACTTTGATATTAAAAACTCTGCTGAGGGGAGAGTTAGAGTAGGGAGGGAAGAGAGGGGGAGTAGCGAGGGAAAGATGAAAAGGATGAAAACAAACTCCTACTGTCTCCTAAGCCCATGTCTGTAGGTGTAACCTCATAATGGACACACAAATATTTGTCCAGTCAAAACAAAATAAAACAGCTCTTTGACTCCTCGTGTAGTAAGTTTGATCAGTGTGTCTCCAGCTTGTCCTGCTGCAACAACCACCTGCCTATTCTCTTGTATTCTCACACAGTGATCACATTGACACAGGGGGCCTCTCTTTAGACGTGAACAGGCCTCTTGGGCTGGACCGGAGCCATCGCCAGAAGGAAGAAATCCCCTGATACTGTACCTCACGGACTGAGGCTGTGCCAGAGACCTGAAATACTAGCAGATGCCTGGTTGTGCCCAAAAACCTGTGTGTGCCAACAAAAATAAACCAACACCGAGGACCAAATTTACCTTGCCCTCAGTTTAAACCTACACCCGAGAGTGAGAGCTGGCATGAGAGTCCTAGACTGCAGCTCGGGGTCCTGGAGGAGAACTGAACTTTCACACCGGAGCGCCATGGGACATAAAACACATTACAAAAAAATACGAATTTCATTACATCCCTCACAAACACATAATTCAACCTGATTCAGGCCCCAGTTTCAATTTGCAGCTTGTTCTGGGGGTTGTGGGAGGAATGAACGGCTGCAACAGAGATAAGTATGTACACTCTCCGAGCAGAAGCGACAAGCTGTGGCATGTCAGCCATTCAGGAAGAATGCAGAAGCAAGTGTAATGAGGATTTTCTTTTTCTTTCTGCTTGCAAGGCGCCTGCTATTATACTGATTTTGAGTAGCCCTGAGGGCAGTTATTACAGCATTTATATTAATTCCCCTGAATTGCTTCATTTTGTTCATACAGGCCACAGAAAAAAAAGACTCAGGCAATTAGAGGAATACCAGTGGAGAGAGAAGATGTAGTAAGTTATGGCACAGAGACTTCTTTATGTTGTGCATTGTTGTCCTCCTGTATGGAGCCTGACGGGGATGAGATCCCTCCCTGGATGCCTGATACACGAGAGTCCAATGTGCTGAGTCTGACCTGGCTTCTCTAGCTGGAGGCTCATTCCTATTAGCGATTGTTTGCCATGTTAATGGCTGTAAGAACATCACCGGGCGCGTCAGCTCTGACAGGCTGCCGCCACTCGTACCTGCTGCCACAGGCGAGGGGATGGGCGTTCACATAAATCTGCTGAGGAATCTGTGAGAACCACGCCATCGTGCATAGCAACAAGCTGACAAGAGCAGCAGAGGCAACAAAGCAGGCATACCTGGCTCACCTACCCCTCCAACAGGTATGAGCCGGAGAGGTGGCGGTGTAGAGGAAAGAGTTATCAGAAAATGAACGTGTCGTACATTCAGGTATTTGATCTATATGATGAATGACAGCGGGAGGAACATAAATATCCATGTAGTGGAGGTGGAGGGGCCAAATGCAGCTCAAGATTCAAGAGAAAGATTATGATGTTTATATAGATATAAGATTGCAGTGAAGCCAAACTAGCAGACTTTAATTTGAAGAATCCTTTGAAATACTTCCTTTCTCTCCTGCTTAACTTTCTCCCACCTGCGTTTTCTGCTTTTCATCAACAGAAAATGTGTTCAACAAATGTGCATCTTCTCCACTCTTGTCTGCTTTTCTAAATCCTCCATTCCCTGTCTCTCTCCTGTCTGCTCCTCTCCTCTCTCCACCTCTCCCTTGCTCTCTTACAGCGAGGTGCTGACAGAAGTTAGCATTCACAATCTTTCTGTTAAGGCTTTAACAGGAGCCAGATGAAAGACGGCAGCAGATTAAGATGTTAAACAGCCGCATATGGGATGGCACGGGACGAGTGAAGCAGTTGGGGCTGGAGTGCAGTGGAAACGGAGACAAACAAAAGCCCAGGAATGTCAGATGGAGATCATGTTGCACGGCCCTCGAGGAATAAGACATGTTATTAACACTGGCTGTGCTCGTTGGCTGGGAAGCCCTCAGGGGACACTTATGTTCTCAAGGGACCCCACGGCCCCCACAGAAGCAACGAGCCTGGGGACTAAACACCCCAGCACAGACAGTCGTAGGCCAAGTTTCTGTCATTCAGTGAAGTTTGACGTTGCTTGATAACCTTCACTCTTAACCTAGACGAGTTCACCGCATCACAAAATTTTCAGTTTATTGTTACCATGAAACAACTGATAAATTACTGCTGGGAGGTATTGTGTTGCTGATCCATAGTATTGAGCAGATGAGCCAACAATTCCTGGCTAGAAGCCGCCTCGTCTACTGCAGCTATATTGGCAAAGAGGTAGTACTGGAATGTAAAGTTACACTGCAGCGGCGGTTGCCAAGCCTGACACAAATTTAAAGCACGGTATTGAGATAGCATCATGAATACTGCTTTTAAAGTCCAAGAAGATGTCATAGCCCATAAAACTTTTACACAAGGTTGGACTAGTGTAAGTTTTAGTGCATTTTTAGTAGTTGAAAAAAGTGTCCTCCTCGCAGTTAAAAGCCTGAGGATACAGAAACATTCCTGGAAGTTCTGAACTCAAGTTTTATACTACTAGGTTTGTCTTGTAACTATATGCGCAAAAAGAAAGCATCACTTAAATCTAATTAGTGATTTACTTTCCCCTCATGTTACTCATACAGGCCCGGTTCAAAAACAGTGAAATAAACACTATTGTTAAAATAATGAAAATCATTGTGTGTGGCTGGAGTGGAATTCATATCCCTCTTTCCCATTAAAAATCACAACAGACTGACTGAACAATTACAAAAGACAAGTCCATTTTGTTTAGCGAGGCTTTCACATTGAAATAAAATGCTCCAGCACAGCAGCCCAGTAGGCACCAAGAGTAGTTAAAAGCTGCGGCGGTTTCCCTCGCTGGATTCCTCAGCATTTCAAGGGCACCAGCTCTCCTCAAATGAGACTAGAAGGAGCCCTGCTTTTTTTTTTTTTTTTTTTTTTGCTCTTCTGGACTCCCACCCACCCTCTGAGCTGATTGTGAATGGCGTGCGTGGAGTAATGAGTGCTTGGTTTGATTTGTTGAGCCAACTCCTTTCTACATCTTGAGAGACAGAAAGAGAAAAAACAAAACAAAACACACTCACTCATTTTGTTTACTTTGATAAGTTTCTTTACGTATGTTTCACGATTGTGTAACGGAATGTAATATGTTCATTTTGACGCATTATGTTTTAAGCGGCTTAGTGTGAATGAAAAACACACACATACTGAACCATGTGCATGTGTACACACACACACACACATACACACACACACATTCCAGGCCCCTTGCTGGCACTCATACACTCAGCAGGTATGTCAGTGTGGAGACAGGCTGTGGTGTGTGCCCCTGGAATGCGAAACCTGACCTCTGGGCTGGAATTCGAGTCTCCTCACTCATCTTCACTCGTCTCAGAGACACGCTCTCATAGCTGGGCCTCGCGGTGCCCAGCAGAGTACTTAAACAGCTACATAAAGTCATCTTCAACAACTGATGGCTTGGTTTAGCTCTGGCTTTGGGTAAATGAAGATCTCACAACCCACAAGAAACAGAATGAGTATAAAGAGAGCTGCATTAGTGACTCCTGTTTGAAGGATAACGGGAAATTTAAAGGAATAGTTCAACATTTTGGGAAATGTTGACTCTCTTGCTGAGAATAAGATAAGAACATCAAAACCACTCTCATCTGTTCAGTAAATATGAGGCTACAGCCAGCTGGTAGTTAGCTTAGCTTAGCATAAAGAGTGGAAACAATGGGAAACAGCTAGCCTGGCTCTGTCAGACGGTAACAATACTTGCCTATCAGCACCTCTAAAGCTCACTATTAAGCATATCTCATTTGTTTAATCTGTACTAAACCCAAAGTGAGAAAATGTCAAGTTGAAGCATTGCTGGGGTTATGTGGCGAGAGTTGTATCGATAAGCATATTTCTCAAAATGTGTAATTATTGCCTGATTCGAGGGAGTTACAGAACACATAGTGTGAGTGGATAAGACTTTCATTAATGTGCAGTCTACATGAGCTGGAGCTCCAGTGCAGGCAGAGAAGCATAACAAAACAGAACCAGCGACGTGGACATCTCGGCTCCTGAGGAGAGGAGGAAGAAAGCCCACATGGCTGAGCCTAACCGCCTCGGCAGCTCCAGCCGCCCAATCAGCCCCAGTCCACAGAACCACCAGCATTGCAGGCCAAACCTCAGACTGGAAGCTTGGAAGGCAAAGCAGTGTGACTGCATTTCCTGAGTCCACCCCATTTAAACTCACAATATGGAACATATTAGGAGCCCTGCAGAAGAAAAGGGGGCCGCGTTCCTAGATCTTCTCTTTTACAGCCCCTTGGAAAAAAAAAAAAAAACAACTCAGACTTCTAAGAGGACAAACTGGGCCTGTGGAGTTCTTGGCAACATCAATGAGCATGACATACTTTAATATATAGGATTACTTCTCAAAACATGTGAGTCTCAGTGTTAAGCGAATGTATTTTGTATTACTTAGCATAGAGTGCAAAACTGGTTCATGATTGGCTCTCTCAAAGAGTCACATTTCGAAAAACCCACAGGCAGGCACAACCACAACCATGCAGGCATATAAATATGTATCTCAGCACTGCTGCAGCAAACTGCATTCATGTGCTATTGCCTCACAATTTAGATAGAAGGGTCTGGAGGGATTTGATTATAGCCCATAAAGCAACTCTATTAAAGGCTGGTATAAATTATAGGGATTTTTGAGACAATATCACACAGAACTCAGCGAACACATCTTTTCTTCTCATCAGTGAAACTCCTCATGCAGACAGAAAAAAAAGAGAATACTCTGCCTAACCAATAAAAATGGAGCATTAAAGAATGTAATTCTAGTGGTTTCTGCAGTGAATGGAGCCTTGTTCTTTGGTAGGGGTTAATTGAAAGAGGAATTCTGATTTAAAAGGAAACAAAACATCCCACTTTAGGTGAGAGAAACGGAGCAGTGTCATGCCTGTGTGCACTCAAAAAAAGAAAAGAAAGAAAAAGGCCCCCTGTTCAGTCAGGTTGAGTGTGTCACTGTGAAGTAGTGAAGAGTGAGACTTCTGTCTGCTTTATAAACACATGACAATCGACAAGGTGAACAGGATTTACAGAAACTAACAGAAACCAACTATAAAAAGTCTTTTAAATACCTGGATGACCAAAATAGGGACCAATGTGTTCCTATGATATGAATCGGACAAGGATAGGCAGGGATGATAAATGCTGTCAGAATTGAGCCTGAGGGTGTGTGTGTGTGTGTGTGTGTGTGTTCGCGTGCATGTGCTCATACTGTGGCATTCTTTTAACCTCTGTGGAAACTCACTAAAATAAATCCTTTTCGTACGTCAGAGAGGCCCCTGTGCACCCTGTAATTACCAAAAGGGAGGGGGTGGTGGGGGGGGATCTGCAGAGGAGCATCAGAACCGGACTGCTTTTGGCTTCTGAGAAACCACCTAAATGCTTACTCAATGGTCTGTTCCAGGCTCAGTTGGCGGCCCGCAGCACAGTAGCAGAATCATGGCTTGTCATCAGAGGGATACAAAACAGAAATGCCACTTTGGGAGTAAACTTTAGCAGCACAACAGTAAAAAAAAAAAAAAACTGCTTGTGATTGCTGTAGACACAACACCCACCTGTGCAGGCAAAGACACACACAACCCACACCAAAGCGCAGACACATCAGTCACACCACTTCTGATTCGCTGTCTTAAATTCAGCCTGTTAAGGTGGAAAAACACCCAAAAGGAAAAGCCTCCCTTCCCAGCTTGCCCTGCGTGCCGGCCCATAATCCCCTCTGAGAGCGTGGATCCCCTGTGCGCTGGCATGTGTCAGCACGCCCAGTAAGTGGCGAGCATGGCAGCTGCGAGGAGCCATAATTAACACCCTCAGCCAAGGTGAGAAGACTTCCGTGGGACGGCGTTCATGAGAGAGAGAGAGAGAGAGAGAGAGAGAGAAAGAGAGAGAGAGAGAGAGCAGGAAGTGTTTCAGGCGCTCTGTGTAATCTTTCTCTTCGTCTCAAAAGGTGCTATTACCTCACTATGTTTTTACTGGGGCCAGATGTGCGAGACGGGGTCATCAAATGGAGTGAGTAGTAGCGAGCGGCGGTAGTTCCACATCTGCCCGACTCAGCTAACCTACTGACTCTGAAGTACTGATTTCTTTTCTGAACATCTCTTTCCTCTTCCTCATCTCTTATCAGAACAAACAGAGAGGTTTTATAAGTTGTTACTCTCCACTCTTTCCATTTACTCATTTGTGCAGGTGTGCTCACCTTTAAAAGGAACAGATTAATTTAATGACTTGATTGTAATTATCAGAGAGACCTCAATCCTTTGTTGCCAGCTGTGAATTGTGAAGGCCTTAGGAGAGGCTTACAGACAAGAATCTACAGTCTAAGGAATGCATTGAGGCTTTGGCAGGACAGAAGCCATAATAACAGGGTTTCCAAACTCAGAGAGCTTTAAAAAGCAGTTGTCCGCACACTCATATGTGCACAGAAACATAAATGAAGATATACTGTATCGTGTATGATACACACACAGAGAGCGCTTCACATGTGTGTTGTTGTTGTGCAAAGTAGCTTCTATGTTGTTTTCTCTCTAACACCCGTTTCTAATCAATGCAGCTCTGCAGCGACAGCTCAGTGTATCATAAACAGTGGAACAAAATGGCGGCTTGGGTTTTTGGGGCCGAGAGCGACACAGACTCCTCCAGAAAATGATTGAGGGCTGCAGCCCGCTAATCAATACCATTCCTGAGCTCATGGAGCACACAAAGCTGCTTACATGGCTTTTCCCTTCTCTCCTCCATCTTTGCCGAGAGTTACAGAGTCCTCCTGCCACAACTATTCCAGCTCTGGAGCGCAGCGGAGCAGGCGCCTTCCCAGAGATGCAGCTACAGTAGATGTGTATTGTCGCTTGGCCGCTACCCAGCCCTGTCTAATTAGGCCCCCTCTCATACCCTCTGTGGTGGCTTGTGTAATCTGCCCACTATGTGTCTTAGCTCCTCGCCACCCCATATAATTGTCTGCCAGTTCCTCTCCAGTGGTGATGTGGGCCCTTTTCCCATAACACAGACACAAAGGAGCAGGATAATGGCCCCCAGTTGTCGAGAAGAGAGCGGAGGCAGAGACAGAGGCGGAGTGGAGCCACTCCTCTCTGCTGTTTGAACTCTACACAGTCTTGGCTCCAGACAGACAGCAGGCCTGGAGGAGGCTGTCTGAGCCTCTATGGAGGAGGGGAAGGAAAAGACGCCGCACTCAGCAGCACACTCAGGTTGGAAAATTGTATTTTCAACAAAAAGATATGACAACCTGTCATCAAAAAAACAAAACAATTCTCTCTTCGTTGTGCATCTCTGCTCGAGACACCTCGTTCACACACTTCAAAAAAAACTCATCCAACAGTTTTGATGTCTCAGAGTCCCACTTTTAAAAATGTGTATCCTCATAACTGCACAGTTCAGCTCTCATTAAACCAGAATCAGAGTGTTACTGAATGCCTCTATTGCTGAATGTTGGCAGAGACTTATACCCCCCTCCCCTCCTCACTACCACCACCACCGCCAATCTGACAACCCAACACCAGCAATTATGAAGGAAGCCAGCTAAACCACATCCACCTTGGCTGTAGTTTTTAAGATTCCAGTAGGCTTGTAAAACTTCTTGGTTTCTCTGCATACATTCCAGGATCACTGTGGCGGTTTCAGGGTGCCGCATCCCTGGTCAGTTATAACAACGTCCATTGTGAGACCAGCTGGCTGTGTGAGGCGAGACCGGTGACCACTGGCCAACCATGATGTGCTGAAGTAGGGACACCTTTGGAGGGACCTCCTAACTGCTGAGCCTGAGTAGTTTCATTATTTCCTCCTACACTATCCCCCCACGACACCATCTCCTCTTAGCCCTCATCACCGGGGCTCCTTAGGACCTCAAGGACATGTGGATCAGTTGAGCTAGCTTCTTTCATGATAGCTTTTATTAAAATCTACTTATAACCTGTGTTTGACACTGTAGATGTTACTGAAATATAAACATCATCGCTTAAGTGCTGAGTCTTTTAAGAAACTCCTCTATGTTCCCATAACTAGTGAATGACCACTATTAATAAACAACAGTGACATGGCAGCTCTTATTTTCTGCATGAAAACATTTAGTTGGACCAGTTTATCTCAGATTTTTATATCCGCTCCCAGGGCGTTGACTGGGAAAATACCTGGCATAAACATCAAATGCCAGTTTCTTCAGAAAATCACATCAGGTATAGTGTCTAAAGAAACCATAAAAATAATGTAGATAGACACTAAATGTGTTGTAAACAAAGAGCTAATGATACAGACCAAACAAAGAGAATTATTATGCGAATACTTTATTATCAATGTGTGAATGGTGTTAGCTTTTTGTCTGGATATTAATAGTATATGAAAACTATACACCAAATCCAGGCTCATCCTAATTTTGCTGTATAATTTCTCAAGTTGGTATTGAAAGATTCTTTATCTTTATATATATTTATATATATAATATATATAAGCCAAAGTGCATTTTCCGTTTTTTCCTCTTGTCCATATACACATTGCACCATACATAAATAATTACATTGTAAAAATGACTCCGTATTTACAAGTATAATATATATTTCATATAATATATAAAACTTTATATTAAATCTAGGTAGATGATATTTGGGATAGTTTGTGGGGTCCGTCTGTGTTATCTATGGTTGTTGAGGAGGATCTCCAGCCAGCAGGGGCAGGAGGTGATGAACTGTCTTGAGTAGCAGGGGCCCCAGCCCTTAGCGAAGCTGATGCGCACACTGTTGGGGTCATAGGGTCCGTCCAGGAGGTCAGCCTCTGTGGTGTGCCTCAGGAGGCACGAACGCTCATAGTCAAACACCTTGATGGAGTAGCCTGGCATCACCTTTCGCACCACCAGAGTTCTGCTGTTAGGCACATCCAGAGTAGGGGAGTTGACAAATATGGGGTGTTCACTGCGGTTATACGCCCAAACGCCGTCCGGCTCTTTGCTGAGGAGGATGCCGTAGCCGATTTTGCCTCGTGTGCGCTGAACGGTGCTGCT
Organism: Thunnus albacares; assembly: GCF_914725855.1. Classification (NCBI taxonomy): domain Eukaryota; kingdom Metazoa; phylum Chordata; class Actinopteri; order Scombriformes; family Scombridae; genus Thunnus; species Thunnus albacares. Next base: position 19,783,741 of record NC_058112.1, on the reverse strand, counting down.
GCGGTGTTCCAGGTTGAGCTGGCCCAGGCAGAAGCCCGTGCCCTGAGGTAGATCATAGAAGATGCTGACGGAGTGCTCGTACACTGTGTAGAGGCGACCCACACGTGTGCGGTGCTCCCAGTACGCCACGTTACACCAGTGGCTTTGCTTAGGGGCATCAGGAGACATACTGGCATCTAGAAGAGACAGAAACGGAGAGACACTCATGAAACAAAATATAAACAAAAGCAAACAGGGCTAGTAAAAAGGAAGGCTTAAGTTTTAAGGGATTAACTATCTCTTTTTATTGTTCAGAGCAGATGGTCGCACTATAAATACTGAAGGAGGCATTGTATTGAAATCTAAGCCTTGTATAAATACCACTGCATGCACATCCGTCCAGCACACACACACAAACACACAACCACATAGACACACATGGGCTACTATACATATCCTGGGGGTGGAGGGTGTAGTGAGGTCAGTCCAACTGAAGACCCGCAGTTCCCCCCTCTGCCTCAAGAGGGCACTGTAATGATTAAACACTGACCAGCCAGCACGGAGCCACTCACTGCTGCTCACACATGCACTTTCAAAACAGCTCCTGTTTACTAAAATGAATTCAGGATTATACTCAGTGTTTCCACTGAAAATTGGCAAATAAGCACTTCCAGTGTGTTCGGGGAAGATTGAAAATCTACTAACAACTTTATGAAAATCAGTGTTAAGCCTTTGCACATTTTTACTCAAGTGACAATAAACACAGCTGACGACAAAAACTCTTTTTTCTTTTCGCAGTGGAACAAAGTTGGCATCTCGTTCCCAAACATCTCTGTCCAGTAAATCAGCTTGTTAATCCAGTTTTCATGGCTGCAGTCTGTGAACTCTTTTCAGTGACAGCCCTCAGCACTCCGAAGTGAGTTACTGCTCCCTAGGTAGAGTTCTATCTTCACCGTACTGAGGAGACACACAAGCACTGCCGACTACTTTCAGAGGCTGCTCCAGTCCACACTGCTCATAGCTGTCATACATTTATATTGCTCATAAAATCTGTGGTAGGACGAGAGAAGAGTTGGTTGGTGGATGAGGAATAAAAGGAAGAAAAAGCACAGAGAGTTCCATGAGCTCACATCCGTCTCTTCACCCTTTACTCCTGAAGAATGAGGGTGCCTCTTTCTCCTCTTCCCTCATCTTCCTCACATTCCAGTAGAGTGGGGTTAACGGGAGAGGGCCAGGCAGGGGGTCCCCCTCCCCCTCCACCCAGCTCTTCCCCCTGCTGTGGGCCCAGGGACGGCATTCAGCTCCCTGACAACTTAGCACAAGCCCGTGACCCGCTGACCCCCCAGCCTTCATGCTATCAGCTCCCATTAACTCACACACAGAGTGATGCCATTATTTTGCTTCAGAGAGTCTATTGGCACAGAGGATTTAAAGCCTGGGCTTGTGGCCCCATTCCTTTCAGTCTCTCTGCTCTCAGGGCTTAATGACCGCCCGCCCCATTAACAAACGCCTTTAAGGTGGAGCATCGCAGATCCACACAGCAACAAAATGCCTCGCTCACCTCCCATCCAACTAAACCTTTCTGCTGAGTGACCCACATTAGTAAAGTTTATACAAAGATTAGCAAAAACGTTGACCAGACTTGCACAGACAAAACGCCTGCTGGTTCAAGGCTCTCTGTGTTGTGGAGGGGGAGGAAAAGAGTGAGTGAATGAATGGGGATGTGTGGGGCTGGGGGGTTGGGGGTGGGGGGGTGGGGTGGGGGGAGCTGCAGACAGGCTCTCTGTGTGTTTGCGCACACACTGATGGCTGAAATGACCCCCTCTCTTCAGGGGCCCCAACATGCATGTGCCATTAGTGAATTCCACACTCCAGCTCCTCCACTCTGAGCTCAGCTTTTACTGCAGCGCGGCTCGGCCACACAAAGAACGCAGCCCCAACTTGTTTATGGCCCTCTATTGTCTCAAATCAAATGGAGCCCACACATCAAGGTAAACTCACTTTGAAACTGTGCACACAAACACAAAAGGCCAAATGGCTACCGTCTCCTCCTTTTTAGATGGGGAGCATAAAGCAAAAACAATTTGGTCAACGGTATCTACTTTTCACATGTAGCCTGGAACGAAGGTAGCCAGTAAGACTGCAAAGACCAGGAAGAGGAATGAGCAGGACAAAGGTTAGAAATGTATCTAATGTTAAGCCTGAGCCTCAGGGAAGACAATGAGCACACCATGAGCCAGGCCTTTTCCTGTTGCCCTGTTGTGTTAAGCGTCTACGTGTGCCTGTGCGCACATGTGTATGTTTGGAGTGGGAAGAAAATCAGCCGGTCTGTTTGTGTTTTTGTCCTGAACTTGTGTGTTTTGGCTACGGGGGGCGCTGAGGTGAGAGCTTTGAGAGAAGAACTCATTAGGATCTCTTTAACAGAGCAGAGCTATCACCGATTGGCAGACTGTTTGGATAATATCTCCACAGCAACTACAGCTTTTTTACACTCCAGAGCTTGAGTCGCATGCCCTTCTTCAACTGCTCAGTCTCTGAGTCTTTCAAGGAAAGCCTCGTTTCCTCAGCCATGTTTGGATGTTCTGTAAATGTTTACCTTTTCCAAGAATGATATAAGAGAGTATGGAGTCAAGTTTAATGAGTAAGTCAGGTTTAATTAATAGTATATGACCAGAAACTGATACAGATACAGGCCAGACCAAGATTCAGACCAAACCTTAACGTCAGACATGAAGCGGTGAAGGGAGGGCGTATGACTCCCTCCCTTCTGACCACAGCAGAGACACCCAACTCTCTTCGACACCATGTTGGGCTTTCAGAGGGTCTGCTCAGGGCGGAGCCACGATGGGATGGGAGCAATTACTGGTGCTCTGCATCCATTTAACCCTGCCACCTTTTAACAGCTCCGTTTACCCATTAGAATAGTAGCGCATGTTATTATTGTTATTTTATTCTCAAAAGCCTCTCCTCTTAGTGTCAGTCTCACAGTCGATGGACGCAGCCAGAGTACGGCCGCTACACTTCCTGTTCCTACAGCCAGAGGCAATGATCTGAACATGTGAAGGAGTTAATCAACTCTAATGGCTTATATAGCCAGTCTCAAACTAGTAGTAGCAAAAAAGTGGACATACTTGTGGAAGCTATTTGGTCTACAAAAGGAAATATGTGGAATAAACAGCTACCAGTGTTCTACCAGTATGATAAGGACGGTCTGTATTTGGCTTCCCTTAAGCGTCAAGAAATAAGAAAACAGATTACAACACTCAAAATATAAAAAGCCCACAAATACATTTTATCAAACAGAAAGTAGCCTTGAATGTCTGTATTTGCACGCACTACATGTTGACATACAATCACACAGTAAACACGGATATTTAATAAACACTACTCCAACAGGCAGCATTTGGTGTGCAGAGTTTGATTTCCATAACAAGGCGGGAGCTCCATGGAAACCATGTGAAAATGTTGATTTTTTTTCTGTTTCCTTGTGGCCTGTCTGATTGGAGGAATTCAGAGTATCAAACCCAGGACATCAGATCTGACAACAATTACAGACTTATATATCAGTTCGCTGGAACCCAGAGAGCAAACAGTGACACATGCTTAAGTGCCTCAGAAAGGAAATGTCAGCTATAAGTGGCACTGCTTACTGGTAGCATAATTATTCTGCATGAAAAACGTAGGTGTTGGTATGGAGATACTGCTACTACTACTACTACTACTACTACTACTACTACCACCACCACTACTACTACTACTACTACTACTACTACTAATAATAATAATAATAATAATAACATACTATGATTGTCGTAGGCAAAACAAACCAAATATTTGTTGTAATTATAGCTGTTATTTATAGCATTTTCCTCTATTATGAGTGAAGTACATGCCATTAACACAGCCCTTGAATATGCCTATGTAGCTTGCCCGAGCCTTTTCCACAGGTTTACATATGGAAAAAAAAAAGCAGAACGCTCTGCAATGAGTTCCCTGCACTTGAGGGCGAGTCTGGATAATTACTACTAAGTACACAGAAATGGGGGCTTGAAAGTTTCAATGGCAATCCTTGATGATCATCCAGTAATGCTTTTAAAGACAGCATGAAAAGGAGTGGGGGAAAAGGGCAGCGGGAGAAGCAGAAAAGAGCTGCCCCGGGGTAAACACAGCTCCGCAGCCTTGGAGTGAGATGAATGGGAGGCCGAGTGTCAGGGACAGGCAGACAAACAACAGCTTCCCCTCCGTGCTAACATCTCCCCACCAAGCTCCGGGGCCACCTCCATTATACTTCATCTCTCCTAATCCGGAGCGGGGAGCAGAGATGAACTCATTCCTCCAAAACTTTGCAGAGGAGGAAGAAAAAAAAAAACAAAACACTGTTGCCAGTCCCTTTAAGCAGCCCAGTCGAGGGGAGGAGAGCAGCAAGGAGAGGAGGGGGAGCAGCAGTCTCTCATCCTGTGCCAAGGATTAGATTCCCCTCCAGCTATTAGACTCTACCAATGAACTGATAGGCTGGGGGGCTGGGGGGTGAGGAGGGGGATAGGAGGACTCTGTGTGTCCTGTGTGTGTGTGTGTGTGTGTGCATTGTGGTTGTGTGTGTGAATATTTAGGACAAACTAATTTTTTTTACCCAAACTGACCTGTACATTCCTGTGCATCCCTCCCTCCCATCATTTGTTAGATTTAGACTTTCTTTTACAACTGTAACAACAAAGTGGAACTAAAGCAAAAGCCTCCCCCCTTCTGTTCAGAGTATGGTATGGCTTTAATTCTGTAGACAATGGTTCCTACAGGCCGACTATAACCCCTGTGCAGGCCACATTTAGGCTGGCGTCTGGGCTATCTCTGCCATCAAAGTCGGCTTTATCAGTCAGACACGCTAACTGGAGCTGCTCTTATATGTGTATGGATTTTTCTCCCTGAGGTCTGCCCTTTCTATGCTGATAGAGAGAGAGAGCAAGGGATAGAGAGAGACAGATAGAAAGAGAGAGAGAGAGAGAGAGAGAGAGAGAGAGAGAGAGAGAGAGAGAGAGAGATACATGCTGGGAGAAAACACTGTGGGAGCAAAAGGCCTGAGAAACTGAATCCAGTCACCAAGCGTGGCTGGTCACAATGGGAATGCTTTACATTGTCATCTACTTCCTCTCCACTTTCCCTCCGTTTCTGTTTCGGGATGACCCCTTGAGGGAGGAAAAGTGCTGTACCCCTGATAGCAGATAACTAACAGAATCCATAAATTAAATCAATAAATAACAGCGGGTGTAAAAAGCACAGGAAGCTAAGGAGGCTTATATGTGCGCGCGAGTAAGAGGCCGCTGGTTTGAGAGAGAAAGCTTTCTTTTTTCTTTTTATTTTCAAGGGAAGAGAATGTGCTGTTCATTTCCTTCAAGTTTCCTCCAAAGCTTTGCAATGTGTCAGAGACACAGAGCACACAAGTGATGGTGGTGATGCGAGGAGTCCTTCAGGGCATGTAAAAAGCACTGTCAAAACTGTGGGGGATGTTTGTGGATGTCGTATGTACAGGCCGTGTTAAAGGCCGGCGATGTCTGAGAAGAGCACCGAAAGCAAAACACTCAGTGAACATCCTGCTGGGTGGCTGTGCCCTTTCACCTCCCCATACAACCTATCTGTTGGTGTGTGTCTGTGTGTGTCTGTGTGTGTGTGAGTGTAATCGTGTTTGTTTGCGAGTGTGCGAGGGAGGTTCGAGCCAAGTAGGCTGGAGCGTTTGAGTAGAGGAGACCCTGCACATTCCTGAACTCCCCCTCCTCCTCACTGTGCCTCCTAACTTCCTACTCTGCTTAGGACTGTGGGGGGCGGGGGTGCAGCAAGTAGGTTAGTTCTTTCTTGTCTTTTAAAAATCTTGCTTGTTTAAATTGTATCATCAAATCAAACATTGTTGGTGCAAAACATTTCTTTTATTTTATTCATACTTTTCTGCCCCATAGTATAATATCAGAGTCAACGCACTTCCCTTATGGGAAAGGCAAGACCCTATACTGAGAGAGGAAACCAACGTTAGCGGGCCTATATACTCAAGCTATGTCGAAGGCTTGGTTTCAAATGAACAATAACAAGGAACTCTATTATTACGAGTTATATTAGTCTGACTAATTTAAGGCGAAAGGTAGGTATTGGGTTTCCACCGGGCTGGAAGGTGGAGCAGCTATGATGGACATAGTTGCCGTTCAAACAATGGTTTCCTATTGATCGGCCCAGTGGATCAGAGTCTGTGAGGAGAATGTGTTCTGTCAGGATAATGTGGCACCAGAGTTTCTGTTTCAATCACAACACTTGCTGGGCTGTAACCCACACTGCTCCACCGCGGGCATCCAGACACCAGCTCCCCAAACAAAGACAACTGTTTCCCCCATCTCCGACAAGTCAACCCGTTCACAACAAGCAAGACATTCATTAAAAATGCAGGAGTGAACATTTCCAATAATTCACAAAGTCCTTCCCTGTCAACATCTGCAAAAAATCTTGAAGCTAAAGGGAATGGCAGGATTTCATTAAGTAAATTATGTGCTGGCAGTCACAGAGAGGGGAAGAGGGGGAAGCTACAGCCAGACCTCTAATCTAAACCGTACCCTGAAATGCGACAGCCTGACTGCACGTACTGAGCCACACAGCCAAGACTTCAGAATGCACACAAATAAAAGATAAGTAAAACACACATTACAAAAGTAAATATAATTTTCCCTGGGGAATATAGTCAATGAGAATTTTCACATAAGCGTGTTTACAACTTGTAAAAACTACAACTTGCAACAGTACAATTTGCTTTGTCGGGGGCACACATACTTGTACATGCTTAGGAAATAAAATACCTGTGTGTGCAGTGCCTGGTCAGTACGGTAAGCTAAGCCGTTGTAAACAATATATTATCAGCCATGTTTTCCTAGACTATCACTCAAAAAAAAAAAAGGTTTTCTGGGTAGATTTAAAAGGCATCAGCTTTCAGGAACAAGATCAAAGGCTCCAAATTATGTCTATCATACTTGGCCCCATGTTAGGACATGGGAGTGGAATGAAGATATATCTCCAGTAGATCAAGTTCAAGATAAGGAAAGAGAGAAAATCAAGTCCCTGTCTCTCAGTTTACATGTGTACAGTAGAGAGAAAATTAACCAGGCCTGGGTACTCTGGGGTGAGTTTACTGTTCACTCGTCCACAATGAGCTCCTATCATTTCCCTCTAGCTGTAAAAGGCTTGTGTAGAGATGTCGAATGACATGGGCCCCTACAGTTAATCCACACACAGCATTCTGGAGGCTCAAAGAATGCGCTGGCTATTCTGAGTTTTAAAAATACTGACAGCCATAGGTTCAGGCACAACTGTCAATGCTCCTCTGGGGAGGAAGGGAAAAAAATCTTAAATCTATTTTAGCCAGCAATCAGACCACAGGCCTAAATCATAGCTGGCCAAGGCCAGTGTCTGGATTTATAATTGTGGGTAAAATGGTCAGAAAATAAAAACAGCATCTACAACTGGCACCTCCTTCACTACGCTTTGCCAGGCAATGCAAGGCTAGCACATTTACAGTGGCCAGCTCGAATGGAAGTATTGTTCCCCCTCTCAGCCTTGAGAGGAGGCACCATAAAACACTAAACTAACAGTTGGACATTCCATACATTTTTAATGGCATTGCACGCTCTTTATTTGTTGCTGTAACCCTGTGCCCTGAGCTGAATGAATGGCGCTATTGGTAGAGGCGCTATTGGTAGAGGCGGGTGCTGCGCTGCGGTGTGAAGGGAGTGAAGATGGCAACAGCAACCTTCCGTGAGCACACGACTAGATTAGCTCACTCACTTTGTTTGCTAAGGTAGAATATGGGGCAAAAATTATAGCCTAAGCACACCTGTTATTTCTACTGACTGTACTTTCTATCTGTGTGGTGAGACTTAAAATGAAACACAGTCCACCTTATCCTCGTTGAGCACAGTACGCTCTGTAAATTCAAATGACAAGCACAGCACTGTGAGCTTAGACTCATAGTTATGTATTAGGCTGTAGATTAATCTTTATCTGTGAGCCCTTCAGAAGTTAGTCAAACACCCAGCAGCACTGGCACCACACTGGCTTGCCAAGTGGAGACAGATAAATACTAAGCTCAGCAGGCTAGTTTCTGTTGACATGTAAGGGGTTTCAGGCCTCTCCAAGGACTGCTTTAGATTAGCATGGCTTTCACTCTGCACGTAGAGGTCACATTACCTCACCACGTCTAGGACCTGTGTTGCCAGTGCTGACTGAAAATCATCTCTCAGAGAAAATTCAGTGCAAAAAAATTAAACACAATGACAACATGACTCCCTCCTTTGCATCTATGTGACAAATTAAAAAGTGCTTACTTCTGACTTGCATTTCCGCTGATACAGACAGCCCACACTAAGGAGATTGCTCTACCATAAACCTATAATAAGGGTTGCTGTAATGTTGACTTGGCTCACATCTTCAAGTCCTCAAACTCAAAGAAACTAGAACAAAAAGAAAAGATCACAATCTAATGGTCAGACAACCTATTTGCAATTTGAGGGGAAACAACCTAGACTGCAATCAAATCACTAACAATCAAATGCATACAAACACATACACACCCTCCTATACACAACAACAAACACCTCATATTAATGAACTAATAGGTCATGTAAGCTGTGGGGGACACTACTGAGAATCTTCAAAGTCGTAACCCCTGAGAGAAAAAGTTGAAAGTGGATTTCTGACACACCACAGTCTAACAATGCTGAGAAAGGGAAAATGAAAAATGGCCTTATCGCTCTTATCAATGGCTCTTTTTCTATGTGTATGTGTGTTACGTAAGGGGAAACGGAAGCCAGCCTCCCAGGACAGGAACGGATACTTGAGACGAGGACTGTGGGTACAGGCTTCACACTGCTACAGAGAGAATAGAGCACAGGACCCTTCAGGATGTATAGCTACAACCCTCCACCCCCCACCCTGCTTAAAACGGACTCTGCAAACTGGACATGACAAACGGGTGAGGAGAGCCCCCTTATGTCCCCTGAGATGCTGGCCTTCTCTTCAACATTCCTCAGTCTCCCCCCACTGTCAAAGGGGCAATTCACCGCCTTGCACTGCTACAAAACCCAGGCAGCTTTTTAAAACAGGATGTTTGTCTGAGGCCTCCTTCCCCTCAAATAAACAATCCGCAAAACCTGATTTCGGGAGGCAGGGTGGAAGCACTCGAGTCACATTATTTCCACATCCCGTATCCTGGAGCACTGGGGCTCCTGAGGGAGTGTGGGCGGCGAGGCGCTGGGAAGGCTCAGGGCTGCGGTGGAAACCTGAGGCCATGTGCCAGGCTGCAGGGGGAGATGAGCCCTGGCTGCATCACTCTCTGTGGGATGGAGGAGGGGGGGGATCATGCCTAGGGGTAGGGAGGGGGACAGAGCCCACATGCTGATGCAGTTGTCACCCCATCAGACCATACCTCTCACTGAGCACTTCAAAGTCAGAGTACTGCTGCAACATCAAGATGGGAAATAGATATGCTGTAAATACTAAACACACTACCCTACAAATAAATTATTAGTGGCTCACTGAACATAACGGTTCCTGAGTTGTACAGGGCAACTATAAATTAATTATTTGGCTCTGAATTTGGGTGTGTTGTAAATGATGTCAGCTATATTATGTCACTCAGCGTCACACTTAAGCTCAGCAGAGAAAAAAAATAGAGCACAACTTAAAAGAGCCATCCATAAAATACCAAAGCCACCGCAATGAACTAAATAGATGATCTAATACGGAAAAACATAATGAGACACTTCTGCGCAAATTAGAGGTGCAATCTATCCCAAATATTTTCACATGTGTACAGTAGATATGCTATTTAATTTGTTCCTTTAGCAGAAGCGGAATCACATGCCTTCAAAGTCAGATCAACAAGTACGGGCCCAGTCTAATCTGCTTTAATCAAGAGACGCATCACATGCCTTGATTAGACTGTCTAATTATTCCATGCATTTCCACTGTCTCTGACACAGACAGAGGGAATGGTTTAATGCTTAGTGCTGGCCTCTTCCTGACACAGACAGGCAGGCTGTGATTAGTATTGACTGCACAATTCAATTTGCTTTGCTTTTCTGTGTGAAAGTATGCAGGCATGCATCTGGACTCATACGAGGACCCAAAGGAAGAAACAGAGACTTAAAAATGTATAAACAAAACCTTTACAGATGCCTGTTTGCCGTCCTAGCACCTGCGCACAGTACACCGCAATTTCCCTGAGCAATCTGTTTTGTGACTCACATGAAGCCCTTCCCATCTATCTACTAACTGCCTTGTTCTGCCTGGAAGAATCAGTCAATAACAGAGTGGACCTGACACAGTGCCTGTCTGCAGACAAGACAGGCGGAGAGACTGCGCTGGCCTTTCCTCCGGAGACAGGCAGGCAGACGTAGGAGAATCTGGTATGATTACTGTGTGGGAACCCTGACTACCTGCTGATGTCCTCTTCCCTTCAGTAAGAGCAACAGCACTCTGTGCAATCCATGTCCAGCAACTTTCAAACTTTCCGCTCCTCCTGTCCAACTTTCCTACATTCTCAGGAAGGGGAAGAAAAGAGGAACATAAAAAAAAAAAGGGACAGTGACTCAGGTCACTTTGCATGTCCTCTGGTCGCTTGACCCAGTGAATCCGAGGGAGCCCCTCTATTCACACCGGTGATGTCAACTCGCACCAACATGAGCGTGTACACACAGTGTTATGCTGACAAATTCCAATGGGTAGATTGAGGACACAACCTCTGATGAGTCAAGAATGTAGGCAGACTGGAGCCATGATCTTACAGTGCACACAGGGCAGGACGGCGTCATTCATTGTGCACATCAAACAATGACACATCACTCTAACAAAGACCATATCCACAATGATTTACATTCTGAAGTTGCATCTCGGTACACTTCCTCACATTCAGAGTAAGACCTGGCCAAAGCAGCATTATGAAGAAGAAGTGTCAAACATGAAGAGCCCCCTATCAGTGTGTTTACATGGACTCCAGTAACCGGGTTACTCAGAGAAACCAGGTTCTGCAGGTAATCGGAGAACGCGTTTACATGCCCTGTAGTAATCTGGTTGCAGCAGATCAGTCAATCAGATTTCTGTGTGTGTGTGTGTCGGAGCAGACTGACAGTACAGTGAGAGAAGAGGCAGACAGACAGAGCGGAGTGTGAATGTGTATTAATTGAACATATAGTCAAATGTTGAGCGGTGGAAACTACCATATATAGGCTTCTGCAAGCTGCTTTGTGTCAGTTTCTATTTCAGTAGGACTTTGCCTGTATACATGGCCAAGAGATCAGCTTTCTCCAGGAGAAATCTAGCTGAAATCAGGTTTCCTTAATCCCCTGCCCCGATTATGATAACCAGGTTTCTCGTTTACATGACATTTAAGGAACCAGCTTGCAGGAGAAAGCCTGCTGTAACCCTGTTACTCAGGTGCATGTCAACGCACTGAATGTTAGAGACAATGTGACTGACATAATAAAGTCAATGTGTAGGGGGGGAAAAGGCTCTCAGACAGTCATACAGGAAGCAATGAGACCTGCTTCAAAGGGTTTAACTCTGATGTCCACACGACGAGGCCCAGGCAGTGAGGAAACAGGTGTGCAGGCAGACTGGGAGGGCAGCACAGGCAAAGGCACATTCCCTCGCACACATAGTACTAAGGTATATTATGTATGTACAGGCTTTAAAGCTGGGTCCACTCATGACGTAAACAGACATCACAGGGTGCCTACTGGGGCTGTCTTTCTCCCACACTGCGACACAGCCATGTGTAAATAAATCTCTGTGAATGGTCCAAATGTCTATGACCAGATAATACAATAATGCATGGCTAAGAACATTTCAGCAAGTTAAACAACTGCAAGAATCAACCCGAGGGAATCAGAGAAATGCATCTGCACTTAAATGTAACTGTAATATTAACTTCACAACATGCAGTGTATTGATTCAAATATACTTCTTGTATCAAGAAAGGTATCAAATAATCTAAAACCAGTGGAAAAGTATTTTTCCAGTTCCCTTGAATATATTCTGTATATTGGTTGAAGTTGTTGAACGAGCTTGACCAAACCAACCAGTTCTGATCAGTTTTTCTGCCATTGTGTGATGCAGAAGAATGCACAGCGAGTATTTCTGTAGCCCTGGGCTGCAAACTGTAGTTGATTATTTGACTACACCCCACCTACCCACCCATTGCCCCCCAGACTTGCTTTTAAGAGGTTTACTTGTTCCTGTATCAGGGGTGGAGTCTGGATCCCATACAACTCCGGTTACACACAGTCACTTGCTACCCAAGCTGCAGGGGGATTCACAGAGAATGTCATCTCCAGGTCAGCAGCATGTTCAACACAGTATAACTTGACAATATGCATTACAAGCCTGTATCTTAAAGCTGAACTAAGCAGGCTATATAAGGAGGCTCTCTGGCTCTCTGTCTTATGATGACCAAAAATGCTCTGACAAATAAGTGCAAATACTTGGTGGAGAAACTGTATCGTTGACAAGATGCCGACGGTTTGTTTCACTCAACATGTATCTAATACCAACCACATATCAACATACTGTCCAAACTGTGCAAAAATGATCAGAATCAAACTGGCTTCACAAATTAGCTCACAGCACAGAAAAACTACCACCCTGTGGTGCACTGGTCATTCTCTTTCCAAAGTCCAAGTTGCTGAGTGTGTCACGGCCAAAAGAGAATGATCCGGCCCAGCCTGTACAAGCAGCAACACAGTTGGAAGAAACCAAAGCCTAGCATGTCTAGATCCTCCCTCCTCACCACAGTCTCTGAGGAATTGTGGTGCGCGCTCTGACAAGCCCCTCATTTGTTGACTCAGGGAGTGTCGCCGGGCCATGCTGAGGTGGTGACAGCATGTGTACTAGGGAGGAGGGGGCCCTTGCTGACTGAATACTTCACTGCCAGGTAGCCATGTCAACTGCTCAGTGTCCAGGCCTCTGAGCCATGGCAGACCCTTGAACAGGAAATGCTGTTCTCTGCAAGCCCCAAAATGAGGGCTCTGACTCCATGTCCACATAATACTATGCACGCTGGCTGCAGCCCTAATGTGAAGGGGGAGGCATGCTCACTCTGTGCCATGAGAAAGGAGTGTTTCATTTCAAATCAGAGGACAGGACTGTTTCTACTCGCTTCCTTTGGTGTGGCCCCATTCACAGGAGCAACTCCATTTCCCTGAACCCACCCCTCCCCGCAGCCCACTTACAGCCAAGCTAGATAGAGTTGTACGTGTGAGTGTGTGTGCACATGCATGTGCACAAGTATGTGTGCTTGTGTGTGTTTCTGAGCGAGCTTGGATCTTATTACAGTTTGATCCCACTCAAATATTTCTGAAAGAAAAACAGAGGAGGGGAGGCCGGCTCTGTGGCCAACACACACGCCCCGCTGAACCTCTGCACCGCTCACAATGAAACCTTTATCTATAAAGCTTGGACTGTTCATAATGGCCTTTAATGAGAAGGAATAAAGCACAACATCAAAATGAAATTACCTTTGTAAGTTTGCCTATTCATCCAGATACACTCCACAGCTATGCAGAATACAGTGCTGAACTGTTATTAAAGTACACTCTTAAAGAAATATACTTCCCTTTAGTTTTTTTTCCAGCTAGACTATGTCAAAGCCTGAAAACAGGACAATGCAACACTCAACAAAGTGCTCTGTGAATTCATGTATTCTACTATTCTGACTTTATTAAAAGACACAGGGGAACAAACGCATCAGGATGAGACACTAATCTCTTATTTACATATTAACATAGTCCCATGCCACTATATCTTGTAGGTAAAATAGGTTCTTCACTGCTCAAACATTATGAATTAATCATAGAGCCAAACCCCTAATTTGTGTAAAAATGATCTTCCCCAAGTGGATAACTTTGTCATTGAGTTATTTTTATCCTGCAGAATACTAAATCTGATACTTGGGCAAATGGTGCCTTAAGTGGAAGCTGAAAAATGTTTCCTTAGTCCCTCTTGATTCAAGCTAGTATGTGTCCAATACCAGAACTTCAGCTGCTCAGACATGTATTGAAAGCCAAGTAAAAAAAAGGATTACAGTTCAAACTTAGTACCTAAAAAATGTCATTAAAGGGAAAGAAACCATATTCACTTCTACGTACTGTATGTCAAGCCAACATTTGACCATCCAAACCTATACAGTCTGTCTACTGTGCCAACAAAAAGCAAATACCATCTACTGTTACAAAACGTACAGCATAAAATTAAAGACAAACAAACCTTAAAGTTCTGTGAGAAAATGAAGTCCTTATTTGACAAATTACCTCAATATTTACCGACCCAGATCCTCTGGGATGATAAACTTCTGGTAATCATTAATTTCTAAAATCAGTGTTTCGGAAATAAGCTCCTTATTTGGAGACTGACGGCAGTTGGATAAACACACCCACCTGAGAATTCCCCTGGTGTGATGTTTGGTGAGCTGGCTGCCTCAGTTTCAGTGTAAGACAATGTGGAGTCTGACAGATCTGTAGGGAATAAAACAGAAATCAGCGTTTCATCTCTTGACGGTGACAACCGCCACTCTGAACTCTCACTATTCCTCAGGTCTATCAGTCTCAGTGGACACTTCTTTGTAATGTTGGCATTTCTCCATAAATCTTTTCCTTATTTTTTTCATTAAAACATGAAAATCATTGTTATTTAGTGTCAATATCATGTCCCCAATCCACCAAAGACTATCATCCCACTGTGGGTAACATGGCAGCTTCATTAAGAGGCTTTACCTGATGACATCCCCTCCAAATGCCGCCAGAAACCTCAGCTGTACTCAGGCTTGCAGCCCCAGCTAGCAGCCAGGCTCCAGAGTCCCAGCAGCCCACAGTACATACTACCTACACTGGCTCTGGCTGGCATTCTGACATTATGCCACATGCTGGCCTAGGTCTCATCTCAAAGCTACCACGCGAATTGCCAGTCACTGTGCCCAATTATGGCCATTAAAATTCCCCACATTGTTTTATTCCTGCTTCTTCTTTCAGATAATCCTGTAAAGCCAAGGTCTAAAAACAAGAGACTGACCCTGCAGTTTGCAAGTTCCATTACAGATGTTATAATAAATATTAAAGAACGGATGATAAATTAAGTGATTACAGTTGTACGTCTAACTGGTTACAAGTGACAGCACAGAGGCTATAATTTTAACAGCAGAATTCAGATGAACATCAATAACTGGGGATGAAATAGAAGGAATGATTCAGGTTTGTCACTTACCCAGTGGCTTGTGTTCTTCATTAGGGGAAAGCCTCGAATAAGGAGGTGGGGGTGACTCTGTAACACAAAACAGTCATGTCAATAACCTAATAAAGAGAAGAAATGCTATTCAAAAGATATCAATGTCATTTAAACTTGAATTAATTGATATGGGTTCTAAAAACATCTATCTAATAATTCTTAGGTGATGTTTGCATACATTGGACTAGTATAGTGTAAGAAAAAAATGCATGTTAAGAAGATAAAACGCTGGCGTAAGTGTCTTGCGGGCTGATAAAGCTGGTCAGTGAAGGAACAGTGACTACTTTGTAGCTCAAATCTTGTACTTCCTATGCTCCTCTTTGCACGTACTATGTAAAGACTCCTGTCTGATAATGTTTGATATTACAGCAATAAAAAGTTAAGCAAACATTGTTTACTACATTATGTTCTGTGTGAAGTCACAGTCATCAATCTGTAATAGAAACAAAAAGAAACATGTCTATACAACAAAACTCAAGCCAGAATAAAGCTTCAAGTTTACAGTTTCATTTCAGATTAGTTATCAGACCACATCTTAACTTTTAGGCTTTGTGCCCGCCCAACAGAATTAAATCATTTTGTTTAATTAAAGCTAATTAAAAACCTAATGAAATTAACAGAAATCTACACATTAGTTGCTGTTATTTAAGGACATAATATTTAACTAAAGCAGCCATTACTACAACCACAGAGACTAACCATAACTTTTAGTTAGTAGTTTATTGAATCAAGAGTAAATCTCTGCTTTTTAACTTCACTGTGTTCAGAGACCTTGATTTTATCTAATAAGAAGAGGAGGAATGAAGAGAATAACTTGCACAAGAGGGAAAGCAGAGGAAAGAAAACTTTGTGAGCACACTGTGACCTCGCCTACAGGGAAAAGGGGAAGGAGAAAAGCATAATAGCAGCGGGTCCTTTAAGAGTGGCGGCAGTAATTGCCAGGATCTGAACTCAGTCACTCAGATACACAGCTAGTCAGTCTGGCGCCAGTAGTATGCAAACTGTATATTATCACCACTCCTTCACCTAAATAGCATGAGGGGACCTCCTTAGGACAAAAGGGCTTTTAAGGCGCAACTTGAAACTGATCTCATTCGAAAAGTATAATGCCTGGCAATATAAAAGGAAAAAGTTTTGGTCCACTTAAATGCAAGCTCTCTGCCACACATTACATGCTGGTTTATTCTTTAGAAATCTCTCACACAAAACATAAACCAGCAGTTTATTTTCAAATCATTTTAGAATCAAACAGAAGCAGACTGAACTGCAGTTAAAAAAAACTTGTTTTTAGGCATGTTTCAAGTTTTACAAGAGATTAAAATGTTTTCCAGTTAAGATCTATTTTATGTATTGAATGCTGTTCTTATATAATTCTATGTATCTTACTTCCCCATTTACAAACAATGTCAAAACCAGTAATTAAGGTCTTGATTCAAAGCCCCCCCTCTTGAATAGCATGAAAGAAATACCAGCTCTATCGGCCACGCATGAGCGCATGTGAGCTATGTCTACTACGAGCCTTAGTCCCAATATGGGGTATGTGCCCCTCTCCCTCTTCTTACAATTCATCTTGCTAGTTTTAGTGGAGAGAAACTCACACATCACAGTCTCACATCCACTTCAGCAGGGGGAACAAACTTCTTACACCTTCTACCTAACACAATCTCTTCAAACTAACAAACACCATGATTTACTGACAACCCTGGAGCTCTATATAAACAGTTCTGATCAGGTCAGACAGCATGGTGGGACAGGAGGGCCAAAGCTGCATCAGTTTACTACATTTGCGCGCTATGAATTATGATATTGTTGGACTTATGACTTTGAAGTGCCTGTCACAGCCAGCTGGCTCTAGTAAACATGGATGTTATGGAAAATCCACCTCCTGTGCCAGTGAGAAGACAGAAATACTGACGCTTGCATCTTTACACGATACCACGCGTTGTCATCGGGTCAACAGGGTCGAGTGGCCCAGCGTTTAAGGTTTGCCAAATCACAGGCCTGCCCCCTGCCAAAATTTAATCTGTTTAATATAGGTCAGGGAGGTTCTGCCATAGATAGCTCATTGATTGTGAAGATAAAGCTCTATTCTCTACCACAACACCAACTACACTGACCTATGGCACCAGATCTAAATCTCTAAGTGAGTCTATATGATCATATACATGTTTACATTCTTGATGGTTTGACCTACCTGGCAATAAACCTGAAACCAGACATAGAACTCAAACACAGCCATAATAACAATCTAACTGGACGCAATGAAATGTTCAGACATGCTAAAGATGCCATGTGCTAAAAGTTATTAGGTACTGAATTAAAGACTTTAACTTAGAAGACCTGGAAGAACTGCTGCAGTCCAAACAAACACACTTCTTCATTGTGAGGCCCAGATGTTGAAGGCCAGTGTGAGCGATGTTCTGGTGTAGCACTGACAAAAACTGTCTATTAAGGGGAATCTTTAAATGGGACATCAGACTGATTGAATATTTTCAAAGCATTGTGGTAAAATGTTCCCGCATGGGACAATATTTACACATTTATGTGGCATCAAATCTACCTCAGCTCATATCCTTTGCTCAATGTGAGATTATTGTTCACCTTGCTATATGGATGACTTCTGCAATCATTAACTACTTAATCAAATGGCCACCCTTTCTTTCTATATGAATGAATGTAAGCCAAGCAAATAAAACAAGGTTGTAGAGTTCATTTCTGCCATGTAACTATCAATATGACCTTTTCAGTTGTCTTAATAATCATGTGACTATTTAAATGCACATTGATTGGCATAATTATTGAGCTGTATCTGCAGGGTTTACTTGCATGTTTGTTTCGATAGACGTCAAGATATCTTTAAAAAAAAAACCTGAAAAGGGATAGACAAGAGAGTAAAAGAACACCTGTGCCTTATGGTCATCTGTTAATGGACTACTTGGTGACACCAAGCAGCAACATCTAGAAGGGCCTGTATGGTGCTACAAACAAATACAGTTTGCATGTCCCGGTAGATAACCTTACCTGGCCCACAGAGCCGGCTGTAGTGATAGGGATTGCAGCATACTGACGGACTGTCCAGGGCCCCAAAGCTCTTACACTCACAGAGCGGTTTGAGCTGGGCCGAGTGCTGGAGGTCGGACCAGCGGTACAGTTTACATACAAGGAGCTGTGGAGATGCCACATGGCCGCCCAACCTCAGCTCTGTCCGAGAAACCATAACACAGTCGCTCGGCATCCCTCCTCTGGACTCCACTGCCTCTAGTAAGGTATCCAGCGCCTTTTCCTTTAGCCTTTTTAAAAGAGAGTATGTGGCTGATTTCAGCTCTTGCTCTAACACCGCACGTGGCATCGCCTCCTGCGCCTCAGGAGAGCCGCTGTCCCGTGGTCCAAGGTTCCTCAACACGAAGTGACACGAGCCCGGATCCCTGGTACCCTGAGCCGTCTCTGGACCCCTGAGCTCGGAGTGGTCCCGGTCTTTAAATAAGCAGCACGTCACAGTCCTGCATTCGCTGTCCTGTATGGAGCGGGGGCTCCCCTGCTCCTGGACGCACACCGCACCCCCATCTTGGTCCGACGTGACCCCCAAGCCGCTGTTCTCCACGGGGCTCCGGGTGCACACACCCCCTATGTCCCCCACAAAAGACCCGCTAGGGGTCATCGGTCTGAGCTCCGTTTTGGGAATTTTCTCTGGGTTGTTGCCGAACAGATCGTCCCTACAGCCCTCACTAGTTTTGCCATTTCCATCTTCCCCTTCTTTATCTGGGATCAAACGGCTTCTCCAGAGTCGCCGCACAAGACCTGAGCGTTTCGTCCTGAACATACGACAACTTGAAAATCTATATGGGGGTTTTATTCTTGTACGGATATCCGAATATTACAGATACTTCTACGGTCGTTGCAAAACATTAATGTCTGTGAAATGCCGTGCAACGCATGCACAGCCAACTGACGAGCATTGGTGGCAAAACCGCAACATTAGAGTGAAGGCTATTTTGTCGCATCTACAACAACAAAACCGCGCAATAAATGCACTGCAGCATTCCGATCAAAATGCATGAATTAACCGACTATACTGTAAATAATCAAGCGGCTCAAATTGTGACTTATTATCCCGGATCGCTGCGGAATGGACTGTTTATATATTTGCTACGAACGAATAAAAAAGGTAGAATACATAATAACATAACATAATATACTTTGTAACATAATCCAAAGCCAGCAACCTTCAGCCCAAGACGGCAACTCGCAGCCTGAAACAGTTTCGGACTTTTAACGACCTCAAATCTACTTTCTATACCGATACGTTCAGCATAGGGTACTTCGAGGCGATTTAATCCCAATAAATGCACTAGAAGTCAGGATCCTTGTCTTCTTCTTCAGATGTCAGTGCACTTCTGTTTTTTGTTTTTTTTTTACAATCCCAACAAAATATCCATGCGAGCTGAAACTACATGAAGAGGATCAATCCCGGTGCTGAATCGCACTCCTGCTTCTCTACTCAGACCTAAACCAAACTGCAACCCAGATCCCTTTCTTTCTCTGTTTCTCTGTCTTTTTCTTTTTTTCCCCCCCTCTTCCTCACTCACACACACACACACCACACACACACACACACACACACACACACACACACACACACACACACACACACACACACACACACACACACACGGGGCCCCCGAGGAGAGCGGTGGAGCCATTGGCTGACTACCATCATGTGCTAGTCTAGACACTTTGGCGGCTGTGAGCTGCACTGATTGTTGCGCAAACAAGGTTTCTATGGAGGACGAAAAATGACTCAAGTATACATAAATAAATGCATAAATAAATAATTAAATACATAAATAAATAAAATACATAGATTTTAGTAATGAAAAAAGGACATAAATTAACATCTTGAAGGTATTTAAATACATTTTCATACATCAACTTTTATTTAGGCTATTTCTGTTTCTACATTTCTTTATTTCTGTATTTCTTCATTTATTTATTTCTGTATTTCTACATTTCAATATTTCTTTATTTCCACATTTCTTCATTTCTTTATGTCTTTGTCTATATGTTAATAAGGTAGGAGGTCCTAACCCCACTCAATGCAGGATTGGTTATAGAGATGCGATCATTTTGGCTGTACTACTACTGCCTTGGCTTGACAGCTGTGATTGACAGCCACCCTCAAACCTCTGTCAGATGTACCAGATGAGCTGAGTGACCACAGCAGTTTCTGAAGGAAGACGCTAATGTACGTCTTCATTTGTGATTCACTATCAGGATTTTTAAACTGACATAGAGCTGTTGTTGACTGTTCTTACAAATACTGAGGGGCCTTCTTCGCATTTTGTTCAGCAAGTTAGTCATTTTTGTCTTGTGTTAGCTAGCTAGCTAACCTTAGCCAACTGTAAAACTCATAGCCTAGTAGGGCAACAGTTATTTGCTTATAAATTACATTTTGAGTTGGCAAGACCATACTTAGTAAGTATTCAACCTACAAAACCGTATTTTAATATAAATATTAAACGTATCAGCCAGCCATACTGTTCTTGAAAAAGCTTTGTAATTAACATATAAACTAGACAGTCAAAGGACAGACAGCAACTGCGCAGGCTGCTGTGTGACATCTTAACTTAGATAACCCGATATTTATCACATAGGTGATCAGAAGCTGATATGTGAGTTCAGATGGTTTTATCACCCGCATGGTGGGATCATTTTAATGAGAACCAGAAAGCTGACACACACTTCCTTTTAGCATTATTTGCTCTCAGTCACCACCATCAACTGTAAAAAATATGGATGTAGTCACCGTGACGTCACCCATTAGTTTGTGAACTGCTGTTTTGAAGCCTTGAGTTTAGCAATTTGACCATCACCATCTTGGATTTGACTGTTGCCATGTGTAATTTTTATGGCCAGAAGAGACCATATTTAGACGAGAGGGTGGATCTGACCATAGCGCTAGCTGCTAGCTCGGTTAGCACTTACAATCTATGGTTAAGAGTGATAATGCTAATGCTAATTTCTGCTAGTGAAAAACAGGCCTAAAACCATTAAAACAAAATGTAATCACTGGAAAAACTGAACATCCTACTCCTTAGAGGATCTTTTATCACAACCAAACACTGAACAAGAATTCTTTGGGCAACCAAAATGTTACAATTAACTTTAATGAATTGAAAACGCACAGTGAAATAGCAGCAGCTACGCCTATACTCTGTGAATCTGGGGTTACGCCATCGCTACATTATGTAATCAATGTTGGTGGAAGCGTAGCCACACCCTAAAGCAGATTTATCATCTATTTACTCTAAACGGGTCACAATTAACAAAATGAACATCGTGATACATTGAAGAGGACTTGATACCAGCGATTGAGACCATAAACTCATTAGGAAAGCGTTTATAATAATAAATATAATAAATCAAGAAGTAGGGTCATGTTCTCATAGACTTCCACACAATCTGACCTCTTTTTGCAGCCAGGGGAGTCACCCCCTGCTGGCCATTAGAAAGAATGTAGGTTTATGGCACTGTCGCATTGGCTTCACTTTCCAGACCGGGAGCTACCCGCTTGGTCACCACATAGTAGATATTAAGGCCAGTGCTTTCTGCATTCCACATCCGCGGACAGCTGAGGACTTGCATCCGGACCATGGACATGTACGCGGTTCCATACATACTTTTTTCGGAGGTCTGTGGACACATATGCTTTTCACATGTGTATACTAGTAAACAGGGTTGCAATGTGATAACTTTCCAGAGTTGTAAAATCCAGTCTGTGACTATTACAAACTGCTGTCCATTGTTTTTCTGAACAGCCTTTAAATGCAATAATATGTTACTTCAACTGGACTTGCTGGATCGTATTTCATTGTCTCAACAGAACTTAAACAACACGCCCACACCAACATAGCCCCTTGTATTGTTTTACACAGGGCTGATTTCAGTCTGAATGCAGCTGAGGAGTTCCTGTATGTTTCTGAACAACAAGAAAAAGTGGAAAAAAGAAAAATGACGGCTTAATGACAATAGGAATACAGTACATACATACAGCAGACAAGACCGGCTTTCCTGTTTGCTTTTTGAGCACATACACAGTTAGCACACTTGCAACACGTACAGTTCATGTGGTCACTAATTTTGGGCTGCTGTGTGAACCCTCATGGACAAGGGCTGATGACGACATTTACCTGACCTGGAAAGCATGGATTGGCCTTTATTGTACTGTTTACTGTGATCTCAGGACACTCACAGACAGTAGCTACAGAGATTTAGAGACAAGAATCGGCTGATCAGAGCTGAGCCTCAGACACCAGCATCATGTTTGACTTTCCTCCAGACATGTGGTATGGATTAACTAAATACAAGTGGGAAGAAATCAACTTCTTATAGTTTCTATCTGGTGAAATTAAGTACCGCCACTAGTGTTATTTATTTGTTAATTTATTTATCTAAAAGGGAGAGTGCACATTAATCAGCATTTCAGTTTCCACGTTAATGTAAATGTGCCAGTGTTGAGATAATGAGCTAATTTTCATCTGTTGTCTCTGGGCAGGTTATTACAAATTAGTACAATGCTTAACAAGTACTACAATACAATACAATTCAAGATAATACATAACTACATTACAGAAGAAACATAGATATATAACAACAATGAGAGTACATAAAGGCCGGGCCAGAGATGAGGTAGTATGATTACTCATGATTGAAAGTTTGGTTTGCTTTAGCCATATCCTAAGTTTATGTTATGTTTATGTTGTATATTTGACCTCTTTGTAACTAATAGTTAATTTAAACTTAAATTTATCTAGAGGACAAACTGTTTAGTCTAGTGATACATTGTATGTGAAGAACAATAATTTTCTGAAATTTATTTAATTGTGAAGTGACATTCATAGTCATACAGAACAAAGGAGGAAAGTTAGTTATCTTTTGTATTTCACTGGTCACATACTTATGTTGTGCTCAAACTGATCTATATACATTTAATTGACTCATGTGATTGTACTGTATTTACAAAAGCAGCCTGTCCCACAGCCATAGTACAGTACAGAAGATGAAGACACCTCCAGCTTGACAGTGGACCCTCTACTGTTCATGTCCACTCTGTCACAGTCTTTGAAAGACATTAAAAATAGACATTTATATTTTATTAATGTACTTGTTACCAGAGCAGAGCTGGCTGTTATTCCCCTCTTCTTTTTCTCAGCATTAATGTGAAAAGTTAAGCACATATTACACATTTAATGGTTTGAGACAGGGTAGTAACTGTTCATGAGTAAATATATTCTAAAATATAATTCAATAAAGCTGTTGAGTGGGTCTTAAGTATTGTTCAGTTATATCACTGGTTACCGTCAAGTGTCAAATCACAGTCAAACATTTAAGAACTTAATATTTTTTTAGGAAGCTATATTAATCTTGTGGATGTGAACTGAGAGTAAAGTGCTGGATATAAAAAAGTCATCGAAATGTTTCTAACAGGTTCAGTCATTAATTTAATTTGTAGCTTGAGTATAAATGTGGGCTTAATCATTTCATCAAGCTGTAATGCCACATGATCAGATCAGTTCTTTGACTTTGCAAAGAACAAACTCTTGTAACATTATTGTGAGACAAAAGGCAGACGTGTATGAGTTATTCACAGCAGACTGATGGCTGATTGCTAAATAAAGCAACAGGGATTAACTAACGCTAAGTCTTAGCCAAAGTTATCTTGAGTGTCATTTCTTTAAATTCATGAAACTTTCCCAGGCTGCTGCGTTACTGACCAGCATTCCTCTGAATGTATTATTACTTTAATGTAGCCATAGTAATTGCTGTAGCTAGCCAGTTACTGACTGATTTTGGCTGGTTTACCTCTCCATCGTGGCTCCTGGGTTCATTCGCCTATTAGCGGCCGTCACCCCCTATATAAATAAATAAAGAAATACATAAATAAATGTAGAAATACAGAAATAAATAAATGAAGAAATGTAGAAATACAGTGTTAAATAAATGGAAAAAACACAGAAATAGCCTAAATAAAAGCTGATGTATGGAAATGTTGAAATAAATTCAAGACATTAATTTAATTATGTCCTCTTTCATTACCAAAATGTATTTATTTTTTATTTATGTATTTAATTATTTATTTCTGCTTTTATTTATACTTAAGTCATTTTTTGTCCTCCATAGGTTCAAGTTTCTGAACTCTTAATGGCGAAACACCCACCTCTTGTTACTAAATCTTATTTACATCCACACTGTGAGGTTGTAATTGTTCTGAGCAGGAAAAAAAGAGCAACTGAGGAACTTTCATGCATGACTGTTTCTTTTTTATGTCCCCACTGAAAAGTCAGTCAATTTTTTCTTTTTCAATATGGACACTGGAACATGAGCATCAATTGAAAATGAATGAATGATATGGATACTTGCTAATAAACCTTTGCCCAGGTGATCCAATTTTAATTTGATCTCGTGGTTGTTGTTTTTTTATGAGGACTATGAAGACTAAAGATAAAGTAAGAACAAAACATAAAGACAGAAAGAGTAATGACATCCTGCCAGTCATCAGCTCCACCTACTTTCAAGAAAAAAGTCCAGTAAAGTCAATGTGTCAAAGCATTGACGGCAATTACATTAGATGCAGTGAGTTTTAAATAATGAAAACATCAACAACAAGTGTTTAGAACACTGCTTGCAGTAACTTTGACCCCCGGATTTCATGGTGAACATGGACCTCAAAATACAAATATAAACTATGTTCAATTAGAATTATTAGTATTTTAATGACAGCTCTATTACAATATAATTAGATAGGCAGTATAAAGGGTTACTTTAATCACAATTAATTCCCAGTTGATGAATCACAATAATAGTGATTTAAGCTTGAGTTTAGCCAAAATTTAAGTTGGACAAAGGGGAATAAACCATACAAAAGAAAAGCTGTTAAATAATCAAAACAAAACAAAACAAAATATGATAAGAATGACTCTTGATGAATAAATAATAAAGTTACATCTAGTGCTGAAACAATTAGCATTAATCAAATGATCAGGTGATCAACAGACAATATTTTGATAACAAAGTAATTGTTTATTTTTCAAGCAAAATAGGCAAAAGAAATGCTGGTTCCAGCTGACATGGGAATTTTCTGCTTTCTTCTGGTTTACATCTTTATATATGAAACATCTTTGGGTATTAGACTGTTGGTTACACAAAACAAGGACATCACGTTAAGCTCTGGGAAATTTTGTTGGGCATTTTTCACTATATATTGACAGTTTACAGACTTAATGATGAATCAGTTAATCAAAGAAATAATCTACAGATTAATCGATAATGAAAATAATCGTTAGTTGCAGCCCTAGTTGTACCCTCCCACTGCTGGCAGGTGAAGAGAAGCAGCTGTCAACACAATGTATGAATGAGATAGCACGACTATCTACATCCTCCCCACATAAAGAGTTAGCAGTGACACAGACTGCAGTGTGCAGGGAGCTGGGTGTTTCAAATTGTGAGTGAATGGGGATTAAATATTTTATTATCACTTATATTATTTATATAGAGGCCTGTGTGTGGTCTATGGTATCCTGCAACACAGTGGCATAATGGAAACAACACAGCATTACTATACAAGCAAAACCGAAACAACACATCAACCAATATTTTCATTGTTGATCAGAAAATAATCTACGCTTTGTAAACTCCTAGCACTCAGGGCAGCTTTAGGTGACAAAATAAAGAGATGACAATTGTGACCTTTCAGTTTCAGAGACAGTGATCTTCATCTTCACCTGAGACACAACAGGTGAATTCTTGCTCACTGACGTCTCTGCGAGTCTGTCTCCATCGTATCTTGTGTTTCCTGTCTTGTCAGGGATAACAGTAAATAACAAGGAACTGCTGTTTCTTTTCTGATTTGTACCAGATACTGACTATTCTACGCACTCAAGATGTTTTCAGAAGACAGTCAAAAATGTTATATTAGTATCATTTATAAGTATCTGCTGCCATTATGTGCACATGGCTTTTTGAACACTATTTGATAAATAATAAATACACTACTTCAGTTAAATTGAATCTGGTCTTGTAAGAGTTAAAATTGGCAAGACAAAGCCACACCCCAAGATATTTTAACCTGATCCAAGAAGCTAAAGTTCAGGAGTAAGCACTGCTGATTGGCTGAAAACCCAGATCCCGTGCCCCCTGGTGAAAAAAGTCACACCCATTATTGAATTTGTAAGTAGTCATGAATGAAATACAATTATTTAACTGTTGGTGGTTTGCCAAAAATGTTGTTCCACCTAAACAAGACTCTTCAGTAATATTATTCACATGACATTTATTTCATATTGAAAATTCTTTAAATTCAAATAAAGGTTTACACATTTAAACCAACTTTAACTGAAATATAAACTTTAAAATGTTGTTACATGGGTTAGGGTTAGTTTTTATTTGCATTTGCTCCTAATTGTATTTTGTATGTTTTGTACTATTTCAGGATTAAAACGATAGATAGTATGTACACACATACACACGCTTACTGCCTTCACTAGGACATCTCTGAAGCTCTCAGGGTTGCACCAGTGCTGTGCCAGTGTCTGAACTGGAATCAGGTTTCCCTGGCAGGCTTAGGGCTTTGGGGCAGAGGGAGGTTACTGAGGGTGGACATGGAGGCCCTCATGCCTGCACTGTGTTAGAGGCACCTGTTGCAAATGCATTCCCCTTTGTAACTCAATCACATGTCAGACAAGGAAAAGAAAACTGTTATTACAGAGTACCGCTTCATTTAAATCAGTGTCATGCAATTTTCAATTAAGTCAGAGGAAAACCCAGCTGGCCCATAAGTCATTGAGGCTGTCTGCTCTGCTATCCCTACTGCTGGAACTGATTCCTGTGAGACAAATGTCTGAAAGCATCAGGGGCACGCAGACATATTAGATGCTTTGAATCTGGCACAGCATAGGTTACATACAGATGATACAGTGACCCTCAATGAGGGTCTTGACTCGGTCACTGTTACAGTGAGTTAACTGTAAACCCTGCACATGAATACCTAAGATAAGTTATTCTCAGCAGCAAAATGTTCTAATAGAGCACAAATCAATCTTTTTCTAAGGCTGTAAGGGTACAAGGTCTCATATTTTGTACAAATGGCTGCTTATAATTTTGGTGATCTGGTTATTTTATTGACACACTCACTATAAATGACAGTGGATGGCAAATGTGAATGTAGTAAGTTTTAGTTTGGTCATCACTTGAAAACCATTTTAATTTCTCAAGTGTATGAATCATATATATCTATGTATTTTATAACATTCTATTATACAATGAGGATGTTTTACTCCTCTTATAAAGAGCAAAATATATTTATATACAGTCATATACATTTACTCCTGCAGTCACTGAGATCCATCATGCATGTTCATCAAAGAATAACTCTGGACCAAAGACTGCAGCGTTTCTGAAGTTTTTCAGTGACTGATTCAAATAAGCAGCTTGATTCCTCAACAACAACATGCAAAAAAAATAGTGTCGAGATTCTAGTTCGAGTCTGTATGATGATGTATTATGATGTCTGATAATGGTCACTTGTTTTGCCCTGCACCTACAACTGATCACTTCACATTGGCTCTCTGAACAGACAGCACTCTCCATACTCGGCTCCCTCTTCTTCTAATGTCTCTAATGCAACATTCAGCACATCCATCACTTGGACTGACAGTTATTTGAAATAGCAATTGTAAAAGCTGTGGTGGATAACTGTTTCACATTAATTATTGATACAAGAGTGGCAATACACACAAATAATTACTTAATTTCTGATACTACTTCTGAGCTTTTAAACTACAGATGAAACTAATGCGGCGCCAGAGGAGACTGTCAGTAGTTCCTACATGGGAACATTTCGTGGTTATCAGACAGAGCTGATGATTTTTTTGTGATTTCTGCAATGCATTTGAATTCCGCTGTCGTGTAGTTAACACAGAACTGTCAAGCCAGCCATTGCTTAAAATAGGGTTGAGGCTATCTCTCTGAAATGTTGCTGTGGCAGCTCAGTGCAAATGTACAATCTTTTGTACCACATGATGACCATGTGCTCCAGTGTTACAGTGCAATGAAAACCACTATGGCTTATACATAGCACAATTTGTGGTTTTACAAGGAACTTTATGGTTTTAAATTGGACGATTACTAGCTGTATGGATTCACAATTGATTCCTGTAACAGCGAAGAGCCAAATTTTCAAGAAGTTATTCGGATACTAATGATTCTATAAAGCTCCATCTGAAGAAGCTTTGAAGATACATCACTTTTAAAAGTGTAATTTTAAAAGCCACCGCAACCATCTGGCTCTTTTTTTAAATTGAGAAATCAAAGTTTAGGCATTTGAACTTTTCATCCAACAGTGTTTGCTGCATGTGTGAAAAGTGTGTAAGGAAAGACTTCTTCAAAGAGTAAGAGGTAACTGAGTACGAGGATCTAAAACAGGGCACAGCTGTTCACACAGGCCTGTCCCCTGGCCTGCCCCTCTCCATGTGAAGGTCCAGGCCCATGCACCCCTGGAGACCCCTGGGTAATAATGCAGTGGTCACGCCAGCCAAGCTCCTGACTGACACTTCAGAGAAAGTGGGCGAGTTAAACACATTAAACATGGCAAAGAGATAGAAAACACAAACTGTTGCGTTTACAGATAAATCCAGTAGAAAAAACATAAACAATCCAGTTTTTTTTCTGTTATGTCTTATTCCAGTGTAAACCTCTTCAGGTCCGACTCCAAAAACCACACACAGACAACATCAACAACTTTGACAAACCAGCTCTTTATGCTCCATTACCATACTGACTTCATGTCTGTAACTAATTGTATCCAACCTACACTTCTAACCCAAGATAAACATAAATTACTGAAATATAACATACCATCTTAATGATAACACATGTCACTAGGAACTGAGGTGATGTTGCAGTTACAACAGAGACAGCAATAGTGTCAAATAGTCAAAAATATCATTAAAAACATTAACCTGTGATGGAAGCCATGTATAAAGCCACACAAGGCAGCTGCTCGGTTAGGGGAACTGGTTTGGAAGCAAACACACTCAGTCCCAGAGCAAATTTGTGGTGATGAAATATGGGCCTAATTAATTTGTAGTTTATTTGAAGGTGATCTCAGCTCAATGGCTCCCTAATTGATCAACTGTGTTAATGTCCTCTTTGGAGAATACAGTAATGTTAGGCTGCATGGCTATTTCAGGTTAACAACTGAATCTTATTCAAATGGACAAAAGAAAAATCTAATTACATTGACAAATAACACTAAAACAACATAATTTATGATAAAATTATTAAGATAAATGTTAGAGCTGTTATCCTATGATAACAATAATAACAACTGACACAGCTTCATGTGAAATTTGATTTATCAAATACTTTTAAATGACCACCAATGCCAAACGCTGGTTTACTGTTAGCAGTTATTAACTAACTAAAAGGTAAGATATTTTATTTTTACATGATTATTTCAAATGACTTTGTTAATGTCAGATCTGGAATCTTTGGTGTCTTAATTTCGATAAATTACTAACTAAAAACCTAAATGTGCGGTTATAGTTAATCCAGTTTATCTAACGTTTATCAACTCATCATGGACATAATTGATAAATGATGTTATAGTACAATCTAATCTTGATTTATGAACACTGGTGACACAAGTGACTCAGATAGAAAGGAAAATAAACTAAATTAAATGGTTCAACGGAATCAAAGGAAACTAATGAAATATGCAGAATCAAAAATTTATGGATACAAAATATATTACAACACATTGGGCAGAGTACAGAGCAGTGAAGCAACAATGAACTCTGACTGACACGGCTCTTGAGGAACAAAACATTGCGGAGATTGTGATGTAGTTAAAAAAGCACTCAAACTGAATAACTGTCAGTTATAGGAGTTCAGGACACTTAAGAGAGGTGTAGTTTGGGGAAAACTGCTTACTAAATACATTATGTGTAGAAATCTAACATCTTTTAGCCCAAAACTGAACTATTTTCATATTACATATATATACACATCCATAATCTTATATTTAACTCATCACCTATCTACTGCAGAACAAGGCTGCATTTCTCCATCATACATAAAAGAATTTATACTCTATAGCTCAGGTTATACAGAGTATAAGTTATATAACCACCTTTTTGCACAAAAATCAGGTATAAAACAGCTGTATAGCAATTGTGCAATCCAATAAATCTTATAAAAATGGAAAACCTTACCTATTGTCTGTTTTTCCACCACAATACTGCAGTGAAAAGTATTTTTGTATTATGAAACTGGAGGGAGAGAAAATGGAACAGCCGAGGGGAAAGAAGTATAGTTAAATCTTTAATTGGAGGCAATTTGATTCATTTAGCTGTGTTGGAGACAAGGAGTCCAGGGAGACAGTGCCTGAGGCAGTGTTTTTGTCATCTTCTTTTTGTATCAGTCAGAGTAATTCATGTCCCCAGGGGCCGGCTGTCAGTAGCAAGGCTCCATGAACACATTCCTTCTGATCCAGGCCATTATCGGCCCATTCAGCAGCACTGGAGCCTGCTTACGTGGGCCTCTCTCTGGGCTGACCTCCTGGGCCCTCGCCTGGGCCTGACTCAACACTCCCACTAATCCACACCTCAAAGACTACAAACACAAACTTAGATTAAAGTCTAGGGACGGAGTCACAACCAGCCACATGAGCATAACATGATCAGCACACAATCCTGTCTATAGTCCACAATCCACACACGCACACACACTACAATAAATAACAAATACAGTATCATGTGCTGTTGACATTAAGGGGTTAGAAACTGCAATGACTATGTAGACTTCAGTACGTGCCATAAATAAGGATCCTAACAGTTTTCTTGCCTTCATGAATCAGACCTGACTCAATATACACTGTGGGGTTTTTTTTACGTGACTTTCTAAAAGGGAAAGTCAGCAGAGTTTTGGAAACATGATGAAGAAAAAAACTAAGAATATTTTTGACAATTATTTTGACAATATTATATAATATATAATACAATAGTAATATTTTCTCTCTCTATCAGTGTTAGAGACAAGTTTTAACCTTGGTATGCAACTGTGTTCTCTTTTGTTACTTCTGTGATCATGAGCTGTCATCATCACCCTTTAACTACAACATCCTCCCTGTGTTTATTAGTAATGGCTGAGGCACAGACCCTCCTGCTCTGTCTCCAGGCGCTTGTCTCAATAATTTTAATATCACACTCTTGTTAATTTCTCCAACAATCTGGCATCATGAACAGGATCCCAATGAGACTAGTATTCTGGAGTGAAACTTGCAGAGAGCTTGACTGTTGGGTGTGTCTGATGGGACTCATTTCAAATTCTTTTATTATAGATTAATAAACTGACAGTTATGAGTATTTTGTAATTCCCTCTGGAAATCACTGGATCACTGGAAATTAAATAGTAGCGACGGGGTCAGAACAGACAATTTGGCTGAACATTTTGTAGCAGATATGGGTTTCGATTGTATGACTTGACTAATCCACACAAAGGTGGTGCCAGAAATTGCTGATACTAGAGGATTCCAGGAGTTGCTGGAAGTCACAAATACAATTGAAGTGTTTCAGAGAGTGTCTGTTACCCAGGAGTCAATAGACATAAGCTGCAGTACACAGCAGCTGTGGTGTCTGGTGTTGGTGTATAAATCCAGTGTAATTTCAGTATAATTCCACCAGTGAATGCATATTTCAAACAAGAGCCCAATAACAAATACACATTGTGCGGTTGTATCAGTTTCAGTTGATTCCAACCATTTGAGGTCTGCTCTCTTCTAAGTGAGGTTATTATCAAATTGTTAACAACCAAAAACCAGACCCGTCAAGTTTTCTCTTCAAGCGATTGTCTTAAAATCTTACTTTGATGACTGAACAGACCAGACCTCTATTTGTCCAATATCAAAGTATTAATAATTTCTACAACAATCAGCCTTTGTTCAGACAATGATGTAGACAGACTGCTTTCTATGCACTTATAACACATCTAATTGCATTGTCTCTGTCAGTGCATGTTAATCTCAATCACAGTTGCATTCTTTTTGGTTGAAAATTAGAGGCGTATCTATAATATGTTGCTCTATTTTGCCTACAGTAAAGGGGAGCTGACCGCAATTAGAAAATTATGTCTACCACAGAATTATAATTGGCTGCATATTTGCACTCAGTTCATTTGAAATGCCTAAATGTGCCTAATGCTTTCATAAATTTTGTGTTGGACTGCCCGTGGCCCTCCATACAAACATTGTAAAAATGAAAATACTGTTCCAAAAAAGGAGCACTCAAGCCAAAACCAACTGGCAGTAAGCAGATTTTCACACCTCAGGAAGATATAATACACCCACATTGGCATAGCATTCACATGCAAATACTCTGCAAAGTTTATATTATCTCCATCCAGATTAGTCATAACTCATTATTTCCATGTTTGAGCTTCACAAAAAGAAAATCAATCCCTTCTGGAAAATTAATTCAAGAGCAGGGACCATGGTGTTTTAATAACAACAAACTTCAATCCAGTTTGAATACAATGTTCAATGCTTACAGTTTATATTCTGTGAGTTTCTCTTGTATATCTGTTTTTACTGCTCTGCACCAACAGTGGCAGTATATTGCATGAAGGTGGGAGGGGGCTGGGGAAACACTACAGAGAGCACAGGCACTCAGTGTGAACCACTGTACTTTTTAATGTTTCCCGAATGCTAGTAAATCTAACCCTCCTAAAATCCACAGTGAAACATTATGCCAAGTATGACATCACCCCTGCACAGACACGTTTTATGATTTTTGACTTCATTTACAAAGACCAGGGCCGGGCAGGCCACAGAGTCCAGTTTGGAACTCAGTCGCCACACTGAATGGCAGAGACTACTTTGGCGAGTTGAGTCATTAACTCCATATCCAAACCCTCATTTTACAAAGCCTGAGAAGAGATGGCAAAGATCTGTTGTTGTATACTCATCATACTTTGTAGTGCACATGGAAAACATGTGAGTTTTAGTTAAGATAGATCAGAGTTTTACTATTTTTCTTACTCACCCTGAGTCACACTAATTCTCGGGTGATTATTTAAATCTGTGTGCAGTTTAAAAGTTATTCTGAATGTTGACGTTAACTTTGCTTTTATCCCTTAACAGATAGAATCAAGTAATGGCTCCTCTCAAAAGTAGGAAAAAACAGCTACTCTTATGTATGTTGAGATTTTACTACTCTGCAACCTTTAGCCTATTATTAAAAGTACTGTGGTAAATGTTTTTTGAAGTAGATGAAACATTGTTAGAGTTGAAATGTGATTTGAGTTGATTTTTCTAGACTATACATATCTGTGGTTATAAACTGTGGCCATGAAAGCATGTAAATAGGGCTGCAACAAAATTATTTTTTTTAAAGCTGTTGATTATTTTAAGTATTCAATTAATTATTTGGTCTACAGAGATGTCGCAAAATATTGAAAAATGTCCATCACACGTTCCCAGAACCCAAGTTCATATCTTCAAATTGCTTATTTTGTTCAACCAACAGTTCAAAACACAAATATATTTAATTTACAATGATATAATACAGAGAAAAGTGGCATTTGAAAGGCTGTAACCAGGGAATGTCTGATATTTTTTTTATTGATAAATGACAAACATTTTTTTAATGATCAAAAAAAAGGTGATTCATTTTCCATCAATTTAGTAATTGATTAGTTAATTAATTATTGTATGCAAATATGAAGTGGCCTGGGGGTTTGATTTGCTTTAAAAACATATTATAATTACATACATTTAAAATGCACTAAAGTGGGACCAGCCATCCATCTTTAGAGACTTCTAAAGGTTTATTCTCCAAATTTAAAAGGACTTGCTACAAGATGTCATAACTATCCAGTAACTGAGCAAAGTTACTCTGTGCACATTGTGCAACAATCCCTCAGACTTAATGCAAAGCCATAAAAAATGCATCCATGAGTTCGCCTGACTCCAGGTAAAAACAAATAATCCCTTTAATGGTTGAGCTATTGCAATGTGCCAACTGGATTGTAGGAACCTACATGGCTTGTATTGACTTGCTCTAATTTGTCAAAAAATACCCCATATGAAATGACAGCCCATCAAAAGTCATAGTTCATCTGCAAAGAGAATGAAACAGCGTCATTCAACTAGCTTTTCTGAGTCTTTAAAGTCACTGGTATATCTTTGAACTTGGGAAATGAACAACATTTCTCATTTCTCTTGATGATGCATTTTGTTGAGTATTTCCTGTTCTAACAGGACCACTGATAATAGTGTCGTGCTCTGAGTCTCCCCCTCCATTTCCCTGTTCAAGGATGCTCATTAGAAGACCAACCAGCTAATCTGGTGTTGGGGTCCTGATAACTGCCTTGCTTGGCGTCACTCAAGTAAATTGCCGTGGCTCCCTGTTAAAAGCAGTTGATAGCAGTATCAGGAGACAGGCTGCATTGGGGAGACAGAGTGTCCGGCTCCAAATGACCTCCCAAAATAGACAAGTGCCTCAAGACCAGGGGCCACAGGCACCTCCAGCCGAAGCAAAGGAGCTCAGACAAGGGCAGTTCAGGAAGAGCATGTCATCAGACCCATTGCTGTTAATGGCATGCAGATATTCAAGGGAGGCGGCAGACACTGAATGACCCCAACCCTTAGTATTTAGTTCTCCCACTGAGCAGAGTCTTGCCACACCACAGACAGGTCAGACATGAAGCCGCCTGTATAGAGTGGGAGCCACTCACCACCACAGAGCTGATAATGATTATGGCCAATTCACTATCACTAACAGTGTTAGGCCTGCTCTGTCTCTCTGGCTGTGGTTACAGGACAACCACACCATACTGCTCTCAGACTTGACTGCTGACCTAAGATACAGAGAACCTCTGCAGCCTTACGGGGGCCATCTTCAGGAAGATCCATATATACACTTCATTATCCACATTTTACTCAAATATTTGAACTATTTAAGCAGACTATGCAAAGTTGAGACAGTAGTCATATCCAATGGAACATGCTGTTTTAATTATGTAGCCTGTGCTGTCTCTCTTCACCCAGGGATGGTGTGATTTAAGCCCTGCTGGTGCGGCGGGGTCAGCTCTGTGACCCTGTCTTTCCCCAGTGATGATTTACTCATGCACATAGGACACACTTTCCACTCTGCCCAGGCACTGTCCTGGCTTAGGTCCCCCCTGAAGAGTCACTTGCAAGAGCCACTTGTTTGGTCCTAAACAAGAAGGCTAATTACCGTCCTCGATGCTACACTTCCACTGACAGGCCCCATGAAGTAAATCAATAGCAGAGAGGAGAACAGGAGGCACTGAATCATGGACTGAAAACAAGGCAGCTCCAGCATATCCTAGCTGGACCTATGCAAGCCTTAGACTGTGGCAGACTGAGAGGAAGTGAGCGAATGATCCCTGTGAGTCCCTAAAGCTCGAGGGGGAACACATTACTGAAAGGTCTGAAAATTCCTGACGTACCTGTAGCTAAGTTACACATTACAGATAAGTGAAATTTAATGTTCCATGGCATGGTTCCATGACTAAGTCAGCAGATCCACTAAGATTATACTATGGACTGAATCCAACAAACATAGCAAATGCTGTAACAAAACATATGGAATTCATTCCTCTAAATTAAGTCCTCTGCTGAGAGAGAAAACACTTATAACCAAACTCTCATTTGGAGCATTGCACACAACAACAGGCTTTAGCCTGGATTTCAGACAAGTTCTCAAGCTTCTAAGAAAACATCTTGTCTTTACAGTGTGTTAAGAGCATGCACCCTTCACTGACACTTATTTAATATGATATGGTCACAGGTCCAGCGTTAAACAAGACTAAAACTCTTGGGAGAAGTTTGATTGGATTGATTTGATCACATCTTTTATAGTAGTGTATATTATGTGATGACTAAAGGCTGCATAATTATGACTCAGTGGAATCTGGATTTAATCGGTTTAGTGACTAAGAACTGAACCCCAACATGTTTGCTTCAAGCCCCCAGCAACAATTTGGTGAAGTGGCTCCACTTGGTATTGCAACTTCTGGCAGCATTTCTCCCATACGCAATAAAAAGATCAGGAGCAGCTTAAACTGACTGTAAATTACTTTTCCTGAACGTCACAAACACCCCAAAATGACTCTTTTAATAATCAGAATTTGATCCATTCAGCCCAGTAACATTTGGAAAGTCTTGAAGAGCCGTATGATTAAATTACTGTATTTTATCCCAATTCATTCATGTGTGGGGAGCCAACAGGAAGTCAGCCGGCTCGGCCAGAGGAAGTATCGAATGTGCATGCTCTCAACTGGCTCTCAACTGGCTCGGCTGAAGGACTCTAGTGTGCATGCTCTATGGGCCCAAGAACACGGAAGCGTGAAAAAGCCCGCAAAGACCTTTTCGTTGTATGGTTGAACAACAAGTTACGAAATATGCGACACTCTCTAGTGCTAGGACTAATTTGAGAAAACACCACAAATATAAAGACAGAGCCTGCACTAGGCAAACAGAGCAGTCACCACACATTTTCTTGTAGCATGCAAGGATATAGGATTAATATCTCTTGCCTGCCAACATACTAATCAGAGCTGTTGATCATATCAAACATGTTTGATTTTCTATGTCTAAAATCTGGATAATCTGAGCATGATCCAGTCATTTGAGCTGGTCACTGACGCAAAGCTCTACACAGATGATTGTAATCTGCAAATGTCAGACGTTAAATGTGTGATGCCATCTTTTCATCGTCAAGGAAGCTTTTGAAGGTCTTCTAGGTTTTTAACAGTGTTATGTGGGCACAGCTTTATGTGCATAGATATGGATGGTGATATACCTGATGGTGCATATGGTCTGAAACAAACAGATACCTAGTGTCCCAGCAGCAGCAGCAGCAGCAGCAGCAGCTCTGACCTGATTTTCTCGCTTGTCATTACAATCTTGTCATCACTAGTGTGTTGGGGGATGAATCTCCATGTGTCTGTTCCAACAAGCTCCCCTGACACTGCCAACGAATTAAAATCAATTGGTTTGTCTCTTGTCTTTATAGCCCTCAGCAGCCTGTGAAAAATGGATCCTCTTAAGAGGTAACACAGTATCCATGTGGGGCAGAAGTCCAGAGCATGACTAATGGAGCTCCAGTCTATATGCTAATGCTACATATACTAACAGTACTAACACTAATACTGGCTGCATTAAGTTAGCCATGATACCAGGATGATATCATGTTTGCTGAAAGGAGAGCCAGTCGATGAAAAACGGATGATAGCACAAAATACCATCTTCATAATGCTCCACATCTCAGACATAGCTGTGTGCTAGGGGAAAAGAGCAGTGGTCATTAGGACTCTTAAAGGGTAACGACTCCTAACTCTGATTTACTTGATCTCCTATCTTGGAGGAAACCATGGATCGCCTGCCAGTCTGGCGCTCACAGGCTCCCTGTGTGACCTCAGCTAGAAAGCCTGCTCAGAACTCACAATAGGTGGCCCACTGTGGCCCATGTCTCTGGTGCTTCAGTAGATGTAGGCCTGGAGAAGGGAAGGAAATCCTGGTAAAGAGCATAGCCGGAAAGAGTGTGGCCATTTCAGTTTGCAGGTCTATCCTTAGAGGTCAAACAGAGCTTATTCCCCCTGGGGCCTCCATACTCCCTCTTTTCCCTCCCCCTCCTCCTCAAAGACATTCCTTTCTCTAAACCTTGCCTCCAAAACAGTTCAGATCCATCAATGTCTCAATACTTTTCCCGTGTATGGCCTTTTACTTAGTTATTCAGAGTTATCATATAACTAGGGTAAGCATGATAGCCTTTATTATTGCCAAAAGTGAGAAAACATAAGGAAAGAAAACTTTTTATTATGAGTTCTCCTAAGATGGATTTTCCCCGAGAGGATGTCCTGAGAGAAGCATGAAAATAAATTTGCTATGCTGAAAATATATGATACCAATTACAGTCAGACACACTGTCATGTTTGGTGGAAGCCATACATGAACAGCCAAGCTGTGCCTGATGTAACCAGAGCAGGGACAGTAGAGATCTTAAGAGAGCCAGCATAAAATCTGGGCACAGAAAAGTGATTGATCAGCAGTATATACAAGAGAGACACACAGTATGACACATACTTCTCAATACGACACTGCAACAAACTCCTCATTGCGATGTTCTCCTTGAGGCCAACACTGGAGCCACAAACCAAGGGTTTTCCCAATGTGTCACCCACTCGAGGGTATTAGTGTTTGTGTTACAGTGTCTCTCTGTCCTATAAACAATGTGTCTCTTGTGACAGTGAATCAGACATGGCCTGTCGGCTAGCCTCTCCGGCATCAGGCCTGCTTGCCAGAGATTGGTTGGGGGACTGCTGCAGAGCAATGCCATTTGTCATGCTGTATATTTACAGGCTGTGTCAGCACAGGGCGGGTGGAGCGAGACGTCTCCGCTCTGCGCCTGACTCCATGGACGCCAGGCCCTGAACCTCCCCTCATTCATCTGTTTACTTTCTAAATAGGCCTCTGTTTGGACTTACATCAGTGGGGAGAGAATATCTAAGAAAACGAGGAAGGAAATCTGTGGAAAACAAAGGAAAAGGAAAGAAACTCTCTGTGATAGAGACTGCCCCTCGCTGTTCCTGATTACGGCAGAGTTGCAGAGTGCTTGGCGCCATCAAAATCGGCCATCCAGGCAGCCGGGCAGGCCAGACAGGGGAGAGGAAGGCTGGTAGTGACGCTTGCAAATACCAAGTAGGGAGCTCTTTCAGTGTTTATGTATTTTAGATGGCTGTTTTTGATTTTGTAAAGAAGGAGAAGAAAGATAGACAACTCCCACAGTTACTAAACTTGTTTTGTACTCAAATTATGCAATATAATCTGTTTTCATGTATTACCTACTGAACGTCTTTCAACACATGTTTTTTAGTGTAATTAGTTTTTGGAAGCTGGGTTCTCAGAATCATATCACACATGATAGCTTTAAACATTAGGAGTGCATAGAGTAATCCAAACACAAAACAGAAATGCAGAGTATACTTACAGCACTTACAGTAAGTACTTGGATCTCAATAACAGTTTCAGTTATTCAAGTTATTTGGCTAATAACACATGGAGCATGTTAATCTTCTCCATAAGCAATACACACAGTCACTCTAGGCATTCAGTAGCTCAGAGGGATATGAGCCAAAATCATTCAGAAATAAGCCACATACTGTATACTTAGATCCATTCCTAGAGGATGCAGTTTTACATGACAGCTGATGGAAAACAAATTACCACGCTGAAGCAGCAGCTATTGAGTTTTTTTATGCACACCTTTTAGTTTATGTAAAATCAATAACTTCAGAGACCATTCACCATTTTCCCAGGCCTAGAGTCAATTGCAGGTTATTGACAATCATATAACTTGCACATATCCACAGAGTAAGCACAACACCTAATGCTTAACCACTGCTGACATTTTCCCTGTATACCTTGAAGTTATCATCTGTAAAAATGATGCAGTGAGCAAAAATGGTCTGAAATACATTATATCCAACCTCACATAAAAATTACTTCATTCCATTCATGTGTTTGTGTGCGTGTTTGTTTGTGTTCAGGGACAATACTGGTCCCCTACACTGACCTGTCTTGTCTATTGTCTGCCTTATAACCCTGGGGTATCTAAACAGTCAGTTATACAAATTGTCCCTCTGTCTTTTATTAAGATGGTTTTTAAAGAAGCACTGAAAAATAAAGTATACTATATAGTATATATAGTATAGTATATAGTTATTAACTGTGCATCAGTTGTGTTTTGTTTCCCATCATGCTAGCTGCCCTTTTGGGTTTTATGGCTGCCATACAGGGACTGCAAAGACAAACTAGTTGGGGAAAGGAGCATAAGAAGACTGATGGAGATCTTCTATGTACTTTATACTCTAATAGCATTTGGCACAAAACAACCATACACATCTCTGGTGGTTCATAATTGTCTATAGTGCATCCCTGAGGGTAAGAGCTCAAAGTATGAGTGCAAAGGGTGGGAAGGATCGCTTTTGTTTAAATGTGAATGTTACAATTATTAACCAAACTATCCAGTGTAACTGCCTATTGTTGTAAATGTTGTAAAGCTACTTCCTTGTTGAACTTTGATCTACTACAGTATGCATACTGTAGTTGTGTGTACAGTTTTACAATGTAATGGACAATTATAACGGACGTTTCAGGTTCAATCACCTTCAATTAAACCTCCAAAGATAAGTGAGTCAAACTGGACTGTAATGCACCATGCACTGGCTGTACTGAGTGGAGACCGCGCCACTCCATAGATCAGCAATTAATCTGGCATGGAATACAATAAGAATTAAAACTATAAAATAAGATCCAAGATCAATCCAAAGTTGAATTTTCCTTTTATTTAAAATTAATTGTCTTATCTATTATTTTTTGTGAACCTGTTTGTATGTATATCGAGCATCTTTAGTAAGTTTTTTTGGTCTTAATAAACTGTAATAAGAACTTCAACTATTGTTTAGTAACTGGTTTTGTAACAGACTTATCTTTTTCCACTGTTAAGTCTAAATATTAACAGATAAACAGAGTGGACATCCTCTCAAATAAAGTGTGTTCCTTTCATGGAATTTCACATCATAACGAATGGGGATTAATTAATTAAGAACTTTTTTAAAAGCCATAAACTAGACTAATTTTGTTGGTTATCACATCTATGTACTGTACATTCAAACCAGCAATGCCTCTGTCTCTTGTGTCGCCACAGCAACTCTATCTAATCTCCATTGAAAAGAACAAGAACACCAAAAAACAACAAGACTGGCTGGGGCTGAGGCAAGAGTGAAGAGAAAATCAGCAGTAAAGATTTGAAACAGGAAGAGTGTGGCGTCAGTACAGGCGGGAGATAAGAGCACTGCGCTCCATACACAAACACAGGGTTTCTGTGGCTGAGTGACTCCCAGCTCTCTGGGCGCCCTCACAGTAGCTGTCCTCTCCCCCTGGCTGGCTCCGGACCACAGCCCGTCACCCAGCCCTGCACACAGCAGATCCAGGGGCCTGATACACCCTCAGTGACTCCAGGGGTTTTAAGGGGATTTGTGCGAGTCCAGAGGACTGACGGGCCCCCTCAAACAGGAAACCCTGGGAAAAAATGACTTCTATCCCATGCTGTATTTCAACTAGCCC
This sequence comes from Thunnus albacares, assembly GCF_914725855.1. Taxonomy (NCBI): domain Eukaryota; kingdom Metazoa; phylum Chordata; class Actinopteri; order Scombriformes; family Scombridae; genus Thunnus; species Thunnus albacares. The sequence continues at coordinate 19,742,262 of NC_058112.1, read as the reverse complement.
TCTCGGTTAAATGTCAGCACAGCTAAACACCAAGGTAACTAATTAACAAATAGCCATTCTATTTCTTTTATTATGCTTCCTAGTGTGTCCAGCTGAGAGAGGTATCTTAATTAATACTACAAGTCAAATTTGAAACAAAGTCTGTCCTTCTTATTAAATGCAACCCCAAAGACTTGACCACCGCTCCTCCCAAAAGTCTCAACTTAAAGAAGTTGTTCCCGGACATGTTATATTGTTCCAACCATAAAAGAAGCACCAGAATCATCTTGGTAGCTGCAGCAGGGATACATTAACACTGCTGTCACAAACTGCTGCTGTATTTACATACAGAAGCAGGATCGCATATTCCTTTCCTTCACCACAAAACCACTATCTGTTGCAAGCATGCTTCAAATCCTATTATCGGAAAATCCTGAGTCAAATATCCTCCCCAGTGAATCTCACAGGGCCATCATTCAGCGAGGCTGTGTGTGTGTTATGACAGAGAGGTAGAGAGAGAAAAGACAAACAGCGGAGCAATCAGAGGAGCTTCTGCATGAGACAGAAACAGCCAAAAGTGTAATAGCACTAAACCCTATCTTGTGCAACAGTCTCATTCTCTATTAACCTCGCCTGTGAAAAGAGCTTTGCTAATCTTCTCACAGCCGGGAGAAAGAGAAGAGATTCCAACACCATCAGAGGCACAACCAAACCGCTACAGGTTTCAGGCTCAATGTGACAAAGTTTTTACCAGACAGAGTGTGTGTGGATGAGAAGTGAGGAAGCCTTTTGGCACAGGATTGAAGGCTGGGAATCCTAGCTGGGTTAATAAAAGTAGCCCGTGGGGCACTGTTTTTCCAGGCGCTCTCTGTGATGTTTGAATGTGAACTCAAACAAGCCTTCATTATGTGGCCACAGCCCTGGAGCCCATGGTGCTGGGAGAGAGGCCCTGCCACTGACAGCCATGGCCTGCTGGCGGGTGCAGACGCCTTCCCCTCTGCTATGTCTTTTTCTCCCTTTTCACTCCCCCCGGCTCCTGATCCCTTTCTCCACACTCCTCTTAGCCCCTAATCCTGCATTCCCCCTCTCTTTCCTCTCTAGTGCAATCCTTCCACCTCAATCCCTTTACCTCTCTCTCCCCTACTCTTATTCCTCCTTCACCCCTGCCTTTCTGATTTCTCCCCTTCCACGCGTTTTTCCAATCATCCTCCGTGAAGGATAGCTTTAAAACTGGCCCTTGTGAGACCTGGAAGCCTCTAATCCACCATCTTTGTCTGTGGGTTTAGTTTGGTATGAATGTAACTTTTCACCATACAGTGACAGCTGGCAGACATGCGTAGGTATATGCCTCTGGAAGTACTTCTTCATGTTTGGCGGTCCGCATAATGTCGAACATGCATGAAATAACAGCGACTGATTTTTCACAACATACACTCGTCCATCATAGTTAGCAGCAGTACATCATAATCTCAAATTGACACTTGTGAAAACAGCCATTATCGCTTAAACACAACATTATCATTGGCCTGATGTGCCGCTGCAGATGTTGTTTCATAAGTAGCTTGGAGCCGAGTGCTGCACAGAAACCACTGCACTTCTTTCCATGAGTTCATTTCTCTAAGATCTAGTGTACAACATCACAGGACTCTTTTTTTTTTTAACTGTAATGTTCTGTGTCTAAAATTAAAATAAAGATAGATATCCAAAGAGAAAGCTAAAGAGATAAAGTAAGAGGAGCAGAAAGAGAGAGACACCCAGAGAGAAAGAGAAGGGAGAGATCTGTAATTAGAACCATCTTTTCTCCCAGTGATTGCAGCTCAGTGTTTCCCAAACCAGTGATAAAAATAAGCCCTCCTCCTCTCTCCAGCGTGATCCAGAGACACCCGCTGTGTCACTCAGGCCACATTCAGACAGAAATGATTAAGAGCACTGGCGATATTAAACTTCTGGGAGGTCAAAAAGGCCAAAGATACGAATGGGCAAGATTTGAAGAGCACAGCGCAGCAAGAAGTGAGACTGATAAAGTGTGGAATTCACTTTGAACATAAGACACTACAACATGTATACTTCTACTGTAACATCTGTTTATGTCTATCAATTATGTATAACTGATACTGAACAGGCATCAACAACAATTTTGAGAATTGATTAATCGTTTATGTTTTAAATAACAAAAATCACAGGTTTCGGCTTCTCAAATATGAATCTTTGCTGGTATTGAATATCTTTGAGTTTTCAACTATTTGTTGGGGGAAAAAAAGAAAAAAGCCATATGAAGACATCACCATGGGCTCTGAAAGAAATGTGATGGACATTTTTCACTATTTTCTGACAAACAACCTCACAATTTCTTCACCTGAACCACTGACTCACTAATTACCCTAATAATTTCATGACTTGCATGCTTTTAGGAATGCTCTTTAGGAATTAAGTTGGAGAGTGTTTAGAGACCAAACAAACATTGTTCCAAACATAAATTCTTAAATATTAAATATCACCAACTCCCTGCAGCTAATGCATGTTGGTTTATCATTAAACCATAGAATTAATTATTCATTTCTGGAAGCAGGTAATGTAGTCCAGCATACTTCACCACAGTGTTATTTTCCCATCATAGTCAGTAGCCATCCACAAACAAACAATATAAACATGACGATCTACGAAGGACAGATGATTGAAGTATATTGACCAACAGACCATTTTCCCAGTAGTATTATACAGGCTACATAATAGAGAGCATCTTGTCCAGACAGTGCGGCCATCCTGTCACCAGCCTTGAAACTTTGGTCCATGACTTCCTGGCTCCTACACTGGAGTCTGATTGAAGTCTGCGTGAGCATCTCTGTGTAAGGCCTCTGTAACTTCTAAGTAGCCAGAGGCAGGAAACAGGCCCGGGCCTACTAATAGTCTGCATAGCACAACGACAAAATGATTCATTACCATAGAAACCACTAATGTGAGTCATCTTTTGAATAATCATCAATTATTCATGGCGCAAGGCTCTCAGACTGTTTTGTCTGCTTTGTAAACATCAACTAACTAACTTCTCTTTCATGGTTCCCAAAAGTGAAACAAGTGGCTAGATCTCATCCTGCCCTATGTTTACTGTTGTTTGACTAAGCGTTTACTTAAAATGTATTATGTTGTGCTTTTAAACGTATGCACTTTACAAAGAACCTAAACAAACATTAGCTCCACAATTACTAACTCCTCTGATAAATACTGAAGTTTGATTTTTCTGCTAGTCATAAAAATCCTCAACTGCGAAACAGGATGTCTCTGTCCTTTCATTTTGGCCACAAAGGTGAGATACAGCAGAGAGCGTTTCATTCGTAGCTATGCTGGAGCTGTGAGAGCTGTGACACCTCCCTGCAGTGATGAGGCTAACTGACATGGAAACGCCAAACACTCTCCAGGAATCCCAAACACGTGTTTCATCAAGTGGTGTTGATAAGTCAGCATATTCTGCCACTGAGGATCCTGGGAGTATCAGTGTCGAAGAACTCCCACTATGTTGAGTCTCGCGTCGAGTTATTACGAGGAATCTTGCTGACCTCTCCTGTAGTGAACAACTTGGGACAGGTCAGCTAAAACTGAATTTCCAAATATGCAGAAACAGTACAACTTCTTCCTACTAAAAACTCAATAACACAATGCACAGGTAACAGAAAACAAGGAGGTGAGCAAATATTATTAATAATAATAATATCAATAAATAATAATAATAATTACAAAAAGAGAAGAAAGAGAGAACAAAAATACAATTCTCGTGTCATGATATACTTATCATTGACCTCCCTCAACCATTGTACCTGGACGTTAGTATTGGCCCACATTGGAGCCAGTTCAAAGGTCACTGCAAGCCCACTGTTGATAGAAGTAATGTTTCCGTGTATTCAATAAAAGGCTGCCAGATCCTTAAAAATACATCACATCTGTTTTTCAGGACATACATGATTTTCTCTAAGGGCATACAATTTTGTCATTTCTGATATCCATTTTGATAAAGAGAGGAGGGAATCTGACTTCCAAGTTAATGCAATACATTTTCTGGAGACAGCAACAGCTATATCAATGAATTATCTGGAACTCTGACTTAGTTTCAAGTTTGTTACGTTTCCTAGGAGACAAGGCTCTGGATCTAATGGGACTGGTGTATCCATAATTTTACTCAGCGTGTCACATAAATCACACCAAAATGTTGTGACTCTAGCACATTGCCATGTGCTGTGTAACACTGTACACTCAGTAATACCACACCTGAAACACATATTCAAGATTGTAGGTTTGTGCCGGTGTAATTTCTGAGGGTTAAGGTAAAAGCCGATGAAGAAAATTGTGGTTGACCAACTTAAATCTGGGATTTACAGCAGTGAACATGTTCTGACATAGATCAAACCATAGGTCCTAATCTATAGTAATACCCAAGTCAGATTCCCACCTCTCTCTTGATCGATGTATGTTTTGTTTTGGACATTGATCCGTCATTGTTGGATATTCCCTGCCAATAAATTGCCTTGAACCTTTGTTACTGAGTAACACCTCCTCCACCTCTGTTAGGTCAGGTGATACAGTATCATTTGTTCACCCAAACCTTTCTTTTCAGAAAGGCTCTCAGTCACAATTAACAAAAGATGTGTTTGTTGAATAAATCATATTTCTCTATTAGCTGTTAAAAGGACATGAAGATGCCATTACTATAACAGTGTTCAAGGTATCTTATCCCTCTATCATGCCAAAGCTTAAAAATGTTATTACCAGAGATCATTGGTATGAATTTGTTTTTCCATAGAGGTGTTTTAGGTGACAAAACATCATTCATTCCAAGAATTTTATGGGCCTGATAACATAATCTAACCAAGTGGACAGTAAGTGGGTTTAATTCCTTATAAAATTCAGGGAGGAAAACATCTTCATCTGGTGATTTATTAGATTGCAATGCAGAGATTTCAATTTGTTTTTGAGTAAAAGGACAATTTATCTCCTCCTGGTCCTCCTGTGTAAATCTTGGTAGTCCAACAGTTGATAAGGATGTATCTATCATGGTAAGATCGCCTGGGGATTCTGATGTATATGATGAAGAGTAGTCGTGTTTAAAACAATCATTAATTTCTTTTGGGTTCCTCATTACACTCCCATTTTCAGTTTCGGAATCGATAGCTCTCGATTTCTCCTCCGCCTTCAACTGCAAAGCCAGAAGTTTGTGTGCCCTTTCCCCCAATTCATAGCATTTCTGTTTGTTTCTACGGATTTCTTTTTCTATTCTGTAAATGTTCAGCAGGTTATATTTGAGCTTTTTGTTTACTAATGTTCAGTATGTCTCTGTGGAGCGTGACATTTAATGTTCTTTTTCTAAATGCAGGATTTCCCTCTCCAACTCAATAATTTCAGCCATGTGTTTTTTTTCTTTAAGTCACTGGTATAGAAAATTATCTGCCCTCTTAAATAGGCTTTCATTGTTTCCCACAGTACAAAGGTATTGGGGGAAGAGGCGCAGTTTGCTTCACAAAAGATCTTAATTTGGTCTCTCATGAACCGACAAAAATAGTTTCTTGAGCAGAGTTGGGTTCAGCCGCCATCTCTTTAGTCATTGCACTTCCTCAGGTATTAACACTGAAAGTGTCAGTGGGGAGGACCTGTGACTTGTTGCCTCCAGCACTGTGCTGTTGTGCTGCTCTGCCCCACCTATCTGTCAGTCTGCCTGTCTCAAACAGCACCACAACTCAACACTGACTGTGACCTGCATTTTACTGTGAGTAGATGCTTGCTACCATGAACAAGAATAGAGCTGAACCAGCTCATCCAGTGGAAAGTCTGAATGAAATGCAACTGCTTGTGTCATGCTTCATAGATAAATGGCCTGGGACAGAGGCCAAGGCGACATAGGCCACAACAAAGACATTGTTCCTAACATACTCAGAGGAATAAGAGGGATTTGTTCTAATACTTAAAGCCAAAAGTGTTTTATATTTTTTTCAACAAGGGCTTGTGTGTGACTAGTCTCAAGCTGAATTAGCCTTTCAAAATATGTTTTTTTTCTCTTTTTTTCCAGCTCAGGGCCAGGATGTCTGAAGCAGATTTCATTTCTTCATGAGGAGTGGGTGATTTCCTTGTGTATATAGAGACATGGCCCAGTTAGATAGCACTGTCTGCACAGGCTGGAGTCAGGGCTCCTCGGCCCACAGATAAGAGAGGGATGGTTTTGTTTGTGCATGTGTGTGTGTATGTGTTTGTGTGTGAGAAGAGTGAGAGAGTGCTTACAGATCCAGCGTATCTGAGCAGCCCTCTGGGCAGGTCTGAGAGTTCTGTGAGACTAATGGTTGCTGAAAATAAAAACTGCTAGCCAGTGCAATACATTTGCAACAAGAATTGCATGCATTCAATATTGTTCTAGTTAACAGGTAAGGAATGTAAAAAAAAAAAATCTCATTATCTTAGGCCATGTTACACGTTTTTCAAAGAAAACTACCTTGCTACACTATTAACACGACAACCATTAAGTTTGACTTCAATAAATATTGATTAAAGGTTGTAACATAATCTGCTCAGCTCTAGATCAATGGTCTAATGGCCATGTCAACTAAGCATTTTGCTGAATGAATCAGCCACATTAATTTTAATTGAGGGTAAACCCAACTCATTCTTAAGTAATGCACCACCAGAAAAAAGTGCCACAAAATTTCTAATTCACAGAGACAAGTACCATGTTGAAAAGTGGATAAGAGAAGGCTTGGGGGAGGCTTTGGTGGAGAGGTGGGGTTGTTGGGTCTGCGGTGTCGGACAGAGCTGGGACACTGTCGCCTATTGATCTGCACCCCTGGCACCTCCATGCAGACTGTTGTTGAGAGCAGGTCTGCAGACCCTTTCTTTGCAGAGCCAGGCAGATTTGAGTGGTGCCGCAGCCCAGCGGCTGGGATGTGCAGTGAATACAGTCTGCACAGATAAACAGTGCCTTGTTTAGCCGTTTTTTTGCCGCTGCTGAGCCAGCTGATAACAGTGGCGGGAGGGCAGGCGGCCCTTGGCGGCAGTGGACAAGGCCTGGGGAGGCAGACACTCTGGCAGCAGCAAGCTCCCTTCCCACATCCCTCACTCCCCCCTCCTCCTCCCCCCCGCCTGGCTAATCTCACCTCTTTTCTTTTCTGTCTTTTTTCACAGAGGAGGACTGTGCCAGTTAATTGCCAAGTGAGAGTGAAAACTATCAGTCAGCATGGTGAGGCAAAAATACTGAGAGAGATGGACATCCAGGAGACAATCAGTGGCTGAGCAGTTATTACGTACTTACATATTCACATGCACACAAAACACAGACAGTAAAAGGACCAATACAGTAATGTAAAAATACTCTATTATAAGTAGAAGTCCTGCATGAAAAACCCTACTTAAGTAAAAGTATTAGCAGCAAAATGTACTTAAAACTATTAAAGTAAAAGTAGTGATTTGGTTCCTCTGACTGATATATTATCATATATGACATCATTAGATTAATTCTGAAGCATCAGTGTGTAAGCAGCATGTTACTGTTGTAGTTGCTGGAGTTGGAGCTAGTTTGAACTACTTTATATACAGTTAGCTGGTTTAGTCCAGTGGTTCCCAAACTAGGGGTCGGGCCCCAAAGGGTCACAGGATAAATCTGAGGGGTCGTGAGATGATTAATGGGAGAGGAAAGAAGAAAAAACAAAGTTCTGATACACAAATCTGTTTTCAGTTTTTGGACTTTTTTCTCTAATCTTTGATTTTGGGTGAAATATTGGATCATTTGAAAAATGAAACCATGTGAGAAGTTTAGAGGGAAAAATCACTATTTGGTGGAGCTGTTAACAACTCATAGACATCTGAAATGTGATCTCGACTACACACTGCTTTTTGTAAGATGTCAAAAGCCAAAAAGGTTGGAAACTACTGGTTTTGTGTTGTATTTTAAAAGCTTGTTATATTATCCATTGCGTATTTTTGGGGGGGAATTTTAATTTTTGTTAGTTTTTGAAAGGCTTGCTACATGGCATACATATATTATTGTTTCCAGTCTACAGGACAACATGGCACATTTTTTATATTATATTATGGAGGCTGACTCCAGTATATAAATCCAATATAAATAAACAACTAAATAAATCCAGAAGAGACAGAAAAAAACAGAACAATAACAGAGGGAAAACATATGTTATACATACTATATCTTGAGTCATACTACAGGATCACATAGTCACAGAGGAGACTGATATCTATTAAGACCTATCTTCCATTTTACTGTAAGCCCAGAACCGGTCCCAAGGAGACACCCCTTCCTCCTGATTGCCACTTATTCTACTAAGCATACATTCATAAGTTGCTGTTTCCACCACTGCACTAACCCATTCTTTCAGTTCCGGAGCCAGTTTGTTTTCTTCAAATGTCTTAGCATAACTCAACAGACTGTTATTATACCCACAATAATAACAGAAAATGCACACTTGGATAATTTTGGTATTTGGGATCGGTCCCCCAGTAAACATAACTTTGGTCTTAAAGGGATTTCTGAACGAAACCAACCACTTCAAATTTCTAGTTTTATAGTTTTACATTTCCAACACAAATTATTGTTCAACAACTTCATTCTGTGAGGTCTCAATGGTGTGTGATGGTATCTATGCAGTATCTTATATTGTGTGAGCTTTCCCCTCACTTCTTTCACATATTTGCCACAACTTTGGACCATTTGTCGCCTTCAATTTCTTCTCCAAGGTCCCTTTGTCATATCATATTCACATTAACAGACTCATTACTCAAGAAGGGGTTAGTTGTTTTTATAAAATTGTAAGGCTTTGCAGTTTTCCCGTGGTAATAGATTATTGTATGACAGGAACACACCGTCCTCATATAAATCACCAATAGTGCTTAAACCACGGGAATGCCACCGCTCCCAGTACACAGTATTTTCTCCAATACAGATTGCGTGGTTGTGCCATAGCGAAGAGTATCTTTGTACATTATGTGTAAGTTTGAACATTTTATAAATTCAGGTCCAGACATCTCCTGAGTGTAAAAGAACTGGGTTTGTAATATTACGAGCGTTTTGAGATAGTACTTTGATAGGACTGAATGGTGAACACAGCTAATGTTCAATATCCATCCAGTCTGCTTTATTCTCTGCCACATTCCAATATTTTGCTATTTTAGCCATTTCAAAAGATAAATGGTACAATCTAGGGTCAGGAATGCCAAACCCTCCTTACTCCTTATGGGCACATAACTTACTCAATTTAATCTTTGGCCTTTTCCCACTCCAACAGAAAATGTTTTATATCATCAAATTGCTTAAAAATAGTAGATGGCATCTTGATTGGGAGCATCATAGTAATGTAGTTAACTTGGGGAGCCACTGTCATTTTTATAATGTTAATTTTTCATTTATTTATTTTTATTTTAATCTTTTGTAGTAGCGGGTTAAATTTTAGCATTGCCATTTCCCCTGCATCCTGAGAAAGTATTTAATTCCCTTGTGGAACCACTTAAAGTTGAACTTCTCAACCATGAATGGGAGACAAAATTTGGAGAGGGGCATTGCTTCGGATTTATTCCAATTAATAGTATAACATGATAGTTTTGAAATGTCCATCACATGTGGTACAGACGCCAAGGGGTCAGATATCACTGCTAGAATGTTGTCTGCGTAAAGTAATAGCTTATGTTCTTTATCCCCTCCCCTGACCCCTGTAATGCCAGAGTGTACCCTAATAGCAGCTGCCAGTATCTCTAAGAAAATTATGAACAGTAACAGATTTAATGAACACTTCTGGTGTCTCATTATGTCAAATCTTAATCTGTAACTAGTAACTAGTAATTAAAGCTGTCAAATAAATGTGGTGGAGAAGAAAGTACAATATTTCCCTCTGAAATGTAGTGGAGTGGAAGTATAGAGTAGCATAAAATGTAAATACTCAAATAAGATACAAGTACCTCAAAATTTTACTTAAGTACATGAGTAAATGTACTTACTTTCCACCACTGAATATTTTTCTCTGCCTCTTGGAAAAAAAAACTTTGCTCATTCTGCAAAAACTAAACCAAAGAAAAAAAATATTGCAATGCAAGACAAAATTTTATTGGGTTATGATGTTTTGAAACCAACGGATCTGAATACCAGATGGAATTACATTCATTTTGGACACAGCGGGCCTCCATGTAGAGGTCTGAGAAACAAAGTTACTGTGTAGATAGTTCTACTGCAGACACACAGTACGCAGAAGAGAGACAGGAGTTGAACTGCTCTCCTCTTCAACACCACAAGCTGTCGTCTCATTGTCTTGGCCCGGCACCAGGCGCTGGAGTAATTGCAGCAGTGTGGCATTGTGGGGAATACTTTGCATTCCGACTTTCACAAGGAAGTTTTTCTTCTTTCCCTCCCTCACTGCAACCTGCCACAGATAAAACATGTCTCAAACAGTGTTGTTTCCACAGTCACACTGAGACAATGCGGGTATGTGTGTGTGTGTGTGTGTGTGTGTGTATGTGTCTGGCAGAGGTGGTAGTGGGATTATCAGGAGTCACTAGCGACTGAAAGAAAAAAGCCATAAAGTGGTGGGGTGTGGCATGTAAAATCTGTCATTGTTAGGAGAGCCTGTTGGCTGGCCAACAGTTTAAATGGAGTTCAATATCAAATGCTATTAAAAGGAGGAAGTTAAGAACAAGCTGAATGAACTTAACTTGACATATTTTGTTATAAATCGAACACAATGGCATATCTTCTACAACCATCCCCCCCTTTTCATTTATCATCTTAACTCTTAGAACCCTGCTGATAGCCCAAACATACAGAACCAGAGGATCAGCAATCAATAATGGGAGAATGTTTTGCCCAGAACCCACACCCCTCCCTCAAGACCACCCCCCATATTCTTGACTTAAGAGGCCACATCTGTTTTTAATATCCTTGCCTCCGTGCTGCAGAGTTACACAATCATGATCAAGTGTGCTTTCTGAAAGGCAGAAACACTCACAAATACGGACGAGGACTCATGCCAATACCAACACAAACATACACCCTTTTATGGCACACCAAAGCACTGAAGAACAAGATGTCACTGTGATCACTGGCCTTGGTGGATGTGTTTAATAACATGTAGTTGAGATGCATGTAGTTGAGAGTATGTTGTATTATAAAAAGGTACAGATACTTTTAACTTCACCTGGCATGCTTTAAATCAGTTTTTATGAAACTTTGGGTGATGATATTTCACTGCTCTGTTCTGCTCTGTCATTGTCAAAGTTATGTTTAAAATTGCAAAACACAAGGGAATGACAGCACATTTAGCAAGGAAAGAGTTAAACTGCAAACTGTTCTTTTAGCACCATGTATTATTGTCAGCACTTTATCTTTATTGTGTGCCACAGTGACCACATTTTGAGAGAAATGAATCTCCTACTGAGAACTCCCCGATATGTTACGAAACTGGAAAGATGCCACAGGCTGGTTGGTCTCAGCTTAAAGCTCCTCATGCAGAGTATGACAGCCGTTATGACTCCAGATCACCTTACATTGAACTTCCCAAGTGGCTCCGGGATTCCTGCAGTTAGACTTAGATGTCATGTTATGAGCACCGTGGAGTGACGGTGGAATTTTTCAAGAACTTGTGTACCGGGGGGGTTATGGTATGTTTTTGATTACCACAACTGTAAAATTGTAAAATGTAGAAGTATAAAGCCGCATCTTTTGAAAATGAACATCTGCTGTGAGTATTGCATTGAGAATTGAGATCCCTATTTCATTGTAAGCTAACTAAAAGTATACATTAAGAGCATGCATGCAAAGTAGCCGAACACTAAGTAGTAGCTGTATGTAATGTCTATACAGACAATCACCACAGGTACTACCCCGAAACAAAACAAGAAATGATTCAAAACACTTTTCCTTACAAAGCACTGTGATGACCACATTTTTGTGAGTTTTCCTTTCTTCCATTGTGATCCCATGCTGGCATTCCTTTGGCTCTTTTTTACGACTATGCCAGCTCAGACTGGCTCAGCTCTGCCAAGCACCAACACAGCACTGTTACTTTATGGCATTCTGTGATTCTATACAGAGTCCTCCATTATAATTATCAGTGCAATTAGCTGATTCACAGCATTTTAACACTGTGCCTGAACATATTCAGACATCTCATCAGTCATGGTTTAAAGCCCTCTGTCTCAGTGGGAAGCTATTCAGTTTCTTCCTGTGCTCGGCGGCTGCTGCTACAAAACAGTGTTACAGTCTAGAGATGTAGATTCATAAATTACACTGGTTGATGGAATTTATCATACCTTTCCACATTTTACTTGTCTCATTTGAGTGTGTATGCTGGGACAGGCAAATGAAGACATCTCTTAAATTAGCTGCCTGTGGTTAGAGACTAATGTAGGAGGAGAATGAGACACTTCTAAACTTTTTGTCATTGGGGTACTTCTGCAAAATGCCAGCTGTCCATGCCACTGCACCTTCCCCCTCACCTTGCCTCGCCCTTTTAAACATTAAACATTTATCCTGTTATTAGTTTTTTCTAATGAGAAATTTCTGACAGTTAGTATGAATGGCTTATCTAGTAAACACTAAAACTGGTTCTCGGCATCAAATGATCTGTACATAGACTGTATAGTAACGCACCTCCTAAATACCTAACTCAAAAATAGATACCTTTTCTTTCAGTCTAAAGCTGATAGAAGCAATGAGCTTCATACTCCACCCAAACCTGCCTGACCACTACCAACAAATAGGGCGCTGGCTATGATTCAGCCCAGACAAAGCAAACAATGACCTGACCTTAATGATGGAGATAGAGTTAGCATGTCACCAGAGGCTGGGCGATAACATTTGTGACCTATACCTCTGGCCAGCTTAGTGCCTGGCTGGCGCACTGCTGGTGCCATTCTGTCTTCTGCATACCAGCTGATTGAATGTTTCTTGTCTGTTTCCCACAGCAGATTGCAAACTGTCTAGCCATCCTTGAATACCCCCCGCACCCTCAACTCCACCCATATCGCCATGCTTGACTGCACACTGTGAAGCAGTGAGCGCTTCCACTGCTATCTGCTTCATCAGACCCTGATGATAGTGTGGAGACTGGCGTCTGAGCTGGCCGATAGCCGTCGGGCACTCTCTGTTCAGAAATAGAGATGTGCAGGAATGGAAAAATATCACAAACCCAGCCACTCTTTCTTCCCCGTCTTTAATTCTGTTGTTGCATCATCACTGCTTGTGTTAGTACATACACCTTAATCCAACTCTGACTCATGGATTATCTTGATTTTTGTAAGAGGAAACAGTCACAATATGTATGTAGGAACTTAACCGCTCTCTAATGCTGAGTTCTATAAAAAAACATAATGTGCACAGGAGAACGTGCCTAACTACATGTCTCCCTCTTCCTGACTTTTCTCTTCAGTTGAAAGGTGAGGTGACTTCCATTCAGAGGTTGAGTACTGGTCTGCTGTGCATTTATGCTCCTGCTTCCTGTCGACTGTAAGTCTACTGGTAGTCTGGCAAAGGGGTCACTGTACAGGACTTTGTATTCAAAGAGGAGAACAAACAACGGAGACCTTGACCCTACAGACCCTCCCCCTCCCCAACTCTCCACTCTCCAAAATATCAGTGTCAAAGGACTTAAAAAAAATTAAGCTCATGTTCACATCAGCGTTGTGTGTGGGCATGGTGAGCTTAAAAATCAAAAGTTTGACAGAATTACTCCTCATTTCAATTTTTTCATCGGTTCATGAAAAGAGAGCACAACATAACAGGTTTGTTTTGAAATAAATCTGGAGCAACACTGCAAGGCAGTGAATCCTTCGCTTTTCCAGCTGACTGGCTGCTCTGATTGTAGCAATGCTAAGCGAGGTCAGTGGAGACTCCCAGTAAATGGCCATGTCGCCAGTGCTCTCTGCTGCTGAGTCGACTGACGAAATAATGAACCGCACAGGCTTGTTTGATTTCCTCTGGAGACAGCTGAGCGGGAGTCTGATCCACATACAGCCCTGGCTCCCACTAACCCAATCTGCTTCACCCCGCTCTTTCTCTAGAGACAGCGTCTACACAGGCCTTTTTAGGGTACATCTATTCGCTGTGATTTATCATAAATTAAAAAGCTGGGAGCTCAGTTGCACAGCTAAAATGCCCTCTCCGACTGCCTGGCCATGTTCCACACTGTCTGAGCTAGATTCCATTTCCTCTCATGTCCATTTTGTTGCTATTGTAGCAGACCAATAATTCACATGAAATTGTGTGTTTCCAAGGGAAAAGTTCATTGAGCCCTGCAGTTTGTGGTGCATACTGATCATGCTAAAATTAGACAGCTGGCACATATGAATATTTTATATACCACAATATTATGTAGCTGTACATATTGACTCTGCTGTGAGGTACAAAATAGTGAAAATAGTGATTTTGGCTAGATTGTACTGCACTATGGTGGTAACATAATTACGGGTGCAAAACACAGAAAAACTGGTAAAGGCACAATCTTGTAGGATCACACCAAATCCAGTATCCTTCTGGGAAAAAAGGAGGTTGGCTAGCATGCAGGCAGCCAGTGGTGATGTGTCTTGGCAGGCACAGATAGGGGCAGTGTAGTCATGGACCCAGTCATCATCATCTGGCCACACATTCCTACCCTATCTGTGCAGTAAACTGGATCTCCTTCTCCCTCTTATCAGCTGTAAGGAATTTTCTATCAGAGGCCCTCTTTCTCTCTCTCTCCCTCACTATCTCTTTTGCTCTCTTATTCTGACTCCCTTACTCTTTTTTCTCTCTTCCTGTCCCTTCCTTCAAACTACAGAGTTGACACACAGCAGAAACGGTTAATGGTCATTAAGATAAGGAAGCAAGGAGACGTCAGGCGGCTCCTAGGACAGACTGGAACCCAAACAGCTCCGGTGCCTACTGCGTCACCAAGGTGGGAGGCCGTTGGCCCCCAGGAAGTATCATTCATATACTGTGGGCACATGCACTTTACTGGCACATTTAGTCAACATCAATGACATCATAACAAGGCACTTTGTCTCATTTCCTCAGATTTGACCACTTATACCGAGAGCTGGTATGTGAATGAACAAAGTAAAGCCTTGTTTTTGTCCTCAATGTTACCTCTTTAAAATAGGGTTTAGTTAACAGTCAGTTGTTGCTGTGCTCATTTCTGTGTATTCCTAGATCAAGGTATATTCAATTTTGCTTATGTTATTGAAATAAAACCAGTCTCTCTGGTTTTATTGACTGTTACTGAAACTGTAACAGTTTTTCTTTCTCTTTTCAGAATTGCCTCTGTGTTGCAAATGCAAATAACCACATCTTGCCTTGTGTAAAGTGCTTCTAGCTTCTAGGCTCTACTCTTACAGCATATTATATATAAATATATAGTTTCACTTTGGAGAAGATTTGACTTTTTAGAATTACCATGTTTAAGCTTTAATGTTAATCCAAGTTCTTTGTCAGATGTAAGAACTATGACGGAACTACTTTAGAGTAAAATAATTTATGCTTGACTGATTTGTTCGTCCACTGATAGTCATGTAAAATGGTAATCATAGAGTCGATGAACATAATTCACTTAACCAACGTGGCCTTTTGTTTCAGGTTCTGGTACCCTTGATATGTTCCTCCACAGCAAATTACATGGATGTTTAATTTTCACTGTCTGAGAAAGTGACAGTTATTTTCTCCATTCAGCTGAAAATAGTAACTACTTCCATAGTACAGTGTTACATGAAACTATACCAATGCCCGAGGCTGTAAATCTGAAACTGCTTCATACAACTCTGTTTTCCATTGGTGCTCCTCCAGTTGTAGTACCACAACTGTGTAACTGTAAGACCAGAGGGGTAAGCTCCTCTTCCTCTTCTTCTAACATAAAAGCATTTGAAAAGAAATTATGTAAGCTTCAATTCTAATCTCACACTCTTAGTTCAACCTCCAAAGATACCAAACTCCACTGAACAGTTAAAGCAATAAGTAGATGACAAGAAATAGACCTGATGTGGATAGAACTCCCAAATGGGCAATGTAAAATAAATAAATAAAGTATAATGAAATGAACATATGAATAAAACAAATATATAATTGACTCTGAAATATATAATTATTGGTCTCTTGGTCAGTCGGTCAATTACTTTAGTCCAGACTGAAACATCTATTAAAAACTATTGGATAGGTGGCCATGAAAATTTGCAGACATTCATGATCTTCAGAGGATAAATTCTCCTGACTTTGGCAATCTTTTCCTTTTCCTCTAGCACCATTCTTATGTTTTTGTTTTTTAGTGAAATAGCTTGACAACTATTCGATGGACTGCCATGTAATTAGATACATATATCCGTGGTGCCCTGAGGATAAATCTAATGACTTTGGTGATCCCCTGACTTTTTCTCTAAGTTCCATTTTTTCAAGAGGTCTCAACATTTTCAGGGGATTTATGAAGACAAACGTCTGCTGTGAAATAGTAGTAGTAACAGTATTTCCCTCTAGGAAGTTTATGGCTTAGTCTGGGCTCTCTGCTGAGATAAGGATTATGACTCAAAAATCCTGCGTGCAGAGAACCACTTCACCACTGTCCCGTCCTTTGGTCATCTTAAGATTTGGTCTCCACAAACTGCAAGCTGAAATATGGCTACAATTCATGCCACTGTGCCCATAATCCTGTAGTATCAAAGCACAGGCAGAGGGGTCTCTCTTTCCTCTCTCTCCCTCCCTTTCACCCCTGTGTGATGACAGACCCCTGAGAGGAGCCCTTTGTTGGTAATTGAGCTTACCTCATTTTCAAAATACCAGGAGCCCTGCTGGATAATAAAAATGTGCCTATACTGGGGTACATATTTCTGGCAGAAGCCAAACAGCGCTATGCACAGAAAACAGAGCTGTACTTGTTGAATTAGACCAGAGAGAAGGAAAAGGTTTGTTTTTTTCATTCCCTGACTTTTCTTTGGTCAAGATTTTTTTCCCTGCTGCCTTAACTACAGTGGAAGAGTGGCCTTGCGTGGAGTCTGGATCGCTGGGACCTTAGTAATATCCACAAGGGAGCCTGTAATTACTCAGACAGCAGTGCTGCCATCAGGCCACGCCTCCAGCACTCAGCAGGCCTGGCGGCCTGTAAACGTGTCAGTGGCAAGATGTCTCCTCCTCTCTCTTATACACTTTCTTACACACAAGAGGGAGGTTGAATATACTCTCTCAAAGAATACTAAGTACATAAGTGACCTTCAGTGTCTACCCATTTGGACAGGATGATGGTAATGACTTGATGCTCTTGGCTCTTGAACTACAGAAGCAGTTATCGATAACTAACTTTATAAAAAAGAGTGCTGAGTTTGTAGCTTACAGTATCTGAGAATCAGGGTTGCCCCAAGGTGTATTGAGTAATTGAGAGTCTTGTAAGTCTTTTTACACACAGGACATAATTTTAATTCAAGAACCTCCACTAGCCCTCTCTAACAATACTAACAATAATGAAAGTCACTGGAAGTGCTCTAGATAATTTATGTCCTATTACACCAAAAGAAATAAGGCAGGAATGTTCAAGATGAACTTCAGATAACTGTGCAATGCGCACATTATCTTCCATACTATTGGTGGAGCAAACTCCACAGAGCTGCACGTGGTCATACATAGGCACACAGGAATGCTTTTTCTCCTCACTTACACACAATCTTGAGCACTAACTATTGGCTATCTTACCATCAGTGTGGAGGCTGGCAGACACGAGTCTTTGAAATGTGATCCTTGTCCCAGCCAAGTCCTGCCTCCCTCACCCTAATTGGATGATTATATCCAGAACAACATTATTTTAACTTGGAGTGAGACATGGGAGTCCTTTAATGCTAAGTAAATTCCTCTTGACTTGCTATTTGTACCCGTGGCAAAGAGTTACCAACTTCATGCTGTCAAACGACTGCCAGATTGTTTGACTGTGTTAGCGTTAAGTGTAAAGTTTCTCTAGATCCAAGGTGAATACAGCTACTTGATTCAACAATGTGATTTTACATTAATATCAGCAAAATCAAAACATGACAGATCTGCACTGCTAACTTGGGGAAAACTATTCCCGTACATACATGACATTCAGAAAAAGTCAATTGGCCAGATAAATTGCATGAGATTATTACTGTCCAGTTGGATACAATATAGATATTGCTACCCTGTTTCTTTGCAAAACTCAGCAGAATTCATTTTTGAGTCAGACTAAATCATCAAGTTCCTCCTGCATCCCTCAAAATCAATCAAAAGCAACTGATCTATGAACAGCAACAAAAATACTGGTCCAACTGACACATTTTGAAATACAGAAGGATGATTACTGTACAATTATTCCCATTTCAGTCTAAAGGGTTGAAATATTATCAATGTCGGTCAAAGTGCACCCTTTCTCCTCAACATGAGAAGGCTCTTTAGTGGTCTAAGGGGATGTCAGATTGCAGGCCCTCTTGGTTACTTAAACATCCATTTGAAGGCTAGGACAGGACTGGGAACAAAGCAGGGCTTGGCTTGGCCTTGTCAGCACTTTAGCTATTTCAGTGGTCATCCGTGTATCAAAAAATTCTAAAAACAGACAAAGCCTCCAGAATATTTGCTTAAACTCTCAGTGCCCCATAATCATGCAAGTAATGATAGTGTGTTTGCTTTGTCCAAACACCAGGGGCTCTGTTCTAAACACATAGAAACACACACATAGACATAAGCATATACACACACACAGCACTGGGACAATGATGGATGTGAAGAAATTACAGGCCAAGGGCATTGAGTCTCCTTCTAGTCATTTAAATACACAAAGTACATAAACATAGGAAGACTATACCAAAATCATATTCCATTTATACTGAAACAAACTATTAGTGAAATCATAATGTTCACAACATGGGCAGCCAATTGTTGGCAGAGATGATCCTCAGTTTGACTCACTCAAAGTCAACCAGACGCCAAGGCTAAAGAGGAACAACACATTGATTTTATCCTTATTAGTGCTGGATATTACTTAGGTTATGCTTTCCTACAAGTCATCAAATGACTCTATGCAAGCGTTTAGTATTCTTCGTAATGAGAAACACCCGTGTGTTATACGGTCCAGGGACGCAAATACATTTGAGTCAGTGGCAATGTATTCCTGAGCGATTTTGTTGAGAGACATTAAAAGCTTGAATAAAAATAAGTTTAAATATCAAAGGCTTTGGTTAAAAAACAACATCTACCCGGAGGGGAAAATTGTGCAATTACCTACAATGTGCCAGGCTGCTTGCCAGTTGAAAACCAGGTCATGGAAAATGTACACATCCAGCACAGAGAAGAGGCAAAACCACAGTTACATAAGTATTCTAATAGCATTGTCATTCTTCATTTAAAAAAAAAATCTTTCACTTGTTTACAATAACAAGAAATTCTGCAGGCAGTCAGTGTGTGTGTATGTGTGTGTGTGTGTGTTGCATTTGTGTGTGCAGGCACATAAAAGTGAGCTTCAATTCATACACGGTCATTTCCTCTCTTTTGAGTAAAGTGAGTCAGAATAAATTACAGTAAAACAAACACATACACTAAATCAAGTCCTGGTGTACGCATCACCCCCGTCACCTCTGGCTTGTACACCACATTAACAGTCAAACGTATGCCAAGGCATTACTATACCAGCAGTCAAAACTATGCCTATTACATGATTTTCTAATTAGAGAGCATCCTGTCACGACACTGAGTGAGTGCGAGTGAGAAAAGAGGGACTTGGTTTCCTAAATGCTCCTAAGAGCGAATTAGCATTAGCCTTGTCACAAGGTCAGGGTTCACATCAGGGGTATGGTGGCAGGAGACAAGTCACATGACCACCTCACTGATGTTTAAGGTTATTGGCTGCCAAGCCCAGCAGGTGAACAAACACTCGACTCTACGCTCTAAGCAACATGCAGCAGCTTCTGGGGAGTTGATTCTGTCATCACCTGGCACAGAGCTGGAGGTAATGCTGCTCTCAGAATAGTGTTTTCTCTCACATCCAAACCTGTCTTAATGGGTCTGTGTCTAATTTAGATTTCTATCCCTAAGCCTGACAGCATCCTGAAAAGAAAAATCTAGAAAACTATGTATGTATGTTAGCAAGAGCGCATTAAATTGCTATTCTATTATTAGCTCATGTTTGTGCATCCCAACTATTTACATTACATCTGAGTTACAGAGCTCAGCATCCGTTTTTCCGAAAAACAAATAAGAGTTGATCTTTGCAAAACCCAGAAACAAACGCAAACAAATTCACAGCTGCATGACTTCAATGCCCTGCTGATGCTATTTTCATTGCAGCATAACATGAACACAATCTCTGCCTGTAGGTTGAGTAAGAACACATATGTATGATTAAAAATGACTTGCGACATGTGTTTGCCTAGACCAGCGTGGCATTTCCTCTGAATGCAGCAGACAAAAGCCAACACAAGAAACATATGATTCAGAACAAAAAATAAATCATAAGCGAGGGCGTATATAGGTTAAAGTAAGTATCTGTCATCCAGGCTCTTATTTGTTTGTACTCATTCCCAGGCTGTCTGGTTTCATTAACACTTAGCCCTTGGCAGCACTCACTTTGGCACAGCATTGAGCTGGAGGATGACCACTGCCATGCAGCCTCTGCAAACCAGGAGATGAGGACATGTCTTCTCCACCCATTCATACTCAACCTTACCCCACCCTGCACAGCACCCTCCTCTGGCACATCAGTTCCCTCCACCCTTGCTCATGTGTCCTCGGGCCCAGTCCTGAGGTTAGATGCATTTGATATTTTTATGCTTTGGTTCAATAAATGCAATTAAGATGGAGTAAATCTTGAAAAAAGTCAGCCGATTTTAGATCATAGGCACAATGGGCATGGTGGATGCTGGGTGGAGTGAATGGTGGGAGTAGACAGCCACTCAGAGACCAAAGAGGCAGTCCTAGGATGTTGTGTTTCCAGTCATTATTGCCTTGCTTTGTCTAAACCCCCCTCTGGCCAGGTACTCCCCCTCCACTCCTCCTAACCCTCACTCTCACCCACAATGCACCTGGAGCAAGGCCAGGGCTGCTGTTAATTTGGCCTCATTATTAAGTTAAATGCAGCGCGGGCGGCAGTGCTAGAGCTAATGAGCAGTGCAAAGCTGGCTGTGCTGCTCCCAGCCTCCTGTCCCAGCCATTAGAAAAATTAGAGAGTGGAAAATGAGTCAAGGGTTGTGCAGGCCTTAATTGAAGTCTTGAATGAAACTGTCTCTGATATGAGTAAACCCTGCTCTGACTAGGAAGGTCTCAACCTTCACTAAGAGATAGAATAGCTGTTGCGGGCAGAATGTGCATTTGTGTCAATGATACCAACATGGTGTAGGACGAGGTGTTTTAGGCAAGAACCAATCCATGGTAAACAAAATAATTAAGTTACCTTAACAGTATCTTCCAGCTATTGTATGGACATGTGTTTGTATGTATATGTGTAAGAGAGAGACTTCTTTTGGTCCATGTATGCATGAGATAGTATCAGGGCTGTGTGGGTGGCAGGGTTTCTGCTCAGGGGGAGCAGTGGCCGGGAAGGAGGAGCTCAGAGCAGGGGCACTACAAAAATACACATATGAGAGACAAACAGGGCACAGCTTATCAAAAGACAAAGTTACACTTAAAGCTTTCAAAGAGCGGAAAAGATACTGATTTGTACGGCGTAAACTGCTCAAAGCTGTCCACTACTCTGGAATAGTATACCTCTTAAGTCATCTCAGAGACTGTCTATCATCTAGCCACTCAGTCAAGACCGTGAGAGACTGGGAGGTTTAGGAGTCCCTATGTTTAGATGACTTTGAGGGTTTTTCCTCTGCAGCCTTGCTAAATTGTCCAAACACGACCACACTGGCATTCATTTGCACTTCATCCCTACACAGCTTATCCTGACCACACAGTGACAATGTTTTTCTGGGAGATACTGGGGAGATAGCTGGCCAAATCTTTGAAACCAAATCAGCAGCTTACAGAGATCAGCAAGAGGCTCCATTTCGATATTAAAAGAGAGAGAAAGATCAGCTCACTGTTTAGGTTTGGCTGAACCCGTGTAGGAGGGGAGAATGGCCTGAGGTTGGAAGACCATGGGCAGCAGATGACGACGACGATGGTGTGTGTGCGAATGTGTGTTTTGTGGCTTTCTTATAATCAAACAGATATATCTTTGCTTAGATTTTGTCTCACGGGTCAGAGGTTGTAGTAAGTGAGCTGTATTCAAGTGCCTCATTGAGGCTCTCATCTCCCTCTACCTTTTGCTGCATAGTTTTAGCCAAGTGTCTGGCTGGGGACAGTGTACAGCAAATTCATGTCACAGTATTGTCCTCCTGCAAGCCTGCTTCTGATGTAGAGCACTTAGCCATGTTTATAGCCTTACAGGTTCAAAGAGAGGCCAGCAGCACAATGGAGCAGGGCAAGTTGGCTGCAGCACCACTGTGTGGAAAACACCATCACGCACCAAGGAATCAAAACAAAGACAGAAGGGAAAAAACTCTGCAAGGATTAAGGAAATTACCGTTTTTCCCCATTCTATTTTGCCACGTTTAATTCTGCAAAAAAACATTTCCTCAACACAACAGCGGTATTAGCCAAAAATCCTGTCGCACAATAACGGACAACAGACATAAAGTTCATTGCTGCATCAGTCGAAAACATTCTGTATTCAGTCAAAATATTTTCCAGCCTGTGAAATGCTTTACTTTTACAAAGGTAGCCTCTGATTGGAGAATATGCTTTTCTCTGTAAGTCATTGGCCAGGTGAATGGGTGGGGCCATAAGGCCATCTACAGGGCAGTGTTGTCAAAATGATTACATCAATATACATGACACTGCTGACTGGTTGTAACAGCTCTTACTTCATGTTGACTTGCCGTCACAAGAACAGAAATCTATGCATACTTGGCGTCAGTGTAGGTGAAGGGCAGACACGAAGGCCACATTAAAGGGATAAAACTGGAGTTTGGGTTTTGAGTAAATGTTTGGCTAACTCAGCTTCATCACATGTCCGGCATTTAACTAAATAGTGTGCTGACATTGACCATCACATACAATAAAGGCAGCCAGTCTTCTCGTGGTGGCCTTCTCACCCCAACCAGCCCCTGTGACCTGTCCTTCAGCCCCCCCTCCAATGCTTTAATCCAGCTAACCTTGTCAAAACCACCAGACCTCATTCAGAACAAGCAGATGACTCTCTGCACGCCAGTGGCCTCTATAAATAGAAATTTCATTGAGGAGCAGCAGGCTGAATGGGAGGTATTGTAAACAGCAGGCCAGCCTAAAGCCTTACACAGGGCTAACCTGGGAAAGTGATGGAAAGTGACATGCTGCAGCCATGAGGCATGCAGTACAATAACAAACTGACACCACTGTACCACTGTCCACTGTCCTTCACTTTACATGTAAAGGTTTTACCTCACATTGTTAATGGCCCAAAACCTACTTGCAAACAGCACACTAAGAACATTCTTTGGGTTAAGCAACAAAACAATGTGGTTCATGTTTATTCTCAAAGTAAGAACACTGTTTCTGACAGATTTCAACTTTCAAAACTTTCATGTGACCACCTTTAACAATACAAAAAATAAGAGGTTTGTGGGAAGACAAACTGCTGCTCACTCTGCATTTTATGTATTAACAGTTGCAACATGCCATCCTTAACTGACCGTGAAGCAGATAACTTCCCTTATAGTTGTACAGTACATACAGTATGTCCAGTTCTTCTCCACAGATAATAAGTAAACAGTTGTTTTTAGCCACATCTCTTCATCAGCCTGTGTTGGGCACAGACCCAGTCTGTCTGTGAGTTGCCTGATTCACTGATCATTAATTCAGTTTACTTACCCCGATTTATACACAAGGCAGTGTAACAAGCCCATTCTGGCACGGGTTAAAAGGTTTGGCATGGGAATTATGTCTTCCTCTGGAGGGAAAAAACATGTTGGACAAATCAAAGGATTATTTTGTGAACGAAACTGTGCCATTCAGTGATCTCAAAATCTGGCTGACATCTCATTCAGTCAGTTCAGCTATTTGCAGAGTGATGGATGTTTTTGATGTAGTCTCATAGGCGAGACAATTTGATCAGTGAGACTAAACACACACACATCTAGTCTGTCGGTATGGGCCTTGCTGTTGGTGCAGCAGAACAGCAGGGGTCTGACTCTGACGTTGACTCTTGTCTGGGGAAAGAACAGAGTTTCAAAAAACTGAGGAGGCACTTTTGTAGATTATATGTGCTTCTATTCACCCCTGATACTTTTGGTTCTCAAAATCTTTAACACATGGTGACAGGCTACAAAGAAACTCCAGCCTAGACAGGCACCTACCAAACCACACAAAGAGAGAGAGGAAGAGTGAGTGAGGGTGAGAGCGAGAGAGAGGCTAAACCATGTTTAAGCCACTCATTTGATTCACAATTCACACGCAGATCCCAGCCAGGGGGCAGGGATTTTGAGGAGGAGAGATCAGTAGCCAGGCTTAACTTAAAATGTCAAATGCTTTACTTTGACTTCATGGAAAAAAGACAGTTCAGAGGACCCGACAGACCACATGCTACCAAGCATTTTTCCCCCTTTCTTGAAAAAACGTTTAGACACAGACTGGCTCTTTCACTGAGTTGTAGCAAAACAACGAGGTGCTTCAGCCCTGAAGGCCAGTGATACCTGATCATCAAACTGCCACCAATTAGAGCATTAGGAGAAGTCATTTATTTTGCCTATGTTAAAGAAGGTGCTAAACTCCATGAATCATTCCCTCATACCCCTGCTGAAATTTCATCCAGAGCAGCCGTGGCCCCACAGAGAGAAAGAGGGATATTGAGGGGCTAAGTGAGACAAGGGCCCTGGAGACCATGCTCACCAGAGTAGACCTTGCCAGGGGCAGCCTGAGAAACGACAGTCCCCCTATCATTCCTCCTCTCTCTCCCTTCCTTTCCTCACAGCCCGATTGGAGAATGTGGTACTACAAATTTATTGTTCACGACTGAAAAAATCTGCACGTGCAGGACGATCAGTCATAGAGCGCAGGGGGTTGGAGGTGGTGACTGACACCCTCCCCTTTTTCAGCCTATGACCTCATGCAGGTAAAGAGTGAGGCTTGGTGCTAGACTGCGCCCCTCTCTTTCAGCCCCACACCCAAATCTCCCCATTTAGGTATTTGTTGAACCTCCTGCATTGAAACCACTGCCTGTACAGGAACAGATTGGGTGTTGGGCAGCACACAAGTTTCCATGCCTGGTAGGCAATGAAAGAAGAGCTAAATAAGCCAAGTCAGCCTACCCAACTCCACAACTATTATTGGAATCAGAAACACTAATCAGCCATTCAGATGATCTTATTCACTAGATTCAAGTCACATCTGTCAACAACAGACCAACATCACAGCTGAAACAAATGTAAGAAATTAACATAACACAGAAATGAACATTTAGTTGCCCTCAGCAACAGCAAAAGAAAAACGACAAACACTGAAGTGCGCACAGGCTGCCTGGTTGTGTGCTCCAGTGGAACAGGAAATTGTATGTTTGCATTGTGTCTCATCTGAGTGGTGTTTCCAGGTACCGCTCAAGTGGCTTCCTCTGATTTCGCCCCCTGAAGCTTGCCTGCTGACACCTAAGCTGTCATGGCTGTACACAGCTCTCAACACCCATCACAGTGGACACCTTAAATCAAATGTGTGACACTCCATGATGATGACAAATGTATCCTGATTGCTGAATTACATACAGTATGTATTGAACAGCAATAAAAGCACAGGTTGTGCTAGTTGTAAAATACGGTACCATACAAAAGTACCCATAATTTATTTTGGAGGTGAAAAATTCTTGGAGGGGGTGAAATCTTATCCACAGAAAACATCAAGACATGCTCGCTATTTGTATATACTGCAGTTATCCTTTACAAACATGCTGCAAGGGATTCACCCCATTTGATAAACAGCACCCTCTGCTGCTTTGCCTCTGAACCATCCATCCATTTCCTACATAGCTTCAACTGTTCAGGATCAGGGGGCTGAAGCCTATCCCAGCATGCATTGGGCGAGACAAGTCACTAGTCAATCACAGGTAAACACATCTCGTCAGAAAAACAAATTCATACTCACATTTACATCCACAGAAACTAGTTTTGGAGTAAGTCAACACATGAGAAAGAGAAAAAAAAATATGCTTTTTAAACTGTGTGAAAATATATTTCAGCAAACCAATAAAATAAGCCTATCATATCATAAAATAATTATTGAGAAGGTTCCCTATAAGCTCTAACTAAATGAACACATACAGTGTTTATAAGTTGGTCATCACAAACCAAACAAACAAACAAAACAATGTTCATTTTAGCCACATCTGTTCGTCAGATCATCCTCCATAGTGGACACAATCAATCATGTGGAAACAGAAAAACACTAAGAAAGTAAAATGTGAAATGTTGCTTACAACATTCTTATAAATACCCCCCAGGAGTGATATAGAGTGCACTACTCTATCATTATGAACAAATCTCATGAATTGCAACATAGGTTCAAGAGCATGGAAAAATGGAAACACTTATAACAGCCAACTTTTCTCTTTCGGTAAACCAGACCAGACACTTAACAGACATCATACGATGTTTGGATGAAAAATAAAGACAATGACACATATGTTCAGTAATAATTCAGATACCTCTTCACTTACATTTGTCATTTCAATTTAAATCTTTCAGTATCATTTTTGCCTGAAATGCTCAAGACAGATGATTAGGCATAATTCCCTACAATCAAATGTGGCTGTCCTGTATCAGGAGTCAAACCAAATCTGGGGAAGAGGATATTTCATCTTGCGGCTCTACACAGGGCTCCAACAATAACACCACCCCACTGAAAGGAAATTCCTCCGCCTTCTCTGCTCTCGGCTGAAACACACAGCTCTCTTAATCCTGCTCTGGTAATGAGGTCATTTCACAATGTAATTTTCTCCCTTCTTTTTTTCATATCAACAAATTAAAATCTGGTGTTACAGAAACACAACTTTATGATTGATCTCTATTTTTAATAAGACACATTGTTTACAAAACTACAAATGATTAAATCCTTTCAAATGAATACTGTATGTTCATATGAGAATCTTTGATTCTTTAGATATTCAGTTTCTCTTATACATTACATATTTCTGCAGCTAAGATCAGAGGCCTTCAGTGAGGTGGGAGTGGAAGGAGAGGAGGTGGTAAGGCAGTAATGGAACAGACAGAGATGTTGTTGAGAGCTATGCCCTGCCAAAACCAACTCTGATCATTGCTCTGAAACCATCTGATTGCAGGATCAGCCAGTCTGGCCGTAAGTGGAGGTGACAGTGTGTCTGCGAGACACGTTACAAGTCAGAGGAAATTGGAGATAAACAGATAAAAGAATGCAATCTCTGCTGGAAGTAGCAAGGCACAGGGGGCAGGAAATAAACCTGTATTTAAGCTGATTACCCGAGCAGAGTCCCAGCCCCTTTCAGCAGCTCTGTACAACCCAGCCTCACCACTACCAACGCTGTTAATTAGAGATTTGCTAAGGGGAAAAAAGGCAGCCTTGTCAGACTTGCAGGAGTGTTAGTGATGGCTGGCTGGAGGGGGACATGCAGAGCTCTTAATTGGGTCTGTATGCTGTATCGGTGGCTGGCTGCAGCGCTGGTGATGATTGCTGTGAGCAGGTGGCCGTGGTGGCAGCTCCATGCAGGCCGTCCCAGGCCAGCCTGTCTGTTCTTGTCAGGACCTGGAACACTGAGCAGACAGCTCCTGAGCCCCGCGCTCATTACGCCAAGTTGCCCACCCTGTTGCCTAGCAACGCCCCCACAGCCCCTCCACAACACTTCCTCCCTGGTCCCACAATGTAACCCACAGTCGTGGAAGACCACTTCACACAGTCCAGCTATGGGAAAAAAGGTGAATACACCGCTTCCTCTCACTGTCTTCTTTAAATACAACATGTAATACATTAAACCAACCATAATGCATCATCTTTTATTTGTGTAATCAACAATGTGCATCAAATAGTATTGTGTCAGTGCCAGACTGAAAGCTGTGTTTTATAGAGCTGAAACAATTAGTCAATTTAATGATTAGTTGATGAACAGAAGAATAATGAGCGACTTGATATTCAATTTATCTTCAAGTAATTTTTAAGCAAAAATGCCAAAATGTCACTGGTTTTAGCTTCTCAAATTTAAATAACTGTTTTATTTTTCTATTCTTTTACGATAAATCTTTTGTCAGACAAAAGGAGGCATTTGAAAATGTCACTTTGGGTTCTGGGAAACTGTGATGGACATTGTTTTTGCTCTTTTCTGAAATGACACTAGACAAATTTAACAGAGCAACATTTCAGTGTAACAGAGATCTTCCTCATGCATTGTCAAGTAAACACCACAAAGAAGAACAAACAATATATGCAGACACAAACACATTTATCACTTATGCCTTCTGTTTGTTTTTTGAACCAGCTTTGGATGTACATGCTGTCTACTTTGTTGGTTTTATATGAAACCATCATTACTTTCATTACAGTGGTTGCTCCAACTGAAAAATGACATTGATGTCTTAATCAGAGATCAGCTGAATCAGAATCCAATTTTCGCCTCCAAAGGGGTGTGTGATGTTTTTTTAATCAGGAAGTGTCTCAGACATGCTACAGCTGGTCATACATGACATTTGCGATTACAATCTGTCTACTAACAGCACTTCAAACAGGTGGACATGTGCAAGTTTCCACACATACAAGGAGAGGAGTAGTTAAGATCTTGTAAGCATTCTTGTTAAATCTGCTGCCGTCTTTTTCTGTCAGTAATCTTCATTTGCATCAGAGTGTATCAAAAGTAGACGCAGGGAGGGGGCAACTTCATGCAAACACTGACTTCAACTTCAATCCAGCAATCTAATCCAAAACTGTGGAGAGACAAATGCACCAGCTTCCTGGCACAAGTGTTCCCAGGCCTATATTCTTCTTCCAAACAGTCCTGGTGCCAATGTGAGTCCCATTGGCACAAGAAGAATCTTATAAAATTTATGAGTGATACAACTGCCTGAGGCAAGTTTTACAAGAAAAACTCTGAATTTGGGATTGCAAGGGGGCAGTACATTTTCAATGCAGCATTTTTTTTCTCTCTTGTATTGCCAAATGTCATCAGTTCATTGGGGAAATCTAAGTCCCAGGAGGACCTAGCATTTCTTTTGCTGCGGTTAGATTACTTTGGACAGTAGTCAGCCAAAGTTTCATGATTCAATGGAATTTTGACGAATGCTACAAATGAAGTGTAAAAGAATCAATCATGTCAGGGTTTGACTGGAAGGACTTTGGAGAAGGGCATGCGGAACAGAGCCTGAGCTGGAAAATGACAGGAAACAGTAGAATGACATCAGTTGTGGCACAGTGCGAGACCTGTTTAATGAAATGGAGAAATCAATGGGCTTCTATAACGCCTTTTAAAATATGGAGCACACCTCAAGACTCCAGTTGTGAATTTAAAAAGACACACATAAGAAATTGGAGCAGAGTTGGAAACCAATCAAAACCAACATCACCCACTAATATGCAGTGACTAATCTGGCAGTAATACATGTTATTTTCACTTTTCGCTTCTCAAAGGGTTATGGCTTGAAACTAAAAGGAAAACCATCTTTGTTTTGCGCTGTGCCTTGAATCTGCATTATTCAAGTTGATTTAATCTAGTCAACAGTCCACTAAATGACACAGAGGCCCCACAGGCCTGTCAGTGTTCTGAGTGCAGGCTGTCCGGTCTTGAAAAAGGTCAATATGAAATCATAGCCCCACCCTGGAGGCTTTCTCTAACACCAGGACTTGTCCACATTCTGTGGTGCCGCTCTAGTTACTGAAGCTGGAGAGAGGGAAAAACTCTCGGCCCTAGACCCACCTCATCGTGCCAAGAAGCCCACGGCATTTGAAAGTTGAAAACCCAAAGGGTAATCATTTGTCACGGGCAGTTCGCACGTCTGGAATGTCTCAGTTTGTGCACTCAGAATATCAGACAAGATGGGTGGTGCTCCTGGAGATCAGGGCTGCTCTCATGTCGGACGATCAAAGTGAGCGGGGCAGGCACTACAACGTTCACACGCAGCTGTGTCTTCCCTGGGGTTGCACTTGGGCTGCGGGTGCTAGACCTCACTGTGGAAGTGCCTGTAAATAAATGGTTTTGTCACTGTGTTCACACATTCCTCCAACCAATGGGACTGCTCAGCCTTGTACTTCCATTAGCATAGGTTGCCATCCTCACAGCTGACTGCTGACATCACCTCATTACATACACACGGACTTCACAGAGGAAACATAAGACCATCATTTGGATGAAATGAGTATATGGCCCACGATTAACTCTATTTAAGTAAAAGTTTCACAATCTTTTAAACAATTTTTAAAGGAATAGTTTGGGAATTGGCTTTCTTAGTTAGAAGAGTTAGATTGAAATGAAAATCAACACCTCTCACATGTGTCCTTTAAAAATTAAGCAACAGCTAGGAAGTCATTGAGCCCAGTCAAGAAATAGTCCCGCACATATCCCTTGTGAAATTTAGTTTTTTCCTTTGTTTTTTGTACAAATTAAACAAACAAGATATAATATGGTAATTAGTGAGATTTAGAGGTGCTGGTAGGCAAGAGAGACAGGCTAGCTGTTTGCCCCCATTTCCAGTCTTTATGCTAAGCTAAACTAACTGTCTCCTGACTGTAGTTTTTTATTTAACAGAGTGGTATTGATCTTCTCATCTAATTCTCTTAAAGAAAGCAAGTGTATTTCCCAAAATATTGAACTATGCCTTGAAACATCACAATAGCCATAGGCACTGTGATAAGCCACTGTATGTCTTTGGTTGAGGTGGTAGAAACAGGAGCAGGGGGTTTGATTAAAGTGAGATAATCAGGAGGAAATGCACGAGTGCAGTACCTGTCCTATATGGTTTTTCCAAGAGGAATGTGAGGAATGCCCAAACCACAGTAGCCAATATTTGCTTTAGATGAAATGATAACAGCCCCTCAGTCCCTCACCAACTATGACTGGGATGCCAGCCAGAAACTTAAGCCCAAAGGAACACATTCTAACCAGCCAAACATTTGACTTGCATTGTGTTTACAATATGAAGTATAGTCCCACACAAACAAATACTGCTTACACCATGTTACTTTGCCAATGCTATGTCATGATCACACAGTCAGTCTTATGGGTGTAATCTGACCTTGTGTTGTCATTTAACCTTTGTCCTTGGCATCAGTGCCTCACACTTCCCTTTGCCCAGTGATGAAGTGAGCATTATTTTACAACCCTGTCATTTTTCACTCTTTTAGGTAGTGATGAATTGGGTCAAAAGGATTTGTTTATTTTTACCTTAGTCCCAAAAATCTTTCATCACATTTTGCAGCCAGGCAATTGGATATTTGAGATTTTAAAGGCTCACAAAAAGAGAAAAATGAGCCTGCAGACTTACTAATAATGAATCATTATGTAAAGACAACATCAGAAAAGGAAAACACAGTGGATTTCCTTCGGGCTGGTGTGACATTACAAGGATGTTTAACTTAGGGTACCAAGGGAGGTGAACTACACAGACCAAAACACCATGCACAGGAGAGCAAGAGAGTGAGCAAGAAAGAAAGAGAGAGAGGAAAAGGGAAAGTGTAATTAATCACTCTACAGTCAGTGGGGCCTGGTCTGGTGGAGGTGTTCTTGAGTTCTGGGTCTGTTTGTTGCGCTCAAGAGAAAGGCCAGTCGAACAGGAATGCTGTGTATGGGTGGTCAATTAGTTTACAAATTTCAGCTGTGACAGAGGAATTCATCTCAGCCCTGGCCCCAAACTCCCTCCCGCCATCCCTGACCAAACCACATCATATTAGGGCCCAAACCTCATGCCGTGATCTGAGGCATTCCCCGGGCTGCAACATAAAGAAGCTCACTCCATTTAGCCCAACCTAAATCAACAGCCTTTTACTGTGGTTACATTGGATTGCCTTATATCCAGGATCAGCCAGCGCTTTTCGCCCCTTTTCAGTTTTCCAGGCGTCCGTCGTACTTCTAAAAAACAGACCTCCACCAATTTTGTCACTCTGCTTTTTCATTTCCATGGGATCACAACATTCTGCACATCCTTTCCAATTTGACTAAACACACTTATACCTCTGGACGGATCAGTTCTACTAGGAAAGCCAAACAAAAGCCACATAAGCAGACTGAAATCAAATTTGAATGTGGGATAAATATGTTTTCCTGAGCTTGTCATGAATAGTGCACTGAACCAAGAGTGTCTCTTGGAACATAAGTGTTTCAGATAATAAAATGTTGACGGCAACAATGATCAGGTTTTCCAGTTGGACATGCGAGTAATGCTTGGCTTGTACTACGCTCACTTGACGAATGAGGACAGCATCATAGCTGCAGTGGGCACCTAGCTATACACTTACACACACACACATCCAAGTGTTGAAAGACTAAAACCACACTCTGGATCATACCACAGTGCTGTGGTTAATCTGATGATTAATACTATTATCAATCATTCTCTCTGATCCAGTGACAGCGTGCCCACTGGGATTAAGCAGCTGACTGATTTAGTGTGAAAGGTTTCAATGTGCAGTCTCTAAAGAACTAAGGTAATGGCCATTATCCTACATCTTCACTTGCATGTTGCTGATTTCTACTCAATAGAATGATTACATAACATGAAATATTAACTCTCTTTTTTCTTCTAACACTGTATACTGCATGAAAGGGTTTGAGTGTCTATAGGCATATTTTTTTTTACCACATAATGTGCATTTATAGACACATGGACCTTTATCAGCACCCTTTCACATCCACTTATTCACCGCCGAAGTATGCATCCATATCTTTCTGGCTCTGCGTACGTGCAGAAGATCTCGCTGATTACAATGACTGCACTCTAATATATTTGTCGTAGTATGTGTATGTGCCAATTTGCATGAATATGTGTGTGTGGGAGTTCAGAACAGGAAATGTAAAGGTTGAGGTAGTTCCTTGGAAACAAAGGCTCCGGCATCTCCACATGAGTCCTTTCCTTTCATAGGCGCCTGAGGCTCCTGTCCACATCACTGTAATGCTCAAGAGGGAACATCCTGGAGCTGCCACCCCCACCTTTCCCTTCACCTTCTATAGATGGCCTGACCTATAGTACATCTCAGCCATGTAAAACAATAGTTAGAAGATGTTGAACTTTGTGAAACAAAAGCAACCTCTTACAGCAAAACTCTGTCAGACTGGTTGCCTTATTCCTGAAACTGAAACAAATGACATGCAATGCTGGCCATGATCTGGTTTTCCTCAACTTTGATTGCATGAGAACTTATGATTTCCCAGTGACTCACCAACCCCATCGACTTCACAAACCCTTAAATGCTCTCTTACAATCTTATCTCTCTAGGCCTCACCTTACAAGTTATCTTTCCCTCTTTCCCTCTCCATCTTTCATCCCTGCACTATTTCCATGCTCTTGCTCTCGTTTTTACTGCCCCGATTGAAAATTGAGTCATAACTTCCTGACGGCACTGTTCAAAGGTCACCCCCCTCCTCCCTCTCTTTGCTCCCCGCCCCCTTTCCTCCTCTCCCTTTTGGGAGGCCCCTCTTCCAACACGCCCAGCACTGCATTCCACAGACGGTGGGAGCACCTTCAAATGCTGCACAAGCATAGCAGACCGCCATTCGCAGCGGCACGCAGGGTGACTGAGCCCCGGTCTCAGCTGCCACCAGACCTCAGCTCTAGGCTCAATCCCTGCCAAGGAGAGCTTTGATTGGGAAAAAATTGCAATGTAGCAGCAACAGAGTCTGCGTGATGACAAGGAGAAAGCAACTGTGGCTCTAAAGGAGCAAAGTGATAACTGTGCAGTATTAGCAACCTCCAAGCTGCTGAGACCAGCTCCAAGTAAAACCCTCGTGCCACAGTGGGGCCTCTAATGTCTGTGCTGGGGGGCTGGCAGCTGCGATAGTGGGGCGCAGGCCTCAGAGCACCTTTTCGTCTGACCCCCAAATCCTTAAGGTCTCTACTACACTGACACACAGCTCCAGTTTCAGCCTCCCAAGGCTCACTCTGTGCTTAGCTCTCAAAACAATAATGTTCTTGTACATGGTCACATACCACAGCACAGCAAATGTACAGTGCTGTAATGAACACTCAATTAATCCATTAGTTGACCAACAAAAATGTAACAGATTCCAATCTTGACCGTTTCCCTTGCATGTTTCCCTCAGTAGCAGCGAAATAGTAAACAAAGAGACATGAGAAACATCACTGCTTAACTTTTTTCATTGCAAAAAACATGAGCCGTTTTGGATTTTGGAAAAACCTAGTGGATAATGTGATGCAAAATATTTATTTTAAAGCATTTTAAAGCATAGAAAAATATCTTGATTTAACTCTAAATAGGTGCACAATATGTTGCTGAAAAAGGAGGGGCCCAAATGCATTTCAGCATGTTTTACAATGCTGTTTCAAAAATCTTTGAGAATACATGATTTATGATACAAATGAGTCTTGTAAGACACTGATTTACAAGATGTTTTCATTACTTTTAAAACATAATTATGCAGAGCATACTGCAATAATTTTGGCAAGAATAATTGTATAAATTATATATAAAATGTATATTTTGGCACACGACTGGTTGCAGCATAGATCAGAAAAACAATACAAACCTGTATCAGAGACACTGGGCACCGACTTGTCAGCTTTCATAACCTGTGCTGCTGTGTGTTATCTCGGTCTGGGATGGCAGGTCTGCGTTGCACTGGAAAGCTGCTGCATCTCACCTTAAGCACACACACAACATATGATATTTTCACAGGAGGAAATTATAAGCACAACAATCAAGATACCAGCCACAATTCACAGAAACATGAACACTGTCTAAATAATACTAAATAATATAATGCATAGTGACATATGTGTGCATACACAGTAGCATGTAGATTTACAGACAGGATAGTCATTAAGGACATTCACACAAACGCCATTAGGTTAAGTGAGCTACATCCCATCCTGCTAAAATATTAAATAGCATATGAGTATACTGTGAGGCAGGTATGAACTAGTCTACATATATGCAGATTTTTAAAAACTTGCAGTTTGTAAGATAAGATACATCATCACATTGTCAATGCTTGTGATAAGACATTATGTTTCACCACATATTAATGATCTGTGCTGTTGACATTATTGTCTAGCACAGCAATAGAAGGCATCTGTTTTAGGAAATGTGAGGAACCTAGATCTTACAGCAGCAGTCCTGTTTTCAAGTGTGTGAACAGAGACAGGTATGTCTCTCCTTTTGGCTGGGCTCCATTGTTAGCCTCCAGTCTTGCCTGCGTGCTGTGATTATCAATGCACACATCTGGATGGACTTAGTCAAGGAATCCTATAAAGAACCTAATGGGCTCTTCTAACATTTTTTGAAGACTGATTAAGAGCCGTTTCAGATCTTGTTCACATCAATGAGTTCCATCTGTGATTTATTTAAGTTTTCACTGAATTCTTTATCTACGTTACTTGCTCCCCTTCAGTGTAATGGGGGTTTGGGCGATTTAGGGGGGGGTGGGGGACTTATATGCTTTGTAGGTAATGTGCCAGACTGCTGAATATTGCTTATGGGGCAGGTCAGATACTTGGATAAACAAAGAGGGCTGCTCCATCACTGACTAACTGATCATGCATTGAAATCCTATGTGTTCTGTACCCTTTTTCCACAATTAGGCTATAGCTATTTTCAAAACATATTTGCAATGCAAAACCTTGGTGTTTAAGTGTCATTCACTTTTAGTCTTTCTAATCATAAAATAAAACCACCGTTTGGAGCCACGCCAGCATGAGAGGCAAATTTACACCTTGCATATTAGCTCAGTTAAATTTATACCCAGCATATAGTCTGCTGAACTAACGTTAGCAAGCAGACCTCGTTTTTAGGGCCTATTTGGCTTCCAATAGTGTGACCCTTGTGTTTTATGAGGGAGGCTAACACCATGAACTACATTTGTTACAAATTAGGCTTCCTAGTGCCGTAAAGTTGACACCTGCCACTTCAAACCTTCCTTTGGAAACGAGAACGGGCATTGATAACCGAGTAGAAAAAAATAACTGTTTCAATACGCAACGTTTATTTTCTAACGTTAATGTCCACCCCTGCCATAGTTAGCGTTAACAATAGTTTTTTGTAACGACAAAGGACACATTTTCTTTTAGCTTTTAGACTAACTTGCATTATAACACGCTGGTGAGTTTTCTTACCGTCTGAAACTCACATTCCCTTCAAAGTTTCACCCCGAAGGGTAAATCGTCGTTAACCACAAGATGTCGCCAAATCAATGGTCGTCCACTACTAATGCTGCCTTCAGGTGCCTCTCGTAAGATTGTATTTCTGATTTTGAAGGGATCAAAATGTGAGTTGTGCTGTCTTTCAATAAAGGGAATGATTTATTAACTAACTGATCCATGTAACAAAATCGTGATAAAGGGTGAATTTATTCTGCAACCTCTAATAGCATATAGAGTTGAGACATTTTATTTCTTCTGTTTTTTCTGGCAACATGTTGTTAAGAATTTCTTCCTTTAAAAGCAGTTTACATCCATTCTCAGTTATTGGCTCTCAGTGTTGTTCCTGCACCACAGGCTTCAAGTGGATGGCTGTAGAAGGCACACATCTGCCAGTCCTGTTTCGCACGTCAATTTCTGACAATAAAAATTCCTATAGCTTTGAAGGCAGAATAAGACCGGATATGACCGCAATAACTACAGGAAGTAAACTTTAGCCGCTAGCCATGTACAACAGCTAACGTTAAGCTATCAGTAGTCAAAACAAAAGCTGTCGGACGCACGTTATCTCGTGTATCTATCACCAGTTTCGCTGTTGATATGCAACTGTAGACACAATTTTAAAGAGGTAATATTCTCAAACTCGGTTTCACCCTTGCATGTGTGTTAATAAACTGTTATTTTGGGGTAGTTTGCCGCTATTCAGCCAAACTGTTTTTCCGTAGCTGCTAGCAGTCATAACACAATGTATGCACATTATATATAATTGATACAATTTGCGCTGCTGTCAAGATTAAACGCCGACCTGTTCGTAACTACATGTGATGCATGCACTACTGTAGTGTACTACTACAATAACTGTATTGTAGCTACAGTGGCTGGGAACCTTAGCTTTAAACAGAACTGATGACTTATCATATTGTTAAATTAAGTCTAAACAAATGGATGAGCATGACATATCAGTATTTCCCCTTTCCTTATTTCATACACTTAGGACTAGCGTGTATGCAAGACCTCTCAGTGAGATTATTGACGATACTTAATGTTCAACGTAAGTTATAAGGCAGAAATATTTTGACAGGTTGAAAGCGTTGCCACCCTAGTGTCCCTTGTAATTAACATATTTTGTAAGGGAGACAGAATCTAAAAGGTCAACAACATTTCACATGGCATTGTATATTTTGTCCATTTTAGTGTTGAGGAATGGTCTGACTGCAGCGCTGCCAGTGAAGATGCACAGCCGTCTGCAGGAGTTGAAGAAGGAAGAGGAGACTCTCCTCAAAATCAAAGTCATGCTACAAGACCAGCTGAACAGGCTGAAGGTGAGTGTGAGGCTTAAGAATATCAATGTGTTGGGGCTTATGTCAATGTTTGTGGTCCCAGTGGTTTAAACTGTATATTCTGTGTTCATTCTGTGTTTCAGTTTGAAGAAGGGGCGTTGAAATCAATTATTAATGCTCAAACAGATGAAGGAGCCTCTCAACATTCATCCCCAGAAACTGAGGTACATCAAGGCACAACCTTGTTCAGAGATCACAATGTGGCATATGAAGATATTCTCAATAATAGCTATCTCTTGTGTTTCCTGGTTAATTTTTAAATACTTAAAATTTTGAATCCCCATTTTGCCCCTCAAGAGAATTAAAATAAACATGCTGGGGATGTTAGATTTTGAAGGTTACTAAGTGTGTTTACATAGACATTTCTGTCCCAATTATGATCTGGTTTTTGGAGTATCCTGGTTATATGCTTGCTCATGTAAGCATCATATCGTGAACTCAGAAACCTGCAAGCCCTTATAAAGGTTTCGAGAAACCAGAATATAAAACCCAAGTATCAAAAACATGTATTATGGCATGTAAACAACTTATGCAGTGTTCTGATCATTGTCTGGTGGAAGGTGCTTTTTCAGCTTGCGTTTGGTTATCAGTTAATCATTTCAAAGTCTGACACGAGCAAACAATACATTTTGTCACTTCTGTCTTCCGTTACTGCAAATCATGCAGTTTATACTTCAAATGCCTCACCTTTTGCCACTAATACACTGCATAGTAGTATTTCCAAACTCAGACATGAGATCATGATAACTCTGAAACATGTCTGTGCCTGTTGGCTAACTTCTTTCAGATTTAAATTGCTTCTAATTCATTTTAAGGAAAAAGGTTTCACATTACATGTAATAACTTAAATTCTCTTAAGGCCTCTTTTCCCCTCATGGGTCAGAATAACACTGGAGGATTATTTGATACTTATTTTCCCCAATGGACAAATTCTAGATGTGCATAGTCAAAAGCTACAAGTACAACATAATAATAAGCATTTATTATTTTTAATAAAGACCATCAAAACAGCTTGCCTAGACTTCTACTACTGCATATACAAACAAAATCCATAATCTTAAATTACTTAAAATCATTAAAATAATTAAAATCAATCATTCAACTAGACTTTGACTTGTACACGCTGCCTTAAGCTTTGTTATGCATCTTCTTCATTGTCACAAAAATGTGCATAATGTTAAATAGCTTCATAATATTTTATGAATTTTGTGTCTGTATTTGAAGTTCCAAGTTTCATACTTAGTTTGCACTTTTTAAGATTTGATTTTAAAAAGGTCCATATGCATGTGTTATTTATTTCAGGTTCATATCAACCTTGATGATGAGAGCGAGATCAATCGCACCAAACTGCTACTGAATGCTGCTGTAGATTATGACATGGAGGAGGAGGAGGAAGATGATGAGGACGAAGATGAAGAGGACGAAGATGAAGAGGATGACAATGAACTCGAGTTTGTGCCTGAGGGGGATGAAGAAGAAGATGATTACTGAGATTCCTAGCTTCCTCAGTGTTGAATGGAGCTTCAATATTTGCACCATCAAAGAACAACCGTGTATAGATGGACAGCTGTTTATTTGTTCACCTGTTTTGTACTATCACTTATGAAGTTAAGACGTTTAATTTATTTGAATGGAGTGAGTAACAGTTAGTGTGATGATGTGTGGTGCTAACAGTATCCTCTCCTTTGCCTAGTTAAAGGCATGTCATCCGGATTTCAGAACATGTTAGGATTCATGTGTTGAATTTTGTGAGAAATGTCTCACTGAAGTAAGACAGTGTTATTACAGTAGGTGCTTATAGCTTACTAGACATATAATAATAAGCTGAGCAGCAATTCAGTTGAGAATCAAAAATCAGATGTTGAGATGTGTCTGTTAGCATGAAAATATATGGCTGGGCCATATAAGAGGATCGTGTGTCTGCATATGTACAAAATGATTATTGTAAGCACAAAATAAAAATTTTTGCATAGGGTTCTCCTGTTTTTTTGTTGTTTTTTTATCATTTACACCTGTTTGCAATATACATGAATTCTTGGTTACATTAATAACCAGTAGACAGATACACAGCACATGTTTTCCAGGTGTAATAAATGTTTACTTCACAGGGTATGGATGGTAAGAAGTCTTTGTTCTGTTTCTTCTCATATATTCAATCCAGGTAATACTGATGTTAAATTCATGTCCTAACCTGACCTGGGCGAATGGGTAATGCAGTGCAAACACTTTCCACCAGCAAACCATTCAGCATTTTCTAAACAGCTAAAACAATACAGTGAGCCTCACAATAAGGCCAGCTTTCACACTGACAGCAGGGACAGCTCTGGAGAAGGGTGGTGCTACAACAGGCAGCGTACAATAGAAATTGCATCAATAGAAATATACAGCTTCCTACATGGTCCAACATTCCAGGGGAGCTCCCATTTCACCCGGGTACTTGGGCTCAGCACACACCTGCTACAAATGAACTCTTAATAAAATACACAGGTAAGTGCACATCTTATGCAGAGCAATTGCTGCTGTAAATCCATTTTATGGTGTGATCAGTAGGGATTTTGGAACAGCAATTTTTGGAGATTGCTGTTAAATAATTTCAGTGAGTTCTGATGTGAGAAACATATAAATCTGAAAAAAGAAAGGTAAATATGGCCAGGAATGTGTATTAATGTGCATCATGATTATCATGGTGCAATGTCTTATGTAGTAGGTTTATGTAGAACATCCTATGTGTCAGACCAACTGCAAGCTTTTCAGAGTATAACACTGAAATGCAATATGATGCTCCTGAACACCTGGAATTTAAACTTCACAATACAAAGTGAATTATGTTTATTTTCTGAGACTCGAAACCAGAACATTTATCTTGGCAATGCAACAAACACCACTAATTTGCTTAGATTGGTCAAATGATGAGGTTATGAAGTACTCAAATTCATATTTGGTCTAGGTGTGTGGAGCAGTTCATCCTTTGTCATGTGATTGTGCACTATAAATATATCAACCTCTCTGACATTAACTTTGCTTACAGAGGTGAAATCATAGTTTGTATGGGATCTGTCTGCCTCAGCAAGATGAGCTCACACTCTATTGAGTTTGAATAGGGGCATTTGGCTCTGCATTAGGGACGTGGGACCCCCTGTTGTCCATCACATTTGATGCTTCTAGACTGTTTGATGACAATTTTCCATAAAGATATTTATAAGCATGTTTAGATATCAAAATAGTTGCTCCAGACCAAGAGTGTGTCAGTGATCAAGTGGTGATGTTGAATGGTTCTTGTCTATGTGCAGAACTGGAGCAGAACCAGACAGTGACTGTGCTGCAGGCTCAGGAATACCATGCTGCCCCGCTGTGCATTCAGTGTGTGCCATGTGTTTATGTTGGTGCTGTGTCTGTCTGCGGCTGAGGACTTCGACTGGACAAAGAACAACCACGGCTCCTTCTATTATGGCACTTTTCCAGCTGGTATGAGTCCTATACACACAACTTGGTCTTCTCTTCAATGGGATAGATACTGTATATTAGTGAGATTATGATCTTAGGCTGGGTTGAATGGTTGTTGCCAATGTTGTATTCATTAGGATTTTCGTGGGGTGCCGGCAGTTCAGCCTATCAAACAGAAGGAGCCTGGGACAAGGATGGAAAAGGACTGAGCATCTGGGACGTTTTCAGTCACAAGAAAGGCAAAATCCAACAAAATGATACCGGGGATTCCTCCTGTGAAGGCTACTACAAAGTCAAGGTATGACGATCAGATGAGGTGTGCTTGAGATATGGAGACAACAAAGTGGGCAAAAGCAAAACTAAATGTTTTACTCCGCTGTGTGTGTGGTACAGGATGACATTTCTTTGATGAAGGAGCTGAAGCTTAACCACTACCGTTTCTCCATCTCCTGGCCTAGACTCATCCCCACTGGCATTAAGTGTGAGTAACTGATGTTAAGTCAGGCCACATACACATGATTCACTTTGTTAATTTATGGAGCTGAGGAGTTATCTCCACTTTAACACCATTTGCAGCTGATCATATAAACGAAAAAGGAATTCAGTACTATGATGAACTGATTGACCAACTGCTGGAGAACAAGATCACTCCTGTTGTCACTCTGTATCATTGGGATCTTCCGCAGGTTGGTATACAAAATATTTATAATCTTTGACTTTATCCTCAACATTTTTGCATTACAGCACTATTATTCTTTACTGAGTTGCTTAAATCTTTGCTTTTCTAGGTCTTGCAAGAGAAATACGGTGGATGGCAGAATATAAGCATGGTCAATCATTTCAATGAATATGCTAATCTGTGCTTTGAAAGATTTGGCAACCGAATAAAGTATTGGATCACCTTCAACAATCCTTGGGTACGTTCAGCATAAATGGCTTGCAGTTTTCACAAGAACATCTGTCTTGTAGTTTTTTGATCATAGAACTTGAACATGTTACTGTTACTGAAAGTACCACAATTGCACTAATACTCTACTCAACCACAGTCCGTTGCAGTTGAAGGATATGAGACAGGCGAGCATGCTCCTGGACTGAAGCTGAGAGGAACTGGAGCATATAGAGCTGCCCATCACATTATTAAGGTAAGAGAGTGTAAAAGTATCAAAAACACTTAG
Organism: Thunnus albacares; assembly: GCF_914725855.1. Lineage (NCBI taxonomy): Eukaryota > Metazoa > Chordata > Actinopteri > Scombriformes > Scombridae > Thunnus > Thunnus albacares. Next base: position 19,700,075 of record NC_058112.1, on the reverse strand, counting down.
CAATTAATGACCACTTTGAACTGAAATGTAAATCATATCCACAACATTTTTTTCACAGGCACATGCTAAAGTTTGGCACACTTATGATACACAGTGGAGGGCAAAACAAAAAGGTAAACATGGTCATATTCTAGGAACATGTTGACTTAATTCAATACATGTCTCTCAACAGTACTGTCTGTCTGAGTGTTGAAGGCTGCTGTGCACATCTGCAGGTCTCGTTGGCATCTCTCTGTCTGGGGATTGGGGTGAGCCAGTGGATCTCACCAACCAGAAAGACATTGAAGCAGCAGAGAGATATGTTCAGTTCTACATGGGCTGGTTTGCCACACCGATCTTTCATGGAGACTACCCTCAAGTGATGAAAGACTTCATTGGCAAGTTAAACAGTTAATCTGAGGATTGTGTAAATGAAAAAGCGGCTATTAACAAATGTACTAATGACTACCTGATCATGTGTGCAGGAAGGAAGAGCGTCCAGCAGGGCCTTGGGACGTCTCGACTGCCCACATTTTCCCCCCAAGAAAAGAGCTACATCAAGGGTACTTGTGACTTCCTTGGTATTGGCCATTTCACCACCCGCTACATCACCCAGAAGAACAACCCATTAGGTCGTAGCAGCAGCAGCAACTACTTCACTGACCGTGACCTGGCTGAACTGGTCGACCCACGGTGGCCTGACCCCGGGTCTGAGTGGCTCTACTCTGTGCCTTGGGGTTTTAGACGTCTGCTCAATTTTGTTAAGGTGACTAAAGGTGCACAGTAGTGAATGGCTTGTAATAAATCCATGCTGTAGTGACTTTATAAACCTGAAAGGATCTTAGCACATTGCAACCCTTGTTAAATTAGATAAAAACAACTTATTGTATCATATTGATTCCTTCCCATGTAGACACAGTATGGAAACCCAATGATTTATGTGACTGAGAATGGAGTCTCTGAGAAGATGTTATGCACAGAGCTGTGTGATGACTGGAGGATACAATATTATAAAGACTACATCGATGAGATGCTAAAAGGTGAATGATCTCACACATGCACAAGCACCTGTGCATTTCTTTTGTTTGGATCACATTAGTATCAAGTCGAACCCAAGTTTTGTAGTCAGCCCACTCTCTGATCTCTGTGCTGTCACTCAGCTATCAAAGATGGAGTCAATGTGAAGGGCTACACTGCATGGTCCCTGCTGGACAAGTTTGAGTGGGATGAAGGCTACTCCGAGAGGTTTGGCTTGTATTATGTCGACTTCAGGAACAAAAACAAGCCTCGCTATCCCAAAGCTTCTGTTCAGTTCTACAAACGCATCATCAGCTCCAATGGATTTCCCAATCAGAGAGAGGTAAGAGTTAGGGTGCTCACTGTAATAAACTGCTTCTAATCCTTCTCCATCTGGAGGATTTTTAATTATAAATTTCCAGAGATGTATACAGATATTCTCACTTCTTCAGAAATCAAGACATTTTTGCATTAATTGGTTAATGCTCTACTGTGCCACACAAAAAGATCAGTGATGATATGTGCCTGCATTGTTCATCCGCACAGGTTGAAAACTGGAGGAGGAAGGCTGTTGAGAGCTGCTCTTCTAGCAACCAGCTCCTAGCTGCAGGTAAGTTTGTCTATAACGTCCCTGACATCCCCTGTTAACAGTATTAGAGATCAGAGGTGAACAACTAGCTGGGGTAAACAAATAAAGATTCTGAGCTAAATACTAAAAAATAGTTTTCAAGCAAAAATGAGATCAAAAATTATAATTTGATTTGAAAATGTGTTGCGGTTCTTTAAGTACCTCAGAAAACACATGAACAAATTATTAGTTAAATAATAATGGTGGAAATACAAGACCTGGCAGACAAAATCTGTATCTGAATATCTGAGATATCTTCTTTGTTTGCCCCTCCAGCTAGAAGAAAATCCCAGGAACATGCAGAAATGCCAAAGGTTTGGCCAGTGCATGATGAAGTTTAGAACTTGAGGGTACAATGTCTTCCATTTATGTAATGGGTTTTTTTTTGTTGCTTTGTGATTGTGTGGTTTTAAGTCTGACTAACAAAGTTAGGCTTCTGCAGTTTAACACCGAGACATGCCTCTAAAACCAGCTTGTACTCTTTTGTATGCAGTGTGCAACTACTTATTTAATGAAAGTTTTACCAGTGTGCTTACATCTAATTTTTGGCCTTTTGATTTCACAGCAGCTTTGACAAAAACTCAATAAGCATAAAGCCTATCTGTGGACTTCTGCTCATGGGGATTTCACAAAGCAGGATAATAAATTTGACCAGATCTCATAATACCAGTGAAACTGTAAAAGAAAACTTCAACCTGAGGTTTAGGAACATGATTTACCTGTTGATGACTGCTAATAATAAAAACAGTTTCAGAAGATTGTAATTTTGCAGTTGCCTGGTTACGTTGCAAATGCTGCTTTCTGAAATATTCCCCAGTAGCTGCATGCAGTTCTCAAAGGGTTAAAGTGTTGTTAATCAACTCTGAGTAATTTCTCTTTTTTTATTAGAGGAACAGCGGAGTACTGCTGCCAATATTCTAAGACTTATACATGGTAAGGAATCACTCATGCTCACCATAAATCCGATAAACAATGATTTGATTCAAGAAAAAAAAAAAAACATATTAACCCTTTGAGTGCTGTGCTTGAGCATCGTAACTCGCTTTCTAAGCAGTGTCTAAACTACTATATAATGCTGGTGAGTTGATAATGTGTGTATGTGTGTGTGCTTTGCAGACCCTTTGACCAGCCACATGGAGATGGTAACTGAGATCGTTGTTCCCACTGTGTGCACACTCTCTATTTTACTCAGTGCCATCTTCCTCATGTTCCTGCTGCGGAGGCGGAACTAGGAAGGAGGTCTCGCAGTGTGCATGTTTACGCACATGTGCACGCACACACAAACACACTCATATTGTAAGTCATCAAATCTTTAATGAATAATGAGTGAACATAAAGACATTATTTAAACTGAGTTTCAAGAGAATTAGTGACTTCATTAATTTGATGTGCATACAGTGTTTGCTGTAAAAAAAAATAACAACAACGGTTTAGCCAATAATCCAATAATTTAGTAGCAGACACTCCAACAGTGTGAATAGCCCTGCAACATGTTGAATTTTCTTATTAAAATATTGCTGTGAAATATTACCATTGCAAGCGGTGGTCTCTGTATTTGTGTTTTCACTTGGTTAAAACTGGGAGTTTTTTGGCCTAATTAACCAAAATCTCTTTCAACTATTATCTTGAACAGAAAAGAAAAATCAGCATGTCATCAGAAAACCACTAAAGAGGCTCACAAACTATACAGTAAGACTGAAAATTATTAGTCCAAAACATCTGACAGAAAGACAGTATGTTAACAGAAATCCCTATAGTGGTTCCTGTAAGATTTGTGATGCTGTTTAAGTTCTTTAAGTATCAAAAATGAAAATATACATCTCATATATGGTTGAGTTGTGCTCTGTGTAAATTCACGCAAAGTTGACAAGGCTGCAGCACACCATGGTGGAGAAGAAGGCAGGATCCTCGCTGTCCCCATTCACTGTTTCATTTGGGTAATCTGAAAATTAAACAGTTAGAGAAGTTATCTGTACTTAACTGGGGTAGTTACTATTTGCAGCTGTGTGGGATGCATACTGTATGTGATGTGATGCGTAAAGATCACCTGTTTCAAAGATGACATGATCAACCAGTGGTCTGTCACTGAGCTGTAAGGCTGTCCTGACCTCACGAGGACCATGGCCACTGGACACTTCGACCCCCCACACAACCGGATGCTCTCTATAGAATACATACACACAAACACAATGATGTATTTGATATTTGATCACAAGGGGGCAGTTAGAAAACAATGTGGAAGCAGACATGTTTCTGACCACCCTGAGCACAACAATACTCATAAACACATCTGAATACAGTTGATTCACTTCTTTTCAAACAGCTTAGGGAAGTTACTTAAATTTCATATCAGAGACAAGGTAACACAAATGTGTATTTTTCTTAATAACAGTGGCTGTGATTTCTCAGGTAAAATCTAATTTGAGTGGGATGGTAAAATCCAACCACAAAAATAGTCCTATCATCTGTCTCACCCTTTTTTTTAAATATATTTTTATTCAAATTTTACAGTAGTTAAAGGGCATTACAAACAACAACAGCAACAATAGCCCCATCCAACCCCCTCCCACAACCTGTAACAACTGGAGAGAGAAGGATAAAAGTAATAATAACAAGAGTGAGAACAAATAAGTAAATAAAAATAAATTAATAGGTATAAAATAAAAAACTTAGAAGTCACATGTGTTAGAAACACCATTTGCTGGCAGAAGTAATAGGAAAGTGAGCCCTGAGTTTGGCCATATGCATCAAATTCCACATATTACAAATTAAAAATCGTCACTCAAACAATGGTACACCGACCCACTGCTAATTATGAGGATAACATAACATATAAGTAGAGAGGCAAAGACTAAATGGGATGCTGCGGGGTAAAAATGAAGTAGGAAAATAGAATAAATAGGTGAGTAAATAAATAAAATTTGCAAATTCCCTGGACTGCGTGTTGGCAGCATGGAGTCAGTGGCAGTAACATGACACAGCCGAAGGAAGCCTCTGTAAGGCACCAAAGAATGATATAAACGGTTGCCACTTTGTAACAAATTTATCATTTGAACCCCTCAAAGGGTATTTAACTGTCTCAAGCTTAAGAAAACATCACGTCTTTAAGCCATGTAGAGATGGAGGGAGGCTGAGCAGACTTCCATCAAAGGAGAATTCTATGACAGGCTAACAAAGTCCTGAAAGCGACAATGTCTGCTTGTTTAGAGTTTAATGAGGACGAATCTGAGGGGACACTGAGTATGGACATGATGAAGCAGTGTGTGCTCAGAGAGTTGGATTCCTTACTTCTGGTAGAAATGGCTGATCAGCGCAGGTTTGATTTGCAGTTTGAACTCGTGGTCCTCATCATATGGGTATGTTTTATAGTGCTGCAAACATGATCTTAGAGAAAGGAGAAGAGATATGAAATTGTTATCTAAAGACAAATACAATTTGCACACCCATACATCACTGGAACACACCGACTCGACTGACTTACTGTGTGAGAAGGAACAGCCGGTCGTAGGGCAAACCCAGGAATGTACTGCAGGTCACAATTATCTCCAGCAGATGGTGCAGTTTCCTGAGTCGGATTACTTGCTCCTGCAGATCAACCTCTGTGCTCAGGTAATAACACTGTGGAATGAAATACTTACATTCAATATTTTGTGATCAGTGATTTCTAAATAGCTGACACTAAAATAGTTTTGAGCTTACCAAGTGGTTTAGAGTTGTCAGTTCTTCACCTGAGGAAAACCAATGATTGGATGAAATGCAGATAGTCCAACTTCAAGGCAAAGCTTGTGCGCAATGATTCAAGTGAGGTCAAACATTACAGTTAAACACAAACACAATCATGTGTAAATCGGGGATAAGAGCAATAATTAAGAGGTTACCAATGAGGTAGTTAATGTAATCCTTTCTCATCTTATCCAGACCCATTTCTAGCAGCATGTGGACAGGGGTGACACCTGTGAGAGACACATGATCGATCTGCTGGTGGTAGGATTGCAGGATGAGCTTGCTGAGGGAGCTGCTGCTGTCTCTGTGAATCTGGTGGAAGTGAAACAAACAAATAAACAAGAAAAAAACACATTAAACTCAACAACCTCCAATCATTTCTCTGTGATAATCAGTTTTCAGATGCTGCACCATTCCACACCCAGGGTTTGATGTCACCGTATCTCAGAGCTTCGATGACCAACTTCAGACAGTCTCCAATGTCTTGATATGATGTCACACCTGTAATTTAAAACAAAATCAGGAAAACTATTCTTACTGCCTGGTTATAATGTTAAATCAAATTAATCCTGGTTTCCTTAATAGAGAAATCGACTCACTCTTTCTCATCCGAACCCACAGCTGCTCTATGAAATCCAAATCGCCTCGTTCCAAGAAAGAGTTGAAAATGGGAGTGTCTGTCTCAGGCTTCAGCTTTGTGGTCTTCAAGAAATGATGGAGGAGTAAGAAAGCTACAAGATGTATTCTCAAATGAATGCATTTGTGAAAAGTCTCTTGCTTTTAAAAGTATTGTACCTCAGCTGTTTTTGCAGCCTGATCCTGTAGTGTCTTTGCAGTGCTCTGAAGCTCTGAAAGAAGAAAAAAAGAGGATAATCTTAACTGTTGGTTAGCATTAAATTGTAGCAAAGCTGCACTAATTAAACAAATAAATACCTTCTAGGTATGCCTTGGTCAGATTTACAGCTGACGTGCTTTCCAAAGGTTCCATCCATTCAGTCTCACCAGTTCTCACACCATCAGCAAGAGTCTAAAATAACAGCGATATGAAACATTCGGTTGTTTAGTTGTGTACTAAAACATAATTGTCAATTTCAAATTACCGTGGGACACAAACCTGAAGAAACTCCAGCTCCCTGTACATCTCAAACATTGGGCTCCTCATGTCCCCGCTAGCAACTTTGATATTCTGCATGTGCATAAAGATGAAGACTATAAAAACCATAGATACTCATTTTGTATTTTGCTCATTTTGTATTTTGAACATTTAACATTGACTGCTGCTTACAAGTGTAGCTGTAGAGGACAGGGGTGGGGTCTCAGGGATACTCTCCACATGGCTCCACTTGAAATCCACTGTCACACTACTCTGTGACTCAATTGTGGTGTTTTCAACAATCGTGGAGCCAAATAAGTTGAACCTGGCATTGCCTTTAATCACCATCTGGAGGCATTGACAGATTATTTGAGTAAACATTCTTTCACAGTGGAAAAAGTGGGTGGACATTCACTTACCGAGGATGCATGATGCCTTTTCTTGTGCTCTTGTTTAAGCTCGTCTAAGGTTATGAAAGATTTTTTGTCCACAGTTGAGCCTAACAACATTTAAGTTGGAATAAAACAAATGCCAGAAACATCAAAATCACACAGACAAAAAAAAAAAATCATACTACTGATAATGTTTCATTTAAAGAGGAATGAAGCATCTGAGCTATACCTTTGCAGGTGATGGAGTATAATTTGACACCAGTTACTTTATTGCCCACGCAGACAGTTTCAGCCCCGAACCAGGATGTTCCAGCTGGATCAGACATGTCACATCGCACCCACAGAGGGTGCAAGGCAGGGATGTTGTCCACAGTGGAAACATTAGCATTTTGAGATAATGTATACCACGACAGCAACTGCCTGTAAAATGAAAAAGAAAATACTTCATTTTAATTATCTCTACATAATCATATTAGCACTTGCTTCATTTGGATGAAATGTTTAACTTCCTGGCATTGGTGACCTTGCTTTCATGATTGTGAGTGGCTGTGGTGCCAATTCTGTCTGGAGTAAATCAGCATCGGCATCAACAGCATCAGTATCATCATCAGCGCAGTTTGAAGTCTCAGTCACTTGTTGATCATCAGGTTCACTTACTTTTGGAACCTTGTGAATTTAAGAAATAAAAATATGGTCAACAATGATGAGCAGTAATGAGAGAATCAATTAACAAAGTCTAATTTTATGAAGAAAAAAAGCACTGATATTAGCATCTGCATGTATATTGAATTCTGATCTTTATTTTGATCTTTTAATACAATAAAATCAAATAATAATAAAAACTGGAGTGAAGAAGTGTACACAAAGTGCCCTTAAATGATGAATTAATGTCAAAACAGATCTGGAGTGATGTCACTTGCTTTTATTATGGTGCATTGTTGCAAAACACAGTAATGGAAATTGAAATTAAACTCAGAGCTGGTGAATTAAGTTATAACGATTCCTACTAAGTGTGCACCAAGTGTTCAAAATATTGGATTTGGGGCCTTCAGTTTATTTCAGACAATGTAATACTTGTTTAGGACTTGCAGGCAACATGGATATCTTCATAATAAGTCACAGAATTAGCATTACTCACATATTTTTCGCAGATGAAGACTGGCTGATTGCCATAGTACATATTCAGCACGTCAATTCTGTCTCCATTCATCTTTAATATTTGGATATCCTCCTGAAACCCAATACATTCATATCATAACTATAGTATAAATGGGAAATGTCAAAACGTTATCGACATTTAAATGTAATTACCTCATACGTGCATGAGTCTTTGCTTTCCTCATCTTGAAGAGATCTACAAACGGCGCATCACAAACAACACAACAGAAATTATCATTACATCAGCTAGATGAGTAGTTAGTGGGGACTGAAGCAATGAGAGACTGAATCAAGCTAAAGGCTAAATAATCACATCCTTTCCTTTTAACTTTGTGGCGTTACCTTGACGTTAGCTAAAAAAAAGCTAAGTTAGTAACATTTTGCACCAAAAAAGGAAACTCACCGAAGTATATTTAAAAAATCCTTAGCGCTGGATATCACCTTTGAGCCCATCGCAAAATTATAGTACAGGCGTCCTGTTACGGAGCAAATGGTGTGGACAAAACATTCAAAGTAAATTCACAGAGTTTAAAGTTAGCAGACTGATCGAACTTTAGGCTGCTACTATTGATGTTTTGACAGTCGCGCGCTCACTGAAGCGATGTCGTCACGAGGTCACAGGTCACCACACTATTGTTATCGTTTACATATCAGAAAAATAATTAATGAAGTCAGAAAAGTGTATAAATAATCTCGCAAATATAAATGAGAAAATCAAACTATTTTTAATAATATCGTACAGAAAAAAATGCTACTGAGAAAGTAGTTCGGTCCTTACGTTTCTCATTCGCCAACATGGAATAAAGAAATAGTCCCAGCTACTGCAACCAAACTTTGAAGCGGTTTTGTTTAGCCCGGGAAAAAAGCATTAAAACTAGTAACTTTAATAATTTTAATAAAGTAATTGTTTTTTCATTCATATAATATTAATCTTGCGTATTTCTCTACAATTAACCAACATAATTATCGAAACAAGGCTCTAAACGGAAGTAGTATGTCCTCGAGCGGATGCATAAACCGCTTGAGACAATTCACTAACTTCCTTTTTACTGTGGCCGCCATAGCGTGAGGAGCGTGGTTCCCGGCGAGCCGAAAACTAAATAACGAAAATGGTGAGAAATGTCATCAATATCGTTGTTAACATGCTATATAATGTTTAGGTTTACACCATTCGTTGTACTTGAGAAATACGGCCGTGTTTTGTGCCCTGCGAAAGCCTAAGTTCATATATTATAAAGCAGTGAGTTGGAAAGCTACCGGCTAGCAAAGCTAACACGAGGAGCCATTTTGGACGAGCAGCGTTAGTTCAACTCGGTTACACGTGTGATTGTCTCGTCATTATAGCAGGAGGAAGATGTCGCGAAGTAAATTTTATTAATCTTTTCCTTCGCCGTAGATTATACTCCGGTCAATTGAGTGCATTTATGTTCTTAATGTACTTGTGCTATGAGGGGTCGAGGTAATGTGACAGATTTGTTAGCTAAGTCATGCTAGCGGAATCGAGCTTAAGTAAGACCGATACCCGAAGATTAGCGATTAATTTGTTTCAATCATAGTGACTGAGAAGCATTATTTCTTTGATTATGCCAACCAACGCGAGATGCAGTTAATTTGTCAAGCAGTGTAGGGTTATTTTAAGTCAGCCTGGCTTTAAAGTTAGTACAGTTTGCTATGCATGCACATGTTAGGGGGAAATTAAAAGGGCGATCTGTCTGGTTTTTTTTTCCCTCATCCAGATCAAAATCACTATACTTTTGACTTGTCAAATCTGGACAAGATGAACAAGACTCCCGAGACTCATTAAGACATAGATTTGTGAAACCTATATTGTATTTGTCAAAACTGAAAAAAAACTGCTATAATATGGTCTGGATGGAGAAATATTATTGAAATTGCCCTTTCTTCTGTTTTCGTTAGTGAAAATGGTGGAGAAAAAATGTCATGTTTCCCTTAACTTTTCCTTAAACCCAGAATTTGAAGCTAACTTCAGCGTCTTAAGGAAATACTGCATTGTATTGAGTATACATTACCGTCTCAAATCCAACATATCTGCCTAATGATTAATAATGTTCATTTTTCTTCTGCAGGCCTGTGCCCGACCCCTGATCTCGGTTTACTCCGAGAAAGGAGAATCCTCAGGCAAGAATGTTGTCATGCCTGCTGTGTTCAAGGCTCCAATTCGCCCTGATGTTGTGAATTTTGTTCACACCAACATGCGCAAGAACAGCCGCCAGCCCTATGCAGTCAGTGAACTGGCAGGTCAGTATATCAGAACCAGGTTTATTGCTAAGTGGGTTTGCACATATAAGGAATCTGGCTTGGTGTCGTGGTGCATAATAGTCAAAAATACACACAAAATTCAGCAATTCTAAATGAGATTTATAGTTAAAATACACGGAGAGCTGCTACAGGTTTAAATTGAATGAAAAATTAAACTTGAATCTGCAAATATTTAGTGTAAATAGTATGCAGTGTGCTAATAATAATAATAACAATAATAATAATAATGATAACAATAACAATAATAATGACAATAATAATAAAACACGTTGCATTAATGTAACGAGCCATGTTAGATCAAAAAATTCACAAGGGGCAAATAAAGGAGTTTTTACATATACGCTATAAGTGTAATGTGTATGAAAGTCAGCAGCTGGCACGCTAAGTTTAACATAGTTTTACAGTTGCTGAGCTGGTTTAATTAATTGATTTACTAAGTTTATGTGCTTTGTGTGTAATTTTAATTGTCTGTTTATATTCTAGGCCACCAGACCAGTGCGGAGTCCTGGGGTACAGGAAGAGCTGTGGCCCGTATCCCTCGTGTGAGGGGTGGTGGTACTCACCGCTCTGGCCAGGGTGCTTTTGGAAATGTATCCTTTTTACCAGAATTTACACTGTTACAAATTATTCTCCCCTTTTTATACACATTATATGCGAAGGCAAACTTAAATCTTCAGACTTGCTGTGATGGTGTAATTTGCGTCCGACTCTGTGTCCAGTGACAGAATGCCTGCTGTCATATGCTGGTGCAGTTGATTGACGAACTTTGAGTCTGAGCAGGTAGTTTGTACTCAATATTACTTCAGTATTGGTGAAAACTCCTTGACTTTGCTCTAGATGTGTCGCGGAGGTCGTATGTTTGCCCCCACTAAGACCTGGCGCCGTTGGCACCGCAGAATCAACACAACCCAGAAGCGCTATGCCATCTGCTCTGCCCTGGCTGCCTCTGCCATTCCTGCACTTGTGATGTCCAAGGGTAAGTTCCTATAAAGAAGCATATCCATCCATGTAGGACTAAACATATGTGGATACTTTTAAGGAATATAAAGCAATTCCAACAGTCCTGTAGTATCAACATTTTTAAGTACTGCATAACATTTGACTTGCCATGATGGTGTAATTTGCGTCTGACCCTGTGAACAGTGACAGTTGCCTGCTGTCGTTAAGCTGTCATCGGGCATTGATGTGTAATAAATTCTGAGCAAGCTCCGGTAACACTTTGTAGTCTTTGATAGTCACAAGAGTTTGTGTGTGTATGTGTGTATCTTGGTTAACATGATATTGTCTACTAGGACACCGCATTGAGGAAATCCCAGAGGTCCCACTGGTGGTTGAAGACAAAGTTGAGGGCTACAAGAAGACCAAGGAGGCAGTGCTCCTGCTGAAGAAGCTTAAAGCCTGGAATGACATCAAGAAGGTAATCTAAACTTGTAGAGTTTCAGCTTCTTTGGTCTGTAGATTGGGCATTGGGATTGTGTTATATCCCTGTTGTAGGAACAGTGTAGGAATCATGGTCTACATTTTAGTCTCTTCAGGTTTAGAGGTAATCCCTCAAACAAGTTTCACTCATTTAAATAAGAGACTGAAGACTGAAAAATCCCCAAAACATGGCACAAGAGCCAAAGATTGTTGCAGTACATGTTGAGTGAAGCATGACTGAGGAACATGCCATTGCCAAGCATCTGTTATCTGATTCATATATATGTTGTGTAGTGTGGTATTAAAACCTCAGACTCTGTTTCCCTGCCAAACACTCAACTGAGCCATATATTTAATACACTCGCAGGTTTCTTCATTCAAATACTGTATTGAACTAACATTGTAAATATTCTTTTCTCAGGTGTACTCCTCTCAGCGCATGCGTGCCGGTAAGGGTAAGATGAGGAATCGCAGACGCATTCAACGCAGAGGGCCGTGCATCATCTACAACCAAGACGCCGGTGTCACAAAAGCCTTCAGAAATATCCCAGGTTTGTTCAAAAGAAAAATTCATTACTGTTAAAAAGGATACATAACATACAGAACATTATCCAAATGAGTACTGCAGTAGGTTTTACAAATTTTAATTAAGATGTGAAAAAAAAGGACAAAGTAGTGACATAAGCAGTAAGACTTATCTTTTAGGCCCCAGTCACAGCACAACTCTGTATTTATGTAGGTGTTACATCTAATGTATAATGAATCCTATCTTGCTTGATGTAGTCTTCTGAATTGTGTGGCTTCATTGGTAATAAGCTAATGTTTTTTTTAATAAATGCAAATATTTTTACAAGAACCAATAAGGCTCTGTATAACCCTGAGTTTTTTAAAAATTATTATTCTTTATTATGCAGGCATCACTCTGCAGAACGTGAACAAACTGAACCTCCTGAGGCTCGCCCCTGGTGGTCATGTTGGACGCTTCTGCATCTGGACCGAGAGTGCTTTCCGCAAGCTTGATGAGCTGTACGGCACCTGGCGTAAACCTGCCTCCCTGAAGGTTGGATACAAGTGAGTATTTAATGAGCATGCGCACTGTAGCGCAAATAAAAGTGATGATCAAGTGACAGTGATGAGCTTCCACTTCAGGTCCGTGTTTTTGAAATCATGTGATATTTACCGAAGTTCTGAGTTTGAGTAACGCAATACTGATCAATTTACCGTTTGCATATTACATGAAGTTAAATCTTAATGCCTCCTATTTCAGCCTGCCAATGCACAAGATGACCAACACAGATCTGAGCAGGATTCTGAAGAGCGAGGAGATCCAGAAAGCACTTCGCACACCTAAGTACGTATTGCTCACATTAAGATTTATAGCTTTGTTTTGACTTGTCAAACTATGATGATGTTCCACTTCAGGTCCGTGTTTCTGAATCCTGATTATATGGAAGTCCTGAGCGATGCAGGAAGTTTAGTACAAAAACTGCAGTTTAGGTGAACTTCACATGAATAAGGCTGTTTTTCATATTTTCATTACAGCAAGAAGATCAACCGCAGAGTCCTGAAGAAGAATCCTCTGAAGAACTTGAGGATAATGCTCAAACTCAACCCTTATGCCAAGACAGCAAGACGTCATGCCATCCTGAAGCATGATCCTGCCGTAAGAACCTTAACATCTTAAGGTCATATTTTAAAAATTGTAGAGTTAACATGTGATTTTTGAATTTGAAATCCTGTTTGGTCTCTCTATAGATCAAGGCCAAGATGCTGAAACCCAAGAAGAAGCCCGGCAAGAAGGGAGCACCTGCAAAACCCAAGGCATAAATCTATAAATAGACTGGATTTCAATGATGAATAAATCAGTGGTTTCAAATTCATGAGTCAGACCTGTCATTCAAAAATTTTAATTCACAAGACTTACTATTTCACGTAAGCTAACAAAGATTTGAGTCTGGAGCTGTAAGGACAAGGGGGTAAAGAGAAATATCAGCACACAGGTTGAGCAGCATTTATCATGTAAGTAATTTGATCATTTAGAAAAGATGGCTTTTCAGGCAGACCTCCAGTATAGACCAAATAATTGTTCTATACACAGTTAATTTCACTTGGCTAGTAGTTTGTACACTAAATATACAACTATTGATTGCACAACTTTTTTTTTAATCCAATAAATAATTCGTATAAACAGATACTTTTTACTCATAATGCAAATCCAGCTGTTAGAGTAGAGGTTCCCAAAGTGGGGTCTGGGTCGCTTGAGGTGGTTCCAGGGGGTCCCCAGCAAAAACGGGAATAATTTATTTTTCACTTTAATTCCATCCATAAGTAACATGACAATTTATGACTATTTTGGTCATGGGTTTAATACACTTTCTGTAATAAGTCATCTAAAAGCAAAAATCTTACCAGATGGGGACCCTGGGACAAAATCTTATCAAATGGGGGTCTGTGGTCTAGTTTGTCAATTGGACACTTCTGCATCTGGACTGAGAGTGCTTTCTGCAAGCTTGATGAGCTGTACGGCACCTGGCGTAAACCTGCCTCCCTGAAGACTGGATACAAGTGAGTATTTAATGAGCATGCACACTGTAGCACAAATAAGTGATGATCAAGTGACAGTGATGAGCTTCCACTTCAGGTCCGTGTTTTTGAAATCCTGATATTTACCGAAGTTCTGAGTTTGTGTAGGGATTTGTGTAACACAATACTGATCAATTTACTGTTTGCATATTACGTGAACTTAAATCTTAATGCCTCCTATTTCAGCCTGCCAATGCACAAGATGACCAACACAGATCTGAGCAGGATTCTGAAGAGCGAGGAGATCCAGAAAGCACTTCGCACACCTAGGTACGTATTGCTCACATTAAGATTAATAACTTTGTTTTAACTTGTCAAACTATGATGATGTTCCACTTCAGGTCCGTGTTTCTGAATCCTGATTATATGGAAGTCCTGAGCTATGCAGCATGTTTAGTACAGAAACTGCAGTTTAGGTGAACTTCACATGAATAAGGCTGTTTTTTTATATTTTCATTACAGCAAGAAGATCAACCGCAGAGTCCTGAAGAAGAATCCTCTGAAGACCTTGAAGATAATGCTCAAACTCAACCTATACACCAAGACAGCAAGTTTTCATGCCATCCTGAAGCATGACCCTGCCTTAAGAACCTTAACATCTTAAGGTCATATTTTAAAAAAATGTAGCATTAATTTGTGAATTTAAAATCCCGTTTGGTCTCTCTACAGATCAAGGCCAAGATGCTGAGACCCAAGAAGAAGCCCAGCAAAAAGGGAGCACCTGCAAAACCCAAGGCATAAATCTATAAATAGACTGGCGTTCAATGATGAATAAATCAGTGTTTTCAAATTCATGAGTCAGACCTGTCATTCAAAAATTTTAATTCACAAGACTTACTATTTCACATAAGCTAACAAAGATTTGAGTCTGGAGCTGTAAGGACAAGGGGGTAAAGAGAAATATCAGCACACAGGTTGAGCAGCATTTATCATGTAAGTAATTTGATCATTAGAAAAAGATGGCTTTTCAGGCAGACCTCCAGTATAGACCAAATAATTGTTCAATACACGATTAATTTCACTTGGCTTGTAGTTTGTAAACTAAATATACAACTATTGATTGCACAACCTTTTTTTTAATCCAATAAATACTTAGTATAAACAGATACATTTTACCCATAATGCAAATCCAGCCATTAGAGCAGAGGTTCTCAAAGTAGGGTCTGGGGTCCTTGAGGTGGTTCCAGGGGCTCCCCAGCAAAAGGGCAATAATTTATTTTCATTTTAATTCCATCCATAAGTAAGATAATGACAATGTATGACTAATTTGGTCATGGGTTTAATACACTTTATGTAATAAATCCTCTAAAACAAATAATCTTATCAGATGGGGATCTGTGGTCTAGTTTGTCAGTTTAGGGGTCCTTGATGTGGAGAAAGTTTGAGAACCACTGCATTAGAGGACCTTGGTGTATGTGGTTGGTGAGAGCACATAGACAGGTCTCACATTGCTGTACCATGGGTGGGTGTCACAGGCTGATTGAGTCCGATGGTGCTGCACAACCAGCCGGCAAAGTCAACCTGCTCTGCCTCAGACTGTTTAATAAAAGGATGCACCTGAGGGGGAAATGGAGAGCAGGTTGAGCTGTCTAGTTAGAAAAAAAACAACCAAGAAATGAGAATAATGTTCAATATGCACACAAACCATCAACTGTTTCAAGTCTGCTCTTTCTGCAGGATTCTTGATCAAACTGCAATGGAGACACAAAACACGGTGTTATAAATGTGCACTATTTTTTGACACCACTAGGTGGCATCAAGTCCAACGTGTTGACAAAAACAACCAACTGGTGTTTCAGAGTAGAGTGAAGACTACCTTGTGCATGTCTTTTTACATACCATTTATTCACAAAATCTTGGAAGTCGGAGCTAAATATCCCAGGCAGCTTCGGTGGAGGCTGAAAATTAAAAGGCCTGTCAGCACTGAATGGATAAATTTTAAAAATTATGGTATGACCAAACTGCATGACTGAAGGTAAATACATTAGCACAACATACAGCATTATACGGGTCTGTTCATCATATCAGGATGTGGTAATGAAGTGGGCACACTCACCTCATTGACTATGTAATCAAGTAGCTCGAATATAGCCATCGGAGGCCTGCTGTCTGGTCCGTATGCTAAGGGGATGGAAGGAAGACATCAGCCTCTTACTCCTACTCATCACTCAAGGTCACCAATAGTTTTTACTTTATGACAAAGATTTCTTTTGTTCAATTATGTCCCCAGATCTTTTGAAATCATTTAAACCAAGAATAAAGCTGCTATACAAAATCATAGGATGAACCCGTGTCATAGACTTACAGCTGCCGGGCCGCCCAGGAGGCCGTGGCTTTGGGGAGGACTCGCTGGCGGCTGCTTCCCCTTCCACTGGAAAGCCAAAAATCTGTTCCAGTTCCATAGCGTCAGGTGGTGGGATCGGGAAACGTCCAATAGCCATTTCAACCAGGGACAGACCCATACTCCAGATGTCCGACTGAACGGAGTAATGGGTGCCCTGTAAACGTTCCGGCTACACAACACACATGCAATTTCATCCTTACTACTAAAATACAAAGTCACAGATAATGAAGCAAATGTCACAAAAACACAAGGCTAAAGGAAAGTAATAATTCGAACTTCACTGTGTACACTGACATCCATATGCACCATGATGAATAATGCTGATGAAACATCTGTATTGAATTTGAGACTTACTGCAATTGTATGTATAAATAAGTGCAGCAGTGGGAGAGGAGTGTGTCCATTTTAACTCACAGACATGTAGGAGCGTGTGCCCACAAAGGAGTTGGCCATGGAGTCTATGAGCTGTCCGCTCACTCCAAAGTCACACAGCTTGATCTCACCGCGGGAATTCACTAGGATATTAGAAGGCTTGACGTCTGAAAGAGCGACATGCAGTATTTAGGAGAACACAGTAGGCAAGTGTTCAACTGGGAACTAGAAGCACAGCAGAACAAAAAGGTTCAGTGCATTTTGTGCTGCTTGTCTGACTAAACCTTGCTTTACATCATTCATATGTACAACACTGACTGCAAAGATCTAGCATATGCATCTAAGACAGGGAATTAATTTAAAGCGAAGATCAATACTCTGCCTCAAGTAATTTAGAGCAAACAGTGTTAACAAGTACGGCATAGCTACGGACACATGCATTTGTTTAAAGGTCTTTTAAAGGGTAGAATATCTTATTTTGTTTGTGACATTGTAAATGAAATAGTGACTGACCTCTGTGCATGATCTTGTGTTTCTCCCTCAGGTAGGAGAGCCCTTTAATAACCTGGAAAGATAAATACTACATATCAGCACAGTAATGATACAGATTATTTGGAACTGCAAAATAAATAATGTACTAGTGCTTATGTTTCAGTTATAAACCCAGTTTTATATCCAAACAGGCAGTGTTTAGCAGGTAATATTTACCAGGTTTACTATCTTTGTTTAGCCTGTAAGCATGCATGCTAACATTTGCTAATTGGCACAAGTATAGCTGAGGCTAATGGGAAAGTTATTAGTTTGGACAAATTGAAATTTTGACCAGATGACGGTGCAAAGGAGCTGATGGGGCATGAATGTCTTTACCAAACTACATGGCAATCCATCCAATAGTTTTTGAGACATTCATCACTCAAAACCACAAATGTCAGCCTCATGGAGACACAACAGGAAAGGCCAGGGGATCACCAAGGTCTATAGAATTCATTGAATGTCTGTACCAAAATTTGCACCTATCAATACAGAAGATAAAGGATCCATAAAGAAGATAAAAGATATTTGACAGGATAAGTGAAAACCTGCTTAACCTGCTTGTAGTACCAGAGGAAAAGTCAGTAGGATTCATCCTGTCGGGACCATGACTGTCTGCACAAAATTTCATGGCAACCCATCCCGTAATTGTAGAGATATTTCAGTCTGGACCAAAGTGGTGGACCAACCGACCAACAGACAGTCCAACATTACCATCCCTAGAGCCATGCCTCTAGAATGGCTAAAAACAACACAATATAGCTGCAGAGTGATGACCGGTGTAAGAAACAGATGGGAGAGGTGTTGGAGCTACCCACAGCAATGCTGACTTTGCCAAGGATCTGCTCTGGGATCTTGCCTGCTTTCTTAAGCGACTGGTCCAGGGAGCCACCATCCTACAGCCAGCAGGGAGGAAACATATGGAGAGCATCTGCTGGAAGGACTCTTTGTAATTTTTGAAATACAATACTTTCAAACAAAATTAGTTTCTTTCAAGGCTAATGAAAACTCAGCAGCTGTAACATATTAAAGCCCTGTACCATATGCTCCATGCAGATGCTGATTTCTCCATCACTGTAGAAAGCTCCATAGAAGCCCACAATGTAGGGGGAGTTACACTCATGTAGCACCTGCAGCTCCCTAATGATCTGGTTCCTGATGGCAGGTTTGATCTCCAGGTGGATCAACTGGAACACAGGAGACATCAGGTTACGACCATTTTCATGCCACACAGAACATAAAGACTAAATGATGCAAACTCCTATTTGGATGTGTGCTTGGCTATGCACAACATTATTTAGTATTTATGCATGTAATTATAAAATGGATGATCATATGGGAAAAATTATATTGATGTATGTTTTGGTTTATAATTGAGTGATTTCATTTCATTTATGTGTGGGTATCCAACAATGGCTCTTGGATATTTTATTTAGGCAGATTGATGTCCCAGAAACCCACATCCCATGTTCTACTCAAAATACTTGCAAGAAAAAAGAGACACATTTCCCTCAACGCTCTGAAAACAGTGATACTGCCTGTCTGAAATACGTTGAGTGCAAAAAATGTTGTTTTTTTTCACAGTGTCTTTATCAGAGCTGTATCTACAAACAGCAAGCAGCTTACCTTCCTTGCCATAATCAGACCGGAGGGTCGGTGGGAGACCTTGAACACAACTCCTCCGTTGCCTGCGCCCAGCTCACAGATCTTCTCAAAGTCATCGTCCTTCAGCTCTCCCACCTTCTGCTTCTGCGTCAGAAAGGCTTCCAGGCGTTTCCGCTGCTGCTCATCCAACTCCAGCTCTTCCAGTTTCTTCTGCAGTGCCTCCAAGTTTGTTCTTTGCAAAGAGAAGGATAAACAAAGACAGAGAAAGATGAGTAATTAATGTATTCTCAATGTATTCTTCCCTAAATAAAAGCTTCTTGAGTCTATTCAGACAGAAGTTTTTGCAGATGTTCTTTCTTGGAAGTACTGGTCGTCTCCTCAGGAGACATGAGGGAATCCAGATCTACTGTATCTACAGTGTTATATCACTGAAACCTAAGAGGAAAAACAGAGTTTTGTGTGTGATTTCTACAACTGCATCTGCCCTTTGAGAACAATGGTGACCAACCAAGTAGCCAGCAGACAGCCAGTGAGGGTCACAGGTTGTCTTTCAGTTTTCCTTCCCGGATACCCATGTGAGGAAGCTCAGTTCATCTGAGTGCTGACGGCTTGACGCCACTCCCCTGGCACTGCTGTTGTCATGGCGATGCATTTCCTTGAGAAGTCAATTGTGGGGGGGAACTCTGACCTCTCCTTCTCTGCACAAACTGAAACACAAAACCAGTCTATGCTTTCATCAATAACTGTTCACGCAAAGAGCAGTTATTGATCATGTCATTTCAACTGATTAGATGATCTAATTGTTGGTCTGAGTGAACTGATCTTGAGTTATGATGTAATTTGGAACAAATTCTTTTTAATGCAAAGCTAAAAGCTGAAAATACTTAAAACAAAAGCATGCAAGATATGATTTAATTTGCCTGCAAGTGTACAAGCTACTGCAATGTGTTCCATCTTCAACTACTAGATAAGGATTCATTTTCTTTACTTCAAGTGCTAGTCTTCCATATTTGCATTATAATATGCTTATTTGCCAACAATAAGATCATTTTCATCAAACTCAATAATAATTGTGCTTTTTTTCCTCTTCGCGATTAATCACGACTCAGTGGAGAGTACCTACAACAAGGCAGAACGCCGCTCTCTCCGCTGCTCCACCACACAGCAAAGAGAGGGTTAAGTGGTTTTATTTTTGACAGCAGGCCTGCATATCCATGGAGACGAGGTGCTGAGTTTGAGTTGGCTGTGGGTGGCGTGGGCGTTCTGCCGACAAGAGCTGGAGGTGGAGGAGGCTGGAGATACTGAGAAGAGGAGCAGCCTCTCCACACAATATGTGGGAGGGACTACAGCAGCTGCACACTGCAGCTCATCTCTAGGTGCCGGAGGAAGTGAACACGACGCAGGCCTTTTGTGCTCCATCCACACAATGTCCAAGGACCTCAAGTAGTCTTGAACGCAAGAGACGCAGTATATCTGCAGTTTGCCATAAAGTGCTGGAAAGAAGATGTCATCTTTGTTATCATGAATGTGTTTGTGGTTGTGAGCCACACATGCATCAGAATAAAAAGTGCTATCAGGTTTTACCTTATTTCTTGGGTTGGAAAAGTATTTGCCAGTTTAACTTCTAACAGTAAATCTTTAAAAAACTGAAGTATTTAGATTTTGCCCAATAATAGGATCTTATAGTGTTTTAAGTTATTAGGCCTATATTGAAATAAATTAAACAACATAAATTTTAGAGGCTGCAGTTCTTGCACCTATATACTGTTTTCTTTAAAATACTTCTGCTTTTCTCTACCAAACCTATAAAGTGCATCACAGTAGACTGAGAGCTGCATGATTATTCAGTATCAGAAAACAGGAGTGTAACAGAATCTGTGTTTCACCAGGTACATATAGTACAATTTGGTGTATCACAAGGAAGTCATGAATTCACTTCCAGATTATTGTGGTTGCTGTATGTGTTAATCATTAATTTCCTTTTCACACATTCACACTCCATTTTCATTTGTGAGTGTGCATCATGTGTGTCAATATGTAATAAAAGATTAGACCTTTGTTAACCAGAATAAGCCTATACAAAGGAATCAACAGCAATACTTTTCTAAACGATGAAACTCTAAATATATTAGATGGATTTAATTCCCTAATAATACAGGCAGATACTGTTAAATCTGACCGTATGTGATGGTAGGATATATTTTAAGATTTTAGCCAATTGCCTGAACAGATCTATCTAGAACAGGTTGTTTTTATTTGTTCTCAGATCTCCTCTGATAATATTACATGCTTGGCTGGCATTATGTGGGCCTCTCTGTACAGTTCTCCCATGGCTGCCAGCCATTTCACGCTGAGAAAGCATTTGGCGGGCTGGAATGGCAATTCCTTTTCACCAGAGTGGAATGGTCTGGCTTCAGTAAGAGGCTCATCGATTGGATTAAGCTCATTTACACCCAATATGCAACACCTGTGCTAGTGTGAGCATCCAATCCTTCTGCATGCGGACTAGAGCCAAATCACTAAAATAATGCGCTACACTGAAAATAGATTTGTAGATTTGTTTTGGAGCATGAGCAACCTCACTCTCTTTCTATATAACAAGTAGTGCATTTTCTTAAGTTTCTGCTATAATACTGATATAATACTGATATTATACACAGAGATCATTATTATTATTGTTATTATTGTTATTATTATTATTATTATTATTATTATTATACTTATACAGCATAGGGTTAGGGTTAGGCTTAGGGTTAGTGACACACAATTTTGACGTGTCACAGTAGAAAAAGCACCGGTGTATGAGAATATTAACAATGGCTGAAATCCATTTGGTTTCAGGGTCCTGGTATTGTGCATGCTGGCTCATGATCATGGCTTACTGGGACACTTGAATAGGACAGTTACTAATAACAATAACATCATTGATGAACATCATTAATGTTACTAGTAACACCTGTGCTTTTCCTACTTTGATGAGTCAAAATGTCTGCTGTGAAAAAAAGTTTCTTTGTTTGAAAGGCTGTTGGCTTTTCTGTTTCCACCCCTCAGTGGGCCAGAAACATTTACTGTTTATAAATCTCAGTGGGGAAGTAGGTAATGCTTTATTATCATCACTGAGGTGCTTTTCAGCAAAACACATAACTACCACCCTGCTCCAGTGGTGCTGCTTGACCAAAAAATCTTCCATCTTCCAGGACAAATAAAAGTGAGTTTAAGTGTCTGAGTTCAAATTTGCAAACATGCTTTTCTGGCAGAGCAGAGCAGAATCATTGTAACATAATTAAAATGAACAGTGAACCCAGAATGTACACCCACAAAAGTGTTCTCAATTACTGTGGCTGAATAGACTTCATATCGGAGTTACTGTAATTACAAGTTTCCTACTTATAAACAGTGTTTACAACAACCTCCAAGTCGTAATTACGACTGTGTTTTTCTGAAAGCTCTGATATTTCTGACTTGGCGCTTAATAATACATGGTAATTATAGGAAGTGCCTGACAAACATGGATGCCTCATGTCAGCCAAATTCAAAGTAATTAAACTCAGTCATTATACAACCTTCCTGAGTTGTTGGATAATGTGAACGCTCTAAAGTCCTAAACATAGGAATCTTACCAGTCATTCCCATCCATCTGACATAGCATAAAATAATGATGAAGGTTTGAAGTTGTACAAGGACACTAGGTCTAGGTGCAAGGCCATTGGAAATTGATGAAATGAGTAATGCCTGTATAAATGTATTCAAATGGACAACGTTGTCCATTTAAATAAATTTGTGGTTTGGAGTCAGTGTGTGGACGTTTCATCTAAGGTGGAAGTTGTCCAGCCTTGGCAAATACTACAGGAAAGGGGAAGTGGTCTAATTAACCAAAATAAGAAACACCTGTGGGGATGACCCTGTTCACTGTACGATCACACAGTAAACCTTCAGTGATGCTATTTGATTTTATTTTGTAACCTGACAAACTGCACAAACTACAAAGAACTGTGGACAGCTGCAGCCTTGTGCTTCTTTAATTTGTCGGTCACCATTAAAAGTACCAACTGGAACATGGCACTGGGAAAGTGCTCCCAGAAAATGATGCCCTCTGGTTTGACCTTGAAAGCACCCATACATACCCTCATCCTCTTATCTGCTACATTACATCTATGTTAGCCCCAGATATACACACCCATCCTATTATACCACCTGTGGAGCCTGATTCTTTAAATTCAATCCTCCCCTTCACTGGTCTGCAAAGACTTGGCAAAGGTCCAAGCCCCCCCAGAAACAAATCAGCCATCCACCTTTTGGTTCCTTAAGGCCTTTGCAGGAGTTAAAAAACTTGATGATACATTTGACCTGTCTGACATCGACACTGAGCTCCTTTGGAAATTGCCATACATCGGTGTACTTCTCCAAAAAACTTCCATAAGTTCAGATGCCTGTTGGTCAAATTATGGAAAGCGCACATAAATGTTATTTGTTTTTTATGTGGGCTTGAAAAAGTCTAGACACTGGAGGTGCTATGGTGAAAGGGGCACTTTAGTGTGTACTGAACTGAAAAACTCAGGAATTCAAACGGCCTATCAAAGCCAAATTAGTCTACACATCAACTTTTGTTTCAAATTCTAATTCAGATAAGTTTCTCACATTTTCAGTATAATCTGAGGAGCCTTCAGTCCAGGTTTAATGGATTTGGCTGCAGCATTTTAAGAGTAGATTCATACTGCAATCCTGCTTGGAAAACAGAAAACTTCTTTGGTGCCCGTGGCATCTGCTTTACAGCATACAAGTGTTTGTTGTATAAAGCATTTGGTATGGAGGAAGAATACTACTATAGGTGGAATAATTACCATATGTGTATGACATAAGTGTGGTGTTTAGAGCTCATAATGAAACACTAAACTCTGCCATTATTCAATTAGATTTCTCATTATTAGGCCAAATTTAACCTGTGATGCTGTAACTGTGTAAATATAATACATTTTTACCATTTCCTTCTTCATGTGGTTGTGTGGGAGTGCAGTTTCATGCAAGACAAAATGTGTGCAAAGTGTGAGGAAAAGTTGTGTGCCTGCAGTCTCGTCAACCACCATCACTGGACTGAAACAGGATTTGCTTTTCCTTTGAGTCTCAGCCAGCTGAAAGTGTGCACCCAGACAAAAGTGGCTTTTTATGGGAAAGAGGTCTGAGTAACACCAGCCTGCACAGCGTGTCAGCACGACATCAGTCTGACTGCCACAGAGCACAATACAGCTGGGCATTGGTGAGCACACACACACACACACACGTGCGCGCAGAGTTCTCACTGCGGTGGGACAAGAATCCCTCCACAGCAAAGACTTCCAAATCTCTGAATCAGAGTTCCTGATTGTTGTTCCATCCTGACATAATACTCCTCGGCCCGTCACAGCCTGCCCACAGCGGCAGGAATGTCATCATCAAAAACTAAGCCAAGGCACAACTCAGCTGTTCAACATTATCAGCATGTCGAGCCTCCATCATGAAAGCACAATGTGTCTGAAGATATACTGTATGTATAGGACTAAGCATATTCTTTATAATGGAAGCTCGCTCTTCAGTTTCTCCAATTTAAAATCAAATGTTAAAAAATAGTTTTACAGTTTACTGAGGTGCTTATATCTAATGTATTAGATATTTTCATTATCAATTCATCTTCCGATCGCTTCTTCTAATCGCATGTTTTGTCTGAGAAACAATCCCAAACCCAAAACATACATTTTAATATAACATAAGACAAAGAGAAGAGGTAAATCCTCACAACTCTGAAGCTGCTACCGGGTTGAAAAGTGATAGAAACAATTAATCAGTTGTCAGATCTTTTTGGTATTTTTGTCTTTTCTTGTGCTATACAAATAAGGTTTTATTATTCATCATACTGTTATAGTTAATTTTTAATTGTTTTCGGTCAATCGCCTGATTGGTTAATTGACTATTTGTTCCACCTCTAATCCAATTTCTGCTGATATCAACTAACTGCTACTGAATTTTAGCTAAAAATCTAACATCTAAGAATTGAATAAAAATTAGATTTTAGTCCATTTCAGTTATTCATCGCAAAAGACTGGAATGGCACGTTGCCTTCAGAGATATGATGTAATGATGAAACAATGAAATATTCCGCCTCTACAACACATTAGAAAACCAGCCATCACGATGGATGACATGTTACGTAATCCTCATCTCGACTGATCCAGCTTGTTGCTGGAACGACTGGGATTTTCCCTGTGAACTGAGAACTAGAGCACAGTGTCACAACAATTTAATATCTCCATTACTGTGTTTACTGTGTGGTGGGAACAGGCCTACACAAAACTTCTTCAACACACAGAAATATTATTCTACACACTGCTGCTTCCCCGCAAAGGTCAGTCTCTGACTAATCAGTGTGCACACAGTGAGCCGTGAGAGTGAAGGAGTGTCCTGCTCATCCATGATGAGCTGAGGATCTGAGAGCTGCACATTAGAGACAATGAGTTTAGATCCTCTCTGCTGAGAAGCACTGTGACATATTAATGTATGACAGTGACTTAGGAAATTAACATAAGTCAACTTTAAAACATAAAATGAAAGCAGGAGGATTTTTATCACCACCAATATTTAGTGTTAGTTGATTTGATTTCTTCAACCCATAATTTGATCATCAGTTGTTGACATTCATCAAGAAAAAATGCCAAACATTTACTGGTTGTATCTTCTAAAAGAATCAGGATATGGTGATTTTTTAATTTTATGTCGTTATAAATTGAACAACTTTGGATTTTTAGCTGCTAGTTGAGGCTGAAATTAGTCAGTTGGGAGACATATAAACTGATCGCTACATATTTTGATATCTGTTTCATCTTTTGAGTAATTTATCAAACATAAATGTCAAACGTTAACTGGTTTCAGCTTCTCAAATGTTAAAATTTAGTTTTCTCTGTTTTATATCAGTGAAAATTGAATACCTTTGTAGTTTTATTCTTACTGAATATAAAGACGTCGCCTTAGGCTCAGAGAAATTGTGACACACTATTCTTCACAATTTTCTAAAATTATAGCCTAAACTGTTCATAGTTTCATTGATAAAATAATACACAGTGTTTAGTCCATAATGTAGTAATCATCAGTTACTGTTGATCAGATAAAACAAGCAATTTGAAGATGTTTTGGTGGGCTTTGGGAACCTGAAATGAGCATTTTATAAATTATACAATTATCCAATTAATCAAAAATGAACTCTTTATATTAATTGATAATGACAATGATCATTATTTGCAGCCCTAGTGTATATCTCAAACACACACACACACACACACACACACACACACACACACACACACACACACACACACACACAGTCCCATATAAGAGACAAGTTTACACATACTGTAACGGAGCTATCTATAGCTAGTGATGCAGCTCTCATGTGCCTTAACATATTGAGCATGCACCTTCCATTAATGATAAATCAGAATATCGATAAACCACATTCACCAGCCCAGCCTGACCATCACTAATGGATGAACGCTGTCACTCACTCTATGGCTCCGGTGCCGTTGATAGTGTTTCCATCGGGAATGGGGTTGAGTTGGATCGGCTCTGGCTTCCTTCTTTTCTGCATGTTACACACAAGAAACAAGCTGAAGCTGCAGCAGCAGTGTGGATGGAAACCCGAAGAGAAGGGGCCGAAATCACAGCAACACAGTCAGGTCAGAAAGAAACGGACCAAACAGGAAACACAGCGGTGTTTGTCATGAGCTGGGTCAGATATTCTTCTTAATGGGTGGATGTGAATAATGATCCGGGAGATGAAACGTCACGAAAATATTTACATTGGTCTTCCGGACAGCATGGCTGTGCTTGGGACAGCGCCCCCTCTGCTGGTGACGTGTGGTATTACCGTCCTGGATTCAAATAACGGGTCAGTTTTATTGAGACCAGTTAGTTCAGTCAGTGAGTCCTGTATTTTTCCTGGGATTGAAGGGTTTTAGCCACCTGGATGGAGTTACATTCAACAGCCTAAAAAAGTAACAAATTATAGTTGTTTTATAGGCTAGTTTCAGCATTTTAGACACAATATATTTAAATTAGACGACTTTTGGCCTTAAAGCTTCATAGACTTAATTTTTGGTTTATAGTCTTACATTGGAGGGGACTTGGACTAATGACCACAGTATGACCACAGTATAATGACTGCAGCCCTGGGTGGGAGCATGTCAATGTTATTCCAAGTCATAAGAAAGTTTAAAGTCACCCTCAAGTCAAAAATGTGTTTTTCTTCTTGTTCCTACAGTTGGATGTTTGAGCTTCACAATGATGTACATACAGAGTTTGATATTAGAAGTCTGTTTTCAGTTTCATCTGCCGATGGAGGAAAGTTACTCTGTATTTATCAAAAATCTGACTTCAAGATGTATACCTATGAGCATGATTTGTGACATCACAACTAGTTTGGAGCCAATCGTGGTCCAGTATGTAACTTACACAAGTGTGATGTGGAAACTTGAAGCCTCCAATACACATAGGAACTTCCTGTTTCCAGCAGTTAAACTTTTGAAATGAACAAAAATTGCATATTCATAGATTCTTAATGAGGTAATTGAACTTTTTTGGGGGGAAACCATATTAGACACAAATTATTATTAAAAGCAGAGTATTTTTATGTGTCTTAAAACATGTATGGAGGGGGTTCAAAGACTCAAATTAAGGAGTCCAGAATAAGTTATTCTTCACCAACATTATTTCTAACTGTGAACACTGACAAATATACAGTAGTTGTTGTATTACTTTCTCCTTATTCCAAAGTAATAGATAGTCTTGACAGAGTCAATCACAGTAAAACAAAAGCCATAAAAATGTATATTCAAGAAACACAAGAAATGAGATTCATGTTTTCAGAAAAAAGAGCTAGTGACTGAATATAACAATGAAAAAATAAAGTAGTATAAATTAAGCAGATGTCTATTGTCTATTTCTAAAGCATTTTTATTCAGAATTTCTCATTCCAACATTAAATTCTTTATTGGATAGATGACAGTAGACAGACAGGAAACAAGGGAAGGGAAAAGGACATGACATGCAACAAATGTCTCTGGCTGGAATCCCAAATCCAGAGAAACAATAATGGTGTACTTGGATCTTCCAATTATATTCATGCTAAATTTCAGTGACACTGTTACAGGTGAGCTGACTTGAACCCCCCCCCCCAAAAAAACTACCAGCAAAATTAAAAGAATGCACACAATAAAAGATTACTTTCATCTAAGTTGTGTGCTATTACATGCAAAGTGGAAAAATGCTTTTAATGCAGCAAATAATAAGCCACTTTATGTGATTGATTAAATGTAATAGAATCACATAAAATAATTCAACATCATGAATAATGATAATGCTAATTAGGACAGCGTACTTAAACAGACATCACATGTGTCAACAAAGCAATAGAAAAAACTGAAAGCCAAATGTGAAGACTTTATTGGATAAGCCTTTAATATTTGTAGCTATTCCCAATTTTTGTCACGCTGCTGGGTTTGAGGTCTCCATTAAACTCATCCAACAGGTTTTTCCTCTCTCACTGACTGTTATGTGTCTATCAGTGCTGCCAGACTGCCCTTTGAAATTGTTTTCTCTGCCAGGTTAATAAAGGAAGGATTTTTTGATGTAGTCCAGCCTTGATTTTGGGTGCATACTGCATCACTCAGACTGTTTTGACCTCTGTGGGAAAAAAAATAATCAGAACTACCAAAGAACAGTTTCACCTGTCAGACAGGAGCCCATCAGTCCAGTGAATGATGTGTCAGCTGTCAGCTTAACTGTACTATGTAGATTAGATATCAAGCACAACTTGAAACTGGCTGCCATTTTTACACTCTACTCTGAAGTCTCAACACATTGTCCTGACAGACACAAGGCCGCTGAGCCGTGCCCGGTTTACCAAAAAGCATCTTGCTTCTAAAATCATCTTTTTCTTCATAAACCAGGACTGACAGAGAGGAAGGATTGTCCGTGCCCTATCTCACGCTCATGGACAAGGACCATGTGAATTCTAAGTTGCTTTTGACAAATTGGGTTGCGGGTAGCCGAGCATATCAGACCTCACTACAATACTGGTCTCCCACATGGACCATAAAACATCTATGCTCTCAAAAAGCATATTATGTTCACCAAATTGAACTTGTGAGAATGCAAGATGTCCTTTAAAACTGGTGTGAGGTGTCGCAGTAATGTAACAGATATTATTAACATAAAGGGCAATTTCACCAAAAGTATATTTATATAGATTTAGTCACCCAGGTTTTGAGATGTTGTCTCAAGATTTACCCTCCAGATGAATGAAATTTCATTTGTGGACCCCAAAAATCTGTGAAAATTATATTTAAAGTCCCCCTTCAATCAGAAATGTGTTTTGCTTGTTGTTACTTCTCTCAGATGTTTGACTTTCACTGTGCATAATGATGTATATACAGAGTTTGAATCTGCTGAAGGAGGAAAGTTTCTCTGTTCGCCTTAAATTAAGATCTGTACCTGCAAACCAATTGGAAACCAATTGTGATCTAATAAAAGTTCGATGTGGAAACTTGAGGCCTCCAGTAAACATACACTGTGTTTTTCCATAGTGTCATTTTCCTATCGTGGTCTATTCTGTACACAAAACAAATACTGGATGTCCGTTGGTCATGGAGAAGGAATCCCCTCTCTTTTGCTCTTCCTGAGATTTCTTCCATTTTTTCCATTTTTTGGGAAGGAGTTTCTCCTCATTTGAATTGAATGTCTAAGGGTAGAATATGTTGTATGTCGTACAGATTGTAAAGCTCCCTGAGGCCAATTTGTGATTTGTGTTATTGGGCTACATAAATAAAAATTGACCTGACTTGACACTGTGAATGGACTTTTCAGTGATGTAGGAGACATCTTGTGTCCAGCAGTTAAACTTTTGAAATGAAAAATATTGACATGTTGATTCTGGATTTTTTATTTAGGGAGAAGGAGTAGGTGTAATTTAAGATTTTTTTTTAAAACAAGGTAATTATACATTTTTGTGAAAAAAGCATAGCGGACAAATTATTATTCAACCCAGAGGTTTTTTAGTCTTAAAACATGTCTGGAGGGGATCTTTAAAAATTCAACTTCATTGTCCTTGTTATTCTGGATGATCCACAGACCACACTGTCAACAGTTTTCATTGTAACTACTTTCTAACAAAAAAAAAGCCCTCTGTTGACAGTGAGGTCTGTGAATAATCCAAAGTAACAGGGACTCTAATTCCGGAAAAAGATATGGCTCCTGAATGTCGACACCACAAATTAAATTCCATTTACATCTGTTGTCTTGTGGTGGCAAGAGAAGACTCAGAGATCTGATCTGAGCAAATAAAATCAAAACTATCTGTAGACACTACTAGAGGTATCTGATGAAGCACAGTGTAAGCTCAATCAGTAAGACTATGTAAGACTATGTTAGACTTCAATCAGTAAGACTTATGTTTAGACTTTTCTTTCCAATCAGTGGGTGGTTACAGTTTTCTCCTCAACAAATCAGACCTCTGTGAACCAATTATCTTGTTATTGTCAACCTGTAACACAGTTGGTTTCTCTGCTGTCAGCTGGTCATTTCAGTGTCTGACTGATGCGACCTACCTCCACCCCATTCACCTCTGATGGGGTCTGATAGCCAAAGACTCCTCACGTATTTCTTTAATTTTCCCTGTAGTGTAAATAATATTACATAAATGTGCTTCTTAATGACTCAAAAGTAAGTAATTTGTGTGGACTGATCCTTTAATTTGCAGAAGAGGAAAGACAGACCAGTCAGAAATCAGTACAGAGCAAGCGCACATTGGGGATGATGGGAATTGAGAATTGCAACACAGGCCACCAACTTACAGTCAACACTATTGACTCTGCAGACATCGCTGCGCCACGAGGAGACAGCAGAGGAGACATAAAAGGAGCACACCCAGATGCAATGATCGAGGACGAGCGGCAATGCTGGGAAACCAGAATACGCTATGTCTCGTTTGATACTGTGGATTTGTTGCCTCATCCACCACTACTTTGTTTGGGGAGTTAGGGATTTGTGGTCAGGGATTACAGCAGGCCACAAAGGCGGCTTCTGAAGCAGCCGATAACAGCAGCCAGTTGCTCCGGCTGAGGAGAAACAGGCCAACAGTTGGGGTCCCAAACATGCAAATCTGTCCAATGACTAAGACAGGAATTTAACCACAGGATGGGGTGTACTCATGCACTGTTTGCAGTTCTTAAAAGAATAAATAAGCATATTCTCAGATTTGTATTCAATGGCTGAATATAATTTGGGGGTGTTTGAGATTTCCCTCTCAACACGTAGACAAACACATGGAACAACACATGGATATAATTTTTAAATGTTTTGTTTTTTTCTCTTCCAGACTTTTTAATTTGTTTTTTCTTTGCTATTTGAATCTTTAAAGTAATATGTGGTTTCCTGACTGATGACTTGCACACATGGAGAGAAATCTTTAAAAAGATAATATAATAATCATGAAAAGAATCAACATGACTCAAATGAGAAATCAAGGAGGGAAATAAACAAATAACTTCACAAGAGGATTTCTCCAAAAGGGGCAAAACTTTTGTGTGCATATCCTTGAGTGTTGTAATGGATTTTCCTGTTTCATACTGAACATAATGTCCCTCAGCTAGTGGCAATGGGAAGGTGGAGCTGTGCCCTTCTGTTTGGGGAAGATAACTCAGCAGGCTAATACAGAGGCAAAGGCAACTGCGTCTTCTTTTACTTTTGGGCAGATGTAGTTCATCTGGAGCCGGGCCAAAGACGGCACACAGAGGACTGCATGCACTGAATGTGACTGCAAACACATTTCTCATAAAGTATAAAAAACAAAACTCCAAAACTCAGCTGAAGTGAGGCAGAACAAGTGCTTGTAAATGATTGAGACATGAATACACATACAAAGAGGGATGCACCGCTGGGAATAGTGCAGGTTTGATGTTGGGTGATGGTTGTTGAAAAGCACAAATTCTTGGCAAACACACGCAGACAGCATCATCCAGCTGAGAGCTACCTGTATGTAGTGGTGGAAAATAACTAAGTACATTTACTTAACCACTGTAATTAAGTAAAACATTGAGGTATTTTTACTTTACTTGAGTATTTCTGTTTACTCCACTACATTTCAGAGTGAAATATTTTACTTTTTACTCCACTGCATTTATAATCACAGCTTTAGTTATTTTTACAAATTAACTATACACACAAAACATATGAAAAGCTAATAACATTTGATACATTGTTATACTGTAAACTACCCAATAATTTGGAACATTAGAGCTGAAACAGTCTGTCAAAATCGGTTGAAAGGTTCAACAGCTCAATTAAAAATATCCACCAAGTATGATGAGTTTGACACACATGGTTAAACATTGTTATGAAACATATCCTGCCAGTTTTGTAAACACTCTCTGATTTATAGTCTGATTTGTGTCACGTCCATTTTTGTAAATTTTTTTTTGCATTTGTAGTGCCCCCTAGTGGTACATTTGAATGAAACGTTCAGTGTATGTTTCAGGTACTTTTGTGGACATATCCTGCAAGTTTTGTGATGACTGGCCCAATGGTTGTTGACTTAAGTCTATTTATGTGTTGAACCACGCCCTTTTGAAGTTAATTGGTCAATATCTTGAAAACTAAATAGCTAAGACATCAACAAGCTCTGTGCAGCTTTTATAAGTTTGGTCCAATAATGATCCACTGAAAATTTGGTAGTAATTGGACCCTATGGTTTAGAAGGAGATGTCAAAAATGTGTTTTTCAAAAAATTCTAAATGGCCGAAAATCTATAGTTGCAAATGGGTGTGGCTTCTATGCATAAATTTGTCTGGACCCACAGAATCAAGGATGATTTAGGAATTTTGTTTGTGAGACTTACGATTCAAAAGTTATAGGCCAGAACATAAAGTTTGTTGTTATAGTGCCACCATCTGGCCAATAGGGGTCATATTTCTTGGGCAGCACTTGCACACAACTTCCAATCAGTGGGCAAAATCTCATGTCTCGCATTTACCATCTCTCAGGAATTTGTAAAACATTTCTGAACAATAATAACAACAACAACAACAACAACAACAACAATAATAATAATAATAATAAGATGTGGTGCTCTTCCTGCTCTTTCTGTTCTAATTGCAATCAAATGTAGACAGTCAGTCAAATGAGAGAGATTACTGTAAAAGCAGATATTGACACTTTCAGTGTATATTTCACATAGACTATTGTGTAAGATTTATAGTTATTATATCTGGGATTTACAGAGGGACTTTATGGATCTCTAGTAATTTGGAAACTAATAGACTGAAAAGTTAAAAAAAAAAAAAAAAAAAAAGTACTGTTGGATACAGTTGAGTGGCTCAGCAGTGTCAGTGGTGTTTCAATGAGGCCAATAGTAGGATCAGAGTGGTTTGGGATACATGCAGGGGTGTTGAATGGTGGTGTAGGTGACTAAAAGATCTGTTCAGTGTTGAGAGTTGAGCTCGACCGATGCTGCTCTCACATCCTGACCATTTTAAAAATCAAAACTCGGACAACACATGTTTTGCTTCTCAGTTGTCTTGTTATATATTTTCTGTAACATGTCTTTACCACATACTGCTTTGACACTTAATTACAGATAAATCTGGTGTTATTCTATATTTTTCTTATTGTCAATAAATCCTGTGACTAAACCTTAAAACCAACAATGTGTTAATCTGTCTCTTGATGCTTTCTGACATCCTACCCTGTTTGTAGCACTCATCCTTAAGCCCATTCATTCCTGCTGAAGATGTGTCACAAATATATATTTTTATTTTTAAAAAAAAAAAAAGCTTCAGTGATTTTCTAAAACAGCTGGCCACTGTACTTTTTTGGCAAATGTAAACAGTAGTAATTAGTTATTTTGTTGGGGACTATTTTCAGCTGTGGATTAATACACACTCGGTGCTAAAATAAAAATAAAATTCCTGGGCTCATCGTAATGAAGGAACCAGTGCAACAATGAAGCTCACTGATGTGTTATTAATACTTTTTGGCTACACAGAATATTTAAGGAATATTTACTTCATTTACCTTTAACTGTTCATAAACTCACCACCTAAGATCTCCCACCAAGAAAAACAACCTCTATGTTAAAAGTGACTGTAAAATACTCTATTCAACAAATCTATTCCAAATCTCCAAATGTGGAAAAGTGATATTGTCAGGGTTCAAAACTAACTTTTTTGTCCACTGGCCAAATGGCTAGTGAATGTTCACATTTTACCAGCTACTCAATAGATACCCTTGGGTTTTTTTTAGTGAGCTAGTGAGTGAAGCAAATCTACCAGCCACTTGCATATTTTATCAGCATTTGGCTGGTGCTAATTTTGTGCTCTGGATATAGTGATGCCTGAACATGCAAGATTAGAAACTTTCCTCGAATACTTTTTTTATTAACCATTTGCCAGCCTCACCTGTAGAGCATAAATCTGTCATATAGGCAGGTATGTCAGACCAATCACCAAATCATAATCCTGAAGTAAAACTTCATTCTACTTGATTTGACTTTATCTTTTTGTGCCCGGTTCAGAGGAGACCTGAAGTGTTCACCCTTGCGGAAAAACATAGGATCTAATTATAATAATTACGCTTTTCCGGGCAATTTCCGGGGTGCAGCATCAGCATCAGCGCCCATGACGTCACTGGAGTTTAAAGTGGGCCGCGCTTCAGCCAGTGGAGGAGAGGAGGGAGAAGAGGGAGGAAGCAGCGGCTGTTCCTCTCACAGCACCTGACTCCTGACCGTCGCCGTGTATGAAACATGCAGGGTTCAACTCCAGAAAGCATCAACCCACTTTGCATTTTGACTTTCACACGAATTTAAGATGGAAGACCTTGTTGCATCCTGGACCCGCTGAGATTTTGTTTCCTGAGGGGCGATAACTTTAAATCCTCAAGTCTCCCGAGGGTGAGTTTGAATGCATTTCCTTGAAAATCTAAAAAAAAAAAAAAAGAAAAAAAGAAGAAGCAGAAGAAAAAGAAAGAAAAAAAAACGGGCTTGATTGAATCGGTAGAGACGCCTAATGATGCTGCAGCAGGCATCGGCAGCATCTGTGGTGATAAACAGCTTTGCAGATGTGAAAAGAGATAAATTGCTTTTTGCTATATGTTTTGTTTGTGTTGTTGAAGCGGCCCGCAGTAACTTGGGGGCTCAGTGTTTTGGAAAAGCGCCGCTGTTGGCTGGTTGATGTGACAAATTGTGCTTTCTATTTAATTAGGCTATTGGCGAGTCTATCCCGTGGAATTGTGCGTCCTGTGCCAAAGAAAAGGGCTGTATCATCCCGGAGAGTTTTATAATCTGCTGCAGCTATGTATTGTTTTTAAATGGCGCGTAGCCTGCACGTTCTGCCAGGAAAAAAACAGTTTGAAGATTTAAAAAAGCCTGTTGTCATGTTGTGAATGCTGATGATTTAGAAGTGTGTAACAGGATACATAAGCAGCTGGTCTGAAGTGCATCAGTATAAGTTTTGATGGCAATTGTTTTCCCTTTTTCTGATAAGTTTTAGACTGTAGTTCATCATCATCCCTCATTTTCTTGCTTCCTATTAAATGTTACAATTTGCATGAACATCGGTTTAACTTGCTCCTCTGCAACTCTCAATGTCACGACGTCTGTCTCAGTCTAAGATTACTTTATTGAATGAGGATTTAAGATAATGTTTTGTCCTTCAAAGTCAAGGATAAGGAGGGAATCCAGCAGCAGGGATGAACATTTTAATTCAGTCTGGAATAAAAGATCACACGCAGCATGTTATGTCATTTCTGAGCCGCTAGATGACAACAGAGTGCAAGTTAAAAGAAGCTGATTAAACTTGCATTAGTCTATTTAGTCAATGAGCAGATCTGCACCATGCTTTAATAATGAAATCATTACTGCTGTTGATTTCCTTTGTTGAAAAATAAACAGACCAAGAACCCCTCTTGTAAAATCAATGATTTTTATCAAATCACTGGCAGATACATTGGACACACACATACACACACACACATACACACACTCATTTGAAACAACTGGAGCTTTAGAGTATTGTTGTTTTGCCCTGTTGGAGCTGCATACATTGAAGCCCACGCTCGACAAGGGTTCCCCGCATTATAGCAATTTGTCATAAAGTCATTTATCATAAATGCACATTGGCACCACAGCAGCGCAGGTTTTGTTTTGACCCCGAGACTGACGCTCTTAGTATATTGAGACATCATGTTTGGAAAAAAAAACAAGATTAGCATATCCCTTGTTATCTGTGATTTCTTTAAATCTGTGTTTTTTTAAAATTATACAATGGCTTCACATTTACACTCTTGAACCACTTGCTAATTTTAAAAACCCACATCCTATTCCCTCCAGATAAATACACAAACAGCACATCCACAGTCACAGATGAATAATTCACATCATGCAAAACTCATATTTAACTTATACTGTTTGCCTTTTTATCAAGAAGTCGGATGATCAATTACACAATCAAAACTATTTTTATCTGCTGAGGCAACAACAAAGCCAGTTGTCATTTTGATGACCCCTCAGAATAACAGAAAGTGCAAACTAATGTGTGTCATGTTTCAGTTTTTTCTTCATTTATGACTTTCATGTAGCTGTAATTTAGGCTATCAAACACTAATCTATTTATTTCCTTTTTTCACATTTATTATCTGGCCAATGAACTTATAGACATTTTATACAGCTGTTTTATCTACTGTGAAAAATTCTGAACAGAAATGACCCTAATATAAATTTATATATTTATGGAATGTGCATAACATTTATGCGATCAAATAGACATTGTTCATGTTGGTTCCACATTCAGTGATTTCACTCTGTCTGCACTGTAACATATTGAGTAAACTTTAAAGCAATTTTCTCCACCACTAAAGTGGCTATACATAAAAAAAAATCATGATTTGTAGGTTGTTGTATACAATCTGATGGTCCTCCAGCGTCAGTGTTGTTTCAAGCTGTTATTTCATACAACTTCACCAGTGATCAGAGGTCATGCTGCTAGAAAACAAATTGATACTCAGTTCAGCTTCAGTGGCTTAAGCTCTCAGTAGAGCCAAGGACAAACATTTGCCACCGAGGCATCGTGAATTTTTGACATCATTTAATGAGAAGTGAGTGGACACATCTTTTGTCTCATTTTCTAAGCTCTTCCAAAGTGATGGATCCTTCCAAGGGCACATAAGTGCCTTGTGCTTTTGGAGTTTTGTTTTTTTTTGTTGTGTTGCACTTTACAGTCTAGTAAACCCTTTCAACTGGAAATCCTGATGTTTGGCTCAATCAATATGTTTAATTAGTGCTGATTAATGAAAGAGTGTGGCTGTGGAAGGCTGACAGCTTTCTCACATTCCAAAGACACATCGCATTGGCAAACAGGGAGAAATGACTTTCCATGGTAGGAATTTGCAAGTTTTGATTTTACATTGTAAAAGCCATTCACAAAGGAGGTTAGAAATAATGAAAAAAAAGAGATAAGTATGTGCACACCATTTAAATTTCTGTTTGATTTGGAGGACACGGTAATTCATTCTTTAATTATTCAATAAATCCATTTAACACTTGATCAGCTGCTGGTTTGGACCCACGCAAGCTCAATAATCACTTAATCACAGGTGAATTAAAAGATTTGGAAACACTCATCAGCACATATGCTAAGAAATCATTTTCCCCACATGCTGCTGGCAGTGAGAATAGTCTCGGGCAGCGGGATATGTAGTACATACAGTGTGCTGTAGGATAACAAGTGGGCTTGGTCCAGTTCATAAGGGCAAATCATAATAGTCAGCTCAGCGTTAAGAACTTGACACTGATTTTAGAAACTACATGTGAGCTCTTCAACGCACTGTAATATTTCAGGCAGAGTTTCTTCTGGACTTCTTCTGTTTTGAACACTGTTCTCTGTCAGAGCCCCTCAAAAGTAACAGCTCCAATGACCTTTATTCCGCGAATTAAGCTGTTTTTGCTTCACGCTGACTGATAGATCTTATTATTTCAGCAAAAGTGCATTGAGCATTGAGCAAATACCCTGGAGCCATAGCAACTACATTAACAAAAGTTAATGAAATATATAGAAGCAGGACCTAGACTTTCCTTTATTTTTGAAAGCTGTGGCATTTACATTTTTCACATCTGTATAGAGGGAATGAAAACAGTATAACACAGCACACACCCACGTCTTATCTTTTTCTTGTCTGTGTAAACATATGTACAACGCAGCCTATATTGTATTGTTTGACTGTAAACAGCAGACACCTTTTTAGTTTGTCCTTTTTGGCATGCATTTTCTTTTCTTATGAGTCTCAATTGGGAAGAAAAGTCACGGCTATGCATGTTCTGCATCACAATAAAGTTAAATAAGTGCAAAGTGATGCTAAATTTTAAAGGCCACAATGATTTTGCTCCTGAAACAGCATAGCTCGCTGGCATTGAAAAATAAGAAGAAATCTGCAATTTAGATTCAGCTTCAATTCTATGTTAGCTGTCCCAAAGGTCTGACCATGTCTGCATCTGATTATGCTTGCATGCATTTAATTAATAATTCGACAATGCACGGCATTGATGTCGGTCAGCTAAGACTCTGCAGGGGAATAGATTGCCTGAGCCTGATATCCAGTCACAGGCTCTTAGCGAGGAGCAGAAACGATGAGCTCAGGCAGATTTCAGATACAGGAGCTCCAGCGTGGAGCTGTGTTAATCCCCCCTCCCTCAGGTACAGCCGCTCCTGGGGAGGAACGCCACGGACTACAGCTCCCCACCGATGCCTGGCTGCGCTCTGATTAATGCACTCATCAGTTCTTTTCTTGTTTGTTTTAATGACAACCACGTCCCTTGTGGGAATCTGGTGACTTTTTGCAAATACTGCTGATGCATCTACTTACACCTGCCACTTTTTTCCTTCCTTGTCTTGTGAAAGGACTGCTACCATAAAGCCCAAGTGTTTTGACATGACTAAGCTGTCAGTTACAGTACAGGGAACCATGCAACACATTTTCCAGCAGAGATACAGGAAAAATATGAGCAGAGGAAATGAGCAGTGATAAGATCTCAGTGTGTTGGGATGTGTTGTGCTTTGTTGATAAGACTATTATTCATCATTATGCCTTAGACAGCAAAAATCCACTCTCCATCTCAGGCATATGCTTTATGTGCATGGTTAACGCACTGCTTTACATTTGCAGATGAGATACACTGGCTTTTATTACTAATTACTGTGGAGTTTAAAAATAATTTAATCACTTATTTAGACGGTAGAGAAACTGCAGATATTTAGTTAGAATATTAAATCTTGGCTGATTGTTTTTTTCTTTTGAGAACTAAGGTTGTTTCAGGAGTACAGAGAATTGAAATATAGTCCTCTCAGAAACATGCTGACATTTAATATTTAATGTTAATTTGACAGCGTCAAAAAGGTGCCAAGAGGCTGGATAGAATTCATTTGATAAAAGTCCCTAGAAATCTTATTTAGAAGATTATTCATAACACTGATCACAAGAGGGGAGAGAGGCCATTTTGAAATACCTTATCGATTAAAGAGATCTTAACAATACTAACTCCTGCTAAACAGAAGTTTAACAGACAAAATCCACCAGAATCCCACAGTGGAAATTCCTAAATTAATGGAAACGTCTTGTACTGGTTTCTTTTTATCAAACAATATTTAATCACAAATCAGACGTGCTAACTAACAAAATAGACATTTGAAAGATAAAAAAAAATTGGAAACGCCTGATAAAGTTTAAAGCTGATCTGAGAAAACCATGTAATCAACATGAAACACTAACCTGAGCATGAACCTATCAGGCCACAGGGTTGTTACATAGGCGTTTCAGTAAATATAGTGAGCACTATATGTTTCAGTAGGCTAGCTGACATAGTAATTATTATTCACATTTCACATTATACAGTAATTCTGCTACATGATCGATGATAGATGATCATCATCCTGACAAATACAGAATGGGAAGAGTCGTGGTCACATTTATACGAAGCCACATTTGGCTGCGTATATGTGATTGATGAATAAAGTAGCTCAACTGTCCATCAATAGTGTGATGCCTATTAGAGTGTGATACCTTCCCTCTGGCACCTATCAGAGAGACACCTCATCGTACTATTTTCAGTGTGTGTGTGTGTGTGTGTGTTTCTAAGTGTGTAAATATAATCACTGAGCAGCTGATTTCTGGGGAACTGAAATTTGATTTAGACACAGAGATGCATACACACATACGCACACACACACACACACACACACACACACACACACACACACACACATATAGCTACTTTGCTATGTTGCACGGATATCTGGCATATAACATATTACCGGCACATCTCAGCCACATGCTGTGCTACTCCTGTTTAATAAATGTTGCAGATGCATCTCTTCTCAACGTGTCCGATCACTTCTAGCAGGCGAACTCTGGCCCGTTTCCAATGTCTTGTGATGGATCTTTGTGCTATCAGCGAGGCTCTTTGAGCCCTATAATATAAAGCTCCTGCGCTTATTCAGCACCCGGGTACCTTGCTTGTGATCAATGGCCAGCAGTCAGGACAGTGAATGGAGCACAGATTGAACCACATCTGGGATTCGGATGCTGAATAACTGCCCACTCAACAGGGGCGACTCATGAATAACACATCAGCCGGCCCAGTGTCCCATCTCCTTTGGCCCCTCACCGGCAATGCTTTTGCACTCAGGTCTGTCCAGAGAGCAGGAGGTCAGGGCACTAACACTTGGCACCCCAAGCACTAGCATCAGGCAGCCCTGTCTGCGACAGCCAAGGGAGAGTGGAGAGAATAATGGAATAGACAGAGAAGCAAGTAAGTTTGTGAGGCTGCAGAGGAGATGGAGAAAACTTTACCACAATTATCATTTTTAGGAGGTGTTAGTATGTTTGTATTAGTATTTTTATATATAGCACAAGTGTGTATAGGTTTAGATGGCAGAGAAAACTGCAATCAAACAAGCTTGTTATTTTTCCACCATTTCAACCATGAACAGACATGACAGATATCATTAATTTCACACAGCTTCATGGTTCATATAACTTGATGTATATATTAATATAGTTTTCACAGTAGGCTAATAATGTTGCAAGTTTGAGCGCATTAAATTTTTATTTTGAATGTTTGACTGCATGGTGATATTTACAATATTGTGATATACGACACAATTATATGCTTGTGTTACTACAAAGGAAGAGATGCAGGCCAAAGAAACAGAGATGCAGGCCAAGTTTTTACAATGAAAACCTCTAATGAAGAAGATGATTTATATAAAATATATTTCATAATACTGCCTGTTCAGCCCAGTTTTTAGACTGTGCATCCTTATGATTGTACAAGCACATTCTTCATGATTTTCACTGGTTTTATTTTTACACCATTTGTCTTCATTTAAGTCTGTCATGTCTTCTTTGTGTATTTATCAGGCAGGCTAAACAGAGCCATGTTCGTTCCTCTTGCTTTTTGTCCATTTTTTAAAATGCATTTAGTCTAAGTGGGCGTATTTTGCTGAAGTGGATTCAAGGACATTTAAAAGGTCATAGTGGCAAAAATTGGGCATACATGTTGAATGCAAATCCAGTTGATGTATCTCATTTTTCTAAATTGAGATCACCTGGTCCTACAGTGGCCAGGCTGTAGCGTGCTGCAGGAGCATATTTTCAGATTTAATGAT
Source organism: Thunnus albacares (assembly GCF_914725855.1). Classification (NCBI taxonomy): domain Eukaryota; kingdom Metazoa; phylum Chordata; class Actinopteri; order Scombriformes; family Scombridae; genus Thunnus; species Thunnus albacares. Next base: position 19,658,221 of record NC_058112.1, on the reverse strand, counting down.
CATGATGGTAAATCATTCCTCTTTCAGTCATTGACTAGTGATCCAGAAGGTTAATGTGCTGCACCAGCAGAGAGAGAAAACCATTGATCTAGAAAGGAATGTGGGAAATGTAGTCAAACATAAAGAGTTAATATTTATTCTAATTGGTTATTTTTAGAGAAGAAATGACACTTAAATATAGACAGATTCACATGCCACAGCCTCTTTTTCTGTGAATAATGAGTGGAGTTTGGCCTGCACTTGATTGATTGTTAAAATAACAAACCTAGAGTAGATACAGTGATCAGTATGTACTTATATGTTGACGTTTTTAGGTGTTAGACTAATGTGAAGTTCAGTACTCCCAAAAAAACCAGCCCTCCTTTGAGATCGCGGAGCACTGTCTGCACATAAAGCAAGGTGCATCCAGGCACAGTGGTTTTTCTCTTCCTTGCTCCCCCCGTCTGCTTCACACACCGCTTACCCGGCGACATTTGGGACGCGTTTCTCACTGCTTGGCTTCTCACATCTTGGACACTGACACAAAATAAATGAAGACACAAAGAAGACACAAGGTTCAGAGTTGGAAGGGTTGGTGGCTGAGGTGTGAAACTATTGGGGTGTAAAATTGCCCTGGCAGCCATGCTGTTGTTTCAGCATTTCATGGCGAGCTGCTCAGCTAGCGTCCCTACTTGCCTGTTCAATGCCTTCTTTCCTCCACCTTTTTTTTTTTCATTTGTTTTTCTTTTCACACCACACCTCTGCTGAGTGTGGCCCTAGCTCTGTAGAAGCTGTAACTTTATAAAACACAATAATAACTATCTAGGTTACTTAGTATGCATGATTGTGTGGTTATGCTTCCATGACCAGAGCTGCAGAGTAGTTCAGTTTTGTTCTCCACTGAAAATGATCCTGGTGGGAGAGAGCAGAAGGTTCAACAGGCTAATATTCACACATTAATTTGTCCTAAGATGTCCAACTGTTCTCCAGCAGCTCTCATTACTCACAATCAGTCACAGGGTGGCTAATTGTCTGTGTGGGAAAGGACAGTCTTACTGGTGTGAGGAGGAGCTTGACTGGTGCTTCTGCCTGGTGGCAGCAGGAGGCCAGAGCCAGGCTGTGGAGAGGGGACAGACATAGCGCGGCGGGCATTGCAGCACATTTGGCTGTCAGTGTGATGCCTGGCGTTTGTTATTAGAAGCATGGGGTGAAACATAGTGACTGGTCTGAGCAGCAGGCTGAGCTATGTGACATCAGGCACATTGTTATTTTGGTTCATTAAGTGGTGTTATTTCACTAATTAGTTTTCTTGCAGAAAATGTAGGCCTAAAGCTGGTAATTGGTGACATGTTTATGATGGTAGAGATTGGAGATTGTGCCTGCTATGTGAATAAGAACTCCAATTAATTACAAAAAATGTGATAATGTTTGACATTATAAAAACTATAAGAAAAATGAGGGCAACGTTGCTATATGCTCGGTTTTAAATATTTGATGATCATGTTTACTCACATTAGTTTCAGATTTTCTACTCTTTCTTTGAACCACTTCTGAACAGATGGCTCAACCGGCTCCGCTGCTCTCCTCCCTTGTGTGTCTGATTCTACATTCATAAAGCTAACGTTAGACTAGATTAGTTCCTCTGATGTCCATGAAGCAATTTCTCATTATTGCCTGTGGTTGAGAATGGGTTGATTCCTGCCTCGGAGCGCACAGGACAATGTTTGTCTGCTCTGACAGGCTGCAGAAAGTCTTTGTGCCCAGAGTAAAAGAAATAAAAGTATGAGGAGAGACTCCCTCCAATGGGCTGTGTCTGGTGTTGGCCTGCCCTGCGGTAAGGCAAGGTTATTCAGATGAAAGATGGTGTTGAGATTAGTGAGCCTTGCCCGAGTGCGTGGACGTCCAGCATGCCGCACTGCGTGATTTATGAGAGTCGTGATATCAGCGGTCGCCACATGAATAAACCATGTGGCCAGAATTAAGCTCCTGTTAAACGACGCACAGCATTTTCCCAGGTGCCTCAACCACGAAATGGAAATCACAATCATAAAAGTTGTGTTGTTGCTGTTGTGTTGCAGCAGTTTCATGAGGCGGCTTGTTGATGGCCCAGTGCAACAGTTGAATCTTCTCTCGGGGATTTCCTAATTGCTGACGATTAGAGCTGTCAACTGATGATGGATAATTATATATCAATCAATGGTTCGAAGACTGACTTGAAACACCATGAATCGAATAAACCACCAAAGAGGCAATGCAACCAAGTTTGGAGGCTTAACACAGGAAATTGTAACTCCACTAACTGATCAATTTCCATCCCATAATCAATTCAATACCAAAATAGTTTGTATTTATAAAGTGTGATCATATTTAAAACCTCCACCAGAATTAAAAACATGACCAAGTCTGACTTTGTGAGACTCATTTGAAGAATGATTGTGTGTATTTACAAAGAATCAAAGTTATAATTTGTAGTGCACACCTGCAATATTTAAAATTAAGTCTAATTCCAAACAACATTTTTCTCTTCTTTAATACAATATACCATCATTTATAGTGAGTTGCTGCAGGGGCTGAGTGCACTGGCACTTTCTCCTGGGAAACTGACAAACTGCATACATATAAATGTTGTGCATGCTAACAATATGAATATTGCACATCTATCTTCTGTCCCTCCTGTCCATCTTCACTCTCTGCTTAGAAAATCATATGCAAAAGCCCAGAGCTAAAGCAGAATGGAATTATCTCCCTGAAAAAATCTGAACCTTGACTGTCTGTCCTCATATATGGGTTGAAGTATGAATGTCCATAACCAGAGCTCAGCAGTATTTAAGTCACAGAGTGTCCAGTCTGTGATTGAGAGATTGTGTTAATCCTTAGCTGGATCATGTCAAGCTGGCATTCCTAATCATTGAAGCGTAATAAAAAGTAAAGTACCCAGGAGTGCATTTTTACTGAGATCAGGTGTAAGACATTGCTGCCTTGGCTGCGCTTCATGCTGTCAGCATTACTGAAATATCCATAAATGCAGCAACAAACATCCTCTCAGACTTCATGACTTCATCATACTTGATGCCAATTCATGTACTTGGTCTCTTTAAAGTGATGTGTGTACAGAGGAGCAAAACAAGAAGTCGGAAGAAACTAAGTAAAATCACTAACTGGATTCCTTGTTGCTATAAAGTTTAGCACATACTAATGCTTAATGGGAATTATCACCACAATCAGCAGTAGAAGTGTTCAGATAGTGACAGTAAAAATACAACGATGTAAAAATACTGTTACAAGTAAAAGCCCTGCGTTCAAAAGTGTACTAATGTAACATTACAAAGGTCACCAGCAAAATGTACTTAAATGTATCAAATATGAAAAGGAAAAGTTATGCAGAATATTCACTTCCTGGGTGTTATTATTGTATTGTGTATATTATGTTATTTGATTATTAGTATTAATGCATTGAAGTGTAAGCAGTATTTTAATATTGTAGCTGGCTGAGGTGAAGCTCATTTTTAATGTATTAAATTATATTATAAATTGATCATATAATTTAAATAATTAAATAATAAAATATTAATCTGCAAAGTAACTGGTAACCATAATTGTCAGAGAAATGTAGAGTAAAAAAAGAGTAAAAAAAAACAATACGTCCCTTAAATGTAGTATAAAGATGCAGACAATAGATATATGTGGGTAAATGTATTTGATTACAGCACAGTTGAAACCAAAACCTAAAAAAATACTATCCAAAGAGCTTTTAAATATAGTTTTTGTCATTGGTAGCATGAATTCAGGATTTTGTTTTGTTGCTGCACTTGTCAAAAAGCAGTACCTCCCCTGACATGTCATTGTCCTCTCCTCTTGGCCTCGAACATATCAGACACACAGGTATGTGGCTGAAGCCAGGGGAAGCAGTGTCTATGATGCACCACACCGTGGCCTCTCTAATGAGGCCTGACTCTTAATGACACAGCCCCCAGCAGCAGACAGGGATGGCCAGCAGTGGGGCTTATCTCATTGGCACTCTGTGCTGCGTGGTTACACCTGTAACCTTTTAGATCACTCCAAATTAGGTTGCTCCGGGAATCCTTCAGTAGTGATTACAAAACAGATTGAGTGGCCGGAAGAATTCTCATAAAAATTGTATATGAGCTCTCAGTTTGAATTTAGAGGAGGGATAATAGACTGATTGTGCAAAGACATGTTGCACACAGAAGCCCACAACTGATCAGGCATTCTCTCTGCCGCCCCAGACAAGATTGCAATAGCAAGTATTGTTTCCATTGACTGGTTTCCATTACGTAGATGTAAATTAACACGAACAAGACGAAACAGCACATTTTGATAAATGAGCACATAGAGCACTGAGATGAGCCTGAATAGCAGCTGGGATCCATAGATGGGAGGTGAGCCTCTGACTAGTGCCAGTCAGTCATGCCTGCTGAGCATCATTCATGGAAGAGTGCAGGTGCTGGTCAGCCAGGGGACGGGTGGTTAATTGCATTGCACTTTAATAAGTCACACACTGAAGACACACGACTTTAATCATGCAGATGTCTCTGCTGATAGGCAGAACGAGGTGGCTCGGGCTCATCAGCATCAATGTTTCTGCGGGCAGGTGTCCGATGTTAACCGTACGCGTCTATGTCAAGATTCACCGGTGCTTATCCTCACATACACTACATCCTACAAACAGGCTCTCTATATACCCTACTTCTTGTTCTTTGCACTTGTGTCTCCATTAACAGATGTTGCTATTTCAGCAGTTTGTCAGCAGGATCAGATGCAGCAGTACGGCGAATGAGAAGGTTTCATAGTCTCAGTAATGTGTTGAGTGTTGAGGAACAAGAGAGGAATTAATTTAGGGTGAATACAGTCTGTGGAGAACATTTTTCTTGGTATAAAGTGAACACAGTTGAAATCAAAACAGAAACCAACTGTTTTTGTGGATGCTGGCACATACAGGGAGGAGGCTACTGGAGAGCTCCAAGTGGTAAGAATCACATTGATCAGACTCATCTGTCTTATGTTCTATGTTTACGCTTGCTGTATGCAGAATCAAGAATGATACAGAAATTCACTTAGACCAAGTGTACCATTATTAAAAGTGTACTTTCTTTGTCTTTTTTTAACATTTAAATGTTAAGTCCATGCTAGAGGAAATGGCAGGGATCTGTTCAGGCTTGACAGAATATCAGGAAGTATCTTGTCCTTGACATTCAGATTTTTAAAGTCACCAAGCTGTTGTACTGAAATATGCAGTACTGAACACAAATATCTCTGTGGAGGTAGACTGTGACCAGATCTAACAGACTTAGCATTAAAACCTGGACATTCAGATCAGTATGTGCAACTGCAGTGTGTTGCACTTCTGATGACATTAGACAGTAAACAAGCGTGTTGTGCCTACATGGTGCTCGCAGATCACGGTGGATCAATAAATACATGCAGCATAGTAAAATCATTTCTGTTCATTGCAAATAGCACATCACATCATGTGGCAGCATCTCATCTTTTAACAAGTTTGCTATCCAGTACTCAGATCACAATCAGCAGAAGGGTTAAGCAAAGTGTCTTGTTGCATGCTGTAGAAAACCAGTAAAAATTTATATTTCATGATGAAAAAGTCATGTAGCTTTAAATTTATATTACTTGAATTTCACACTAGCAAAAGTGCAAAAACGAACATAAACTATGTTTTTTGTTGAGTGAAAATACAAAAGTAAAGTATACCCTTTTTAACCAATCTGACAAATTTGTAATTCAAATATGAATATTATTTATGTTATAGATTAGTGCTCATTGCCGTAAAAGTGTAGAACACACCACAGCTAGCTCTTTGATGTTGCCTTGGTTGACAGGTTCATTTAAATTCTGTTCTGATTTCCAAACAGATGTCTCTCAATGATCTTATCAGTGAGTATAATAGACATAATGAGTCCACCTACAATAATTCTTCAGTCTTCCGTCTCAATGTCCACCCAGCTGGGCCTTAGCAACACTTAATATGCAAAAGAAAAAAGCTGAATTATTTATTCCGCCAAGAACAAAAACAGCTATATTACTTTGTTAGGCTTGTGTTTACATTTTAATTCAGAATTCACAGCAAATGAAGGGCAGAAGCATCTCAAATGCGCCCTCTGACCTTCTGGAGGAATCATTAAGAGCAGTGTAGTGAGAGCGATGATAAACACATTAATGTTCTGTTCACGCCTGTATTATCATTGCAATAACCCTTGTGTAGGCTTTGTTAATGAGTACAGATAACGTAATCTTGTCACATTATGGACAAGCCACTTGTAGTGTTTGAAGTGTGAACAGAGCCCCTCTTGAGTTGGATAAGTGGGTCTGTGGATACCAGGTAGGAGGGACACAAAATGGAATGAAAACTGTGTGGTCGGGTGTGGAGGCTGCACAGAGTAAATTGGCCTTTCAAGAGCAGCTTTTGTGAACTATACCCCTGTTGAGATTCTTGATCCCATAAGAAATTTATGAGTTTGTGTGCGCGCATGCGTGTGAGAGCAAGCAAGGAAGCGTGTCTTCTGTGTGTCATCATAAGCTCATTATTTTTCTTCTCTCCCACAGATCTGCGACCTGTCATCACTTCTCCCAGCGAGTGTGTGTGTGTCTGAGCACAGCGGCACTTCTGTCACTTTGTGCTTCCAGAGCCCCCTCAGCATCCACAAAAAAAAAAAACACACAGGGACCACAGGCTGTAAGATTAGGTGAGCTTAAGGCCACGTGCCTCTGGCTATTAGATCTGTCACTGTCTCTTTCTTCAAGGGCTCCGTGGCACTTACTTTGCTCGCAGCCATCACTCTAACAACTACCAACAGCCACTGATTCACTTAATTTTGCCACAAATTTTCAAGATAATCCTAATTTTATCAGCTCTCGGCCTCACACCGTAGGTTTGTGACCGAGATCTTATGAGATTTGAGAGATATGAAATGACAAGTTATGAGGTATTGCTCTTGCCCAGAGGCATTCAGAGAAATGGCTAGGGGTGGTGGTCTAATCACAGGAGCAATAAAAGCTTTCTAGTCAATCAAGCAGAGTCCCTGTAGTATTTAACAGGATTGTTTCAAAGAAGAGCCTGAATATGAAAGCAGCTGTAGCCTGTTACATGTGTGTATATCGATTAATCATCCTGTTAAGGAAATGAACATGACTTTAACCTCTGCCTGTTCAGATGAACTGCTACTTAGAGGAAGTGGAGATCTGATTGATTTTCTTTCACATGTGAGTGAACTACATGTGGCTATCAATGCAGAAGATTAGCTGAACATGTAAATGCCTGTGTTATTGAATACAGTCACATCTCCTATAACACGCCAAAGCACCTACAAGGCTCATACAAACCTAATAGTCTGTTCACAGAGGATCATCACAACACACACTATCACATATGCATGACACATTGAGCCATACTTTTTTACATTTACATTTATTCCTATGTGTTTGTTGTTTATAATACAATAAAGTGTGAGTTTCCTATTCTGAAAAGTGAATGTCATGCTCACATTGCCACACAAAAGATACAGTTACATTACTTATAATGGCATTCAGGCATTAACCTACTGTATGAGATGCTGTGTGTCAGTCATACATGTGTCATGTGCACATCCTTTGTCGTCCGTATAGATTTGGTAAGCTACGACCTGTGCGTGTGGAGAATCCATCACTGTCATGTCCCTTGATCATATGCACTCTTCCTCTGCCCATACGTCTAATGAAATAACCTGCTGGTCTAAACAAATCTGCATCTCTGTCACTGTCACAGGGAGGTTTCATCTTTGCTGCAGGTGCTTTTTGAAGGTCTTACTAAAGGAGACAACACACAGTAACAAATGTTAAACAAGGATATGTTTTTTTGATAATCCTAGCTTGAAAAATACTTAAAAGGAATAGTTTGACATCTTGGGAAATACGCTTATTCGCTTTCTTGTTGAGACTTAGAAGAGAAACTTGACATTTCTCTCATGTCTGTGTGGTAAATATGAAGATACAGCCAGCAGCCTGTTAGCTTAGCACAAAAACTGGAAACAGCTAGCTTTGCTCTGTCCAAAAGTAACAAAATCGGACTCATTGGTTTCATGAGGGGTTATGTGCTGGACTATTTCTTGGTCAGCACAGTGACTTCCTGGAGCTGGTTGCCTGGCTATCACACTGGTGATCCAAAGACTCCATGAAGTCACTGTGCCAAGAAATTGTAAAACCACAACTTGTCGTTTTTACTCTTTGGTTTTTTTATGGCTTAGATATAGTGTGCTAAATAGTGAGTTTTAGAGGTGCTAGTAGCAGGGCTGCCAAGTTTTGACTTCAGCTTGGAGTGAGATTTGTGAGATTTTGAGGGGGGGGATACATAGTACTTATTTTTGTTCATAATAAAATGAGCATTATTCGTGGTCAGCTGACCCACTCAACCTCCCTCTGGCCTTATGAACCAATACCTTTTTCAGAATTTTTCTTTTTGCTAATTTGTGTTTATTGAGTAGCATTTTGATATACATCCCATATATTACACATATTTTTCTTCAAAACATAGGAAAAGAAAGATCAATGTTCCTCACTACGGGCGCCTGGTTATGTTTTAAAATGGGGGAACAAACTTGGAAAGATACATAATTGGCGGGGGGTCGTTCTGGGGTCGTCCCCCAGAAAAAGAAAAAAATGTAATTTAAAACAAAATCCTGCATTTCTACACCACCTAACCTCTTGGATTAAGTCATGAAAAAGCCACCTAGATTGAGGGTGCTATGAAAACCATCAGTGCATGAAGAACAATATATAATTGGGTGGACTGGAAATGATTATTAGAAGAATTGCTATTTCATATTTGAAATAATATTTATAAAAACATTATGTAGCCTGGTAATAGGTTGCAGGCTACTAGGCCATCTTCACGGTCAAACAAGGACAAACAATTTATATAAATGAAATAGCCTCACAACACATCACAATATGATTTGGAAAATTAAACCTGGTTAAATAATGTTAAACCTGAGGGTTGCTATTCTCAATACTCACAAGGCCATCTTCAAAGTCTAATAATTGCAACAAAGTGCAAACAATTTGCATGAATGAAATGGCCTCGCAACTAACCTAAAATCCTATTTTTGGGAACAGCCAACAGACACAGCCGTCCCTGTAACCATAGTAACTCACTCTCCTGCCTGTGTGCGCAGGAGAGGAGCGGGAGAGACGCTGTGCTGCTGCCAGAAGAGCCGTTGACTGAGATTACACTGAGTAGTATGCATGGGAATACATTACAATAATAGATTTGTGTATATTTCTCGCTGAATAACTCGCTGCTGCATAGTGCTGCTCTGTCTTGTTTGTCTGTGCACTGTCAGTGTCCTCTTTTCGCGCCACAATGTTATCAGTTATGAATTTGTTTTTCACTGCGTGAGAAAACGTGTGGATGTGTGGCGTGAGAGCGTGTGAAAAATGTCAATTGCATGAGTCTCACGGTTAATGCGTGAGACTTGGCAGCCCTGCAGTTGTATGATTTTTGTTACTTTTGGACAGAGCCACGCTAGCTGTTTCCCCCTGCTTCCAGTCTTTATGCTAAGCTAAGCTATCCAGCTGCAGGCTATAGCTGCAGATGTGAGAGTTCTCATCTAACTCTCTGCATGAAAGAAAATAAGCGTATTTCCCAAAATGTTTTTTCTTTATTTTGGCCCATCCCACTTCAGATTACAAGACACCACTATTTAACAAAATGTACATCTTCCGGTATTGCATATACAAGGCATGTGGAAAAAGGAAAAGAAACGAAACACACACACACGCACAAACACACACACACACACACACACACACACACACACACACACACACACACACACACACGCAAAAATCACAAATGAACTGTTACATATCTACAGATTATCTCAATAAAGAGCTTTTTTGTTTAACTATTCATTTAAACAAGCATAAACATATTCTTGCTCAGAAACTACTTTAAAGGTCATTAAATTACCTGAATGCACCATTGCCAAGGGCAAGAAAGTTTATATTAGAAAGGTCAACATGAGAAATGATCCATGTTACAGTCAAAGGACAACCATATATCTTTCTTTCCCCCTTTCAGAGCGAAGGATGGGGTCATCTGTTGCCCTGCTGGCCCTGCTCCTTGTTTTGGGCTTCACCGCTGGTGTATGGAGTCTAAACCCGGATGACCCCAATGTCTGCAGCCACTGGGAAAGGTGAGAGTGTATCCTCTTGTGTTTACCACTTTACATTGAATTTTGATTTGAAAGAAAATCTGCAGTGGTTCGGCGGCGCCAGCTCCCAGGACAGACGTTGTCGATCCTGGAACGTTTTCAGTGTACCTGCAACAAGCGCTCTTAACCAAAGTTCCAGATCTATTCTCAAAGTCCATACAGCAGTATCGATCTCACACAGCTCGAGTCGCCAAGTGCTGAGAGATGGGAGGAGTTGCAGCTTCAAATGAAATATGCAGGCAAATTGATCAGTGTGTACTCTCATCCAAATCAATCACTACAGCCATAGAGTCTGAATAATTATTAGTTGTGCTGAGCAGTGTCACTTATGAGAAATAAGCAGGAATAATTTCTGTCCTTGATGCAAAGGGGAGGAAAGAAAGCTGTGAAGATATATTATCTGGATTATTGCCTGACCAAGGTGACAGTACTTTGGGATTGTGGTTCCACCTTGTTGGCATCAAAATGAATTCCATAAGTGGGTTGTGCTCATGGCTTTGAGGTCCTCCAATATCCTCACACTGCCTCTAGCTGCATATATCACTAACATGAATCACCAAAAAGGTCCTTTCATGTCCTTTCTTTGCATATCAAAGTTATTGTATTACTTTCATTGCTACTCTATCCATTGACAGGACCTGTGCGCTGTTGTTTTTTTTTTCTCCAAACATCTCCAAGGTGCATGAAAATGTATATGCCCAGCAACATCCACTGCAGCAGTGTCTTTACATTTCTGTCTTTTAGCTATGCTGTGACAGTCCAGGAATCCTACGCTCACCCATTTGACCAGGTCTACTACACCAGATGCACCGACATCCTCAACTGGTTTAAGTGCACAAGGCACAGGTACGTTTTGAGGAGCCTTCTAATTCGTCCCCATTTCGACCTTTACTGTCCCCCAAAGTCATAGCCAACAGTAAATTTCCTTGTTAACATGGCTGACAGTGAAGTGATTAGAGCCAAGATGCCTCTGATCATCTTACAGTAAATGTTTTAATTACTCCATTAAGGTTTATAGTGGGTATTCAAGTAAATAAGTACACAGAGATTCACCTCCCAAATAGTGACTGCTATACAGCCAGTGTTTAACACATAATTTCACTTGCTTTTATTTCTTACTCCTCTGTTGTCCTTTTATATTATAATCTTATAAACCAGTTACAGTAGAAAATTAATTGTGGCACAACTTACTTTTAGCTTCTATGTTTCCTGCCCTTCAAGAGGGGTCACTCTTTACATCACGTAGCTGTCTCGGTGTGTCTTTTTCTCCAGGATAAGCTATAAGACGGCTTACCGGCGGGGAGTGAGGACCATGTATAGGCGCCGCTCGCAGTGTTGCCCTGGTTACTTTGAAAGCGGAGACTTGTGTGTTCGTGAGTATCAGATTTTTTTTTTACCTCCTTTGTCCTCTGCGATGACATTTCAGGTTGTCTGCTAGACATTTAATGAAAAGGAGTAAATATTAGGATTGATTGTTACTGTGCGTGGCGTGCAGATAAACTTCCCGCCAAGCTACTGGCACCCCACACACCTCCGTCGCCCCCGCCCCCAGTCTGATGCTCTTTATTGGGAATGCCCAATAACACCTCATCACTTCCTCTTCTGTTAGCATGCCACCATCCTTGTGAATTTACTCAGTTTAAGATGACTGAGCATGATTTAACATGACAGCACACTATTTTACACTATAGACTGCTCCCTGCTTTACTCTTCCAGCAAGAGTAATTTAATTGAAGTTGTATAACAATGAGAAAACTTAACGAGCCAAGTGGGTCCTAGTTACAGACTGAGTAGGTATTGCACCCGCCATAAAACCACACTGGAATTCAATAACATAAAAAAAGCAGAAGCTGTGAAAATTGGACTGCAGCAGTATGCTGATAACAATCCTTCACTGTCATTTTTATAGCTTCATTAATGGTCATTGATTTCTATTTTTATGCACACATCAAAGTGAATATTTTTAATGTTGGCCAAATAAAGACAGAACATATAGCTTCTGAGACTTACGTTTTTGATATTTTCACCCTACCTAATGTTTTATTCCCTTTAAGTAAGATTAGAATCACACTTCAATATTTTCCTAGATCTTTTGCAACATGAGGGAGTTACTGATACAGTGACTACAGCCATGTGGGTATGCTCTTTGACCACCGCCAATCTTGTCCTTGTCTAGGCTTTACTAGCCTCAGGGCAGCAGAGCACCTGGAAGCCGGCCAGCAAAGAATAAGAGCCGGTGTGATTATCTGAGGGTCTTGACGAGGGAGGCTCATATTGATCAATAATGCATTCATTAACCATCTGTCTGACAATGAAGTTATTCATTAATAGTCCTTTCAGGGTGTTAACAGGTGAGTCTGCAAACTGCGTAGGTGCCTCTCAGTTTTGGCCTCCCCGTTTCAGGAACAATTGGTCTTATTTTGTTATTATGTTGAGCTGAAAGGGAAAACTGCCCCTCTCCCCTTCAGACCTCTTTCAGGTGAAGTGGGGGAGACTGAGCTGATAGGGGCCAAGAGGGCAGTTTTGCTTTCTGCTGCCTTTGCAAACTGTTCCACCCCTTTTAATCCTAGCACTCTCACTACCAGGATTAAGAGATTTGTACTCCCCGAGCTGTTTTGCATGCAGTGACAAAAGGGGGCATTATAGAGTAAATCGACCCAAAATTAACTCAAGTCATCTATTTCAGGATACTTTGTTGTTTACTGAATGTAAAATATCCCCCTCGAGTATTGTTAGTTTACTGTAGCTTTCTCCATGAAGACTATTCCATTAGAAGTCAGAAAATGTTTCAAGAGTGTTTGCCTTTTAATCCTGTCTGCATTTTTTTTTTAATTATATGGCACCACATCAGCATTATATTAGCTCCAATGAGAGATGACTAAATGAATCAGGGGATGTGAAGGCCTTGAATTAACCAAAAATAATCACACAAGCACACAATGCTTCTAACACTAAATCAGCAACATAATCTTTAACGATGCTTTTTCTTTGTTATTTTGTTTCATTCTGTCTTTTCAAGTGACTGTTTGCTCAAAGCTCTCTACTATCTACGTGTCTCTACATTGAACTTTGATCTGTTTTTCTTTAATTAGTGCTTCAAGTTTCCAACTAGAGGTCTTTATTAATTCCGTGACCTTTGATATGTCTTAAGTCATTACCTTAATCCATAACTAGCCTACGTAGAGGATGTGAGAACTAATTTCCCTCCTAATAAGCATGATTATTACAGTTGTGCACGAGGAAGTGAGAGGACCTCGCTAATGACAACAGCTCGTAATAACTTCAGAGGCTGACAGGCTCCGCAGGGCTATGAATCCCTCTCTTTGTAGGGCATTTAGGCCAGATGACTCCTGCATGACTCCTGCCTGCCTGTCCAGTGGCACAATATAATTCACCCCTCTAAAAATGTCGTTGGCGGCAGAATTAGTTGGGTTTTGATGAAGTTTCAGGCAGCAATACGCTAGCACATTTCACATTTGGGTTTTGATGATCGGGAAGATGATGAGATTTTTCACCAGAAAGGGATTCTGTGCCTTTGATTTCTTTTTCATTTTGGCTTTGTTGCATTTTTTTTAATGCTTCAAAGACACAGTTTTAAAATAAATCATCTCTGTGCTAGATAGAGGCATGTGGAAGAAGCTTTGGAGGGAGTTGTTTGATATGTTCTGTAGGCATCTCATTAGATCGATTTAACCAATGGCTACATCGCAATGTTCTATGTTTTTCGCTTCACGTGCACTACCAGTGTATTACAAAACACTACAACTACATACATCATAAACAAACAGAATTGTAATGGTTCTGTAGGTCTTTTTTTCCTGCAGCAAAGCTTTCCAAAAACAGGGAGAATAATGCAGTTAGAGTAGAGACTATAAAGATCTATTTTATCAGACATTTTAAAAGATTGTGGTTTGACTGGGCAAGAATATTAAATTTATTAACACTGCATGACAATCACCAATTAGCTCCATTGTTCCCTGTTCTGATAACACCTCTGCATAATGAGTTAGATTAGCCTTTTATCTAGATGAAAGACTCAATTTTCCAGCAGATTCCTTAGACATGAGTTAAGCAGAGTGATTCATGAATTTCAATTAAAATGAAAGACCTACCTCCTACTTTATTATGCCATCCCTTCAGTACACCGGTTCAGATCTCAGGAGAAGGGTGCGCTTTATCCTTTCTCCCATATTCAAAACTTCATTTCCATATTTCTTTTTTTTTTTTCTGAAGGATGTGACACATTTGCATTTCCCTATTCTCGCTGATCAGAATTTGCTGATTGAAACTAAACGAAATCAACTCATCATGGTGACATTGAATTCGTCTCCTCTCTTTGAATACTCTGCATACTGTGGACTCATTGATTACAGGTAGTCGATCTCACACCTTCGTCAGCACAAATGCTGGAGCTCTTCCCCTTTTCTTTTTGCTGGCTTACTGTAATTAAACAGTTTTCTGCCAGAGTACTGATGCTCAGAAATCTGCCCTGAATTATCTTTCAATCTCTGGTTTACCATTTTTGCCTTGGGAGCATTTCTGCGATTAGCATCGGCTTGTGAGTGTTTGGGATTCACTCCTCTTTCTCCTCTCCCGCTGCATCTCTCCCACTGGCGGTGGATCCTAATCGAAGCCTGATTGAGTGATAATCTATAGTGGCACTGTTCAGGCCTGCCGCCAGCTCCTGCCGACCTCTCTGCCTGCAGGATGAGCTCCATAGTGCTCCACACAGAGCTGCAAAATCGCCCCAAGGTTTATGTTGTGTAAAAAAAAAACCTCACAGATGCTGTCCCCCTGCCCTTTTTTCACTTTTGACCAAGTCATGAAACAAGAAAAAATAAAGAATGAATGGAGAAGAATTAGGATAAGATGTTGGATGAGGTCTGATCAGTTAAGAAAACGGCCTGTCTGTTCTGCTGCCTGTGGATTGTGTATCATTCCTCCACAGGCCATGTTAGTGGGTTGCTGATTCCCATCAGGCAAGGTTTCTCTCTCGTCGTATTGGCCTGACTGTCTCCTTCCTCAGATAAGAGCCAGTCTCTCTTAACCCTGCTGGCCAGATGACCTTGGCTGCCACAGATTTATTCATGCTAAGTGCCTATTTTTGTGACAGTTTTCATTCTTTGCTTCACAAAAAAAAAAAGAAAAAAAAAAAACTAGCACAGTGACAAAAAACTCCATGTAGGTCACTTTATTATCCAGCTGAACCAAACTTCCCACACGCTCCCAGGAATACTAATGCCGACCCAATCAATCGGGTGCCTTGTTGCTCAATATGAATGATCAAGAAAACTGCACACTTAGTAAACACTGCGGTGCCCGGACCTGCTACATTAAGCCATCAGTATATGACAAAGCACTGGCTGATCAAATTAGAAGGGATTTACAGCTTGTTCTTTCATGGCTCAGCCAGCTGATAACAGCTCGTTGTGGAAAGTAAAGCTATGTGATAAACCGGGATGTTGACCAAGGACTCAGTCTCCTAAGATATAGTTTAGTCTGGTGTCAAGTTGCAGAGATGGATGTTGAATATGAGTGCCATGACTAAGATTTACTCCCTTGATGGTTTTAGGGAGATATTGAGTGTTCAATTTTATGGGCCATTTTCTTTCAGCTGTTATCTTGGTGGTTTTCATTATGCTGTTTATATTAATGATGTTTCACATTCTGCTTGTGTGTGTATGTGTGTGTTCACTCAATTATAAACTGCACTGATGAGGGAACATCTCTGTGTGTCTCAGCTCTGTGTACGGAGGAGTGTGTCCATGGTCGCTGTGTGTCTCCTGATACATGCCAGTGCGAGCCTGGATGGGGAGGACTGGACTGCTCCAGTGGTGAGTACACTTTCCTCCTAAACCTGCAATTAGTCACTTAGACTCATTTATTCCTAAAAGGCTTTCACAGCCAGTTAGTCCATAAGACTTTGCTGTGAACAGTACAACTGTTTTGACTCAATGTACGTCTATCTCAAAGCTGCTCAGCTTTGTATCCTCTCTTCTTAGCAAACACAGCCAATGGAACAGGTAAGTCACAATGAATTCATTTTCATTTACTGGAAGTGGAAGTGATTTGCTTGATGAATATAGCGGATGGATGGATGGTTGCATCCCCCCTGTGTCTACCGAGTTCTCTGTTATGGTCTTAATCATGATTAGACTGGTGCCTATGACTTGTTCAGTGGAATGATGAATCAATGCCAAGCTGAAACAAACCATTGTGCTGGCCTTTCTGTTTACTGGGTTTACCTCAGCTCCCAGAGGTGGACTCCAGGAGCAATAGGAGGGTGGAGTCAGGCACATCCATTCTGCAATCAGCTAAATGCTGAAGTGTCACTGAGGGCAGGCAGGAGGAAAGAATCTATATACTCCTTTGTGATATTTATGCCTGCAGAGATTGTGAACATGTATACAGGAGGCTCTAATTCCCAGGTTAGGACAGAGATTACAATAACCATGACCCAGTCACCGATTCCTGCGTCAACATTTCTGACCTCAAATTCATTCTCAGCAGCATTTCACGCTTATTGCCTATTGCATATTTAGGAATGAGTAATGGGAGCTAAAATCATATCAGCAGTGTTATTGTATAGATCTATGAGTTTTCATTAGCAAGAGAGCCATTCCCTGATTAGCAAGTGTGTGTAAATCAGCGGGTCTCGCTGCAACGCCGGCCCATTGGAGGTGGATTCATGGGCATAAATGACAAGCCTGAGCTGTTTGTTGCTGCTCACTCCTACAGACTGGTGAGGGTCCAACTGGGAGTATGTGAGGTTCAGGGCCCCCAGGGACTCTTGTCCCACTCTTGGTTTGTTAGGAGTGCAGCCGTGTGTGCCTTTCAGCCTGCAGGTGCTGGGATAATCCACCTTATTAAAACAGACTTGATGATTGAGACAGAGGCATTATTCATAACTTTAGATTTCCATACCAGGCATGATTCCAGGGTTTTTCATTTACGAGCTTTCATCTGTAGAAATGAGGAATGCGTGCCAATTTTTAAATTAAATCTGCCCTCTTTTTCCTGCGTGTAAATGGTTCAGCATGTTTTTCTTTTGTTTTTTTTTTGTCTTTCACTGTAAATATTACTTTTACCCAACACAGATAAGTGATGTGAGCTTTAGTGGTCTTCATGTAAGTGGACTCAGCCATCACTTTAAGGCTCACGTGGGCTGAAAAGCACACACTGACATCTATTCAGTTCCAACTCAATCGATGCCATGGTTTATTTACTGTTTTACCGCTATTGTGTTTGAGTTGAGGTATTTGTGCTCGCATAAAAGCCAATTCCCTGGTGCGATAGCTGGTGAGAGGGCAGAATGAGCTGGTCACATGATGAAGGATGTGTGAATGTGATAAAAAGTGTGTTGCCCAGGCTTGGTGATGAAGAGCTGCTGTGGGATGCTGAGTGGCCTAAAGCTGAAGTGACAGCCTTTCAGCCAGTGATCTGGAGCCAGATCAAAGGCTTGGACCTTGTTTCTGGAGCAGCACCCACCAGGAAGCAGTTTTGTATATGGGTCAGGTGGTGAAAATAAAGAGTTGGACTGTTTGTGGCCAGAAAAGAGAAGGCGATAAGGTGGGAGAGATTCAGTTAAGTTTTATTGGGAGCGATGTTGAGGTTGAAGAAAGATATTGGCCGTTTTTCACCCGCTGCTGTCCACCTGCTGTAGCCAGAAAACGTTTCATCCTCTCCCTCGGCCTGAGGCAACAGTCCCACTGAGACCAGACCTGCCCTGTGACCTGCGTGGAGTCCTGGGGTGTCTTATACTTATCTCAAGGACACACTGGTAGATGTGGACAACAAATAAAACAGCAAAACAGGACGTTTGCTGTTGACTGTTTGCAAATGTTATCTCGTTCTACATCTACCACGTGTGGATTTGGAGCGTTCTGAATTTGGTTGGTGTCCTCCCAAAAGAGGGATGAATGATTAATTGTTGTTTGTGTGATTGTTCTAATGCCTGTGTGTTGTGTTTGTGGAACGTGCTCTTGAACATGTTTCTCTAATCACATGTTGTGTAAAGATTTTCAGTTTTTAATTTTTTTTCATTTAACAGCTCAGGGCATTAAAATGTTGCTGTGACATGTACCTGTTACTGTTTTTTTTGTTGTTATTTTAGGTTTTGATTGTCTTTCTCTGTTGTGCTTGTGTTTTCTGTTGCTTTGCCTTCTTCTCTTATTTATACTGAAATGTACTGTTTATTTCTCTGTGCCACTGTGTATACTTTGTTTTGTCAGTAGTGTTTGGCTTGAAAAACAACATTGTTCTCAATAGGATTTAAACCATGTAAATAAAAAAAATGTTTGGTAAAATATTAGGCTCAATAAAACAGGGACAGTAGCAATTTCTGCAAAGGCAATTCAAAAAGACGGAGCGCTGCTTATGGGACTGAACAGTATGTCTTTAGTCATTTTAGTCTATTGAAGTAAGTTTTTCCAAAGTAGTCATATTATTGGTTGTAGTTTTGCAGCAAGTATTGTATATAGTATATGTTGCTGTAAAAACACCGCAGTATGAGATGAAATGGGAAATCTAATCTTTGTAGAATATTAGGAGTTTATTGACTGAAAAGTACATCAAGTTTTTTTCAATATCTTATGAGTTTTTCAGGTTTTAAAGTAGACTTTCCTCTTCCAAAGTTGGAGAGAAATGACCCAGTGCCTTTGCCTGCATCGCTGTGTACTTTTCAGCACTTGTGATTTGATCCCTCTTGATGAGTCTGTCACACAAGGTCACTATATGCTACAGTAATAACAGCTTTCAAATAAAGAGAACGATAAAGATAGATGTTGTATGTGCAAGGTATATTTAGCTATGAAAGCCATCACTTGTAAAATGTTAGGTGCAATGAAGCACTATCATTGATTTCATGTGCTTCGCTCGGATAATGATATGTTCTCAGTGCTCAGGGAGACGAAATGTGCATAGACACATGGAGCTTTTGGTGTTTCTTCTCTTATCCGTTTTAGAGTTTGCTTTTCCTTATTGAGGAGGAAATGTTCGCCCACTTGTGCAGAGATTCTAAAAATCAATGCTACCAAGATAAGTATCTGAAAAGTCCAAGGAGTAGTTTAGCTTTGTTAACCACAAAGCATCCTTTGTGTTCTAAAAAGAAATCTATCACACTTAATAGCCAAATCTAATGTGGTTGGTCAGCCGTGGTCCATGAGGTAACATATTCCTCCCTAATGTATTCAGATGGGAAGGCAGCCACTGCTGCGGGTGCTATACACATGATTAATTGATGAATGTGGCCTATGAACGCTTGTTTATGGGATATTGCACCAGACACTGGGGGCTTTATGTTAATTGTCAACTAAAATAGTAAGATTATTCATTATTAAGGTTTTAAATCGTTGATTGGTTTTATTAGATATTGAACTTGTTGCACTGAAGTAAGAATTTAGGATAATGATCACAATGTACTGGGTCAAACAGGGGTGGTACATATTTTCTTTAGCTTCATTAGCTTATTTCATTGCAGATAATACTGCATCAACCATCAAAGATGCAATATGAAAGAGTAACCAGACCGGAACTGTGCAGTTAAACTTGAAAAACACTTTTGTTAGGTTATCCTCCGCCACCCATCAACAGTATTTACACATTATTCTCAGAAGTGCATCTAAGGCAGATGGTTCCACTCCACTCCAGCAGGACATTGACATGCATGGCTGTCAAAGACCAAGATACTGTGAATTACACAGACTGGAACAGAGATGCACATACAGATTTATACTTGCTCGACAAATCACTCAAAATGTCTCTACACTTTTCTCTCAAAACCTCTCTCTCCGTTAATCTCACAAATAGAGAATTCGATGTTCGTGCACGTTTATGTTGGCACTGTATCTGTGTGAATGTCTACATTAGTATAAAAGCAACAAGTCTGTTTTTTTTTTTTTTTTTGAGAAGATGGCCCCATATCAACAAAAAACTGGATAAATAAGATCTGATTTCCACATCAACTTTTAAAAAAGAGGTCTAAATCAATTGAATTCCTCATTATAAAAGCATATACAAGGAGATGTTTTGGGAGAACTATAAATATTCTAACTGTGTCATTCTGAAGGGGGTTCCTTGCTGCTTGTAAGAGTCGATGCCGACTGCCTCATTCGTTTTGATAGATCAAAGCGCTCAGGCAATGGTATTTCTCAAGGGTACAGAAGATGGACCAATCTATAGTGCCTCGGGGAACACAGTTACTACTCTATATGTATGTGTGTGTATGTGTGTGTGTGTTCATGAAGTTGAGCCCTCCCGCGTTGGTAGAGCTTTGTTTTTGTATGGTACATTGTACTCCTGGGGAGCATCGCAGCCAGTTTATATACTGCCAAGTATGTGACACTGTTATTTATTTCTCCCAAGCACAGGGTTCATGTTCATTGAGAGATCACCTCTGTTTTGACTCAATATTCAAGGAGCTTTATTTGTCACATGCAGAGAGATACAAAGTAAAACATGCAGTGAAATGAAGGGGCTGATGCTCTGATGAACAGGAACTGGCTGCACCAACTTTTCTTGAGAAAAATTAGCCTAGTTAGCCTAGTTTAGCCTGCTAAGTGGAAATTTACGCATCACTAAATTTAAAAGTTGCACCACATAAACTAGCTCTTACTAGAAACTAGTTGTTACTAAGGTAAAGCAGGTATAACGGTTACATTAACTAACTGAACTGAAAAAAAAAGTAATGGAATATGGTTGACACATCTGACCTGACACGTAGTGAAAATGCTGCTTAATAATGATGTAAACTGAAAAAAATGTAATGTTCAGTACACATCAAAACATTATGCTAGTAAAGACTAAATGACCAGATAATGGTGGTTAGGTTAGTGTAATCAGGTACTGTATTTCTCATTCTAAACTGTGTGAATATTTTTTTATGTATGCATATTTAAATCAAATCAAATCATATCTACATTTACAATCTTTTGTTAAGTTTAATATATTTTTGGCCTCCTAAAACTTTTTTCTTTTTTGAAAGTTATGTTACAGCTAATGATACTACTGTGGTTTTCTTTATAAAAAAAAGTCGATTGCTTTTGACTGGAGAGCACTACAGATGTTTCTATAGTTTCTGCAGTGCTTCTGTAGTGCAGATGTTTCTGTAGTGCTCTTGAGCTGTGGCTCAGGCGGTAGAGCGGGTCGTCCACTAATCAGAAGATTGGAGGTTCGATTCCCAGCTCCTCCAGTCTGCATGTTGATGTGTCCTTGGTCAAGATACTTAACACTGAATTGTGTGAATGTGTATGAATGATTAGATTTCCTCTGATGGGCAGGTTGGGACCTTGCATGGTATGAATGAATGGGTGAATGTGATTCGTAGTGT
Organism: Thunnus albacares; assembly: GCF_914725855.1. Classification (NCBI taxonomy): domain Eukaryota; kingdom Metazoa; phylum Chordata; class Actinopteri; order Scombriformes; family Scombridae; genus Thunnus; species Thunnus albacares. Next base: position 19,636,693 of record NC_058112.1, on the reverse strand, counting down.
AAAAGCGTGTTGAGTGGTTGGAAGACTAGAAAGGCCCTATACAAGTACAGTCCATTTACCATCCAAGCAACTTATTTACACATTACTGTATACTTGCTAATTTAAATGCTCTTAAGGGATAGGTTCACAATTGTTCAAGTCAGTCTAATAGTCAGGTGCCCACATATGTACATTGAAATAACTTTTGCTTGCTGTAATCATTCCTCCTGTACATATACTGGCCATTAAGAGATCCTTGCTAATGCACCTCCAGTGTAAGAGATAGGAGACAAAATACAAAGTCCTTGTTCTGTGCAAAAATATATTCCAGAATTTATCTGAAATTTATAAGAGGCTTCAGCAGTCTTGAGTTGACAACTCAAGTGAGTTTTCCTCCAAAGTCTCCCTCTGTAGTATAAAAATCCCTGTTTGTTTTTAGGGCTATAACCCCAGTATTGCAATACAGCACTATAGACAAGCCAACTGAGGTGAATCGCAAGCAACCACCACAACCAACTATATTCACGTTTTTTCTTTTTTTCATGAGGCTAGGCCCTTCTTGTTTTACACTTGCAATATCACTTGTTAGGCTCCATAGAATTTCATGCAGCTAGCATCCACACTAACAAGCTAACCTGGTCCCCATAACAGAGCTGGGCTCGAGCTGATTGAGGGTAGTTAAAAACATGTCTGTATGAATACTTTGTCTCAGTTATATGCTGAAACTCTCCGGGGTCACTGTGCAGCCGAGCAGGCTGCAATCAAACCTGCAAGGTAAAGTAGTTTTCCATTTAATCATACAATCTAAAGGCGCATCCAGCCAGACTCCATTCATAAATCCCAGGTTTAAGGGGACTCGGCTGCACTGCTGAGCCACCCTAAATCACCGCAGGGGAAATTCCTTCACTGCGACAGCCCTATTTGTGTTACTATTCCTCCACCGCAGCTCAGCACAGAAACACTGTCAGTGGAAACACAAAGAAGGAATTTTGTACCAAACAGACTGTAACTTTGGAGAATACTTATTTGATTTGATTAACTGACAGACTGCTGAAGCTTCATATGAGCTTCCTATAAACCAGAGATTTTAAAAGTGGGAGGCGGGCCTCCCCAGGGGGGCTCCATACAGTTTCAGGGGAGGCTCAGTGAAATGAAGTGAAAAAATATTACATTAGTTATCAAAAGGAGATCACATTGAATAGTCCTCATATGTGTGATTTGGTTAAAGAGATAGTTCAGAGATACAGTAGTTTTGGGGATTTTACTGTTTTTCCCACTTTCCCAGAGTCAGAAACAAATAAATGCCTCCAGACATATCTGACAGTCTCAGACTTGGAAAACCCCGGCTATTAACTAAGGAGGGAAGGAATACTTTTTTGCACAGAATGAGAACTGTAGATTTTGTCTTCCATCACATCCATTTGAAGCATTTTAGGGAAGGGATCTCTTAATGACCAGTATGAAGAGGAGAAATGATTGCAGCAAGAAAAATCTGTCTCAATGTACATATGGGCATGTGAGTATTGTTTTAAGACAGATTTGAAATTGTGAACCATATAGTATAGGTATACTATGCAGGATTTTCCTAACAACAATATATAGACTCACAAAACTAAAAACTAATCCCTCTCAATCATCACTTATGACCTACTACAACTGTGTGGTGATGTATTTATATACAGAGACTCTGCCCTCTGCTTGTATTTTCTTATTTTCTTGTTATTTTGCTGTGTTCAGGACGTTTCTGGGCGTCATCCTCTGAGCAGTGGGTAGGTAGCCCCCAGCCAGTAACAACGTGCAAGGTGTGAGGTCAGGACTCTGCTCCACTCTGCTCTCTGTTTCTGTGTCATGGATGTATATAGAGCTGCAGGTCTGTGTGTCTATTTGAACGAGGGCAGGGCTGAGCTACATACACAGAACAGAGAGGCCACAGTGGACAGGATGAAGCTCTGCATTCACACAAAATCCAGCAATGCGGCACCTTCCAGCAGGGTTGTGCAGAGGTGTGGGCGTGTTTATTTGTGCTTTAAAATGTAACTGCTATGAAAAGATCAGAAAATAAGGTTTTATTTATCTGAACCATGGCTTTGTTCTCGCCTTGTTCTCTTAATTCACTCTCTAGCTTGCTCAACCACCGCTGTTCTCTCTCTCTCTGAGCCAGGGAGGAGGGGCCAACTTTGAATGCTGTGTGTTTACAAACACCAATCAACAAATCCCGCATAGTATACCTTTAAGTTTTAATCGTACAACCTCATTTAGCAAATCACTAGTTTGAAACTAGTTAGTCGTTACTAAGAACTTAAGAAGAACTTCCCACACAAACTTAGTAAAGGATTTATTAATAGCTGTTACAACCAAATCCAGGAGAGAGGTTGGTTATCTGCAGTTTAGAAACAGGTACTGATACTGGCTGTTAAACAGAAGAGATTGAACAGTGCAGCTGTCACTGCTGAGGCTCTGACAGACATGTTTCAGGATGTGGCTCTGACAGCATGCCTCTCAGATCTTTCCTCTCGTGTCTGTTAGTGACTTGTGTGACTTACATGTGGCATAAATCACTGTACCGAGACATCAACTGACTGATGGCGAGTCCACTGAATGAATTGTGGCACATGTACTGTAGCTGACAGATGACACACACACACACACACACTCACACATACCAACACCCGCATGAATATTGATTATGAATTATTAATATATTCACACTAAAAGCGACCGACACATTTTCTTGAAAAGGTTTTACATAAGTATAATGCATCAACCGGCACACACACACATACACACGTATCTCTATAACATTTTCTGTACATATAAGGCTCATTGGCTCAGTATGCAGATTGACATTGCCTGGCTCTGAAGATTTTTTGTACCATCCCATTAAGCAGGATTTATTGTTCCCCAAGAGCTCACTGCTCCATTACCTTTGGGAGAATGCCTAAAATGTGTGTGTATGTGTGTGTGTGTGTTTGAATTTGAGTGTGCTTTCTTTCCATGCATATAACCTGAGCACAAAAGCAGGTGGATATGATGGTTTATCGTGGTGATAGTTAAGATGATAATATGATGATAATAATTTTAGCGGAGCAGATATAACATCCAGTCCCGCTGGTCATTATCACTGTGATGCTTGTCATTAGTCAGTAAGAGAGAGTTAAGAGCTTCTGGAACACACTACCCAGCTCTGAGAGTCTGCATAGATGGCTTGATTTAATAAGGACATTAAAAAGCCTTATCTCCTGTCCTTAAGACAAGGTCAGTGTGTCTAAAATAGCTCAAATGCTACGATAACAGTTTAGTGAGATAAGATATCATGTGAATACTAATGTAGAACAAAGCTGTTTTAGGCGCAATTCACAGTCTGTAAGTCACACTTGATTTTGTGGACCATTGCCGAGTTTATGAAGTTTGCTTCCAAAGATTCAATTGATTTTTATTGATCATTGCTTTTGATGGCCTCTTTACAGTTCAGTGTGTGGCAAACATAATTCCACACATCTGGTTTCAACTGCTGTGGTGTTAAAACGCTGCTCGGTTTTGTGTGGTAAAGTCTCTCTAGCAGTGTCAAATCTCCTCCCAGTCTTCAGTGTTATGCTGTATGTTTTTCTATCTTGTACCTTCTAACCCTTTAAAGTGAAGCAGTGTCTTCTCATGACCCCTCATTACAGGTTATGTCTACAAGTTGTTAGCAGTTCAAGCATAGTGATGTTCCCACCACAGTTTAATGTGAAAAGGTTTTAGAGGCCAAAAACTGTTCAGTATTGTACAATCAAAGGAGAAAGATTAGAGAAAAGGGAGAAAAGTCATAATTTGTAAAGCAGAATACACAGATTTACTTTGTGACTCCTTGGAGGACCCCCAGATTGGGAACCGCTGATATAGACCAGTGGTTTCTTTCTGGCCCCTTAAAACAAACTGTATCTTCTTGACTTAACCACACACCCACCCACCCCTCCTAGTTTGTTTATGCAAATGTTTACGCTTATATCTTGGTCAAGTTGAGTATGGTTTTTTCTTTGTTTTGTTTGGAATCATAAATGCCTAAAATCTTCCAATAATTACCCAAAGAGGAAAATTAAGGGCAGAAAATAATGAACAGAATGTTGTGTAGTAGAAAAAGTTTGTAGAAAATGTTTTTTTTGCTTTAATATCCCGTTAATCTTTTCATGACCCCTGTAGAGGTCCTCACACCCAGATTTGGAACCACTGACAGCACACATACAATGTCTCATATGGTATTTTGTTACAAAATCTTTCGTTTGTTTAGACACTTGTTTTACCTCTCGGGATCTTGAATTCATGATAGTTTAGGTCAAAATAATAGCTTGAGGTGTAATTCTGTTCTGAGGGATCATCACAGTCCTTTGGGTGCTATGTTGCAGTGTCCTTGGCTTGCTTTGGGAGTGGGAGCATATTAGCAGTCTTTCTCAGATCCTCTGGTTCACCTGCAATCTCCTGATGTTTAACCCTGGACTTCATTGGAGTGTTGCAGTGATTACAGGCCGTCCTGAGGGACATCGATTGTCCTGCTCCTCCTAGGCAAGCCCCACACAATGCTGACGAATGAACTCGTGGCCCTGCCAAGTCCAATTAACTGTCAGTGCCGCATCGACGAGCTCCTCCGTTTGTTGAGAGTGAAGAAAAACAAACTTTTAATCAAATTTGCCTCCGGGCCCTAGGGTATTTGGGGTTGTATTTTGCATTCCACTGTGTTCTGCCTCGCCTGCAGTCGTGCCACCCTCTCAGAAGGTTATATTGCATGTTGTTTGTGTGAGATAGCAGAATGCCCTGCACCTCACTTTAATGGCAGCCCTATCTTTCCACTGTCTGTGACTGATGAATCATACAGCACTAGCATCTTAATATTATACAGCCATAAAGCAGAATAACAAAAGACTTGGAAGCTAGGTCAATTCATATAAAATTTATTCATCTACATTGGTATTGCTTTATATAAAAGACCGTACTTTGGTCTGTGAAATAGAATCACAGTAGAATATTGTGTATCTTTTGTATGAGTTTACTGAATTTTGTCATCAGAACATTCTTTCAGTGCACGTCAGTGTCTGGAATGTCTATAAACACCTTTGACTAGTTGATCAATAAAAGCTCAGGTTACGATCTTGCAGAATACTTTGTGTTTTTTTCAAAGCATTAACATCTGCACAAATACCCTCTGCTAATTCTACCAAGGTCGAGATAAACAACTCTACTCTCCTCTTCACTGATTAGAGTAATGCAGACATTAAAAGCCCAGAAATTCAATTAAATTGGTGGCTTTTGCCACAGAGGAAAAAGGAAAGGGACAAAATGCAAAGAGACACTATCGCATAGCTAAGTGGAACAAAGAGATGTAGCCTGGGATCTAAACATCGACAAAAGGGCATCTGAATGATAAGGATCAAAAGAAAATTTTAGAGGAAATGTAATAATTACCAGACACAAGGATGCATTCATGAGGATCCAATCTGTGTTGTGCAGAAACTGCTCCAAAATTACTTATAAAGCTGAAAAAGAACAACACAAAAACACAAGATCAGTGTCACAGAAATTGTCTTTTTTGTTTGGAGCAACCAAACACGTATTATCGGCCAATACAATGTCAAGTCTGAGTAGAGAAGCATACCTATAGGAGTTCATCATGTCCTGTAGTGTGCACTTCATTAAGACCTTTCAATTGAGTTTAGATGGATAAAAGACAGAAAATGCTGACTTACTGGTTCAGGCACCCGCATCCTCAAAGTGATGAATCCCCCCTGAGAAATTAGATTTGCAAAGAAACTTGACACCAAGCGATTCTCTCAGCTTCACACTTTAAACATTAGCTTGTATTATGATTCTGGGACTCACTTCCATTCCAGGCGTGGGCATACTGTAGTATGAATGACAAAATCGCCCTCCACCACAGAACAAAAAGAGGGTTAAGGTCCATGGATCAATACAACTAGTCCTTGCCTTGACTCTGAAATAAGGTTTTGGATAGAATTTTTTTTTCTTGTATCTTCTGTATGTCCTTAAAGTGGACAACTTCAGTTTAATCAACAGTGACCAATGATTAAATCTATTGTTGCATTGTTTTAAATGTTTTAAAGGCTATTCCTTCACTCATAGTAAATGTCATGACTGAGATTCAGGATTTATGCCACATGCTGACAGGTGCAGGAACCTCCTGCTCTTCCCAGATGGCCCCATTCATTTCTTAGCTGCCCCTTCCATGTATCTACAGTATCTCTCTGCCACTCATTCACACTCACACACACACACACACACACACACACACACACACACACACACACACAAGTTTGCACAGCTGTCCTTGTCAGGACATTACATTGACTTCCATTCATTGTGGACAGCCTAACCCAAACCCAAACCCAAACCTAACCTTAACTATAACCAATTCATGTCTAACCCTAACCTTAACCTAACCTAATCTCAATTCACACCTTACCCATAATCTTAACCAGGACCTTAGAAATGACGATTTTCCTCAATAGGACCGGGCTTTGGTCCCCATTAGGACTACTGGTCTCGACAATGTCTGTCTGTTTATAAATACAAAATGTTTCAATGAGGCAACAAAAATGCACACACACACACACACACGCGCACACACACACAAAATACTCTAAAAGTTGCTGTTGTATACTTTTCAGTTCACTTTGACTTTGAGAATCGGGGAGAATAATTCATGGGCCTAGCGAGTTTGAGAGACTGGAAGAACAACACTGCTTTAAGAGCCAGCAGGTCATTTGAGATGAACTCCAGAATTTCTTCTTTTTTTCAGGGGGAGAAGTCTCCAAAGGGCCCGCATTATCCTTAAGAGATGATAGTGCAAAGAAAAAGCCTTAATCTACAGTTTTTCTGTGTTAATCAAAGGCTAGAGATGTTTTCCTGTTTCTCTCTTTTTGTACCAGCTATCTATCCATCCAGTGCTGCTGCTCTTCATACCTAATTGAGCATAACTCACTGCTGTGGTTTTCAAATATCTATTTTTCAGATATTTGAATATTTCACAGGATCCAGTGCTAATTTAGTAGATTATTAAACACACTGCTATACCACGTTTTGCCCATTTTTAGATAAATATCAATGAGCCAGGAGGATTTTGCTCAATAACAGAGTTTTGGGAAAGTTAAATTATACATTTCTGGTATTTTTTGAGCTTTTTCTTGACAGTCAAGACAATTTAAATGCACAGGAATAAGGTATAAGCATCTATAAATACATTTAACTCAAATTGATGGAGGCCAGAAGAAGTCTCTATCTATTTCCCTGCACAATATAATACGTCAGTCTGTTGGCATTACTGCTGGACAGGTAGGTAGAAACTCCCTCTAAGATTTATGGCTTCATGATGAGTATTTGCATAATGTGAGATCATTAAAAAGCAATTATCCTTTTGTTTGTGTGTGCGTATGCCTCTGTATTATTGGGATTAATTTGGTAGGTGGATAGGCGCACTGATTGTCCGTCTTTAAACTAAATCATATTAGTGTTTACAGGGAGGTACAGATCCATAAGCTATAACATTTCAGACGCACAAAATCTCTGGTTTGAGTAAACAACTGACAAATGCTGTTCGCTCATGCAACACTCCTTCGGAGAGAGATAGTCAGAGGGATACAAACGGAAAGAATAATAACTTCCGTTGCATTTGCATTCAAACACAATGTCTGTGTTGGTCGAAAGGTTTTGGTACTCTTTGACTCCAACATTATTACTTTTCTGGGTAGGTACAGCTTAAGGTAAAATAATCAAATTGACAGATGGGAAACATTGTTTACAATTTCCCACTCCTACTTGTTTTTTTAGTGATTGGTCTCCTTGTAGACAAATAACCCACAGGAAGCATGTAAATGTAGCAATGACAAAGGTACAAGACCAAGGCTGTGTAGCTGCCCTCTCTGCCCAGGATGATTGCAATTTAATTTTTATCTTTTCTGGTCCGTTTCAAGTGTGTTCCCCCTTTGAAAAAGTGTTTCCCTAGAATTGTAGTTCCTGTAGTGCCACCTCCATGGTTGCGGTTAGAGTTACAGTTATGGTTATAGGCGTAGCAGAGATAACTGGTTGGAGTTAGGGATAAGGCTGGGTGATGGTTAAGGTAAGGGGAAACACATATTGACAGGGAAACACAACACTGGTTTCTTTGATTTCAATTCCAGTTTTGTTTTAGTTTGTTGTTATTGAACATTTGATGCTTGGTTGTCATTCTAAGGCAAGATTAGGCTAAAAGTAGTTCAGTTGTGAATTTTCTCATACAGACAGTTAGTATTCATAATGCATTTCAGGAACCAGACACAATATTGATCATGAACTACAAAGAACAAAGCATAAATGAACAGACAATTTTAGACATTGACACAGAAGAGCATTTTCCAGGATGACTTGTTCCATGTTTTAACTTTTACAACAGTCGTAGTGGTTGGGGAAACTGTGCCTAAACAGACACCAACCAAAGATATAAACTTGGTGCAGCAGCAGTCCATTAAAATTTACAATCATCTACCAATCTAAAGAGCAGCAATAAAGATTCTCTCCCCAGGTTGTATCTTTTGAGGATCAAATACTTAACCTCTTTGAGGATGAGAGATTGCACTACAAAGTTCACGGTCAGTTTCAGTGGATTTCAAGTTTTCAAGATGGAAAATGTATCGATAGAAATTTCTCTAGCACAACCAATTCCTCTGCTGTCAATCTATATGTTTAGTATTTTTCAAACCCTTCAAAATACCAATAATAGCCACAGTGTAATTACACTTTTTTTGTAGTTCCATGTGTAGCTATTTGAGCAAACATATTGGAGGCAATCAACATATTGACCATACTGAGTGTCAGCTGTGACTTGCAGGAGTGATTTGTGAAATTTCTATGCATGTTGTGATTCATTTTTTCCACCAAGACTTGTTGCCATGTATTGAAGCTGTTCTTTCTGATGGATTTAAGTGCCAACCTTTTAATCACTACCTTTCAAGCTTACAGAAGGTTGAGTATTTGGTCCTGGAAAGGCTCTAGGTAATTAACATTGAGGGGAATTGTCAGGTTAAGAAAGCCATAGATACAATAAGTGTAGTAAAGGTTGGTCTGTCTCAGTTCCTTCTGTGGACAACAGCCTTTATCTCAGACTCCAGTACGGTGTTTGTTGGGTGGAGGTTCGGTCAAAGTGGACGTGTACATTTGCTGGAGTCGACGTAGAGCATCATCTTTGTAAACGGTTCATTGACTGAATGGCAGGTGGTCTCTGAACTGCAAGGGAGCCTTCATGGATGCAGCAATATGAAAACCCAGTGTGAAGTCACATTGGTGGAAAAAAACTAAATCTGTTTTCTCTGTAGTTTTATTTTGTTTTAGTTACCCTGGTAGTTCACATGTTTTGTGTCTACTTTTACTCTTATGTCTGGTGTTAATGTTGCAACCACTGGTGATTTTATCCCGCTTGAAGGGATGCAGAGAGAATCATTAAAATTTAAATGTCTAAGTCAAGTAAGTTATCAAATTATCTTTTAAAAATTTAACAGTTTGAACAGTATCTATACTTCATTGCATGACTGTTTGTTGTTGGTCATTTTGTGCATAATGGTCCTTTGTGTGAGATACATGGTGTGATGAATGCTTCATGTTGAATGTACTGTGCACTGTGCTACTCTGGAAGGGATTGTCCTGACAGCTGCTGGCTGCGGGGTGTTATAATGTCTGTACAGTGTGACATGCTGTGCTGTGTTAATTTTTGTGTTTTGGTGCATCACCAAACAAAACCTGCTTTCATAACCTGCTATTTTCAGTACAGCAGCTTGGCACGAATATACAGTAGATAATTGATTTCATGTAGATGTTAATACGGACTTGTTTAAAAAATCTCTTTCAAGCTTTGCAGGCCCTGGTAGCAAGTCCTAGATTCACCTCTGACTGCCTCTGCTTCCTCTGTTTGGAGAGCTTGTGTGTTCAGTGACACATAAAACACTTCTTTTACAGTTATATTAACAGTAAGCCACTATTGGTTTATGGGTCGGGTTGCAATTTGTGGGCCTCTGCTACTGGATAGAAATACTACTAAGTAAATAGAGGTGTGCTAATTAGTACCACAAATTTACAGGTGCAGCTTTCTCAGGTTTAGCACCTCATTTATGAGGACCTGCTACTTATGCAAATCAAGTCAGTCACAATTCTCTAATTAGGATACCTGAGGCAAAACAATAGCCCCCCACACTGCAGTCTTGCACTCAAAATCAAAGACAGTGCAGGTGAAAGAGCATGCTTGTGATTTTACGGCTGTAGCTGAGGACAAACAATGAAGGATTACCATGTCTCTAACTATCGTTTATCTCATCTTCATTTGATGTTTCAGTTCATTTTCTATTTTATCAGGCAATCTTGGGAAACCATAATTTTATCCTCTGACATTTCAAAGATGGTTATTATCAAACGGACCACTCTGTTTTAGATTTTGTATTCTTTTACTTGTGTATTACTGTCTCTGTTGTACATTTTAACAAATAATACACCAGAGGTGGTTTTCTTGGGGTAAGGGGACATACTTCTCCAAGTGTAGTTTCGTAAAACCTTATTGTGTCTTTGCAAAATCTAAAAACCTAATAAAAAAAACATTCTCATACATAGCTGAATTAGCACCACAGCAAACATTGATAAAATATTGCCCTGAGGATTCTTTGACTTTCTCATGATGCTGATGGGGGTGCCCCTATTGGATTTATATGACTGTACATCACTCCCCACTCTGTGACCGCACCCTTTCACATCGACTGCTGTTGCCCACTGACACATTCTACTTCATCCTAATTAGAATTAATAATTGAAAATAGGAAATCAATTTGTGCAAATTAAGTGTGGTAACAGTTGGTTTTATCGGGTTGACATTGTTTTTGGAGTGGCCACATGGTTGGCTGTGACTCCTGTTGTGTATATGTCTGGTGATGCAGTGGAATCGTGACTTTATTTATACTCCAGTCACTGTGCGTTGGTGTGTACTGTAGATAAACGTCCACCACTGCTCTGATTGCTTTTTTTTTGTTGTTGTCCTGTGGCAATAGAGCAAAGGGTTTGTTTTCTTCGGGACAGGGTGAAGGGTAAATTATTAATTGGAAGGGGCAGCAGGCTGTGTAACAATTTGCTGATCCAGAAGCTTTCATGAGCCGTGTCAAGTTCTGTTGAACAAGTGACTGGTTTACTATGCTGAGGCGAAAGCATCTTTCACAGTCTGCTTGTATTACCACACAACACAGCCAGCTTTATTAGAAAGAGAGGCTGTCCTTTTAAGTAGCATCATTCTTAAGTGCTTGTTTAGAATAACGTGAGATGACCTGGCCTTGTCGGTCTTGGTCAACTACTGGCTGTTAACCCTGTTAGAGCTGCGCTGCAGAGGAGCCGGCTGGCACCTGCAGGGCCCATATTGATCCAGCTTCACATCCTGAATAGAACTTGGACAAATGATCAGATCCTCTGTGGGATAAACAACCAAGCCAGACTTTTTAATCAGTAATGCATAGTCCTAAAAGAATTAAGTTATTCACTCATTAGTTTTGTGGTTCCAAATCGGCAACAGTCAGATCTTGTTATCCAGCTGTAAGGTGGTATCAAGAGGGAGTATATGGTGCATTATAGTGAACTGTCTGAGCAGCAAACTGTGTTCAGAGAGTCTGTGTTGTGTTGTGGGTTCAGCCCTGCGCAGCTCTTTCCCCCAGGGGTACGTGAACACACAGGGGCTCGGCTAAGATGAATTAGGGCAGGACAAACGACACGCCCAACAGCAGAAGCTGCAGCACGCTGTTATTCCAATTCAGCAGAACTACCCCCATGACTATTGGCAGTTTCTTCTGTATATTTAGAAATTCATTTGTCGAGCTCACTGGGATGTATCTAAACTGTTTACTTGTCGTGTTTGGATTTTCTGTGGACTAATAAATAACTATGTAATAGATGTCAGCAGGACATTGGGGGGTGGGGGGGGAGTGGGGCTTGTCTTGTAGTGTATTGGCAGCTTTTACAGCCACAAGTTTAACAAAGCTGAGAGACATTTATCACTCAATGCAAATTTACCACTTTACACAACAATCATCACTTTCCCTCTAGACCTTCGTACCAGTTCTGTCTGCTTTTCACTGTATTAGTCTGCGTCATTGAATCAGGGAGCTGTGATGAATAGCTGAATGTTGAGTCCGACTTTTATTGAATAACTCCTATTACAAATAGCTCATATTGACTGAAGAGGAGAATGTTGCACATTTTTGTGTCAGCTAACTTGTTGGCAGAATTGTTTCATTGTTCCTCTAAAAATGATAATTTTGAAATTTAAAATATCCAAAGAAAGCCTGTCTCTCCGTGCCATTTTAAATTGTTACTGGCCTGTATTAATCCTGGTCATGGAGTGTTATATGTAAAATTCATATCTGTCAAGGAACAAAGCTGGTCGTACAAAGCGCGATTCAGACAATATGAAGATCAGAGGTGCAGTCTTCTCATGAGGCAATGCAGGAGACTCATCAAGACAATGAGTCACGCTGCTTTGCTTTGCCACAAGCTCTGCTGAAGAGTAAGTGAGGAGTAAAAAGCTCTCAGGAGCCTGAGCGTTTTGCCTTCTAATGTTTTGTGTGAGTTAAGTTATTCCTCAAGTGTCAACAGTGTGTGTTAATAATTATGTGACAGTGGGTGACTCAGTCAGGCAGTGGGGAGTGAAGTTGGGCTGCTTGCCAAATATTCCAATAGCTATAATGTGATTTTCCCAGTTAAAGCTGGCAAAGAAAGCATGTGACTGTCTGTAACAACCACAGCTAGCAGCAAACATTTACAGCAGTCCAATCGTGATTGTAATTGAAGTTTGCATTTGCCCTGCGTCCAGCTGAATAAATGAAGTATAAAACTAGAATTTGAATGCAGAGTGTTTAAAGAGCTTGACTCAGGCCCTCATTTTGAATTTCACTTTGAGAAGCTTATGGCAGCTTTCTGTGGCACAGACTCCCTCTCATACAGAACAGTGACAAACATTTTGCTGAAGAGGCCAAGTTCAGGAGAACTTCTGAATGAAGTCGGCTGCTGAAAGCTGTTTGGTGTTAATCCTGTTGCAGCCAGCCCCTGATGATGCAGACTCTTGAGCACACTTCAAAGCTCAGCACCACCACGATGTCTCTCTCAGCCCATTCTTTGGACATCACCTTCCAAAGTTTACTATCTGCTCGTACCCCTCAATGTGATCTGTTTTGTTCCAGCCAAGGGGATTATACCCAGCACCTTGGGATTGGACCTTTCCCTGTGTGTGAGGTTACCCACATTCCAACTGTTATGCATTATGAGCTCTGACAGTCCAACCTGGCTAGTGTATGTGTCCTCTGTTTACACTCACTGACCTAGGCCAGACCAGTTAATGGGTTGGATGGCAATTCTCTAGTTTCAGACTTGTGTGTGGGATTCGTTGCCTACACACCACAACCCACATGGTGTCCTTATCACCTCACACAATTTAGCTGTACTCTTTAGAAGCCAAAGTGTTCATGCTACATGCTACTTCCTTCTGCTGTTTCTCTCTGCTTTTGCCCGCAGCTCATCATGAAGTCTGACTCCTTAATCACAGTTAAATACTGTCAGAGCTGCAAAGTGAGAGACTAGTGGGTAAAGTTTGAGAACCTCTGTGTAGGAGAGAGACAGCGAGATAATGGGCTTTGCTCTCAATGTGCTGAGGCCTCTAACTGCAAGCTAAAGATGGTTTAAAACTTCAAATGGTAACATTTGTTGAGCTCCTAAGCACCAGAAAAGTCTGCAAATTAAGTGCTGGATAGATTTTAGTTTATTTCTGTTTTTCTCTTCTGCTTTAGGTGTTTTTTTACTGACATAGTATTTTCAGTTATACATGTAAGAATAAAAAAAAAAGTACTCTGTGTTAATGTGGTCAAGGTTTGCAGCTGAGACCTGAGGTGTTGATTCCTCTAGTTATATAGGTAGTGCCTGTTTTTGTGCTGTGCTGAGGGAGCTCTGTTGAGCAGAGGAAGCTCTGATAAGTGCTTATAGACTGCTAAACGAAGTTGCAGCTAAACTGCTCATCCATTACACGGGCCGCCCGCACACACCTCAGCTTTAATGTGCCAGGGTCGTTTGCGTGGCAGCAGCTCAACCTTCAGGGAACTCATTCATGCCAGACTGGGGGCCAGGAACAGATTAGATCAAATCAGTGGGAGCCCTGTAATGTGGCCTCTAGCCTGTCCGAGCGCAGAAGCAATACAGCACTAGCCCAGTGTTTCAGGACCCCCTTCGGGGCAGACCTGTCTGTATCAGCAAAGGGCTGATCATCTTCCTGCTGCGTACCTGGAAAAACAGGCTTCAGTGCCGACCATGAAACAGGGTTCATTAAGCTCCCACTCTGGCTGATCACAGCTCTGGCAAAGCGAGCAAAGAGGGGGCGTAGTGTCTTTACATTTACGACTGAGACTGCGATGATGTGAGAATCAATAGTGGAATATCAACACCGTCCTGGCTGCTGCGCCGGCCTGGGTCTCAAGCTGGGCTTTTATGTGAGGCAATACAGGCGCTGCTGATGGAGAGACATAAGGCCTTACCCATCACTTAAATCACCACTCTTCACAAGAACAATTACCCTGGTGAGAGTGAAGACAGCCTACAACCCCAGCTCAGTGCCGATTGTTCTTCACATAAAAACTGGTTGTTCATTTAACCTTGAAAGATTAGCTATTTGCTTGCAGTTTGTGGGGCGTATTGAGTTTTTCTAAACAGACCCATCCCTTGTAGAATGTGGGAATTGCTTGTTTTACATCATTCCCTCAGGTGCCACTCAGTAATGTCACTGGGCTATTTACATTAACCCATGTAAAGCAGCTAGGTTGTATAACCTAACCAATTTTCCTGAGTGCCAATATTACAATACAGCTGGGAGAACTCATTTTGATGTTCATCGTTACTGAGGGATGACAGCTCTGGGGTATTTGCACATTCATCACAGGGGATGAACATAGTCTCATCCAGGTGTTATTCCATCAAATTGAACCTTTCTGCTCTATTACTCAAAGTTCAATACAATTAGTCAGTTAATTGTAAATTTAGCAAAGTTTGAAAAGTGAGAGTTACAGCAGTTGGTTGTGGTTTCTCTGTCTCCAGTAACTCGACAGGTTTTTTTTTGCCCACTGGCCATTTGTGACAGCTGACTGCTGAAATTACACCTGAAAAAGGTGTTAAAAGATACAAGTCACAAACTGTTATATATGAAAAATCCTTGTGTTCTTAATCTTCACGTCGTCTCTTGCTCTTCTCTCTAGTCACTTAGAGGTGTGAACAGCTTGCACATTTGCTTCTCTTTTTGCAGATTATTGTCAGGGTGTGATTAATAAGACTTTCCTCTACAATGGTTGTGGTATGTCAACATCACATAAGTTATACTCAGTCTGGTATATTTCCTCACTAATCTTAAGTAACAGAAGTCTGTTCTGCACCTGTTTGATCATTTCATTTGACTTCTTAGTTACGCTTTGTTATGTCACTCTAGTACCAGGAGGAAGTACCAGGAATTGAAAACACTTTAAACCTGCATAAATACATATTTTTCATATTATTGAATCAAAGACTTAGATTTGAAAGAGGGCTGCTTGAGTTGTCACTCAACCCTGCAGCTTCAGCTTATTGTTTTACCAGTATATGGTTCAGTCTGAGTTGCTCTCATCCAGGTACTTCTTGTATTGCTCTGGCAGCCTTTTCCAGCAAACAACCACTGATTGACCTGCTGTATGCTACCTAATTAGCATCAAATGGCTACCAAAGTTAGCAACTGGTGAACACAGTGAGTAGAGCACCCAAAAGACCCAAAGTTTGTGAAGACCAATACAAAGCTAAAAGGAGAGTGGACATTTGGACTTAAATTTGTCAGGTGATAAGAAAAACGACTCCAAATGAATGCTAATATTGCGTCTTGTCTGCAGTAGGTATGCTAACTTGTTTGCAAACATGCAAGCCAGCTTTACAAGCCAAGATTTTGTTTTCTTTCCTCTAGTGGTACAAGTTATTTAATGCATCTTTAATAATAATAAAGTAAAGACACCACAGCTGCAACCAAGTCGATAATTATGCTGTTAGGGTTAACTAAGTCTTTCTTAACGTTAGCTAAGTCTTTCTGGAAGATAATGCAAGAAATCATTTCTGTTGGCAACTTTCCAAGCTGGACATTGCCATTTCTAAAAATTAGGAAATTTAAGACTTAATTATTGTCAACCTTAGAGATATAGCAGAGTTGCAGTATGTATCACAGTAAAGGGTGATTTGTTGTTTCTGTTGATACAACATACAGTATAGACCATACTGTTTATAAAAAATCTATATCAAATCTTTCAAGAAAGGAGAGTAAATCAACATGTACTGTATGTGTGAATCTCTCATTTTTCACATATATTTATTGACTCATCTGAAAGACTAATGTTTTTCATGATGTTACCTTGATTGATCACCCTGTCTGGAAACCAACAGAGCTCTCTGTACAGTGTATTCTCAGCTTTCTTTAGTCACTTGTCTGGGACATAAACAGGTTTGGTTACAGCTTGATTAATGTTTTGGGAGGCTCATATTGATAGGAGATATGAATTTTGTTCTGCTGGGTTGCTGGCTTTATATTTGTCTCACGGAGACTTTGCACATACCAGACGTGTGAAACAGCTAGGCTCTGTAGTCACCACACACTGTCTCATTTTGATTTCTGGCTCAGGTCCTTTCTGTCTGGAGTTTGCATGTTCTTTCTGTTTGTGTGTGTCCATAACTGTGAATGTGCGCAAGTTATTGTCTGATATTGTTAGCTCTGTGATGGAAAGCAATCTGTTGAGGTTGTTCCTCTACTTTGTGCTCAGGGCATGCTTGGATACACTCCTGCTCCCTATGACCCCGAGCAGGGGAGAAGACAGTGAATGAATTTAAAGGAAAAGGCTGCAATATTCTATATTTTTGTTGCTGCAAATCCCATGAAGAGACCAAAAATGTGTTAATATGTCTACCAATACTTTTGAACTTCCTTATCCTGTCTGTTGCACTCAGCCCCAAGCCTACTTGTTCCTGCTGAAGACTATATCTTTAAAACAGGCAATGAATATGCAGTTTCATTTTTTTAAAGGATAAATAATTTCATAGAACAGCTTGGCACTGTAATTTTTAGCAGTACTCAAACAGGAGAAAAGTGAATTTTTGTTGCGTTATTGAATATTTACAGCAGCAGGACAGTGTATATTCTCATGTTCAAGAACATAAAACCCAGTGCAATGATGTGTATTCAATCATTTTTGGAAAAATGTAGAATATAACCTTATCCTTTAAGCTAGAATGCATATAAAATCAAAATTGTGATATTTTATTGAGTTGATAGGACATGAATAATATAGGTGTGAACTGAAGATGAATGTTAAAAATATCAAGCTTATGGAGCACTGTAAGAAAGCAGTTTTCATACTAGAAAATTATGGATGCAATAAGTAATTAGTTGTAAGAAGTAATTTTCTGGAACATTTACTATTTATTATTAACGATTACATGTACTAGAGAAATTCAATTTGATTATTTTCTTGCATTTACTCGACCTATGATTTCAGATGTTTTCAAGGGTAAATGCTAGTGCATATTCTCTTGCGTTTTATTACCCTGCTCTGTCTGATGCCACCTCTGTCTGTGCCTGCAGGATGTGAGAGTGACTACTGGGGACCTCATTGCAGTAATCGGTGCCAGTGCCAAAATGGGGCTAAGTGTAACCCCATCACAGGTGCCTGTGTCTGCACTGATGGGTACCAGGGATGGCGTTGTGAGGAGCCCTGTGAGTATGGTTACTATGGCAAGGCATGCCAACTACCCTGCCAGTGTCTCAATGGTGCCACCTGCAACCACGAAACAGGAGAGTGCATCTGTGCACCGGGGTACACTGGGGCTTTGTGAGTACCAGTAACATACTTATTCTTTTTGCTACCGTCTTTGAACAAATGTCTATGTGCCTTTTCTTGATTGCCTGAGTGTTCTTTGTTGATGCAAAGGACTGCAGGCAAACACAGGTTATATGTCTGAGACATTTGATTGTTGTGACAGCTGTGGAGAGCGTTGCCCCTTCGGTAGTCACGGATCTCAGTGTGATCAGCGCTGCCCCTGTCAGAATGGAGGGACCTGCCACCACATCACTGGAGATTGTTCCTGCCCTGCTGGATGGACGGTAGGTCACTCGAGTAAAGGTGGGAATGCAATGATGAAAGAAAGGCCTGAGAGAAGAAAACGGCGTTCTGGAAGAAAACATTTTGTTCTCTAATGTAGTCTTTACAGGTCAGACTGACATGTTGAGAACAGAGAGTCTAGGATCAATATGCTGTGTTCAATTATAAATGAGAACGTGGGATTCTCTCTACTCCCCTGCAAGAAATAAATAAATAAATTGGAGTTCAAAAAGCAATGTCAAGTGAACATGGCCACCCACACAGTCAACAATAAAATGTGTTACGTTAGGGATGTCCCTGTCGACTAGTGGCTTAGGGCACATCATGGAATCAAAACATCAGCTGTTTGAATCCACATTGGGACCTCACTTGCATGTCATGTTAATTGCTTCCCACATTTCCTGTCTGCCTCTACTGTCAACCTATAAAATAAAGGCAACAGTGCCAAAACTAATTTTTTTTAGAAAGAGTTAATTTAACAGGATTGTACACTTTTTAAAAGCACTCCACCGACATTCCTTTAAATTTTAGGTGGATGTTTGGAGAAAATCTTTTATGATGGTATAAGTAATTTGATATTACAATACTCATGTGTATTACAGTATATAAAATACAGTATAGTATATAATATAATAAAATAATAATGTTATAAATAATATGTTGTTGTTGAAATACAGCGGAGAAACTGATTGCATATGAAATATGTGGATGGGAATGTTTTCAGCTAATCTAGTGAATTAAATACCTCTGTATTAAATACAAATTGAGATACCTCATCACACTGATTTAAATATCATATCAAAATCAAATTTTTCTGTACAGACTTCCTGCTCATTGATTTGCAACACTGCCCAGAATTTCGTAAAACAGATATTAAAGGGAAAGATACCATGGTATAAACAGTATGGCAAAATCTCTGTGGGTAGTATATAGAGTATATATTGTCATATTGTCCTATTTTAAATCAATACATGCCATTACAGTAATGATAATTGCTTCTAGCGCTGGTCTCTCTGTGTTATTCGCACCATGACATTAAGTCAGTTGATGACTTTCCATGTTAAAATAAACTCAGTGTTAGTTTGAGTGAAATATCTTTAAGTCTTTCTGAAGATAAAGAGTGAAAAAAGTGTGTCAAAAGAAAAACTGTCCTGTTTTCAGAAGTGTCGTCAGTGGGTCATTTAGGTCCGAATTGTCCAAACATCAATAAAACAACAGTGTAAGAGTTTAGTCTCAGTTATTTCAGTCCTGGCGAGGCTCAGTCCTGAACGAAGTTCTGTGCTGGCTCTTTTTCACAGGGTTCAGTTTGTGCCCAGCCATGCCCTCTTGGCAAGTACGGCATCAACTGCAGCAAGGACTGTTCCTGTCGTAATGGTGGACTGTGCGACCACATCACTGGGCAGTGCCAGTGCGCTGCTGGCTTCAGTGGACGCAGGTACGCAGCTGACACACCTGGCAGACAGACTGCTCAATTATTATGCACAAAAACCTTTTGTAAAGTACTCTGTGCAAACTTTTGTAATCCTACTTTGAAAATAGGTCAGACAATGGCATGATTTATTGATATTAGTATTTAATGCAAAGGGATGGTTTCATGCCGACAGTTACACATTAAACAGTCACTCATTGACCTATTCTCTTTGTTGACTTCCAAATGAGGCACAAACCTGGCTGTTCTTTTAAAAGAGAAAGGAAATGCCAGAACAGTCTCATGCTCAAGAGAAATAAGCATTTATAAATGCCCATTAGTCCATTTGAAGGTGGATTGGAAGCTTTTAATAGGGGTTTATGTTTAATTAATATCGTACTTCATACTGACCAGCAAGGTTTCA
The DNA here is from genome assembly GCF_914725855.1 of Thunnus albacares. Lineage (NCBI taxonomy): Eukaryota > Metazoa > Chordata > Actinopteri > Scombriformes > Scombridae > Thunnus > Thunnus albacares. The sequence goes on along the minus strand of NC_058112.1, from coordinate 19,616,700 downwards.
TGTCTCCAGCCTTCATCCTCCTCCACTCCCTCCAGTCTGTCCATTGATCTCACCATGAGCTACATGCTGTTTGGATTCTGCTCATTAATTATAAGTAATGGTTTATATTAAGGTCTCATTGACTTCCACAGATCTTTTTAGTTCCCCATGCCTGGCAGTGCAGCCCAGAGCAGCCTGGGTTTATTAGTTCAGCTAAAGCAATTGTCTCTTGGATGGAAACACTTCCTCGACAAGACCTTTCCTTTACTTTATTATTTTGCAAAATTGCCCTCATTCATTTTGTCAGTGGCAGGTGAATTAACCTGCCAGGAATAATCTGAGTTTGTGTTAGCTCCCACCCTCTCCTGTCTAGTATAATAATACCATTGTCCCCTGATGAAACTAAAGTCAGGGTAATTTAAACATGAAACATAACTTTCCCATTTTATAATGTAATTGAGCTATTTGTAATAGCTTTGTTATGCTCTTGAGATTGATACTCCGCCAGGATTGTATAGTTAAGTCAGTATATTTAAGTGAAGAAAACAATCCATTTTCTGATCTACTCTAGTGCTTCATGTGGAGAAACTCCTTAGCAATTCTAATTTCTGTGGTTGATTATGATTACAAAGTCTTGTCCAAGCCCTGCAGGGATACTGAAGTCCTGACTGCTTACAGCGTGGGTCTGCTTTTAGGGCTTCTCTGTCATGTATTGTTTAAGATTTGGTCTTGTCAGCCTGGGATTTTTGAAAATTAAAGTAAAATTAAATATTCATTATTTAAATGTTGAAATATAGAAAAGATTATTAATAAGATAACCTTTTTGTCTATATTAGAGTAATAGCTGAAGAGTTTCATTGCAAAATAAAATTGCCACTATTTTCAGATACCCACACAAACCTTATTTGTAGGAAATCATTGTTGGCATAAAAGTGTGCAACAGGTTCAATATTTGAGTAATTATTAGTCATTCTAACACCTTTCCTTTCAAAAACTTCCTTTCTGCATTTTTAACACTGACTGAGAATTTCAGGAAGAAAAATTTAGCCAAAGTGGATATTTATCATTTTCCTAGTAAACAGTTGAAATAAATAAACATTATTATTTCCATAATTAATATAAAATGCATTTATTATTAGTCCTCCATCATGTAGGTAAACAACATTAACCCTCATCCTACCAACATATTTAACCAGTACCGTACAAGGACTGCCGACTGGGGACCCCAAGAATAAACTACTGTAAGAAACAACCAATATAGCAAAATGTTAACTTATTTATTCTCAAAACATTATTCGTTATGTAATTAATGTCATCTGAAAAAAACAGATTATTATTATTTTGGGAAAGTCACAGTTAATTTGTATATTGTATATAAATATATAATTTTCTTTAGTACAAATTGCAGCTTTTATCCCAAGAACAATCTTACCACAAAGCCTTCAAAATGACTGACAGAGTGCCCCTACCCCCCTGATAGTGTGTGATACTTTCAATTAGGACCCATGGCAAACATGAACTCAATAAATAGTTCCACCTATTAAAACTACATAGGTGGAATTGGGTGCTTTTTACTCGGGTCCCCCCGGTCTATTTTTTTAACAAACTCTAATTAAAACAGAAACAGAAAACAATGATATGAAGTCATTAGGAACAAATTGATTGAGAAAGTCATGAAAAATTGGAATGATAGAATAAAGCACCTGTGAGATATGACAAAAAGTATACATCTGGGGTCTGTGGGTACCCCAGTCGGTAGGATTAAGGTTAAAACAACTTTGTTCTAGGCTAGCAACTTGCAGTTATTTTAATCTTTTATTAATTAATTATGAGTTTCCCAGAGTCCAAGGTCATGTCTTTAAATGAAAAGTTTGGGAAAATCAAATATATTTAATTTATGGTAATATAAAGCAGCGAAAAACAGCAAATCTTCACATTTGAGAAGCTGACACCAGTGCAAGTTTGTAATTTTTGCTTGACAAATTACTTTTTTGGATCGCAAAGTTAAAAGTCAGTGTCCTTGCTCTGCAAATTTCCTCCAGGTGTCAGGATGACTGTCCTGTGGGCACCTATGGTCCGCAGTGTAACCAGAGGTGTGAGTGTCAGAATGGAGCCAAGTGTCACCATATAAATGGCGCCTGTCTGTGTGAAACAGGGTTTAAAGGGCCTAATTGCCAAGAGAGATTCTGTCCCCCAGGCCTCTATGGCCTCATCTGTGACAAATACTGCCCCTGTAATACCACCAACACTGTGAGGTAAGTGAGACATCTGTGCAAGCCCACACACAGCTTCCTTCTGACCAAGCCCTGAAGTGAAGCCCCTGTAGCTCAATATGAATAAAGACTTCTTCCAACTCAGCTTTGTGCACCCTTCAGCTCTAAGCCAGCACTCATTCTGAAGTCTGAACACCTCTTAGCCATGTCATCCAGTTAGCTTTTAATCGCGACCTTTGCTTCATTCATAATTTCTCAGCAGCATTCATAGTTAATGCAATGTTAATGCTCTGATTCCGGCTGGAGTTGGGCACCGACCATAGAAGTCATTACAGAATGAAGGAGAAAAGGGACACCTCATCTATCTGAAACAAGCACGTAGACACATAGATGGATGAATTGCTGTTGGCGCAGACTTCACACTTTGACCCTGCTCAGGAATGAAGTGTTGATCGTCTCACAGCTGAAACCTCGCCTCACTCTTTTTCTTTCTGTTGTTATCCCATCTTTGTTTCTCATTATGTTGTAGCTGCCACCCACTTTCTGGAGAGTGTGCCTGCTCAGCAGGATGGACAGGGCTTTACTGTAATGAGACCTGCCCGTCTGGATACTATGGAGAGGGATGCATGCTGCCTTGCAGCTGTGCCAACGGAGCTGACTGCCATCCTGTCTCAGGTGCCTGTATATGTGCCCATGGATTCATGGTGAGTATTGTGTTCCTTCACTGCTATGTAATTGTACTGACTTAGTGGCTACTGTCATGGTAATGCTATTTTATTGTTATTTTATATGTTATTTATTTAATTTGTATTTGACCCTTATTCGATCACAAGGTCTCATAAAATCTAAATGTCTTTTTCGGGAGCACCAGAATGCCAAAATGGCAGCACAATTATGTTACACAAACAAGCACCTAGCCAACATTAACGAGGAGAAGAAGAAGAAAAAAGAAAGGAAGAAATTAGGAAGAAAAGGAAAACTAAAAATGCATCGAATCGATTGTAAAACAAAAAATGATAAAAAGAAAAAAAGGACATAAAACAGATTTAAAAACCCCAGAATCAGTCCTTAAAATATCCATGACTTTTAAATAATTCAACATGTTGACTCTTTATTCTCTATTTAATCACAGCTGTAATTATGGAATGTCAACTTTTAATTATGCTATTGGTTACATTAATTTTTCATAAAACTGTTATAGGTTAATTGTCAATTTAACCTTGCTCTTTGTAGTCTTTGTTATACTTAAGAAAACCAGTAGCCCCACTTAATAATAATAATAATGATATAAGGAGATCCAAGGAAGTGTATCAGTAACGGACTCACACCACATACTGTGAAATAGTTCATCCTTTTGCTGTATGAGCTTTACTTAGTAAAGGTTATAGCTTTGATTTATATTTCATGTTATTTGTGGCTATGGTAAAATATTTGTGTCATTGAGGTGGTAATGCGCTGGAAGTGGTCCCAGTATTCCTTTAGAGGCTTTTTTACACAGGCAGGCTGAAGCAAGGTGAGACATTTTATTATTGCCTTATTATGGATGTGCTCTATTGCACCACAAGAAAAACCCCTTGCTTAATGATTCATTCTCTCGCACAAGCTGCTGCAGACATTAATAATCAGTCGTATGTGGTTTGTAGTGACTTTTACAAATGTGCTTGATATGCCTTAACTTGTAGTATCAGAGAGACTGGGGAAAAAGCAAGCTTGGATCTATAGATGGGTGACAAATTAAAGGAAAAACATGAATAAATGAGTGAAGAAACTTAACCAATGCTTCCACACAGGTGCACTGCATGGTATAATTAAGAAATTAACATCCAGTCATGCTCTGTGGCATGTGTAAAAATGCTAAGCAGGTCCAGTTGATTCTGATTTTGTTTCAAGATGGCAAGAGGAAAAGATCTAAGTGACTTTGAAAGAGGGTTCATTGTTGGGGCACGGATGACAGGAACTTCAGTCACAAAGGCTGCTCAACTGGCTGGTGTTTCAACACTAGAACAGTGACTAAAGTGACATCTGCATTTAGATCTACGGGAAAGACATCAGGAAACAGGGTTGGAAATTGTGGTTGACAGCACACATTTAATGACCCTGATGCTCGTGCATTAGTGCGATATGTAAAGAAAAACAGAAGAGCAACTCTTTCTCAGGTGACTGAGAATATCAATGCAGGATGTGATCAGACCGCGTCAGCAAGAACAGTCTGTCAACAGTTACATAGAGAGGGGTGTTTCACAAACATAAAGACAAAACACATGAAGGAAATATAAAAGAGTGTGAGGGTTTGTTAGAAAACCTGCAATGGCTTGTATGAAAACCACACCCAAAAGTCATACTAAAGGTAAAATATAAATGTACAAAATCACCAATACATTTTGAATATTACTGTTTAAAACTTGCACTATAAAAGAGTTACTAAGAGTGATCATCATTGTTCCAAATGTTTTTGACAGCAGGGCATTTCTAAGTCTCTTTTTGTACATAGGCAATGACACAAAGGAATCCATTAAATGTACATTTTCATTCCACAAGGAAACTCCACAATATTTGATAGAAAACTGACTATGTGATGTTTTATATAAAGGAAGATGAAGATTATTAGCCTGTCTAATTGAGTAATTGTAAAATTGTGAATTATTAATGAAATAATATCTAAAACTGTATTTAGATCTGAATTCTTATATCTCACTTTAAAGACAAATGTGCAGATGTGAAGAATGTTAATATCAAAAATAGTCAATAATTGCAGTTAAAAGAAAGAGGTGCACTTGGTACAACAGCTTTGGAAAAAGTTGCTAATCTAATAAATTGTTTCCGCAGCAGCATTATTTTGTATAGATCAGTTGGAAAAGTAGTTGCCCACACAATATTACAGTATGTTTAATATGGTTAGATTAAACTATAATTTAATCTATCTATATTAAACATGTTCTCTCCAGGAGAGTTTATCATCAATCAAATGCCTAAAAAACATGTTGGGGAAACTTTGATTATTTCTTCATTATCAATATGAAGTTTAATTTGCTCACTGTCACATTTCTTATTTCCTGTAAATAACATGAAATTAGACTTTTTGACATTTGATAACAACTTATTTGTTTGAAACCATATTAAGTAATGGAGAAGATTTAGTTGATTTAGTTGATTGATTTGATGATTTGATTCTCTAATGATTGATGAGTTGTTAAATCTCTATTTGAGACAAAAAGATAAAGATAAAAAATAATAAAGGTCCTAATATGGATCCTTATGGTACACCATAATGCATCACATTTCTTTTTGACTCATGACCATTAATAAAAGTAGTTTTCTATTAAGAACACAGTTACTGAGCTACTTATAAACATTACCATGAAAGCCATATCTATAAATGTTTGAAAGCAAAATAGCAAGGTTAACAGTGTCAAATGCTTTTGAAAGGTCTAAAAATATAACTATCACATACTCATCAGTTAAGTTCTAAAAATCCAAACTGATGATAGTACAGAATATTGTATGAGTTCAAGTGTTCTTTGTTCTTTGATTCCTTTATACACTAGTTTATACTACTAGTAAAATCTTGGCAACATTGAAATTGGACGATAGTTTGTAAAGGATCCTGGATCACCTGTTTTAAATAGTGGAATAACTTTGGCCATTTTTAGGTCAGAAGGTATGATGCCAGTTTCCATGGATAATGCAAAAATGAATGTTAAAGGCTCAATGATAGACTGATAGGTGACTTCTTTGATTAGGGAGGTGCAAATTCCATCATGACCCAGAGCTGATTTTTAAATTCTAATATAATATCATTCACCTCCTTAAAGTCAGGCAGATCAAAATTACTAAAAGATGGGAAAGAACCCTTTATATAATCTAATGGATTAACTTTTGTATCAGCTATCTTTTTGACAAGAGATACATCAACACTTGAAAAGAAATCACTGAACCTGCAAGCTATATCAAAAAGATCAGTGGAAGTCTGTAAAGTTTGAAGGATATTGTGAGGAGGCTTTCTTTGAAGTGGTTGATTAATAATTTTCCATGTAGCCTTGATATTGCTTTCAGATTTTGTAAACTGGTCACTGAAGAACCTTTTCTTTGCTGCTCTAAGGATAATGTATTTGTTTTTGTACAATGTAACTGTTGGTGTAAGAGTTAGCGATGAAATATATTTTCTGTAAAGTTTGTTTTTGATTATGGTGAAATTTTTCAATTCAGCAGTAAACCAAGGATTATGATTTTTTCTCTCATTATCAACAGAATGAATAACCGATGGAAAAACTCTCTCCAACATTTCTTTAAATTTTGATTTTTTGCTTGGATTGAAATTTCTATAATTGACTACAGAGTTATCGTTTTTTTTCTTGTGACCATCTAGCAAGACAATTTGAAATGATCTAGTATATCTGTGTAGAGAATTCCTGATTTTGTTTCGTAGTTAGAGTTATTATCAATAATAGTTAAATAATATACTATCAATTAGTGTAGCAGATTTGTCAGTTACCCTGGTAGGTTTGCTAATAGTGGGATAAAAATAACTTGCATATAAATCTATAAAATCTCCTGTTGGAGAATGAGTTTCACTTTTAAAAAGTTAATATTGAAGTCCCTGATGTCGCTTATTGATAAGCCCCAAAGTTTTAATGAGACTGTTATTAAAACAAGTAATGTCAGTGTCTGGTGGTTGATAAATACTACCTATGACCACATTTTTTTTATTTTTGTTAGACAAGATTTCAGTGAAAACTGATTCAATCTCCATTTCATCAGAATGTAGAAAAAGGTCATGTCGATTAACAAATTTAAAACTTTGATGTACAAAAGACTGAAACTCCTCCTCCAGACCTGGACTGTCAGATGAAGTGAGTAGAGTTATAGGATGGCAGTTCATAAAGGCCTAGTCCTTTAGATTCTTTGGCAAGCCATGTTTCAGTAAAAACAATTACAGAAAAGTCATTATTTAAGAAGGATAAATATTGTACGAGTGGATTATAATGTTTAGTGAGACTGCGAATAGTTAAGTGCAAAACCGAAAATATTTTACATTCAACCAGAAAGGAATCCATGAAGCAGTTGAATTGGAATTCCTTGTAGTAGTCACAGGAGTAGGAAATGTTAGTAGCTGAAAAGAAGTGAAGTGAAAATCTGTATCATGACAAACATTTTCATCTCTGTTAAGTTCAAATAGATTGAATAACATACTGTCATCAACTGTAAACCTATGTTTAGTGATAAGATTGTCAGACAACAATACAACAATACATACAATACGAGAATTTTTTGATCATTAAGTAAATAGAAAGGAAAAACTGAGGCAGAATTATCACAGATCCTTGATGTCCAAATACAAAATTTTAGGAACAGGTGTACATTTCAAATGAAACCCATTTTTACAAAGAGAACAGTGAATACCTGAACCATTTTGAATATTTCATTTTCTGACTCATGTAATATTTATAGGTAACTGTTATAAACAAAAAGCATATAAAATAGTTTCTTAGTTGCACTCAATCTAATCTGTAGGGGAATCACTTCCCTATTCATTAGGTGTTTTAGAGGGACAGTGAGTAACTCACTTATTATATCTCAGATAAGAAATATCCCCTCTTTTTCTGGCTTCTTTCATTGCTGGAATCAATTTCTTGCATTTCTGTCAAACAGATTCTGAGTAGTCTTCATAATCATAAACTTCTCATGCATGGCCAATCTCAGGAATTCCTTCAAAGATCAAATTGTTGCAGTGAGACTGATTTTCCAAGTAATCAACTTTACCATTCATGTTGTCAAGGCTTGAGCTGACTGTTTTGATGTCATTGTTCAGCTTGCAGGGTTGCAGTGCATAAACCCCTCATTACAAATATGAATGCACATTTGAGAGTTCAGTGGTGCAAAAACCATATGCACTGGTCTACAGAGATGTGGAAAAAGTGATATGGTCAGATGAATCATCCTTCACCATATTCTCGACAAGGGGTCGTGTGCGTGTGTGGCGCACACAAAGAGGACGGTACAGGCTTGAATGCTTGACTCCTACAGTGAGGAGATCTGGTGGCTCTGTTATGCTGGGGGGCATTTTGCTGGTATGGTTTTGGTTCACTTGTCCCCTTAGAGAGAAGGGTCACTGCAAATAAACACAAAGTTGTTCTGAGTGATCACCTTTATCCTATGATGAAACATTTCTATCCTGATAGGAGTGGTCTTTTACAGGATGAAAATACCCCAATTTGTACGGCACGAGTGGTCACTGAATGATTTGATGAGTATGAAAATGATGTGAATCACATGTTATGGGCTTCGCAGTCACCAGATCTCAACCCAATTGAACATCTATGGGAGATTCTGATTTTGATTTTGGTGTTCATCTCTCCAGTAGAGTCCCAGAGACTTGTAGAATCAATGCCAAGGCATATTAAAGCTGTTCTGATGGCATGTGGTGGCCCAACACCTTACTAATACACTTTATGTTGCTTTTTCCTTTAATTTGTTACCAATTTGTATATTCCTAGACCAATTGGGAGAAAATACAATCTTTGACCTATATAAGCTTCCATTTTAATAGGTTTGTACAGCAATATCTTCCCCTTTTACAAGTGTCAAATTAGTAGGGTAACTTCAATCAGTTTTCCCATTGTATTTCTTGTCCTGCAATCTGAAGTTACACAGCAACAGAGACAAAGAGGGTACATTTCTGCCAACATTACATTTGAGTGGAAATTGCCTGTGTCTTACAGCGGGCCACTGTGGTGAATTGAGCTACGGAGCAGGGCCGCAGATTGTGTCTTAATTTGCTCCACCTGTTCTCTTTGGCGGCTGCTGGGGAGGGCTGCCAGATCCATTAAACAGACCTAGAGGGCAGGAGTTGGATAGAAAAGGAGGTAGTCAGATGGGAACAGACGCACCTCATATGGAGGACTGGTTTGTGTGTGCGTGTGTGGAAGGTGAGGGTTGGGGGGGGGGTGCTGCTGTGTAATGCAAACAACACAGATAGTTTGCTAAAAAGATAGAGTTCTGATTGTGGCTCTTAGTCTTAGTGGCTCTTAGGCTCTGTTAGTGTGTAACTTTTTGTCACATGCATGGCACATGATCATTATCACACAGTGGGCTTTTAAGATATGGTTGATGATGGCGTTGAGACTATGATTGCTGGTGAAGTCACTTCCCTGGGGGACAGCTGATAGGACTAAGCCTCCCTGCTGCATCTTTGTTCTAGAGTCCCATTGGGGGGCAAACCAAGCAAAGTGTTGGAGCAGACTGAGCTCCTGCACGCTTGATTTAGCTCTAGTAATTGGACATGCTCTTTTTGACTGGGACAAAGTGATTACATGTTACCTATTCAGGCATTGTCCCTTGCAATCTGCAGTATGTACTCACGATACCATTTCGGCACTATGTTGATAGTTTCTACAGATTCTGTTGATACTGTTATATCTGAAATATGAATGCATTAGTGATACTGAAATGAATTCCAGTCTGCCTTTGTAGGTGGTGAAAACAAATCATTTTCCTATCTCTCAGGGCTTTCTAGCCTCATCAAAAGGTTCAGAGGTTCATTTTCTGTCTTGCTGCATGAATTTTAAACCACAGCCACTCATCTAGCAGTTAGATGAACTGTTAAGGAGTGAGACTGATTGGTAATTAGTGGTGCCATTTGCATCTAGTCTCAAATGGGTACCAGGCTGATCAATGTTGTGTCAGCGAGAGGCTTTCTGGAAAAATTGCTCTCCAATTACATTAAGATACTAATAGGTATGAATTTAGTGCCTCGGCCAAGGACGACCTGGCTGCCTCTCAGGGCTCAGGTCTGGTTGCTGTCTCCATTGGCTGTGTAGTTATGTAAGGTCCTGCTGCTCTCGTGCGATGGACTGACAGCCCGTGTATTAATAATGATTCTCCACATACAGACTTCTATCCTTCGCAGCTCAGAAGGAATACGAATCAGTCGACTAATGAGAGAGCTGCCTTTCCCCTCTTGAGAGCAGACCAACCACTGGTCTCTGTGCCATGAGGGGGAAACCAAGTGGAATCCTACGCAGCCATGGATGCAGCAAAATCCATGTGGTCATTTGTGGCTGCATGACGTTTTATCCATGAGTCCAGTCACCAGTAAATTGCCTGTGCTCTGAAGACAGGCTGAGAATCCCCCCGCCATCCCCCCCACCACCCCCTGACTGGCCGAACTTCTCTCCTCACTTAACAACTGTAACTGAACTGCTTTTGTTAGCAGTCTTCATGCTGTCATTTTCAGTAGAACAAAGGTTATTGCAACCGATTGATAAAAATTTCAATCACAGACAGGCGCTTTTATGTGGTGTACGGGGAGGAGAGATGTTTTAAGAAGTGTGTTCTGCCCCTGGCGTCCACTGGCACATCTCCTCCTGCCTCCTGTTTAAACTGAGTTCAAAATGATAATGAGAGCAGTGAGCAGCCAGCAGTCCCTCAGTGCTCTGGTGAGCAAAGAAAGAGCCACTCAGGACTCCTCTGGGCCACTAATTGGAACTCTAAATCATTGTGTCACCTGTCACTCAAGGCAGGGTTTGTAAGGGAGGGTGTGGGAATCCATAGGCTGGCTGTGATCTCCAACTTAGGGAGGGACGAGACTAGTGGAGGTGGGCTGTGCTCAGCCTTTAAAGCAGAGCAATTCTAATGACAGTTGGCTGCAGAGGACAGGGAAGGAGTACTCCATGTCCTTGACCAGCTAGTTCTGTCTAATGCAATGGTAAGGGACTTAAAGAGTTAGTTTGGATTTTTGAAGTGGAGTTATATGAGGTAGTTACCTAAAGTCAGTGTATTACCTACAGTAGATGGCTGTTGGCACACATGGCTGTTGGGTCTTTTTTTAGATAGCTAAAATACGTTTTGCTGCTGCCCTTGTCCACAACAGTACATTGCTTAGCTTCGGTGCCGGTACTCCTGCCCACTTCTCCAAACTGGGAGCATGCCAACCACCATCTACTGTAGGTAATACACTGACTTTGGATAAGTACCTCATACAACCTGGCTGTGCATGGCTGTCAATCTCCCATTGGTGTTCTTATTAATAGTAGATTGAGTGTTGGCTACAGCCTGTCTGGGATGTCTATAGGCTACTGCATATCCCCGGTCCATGCAATTCACAGTGGAATTCACTATTACTGGTTTTTGCAATTTCCCTTTTTCCCCGCAGATTGGTTTTAACCAAATCCCCACACATTGTTGTCTTTTCTGCGGCTTACTTCCACTATTGGCCAGGGGAAGGTATAGATAGCCATGCACTTCTTCCAATACACATAGTGTTGCAAGCTGCTTCTGCAAGGAGCCTCAATGGGAGCTTGACAATATTACCCCTGGCACCTGGCATTAAAATGTGATCACTATCTGGATACCAATGGCGTATCCAGGACATTTTGACTGGGGTGGCCAAGATGGGACACAGACCTAGTGTGGGGTGGCCATGACATAGTGAACCTTAATGAGTGGCGGGTGATCAAAATGTGTAAATACAAATGTTCAGTGCATCACAATGCTTCACCCTATTTACAGATAAATCATAACTGAATTCTCAGTGTAAAACTCATGTTAGCATCCATTGTAATGTTTGTCCTCAAGGCCAGGTTGTTGTTTTTACATTTTATAATACAGCATTAAACTACAGGTGCCATGCTGACTGCCAACAACAACTAAAGTTGATATTACAACCTAGAACAGCACTAACATGCAGCTACCATTCTATTCAGTTTTCTATTCCATGTACATTACATTTTCCATTTCCACTTATCACATTCTCCGGGAAGCAGTGGTTATTTAAACATATCTATTTTAGATCAGTAATTCTGTTTGGGATAGGCTACACATTTTCTAAGAGCTGTTTCCCTGTAGTGGAGTAAATATTTTATATGTTACAGGTTCAGAATGAAGCTCTGGGTCTAAACTGGTGCAACACATTTATTCATAGGGGTTACCTGTGCAAAACATATATAAAACAGTTGTCAGCAATATGATGACATGTCATCATGGCATTAACTCAGCTTGCATCAGCTCTTCTATCTCTGGGCTGTGAACCTCACTGTAATAACTTTAGCTTACAGTCCTGCTTTAAAGTTCTCAATGGACTTCACTGACTTTAAACATCCTGTACACAATGCTACAAATACCTACATGTGTAAATTGAAACTGAAAACATCACATTACACCTTTAACTGTGTTTACTGAATGACCTACTGTAGACAGTCTAACAATGGCTGGGAAATACAATAAACCTCGCTTTCCAGCCTACATTTCTACAGGCTCACAGTTTTAACTTGGCTGGTTAACTGCCTGTATTCGAGCAATAATCTCACTGTTATACACAAATAACATTATCTATATGACACAGGAAAATGCAATTAAACAAAACTGAACAAACTACTGTGGCGGGTGTATATAAACTAGACATTTCACAGACTTTGTTTTATCAAAATGGCAGTTAATGCTATCTATTAACACACGTTAGACTGTGAATTACATATGCTAATCTCTAGCGCAAAACGCACATTGTGATCGAAATATAATCGGATCTGCAAGACAATATTTGGAGGTGGTCAGGCTCACATTGTGATCAAATCTCAGCCAGATGTAAATTAAGTGAGGGAAAAATCAGCCCTTTTCCTGCCAGCTTAAGCAAGCTTTGCAAATACTACAATTAACAGCCATTGCTAGTAGGTCTTCCCTTGTAAAAAATGAATAACATTCACTTGTAGTATTCCTTCCCTCGGCCTAAGACATGCCATATTTATCGACACTCATTTACATATTGAGGTCAATCACAATGTGGGCACAACTGAGACAACAAGAGCACGTTTTAATACCTGGTGTAAATACAGAGACCCATTGGTCTGATGTCACTATCCAGATACATGTTTATACCAGGTGTAAATGAGCCAAAATACTGCATACCCTACCTTCTTCTGTGCAGGTGCCCCGACCAGCCAGCAGTCACTAATTAGGGGACAATGACACAATCCTTGGCCAGTTGTGTACTTTGGGATGCGGGGCCAGGCTGGAAGATTGAAATCTGGACTCTGTGGTGGCAACCAAGACTTTAGAGCAGTGGTTCCCAACATAGGGGTAGGGGCCCTCATAAGAGGTCTCTGGATTAATTAAGGGGTTGCGAGATGATAGGACAGGATTGGACTACAGGAAAAAAACTTTTTTGTTGTTTTTGGTTGTTTTAGGTCTTTTTTCAAACTTTCCTCAAATTTTATTTATTGCCAATTACTGTATTTTATTACCTCAAGCCTCTAAAAATTATTCAAATAAAACAAAAATAAGTCTGCTCTCATATATCTGGTAGACAAAGCAATGGGTGACAAGAGGTCCCTGATAGACTTTGCTTTATTTTAAGGGGTCACAAGCCAATAACGTTGGGAACCACTGCTTTAGAGCAGTGCATCCCGTCATCCTGGAATTTAATCATTTGTGGTGGTCTCTCCCACTTGCATCAATCTCCCTGCAGTATACCATTTTATAGATGCATTTTCCAACAGCCGTTTTACCAGTGAAAAGCTACAACTTAAGTTTTTTTAGAACAGAAATTGTTGTATTAATGAACTAGAAAGCTGGTTGAACAGCAAGGCAATGGTAGTAGCTTGGTTGGAGACAGACGGGGGGGAGTCTGGATTCTTTGGCTTGTGAGTCTTGCCCCTGTCTCCGCTGATAAAAGCAGGGACCCCCCATGAGAGTAACATAGGAAAGAGAGAGAGAGCTAGAGAAGTGGAGAGATGGAGTGTAGCAGGATTGTGAAAAGCGAGGCACGGCTGGGAGTAGGTGCTGTCAGAATATATAGAGTGCATAATTGGAAGCTGGGAGAAGGTAACTCAGGGTGATCAAGTGTGGTCCTTCCTCTTGAACTTCAGTTACAGTACCATCATAAATCCATTCAATTTTACAGTTGCTTTGCTCCTCATTCTGTATACAGACAGAGTATGACTGCTCTAAATAAACAATTCAGTTGACTATGGAGAAGTGCAGTGAACCTTCCCTGTTATTCCTTTTTTAGGTCTGCCGGAGTCAGCATTTATTGCCATGCTGATTCTTTGCATTATTTCTACCACAGGGTGAGGACTGCGCTACAGTGTGTCCTCCAGGTCTATACGGACCAAGCTGCATGTCTACCTGCTCCTGCCATAATCACGCATCCTGCTCTCCTGTCGACGGCTCCTGCATCTGCAGGGAAGGTACAGTATAATTGACTCTCAGAGGTTCAGAGAAACTCTTGCACATTATGAGATGTGTTAAACTGACTGTAGATGATGTAAGGAGTCACAACATTTGCATACATATGGTCAGAATCCTCTTGCATTTTGTATTTACAACAGAAAGTATTGTTTTCTTGTACACACTGTATCACAGAACTGTCAAAGGACCTCTGTTCTTTATTCTCTGCTGTCTATGTTTACTTTTCTTTTTAATGAATGATACATCACGTAAGTTCCTCTTAATAAGTTTTTTTCTTGAGGGGAGATTCAGTCAGTGTCAATGCATTCTGTTCATAAATGTGTGAATGTGATGTACTATGTCAGTGGTTCCCAACCTTTTTGGTTTGTGACCCCTTAAATTAAACAATATCCATTTGAGACCCCTCACACTAGGTTATAGCCTTAGTTTGAATGTGGATTATGAGTTGTTCAACTAAGGATTTCTTTCTCATATCATTTCATCTAAAGGATTTCTTGGGGCCCCAAATAGGAGAGAGAGGGAGAGAGTATTTAAAAAATGCAAAAATTAGAGAAAATGAAGGAATTCATTCACAAATGGAGGCACTCTGGTGGCCTAGAGGTTAAGACATAAATCATATGTTTATGTTTATGTCTGGCCAGCGCATGTTATTCTGTAACCTTCCCCATTGTCCTTGTTTTCTGTCATCTCTCTACTTTCAAATAGGTAATACAGGCATATAATTCCCCCCAAAATCCTTAAAAAAAGGATTTGTTGTGTAACAGTATCCGTTAAATCGACCCTTCAGATCTATCTTGGGACACCATGGGGGGCCCCAAACTCCAAGTTGGGAACCACTTTCCTATAGCATTATTTTGGTTTCTCAGGTGTGTAAATTATGAACTGTAATAAAATGCAGCTGCATCCATAATATTTTTTTTTGACATGATTGTGCACAGATTGGTGTGTATGCCTTCTCTTCCTCCAGGCTGGCAGGGTGTGGACTGCTCAATCCTCTGCTCCAGTGGTACATGGGGTCTGAGCTGTAATCAGACTTGCTTATGTGGCAATGGAGCTGCTTGTGACCCTATAGATGGAACCTGTACATGTTCTCCTGGGTGGAGGGGAGAGCACTGCGATGAGTCCTGCTCTGTAAGTCTGCACCAGACATTGTTAAGATCCTGGGGACCCTGAATGTTTTGAAGCAATGTATAACTTAGGATACACTGCATCTCATTGTGCCCATGTGTAGCGTTGTAACAGGATAATAGTGAGTTTTTATTGTTGTCAGGATGGCACCTATGGGTTGGAGTGTCGAGAGCGCTGTGACTGTAGCCATGCTGATGGCTGCGACCCAGTGAGTGGCTACTGTCGGTGCTACCCAGGCTGGACAGGTCAGTACTGCTTTTGGAAAAGTATAATCAGAGCAGATGCTTATTAGTGGTAGAAATAACCTCTGAGGTCTCATTTAAAATATCTCTTAAATTTCTAATGCTAGTCAGACATATTGATGTACCAAAAAAAGATAAATATGCTGGGGCATTTAGGGTTTCTGTTTAACAAAATGTTTTTAGAATGTCTAAGTTTGGTTTTGTCAATTAAATGTTCAGTTTGTTTTGCCACTGAGCTGGCAGGGTATGTGAACAAGAGATGTTGAGATTTGAGCTTTAAATTGGTTCTTTTAGCTGCCACACTGGATGCCGGTATTTAATCATGCTTATATTGCATCCATTATTGGCTGTACAAAATGTTTGAAGTGACTCACATGATAAATATTTGGAGGCAGAATCTGATCATTGGACCAGAATGCTCTCACAAGTTTTAAAACACAGCCTATGATATTTTTATTTTTGGCTCTGTTCATTCCATGATGTTGTGAAGTCTGACTGAACCAACAGCCGTATATATTCACTGGAGGATTCACTCTCAGGCTCTCAGTTTGAACTCCAATCCCGTCCAGACCCAAATTCGTAGTTTTACGTTAACATATGTCGACTCTCTGTTTCTTGTCATTTCAAACATTTGCTTACAGGGAAATAGCTGGAGGTAGGAAAGTATGAATGTCACAGCAAGGGTGAGGATCACTATGCTCAAAAATGAAGCATCACATCTGAATGTCAAATGCGGGGGGCTAGCCAAGGACCTGGTCTCCGAGCCTGGGTGGAGAGGTTCAGTCAGGGAGGGAATAGATTCAGCAGGAAAGGTCAAGTCTGTGAGCTCTCAGCATCCCACTCCATTCAGCCTCCTGAGCTTAGGGCATTTATTCTGGGAAACAATGTGGGTTTTATTATCTGCAACAACGGAGCCGGCAAAACGGGCCTCTCATGCTCTGAATCCTGCACAGGTCGGGACCATCTGTCAGCCTTAATTGAGTCACCAGGGTGCAGGGCTAGGGGCAGCGTGCAGCCTGGTGGGCCGGACAAACACACATACATACATACTCAAATTGTAGAGGCTCGACAATGGGCTCCCTGAAGGAAGCAGCACCCAGGGAGAGGAAGATGTGGGATTCGTCACAGGACTAAATTAAGGACGGAATAAAACGGCTATTTACAGACACACTAGAGCTATTTTTTGCAGTAAACGCTGTCACATACCAGAGTTGGTATGGCATCCTACTTAACTGTCAACTTGTTTATTTGTTTTTATTTATGGGGTTTGCGTAAACTGTCAAGAATCTTGACTCCAGGAGTGTGTGGGTGTAAGTGGCTAAGCTGCATGTGACCCACACAGTTGTTGCTGAGCTGTCATAAGCCTGACATCAGCCAGCAAAGATTTAAAAGAGTGCTCTGACTAGACACTTGATGAAGGGGCTTCATGCAAGTCCATGTTAAATAGGACTTCACCTTTTATTTCTGAAGAGATGCTAGTCCATGTGAGAGAGCAGGTAATGTGAGAGTATGTGTTTACATGCACTAGGCGAGAGAGAGAGAAAGAGGGAGAGAGAGGTTTGCTTTGCTCTGCTCACTCTGTACAAATTGGATAGTGGGACCTCTGGCACTTCTCAGCGAAAAACCTCCTTTGAAGAGACTTCAGTTCTGGCTTCTCTCAGTCTTTCTTCTTCTCCCTCACTAGGCATCCAAAGCCCCTCTGTTTGTCACCATTAGACTGAAAAGTGTGATGCTCTGTCCGCATTCATTTTCTGACAGTAAAGGCAGCCACTGTTTTTTTCTGCCTGGCCTAGCAGAACCTCAAACACACTTGCACAAGCCTTGCCCTCCTTTTGATGTCTATGGCTAGGCTTCTGACTAAATCACTGCTACCATGCCCCCTCCTCATCAGCACTAACAATTCCTCTCCTTTACTCATCCATTCCACCCATAAGGTGCCCTGGTTACTGTATAACATTAGTCCCCAGAGTTTAGACCAGGTTTAATTCAAAGGTACTGCACTAATGCTGCTTTAATGGCCACACCATTCTCAGATATTCTCTCTCATTTCAAATGAGACTTCGAAGGGCTGATGCTTGAAAGGTTGCAGAGTTTGTGTGCGTGTGTGAGAGTATGTGACTTTATGTGTGTGTATTTGTGTGTGTGTGTGTGTGTGTGTGTGTGCAACTGCCTGTGTGTTTACAGCGACATATTTTATTTTATGGACCTATGCATATGTACAGTACATGTGACTTTGCTCTTTAGTTTTCGAATGCATGGGTATGGATGAGGGAAAACGTGCTGCTCCAACGAATGTGCTAATGCATTCATGTGCACAGCATGAGCCCTGTATGGGTGCAGTGTTTTGCGTTTGTTGGCTGGAGCTGTGCCAAACACACAGGGACACTTCCAGACTGTGCTCTTGTAGCCTGAGTACTTCCCTTCGGCTCTGTACACTACCCCAGCTCTGCTGAAAGAGAATGGGAGACAAGCTCAACCCCTCTGGAGACCCAACCCTGTTAATCAACACAGTGCACTGGCAGGGAGCCCCAGTCAGATCAAAAATAAAATACATTTGGAAAGGAGAAACAGAGTCTGAAAGGATGGGCTGAGCTAAAAAAAAAAAACACTCAACCCACTCCAAACTGCAGCTTCTTCGTTCAGGGCTGAAATGAATCGGGATCCATGCTGGGTGAATAACCCTCAACAGATCCACTGTGATCAGACATTGTGAATGCTTTCCTTTGATAATGTGTTTCTACAGATGGCAGGCTGCTTAGAATATTTCAGCATGTCAGTCTTTCCCTTCTTAGTGTGCATTTGCTGAATATTCCTTGTTGTAATGTGCCTGCAGGAATCCACTGCGATAATGTGTGCCCACAAGGCTTCTGGGGGCCCAACTGTTCAGTCAGCTGCTCCTGTCAGAACGGAGGATCCTGCTCTCCAGAGGACGGCACATGTGTGTGCGCACCTGGATACAGAGGGACGTCCTGCAAAAGAAGTGAGCCTCCTTCTCTTTCTCTAAGCAACCTCTTTTTATCCAAACGTTTTAGAAGTAACGAAGTGAGAGGAAGAGTGGCATAGTAACAAAAACTCCATCACAGTATTGACCTTGCTTTGATCTTACAAGAATTGTTGAAGGGTGAGCCAGCTGAGGAGAAGCACTTAGTTGTCGGTCATAACTGCTTGAGTGTAAACCCTTCATCACAGCTATCATTTAATCACAGTGTCTTTACCCCTACAGCAATCCCCCAGATACACACACACACATAAACACATGCACACTCCTCACCCCCCTACCCTGTCCTTAACAACCAACTCACAGTGGGAGATTCACAGTCCTCGCCCAAGGCTCATCAGAGGGCATGCTCGCTGGGAGTGCCATCTCTGGTTTCTGAATGGGGTCCGTCTGAAGCTGCTCTCAAGTGATGAGCTCACTGATTGGGAGTGAAATTCACAGTCACAAACCTGTAAACATCAATTTGAGTGGAATGTAAGAGGGAGTCTTAAACAACCTGTGTGTGCGTGTGTGTGTTTGTGTGAATGATTACTCCTCTAAATTCAATGTTTACATAGATACTGTTCTTGTCAGGAGAAAACCTCTTAACTGCAGTTTTGCTGTTTTGCCTGTTTAATTGAAGGATTACATGTTTCCCCTGAGAGTGATAAAGGTGTATCACACCTTGACTTCTAAACTCAAATCTAAACCTATTGGGTAAACTTTATATCGCACTGATGTCAAACTACAAACAAGGTTGTTTTTGTCAGTTCGTAAAGGTATTTTGGAAATACCTGATCTCCTCCTGAGAACAGTAATATTGGAGCAGTAATCCTCCCAAATTACTGGCCATGAAAATAGACACATGAATCTTAAAGGTTCCACCTTTATTTCTTATCATGGTTGCAAAGTTGATGGTCTTTGTACAAAATATTAGTATAATTACCTTTATATCACCTTTTGGATATCTTTATGGGTCCCATTCTTTCTATAAAGTCTTTGTTATTAACTCATAGTTGTGTGTTTCCTGACATTTATAGATAATCAAGCTGCTCTGAAGACTTAACATAAAACAGAATTTCATGATTCTCTTAACTCTTTTACTTTCCCATCTCTGGCAGCAGATGAAATGGGAGTGATTACATTAAAGACTGACTTTTCTGCTTTCCCTCTCCCTTTTCTGTCTCTCTTCGTCTTTTCTGCTTTAATTCTTCAGCCGTTGATTTTTCTGTAGCCCCTTGATCGCTCTTGTCATGCCCTTTTTCATTACTATATACTGTACCTCTTGTTCTGCCTACATTGTTGACTGAATCCCTCTCCTCTCCTGCCATGCTCTGCCGCTGCAGTCTGCTCTCCGGGGTTTTATGGGCACCGCTGCAGCCAGTCATGCCCACAGTGTGTGCATAGCACTGGGCCGTGCCATCATATCACGGGCCACTGTGAGTGTCTATCCGGCTTCTCCGGTTCCCTGTGCAACCAAGGCAAGTAGCTTTCTGTGTCTCCTTGACCTTTTCCTGCAGTTTCACTTACTGTCAAATTCATTCAGTGTGAAGTTTTTGTCATTGCTACTGGAAAATGGTAACTACAGTTTATATCTGAAAATGTCCTGGCATTTTGTCTTGACATAAAATACAAAAATCTTTTTGAAAGGCTAGGAAATGACAAGGATAGAAATAAGACAATAAGGCATTATGAACGTAGGGTATTTAATACGGTAAATTAATTATTTTCCTCATTTGATACGGCACCACTCTTGCTTTTGGAAGACAAACATATGTTTAATTGATCTGTCTCGATTTAATCAATTAATCAGTCACATGAAACAGTAAGTTATTTTTGAAACATTGACCATGTCTCCTAAAATGACTTCTTAAGATAAATGAAGACATTTATTCAATGTAGTAAAACGTCCTAATAATAAAAGATAAAGACAATAGTAAAACATATGAGTAACTAGAAGGAACTTTAAAATCAGGGATGCTAAGAGGTCAGCTGAGCAGACAACCAGTGGTTCTCTGTGCAACACAGACCAGTGTTAAATTCAGGCTTTTGTTGAGTTTTTGTGATCTTTGTTGCATGTTGAATAACTTTTATTAAACGGATAGTTCTGGTCCTTGATTATGATTGGCTGAGCCGCATCCAAAGCCATTGTAAAATACTCTATAAACACACACCTGTGACTACATTACCACAGTATTAATGCGCCAATTAGTCATCTATACAAAATGTCAGATTTTGTTGTGACGGGACGGGATAGAGGAGGAAGATAAAAAAGGAAGGAGACACACTGAAATTAATGAGAGAGAAATTGAAGAGCTGGAAAAGTCAAGAAACAAAGCAGGAACCCTATAAGAATGTGTTGTGAGAGAGATCCTGACCCAACATGACATTGTGAGGTCAAGTTTTTTGTCCAAAATCATATAATCACCATCTGGCTCTCCCTGCTGGAGACAGACTCTGTTTTCTGGGGGGCAATGTGCTGAAGAGTCGGTAGGTAGGACTGCGGTGGTGCGGTGACTTTTCCCCTCATACATTCAGCATACCTGTCCAGAGTCAAACACCCCTTTACCAGCAAAGAGGAGTGCTAACATAATTGAACACTACTTCAACAATTGCACAACTAATGGCAATATCCAGTTAAATATTAATAATCACCCTAATCTTTAAGCATGCTTGACCAGTCTGACTGCGTCTGTGTGTTGCTTGGCAACCATTCTGCTAAATGTTACTGAAGAGCTACATTGCTTTGCGGAAGAATGATTATTTGTTATTAATAAATTATTGCATTTTTTGTTGCTGTGTGTTTATTTTGTGAAACCTTGCCAGGTATATGTAGAGGTTGTTTTATAAAGGCAGTAAACCACACAAGGCTGTGGTTTACTACAGTGATTTTAGAATAGCTAAGGGGCATTGTTTGGCACAATGCAGAGCGGAGTGCCTAACACCCCCTCTTGTGGCTTATTGCTTTATTCTTACTACACTCAATCTCTGTTTGGGATCAAGTAAAGTTAAAACTTCATGTGAGTCAGCACAACTTCAAAAGGAAAACTTGAAATTTAAGACTGCAAAACTATAACGTCAACTAAAAATAATAACTGAACATGTTTCAGTTGAAGATTAAAACTTTGCATACTTTAGTCGAAAAACAAAAGGATGAGATGTCAAAGGAAAACTTAAGAGAATAAACATTTCTGAGGACCAGCCCGTCCTTAGTCACTTTGGCACAAAGTTTTTTGTGCCAAAGTTCTAATGAATATTAATTTTGGACTTCTAAGGTGGGGTTGTTTTATGATGTTTTGGTTTCAGGTGGCATTTTTATTTGGCTTCTACACTAGAGACTTTAAATTCACACTTTTCGCGCAAAATCACACTTCAGAGTCACTATGCCTGAATCCTTCCTGTCAACATTGTAGACAGCAGTATATTGTCAAACCATTCAGGAAAACCATAGTTTATATATGAATATACCAAACATTACACATTCAACTTAACACTTACCTCATGATATTTAGAAATTCAACCTTCATTGACTTAACTTCTCAAAAAATCTAGATGTCTAGTACCATAGTGAAATAAAAGTTAAAGCACCTCGGCATTCTTCTCTCATTTAATATGACTTCTTGTATAATTTAGCTATCAAAATATGATTAACTCTATTAATTCAGTCATCTTCAATCGTCACACAGTTATCAAAGTTATACCATTCTTCATGCAATTTTATGACAAACAACATTACATGATTAGACATTTAGTTTACATTAAGTTCAGATTTGGCTATAATAAGGGTTTTACTTAGTGAGAACTCACTAAGGAATCTACTTCAGATTTATAACAGGGGTCTGGCGATAAGCGGAACCCCAAATGGGGAGTCTGTGTCCATGGTTATGTGGAGTTGTCTGGTCCTTTCTCCGGTTCAAATGATCCATGGGTCGTTAAATGCCTTTAGTTCAATCGTTAATTTAGTTATTTTGTCAGAAATGGTCTCTTAGGAAGGATTTTTTTAGCACACCAGGGTTGGTCTGGCGAGTGTCAGTTGTCAACCCCCACTTGGAGAGTTGGAAAGGTCAGTTCATCTCTTAAGTGAAACCCCCATCCCATGTCTCTGGAATTCCAGGAGGGTTCAGTGGAATTAAAGAAAGAAAGCATAATGTCCTACAGGAATTCAAATAAAGATATTACAGTGTTAAAATTAACAAGTGGTTATAGCATAAATTATAAAATCCTTCTGTGTCAGCATTTTGTGAGGACACCTGTACACATTTCCACAGTCCTTGCTGTGCTCAGTGGCTCTAATAAGATCAACGGATGACCTGCTGCCTCTCACACTGACATCTCAGCCTTGAAACTTTAAATAATGGCTATTATCAGTGTATCCCAGACCAAAAAGATAAAAAAAAAAAATCAACCTTCAACAGAGGCCTGAATATTGCTGAGAGCTCACTTTTCAGACAAAGGATACGTCAAGTAAATGTCCCTCTCCCTGATTCTGCAAAGAGAGCTGCATATAAATTGCTTTTCATGAATACATAGAGAGAAAGAAACAACACATGTGCAGGTCTGTTTTTCTTGTTAAATCTAGTTTCAAGGCAACAAGGCAAACATTTCTTTGTGTATTTCTATGGCAATGTTTTTTTAATCATGTAGGAAGATCTTGTTGGCAGTTTACAAGATTATATCAACAATTTAGAATTAGAATATTTGTTCCATGTAATGTGTTGACAATATATAAATATCAAACTCATAAAAAGTAAAGAGATAGTGTTTGCATACCCCATACTATATTTAAGTGAGGTGCAGGACAATAAATGAAATGAAGGCAAAAGCTAGATTGTCCATACACTACATTATAGCTCCCAAAAGTCTTTTTATTACTGACTGAAAAAGGCAACATTTCATTAGGCAAATGGCCAAAATGACAAAGAGAAAGCATAAAAGCAAAATAGTTACATCATACAGACGTCATCACAAACACAATTCCTGGCAATAATCAACACCTGATCAAGATCAACTCAATATCAATGCCTGAAGAAAGTCACAAAAAGTTTTACAGAATTACAGTTCCCACAACAATACATAACCAAAGAATGGCCCAATAATTAATGAATGTTTGCAAAATATATATAATGAGAGAGAAATGCAACATACAGAACTTTTTAAACAACTTTTAAAGGACCAGATAGGCTATGGTTTAAAAAGACAAAATTTAAATACCAATTCCAAGAGAAGGATTGTCGATTGTTGCCAGACATTGTGTTTGTGATGACTTTGGTATGATGTAACTAATCTGGTGTCTATATATGCCTTGCTGTTGACATGTTGGCCATTTGCCTGATGAAACTTTGCCTTTTTCAACCAATAGTAAAAAGCTTTAATCCAGTATGTGGACACTTTTTTTCCTTATTCATAAAAAGTATCACAAGTGTTTCTTTATTGATGTAGCTATTCGTCTTGTTGTATTTCATGTGTATTAAAGGCAAGACCATTTAAAAGAATGCCTATAAACAAACTGTCAAATTTTTATAAAATGTAAAATTATCATTGTAGTTCTTTCTGTCTCCTCACTATCAATGTTTTCACCAACTAAATATTAACAGTTGACTGACAATTTGTGTGACCAAGGGCGTTTAATTGCACAGAGGTAGTTCTTCACTGGCCACATAGCGAAATGAAAATCTGCTGTTGAGGAAAGACACCTACACACCAGTGTACTGTAGATTTTACTTGTAATAATTTAGCTTTTTTTTTTTTAAAAAAAAAAAGAAATTACAGAAAGGCAGTGGGGATTTTTTAATTCTCTTTCATGGCTCTGAGCAATGTCTTACAAATAAAAGTTTAATAGGTTAGCTGAAGGAAGGAAAAAGAAAAAACGAGAGCCAGTCCTAATTTGTCTGGACCGTAATTACTGGTGAGCAGGCGTTAGGCCATGAGGGACGAAGGTAGCCAACAACATGCACATTTTAGTGTTGTTGAGCCCCACTGGTGTCCTCACTTGTCCTCTGTCCAGCACACAAAGTCCCAGCCTAATGAAGCTCTCCCGGTGTGTCGAGGCTTGAATCCCCAAAAGCAGCTGTATGGGGGAGCCAACCTCATAGCCTAATGACAACCTGCTTGAAGGGGCTTGAAAGAGCTCTCGAGAAGAGGGGAAAGCCAGTTGAAATGTAATCATTAAAATCACCCCATGTGAAAATGAATCAGACCAATCTCTCTCACAGCCAGCCACCTTATCTGATATTTCTAACGCTGGGCTATTCTCTTTATATGAGACCTTTGATGTATGTGCTGGTGCTGCAGCTCCCTGATCCTGATGGTTAGATACACCTTGGTCCAATTTGTCCCACAGTCCAACAAGAAAACACAATGGAGGTTTCATTGGATATGACATCTTTTATTGAAGAGTGCCGGGGAGCATTAAAATATTAATTTCATAAAAAATGTATACAGTGGTCTGTGTACATGGTCTATTTTAATTCTGTGGCACATCAGTCATTCCACTCTAGTGAGTGGAAATAGGGCAGTGGAGCCACTGGAGGCAGTGATTGACTCCTGCTTTTGTCTAAACAGATCACTCCACTTCATGTCCACTCAAATAGAACAATATCATCCATTAGAGGAGTATGTTTACACAACCTTTCACTGAATGAGTTGTTTGCACAAATATGCTTACAATAATGTGTCCAAATTTGATGTGATAATGTTAATGGATTTTACTAGTCTTTGTGTATTAGTGATAATATGCAGATCAGGATTGTTTTGTAAAGTGATTTGTTGCTCTCTGTGTTTTGCAGTCTGTCCAAGTGGCAGATATGGAAGGGCCTGTGCTGAGATCTGCCTCTGCACCAACAACGGCACCTGCAACCCCATCGATGGCTCCTGCCAGTGCTTCCCTGGTTGGATAGGAGAGGATTGTTCTCAGGGTATGGCTTCTCTCCCTCATCTCATTTTCTCTCTTATTTTCCTCCTCTCATTGTCTGTCTCCACTCCTAATTTCTCTCTCACATTTACCATCATACACATTAATCATTTTCATGACCTTACACATTCCAAGAACTACCCTCAGCCCCAGCTGATGTAAAACACATAGCTTGCTTAAATGATTGTTGTAATACATAATGCTCTTTGATTTACAACACTGTAGGCCAAAGATCATTAGCAGAGCTTTGAGCCATCATGCTATTGGAAATTGATGTGTGGTATTTTATTGCATTAACTGCTTAAAGTAAAAATAACTTATGATCAGGTAGATGTTATATTACCAGTGCTTTCATTTGGGATATTCAACCTGACATCTATGTCTGCTCACATATTATAAATTATGGGCTGGTTGAGGGTTAAAATCACACTGGATTTTCTGTGAAGGTTTGTGTAAAGCACCCAGTCTGGTATACAGTACGTGTGTGTGGAGAATATCTAGGCATTTCTTCAAACACATGTTTTTATTTACTTCACATGTGCATGCATAGGAGATAGAGTATACTGGTATGTATAGGTTGTGTGACCATGAGCTTGACTGTGTCTCTGGCGTCTGCAGCCTGTCCCTCTGGGCACTGGGGCCCTGATTGTCTCAACTCGTGTAACTGTCACAACGGAGCCCAGTGCAGTGCCTACGATGGGGAGTGCAGGTGCAGCCCCGGCTGGACCGGACTCTACTGCACACAGCGTGAGTCTCTCCTATACAGTTAGTAGACACACAGTGTCATCTACTGGCAGTCCAACAGAACTGCAGGAGATGACAAGTGAGACATGAAACATTTTTTCAGACAACTGGATATTAGTTTTTCATTTACAGGTTTTAAGAGAAAGTAACATTAAAATAAAACTAATGGTCACTTGATTAATTTGCTCATTATTCATTCCAGTCATTCATCCAGGGATAGTGCAGATCATCAACATCAGTCGACTAATTTGAATTCCATTATCTATCCCCTAAGGGTTTTATTCATTATTTTTTGTGGTGTCATGCTCCTGCCATTGTGCATGGAAATGACATTAATTTTAAATGTTTTCTCTTTTTTGTCTCATATAGTGTCCCACTATTTTCAGTTGTGTTGTTCTTTACTTCCACCTCTGTGCCATGTTAACACCATAACTGCATTTTCTGCTGAAGCAGGAAATGTTTCATTTCCATTCATTCACATTGTCCCTTATTGTGTATGCTGCAGGGACATTGACTGGTGTTGATTTTCCTGTTCCCCCGCAATATGACCTTGACTCTTTATGTTGTCTCCCCCTCTCTTTGTTTCTCTACCCCTCCCACCCCAACATTTTATACATCTCTGTCCCAGGCTGTCCTTCAGGATTCTACGGCAGGGATTGCTCTGAAGTGTGTCGCTGCCAAAACGGCGCAGACTGTGACCACATCACTGGCCAGTGTGCTTGTCGAACAGGCTTCATTGGGATGAGCTGTGAGCAGAGTTGAGTAGGCCCAGCACATTTTAGCTTTGTGTAAAATTACCCTGTGGATGATTTTAGTTGTGTGTGTGTGTGTTCTATAAACACTTTGGCTCCCACTCTCTAAGTGCTTTAATTTTGATGGATATAGTAATGCACCTCTCTCCCATGCAGAGTGTCCTGCCGGTACATTTGGATATGGTTGCCAGCAGCTGTGTGAGTGCCTGAACAATGCTACCTGTGACTACGTGACTGGAACATGCTACTGCAGCCCCGGATATAAAGGCATCCGTTGCGATCAAGGTGAGAGGTGATCCAGATGATTGAGGCTCTCTGCTGTATTATTGTTCAAACACAGATGTGTACACAGTGTTCAAACGAACCACTTTCTGTGTTTTCCCTGTAGCAGCTCTGATGATGGAGGAGCTGAACCCCTACACTAAGATTAGCCCAGCACGAGGCTCAGAGCGCCAGTCTGCAGGGGCTGTCATGGGCATCATCTTTCTCCTCCTCATCATCATGGCCATGCTCAGTCTGTTTGTGTGGTACAGACAGAGGCAGAGGGACAAAGGTCACGAGATCCATCCCAGTGTGTCCTACACACAGGCAATGCACATCACCAACACTGACTACTCCCTGTCTGGTGAGATATTGTGAGACTACTCAAAACATTCACCTGCTATGACTAATTACTGTACATTTGTCCATCAATTGGATATTTGTTTTTGATTAAATGTCGTTCATTGTTGGCAAAAAAACAGGCATACATCTTACAATGTATGCATAATGTGTATCAGTGCTCTGAAGATAATAGGGGGACCCAAAAATTCCCAGAATTGTAAAAAAAAATCATTATAAATCATTCCTTTCTAATCCCATTCAAATTACTCTCGTTGAGATGCAATACACTTGTCCCAGTGCTTCTCCCATTCCTGGAAACATTTCCTGTAATTATGTTTCATCACCTCTTGCATTTCTTCCTGGATTTCTTCCACATTGGCAATTCTTCTCTTTTTTAGTTTCACCAAGCTGTAGGCATACATGGGAAATCGGATAACTACATCCTACTCTCGTGCTATCGATGGCTTCCTAGAATTTTTGGGTCCCACCTCATGGGCATTAATTGTTATATTTATTCTTCAAACCTCTCAACCTATTGTTTGAACCCTCAGAGTGTGGCAGCACTGTAGCGATGAGGACCAGTGCTGCTGAGGTAAATCAGAGCCAGAACAGCAGCAGCAGCACTGGCCAGTGCTTCTCCAACCCCAGTTACCACACGGTGGCCCAGTGCAATGTTGTCTCTACCATCTCCAGCAATCTGGACGGCTCTCTGACCCTCAAAGTATGGTCACTCTCCACATATACTCAAGACGAGCATTCTTAGTAAAGTACTCTGAAGGCAACATTAATCTGTGTTCTTCCTTTCACAGTCAAGCACCCTGAAAAACAGAAATGGCTCTGAATGGAGAGCCTACTGCAACCTCAATGACCTAGGTCAGTTTTACTCTCTCTTACTATGATACGCCACATACATCCTGAATTTGGACTTTGTAGTGTCGGTGCTTCAAGGGCAGAGACGCATGTATCATTAGTACAAACCTCATATCTGCACCAGCCTGGACACAGCTACCCTGCTGTGAATGAAGATGAACCAGGGGTTTCTTGTTAGACACAACCTTTGCTCTGATTTTGATAAGATATGCGGCAGGGAAGAGAAAGCAGTGGTGCCGAGGTGAACAGGGGTCATTGTGAGCTCATTAGCGCTCTTTCACTTCCCCCTCTGGCGAATTCCTCTATGATGGCTTACACTGGGTCAAATACTGCACTCTTGGGCTGTGGATTATAGAAAATTAACTCTGAAAGAACAATAATGGCTGAAATTACTAGTTTATGATCTGTACTATCTAAGTGTATCTCATTTTTAGAGAAGATATAATATTAAATACATAAATCATGGTTGTAGTCTCTTTAGTTTGTGGTGTGTGGTGAAATTGTGCTTGTGTACTGATTACAGGCTTATTGCTGCTAAGCAGTATGCAACAATGTAAATGTCCACAATTCATTCTTTACATGCTTGACTTAAGAGTCAGATTTGTTGAGCACATTTCCCGTTTGTGTTAAATTACATGGGAGATCAATCATCATGACATGTCCCTCTTAAAAAACATATTGCATGTGCGTTCCGATGTACTGAAGTAATAGACTGATGTACTCTTAAAGACAAGTTTGTCGGCTCATCATGATGTTTTGATGTTTGGCCATCCCATCATGACCACGGTTGATAATGGAAGCATGTAAGCCTTGGGGTAAGACGATAGTAAGCGGATGAAACATCTAATAACTCGTCACAAACACATTCTTTATATTTTTCTAAAAGAAGACATACTAAGTTGTACCTCAATGAGAGGTTTCCTGTCAGGGGGAATTCATATGTGATGTTTGACTTTGATGTTTTGACATTTCTAACAGATGTTCAACAGGGGGAGACACAGGCACAGAGAGGCTCCAGAAAAGGTAAATAATTAATTGTAACAACAGTGTGTATGCGTGTTTGTCTACTGCATGTATGTGTGTGTGTGCAGACAGATAATGCATGTGGAATCCTGCTCAGCCTCACCAGTACTAATAATACAAATCCTTTTATGCTCAGCAGCCCATGTATCAATTTCCCTATTTGGTTTCTATTCCCTACCGAGACTGCTATGTCTCTGAGCCAAAATCCCATATTCCTTATATTCTCCGTGATTTATGTGAAAACTCATTTTGGACAAGATCATGGTGGGCTGAGGTTTTGTTCCAATGGTAATTGCTCTCTATGGCTCGGCACCCGATACATCACTTCGTCTCCCACACTGTGCAGTCGGTGGTGAATGTGAGGGACCCAGGGGTGTGAAGAGTGGTCTGAAGGAGCTTTGCTGCGGTCTCTAATGAGGCCTCTTATCAGACTGATGAGACCGTTATGGATGAGATAAGCCTTCCACTCTCTCCCCTTTGTACTCTGATTACTATATGCCAACATTAGTCACCTGTCGGAGACAAAAGAAGTACAACTTCTTCAGAATAGCAACAAATTTCATTGCCATTCTTTTGGCCACACTCTGATGTCTATTTAATTTTAATACTAATATCAGAGTCTAGAATTAATATCGCTACTATACATCTGTGACAATCTCTTCATCTTTGTTGATACTGAATATGTCCTTGTCTGGCGGCTATTGCAGATTACATTAAGAGCTCCATGTGCAGCAACAGCTCCTGCTCCCTGAATAGTGAGAATCCATACGCCACCATTAGAGACCCACCAGGGCTGGCTTGCAAGCACACAGAGAACAGCTATGTGGAGATGAAGTCCCCCTCCCACCGTGAAGTGCCCTTTGGAGGCACTGCCACCCTCCTGGGCAGTGCGAGCAGGAATGTCTATGATGTTGGTGAGTGTGTTGTTGCTCTGGTGTGTGGAGCTCAGCAGGGTCCTGCAGCTTATGGCCTCTCTGGTCATGTCGCCGGCTGTGAACCTGTACAGACTTTGTAAGCCTTGATAAGAGGAAATGTGGGCTGCTTCTGTATTGCATGCACCTCGCTCTGCTCCTTTTTCCTCAGCCTGTGCTTGCCACTCTTCATCCTCGGTGTTTTTCACATGCCTCTCCCACTTTTTCCCTCCTCTTTTCCCAAACTATCACAGAGCCAACGGTGAGCGTTCTGCAGGGACCGAATGGAATGGCCACCGGCTTCTCCCAGAGCCCCTATGACCTTCCCCGTAGCAGCCACATCCCCAGCCACTATGACATACTGCCCATGCGTCACAGCCCCACGCACACACCCCCACCACCCCCAGAGAGCCCCAGCTCGCTGCTCTAGAGGGCACATCCTCCGTCCGGCCCTGACAGCGTGCCGGCATCCAGGCAACGTTCAGCCAACTTTCAACCAACGGTCCTCCCTCTGTCTCCATGTGTGGTCAATTAGATACTGAGATGTTGAGATGGAGGGACAGCCACAGCTCCTCTGGACCCTGCTCTCTTTGGCTCCCACACTCTTTCTGTGGCCCTGAAGGAGGGAGGGGAGAAAAGAGTGTCCCACACACCAGCAACCATTCACCCACTTCTTTATTTTCTTATATAACTGATCACTCAAACTGCTGCCCAGCTCTTTATGGACCCTCTGAAGTGGAACATAATGGTTCCAAACAGAGCTAAGGGTGGCACACATGGATTGGATGGACAGATTATTTACAGGGAGGCTATCCTCACGCTCATTTTTAGCCCCAAAATATAGGTTCACTACTCAAGGGCAGCCAAGTGTCTATAATGTCCCCTAAACAGAGAAGTGATTTTCTCCACAGGAAGGAATGTACAAAACCATTGACTTGTCAAAGCAGGCAAAGATTTACCTTATAAAGACGTCAGCGTTTATGAATTGACACTGTGTGCTGCAGCTGCAGACCACAGCACAGCTGACATGAGATGATTATGATCATCCACTCAGAAGTGAAGAATTAGTAGAGTATGTTCTGTTCTAAATGTTAAACATGGAAACCCAGATGAGAGTGAAACAAGCTGACAAGGCATGGATTAATAGTAAAATATTGTAATGGTCCTTTATTCGCTGTTATCCAGTAATGATCACGCAGTCGATACTAATGTGATCCTTGTCAGAAACTCAAGAGCTTCTTTTCAATTGCAGTTCAAATGAGGCCACGGACCTACGAGCGTATCTGGACGTGTCACCAGAGCTCATGCATTTATTGCATTATTGAGAGTTACAAACATAGGTCTCAAGTTTGGATTTTTTTCCCCCCACATTAATGAAGTGATCGGATATTGTGTTGTTTTCTATGTGAGAGCATTTTTTTCTTGCAAATGTCTTAGTTTACATTTTTGAAATATTGGGTGTTAAGAAGGGATTGCTTTGACCCTTATGTTTTGTATTTATAAAAAACAATTGCTTTATTTATTAATTTATATTAGTGATGGTGAATTTTATCAGTGTGACACTAGAATTAAAAAAAAAAAAGATGAGCATGATCAGATTATGGATACCCACTGATGTAGATAACACACAATTTATCTTCTTGTGAGATGATCAGTGTCATTTTGTGAACTGTTTTTGAAGTTATTTAAATTGTTCTTTCTCTCTCTCTGTCAGATTGTAAATTGAAAATAAGGTTTCATCTGACTAGTTCAAGACCCACAAATACCCTGTGCAGTAATTACAAAGGGATCCATATGTAAAAAGTCCATTTATAAAATATTTTATGTTTGTATCAGGCGGATTAACTCTGTTATTTATTGAACTGAATTTATTCATTCACTATGTGAATTCCATTTCACCCTCTGTAGAAGCAATAACATGTTGACAATCGATGCCCAGACAGCATTTCATTAGTGCTGGACATTATGCCATTTTTGACCAGTGTGTTGACAGTGGATCATATTTTATGTGACTTTTTTTTTTCCTCTGAGGAAGGTATTTTTTCCAGTTGCTGTCATATCAATGCTGCTTGTTGTTTTGGTACATAAGTTTCAAATAAAAGCCTATTCTGCCATCAGAAACCTGTTTCAGTCAGGTTAATACCCCTGATAGAGAGGAAGTGAATATAGTTTTTCTCATGTCAAGTGTCTCTCTTCATCTGTGACTCTGAATATTGAAATTCAATGAAAGGGCAATTTCATGTTGACAAGACTGATTTGATGCTGATGAATGAAAGATTCCACTCTAACAAATGAGAAATGTTACTTCCAATACTTCAGCCTGCATTACAGAGGGTCAAATGTTGTCTAGACACTATTTCTGTCTTCTGAGGTTGAGGAAAATTATTCACACATCATTCTTTGTAAACTAGATTCATGTGTGCTCTCATGTCATATAGTATTTTAGCGCAGAGTTGACAACTACATGATTTATACATGTACATGTAATTCTACAGCTTGGGATTTAATCAGCATTGTACTGTTTTAAAGGTCTTTGGATTTCAGAAAAAAATAATTTAATTAATTCATTTTTTAATAAACTATTTATAATTGACTTTACATTTTTTACATTGTAAAACCCAGGTGCAACAAGTGTTCTGTGATCAAACACATGACAGAAGCAAAATCAAATTATATTTACAATTTAATATGTACCCTATCTGTTCAGTTTCTAGCATTTGTCTATAATATGACATCATGGTATTATCTCACAGAAATATTTAAAAGCAGTTCATCAGTCTTTTTAAGCAACATCCAAACTGCTTAATAGCATGAAAATATATACATAGTAAATGTGTGTGCATAAATTATGTTTTTTGTTTGACACAAGTGAAATATGACCAGCTATTAAGAACATGTAGCTGTCTTTACTGAGCTGGATTGCTGTCATATTGTGGGTTCCCAAAGAGAAGCCCCAGTGAGCCAGATCACTACAGTTGAGCTGTTCGGATTGTAGTAAGGCTCCACGGATGATGGACAGGCTGCTCAGCTGACTGCCGACAGACCCTGAGTGATGCCCCGCTGAAAGGAAATGCAGCCTGTAAGTCAAGAAGCTAATGGACCAAATACAACCCAAGTACAAGAGACAGAGAGAGAGAGAGAGAGAACCACAAAAAGACGAGGTCACACTGCGGCGAGGTGAAAGCTCAAGAGACATTTTCAATTTTGTAGCTGGTTGAATATCCTATCAATGCAGAAATAATTCATGTCACATCTAAAAAGGGGCAGAGAGTTAAAGACAGCAACAACACAGAGATTTCATTTAACTGAACAGACATCAGACCGAGAGGTGGTTACATGCTGAAAGGCAAAAAGTTCAAACTCTCTCAATCAAATGCTTTGCAGCATGACATTCTATCAAAAAGGCGCTGAACCCACTACTCTTGTTCAAATGCAGGTATGATGCTGCGACATAAGAAGGGCATTTTTCAATTTAATGACTTGTTCAGCCATTCTGGACCAATTTAGATCAGGTTTCAATGCAAAGTAGGTTATTAAATATGTATCTGTAAACTTGTTTTTCCCTCCTCTTCTCCAAGGAGTCCCATTGACACATCGACATCTGCTCACAACTGTACTCTACTCTAATTTAACAGCATCATCTGTCTCACAGGAAGTCATCTGTTTTTCTTTCGAACACATTTATATTTAAGTGCAAAATGAATCCTCACAGTAGAAAAAAAAGTCCTTCTTCCACTGTTCCTATTCTTATTTCAGTGTCATGTGTTGAATACTTAAGTTATGCATAGTCTGGTGCATTTTTTCACTTAATTAATGCACTATTTACATAAAGTACACTAGTTAAAATTCTGTGCAACTGGCAAGTTTTCTGATATGAAGAACAAGGCAATCTTTTTTTAATGTAGCACATTCAAGTAAAGGGTAGGTACACATTTCCTCTTATTACAAATGTCACATCCTATATATACATTGAAGGTATTGGTCTTTTCCATAACAAGAGAGAAGCTTTGGAAGATACCAACTTGATTTGGCCAACTCAGACTGCTGAAGCTTCATATTAGCTTCATTTTTGCACAGTATAAGGACTGTGGATTGTTTTTTCATATGGACAAGAGGAACAGACCAGTACCACATATGTACATATGGGCATTTCAGTATTGTTTCATGATAGACTTGAGGAAATTTGAACCTGTCCTTTAAATAACCACAATATACTTTGCGTTAAAATGCACACATCAACAAGTGACATGCACAGAAAAATATGAAAATTAAAATAAGAAAACAGTTACAAAAGAAGCCTTGAAGCAGCCACAAAGCAAACAGTGACTTTGATAGTGTTAAGTTCCCAAACAAGTGTAATATAATTAGGTTCACAGGGAAATTAATACTTAATGCAATACAGCACAACACAACATTAATAATTATGTGTAGAATGTGAAAATAGTAGACTAATGGATAATGTCAAATTGCAGCACCAACATTAGCTAGAAAGGGCTACAGTTTTAATGGATTTCAACAGCACAGAGACGACTCCAGAGTGTACTTAAAATGAGCATTTGGAAACAAAATACACTTTGTTTTATGTAAAATATCCTTCAGTGGGCCCATATAGATGGAATAAAACAACTTAGACAATGTATAAATTCTAAGTAATGCTGTCCATAGGCTGCTTATTAAAATGTAAAGTATTGCACAGGCAAAGAAGAACTGCGGGGACTTTCCCTGACTAATGTAGGCCTCAGGCATAATCCTTTCTGCTGCAGTCATCCCGTCAGCTCTATCTTTCAGCTGAAGCTGTTTCCCACACAAGCAGCCATTAGGAAGAGGCTACTTCTAAATGCTCTGACCGAGTTGCCCCTTCGGTTTATTCTCGAGAGGCTGCACCTGGCTGCTGACCACGCTGCTGCTGGATAACCTGTCACTATCACTTCTGTCTGACAGCTGCTGTTGAGAGCTTGCGTGATAGATTCATGTGGAGTAAGGAAAAGTGAAGTGAACATCAAAAGCTTAAAAAAAAAAGACTACCTGTGTTAATGTTTGTATTGTTCTTGTGAACTACTGCCATCAGGCATGTAATCAGTGCTCATTGTGAAAGTGTTCTTATTGAAAAATGTACCACTTGACTGCAGTCCGCTGTGGTCAATAGCAGCACTCAGCTGCAGATTTTTATTGCAGTCACGTCCTGCTACAGGAACTGTGAGGATCCAGCCTACCAGAGCTGGATCTTTACTTAGCCATTCTTAATGTATAATCAGTATTCATCCCAGTCAGGCGGATCATTTTCACTTCTTCTGTCTGCGACTGCTCCCAAATTCAGATCAAAATGTACCTTGACAAAGACATAACTACACAATAATCTACATGAGCCCATTTAACAAAGTTAGTCTGGAACAGTAATTATAAGGACAAACAGTATGTCTAAATCAGTTTAATTAGAGAGGTCTGTACACGGAGGACAACAACTCTGTGAAGGCTCAGTTGTTTCCACATTAGTTCAGAGCTGAGTTCTCCAGAGTATTTTCTCTATGAGACAGAAAGTACATCGTAGGAAAAACTAAGATATTTATTTATACTGATTTCAGATATATAATCAGCTTGTAATACCTTTGAAGGAGTTTAGCAGTATCATCTACATCCACTATATGTCCATGGTTGGCCTAAACTACTGAGTAGTTAGTGAAGAGATAATGATGATAAATTCATAGAGATGCAGCCATCAGTTTTGAAGAAATCAGGACAGACTTAGTTGGTACCAGCTACTGTATGCGGAAACATTCTTTTTCATATTATAATGATATTATAAATATTCATATTCAAACTTAAACAGCAATATTTCATGACATAGACATTCTGCAGGGTATTCATCATTATACAAAGATGGTAAGATATAAAAAGATTAATTATCTTAGTATTATGCATCACTTGAGTTTCAGTTGTTCACTCACTCTGAAAGCTTTAGGTTGCAGAACCACTGTGTGTCCCAAACCAAGTCATATCATGATTACTGTCCTAATTTAGTCATGGTATCATTTTCTGGTTAGTCTGGCTTGATTAGGCTGTAGCCCTTGATTACAGTTACAGTCCCAAATGGCTTCACAGTGCCCACATGGTAAAACCCCTAATTAAAATGATGAAAAAAAGCAAAGCGTGTAAATAAACACTGATATTCCTGCCATCGGCCGCTAGGGGGCAGTCAGAGGGACCGTGTGAGACTGGTGGAGGAACTAAAACCAGTGCGTTTTCAATCCATGCGGGTGGTTTTCAAGTTTGCTCAACTACTGACATCACAGAGACTAAAATTACTGACAAGAAACAGTGGCACCTGCAATTAGGTTTCGAGCTAATGTGGCGAGGAGGCACGAACAAGCGGTTCTATGGTGTAATGGTTAGCACTCTGGACTCTGAATCCAGCGATCCGAGTTCAAATCTCGGTAGGACCTAAGTTTTCATGGTAACTGAATTGGAGATACGAGTATCAGAGCTGTATGTTGTCAAATTAGTTCAAATTAGGTATGAACATACTTTACAGAGACACATCATGCTGTGTCCTGCACTATGACCAACACTATGTCAAACTACATGCATATACAGCGTTCACACACTTAAAAAATATGTCCATAAATTTAGAATTATGGCTGTACTGCTGTTTTGCAACAGTGAAGAAACTTTATAAAGAACACTGAAAGTTTAATGGACACTAGAGCTTACAGAGTGAATAGATTTTCTGTTTCAAAAAGCCTACAGTTACCACACTTGTGGTCATTAAAGAAGCTATTTTATGGATGATGCAGTAGCTTGATTTTTTATGAGATGGTGACCCCTCACCAAAAGTCTTAAGAGCCTTGTGGAGATCATGACCCAGAGTCATTAAAAAATGCCTTCTTGAACAAAGCTGGTCAAACTGGTGCAGTCTGCATGACCAGCAGATGGTGATGTCTTGTCAAGCTTGTGTGGTATGTTATGAGCATCGTTTTGAGATTTTCTGATGTATTTCTGTTAGTTGGGCTGACTTTTAACCAGCCTAATAACTTAACTTTTTTGTGCTAATAAATGTTCTTAGAGCCTCATTGAATATTCACTTTAAGATTTTTAACTGATTTTCATATCCACTTGCTCATGTAAATGACCACCAAGAATAGGCTCAGACCATCAAAAGGCCAACAACCATTATTAACTGGTTTCATCTGGCTTTTTCAGCAGGTAATAACTCTGTGGAGGTTTTAACTTCATTAATAACACCTTTACTAATCCCACAGCATAAAAATGAAAGAAAATATGGAAAACCACTGTACAGCTGCCTCCATTTTGGTCTGATATCAGAGCCAAAATAAATAACCACCAGAGCAACAGGTTTGGGAAAGAAAATAACTTTTATCCAGTGAATATCTGTTCCTGTAAAAACTCCATCTACTCTCTGTCTCATATATGTGTGCTTTTGTGTGTCTTCGCAGTTGATTAATGACGTTGTGTATATATTACAACAACAAGACAAACTAATCACTGCACAGAGTTTTGTATTTATTGATGGAAAATACATTTTCTAGGATATTCAGATCACCTTGTTTGTTTTGAATCATATCTTTCTCTTTGCAGTTTAGATTCTCCTTGTTATTTGATGGAATATAAAGCCTGATGAAGCTGACTGATTTTTTTTTTTGCCTATAGCTGCTGAGTTCATACTGAGCTATACACTGAAATCAAAACACGTCCTTTGACGTCAATGCCACAAATTGATGTTTCCCCTGAGGCCATGACATCATTGTCTCATGTTTTAGACTGTAACACGTGTACAATAACTTGCAGTAGCTTTTTTATAAATGCCAGATGGAGGAGAGATCATGACCGACCATAACATTAAATGCTAATGATCAAGTGAATTCTTGTACAAATTGAACTCTAGTGTAAATTCATGTCTGCTGCCCATATGAGGAATTGTCTTCCATCTGTTCTCCTCCAGAACAGAGAGGTCAGAAGTCATAGTCAGTTTACAGACAGACCCTCTGGAGCAGCAGGAGTTTACTCTTTCTCAAAGACGCTTCAACAGAGCGTTCACTTGATAATAAAGCACTTGAAGCCGTCGAAGGGCTTCCTCCAATTTGCCTAACAAGCCTCTAAATTTCATATGCCTTAATCCAACTTTGGCAACTTTTCAGCTAAACTTACTGAGATGTCAAAAAAAGTTGTATACTACCTGTCATTTGTTATGTGGGGTCAAAACATGATTATTTAGTGATCTTGACATAATAAAAGAGAAGAAAGCTGCATTTAAACACATATTGTCCACTAATGCAGGTAGATATTGAATAACCAAAATTTAATGAGCCATTTTTGAGTTCATTTATTTTTCAGGCAGCCTCATAAACTGGACTCACATGTCCTCTCTGCTTCTGTGAATCTTAGCTTTATGAATACAGACAAAACTCTCATTTAAATTGACATGGCCTCCTTTTGCCTGTAAGAAGTTAGAAATGTCAAATTCAATCCTGACTGAATTCACACAGTTAAATGGAGGCCCTATTATTACACAAAATGGAAAATTGTTTGAACTCATATGAATCCTCTAGACTCCAATGATTGGCCCGATCCAGACTCAGTCTGAGCACCTTGTCTCACTCTCTGTAGACACCTACACGTTTGAAATACCAGGAAACATATCTCTGTGATGAGAAAGTCTGAGAGGAAAGAAAGAAAGATAGATGATAGATTCCTAGTGAGAATCTGTGTGGTTCATTTCACAGAGACAAATGAAAACCCAGAGCTGCTGAGGATGCAATCAATTTGTAGTCGTCAAGCTGTCATTCAGACTCTCCTGGTAATCTCTTGGATTCATATTTTTCATTTTTTATCCAACCAGAGGTAACCGTGCAGGGGGTCAAACATACATTTATTCTATTTTCCTTGTCTGACATTTTATTTTTCATCCAAAGTAATCTCTCAGTTGCCAACATTTTATTCTCTTAATGTAAAACCCTGTCTGACATTTGAGCAGGGTGATTATATGCATATTGATTGTCATGATATGATGTCATTATAACGTATAAGATGACACATTAAAGCGTCTGAAAAATCTACTACATCTAAACTGTCTGCAATTCTTCCGGTATCAAATATGGTCATTTGTTACTTTCCACAAAACTGTATGTCTTTGTAATGACCACACAAGGGCAGTAGAGGGCAAAACAACAATAAACCAGGCTATCTCGGCCCTCGGGTTCTGCCAGTTTTCTGCACCAGTTTATTCTTTTCTACCATGAGCTATTCTGTACATGTATATCAACTGTAGCACTGCTGTGAGAAAGATTTAATCCCTGCAGCACCAAATCTGAGTAAAACAAATACAGTTGTTTGTTCTGCAGTGACATCTAGTTTATATAACTACTGTTTATTTTAACAAAAAAAAAGCTGACAGTATAGCCACTAAGTCTTCACGTCTTCTGACTTTTGTTAGTCCACCTTTATGATATTTCAATAGCATTTTGATGATTCAACAACTCTGTTTTTTTGTGAGAGAACTATTATCATTATTTGTGTATACTTGTGATGTATGTGTTGTGTCGGTATGCAGTGATCACATCTAACTTGTAGAGAAACATACATGGTTATCCTGAAAGTGAAACTTAAAGAAATTATTTTCATATAATTAACTACAGCCCAAAATAACATGTTTCAATCAAAATGTCTAGTTACAAAAACCCCATACTGTAATTGTTTTTGCAGGGAAAATATAACAATATGTTGCTAATTTTGCAAAAGCATGGAAGTTACTATCATATTAAGTGATTATTTATCATAAACAATTTTACTTTTCATTCTGAAAATTTACTTTAAGCAATCAGGGGGTGTTTGCATTCTACGATTAAAATTATAACACTAATTGGGATATTCAATAACATGTAAATTGTGCTACTTTCAGGCAAACAAAAAAAGGGAAAGGAATTTTATTCCTGGTAGTGTAGAGAAGGCTTTAAAACAGCATTAATGTTGGTGCATAGAATTAAAAGAAAATGTAACAGACAGTCAACTAATTAAATAAAATCTAAAAATGCAAATAATAGTCGTAATAAATAAATGAGACCATGTTCTTGGTGTCTGGTCACAATGTTTAGGGGTCATGACCTCTGGCTCCTCCAGCCCTAAAATGAAAGATTTTTAATTGCAGCCTCCTGCTATTAGGCCTACCACAACTGCTGTAATAATAATAATAATAATAATAATAATAATAATAATAAGAAGAAGAAGAAGAAGAAGAAGAAGAAGAAGAAGAAGAAGAAGAAGAAGAATTACGTCTTATTTAAACGTGTTTTCTTTATTTATGCTCTGTTTAGTATTTACAGGAAGTTTTAGTCCAGTGTAAACTTGTAAATTCAGACCCAACGTTTCTTCACACCTTTGTTCATCTGTCAGAGCTGCCAGCGGCGTCATCAGTGACGTCAGTGAGGGTTGTAATCAGTCACGTGACTCGCGCAGGTCTGGATAAAGCGCTGCTCGGGAATACACAGTCTGATCGGATGCGTCCAACCCACTGTCATATAATTATTTTTCTGTAATAAAAATATAGACACAGAGAGAAAAAACAGACGGAGCAAACGACGAGGAATTATTCATTCTCATCAACAGAAATCTGGGTTTTATTTCGACGTAAGGTTATAATCGACAGATCATCTTCCAATCGTCGTGATGTGAGTAGATTCTTCTTTCACTGTAAATAAAAACAAACGACGCTCCCACATTGAGTCCATGTTATTAAGGTGTTCCTCATATTTATTTTTTGTATTGCGAGGCGGGGTTCTCATTTGTGATGCTGGCTTTTAGCTTGATTATTATTATATTGTATATCTTAATTTGGATAATTAGATATACCGTATGCTAGTTTAACGACATGGTAAATAGGTTATATTCTTACCGTCTTGCTATATGCATTACAAGTATAATTTAATGCTTTATAGTGAGTATCGTAGCCTGTGTGTGATCCACTATATTTACACTGCGCCCATTGGTTACAATGAAGTCATATGGAGGCTTATTTCATTGCATCCCGTGTAGATGCTCCATAAGATGGCTTCTTCAGTTGTGGGCATATGAGAAACCCCCCCTCCCTTGTATTATTGTGGTGGCTGTGGTCAGTTGTGTTTTTCAGAGTTTCTGTTCACCTCCTTGCTTGTTAATCCATATATCACCAATGCACGGAATGCAAGCTTTATCATGCAGGATCCTTTCAGTGTTTTTCTATTTGGAGCACCACCTTAGAGTATTTTTTTCCTCTTTTTCTTTCTGCTCTATTTATCTTGGGCGTGTGTGGTTTCCTCATCAAGCAGCCAGGGTCCCCCCTGTCAAACGTAAGGAATGCAAATGGCTGATGAGGGTGAGGGTTGTCTCCATGGTTAAGAGGGAACAGATGCTGAGTGAAATGTTGTGGTGTTCCCTTCTAGATCAGACTGCCCATCCTCCCTGCCCCCCTGCTGTTAACACAGCCCTCTAATCCCTGCACAGCCTGGGACCGACTGTCCAGCAGCCACTGCCTCTGTCTCTTGGGCCATAATTACAACAACACTGTGATGCTGAAAGCAAAAGTCAAAAGGCCTTTTTATTTCACAATACAAAAAAATGTATACAGTGAAGTGAAAGTGTCAGTTAATTTTAAAGATGCAGTGTAAAAAATCTGCATGTCTGCTGTGGGAAAAATGGAAAAACATGTTCCTTGTCTGACATATCAAAGTGCATTCAAAAGACAAATTCGTCAAAAAAAGATTCTGTTGTGACTTCCAACAGAATCCCGCACTTCAAAATATTTTTGTCAGCTGTTCAATCTTTAAACAAAACATTTTCATTATTTGTAGGTTTGTTTCACCTCACAAACCTTCAGCATTTCCATCTTTACAGACGGCTGTTGAGTGGATGAGCACTCCGAAGAAGTTTACTTTAGATTCTAGTCAAGATGCCAAATATGTCAGTTTGAACTACAAATGAAAGGGTTTACATGTAATTTTATGACTATAAAAATCATCTTGGAAATAAAGCACTGGGGCAAGAGAATTCAGAATATGATGTGTGATGTACTCAGTGTGGGGGGGGGACTAGGTTTATTGCTCTTTGGGAGTAAAATTAAAATATTGGGAACATTATGGTACGAGTGGTTAACAAATCACCAACAATTTGTCATCTCTCTAAAGCTGACGGTTGGAGGTGACGCAGAAAAAGCAATAGTGGATGTGAATAGGGAAGTTGGCTTGTTCACTGAGAAAAAGAGGAAATCCGCCATGTCCTTATTTGTGCAGCATTATGAAGAAAATGGGTGAATTAAAAGATTGCAGTTTCTGAGGAGACCGTGAGTCACTCACTTCCAGTCTTGAAGCTTAAATGGGGTTTGCCAAATTTCGGTGAAATGGGAAGAAGATAGTTAACAAATGACATGGAAACGAAAATATCATGTCAAGATTTGTTTATAGTCTTTTTGTCACTAAAGCAGATCTCAAAGGATTTTAGAAGACACGTCCTCTTAGATTGATGTACTGAACAATCAAAGTGATGCAATAAAGTACAAATGAAAAAAAAACAGAGCACAAGACACAAGTTTGATAACATTATACACTTGTGCAGCAGACTCAGACTATTGTTAGGAAAAAAAAGGGAAAACTGTGGCAAGGCTTGTTCACTGAGAGGTGAGTTAAGTGTGTAAAAGGTTCCACGTCAATACAACAAAATGGCAAATAACAGAAAAATAAATTGTTTTATAGTTAATAACAAAGCAAATAAGACAAAGAGAAACAGCTGCTCATTTTTATATACAGGGTAATATTTTCATTTAAAACATTTTACTCTCACGCACAGGGACTCACAGGGATTTTCTGAACAGAGTACATTTGATGACACAGCCCATTAGTCGACTCGTATTTAACCAGGACAATGTTCCCCGTTTCATTTCAGCATCAGAGAGAGAAATGTTCAGTTCGATGTTCAGTTTGAATGTTGTTGCTATGGAGAGGATTAGATATAATTTTAGGCCTCTGCTTCCTGTTGAGGGGGAGGAATAGACGCAGTGGATGTCGTGGTAGTTGGAACTGGAGATTACATCTATATTTAATCCCGAACCTTCCAAGTATTACACGACACATCTGCCACGTTATCAGCTGTATATTTAGCTGCATTGATGCAATACTTGTTAAGAGCAGGTATTTCATGGGTTGGTGTTATGTCACAGTGAAGAAAAGTTGGATCTAATGAACAGAAAACTTTTGGCTTTTGGCTCACTTTGGTTTTTGGTCTCTAAGTAAAATGGACTGTAAACACAGATTACGTTATCACAGCCTGGTTTGGCAGTAACGATGGAAGGTTCGTTAACCTTCTGGCAGTCTATCTGATTAGTGTATTGCCTTAAATGATACTTGACCAACATACGGTGTATCTGGGGCATTCTGGTGAGTGTGAGATGTGTTATGTGGTTGCAGCCCTGGTTCAATTACTGCTCAGGACCTTTGTCACATGTCGTCCTTGGCTATCTCCTTATGTTTGCTGTCACTCTCTGCTAACAGAAAGTCATCTGATATTCTAATTTATCTAATAAAAGAATGAAATTTTTTTCATCTTTTATGGATAAATCACTGTAGAAAATATACCATTTTTCTATTAGTCTGCTCAATAACAAAGCTTCAGTGTCACTTGTTATATGACAGAAAAGTGGAATAGATTGTACAGCTTATAACACTTTTTGAATCGATTTTGAAAGTTGAATGAACGAAATGCAAAAGAATAATACATAAGTACAAATTCCTCAGTGCTATTGTAACATATTGAAGGACTCCCGTACAAAAAGAGGGAAAAGGCTAACAACTTTTCGCTTTGTACTTTGCTTGCTGAGTCACTGGGTATAGCACCAAGGCTCGACATGGTAGAGAACAAATGGTGCACATCAAAACACAGCTATATACAGAGGGGGAATATTAAACAGAACTCTTTAACGTGAGCTAAAACACGTACAAGTGAATGAGCAACCTTGTGATGATGAGTCAC
The DNA here is from genome assembly GCF_914725855.1 of Thunnus albacares. Classification (NCBI taxonomy): domain Eukaryota; kingdom Metazoa; phylum Chordata; class Actinopteri; order Scombriformes; family Scombridae; genus Thunnus; species Thunnus albacares. Next base: position 19,572,161 of record NC_058112.1, on the reverse strand, counting down.
GATTTAAAAGAATCACTGTCAGGGATGTACAGAGCAGACAAACTGAGAATATACAAGAGGTATATTTGACTGTTTTGTATTCTTTTTGGTTTCTAGCAGGCTAAGAAATGGCAAAGTAACTAAATGTAGGTGTTGTTTGATGTCTGACAGAGCAGTTACAGATGACTGAATCCTTCTCATCCCTCAGCATGACTGTGGTACTGCATGTAGATAATCTTCATTTTTCTATGTTCTCATGTTAGTGGTCAGTTTCATGCCCTAAACCTGTAAGCAGTGCTTAGCTTTCTGTCCCATCACTCGGCCTCATGGGGGAACAGCATATAGATCCATTAGCTTTAAAGCCGGTGGAAGCTAAAGTCCTAAGTGGGTGAGATATGGTCACAGCTTCTTGTGTGCCATGGTTCCTAGCAGTGACACATCCAGCACAGAGGAGGGGATAACTTTATGCTAACTCCCTCATAACCCGGTGGGGGAAATCATAGGCAGCTGTTTATCAGTTTACCATAGTGAGTGTGAAGGAACTGCAGAGAGAGATAAAACAGGCTCTTCAGCTGAAGTACAATGAGCTGGCCCAGAGCTGAGAGGCTGGCCTAGCGTTGAGAGGGCTTCCAGGGTTTCCAGGGCTCGCTTTGTGATAAAGCTATAACAAGCTGACTCACAGGCGCTCTCTCTATTCCTTTCTTTTTCACAACAATGTAGAGTGCAGAATACACGGTGTCTGATTATTACCTCGCTAAAAGCTCTGAAAAAAAGCTTTTTGCTGCACCGCAGTGCACCCCCTCTTCTTTCCTCAGTTATAGTTATGGTACTTTTCCTTTGCACACATACTTTTTTCCCTTTTTTCTTCAACAAAGGCATGTGTTTTATTTTACATAATCGGTCATGGCATATAACAAGGTCACTGGTCTTAAGCCCTCCCATATTTCTTGGTGAAATATGGTGTTTTTACAGACAGGAATGCATGCTAACTGTTTCCAGATGCTCTCATTATTTCTTATTTCCTCAGTATCGTATGTATCTGTAATGTAAGTAATGTCTGTTTTACATGCTGCATGGTATCTCTACTCCCATGTTTAATGCAACGACTGGAGAAGCAAGACAATTAATACAGTGTGCCTAGTGAGTGATTTTTAAAGGTGATCTAGCCAACCTTGCATGCTCAGGCAGGTCGTTTCCTGATGCAAAGGCCATTTTTCTTCTTATTTTGAAGCTAGACTACATCCAACAATATGATTAAAATGCCCTCCTCACCACCCTTACTTTTTACTTTCCAGCCCACAGTGTGGGAATGGGAAATGATGGAGGATAAAGGGCCTCGTGTAGCCGACTACTTTGTCATCGCCGGCCTCACCGACTCGTCCAAGCCCTTGGAGGAGGAGCTCCATTTTGACGACGCCGGTCCCAAGTCTGTGAAACCCCAAGCCCCCATCACCGATGTAGCCGTGGTGATCCGTTCCCTTGGTGAGGAGGTACCCCCGGGTTTCACCTGTGTAGAAAGCACCCCCTCAGGCCTCTCTGCAGAGCTCAATGGAGCCAGCCTCAGGGGCCCGCAGATCTTCTTGTGCATCAAGCGAGGCAGAGATAAGCCTCCACTGACAGATCTTGGGTAAGCAGTAATCCTTATTCACTGACCCTTTACTCAGCCGGCACCACTAATCACTTCTCTACTTGGGTCACTCTAATCTGCTCTTAAACACATCCTCTAGTCTGACATATCTGCAATAAATATATCATCGAAGCTCTTCAGTAATATTTTTCAAGAATGGCTAGTTTATAAAGGCATCATATAAAAAGTCACTGCCTTATATTTCAGGGTTTTATATGAGTGGAAAGAGAAGCTGAAGCCTGGATGTCACATCGTCCAGACCACGCCCTCAGGTCGCCCTGCCAACATCAGCAGCTCATCCTCCCAACGCATCTACATCACGTACCGACGTGCTCCAAAGAGCCAGCCCCACACTTCACTGGCTGTCACTGATGTCTGCATCATCATCCCCGGTAAGGGGGAGACGCCCCCTCACACCTTCTGCAAGGTGGACAAGAACCTCAACAGCAGCATGGTGGGACAGAGCTCTGAGAATGTTGTAATATCTCCAGCGTGTCTGCACAAATAATTCAGCTTTTCATTGATCTGTGATGTCTTTTCTCATATTTCAGTGGGGATCATCAGTTTACCTTTGTTATAAGAAGTCTCTGGCTAAAGCAAACACAATCGCATGCAAAGCAGGTAAAGTTCTGTGCAGAATGTGTTTTATGAGCTAAACTTATTTAAGAATACTTAAATATCTACATGAGTTTGGAAATGTCAGCTTTATTATCATATTCCTGCCTGTAAATGAACATGGAGTGGAGTTATAAAGATTATTATTGACTGTTTTTTATGTATTTGTGCAAAGGTCTGCTGTGTAGGTACCCTGAAGAGGACTATGAGTCCTTCCCACTGCCTGAGTCAGTGCCTATGTTCTGCCTGCCCATGGGGGCAACGATCGAGTGCTGGCCAGCACACACCAAACACTCCCTGCCTGTATTTTCGACATTTGTACTGACAGGGGCCTCTGGAGAAAAGGTAGCACCACCTACTTATAAGTGTTCCTAAAAAATATGCTCCTGCCCCTTTTAGCTCTTTTTTAAAATTGCACTTGTGTGTTCAACTTATCTTTTTGTGCCAAGGAAACCCCCTCTGCCTAGCAAGTCTGTTTCTGCTAAGTTTAATTTACATCATCATTAATTAAGCACAACCCCCAAAGTTGGCATCAGATTTCTGCCTTGTAATACACAAAGTCTCCCTTAATTGCCTCATTTCAGCTGGACTCGCCCTTTTTATCTCCCTCTCATTCTCGTTCTGCGTCATGGTATCCCTTGTGGATTAGTTTGTTGATGAACTGCAGTAGTATTTCTAAGAATATCAGACCTCCTTAATCAACTTCTAAACTCTGACTGGAATCAAAAAAGGTCTAAAGGCTGTGTTCAGAATACTAAAAGGCTGTTAGCCTTTGAAAGCAATGCAGCATAAAAGATTTTTTGTGGCTCATCTTTTGAATAATGGATAGCTAAGCTCATGCACCACTTGGGCTGGTGCACAAGTTTTAAATGCAGAATGCCTCAGTGCTCACTACTTATTCCCCGCAACCTCTAGACTGCAGGCTTGTCTCCTGGCACTTCATGCCTGGAATGATCTATTTATTTATTTGGGAGAATGAACTTCAAAGGACTGAGCATGATTTAGCTGATTTATTATGATGAAGATTCTCTAGTGGAGGTGCCACAACATCTTACCTGAATATAATTTTCAAAGTATTTCTGGGTACTGTGGTTTGTGTCTTTAAAACGTGCCTCAGGATATTAAAAGGTCTTTGTGTGTGTGTGCATGCTTGTGTATGTGTTGTATATCTGTCTTTGTGCTGATCATCACACTCATACTGTGATCCCTGTGTGTGCAGGTGTACGGAGCAGCCATCCAGTTCTATGAGCCTTACTCAGAGGAGAACTTGTCTGAGCGTCAGCGCTCACAGCTTGGCCTGCCGAGCTCTGATCTCGGACCTGATGGGAGCAGGAGTGTTTACAGCAACAAGAGCATCTGTCTCCTCTCCCACTGGCCATTCTTTCAGTCCTTCAGGAGCTTTCTCACTTTCCTCTACCGATACTCCATTTCTGGACCACATGCCCTGCCTATTGAAAAGTTAGCAATGTTTTACATATTCATTATTTTTGTTGAAGTCTGTCAGACAACTTTGTTCAGAGATGTTTTTATTCTTAGTCTTGCAGACAAGTTACTGATATTTCTTTTATTCACAGGCACATCTCTCACTTCATGCAAAATGTGCCATTCCCCTCGACTCAGAGACCACGCATCCTAGTGCAGGTGAGCTTAAACGATGACATTTGATGAGTGAATTAATGACTTCAGCTCTGCACGCTTGCTTTATTTGATTTGACATGAATGTCTCTCCATACATTGACTGTAGTCACAAGATAATTCCTCCACCCACTGATGCTCTAACACTCTCCTCTGTGTGTTTTTCACAGCTGTCTCCACATGACAGCCTGATACTGAGCCAACCTGTGTCCTCTCCACTGCCTCTCAGGTAGGGGAACATCAATAAAATGCAGAATTACAACATGACAACCTGCTATATTTGCTACTGTCTTGATCTGTAACAATTTCTATCATTGTGTTTTTTATGCTGAAGTGGTGGAAGCCTCTCCACATTACTGCTGAATCTGGGCCCGAAAAATGCAGCCACTCTGCTAGTGCTGGCTGTCACAGAGCACAAGATCCTGGTTCACTCCCTGCGTCCAGCTGTACTCACCAGTGTTACAGAGGCCCTTGTGTCTGTAAGTCTTTTTTTTGTCCTTTCCTTTACAGTTTTCTTTAAAATAACACTAAAGAAGGTGGTCTTTAAGCAAATGAGATTAATGGGTAGAGCAGCAGCATCAATCAAATAAGACTCTCTAGAGTAGTATGGTTGTTACTTCTGAAAAAATATTCTTCAAGTATGCATATAAAAATAAAACAAAACTGGAGAAATTAAGAAATGTCTTCCCCCTTTCAGATGATCTTCCCCTTCCACTGGCCATGCCCCTACATCCCCCTGTGCCCGCTGGCCCTGGCCGGTGTGCTCAGTGCGCCGTGCCCTTTCATTGTGGGTGTAGACTCCAGATACTTTGACCTTTATGTGCCCCCAGCTGACATCAGCTGTGTGGATCTGGACACCAACACCATCTTCCAGTAAGTGACCTCTGACTGCAACTGTTCCGTGACAGATGGATACCTTCAACTTCACACCTAGCCCACAATCATCTTCTGGTAGTTTAGGCTTTTACAGATCCTTATGATGAAAGTTCGTCCCAAGGTTATCGGTACCTGTCAGTGAGAGCCTCTCTTATATAATGATAGGAGCCGGAATGTGAAATATTTTTGACTGTACTGTAAAGCACATTTGGGTGCCGCTGATCTCCCACATTAATTCAAAAGCTATTTTGTGGAGAGATTAAATTGGCAGCGCTCACGTCAGTGAATCTGTCTGCCTCTTTATATCTTTTTGCAATGTTTCTTAACTGTCCTCCTGTGTAATGAAAACCATATGGTGTGCTTGCAGTAAAGACGACAAGAAGGCTTTAACATGGAAAATCTTGCCCAGGAGAGCCTGCAAACATCTTCTAAATACCCTGAATAAGCTCCATCAGCAGCTTACTGAGGGTGAGTCCAGTCGGATGCTGTGTCATTTTATATGTGGTTTCATGAATAATTTAGGTTGGATACTTGAGTGTGTTGAGTCAGCCTTTATAGTCAATTTTACAGGAAAACTCTTTGGATGCTTATACTATTATATAAAACCAACTTAAAGATGTTTAGTGCATCCCAGAAGATACTGTGTGAAGTGTAATTTACTCTGTACAGTAGCCACTCCTGCTCATCTTACTTCTACTTCTACTTTCTACACTCATGCTCCCATCACCGAGAATAATTTTTGTCCCCTAATCAAATTTCAGCGTGTCACGTGGTTGCATTTTGTGGTCTATTGTGGTCTGTCTAAAGAGAAAACACAAATATCTTCCTCTTCTACCATAGAATTCTGTCACTGTGAAGGTTTAACATTGAATTCAAAATTAAGCCCAACCTAGAAAGAAGTCCCTTGATTGTGCACACTCCATATTCTTCTGTGTCACACTCCATTTCAGCTCCATCATCTGATCAAAATTTCAATTTGTACAATACTTTTGTTTATGACTGAAATACCTGCAAAACTAATAGCATTCCAATCAGCCTCAGCTGAGATAGTGCATATGCTAATCTTTATTAAGAGAAATAAAACTACAGACCTGAGCATGCAAAAATCCTCCTGACTGAACTTTTGCAAAAGCTCCATTTGGTTAGTCAGTGTATTAAGCTTGGAGCTATGTGCAGGTTAAAATGCAAAGCTGCAACCAGTTTTCAACCTTTCTATGCAATATGTTTCTCTTCTTGCCCACCAATGAATATTCCAAGATGGAACTCAATCTGTGTGACAGTTGTCTGGTTTTTCATAAGTGATTCTGTTTTCTGCTCTCAGGTGGTCAGTTTAACCGTGAAGATGTGCAAATAGAACATACGGTCACCGACAGCGAGCTCAACGGTGGGAAGAGCCTCCACACCCTGGAGCTGGAGATCCAGGAGGCCTTCCTACGCTTCATGGCAGCCATCCTACGAGGCTACCGCTCCTACCTGCAGCCCATCACCCAAGCCCCCTCTGAAAAGACCACTGACGTCAGCTCGCTTTTTGACCTCCAAGGTTCGTGTCAATCTCAGCTTGTAATATGTTGTACTGTATGTCACAAAAAGCACTGACAAGGTAGTGTTGTTCATGTGATTTAGTAGAAGGTTTGGGGGTTAAGGTCTGAGTGCTGCTACATCAAAGTTTGTCCTAAATCACCACTGTAATGACTTTGGTGATTTAGCTTAAGCCTCAGTGGAAATTAGGCTTGGATGACAAGTCGGAGAAACCACCATGATTAATAGCACAATATCCCTGCACATCTGTGTGCTCTTACGCAAGCAGAGCAGCAGAGAACAACTTGTTTCATACCACGGTATTAATTTTCTCTAAATGTTGTTCAAGTCTGCATCTTGACCCCATAAACGTTCCACAGCTTGACAAGTGAAGGTCCAGTTTTATAATCATGACACTGATATTAATGCCCACTTGTCATAAGTGCCATTACATAATACGCTTGTGTGTGTTTTGTTTCATAGGCTTCCTCAAGAGCAGAGACCGTTCCCATCAGAGGTTTTACTCCCTTATGACCAAGACCCAAATGTTCAGCCGTTTCATAGAGGAGTGCTCCTTTGTCAGTGATAAAGATGCTAGCCTGGCTTTCTTTGATGAGTGTGTTGACAAGGTGAGGTTTGCAACTAATATTTCTCAGGATTTTCTGTGTCAGAGACAATTCATTTGAAGAAATCTCTATGTCCATGTACGAACAAATTTTCCAATAATAATATTTAGTCTGGCCTCCACCCATTTACTGATGTTCTCTGAATAAAGCTGAGGCATTCAGAGGAATGATTAATCACATGCTGCCCTCTCAGTTAAGATGTCTTATTGAGGTCTTGGTTTAATTGAAGCTGTTGGCGGAGCTAATAAGTAAATAACATGAAGTAATAGAAGTAAACAAAGAGTAATTAACACTCCAACATCTCCCCTGAACCACTGAATCAGCTCCAAGCTTTTCTCATCTCTAATCCCCCCCTTTGTTCTTTTGTCCTTTTTGGTCTTTTTTATTGTTATCTTCTTCTCTGATTTTCTGCTTTGTCTTTTCTCTTACTGCTGCTTTGTTCATCATCATGGCCTCTGTCTTGTAGCTATTCACCACTGGAGGCAAGGTAAGCTACCAGAGCCTGATGGAGCACTTTTGTTGCAGTTTAAACATAGTTTAAACCGGTTCTAACCAAAACCTCTTCCGTTGAGTGTGACTCTGCTCTGAGTGTCTTGTGTGTGTACTTATTCAGAATAAGTGAAACTGAGTAGTGCAAAAGGTCACAAATGCAGGGATGTGCATTAGCTGTCCGTGCATGTCAGCGATCTGCATTATTGAACCAAGTGCCATTAGAATGAACCACGCAGAGAGGCTATGCAGAACTGTTAGAGGCTCTGAGGTGATGCTGAGACAGTGAGATAAATTATTTGTCCTGTTCGGACTCCCAAAGAAATATAATATAGATAATGACAAAAGGAAGACAAAAGCAGAGGCAATAATACTCTTTATTTTGTTAACTGATTAGTTGCTTCTGTCATTTTTTTCTATCTAAAATGCTGAAAGTTCACCAGTTTCAGCTTCTAAATTGTGAGGATTTGCTGCTTTTCTTTGTCTCACTGGATAGAACAATTAATATTTTTTGGTTTTGGAGTGTTGGTCCAAAACTTGAAATACAGATAGACATTTTTCCACTAATTTCTGACATGTAATATATTAATGATTCAGTGATTAATCAAGAAAATAATTGACAGATTAGATAATTGTTAGTTACAGCCATAATCTTGTTCATTGTCAGTATTTGGGGACTTGACAGCTTTTATGAACACAACCTGCCCACACATATTTTGTAACACACCCAAAAAAAGACAAAACATCCTCCTCCCGTCCAAAAAAAAGTCTCTGTTCTTGCAAACTTGTGCAATCAGGAAGTCACGCTTGCATCCTGCATGAGCAGTCACAGCTCCTGTATGAATGGTCATTGTGGTTATTATTGAGAAGTGGAAGCATTGATTCATTCAGCGTCACTGCTGCTGAAGTTGACAACAAGTGCGTGATTGAGAAAGACTTCTTGGGTGTAAGAGGAAGGGCAACAAGCGGAGAAACACAGAGCAGAATCGAAGCGAGGGCAAACAGGTCACTGAGAGCCAGTTGACGGAATCATCCACTCGACTGAGTGGAACAAACCCTGTAACACAGCGGCACTGGGGAGCTATTCAGCCCCTGCCATAATATTAATGTTTTTGTGAAGTTCATGTCCGAGATAAGCTTCTAATCGATTCAGATAAGCCAAGTGACTGCACATCAGCATAGCAGGGTTTTTATGATCTCCCAGACAGCTATTCAGTGGTGATTTTCTCCTAAAAAAGAACACGTAGGCTTTACCTTGCCGTGCAATACAAAGGAGTGTTGCTGCTGTTGTTCTCAGGCAGGCAGGCAGGCAGGCAGGCAGGCAGTGAGGCTTTGTACACATTTCTCTACACAGCAGATCAGTCAGTCAGTTCTGAGCTGAAGGACTTGTGGCAGTTTAGTTTCAAGCATTGCTGCCAAAACGGTACAGTAATGGTTTCATGTCCCCAGAGCAGCATGGCATTCATTTTGTCCAGGTCACTGCAGCCTGAATTAATGTAGTCTTGAGGGATTCATAGGATCAAGCCCCTGCCTTGGCAATGCCCTTTAGATAAATGGAATGGGGACACAGGACACACTCCTGAGGTAGATGAACTCATTACTGACATCTGTTTGTCCTCTCTGACCCTCATATCTGATCTGATCTGAGGGCTCATTTCAGATGTCCATGATCCTGCAGGCAGCATTAGCGCTTATGGATTTGTGTTTTAACGTAATGTAACGTAGCTTAGAGGAAAGATGAAGAAGAGAGGGTATAACAATCATGAATATGTGTTTCTCTTGCACACCAGATGGACAGTGAACGGCCAGAGGACACCAGACTGATCGAACTGGATGAATCCCACCGCAGCGAGCACACAGTCTATATAAACCCTCCAGAGCTGCCTCCACTCCCACAAGGAGAAGAACATCCTCTGTGCTATAGGTATAACTAAACAATACATACCAGACAGATTGTTTCTTTCTTTTATTCTGTCTTGCACGCACTTTAAGAGCACTTCTCACCAGCACTGGATGCACACAATTCAGCACCTGAAGGAGAGACTTAGCATAAATTGCCTCTATTTTTGTAGGGCTCTGTGATTATTTTCAGCTGGATCACCATTGCATTTTGGATTTTATGTCAGTGCTCAAGTTTCCTGGGTGTCAGAGCCAAATTATTGTGCGTGCCAATTGCCTTGCCAGTGTTTATGTGGAATAAAGTATGATCAATGTCTATTTCTGGCTATGTCATGGTGTCTGACGGAGTCTATGTTTTTCTGCAGCTACTCTGGGTTCCCTGTACTGAATGCTGAGCTTCTGGAACCGCTGGAGGGACCAAATCCTCCATCAGCCGGCTTGGCTTCACGCCACAGCAGCCCAGCCAGCCCTACAGCCATCTTTAGACGCTCTAAACAGGTCAGCTATACACACTGTAGTGTGATTTTCTGGAAGTAAATACTAAATACCAGTACTTTTTACACTGTCGTAAAGGTGAATGATGATTTGTTATGTAAATATGTTGTTAAATTTATTGTCAAATTTGATTATATTTGTTTCTTTTGTTATTTCTGCATTTTGAAAATGTAATCTTGTTTTATTGCTGCATAATGATGGATAAGAGTATGAATGAATGCAAAATGCAAATCTAGTTTCTAAAGGAAGATAAATCATCTCAGTATGTGGTCTTTTTTTGTCTCAGGAGATCAAATCGGCTCAAAGGATGGCCAAAACCTATTCATCAATGCCTCAGATGTGGTCTAAGTGTCTGCTGCGCCACTGCTATGGCCTGTGGTTCATCTGTCTACCCGGTTTTGTCAGCACCTGCCACTCGAAGGTGCGGGCTCTGCGCATGGCTTACGATGTGCTGAGGAAGATGCAAGACAAGAAGCTTCAGGCTCCAGATGAGGTAGGAAAGGCCACATATAAGAAAACCACACAACTGTCTACATAGGGAGTAGTGTAGAGTTTGCTGAAATAAGTATAGTGTACATTCTTAACATTTAAATACTTGCGTTTTTCTGTCCAAGGTGTGTTACCGTGTGTTGCTGCAGCTGTGTGGACAGTACAGTCAGCCAGTCCTGGCTGTCAGGGTGCTGTTTGAGATGAAGAAGGCTGGAGTTCAACCAAATGCAATCACCTATGGGTACTACAACAAGGTGCGTGCTATTGATATTAACTGTATGTACACACATGAACAGCAAACGAGCTAATTTAAATATAACTTGAAATGTTTGATTTAAATCTGAATTTATGAGCTCATATTCATGTTCCTGCTCCAGGCGGTGTTGGAGAGCACCTGGCCCTCCACTACCAGAGGAGGCTACTTTTTGTGGGGAAAGCTGAGGAACGTGGTCCTGGGTGTGGTCCAGTTCAAGCAAGCAGGGAGGAAACAACAAACGCCACACAGAGATCCTCAGCTCTCAGGTAAGAATAATAATCATTCTGAATCAGTGATGCATGATATTACAGTTTTACTGATAATGTCGATTTATTTGATAATCACTCATTTTCATGACAATTTTGGCAGAAACCCACACTGATAATTTTCATTTCTTTGCAATACTTTCAAGAACATCTGCTGTTGACTCACCAACTGACAAAAAGCAGTGGATGGTGGTGAAACAGCTCCAGGAACACGCTGTAATACACTGTAATCTCCAGAAAGTAAATTGTTGAAAGCTTCCCTATAGGCACAGTGAAAACCAATTTTTGTAAATATTAGAAGTGTGAAATGTGCTTATAAATGCAGAAAAAAGTTAGATATGAACCTCATTCATTTAAAGTTGGCTGCTAATATATGAGAGACACAGCTATAAGAAATGAAAACACACACTTATTACTATCAAATGAATAATTCACTTATCAAATTGCCGCAATTTGTCAGCCATACCGTATTTTTAAGCAATTATTGCCCAATACCATAAAACTAACTGCTATATCATGAACTCCCACACTGACTGGATACAGATAATAAAACACACAGCTGAAGTTGTTACCCAAGATTAATCAGGCCTAAAGTCATTTGAGATTGCATTAAGTTCAGCAGTAATTACGATTCAATTACAGACAAATTCAGTAAATGATTCACTGATAGTGCAGTGCACTTTTTTTTTTATTACTTTCTGTAATTCCTAATGTAAATGAGGTTGATCATGTGGGAGCAGTGTTAGGCTTCTTTCCTGGTCTCATAACAAGGTTTATCCAAGCTCCAGCCCCGTTGCGGCACTTATTGTTCCCAACACGCATTTTTTTTAATGCCACTAATTAAATAGAATGAAGAGGTTTTCCTCCCCAGCAGTCACAACACACAGGTTGCTCTTTATGTCAGTGCCTAATTCCCACAACAGCCCAGTCAGACTCTCATTACAAGATGATATGTTGTGTGTGGGGCTCTAATGAAAACATGAAGCTGTACACTTTATATTATATATCGTTGTTGTTGTGTGCTCATTCATCTGTGAATTCACAATGAATGAAATGAGTTGCAATCAAATGTGAGTCGTTAAGCCTTCACTTGGCTCTCCTTTGAGTTAAAAATAAGACAGAGAAGTGAAAGTTCGGGTTTGTTTTGGCACTCTGGCATCCTTTTATGTTGAGCGATGTTCAATCATGATGACAGTTACGTGACATTCAAAGCATTCCTGCATCTTTTCAGTGGATGATAACAATTACAGCACTATTCAGAGTGTTTATACACTTCTCCTATACCAGCTGGGCTCTTGTCATCTGTTTTAACCTCTCATCACCTCTCTTTTCCATTATCTCCCTTCAGACGGCAGTGATCTTGACACAGTCAGTCATGGCAGTTTGGACAGCGCTAATGACTCTGCCGAGCGCACCTCCATCGACACTGACTTCACTAAAATGGACTCCAGTGATGATGGATTTAGTACAGGTAGGAAACTACAGCACGTTTTTTTTTCGTTTTTTTCCTCCTTGTTCCTCTCCCATCTTCCCTCATGTGTCAGCTTCTCTCTGTAAAATACTTGATTTGACTTGATTTGATTGTCTTTTATTCTATGTGACAACATTCTCAGGTGAGGAAGATCATTTCTGGATGAATACAAGAAGAACTGAGAATGAGATAGCAGTGTGTGTGTGTATTTATGTGAAAATATAAGCTAGACTTTGGCAGCAAATACAGACAACATATCTTCTCTTGCTCTTATACTAACTAGACCATGTATTTGAATTTGGCTAATACTCAACACTACCTGTTTCTCATCTCTCTTATTCCTCAGCTGAATAAACCAGAAATTATGTGAAAATATAAATCACAATAGAGACGATTTGTACTTTTTTCAGCAGTTTGATCTTGTGAATATCATGAAGTTTTCAAAGACTAAATTCCACCCCTGCTGCTCCTGCTTTTCTATTCTGGGAGCGTAATTTGCTGTAAGCTGTAGGGAACGTCAGCACGCTCTGCTGATCACTTATCACTGAGATCAGATCACTTATCTCTTATAAAGAATCCATGGAGACTAAATAGTTGGATTTACTCAGCTCTTTCAGACAGAAGTAATTGGGGGGGTGGTGTATAAAAAATAAGTTTCTGGTTTTCAGAAGTTTAAAACTTTTTATCTTTTTATCTGTCTCAGGTGGACAGTCAGACCAAGGCTATGATTCCTTGTCCAAAGAGGAGGAGAGGATGTGCGGTAGAGAGAGTGACAGCACGCCGCTGGTGGAAGACAAAGGACCGAGACAGTCCAGTGAGTTATGGATTAACTGCCACCTCTAATCTTTGACACTTAGTGACCATTTCAGCAAAAGTTAATCACCATTTACTGGCAGCAAAATGAATGTCCTCTCTTCAAAAGCTGAGGGTATCGTATCCCAGTGTGGGTGTAACATATTCTCTACTCGTCCATTTTCTGTTATATTTGGATGTTTTTGAAAAACGGACTGTTCCTGAGTGAGTGTTTTATGTAACCAGGTGATTGTTTGTCTTGGATTTTTGTTGCAAATAACAATGTGCTGTATCTGATGCAATTATTAGGATAAATGCCAGGTTAAGATAGAAAAGAGTCTGTGTGAGGTGTCATCCAACCACATCAGTAGGCAAAAGTATTTATATCTGTTCTGAACAGCCACACTAAGAGTCAGGGTGAAAAGCTAGCCATCATAGAAAAGGTTGAAACGCAATGATGAGAGAGTGTACACATGAAAAGTGACAAAAATGGTTGTTTAAAGAATGAAAAGAGAGGGCACAAGTTAAAATCCTGCCAACTTTCTCACAGCTGGTCAATCACTGCCCTAAGCAGGTGTGAATGTCGGAGAGTTGGTATCGGAAAGTTACAGAAATTGTTGGATAGTTTTCCTCTTTTTCATTCCTCTGCAGTGGCTTTATGTTGTCATGGCGTTATGTTGCATGACCAAAAGCTTTTGATAAATATGATAAATGCAAAATGTTGCATGGATATAACGATGTCACTTATCTTTAACAATATGGTGTCATTTAAATTTACAGCACCCGAGACTGAGATTCCAATCAGCAGCATCTCTCCTTCTACTAGAGGCTGCAAATCAACAGATGCCAGTGCAGGTGAGATTTACTCATAGAGAAGATTGTCATGTCATAAAATTTTTTCAGATTTTCATTCTTTCTGTATCTAAACTTTTGGCAACATGTGTTTTTGTCACAGGCAATGGTGGCAGGCTCGTTTCCAATCCATCTAGTGACATTGCTCTGTGTGGACCTCTGCCAAAATCAGAGCGACCAAAGTCTCTGGACTTGTCTGGTGGACAGGGGTCTCTGAGGCTCCACGTCCCTCACCTCACCTCAACGAAGCAGCACCACCTAGCTGCTGACAGACTGCACGGGGTGGAGGAAGAGGAGACGGAGGCTGATAAGAGTAAACAGAAACCCCTGGTGGAGAGGAGCGTGAGCTGCAGTGCCGGGACTGTGAAGAGGACAGGTATTGAGATGGGATTTGATCCTCTGTCGCTGATGGCTACAGCAACAGTGCAAGAGTGCGACCAGGACAACAGCAGCACACCCACCGCCCGCCGCGAGCTCGCTGAGGAGATTGAGATGTACATGAACAACACTAACAGCCCTCTGAGCAGCCGCACACCCAGTATGGACTTGCAGAACCCCTCAAGCCCCTTGTTTCACTCTGCATCATCTCCTCACACCTCCCCCCAACCCTCCACCTTGCTCCGCTCCAACACACACTTCCCACTGCCTGTCAAACCCAGGGAGCGGCTGAGGCCATCACCGTCTCTTCCTCTGGGTGTTTGTAACAAAGACAGGGAGAGGCCTTCCTCCTTGGTGTCACCCTCATCACCGACTCCCTCCACCTCATCGTTCTCCATGGACTCGCTGTTCACACCGACTCTGGACATCTTTAAGAGCAGTGTTATATCAGCAGGGAAGGGAGTGGCTGAGAAGGCCAGCCGCCTCTACTCCCGTCTGTCTTCTCAGACTTCGTTGACACAGGTTGATAGCGCAACCTTGTTCACAAACGAATATTCCCAACATAAATTCTCATAAGACCAGATTGGCTTTACAATCAATTTTTGTAATGTGACAGTAATGTTTTTTCTCCTCTCCTGCAGGATTCAAACTGTGACCAGATTAGTGTATCCTCACTGACCTCAGGAGACGCAGACTGCTCCTCGCTTCTTGATAATGACTCCTGTTTGGACCCAGATGGCTTTACCTCCCCCCAGCACGGCAGTGTGTCTCGGCTCAGGAGGAGCCCTATTGTCGGCCATACCAACCTGGGCAGCCCCAGCACCCCCAACAGAGTGTTCAGACACAACTCCTTCTCTGGTTTGTTGCACATCCTTTAATTAGTCAGCATAACCGATATTGTTGGAATAAAGCTGCTAGTTTTGGTTTTCACTGATATGTGAAATCTTGAAATGTTTGCCTTAGATGAACAGTTTATTTAAAGAAAAAAAATTCTCAGATATGAAAATGTAATGGCTAACAGCCATGCTTGATTAACTGTAGCATTGTATTAGTTCCAAGCAAAACACTTCTTGACAAAATTTAGAGCAGGACTCAGTAATGGAGAGAGTCAGGTGTTGTTCTGTGGGAAACTAGGCCAGTAGGCATGGGGGCTGATTCAGTGTGTAGGCTGCACTTAGCCACAGGCCCTATGCTAAACATAAACACGTGAACATGCACACGTGCATGCATACTCACGTGCACACCCTCAGACATACGAATGTGAAACACACACTCGCTTAAACGCAAAAACGTCCACTGAAAACAGAATATGAAGAACAGGTAGCTGTTCTGCTCAGTTCTCATCATCATTAGTAAAGCTGTTGACCCAATCCTGGTTATTTTACCTATGACTATAATACATAGATTTCCCACTTTGATTGTTTTAAGTGTTGGCTTTGCTCTGTGTGTATAACTGTATAATCCTCCATCATATCCAGGTGGTTTGGCACTTCCTTCTAAAACTCCTCACACTCCAGATTCTTCCCCCGACACCAGCCGCTTCCAACCCACTCCCAATTACACCATCGAGGTGAGTTACTTACAAATAAAAATCCCTGATCAGATGCTCATCTTCAGACTGACTCAGACTGAGTTGCACTGTGTCTGATTTCTTCCTAATGCCTTGTGTTGCAGGTACTGATGTCCAGCTGTTCACTTTGTAAGACGTGTGACTGTCTGGTGTATGATGAAGAGATCATGGCCGGCTGGACAGCTAACGACTCCAACCTCAACAGCACTTGTCCTTTCTGTGGCACAGCTTTCCTGCCTTTCCTCAATGTGGAAATCAAAGACCTGAGACCACAGAGCAGGTAAATCCTCCCTTTACACAGATGACCACATAATTTATTCTGTACTTTCATACAGTGTACAAACACACTAAATAAATGATTCACCATTTCCACTATTATACACTGAACTCTGTAGTAATATGAGGATTAATGTCATTGATATGCTCTATGTAGAAACACAACCAGGTTTCCTGGTTGTCTATTTTTATAGTGTCTTGTCAGCTGTCTGGCATTCTACTTTTTCACGCACACTCAGACACAGCTTTTATCCCTGTGGCCTCTTTAAACAGATCTACTCTGTGTCTCCCCTCAGGTCTTCCAAGGAAAGTAATCCTGTTACAGAGGAGGACATGTCTGCGTCACTCAGTCCTGAGGCCAAAATGTCTGGGGCAGACTGTGCAGCTCAGTCATCTGCAGCTCCCCCGCAGAAGCAGGAGGGCAGCGGTAGTGCCGGGCCTGCTACGATGTCTGCACCAACGTCAGCCTCTGCTCCGGTGACGGTGCCATACTTGAGCCCTCTGGTTCTGTGGAAAGAGCTGGAGAGCCTGCTGGTGAACGAGGGTGACCAGGCCATCTCCTCCCCGAGTGTTGTCGACCAGCACCCCATCGTCTTCTGGAACCTGGTGTGGTACTTCAGGAGGCTGGAGCTACCAAGTAACCTGCCGGCTCTTATCCTGGCCTCCCAGCACTGTAGCTATGGAGACCAGGTAAACATGCCAGTGTCTGTGTGTAACTGACCCATATACTTTGAAGCCATAACTTTATCAACACAATTTAAAGCTCCTATGTGTACAATTTTCACAGTCCTGACTCTGCTGACCCCTTGTGGTGACACATATACACATATATTTTCACCGTAATTGCCCCATTTTTCTAACAAAATAAACGTATGCCATTCAAGTGAAATGAAAGATGATAAAATACATACAATACAGAATAATGTAGTGATCTTCCATACTTTTTTGTCCCTGCAGACTCTTCTTTCATCCGAGGACAGTAAGCAGGTGCTTGTGAGGATTATGTGGGACAACCTAAAGTTACACCAAGACAAAGTTCAACCCTGTTATGTCCTGTGGAACACACATTGTAAGTTATTATAGAGTTTACTTTAATAGACTGTTGCAGATTACGTTTTCAAGGGTGAAATTACTTTCAGAAAAAATGTTCCGGCTGGTAACACTGGCAAGTTTGATCAAGGCTAAATATGTACATGTAAATTAGATAATGCATATGAAGTAACTAGGAAATCATGCATAATTCAGTTCAGGACTCCTATTAGTGATGCTGCCCTTATCAGTGCTATACTTTCAGAGTTGATTCTCAGTGATGGAAATGAATTAGCCTTTGATCGAGGTGACTTTTATCTCTCTTTTCTTTGCAGGTGCTAACTCCCTAGTTCGCTCTGGACTGTGTGAGGAAGGCCAGCTCTTCACGGTGGAGCTTCTGCAGGGTTTCGTGAGAAGCATTAAGAAGAGTGATGTCTATCAGCCCATGAGCCAGATCATCCAGCTCCTTGGGCCAGAGCTGGGTTTCAAAAGACAGAGGTGAGGAAATAAAGATTTTTGTCTAAAGTAATGTGGAGAAGATGTTATGAATAGAAAGTCTAATCATCACTCTTTTTTTTCTCCCAAAAAGGAGCCTGTACAGAGATTTATTGTTCCTCACTTTGGTGTCTTTGGGCAAGAACAACATTAATATCAGTGAGTACAAAAGCATGATATCCTGTTTTTAGCCGTGCTAGGAGCTCTGTGGACAGCAATGTTGGTCTAATCAGTCCACAACTTTGGTCCAGACTGAAATATCTCAACAGCTATTGGATTGATCATCATGAAATCTTGGACAGTTATTCCTGGTTGCCTGAGAATGTATCCTAAAGACTTTGGTGATGTTCTGACTTTTCCTCTAGCACCACCAGCAGGTCAAAGTTTTCACGTGTCCTATCTAAATATCCACAAGATAGATTGGCACAACATTCAGTAGAGACATTCATCTTGCCCTCAAGATGAATTGCAATAATTGATCCCTTACCTTTCCATCTACAGTAGCAGGTCAAAATTTTAATTTGTCCCAATACTTTATTTTATGACTAAACACCTAAAAACTAATGACATTCCCATCAGCCTCAACTGTACTTTCTGTTTAGCTCTAAGTAGCAAATGTTAGCATGTAAAGATGTTTAGTACAGCCTTAAAGAGCTGCTAGCGTTGCTAAAGACACTTATACAGAAGCAAATGGATTAAATACAATTCATGTCACCTAAGTTTTCTGATAAGGATACATCAAGTCCACATTTTTAACCAACCATTATCTCATTGCAGATGCATTTGACCGGGAGTACAAGTTGGCATATGATCGCCTCACCCCCAACCTGGTTAAACTGACACACAACTGTGACCGCCCCCCTGGAGCAGGGGTCATGGAGTGCAGGAGGACTTTTGGGGAGCCCAGTCTGTGAACTTCATCTCCTCTTCTGTCACATTATGTTTTTCCTTCAACCACGGTCACTGCTGCTGTTTGTTTGTTTTTTTGTTTTTTTTAACTGCTCTTCAGACTCAGGACCAGCTCACCTGACTGGAGCACAGAGCTCTTAAGCACAATTGGAAAAAGACACTTAATGTAAAGCGACTGCCATGAGTTTCTTGTACACTGTTAGAGCTGAGAGGCCTGGAGTGACAGGCCCTGTGCTTGTAAATATTTAGAAAATCCACTGTATTTTCAGTATATCAATAGTAACATGTTTGTACAGTTCTACAGTCTATTTTATGACTTTGTGTTGAAGCTGTGAGTAAGTATGTAAAAGTAAGTGTATGATCAAGTTGTCTGAATTTCTCAGTGGTCCCGGTGACCTTATTAAGACTGTTGTTGAGTGTGTTATAATAAGTACGTACTTTTAGACATTCATGTTTTTACAAAGCACTTTGACAAGATGAGCTCTTGACATTCATTCTCATTTATGTAACGCTGTGGCCCAGCAGCCTACGATTAAGTGACTTGTAATTGGGCAGCTACAGGACTTACTGTACTGTCTAACATTTCCATTACGTGCAGTTAACGAAAGCAAAGAAATTCCTCCTCATTTGCACCCTGTAAACCTGGCAGGGCTGTGCTCACATGCCTGAATACACTAAACTAGATCATAACATCAAAAATGATAAAACATTATTTCTGAATCAAGAAGGGAGAACTCAATGATCCACATGCATAACATTTATTCATTTATCATTTTTTATACCAAAAGAGCCCAAAAGGGAGTAAAACTTCTATGATGTATTTTCAATTTTTTAAGCAATACCTTTTTAAAAGTGTTAGTTTAGTGTGTTATTTGGGACCACCAAGGATAGATTTCCTTGAAAACAGTACAATCAAAGTAATTATAGACAAATAATAACTGAAAATAAAAAAAATCTGTTGATTTAATCAAAACCTTTTTTTTTTAAATAATTAAATTCATTTATTGACACAGTAATGGGTCTATAAAAATATACAATATTTGATTTAACATTTTGTAGACCTTCTTTTGGTTATAATAATAAAATGTACATTTTAACCACTTATAATAAATTTGATTGATAGAATACGTAGGATACATAAGTTGTTTTGTCAAATGTGTTAAGTTTGAACAACAGCTCTGACCTGCCCTAATTCAAAACCACTTCCCAAAAAATGAGTGTGATGGTTCACTGTGTTAATAATGTCCTTCACTTTAAACTGACAAACACCTGCCTGGACTCTGTTTGTAGTGCGATGCAGCTGCTCAGCTGATCACTGGACTTCACAATACGATGCTGGATCAGATACGGCTGTGTGCTTGGAATAAACACCAGTTTCACAGCATGTAAATTTGCATTTTAATCACCTTGTAAGTTGTAAACAGTGACAAAAAAACAAAACACTGATGACCAAAACATCATTTGATGTCTACATGTTGTTTACACTACTTGTCAATTTAAACTGTTTCTGAAGTATTATTTATCATTTGTAACACAGATACTAATTTGTATGAATTTTACATAAAAAAAAAAGAAATCAAATTTCTTCCCTCGCTGGATCTATAGTTTGCTTTCATTTATGAATAAACACATTTATTCTATGATTGTCACATTCATCATTTTCCAAAGTGAGTGCTATTGCTTTGCCTGACTTTTTTTTTATAAAAACTGTTGTGCATGAAAGAAGTAGTTCAAGCAAGCAAGTTTTCTATATCGAAAGTTAAAAAAAAACAGTCGTTGGCGCAGGTATATACTTACATATTGTACAAAATTCACATTTAGAAACTCATAAATTCGTCCAAATTGTGCACCTATCCTAGATTTCTAATTTCTGTAAACTCTGAAAAAAATGTCCCTTACTGCTATAACTGCACAATCTACATTATATTAGACAGTAGTTCTGCATCTCCACGTGTAATGGAAAAAATAATTTAAAAGCTGCCATCGTTACTAAAAGTGAGTATGTAACAAGTTCTAGAAAATGTAGTATGTGTATTGCTGCTGACAGACAAAAGTCACTGGCAGCAATGCAGAGCAACTACAGTAGCTTTCTGCGTGTGGTGATGGCTCCTGTCACACTCAGATGGAAACAGGGCAGATAATGAGACGGTCTTCCAGCATCACACTAAGCACCAGGAAGATAAAGTAGAGCAGGAACATGGTGGAGCCCAGGACCTTATTCATCTTCCATTTACAGGATGCAATGGAGATGATGACAAAGAGGAGCATGAGGAAAAGCAGCACAATGGCACAGAAGAGCCCATTGCTGCTGACGGCCACTGGAACAAATCCGTGGAAGGATGAGTACAGGAGCCATGGGACGGGCAGACTTTTAAGAGAGAGACATGGCAAGGTGCACAGAGCCAGAAGCATGAAGAAAGAGGGAGACAAAGAAATCCATTACCTGCATGTTCATCAGCATTTCATTTTCAGATGTAACACACGAGGCTATTGGAGCTCACCCCACGGTGATGTCGAAGATGTTACTTCCCACAGAGCTGGATACAGCCATGTCCCCTAGGCCTTTACGTGCCACAATCACACTAGTAATGAGGTCTGGGATGGACGTCCCTGCAGCCAGGATAGTCAGGCCCATAATCTCCTCAGAGATGCCGATGGTCTCACCCACCTACGAGGGCAAATCAGGGTTCATGACTGATTCAGGGCACAATCTTACTGTCACTTTCAAAACATTTTCACAACCTCAAGTAGATTTTAATGGAATTATAAAATCCTTTGATACCTGGATTTATGTGTACTCAGTTTCCAGTTTACAACAATCATTGTGGAAGCTGCTTTGTGTCTGTGCTTAACATTTCAAACCTCGAAATCTAACTAACCTGATGGGCCCACCACACCATGAGGTAGGAGAAGACAGCAATCCATATAATAGAGCCCAGGAAGGTGAACACAAAAAATTTTCTGGATTTCTGTTGAACAAAGAACATGACGTAAAAGACATCTGAGATATCACAGCTGATCTGAGATATGTGTCCGGGTCTTTACCTGGTTGCGAACATCAGGAACTGTGAGCCACAGAGGGAAGACTATGGGCAGCAGGAAGAGGTAGGTGGCTTGTTTACGTGGTGTGTCAGGCCACGCTAAAGACAGAGGCTCATCCTCGTTCTCCCCTCCTTCTTCCTCATCTTCATCCTCCTCCTCCTCATCTTCATCTTCACTGGACTCATCACTGGACTCATCGCTGTCATCTTCATCACTGCTAGAGTCGTCTGAGCATTCTGACCCATCCTCCCCTGCAGGCACATCGTCCTGGAGTGTTGAGGAAAGACATTACGTTGGACAAACATAGAGGAAAAAGACAGATAAAAGCAAAGACCAAACAGGGCTAAAGAGGCTGTTTGCCTAAAGTTTTGGCACATTGACTCTTACATAGACAGTTATCAAAGATTGACTTCTGGGCTGGTTGTAGAGTACCTTCTTGTCTTCTGTCTGCTCCTTCTTCTCTGTTTCTGGAGCTGGGGCAGCCTCTGGCTCTTTGGCTTGCTCATTTTTTCCCCCACCATCTGTGAAAGGAATTCAAATGCGTAATGTTTCTTACTCATTCAGCTATCTGTAAGACTTCAGGACTGGTCATATAAGGAAATGCAGTGTATGTGTTGTTAGGATGATAGATGAGGTCATTCTCATGGCAACTGGACTGTATATTGGATTTTTTACATGATCCTTTTTAGTATACTTTTTTAGTACTGTTTGTATGTTGTTTTTTATACAGTATATTGTACATGTGTGAAATTAAATATATTCCTTGTGTTTTATTTACACTTCCCTGTATACACTTCATATTTTACTACTGGTCATCCAGTTTGCTGCCTAGCAGCACCTGCTAAAGACAGATTTTTCCATTGGAGGCAATAAAGATTATGTTATCATTATTATTATTATTATGGTGGGCATGTACAGTATCAAAGACATATTCATCTTTCTATAGCCACTTTGTGAGCTATTCAGTTCATATTTTAAGTATATTTCCTGTATGGGAAGATAGAGCTTTGCAGCGTAGATGATGAGCAGTTTTCAGAGTCTATTCATGAGCAGAGTCTGAAAGCTTGATGAAAGGCATCTGATCAGTGGATGACCATCACATCCTTCCACGTTACCTTCACTTTTGTCTTGAGTTTTGCTCTCTGCCTTCCGTCTAGCCACATTATTCAGAGTCTCAGCCTTATCCTTAAATTTCCCTACGAACAAGCAAAAACAAACCTCAGAATGGTGTGATGAATTTCTCAGTCATGTGACTAAAATAGTTTCACAGAAATATGTGGAAAACAAATAATCAGTCACATCAATCATGAGTTAGCAAATGTGAAATACCAGCAGTGCAGCATCAAAAAGCAACAACAGCAGCACAATATTTCCTGAGGCAATGTTACGAAAGAAAGAATGAGCTCATCAAAGGAATAAGAGGCACAGCACAGCATAAGACAAGACAGGATCCTTCCTCTGCTCTCTAGTGCACACATGCATTCCAACAAAACTATTTTTCTAATGGACAGATAATGAAGAAAATAAAAACTCAGAATCCCCAAATATCAATGTTTTTTGATTAACAAAATAATCTTTGTGTCTTTCAGTTTGACAACAGATCATTAGGTGGGATGAGCAGGTCACAGATATTTATAATGTCGTTTTGACTCTTCTCCATGTGGCCAGTGGTCTCTAAGAGCTCATTTGACTGTATGGAGATACAAGGGCTACAAGCTGTGATCCAGATTTTATAGGCTCATTCAAAAGCTAATTATTGTGCTCCAGTAATGGAGTGGTTATTGAAGATGAATGAACCAGGAGGACACAGGTAAACAAATTGGGACATACTGTACTGTGTGGTCTTGCCTCAGGCAACCAGAGAACAGGAAAATATGAACATTTTAGTAATGATGATAATACAATACAATTCTAACCTTAAAAACCAGGAATATCAGAAAAACTAAGGGAGAGCTGTACAGGTCACATGATTAACCAGCCTGCACCACATCTTAGTTAACAGATTAGATTACTTCTCTGTTTTCTAACTGATTTAACAGGCATGGATCCACTTCTAGGAATGCTTTTGACGCAATAGAAATGATTTTTATACATATAATTATTTTGTGTTGAAGAACCCTTGTGTAGACTAAACCCATTATGTCTTTAGGATCTTTTATATATTTCACTGTGGGTGTGCAAATGGATTCCTCTATAGACTGAGGTAGGTATTTATCTGCTTAGTATCAATCTGGATTTAGTGCTGCCTTCATTTGGGACACTTTGCTAATCCATTTTACTATGAGAAGGACGTAATCCCCAGGCACTCATCATAACGGGCAGTTTTTAAGGCACACAATTATCAATCATTAGTGCTATTGTCGTGACACGAAGATACTCACCATCTCCTAAAGGGTCTAACGTGTGGATCATAAGTTGGAAGATGGTGTTTCTCATGGTGCTGTTGTGTAAAGAAGCTGAGCTTCCCCCTCGCTGGAGAGACGGCTTCAACTGGGGAAAGACATGGCTAGGGTCATGACAGCTACTCACAATAACAGACAGTGACACATCAGTGTGAAACAATTATGTCATAGTGGAGGTCAGGCTTGTTTTTTTTTTTCTTGACAGTGCATTTACATGTGTTAGCACTTGAAGGGATGGCTTATTAACATGATGTTATAGATGAAAGAGACTGTAAAAAGATAAGTAAGGTGTAAATTAACATAGAAAATGTTAGTACATGAACACTGTGAATGTGTGGGGTAAGAATGATGTTTTCTGTGTCTTTTATTGCAGTTGATTGGTTGGTTGACAGTTTGACTTTTACCTTTAACAGATTCTTGTCCTCTGGAGCAGGACGGGCAGTATCTTCATCGTCCCCATTTGTCTGTGTGCAACAATTCAATTTGATTTAATTATTCATTTGTAGAGATAAACCAAAGTTATTTCATTTTGGTGGACTTTGTATATTAGTCCCTATATAATGTACTATAATTCTATAGATTTCTATTTCACATTTAACATTGCTATTCGTTACATGTGAGTAAAATAGATGGAGCTGCATGGCATGTATAGGATTATAATTAAATTATTCTTCACTCCATCAAAACTAAATTAACAGTATGATGTGACTGTATGGTGTAAAAAAAGCATTTTAACAGATTAAATAATTACATTTGCTGTGTGGGAACCCAGCTCCAGCAGTATATCCAGCTCAACAAAAACCCTGAATGTGCACAAATAGCTTTACTTCGTGTAAATTAAGCCTCAGTCACACTTACCAGGGTTAAACACAATATACGTTGATGCTACAGTTTGTACAGAGCCGTAGCTCCACAAAGGATTAGTTTGCTGTTGCTGATCAGCTTTGGTTCCCTGAGGCCTTGGCAAGTGTGATTTCACTCTTTTGACATGATTTGCATATACTGTAACCCCACAGGTGGGAGCAGAGATGTCATGAGTGGTGAGTGATGTGACTTTCCATTTCAGTAATAAACCACACATGGTTGTGATGAGTATGAGAGATTAAGAAACAAAATCATGCATTAGTGAAAGGATTATTGTCACTTTTGAGAATATGCGTCTGTATTCTGGAGTGCTATATTATGTGACAGTATTGTTTCATGGTAACAACATTAAACACTTACAAAAATTGTGCCAGTAAATAGTTTTTGAAGTATCACAAAATCTACTTATTTTTAACTCCTCAAGAGGAACACATTTGTCTTCAATAACTGAACGTGTTGTTCTTTAAAGCTCTGTGGCTAAACTGTCCTATAGTCACTCTTTAGGTAACTCCTCAGTATCTCCCACACTAGAGAAAACTGTCGATGATATAAATACCCAGTTGAAGACATTAAACATTTGATTTTAGGACACAGTTATGTTTTGTCACAGGAGTGCTTACCTCTTCGGGTTCCTCCACAGTAATAATTTTGACAATGCTCTTGTGTTTGTAGATTTGGGTTTTGAAGGCCTGCTCTATTTGCACATTGAACTTCATGAAAATCACGTAGACAGTGTAACTGGTCACCAGCATGATGCTCTCCCACCACATTATGACATTATCCAAGAAGCAGACGATGAGTAATATGAGGTCAAGTATGTAGAAGGATACATCTCTGAAAAGTGGCCACCAGGTTAGATGAAGCACCTCCCGAGAAAACAAAGCACACATTCCAATCACAAACAAAATGTTGAAAACTGCTGACCCAACAATTGTGCCAATGCCCACATTGCTGTGGGCAATGAAGACCCCTATCAAGGAGGTGAAAAGCTCGGGGGCAGAACCCCCAGCAGCCATGAAAGTAGCTCCTGCCACATCGTCAGATATGTTCAACTTGTCTATGATTACCCCCAGCGCAGGAACAAAGAACTCATCACAAACAATTGCAAGTGAAACAAACATGTATATCATCCCAAAAACATGGAGGATCACCCAGCCTTGTCTGCGGTCTTCAATAGAAAAGATATCTACTGGGTATTCTCCCTTAACAGGTGGAGCTTGACCAGGAGAAGCTGGAGTAATGGTAGTTACAGGAGGAGCTGGAGTGGGTGTGGGTGTCTCCTGTGGAGGGTCAGGAGCCACATAGATGCAATGCACAACAGTCCGGTTTGTGGTTGGTGAAGATGGAGATTCAGTAGACGTGGCTGCTTTAAAATCTGAATTTGTATCCGAGTGATGCATCTCTGGTGTTGTTTGATCTGTTGGCTCTAATTCATGTACTGCAGTGGGAGGTTCCTCCAGCCCCTGAGTCTCTACTGGAGCCTCCTCAACCCCCTCGGTTGAACCCTCTCCAAAATCCTCTCCAATCTGAGGCATTGGCAAAGGCTCATACAGTCTGGCACTGATGGTCAGCTGGTAGAGGGTACAGAGGAAAACCCCGGAGAGGAGAAACAAAACGCGGCTCAGCTGCAGTCGCTTCCTTCTTGTGCAATACATTTTCCTCCAAAGCAGTGATGCTACTGGTTATGGTGAATTAAGCTGCATAAATGGGCAGCCGTGAAGGGCAAGTCCAGCTCTCTCCCCAGCAGACCATGGGGTGACAGAATCCAAAACTTGAGTGGCGTGATACATGTCACATCCTTGACTGCTTGGAAAACCCCACCTATTGTAAATGAAAGGAAGTATTACAGATAAAATTACATTTAGATAGTAGGTAGCACACCTGTGATGTACATTTGAAAGCACTTAAACTACTCAGACAGTGTACTTAATATATAATTATCTGCCATAGCATTATTGATAAGCCCATTTAGAATCTGTTATGTCTACTGTCTTTGCATGTCGATGGTTTCTGAGAAACAGAATAAACTGAATGCCAGAAAACACAAACACAACACATAAATGACTGAGAAACAATAGGCTAATTTCCACATCATTTACAAAAAGAACAACAACATAAAATATGCTTAAATGTAGCCTTACCACAAACGGATCAAATCCTGCAAAAACAGGGATGCAAAAAATCTCCAAAAGCAGATCACCACAGCTGGTACAGTGGTCCAAATAAAAGTCCAAACTGTTGCCAATGGCCAATGGGTTATGTAGGACGCAGGACAAGTCTTCACAATGGATCAGCATAATACCTAATACCTGAGGTCTGCTAAGAGGATTATGTGCATTGTCTCACTCTCACTTCATCACGAGCCTACATTGGTAATATTTAATTTAATGTAAAGTAAGTGGCGCTTTTGCCTAAATACTATCATATAAAATCATTTTATGTAGTCTGACTGACTGACACTTTACAAATACAATGAAATAGCCTTTCCAAATTTGAACTGGGATGACTAACTTTGATATTTAAACTCTAGTCTAATATTAATAATGTGCATAAGCCAATAGCATTATTGTTGACATTATGGTGTAACCCGCTCATTTCTTTATAGCACAAGTATGTCAAATTTCCTATGTTTAGCATGTATCTCATAGGAACTATTTATTCTTAGGTACAATGCTGCCACCCGGACGGATGATAAGGTGCACATTAGATATGGCAATAAAACCTTTGAATGGCACGCAGACAATTAAGACACTTTCACACCTGTAGGAAAAATGATACATGGTTGCATTTTAGTTCTGGTCCGGTTTCTGTTCACACTGACTTCTTACGAACGAACCAAGAGGAGTGAACATGAAGTTATACAGACTGACAGGTAACTCGTTGATTGGACAGTTTAGCGATTGTCATCCTGCATCATCAATGCATCATCAGGACACACGTGGGGAAATCAAATTCCGGTGACTGAGAAGTTTATGCAGCACTTTGATGCTTCTGATGTGTATTTGTATGTGGTGTCACAAAGAGCTCACGAAAAACTGATTATGAGCATTATTAGTATTATTTGACTGCAAATCGACCGCATGTTATGAGTTACAGGTAAGAACGCTGCCAATTGAACCCTGGTGCGAATCAAAAAACCGAACCGAGACCGCTTGAAAAGCTGGGTCTCCGGTGCGGTTCATTTGTGGTGTGAAAGCAAACGAACCAACCACAGATTTTATGATAGCAGATATGGGATTTTAGCATTATTTCAAAATCAAAAAATCAAAAAAAGCATTACTACAAAATCCATCTGCTGTTCATAAAATCTGTGCAGGAAGCGATCTTATAATTGCATAAGTCATGTAAGTTAGATATTCATGCATATATATGTATGCAAATCATTTGGTAACCATGGTAACATGTATGCACGTCAGCTCGGGTATTTTCCCTGATTAATAGGTCAAAAGCTGTTAAAACTGCTGTCCTTATATCCTCCGTGTACTCCGTGTCAGTTCATTAAGTCCATTAAAATTGTATAACAGCGATCCCACAGTAATAAACCCTGAATCATTACTGTACGACGCCTTCTTTTCCTCCTGTTAGTCATTACTCATGACATGCGGTCGATTTGCAGTCAAATAATACTAATAATGTTTATAATCAGTTATTTCTTCATGAGCTCTTTGTGACAGCAAAAAACATAAATATACATCAGAAGCATTAAAGTACTGCAGAAGCTTCTCAGTCACCGGAATTTGATTTCCCCACGTGGGTCCTGATGATGCATTGATGATGCAGGATGACAATCGCCAAAGCTGTCCAATCAACGAGTTACCTGTCAGTCTGTATAACTTCATGTTAACTCCTCTTGGTTCGTTTGTAAGAAGTCAGTGTGAACAGGAACCGGACCAGAACTAAAATGCAACCATGTATCATTTTTCCTCTTGGTCTGGACCAAATGAACCAAACTACAGGTGTGAAATCACCCTTAGATTTACTTGACAACACACTGTCATTGGTTTTCTATTTGTATGGAGAATCAGTTACAGACATGAAGTTTAACCCGTTAAATCCCACTCAGCTGTTCACCTCATCTATGAAGGGTACGACTGCACCTCGAGATTTCAGTGGGACAACTCTGACAGTGTTTTCCATCCCGGCCCCGTCCTCTGACCCTTGAGTGTGTTCATCATCTGCACCATGAGGCTCAGACTTCTGGGAATGTTGTTATTGATCTGAGCCAAGAAAGCCCGCCCCGTCCTCATTGATGCCATCTCCATTTCAAGCAGGACGATGTTGTTGTCCTGGTTGATCTCTACCCCGCCCAGCAGGAACTGCTTGGAGGAGAGGAGGGAAGGGGAGATCTATCACTTACTCTGCAAGTAAAATTAAGCAAGATGTGTTGTCTATCTGCACCAAGACTTCAGTTAAATCTAAAATTAAGAAAGTACTTCAAACATCAAGTTTGCATCAGACACCGAGGAGGCAGTTTTTTGAGAAGTTGGATCAAAGCCTGCAGCTGCATCTAAAGTAGAAAATACTATTTAGCTGTTTACTTTATTGAAATAAGTAACTGCAGGTAAAGTCACTTCCTCCGTGCACTAAAACTGAACACCTGTTTTGCTATTTTAAATGTGTACTACACAATGCATGCAGGATCATTATGTAACAACATTCACAATTTCTGTCCTCATCACAGCTCTGTTAGCACATCTTTAGTTTCAACTTACCCTGCAGAACTCGCTGAAAACAGAGCCACAAAATGATGTGCAGCCAGATTTTAAGTTTTAATTTTATTTGCATTCTTCTCTTTATTATTGCTGACAGATATCACTGCATCCTTCCCACCTCTGCGCTCCCACTTTTGTGAATCCAGGCAAAAACAACTCAGACTGAATACCGTGCATTTTTCCACCTTGGAAAAAAGGACCAAAAGCCAGTTGGCTGTAATGCAGAGGAAGAGGGCAATAATTTTGAATATTGGTTCTTCATATTCACAGCATTCAGACCTTTGAGTAAGCACAACTTTATAGAGTTTGCAGAGGTTCTAGAGGTTGAACTAATCTCAGTAAACATATATCAAGTAAATAAGTCCATTAAGAAAGACGTTGTAGGGCATTTTTGCCCTTCGTAGATTTGGTCTTTCTTCCATTTGTCCATTTGGGGCTGAACATTTAAGTATTTGCAACTATGAAAATAATAATAATAATAAAAATCAAATGATTTATCAGAAAATCTAAGTTTTTGTCTTTCATAAATACTCCAGGTCTATAATTCATTTGCACAGATTTCATAAAATCAGATCCGCAGACTGCTAAAACTTTAAGATTAAGAATTCAGTAGAGATTACATTTCACAGTTAGGTATTTAGTTGTTTATAGGATTCACATCATTATGGCCATTCTTTGCTTCCATACTACAGGAGCTCATCCCACAGTGATGTCAAAGATGTTACTGCATGCAGAGCTGGAAATGACCATGTCTCCCAGGCTTTAATGTGCCACAAACACACTGGTATTGACGTCTGGGATGGACATCCCAGCAGCCAGGACAGTCAGGCCCATAATCTCCTCTGAGATGCTTGATGGTCTTACCCACCTATGAGGACAAACCAGGACTCAGAATGGATAGAAGCTACAGAAATGGAAAACTACAGACATGTTTTTCTCTGTAATTCATCTGTTGCAGTGAGAGGTTCCTCCAGCCTCTGAGTCTCTATTGTAGCCTCCTCAACCCTCTCGGTCAAACCCTCTCCAAAATCCTCTAGAAGAGGCACATACAGTCTGAGAGAGAGGAGAAACAAAACCCTTCTCAGCTGCAGTCGCCTGCGTTGTGTTCTTTTTCTCCCACAGAAACAGTGGCTATGAAGAATCAAGCTGAATAAATGGGCTGCAATGGGCAAGTCCAGCTTTTTTCCCAGCAGGCCATGGAGAGACAGAATCCAAAACTTCAGCGTTGGGATCCATTCACATCCTTGGCTTCTTGGAAAAAAAACAGCCTATTGTAAATGAAATGAAGCATCAGAGTTGAGATAAAATTACAATTAAGCATCAGGTGGAGCACCACATAAGAACAGTATATGTGCAAGCATTCCAACTATTTAGACAATGCATAGTTGCCTGCCATAGCATTATTAGAAAGTCCACTCTAGACTCTATGAATAGGGGTGGCGGGTAGGATGGGCAGACTTTTTGGCTTTTGGAAATCACAGTGGAGATTGTAGAATAATTGCATAATGAAGAAGGCATAGCCGAAACATCTGTGCATTTGCCCCTTGTGCTTGTATTGGACAATTTAAACGAAATAAAAAGAAACTCTAATTAATTTGAGTGTAAGAACCCTGTTTTGCCATTTTGGACTTTGACTTTGGTTACATGCTGCCCAGCTCCCCCATGTCTTTTGGTTAAGGGAAATGTTTTTTTTTTTTTTTTTTTTTTTTTTTTTTTTAACTTTACTTCTAATGCTCATTCAACCGTCATTAACACGCAGTAAGCTGTCTTACTTTTAAACAGGCGTTTCTTTTCTGCGCAAAACTATCCACCAAATCATCAAAATCCAGGGCTCTGATCAGAGCAATAGATGCTGATGGCTAAAACGAAATTACTGTTTTCCCCTGCTCACCTTTGTCCAGATTTTTTCATTACAGATTTATGAAATCCTCGCCAGGATCACATCGGAACTATTTATTCTTAGTTGCGCTCATCGCTTTCGACCCGGACAGAAGTAGTGGTGCACAAGACAGTAGAACCACCGGATGGCAAGATAAACATTGAATGGCACGTATATGTGTATGTTTTTGTAGTATAAAATATTCACTGAATAGTTCAACTTCTGGATAGTTATTGTCTGACATTTGTTAAATAGTAACAAAAACATTTCTTCGACGAGTCTTGACGTTACGTTGCAGAATATTAGCGTTAGCCACCATTAGCTGAAGGATGTTCTTCCCTCTTTTAGCTTGTAACATCGTTAATGGTCATTGTTTTGTGTCAACTAACCCCAATGTTACCCTGATACACTCAGAGGTTGTGGCGCTAACATTAACACAACCACTGTAGCATTACGTAATGATAAGTAACGTTACTGATGCAACTAACTATTGTTATTGCAACTAATTATTTTCATCATCGATTAGTCTGCCGATTATTTCTCGATTAATCGATTGTTTTGTCTATAATATATAAGTAAATGGTGAAAAATGTCTATCAGTGTTTTTAAAGACCAAGGTTACGTCCTCTAACGTCTTCCTTTGTCCTGACCAGTAGTCCACAAACCAAAGACACTCAGTAGCCTATATTATCATAGAAGACTAAAGAAACCAGAAAATATTCATGTTTGAGAAGCTGGAATCACAGAATTTGTGATTATAGAAATTTCTCTCTTATGAAATGACCCAAAAAGATTAAAAAAGCAGCAAATCCTCTCATTTGAAAAGCTGACACCAAAGAATGTATAGTGAAACAATTAATCGATTATCAAAATAGTTGACAATTAATTTTCTGCCAATTGAATAATCAATCGTTGCAGCTCTAATAATAAGCTAAATAACTGATGAATGATCCTATTCTTCCATGGTCAGGAGAAGCTATTTAACGCGTTAGCAAACTGAAATTTTGCGCTGTTCTCACTTAAATACTCTGTTTTTGTTCTTTTCCTTCAGTGAGAGTTCGTTGGAGAGCCCTTTATTTCTTTCATCTTGAAATAAATCCACATTATATCAGTGAGTCATGCCTACCGTGGTGTTGATGGACGTGTCTCTGTCCATGACACGGCCAGTGTCACAGGATGGCACCGAGGAGTTTCAGAGGAAGAACCTGGCTGTCCATGGACTCAATATGTTGTTTGAACACATGGCCTCAAACTACCGCTTGGAGTTCACAGCACTTATGGCTTTCTCCTCCCTCTGGGAGCTCTTGGTACCTTTTACCAGAGATTATAATGCATTACAGGTAAAGTGTGCCTCATGCGAGAATCTGAAAAGTAAAAGCATGTCGTTTTCCTCTTCTGAGTCATTTCCTGAGTTTGACCTCAGAGAAGAAGAGTCTGACTTTAGAAGAGTGTGGACAACACTGAAGTTAGCTTCCAATTCGGGGTTAAGATAAAAGTTAAGGGGAACATAAATGATGACATTTAGCAGCTGATTCTCCGGTTTTTCACCATTTACACTTATTTAAGAGTGTTAGACATTGTAGCAAAAGTCTTAACGCTGTTTAAACCCACTTTCAGATTTGTGAAACCTTTATTTTGCTTATGAAAACTGATAAAAGGGTGATTCCACCAATATTTCTCCATCCAGACCACATCAGACCAGATCTAGATCAAAAACCACTATACTAAGACTTGTGAAATGTTAATACAAATAATCTAGTTCAGATTTGACAGGTATAAGTATAGTGGTTTTTGATCTGGATCTGATCTAAGCTGCGAATCAGAAGCTAACTTCAGCGTCATGAAGAGTCAGGGCTTATCTAATTAATACATTTTTCTGTGCAGGAGGCTCTGAGTAACCTAGAAGACTATGACAAGACCTGCGTTGAATCAGCTCTTAATGGAGTTAGTAACGTGGTACAGCAGGAGTGGGGCAGTGCCTGTCCCTGTCAGGTATTTGGTCCTTTATACAACATCATAACAACTCTACATTAATGATTAATTTAATAAAGCTGGTGTGCAGTCAAATGATTTTTCCATAGTGATTTTCAGCTGTCTGTGCACATTTGTTACACATGATTCTGTTTATGTACCTCCCTCTTATGTCCTACAGGTGGTGCTGATTACTGACGGGTCTCTTGGTATTGGAAAAGGTTCACTGCGTCATTCTCTCCAAACACTAAAGCAACGTGGAGATGATAAGAAGTTCCCTCTGCCTTTCCCTTTCCCGACCAAAATGTTCATCATGTGTGTAGCCAATGCAGAGGAGGTACTAAATCACACTCTTTTTTTTCTAGATGTTCAGCAGTTAATTTCTATTGAATGCGAACACAATCAGTGTAAAACCATAGTAGGAGGTAGCTGATCATAAACAGGTTTTTAGGTGGTGGCCTCTACTGGGCCTTTATATCTAAAATATTATCAAAGAAATTTTATGATGAGAGAGTAGTATTGTTGTTTCTATCTACAAATTTGAGCCAAAAGACTCAGAATTTAGAGATTAATAGAGATATATACTGTATAGCACATCCTGCTACAGTTCATTGAAAAAGTTACTGTGTTTATTGTAAATAAGAATATGTGTCCACATGTTTTTTTCATGGTGAAGTACTTAAAGTGTCTAAATTGTTGAAATAATAATTTTTCTTCTGTTACATTCGCAACCACACTTAAAAAAAAAAAAAAAAAAGAATGTATGAATCATGCACATGAATCCTCAAAGGAGCTCAAGTGCAGTGTTTTTTGTGTCGAGTGTCTTCAGAAGTTTCTCTTGCATCCATGTGAAATTGCATCCTTTTGCAGTTTTGCACTTGCACTAGACTCTCCAGCTGTAACACGTGCAATAACCTGTGTAATTGCAGTTACAGATGACTGGCACCATGGACAACTTGGAGGAGTTACTTCGACTCAGTGGAGGGGACGGACAAATCTTCACCATGGAGGGACCACTTTGCATGCAGAGTGTACAGGCCATGTTTGGGTATGACTGTTACTGGAGAAATAATCCAGGCAAAACTGGAAATTTTCCTGCTTTATATGTTTGTCAAGGCACCATTGGCCATTGTGCATCTTTGTATCTCTCCAGGAAGCTGATCGACCGGGCGTACTCTCCCTTCCATGCTGTCCTACACTGTGGGAACTTGTCCTCAGACGTTCAGGTGTTCCCTCGACCCGAGCCTGTCGTGGTGGATGAGGAGGTGGAGCCCATGCCTCTAACAGTCAACACAGGTACTTAGCTGGTTTCAAATTTCATCGTTGAGTTTAGACTTTTTTTTTTTTCAAACAAATATTCATTCTGTCATTGATGTTTCAGATTTGGAAATTGTGGGCTTCATTGAAATTGCTGATATCTCCAGTCCTCCTGTTATATCCAGACACTTGGTACTACCTATCGCTGTAAACAAAGGTTTGTGTTAAATATTTTTATTGTATTTAAAAAAAAAAAAATACTAAACATGCATAAACAAATCAACTGCACAGCATCCAGGGATCATTGCTTTTGGTTTAACTGATTTTCACTGAAACAACAGATTTCCGATCGGTGTTGATCAAAGTTATTCAGATATATAGTATTATCAATGTATTTTATTTGTACTTGATTTCAGAGGTGGATGAAGTTGGCACAGGAGCCACAGATGAGCTTGAGGAGGAAGCTTCTGCCAGTCAAATGGCAGGGAAAAGTCCAAATTTCTGCGTACTTCTACATGGCAGTCTGAAAGTTGAGGGCATGGTGGCATTGGTCCAGCTAGGGTGAGATGCAACACAGCTGTTTATATTTAACATATATGAATTCAGTGCGTATAATTGTTTAAACACCTGCAGAGCAAATAGTCGGTATATGTCATGAACAAATGCCCTTAACCTAGTTTGCGTTTTCCCAGGCCAGAGTGGTACGGCATGCTGTACTCCCAAGCAGACAGCAAGAAGAAATCGAATCTGATGATGTCTCTGTTTGAGCCTGGTCCGGACCCTCTGCCTTGGCTGGGCAAGATCTCACATTTGGGACCAATCTCAGGTAACCCCTCATCCCTCCACTGTGTCAGTGTTTTCTGCAGATGAATGTCAAACAAGCAAGTATCAAGTTTTCTACATATTCAGCAACCTTCTACACGGTCTGTATAAACTCTCTCTGCCTTATTCCTGAAGGCATGATTCAAAAATTTTCTGACATGTTGTGAAACTACACATTTTAATGTCACTTATGACACACTAACCCATGTACAAGTAAATGACTGTTTATTCCTGGAGAGCAAAGGCCTTTCGGCATGTGTACATAATCAAGCAGTTAATCATTTACACAGTTTTATTACATAGTGGGACGGCTTTGATCATGATACTGTAGATTAACTGGATTCACTCAAATGTTTTATGACTTTTCTTGTATTTCAGAGGCTGCTGAAAATCCCTATGGAGAGGATGACAGTAAAAGTCCTTTCCCCTTGCAGCCCCAGGTCAAACGAAGCTATGCCCAGAATGTCACTGTGTGGATTAAGGCCAGTGGACTACAGGTACAGTCCTGGTGGTTGTTATAAGATCACTGTATATGTAAAAGCAGTCTCAAGAGTGAAAATAATGAGTTTTAAGTGGATACCAGTTTAATAGCTTTTAATCCCGCACTAAGAACCTACCAAACTATCTTATTAGGGAATTCAAATGTTGCTGCAGTATAAAGGGTGGTTTCAGTTGGCAGGGGTCACTTTGACAAGGTGACTTTAAACTTTGTGTTCCCAAAGTTCACATGCAATGATACTGCACAGAAGCAAGTCTAGAAATGGGGGAGGGAGATACACTGTGTGCAGTGTTTACTGAAGCTATCTTTAAAATTAACTTGTGACTAATTGCTACTAAAAGTCTCTAGGGTGGAGTAAAAACCAAAGCAGCTTCTTGAATAAACCTTAAATTTCCCATGTGAAAGACAGTTTAATTTGCAGGAATTGGTCAAATTGCACCACAGTGCTCTGTAGTCTCTCCAGGGGTTAAATACACTAATAAACATGACTTCTTTACAGAGGAGCTTGGTTAATGCTTACTGAGACTGTGCGGGTAGTGAGATATTTACAACCTTAACCATACGTTTAGTTTAAAGTAAATCTTGATGGGGTGATAATGATCTGTTAAAGAAGGACAACCTTGTGTAAAAATATTTTTATGGTTATGGTTGTCATTTACTCAGTAACTTAAGTCATTTGTGCTGTCATTTTACAGACTGATGTGCAGAAGATCCTGAGGAATGCAAGGAAATTGCCCGATAAGACTCAAACCTTCTATAAGGTAAATTTATCTGAAAACAACTCAAGCTTGAAAATGCTGTTTAACTATCTGTCATAATTTTAATAACTAATGAATTTGAATCTGTCAGGAGCTGAACCGTCTTCGGAAGGCTGCCTTGGCTTTTGGTTTTTGGGAGCTCCTGAAAGGAGTGGCCGACCTGCTGGAGAGAGAGTGCACACTTCTGCCAGACTCGGCTCATCCTGATGCTGCTTTCCAGCTCTCCCATGCTGCACAGCAGCTCAAACTGGCTAGCACCGGAGACTCCCAGTACGCCGCTTTTGATCACAACATCGTTCCCATGCACACTGACTTCTCAAGCTGAGCCGTATCTGAGTTTGTCAAAACGGACTGTGTGGACCAATGGGGGACAGCACCTGGTGTATGCTGTTTAAACAACTCATCAAGGGGGCAGCTTCAAAAACCGACATGTGGAGTCAGACTGATAATTTACACTCCTCTTGTGACACTGCCTGAACATGGCAAAACGTACATAGTGAGGTGTATGGAAGACGTTGGCATGTACATATTTTTTTACATGTTTCTTTATAGAATCTTTTTCATAAATTGACCAGGTTTAGAGTTTGTTTTTATTCAGTATCAAATAACTGCCACGTGTACAGCAAACATGGGATATGACTGTTAATGTTGGCATTTCAGGTACCTGTCAAAATTATAGAAAACCAGAGTGAGGAAGGGACACAAATGAATTTATTCATAGCAGGTTATCACTGAGCATAAGGGACAAAAATGCTCTTTGTGTTTCAGCAGTCATCAGTATAATTTTCCCTGAGGTCTGTGGGACGGTTAAGAAATCTGGGATGATAACAAATACAGTATTTCTTCAGAATATTGTCTCTTTTTTCATTCACACAATTGAAAATGATACCAGCAGGGTTTTCTTAACAGTGCTTGTTGCAATCCATTCAATAGAAAATATCAGTTATGTTACTGTAGCTTAAAAAAACTCAATCAAGATCGAAAAGGACAAAGAAAAACTATTCTATGGCTTAATACAACTCATTACTAATCAACAAAATACAGGATGACATGAAACCATTAAGTTGGACCATCAGTGCAGTGATGAAATCTTGCATCATCTATGAGATGTTCTTGTTAACCATAAAGGAAATTATTTTATTGAGAGCAAATAGGCAGTGGAAAAGAAAATAATTTCTTAAAAGTAAGAACTGTTTGAGTGGAGCATGGTTGATGAGGACCATTTCAAAAATGTTTCTCCAGAAATAGGCAGGCAGCAGAGGTGTTTGAGGAGTGCTGTTGTTGGTGCTGAATCTCAATTTGCTTTCCTCTTCTTGGTACGGAAACGCCTCTTCCTTTGCTTGTATAGATGACGAAAGTTGATAAAAAGGCCTGAAGAGGGTCAGAAAACCCCCCCCCCAAAATTAAATGACAGAAAACATAAAAATTAAGATGTTAAGTTCTCAGAGATTTATATGATAAATAAACGTTTTATCAGGAGACTTACCCAGAAACATGAGAACAAGATACATGCACAGGACGTAAGAGAAGCTGATAGAGGTGCCGATGGCTTTTGGCAGAGGAATGCTGAAGGTTTTGGTCTCTTCAAAGATGGGAATGGATTGTATCACAGCAACAGCTACATGGGGTTGGGAAATGAGATGATCTTTAGTACTTGTATGTCAAATATTAGAATTTCAGAGAAGTAAACACAAGCTCACCTTCTGCTAAAACACCTAACGGGTACAGTGGTATCCAGATTGTGTATCGCAGCCACGTCAGGGTTTTCCACTCTGTATTGAAACAGCCCAGCATGTAAAATGGATACCTGAAATTGGAGCATCATGTTATGAAACACACACAGAAAAATAACAATGTAGCCTTAATGACCTGCGGTGAGGACGACTCTAATAAAAAAAAAAAAAAAAAGTGCTGCACAAATCAGCTGCTTATCCTCGAACTTTCCTCTATTAGGAAGAGTCTTTTAGGTTGAGTGTGCCCTCTGAGCGTCAGTGTACTACTGGATCTGCATCTTCTTCAGCACTGCTGAACATACTGTAACTGTTCTACCATTTGTTGCTAAAATGATTTTAAGACTTAAGAGATTCAGAGTGAGCCAAATCAAACTAAACATGCAATAATGTCATATATATTTACAATACTGTTTAAACTTCTAAACCTTAGTGACAACAACATTGAGTAAAAAACTCCACAATGCAGAAGAAGTTTGTTCATTTAGAAAACTGGTGTGAGTTAAAGAACATTCCCATGTGTCTTTACATTCACCATGACTCTTGACTGTGAGCAATGGCACACCAGTGACATGCCTACCTAAAGATCTCGATGGTGCTCCATAGATAGAAGACAAAGAACACAACAGGCCTGTTATGCATTTCCTCCAAGCTACCGAAAATGATGAAGAGGATAAAATTCCTTCCAACCACCTGGTCAAAGAACAAACAGAGGCTCTTAGTAATAAGTTGGGACCTACACTTAAAATGTATCGTTACTGCATCTGTGACATTTTTAACTATGCAATTAAGTCGTCACTGCACATCATTCAGACTGACAAACGAGCATCTCGTACCTGTATAAGAGTTGGAACAACACCTGTTCTGACTACACCAAAAGCAGCATTGAGGACCTCTACTGCTGCCAGGATCTGGCAGAAGAACATCACATCCGATATGGTGTGAAATGTGTCGTACATGGAATCTGAAATTAGAGTTTTTAAGTGTTTTACATTATAGATCTTATTAGATTTTTGTGAAGTGATTCATCAAGGAAGGAAAAACAAAGAGAAACTTAAAGCAGTATTACACAAATCCTCACCTTGGCCAAAGATAAAGAGCCGTACAGTCATGTTGACAAAGATCCACGAAAAGCCAAGGAACTGTACCAGGTTATATATGAATAAACATCCTGTTTTCAGGCTGACAAACTCTGAAGCAAAAAAAAAGAAAAAAACATTAAGGAAGCTGATGCACATAACTTCCTAGAACAAAGATATGACAAATCTACTTGTAGCAGAAGACTTTAAGACTGTAGTGAAGCAGCTATGAGCCAATACAGTCATGAGTTTCAATTTGTAGATTACAAATATTTGGATTTGCAATCCACAATGAAACCACTTGCTGAAAGATGTTTTCATTTTGTCTATATTTATACTCACGATCCTCCTCATGCCTTGAAGCCTTCAGTCTGTTCCTTTTCTCCTCCTTTTCAAAGTTAAAAAAGAAGAAAATATATGTACAAGTGTTCTGCTCCTTTGGTATCAATGTAACAGTTTTAATTCTGACATTTGGGTGAGTGTGGAGTTGATATTTTACATTCTTTTTTCTATGAGTAAGTAATATAACACAGAAGGTGAACTGTCCTACAGTAACTTTAATCTCACCTTTTCCCGGATCTCCATCTCAGCGTCTGACTCGTCCAGCCAGCGGTCAAAGTCAGGTGAGAGGAAGACTGGTTTGCGCTCCTGTTTGGTCAGTCTTTCCCACCAGCCACGCTGTTCTTTCCGCACTGTAATATTAACCTGTCGTTGTGTGGACTTGTGGCTCACCTGGGCACATAGATTCATTTGATCAGCATAATCAGTTGAAGTAAAAGGCAATAAGAAAGAAACAGTAGATGTCAAAAATCTGAATGGATTCATACCTCTGGCTTTACTGGTAAAACAAACTCCAGGCTGAACTCATATTCATTTTGTCCTTTTGCGCCATGGCCCTGGGCTGCACACAAAATACAGTATAAAATGTGACAAGTTATTAAAAATATTGGTTTGATAGCTGAATAAGCATCAGCACATGTACCACAGAAATGTATATCACCTCTAAACTGAAGGACGTTTTCATGTACACGGACATCGATGTTCTGCAAAGAGAAACAGAGAAGTAGATGACGATCTCATTTCCTCCTTGACACTGTCAATTCAAGCATCATGTTACATCCTGTACTGTTGAGCAGAGACAATAATTCAAAGTTTGAAAAAAAACAACACCACCCTGATATATGTGACTTGCACAGCAATTAACTTCAGGTACAATCCAACAACAACAGTGCAATTTCATTACCAACCAGAGTAATCTTCTCAGGGAAAAGAGCCTTTTCACACATTCTCCACACTGAGTAAGCTCTTTTTCGTGTGACTGTATAGCCTACTATGTAATAAACTGTATACACAGTACAATAAAACCACACTACATGACTGTAATGCCTAGATTTGGACAGGACAAGAGTAAACCAAAGTGTGATGATCCTCCCTCCAGGCTGGAGTTTGGGGCAAAGTGACATCTTTGGATGAAGAAACAACTGTCTCCCACCTGTACGAACCTCACATGTGGGGTGAGATGATCACCTTCCACTCCGCCCCTGCACCAAGTACCACCAAGGGGTATTTTTAGGGATTAATAACTTGTGTGACCGGCTGTACACACATTTACTTACAACTACGATACTCCTCATTAATTCAGTGGATATCTGAGCAGGTTTTGTGGGTTCGAACCAGGGCTGAGCAATATGGACAAAATCAAATATCACAATATTTTTGACCAAGTACCTCAATATCGATATTGTGACAATATTGTAGGGATGACTACTGGTGCTTTCACAAAATATTTACACAAAGAGATTTTTGATAAATAATCATCAGTAATGTGGATATAATGACTAGGTGGGTAAAGGCAAATAAAAGAACAGCTCTAACAGTCTGCTAAGTACAGAAAATTACATCAGTTTACTGTAATGGAGCCTTTAAAACAAGGAAAGGACAACACTTATACCATATCATGATTTCCAAAATCTAAGACGATATCTAGTCTCATATCAAGATATCGATATAATATCTTGCCCAGCCCTAGTTCAAACCACACACTGTATATGTATGCCTTTATATACAGTCTATGACTCAAACCTGATGGATAATGGCAAGCCTTAGCAGAGGGCTTTGTAAAGATCAACTATCACCTCAAATGATCTCTCCATTTAGCATCCAATATGCAAACAGTGCCACTAACCAACAAAAACATTTTGCCTTCATTTGCATGATTCAATATGCAGCCTTAGAGGCATCAAATGCTAAAGCCGGTCAGAAAGTGCTTTCCTGCAGCTATTTCCTGATGCAAAGTGAGTGGGGGCAGTCTGTGTTTCTACCAGAAGATCCTGTCCCGCTAGCTCACCTGAGCGTCTGTCAGCTCCACTCGCAGGTAAATATCCTCATGGCGTTGAGCCCAGTAAACGAGCGGTGTCAGTGTCATTGTTGCGTTTTTATAGAGCTTTGTTTTAACCAAATATCGTGCTGAACGGACAATGACTAAAGCCTCCGTGTTGCATGCTAGCTGACCTGGAAAGCTTCTGCAAATAGCCAGAATATTCTGCGAACGTGCGCGCTCTACATCTGTCAGCGTGGTCGGCTTGACAACGTGCGCGTGCAGGAGACACAGTCCTCTCTCTTTCTGATTGGCTGTTGGGGACTATTGACGGAAGTAGAAGCAGTTGGGTCAACAGGAGCGTAGCAGCCAGTTCGTCGGCGTCTTTTTGGCGATAAGCTGCTATGCAGACAGACGAGCTTGTTTCTTGTGTGAAAAGTGATTTGTTGAGATCTTGCGACACTTTTCGCGTTCTTGTTGGCGTCACGGGAAGTGTGGCAGCCTTGAAACTGCCTCTTTTGGTCACCCAGCTTCTTCAGCTCCCTGGGGTGAGCTGCTTTCTTCTGTTTATTTTTCTATTCAGAGTGTTCACTCAACTAAAGTTTATTTTGTCTCTCTCTCTGTAACCTATAGTTCAAGTATA
Organism: Thunnus albacares; assembly: GCF_914725855.1. Lineage (NCBI taxonomy): Eukaryota > Metazoa > Chordata > Actinopteri > Scombriformes > Scombridae > Thunnus > Thunnus albacares. Next base: position 19,529,644 of record NC_058112.1, on the reverse strand, counting down.
TTCCCATGCAGTTTAGTCACGTCATTACTACCGCACAACACCCGTGAGAGCGCGCATGAGCTCACGTTTACCGCAAGATGGAGATGTTGCAGCTGTTAGGCAGCAGTAGGCTATAAAAAACCACAGCAGCAACTACACAGAAGTAACATCTTATTACTGTCCCTTTATTAACACCACTACTGCTACTACTACAACTTATAGTAATGTTATCTTGCTTTCAAATATAGTCGTTTTATTTGGAGTTGAAGTACAGTCTCTATATACAGTCTATTAAACTGGCAGTGGCTCCATTAGGGTCTCTAGAGCAGACCACAATGTATAAAAACTACATATAAGTGGAAACTCTTTAGTAGGGTGTTAGTTGTAAACTAAAGGGAAGTGAAATTGTAAGTGAAAATAGAGACCCAGTATTACTCAAAAGTGTCTGGATTATTGATTAAATGTTTTCAGACACATAAAATAAAGACAGCGTATGGACTATTATTGTACTAAACAGGAAGAAACAGCTGTGTTTCATTTGCATAGTGATGCAAATATATTCTTTTATACAAATAAATGCTGGATTGTGTTTTTAATGGTTAACAACTTACCCTGTATACAGAAATATTTGTTCTGACTGACATGTCAGACTAAAAATATATGTTCCATCTGAGGTAACATTATGCATGAACATCAAAACTGGATTTATAATGAAGTCCCAGAGTACTCTGCAGCTACATGTAGATTAAGACAGTGCTCCAAGGAGCAGGGGAATAAAATGTCATTATGTCAACAAAATGGCTGTTATCATGTTGTAATCAGTAATGGCACGGGTGGTGATAATGTCAGATAGACCATTTACCATTTTGAGACCATTGGTAGGAACTGTTCACATTTAAATTGATGAAATGAAAAGTTGGATACAGCAAACATCATTCACGGCTCTAACCAGTTTGTTGGCTTAACTATGTTCTATGTTCTGTGTAACTATGCTTCATATTTACAACGATAACTCAGGCTGAGAGAGAGTGGCAGTTTTTCTAACCGCAGTTTTGGAGTTAAGAAACTCTGGTAATTAGTTACTGTAAAGTAATGATATATATACAGTATATGTATAATGATGTTAATATATCCAAGTGGTCATGGATTTGGTGATAAAGATGTTTCTAGAAAAAAATACTATTGGATACAGGCCACATTGTGCCAAACCAATGAGAACTGTGTTACAGAGAGTAACAAAAAAACAAAAAATATTTTTTTGAGAGTTGCTAAAATTTACTCAAGAGTAAAACATAAAATGAACTCAAAGATCAAAAGGGTCAAACCAATACGAGCATGAGAAAGTTAAGACTCTTGTGACAAGTCGCTTTGCATTTCTAGGTGTCTCTTCTTAGTTTTTAGTTTTTCTAAATTTTATTTTATACTTTAGGTGGATGTAAGAGTGGTTACAACGGAGCATGCCAAGCACTTCTATGATCCTGCAGAAGTTTCAGTAAAAATCTACAGTGACAAGGATGAATGGGAGGTAACAATGAGCTTGTCAAATGTCCTTGTAAGCTGTTATTAATTGTCTGTCTAAAGTAGAGTTTCTCAAACTTGGGGCCACTGATATGCTAGTGTAGGATGTTTCTACAAATTATATTTTAGTGTTTTGTATATTTTAATAAATAATTAAATGAAGTATATCATCATTTTTATACAACCCATTTGAATCTCCCTTCATGCTCTTGAAAAAAGAATACAAAAGAATCCTGTACTTAAAATCATATTGAGTGAATTTAAGTATGGCATGTGTTGTCAAGTGTTGTCATTATACAGCTTTCCAATTACTGAGGTCATGAGGATTTTAAGACCCAAAAACATGGTCAAGGGCCAGAAAAGATTGAGAAACCCTGGTCTAAAGTATCATGCATTCCAGGAAGGAACTGAGTGTCTCATTGGTTGGATGCCTAATGGTGTGTTTCTGTTCTAGATGTGGACTCAGAGATCTGATCCTGTGCTCCACATTGACCTCAGGCGCTGGGCAGACCTACTTGTCATTGCCCCCTTAGATGCCAACACGCTTGGAAAGATTGCTAACGGCCTTTGTGACAATCTGCTGGTGAGAACAAAAGTGTATTAACTGATTACCTGCAAAATGTTACGGCACACACATTAATGATTTCTTACATTAATTCTGTGAGATTAATTCCAAGTTAATTAGTGTTTGTCATTGACAGACATGTGTGGTAAGAGCCTGGGATATGAGTCGCCCTCTCCTCTTCTGTCCTGCAATGAATACAGCTATGTGGCAGCATCCCATTACAGCCCAGCAGGTGTCCAAACTGAAAGAGTTTGGATATGTGGAAATCCCCTGCATCGCTAAGAAGCTAGTGTGTGGAGATGAAGGTGTGTATGATTATCAGAAAAACTAAAAATTCACTGATACCCGTAAACTGCCACTAAATCAGCTTTATTGCTGTTTCCGCATCTTTTATCATTTTGATTTCACACAGAAAGTCCAATTAATTTTGCATTTATTTCATGTGAACATATTAAAATGAATCTGCACAGTGCAACAAAGGGTGTAATCAACTTGTGTAACATTTCAATAAAAACAGAATTATGCAGGGTGGGATATTGTAAGGATACAATTGACCCTTATGTTGGAATGCTAATAAATATCTACGAAGCATCAACGTTCACCTTTTGAAATCTAAGAATGCAGGGCTCTGTTGGTTTGACCATAACAAAGTAGAAAACATTTGAAAATATTAAAAGTAAAAGATGCCTGTTGGAAGTTTCGGCAGTAAATTATTCCATTACATAACTTCTAGCAGTGTTATAAACTTTTAAATTTATGTTTTACCGCACCTTTAACATTATTGAATGCTTAAACATGCAGGTCAATTAAAAGCACTCTTACCTGAATTGAAACAGAAGTCGTTGGATGAACTAAATACAATGACATAAGACAAAGCAGAACGCAGAAAACCATTGGTTATGAAGTTGAAGGCCCTAAAGACCAATGCAGCCTCAGAGTGAATAAGAGGAACATAGCAAAGAGGAACCACAAAGTGTTCCAATAAAGACATGAACTCCTTAACCACAGAGATTGGTGAAACAAAACAGCAAATTCAAGCTTTACTCTCCTGTAATAACAAAGAGCATTTCCTGAGCAGATGGCACAAGCTTCAGAACGAACTTCACCGTTGTGCAGGAGAATGCATGAACCTAAGGAAAGAGCAACAGCCGGCAGTGTGGGAGGTCATATCGACCTGATCAGTACACTCTGAAAAAGTCTTGTAAAACATAACAAGGTTTTTATCTTCAAATAATGTTTGACATAGTAGGCCACTTACCATAGGCACACGTCTTGTCAGCTCCTTTCCTAGGACCCTATACTTTGACAGACCAGAAGAGGGGCAAGGTCTTGATGAAAGGGGTATAAGTCTCCCAGCACCATGGACACGAGACAGTAGATATTGTACTTAACACCGTGGGCCCCACAGACAGTGATGGCCTTAAGGTTAGAGAAGCGGGCTTATGACTGGAAGTTTGTGAGCAGAATAAATCTGGGTGGGGAAAGTGCCTGTTCCTCATTACCACCACTGATGTGCCCTTAACCCCAACTTCTCCAATGCAGCTGCACTGTGGCCAGTAGCTCAGACTGTGATTGTACCAGGCAGCTCCCACATGTGAATGTGTGTAACTGTGCACTGTATCAGGGCGTTCCTAAAAACTGGCTCTCAGTGAATCTTCCCTGAATAAATGAAAGTTAAGAAAAAGATGATGGATCTGAACAAACCATCCTCCTGTCAAATTAGAATGACAGTGGACATTAGAAAACCTGCTACTGAGAACTATTAGACAAGATATTCTGTGACTGTGTGAAAGGAAGGATGTGTGATGATGTATCGTTCAAAGGAAGAGCTGGCGAAATTCTTATTTTGAAGACGTTTATTAGACGATGGCCATCGGGTCCATTCCATGTACAAAGATGGTCTGGGCACCGTACCACTGTCGATGCATAACTTATATAGGGTTACACATCTGTATCTTATCACATGAATAACATAGGTTCTCCATGGGCATTAATTCAATTAGGAGCCATCCATCAAGTGATTGACAGCTACCTCACAACATATTATGTATCATAACATACCACATCTGGAACAGCTCCAATCTTGACCATAGACCCATTGTTTGTATCTAAAAGCCCCCCCAGAAGGGCTATATCATATTACATAAGGTGACATGCAGACTATGAAATATTTCTGTCACATGTCCAACACCCAAAATCAGTAACGTACATAGGGTCAGATAAAAATCATACTAACACTGTGCGTGCAGCCACTGTATCATTTCATATTTCATCTGCAGTATGGTCCAGTGTATTTCTGATCATCGATGCATTCACATCAAGACATTTGTATGCTGTGGCCTCCTTGTGTCCTTTACTTACTTCTGTTCTCAACAAATTCAAAGGAGGTTGGCCTAAGGGCAGGTTGGGAAACATTTTTTTTCTGATGAAATCCATTACTAGGATAGGATTGTGTCATTGAGCACTCAGAGTACTAACAGGGTTTAAACAACTCAGTCAAGTAATAAACAGTATGCAAAAACTTACAGCAGGAGACAAATTGCTGTCAAGACTATTGCTTTGGGGAGAATGTTTCTGTGCAAGTGGTTCTTCAAAGATATCAACAAGTTCAGTAAAATGGTAAAATGCACTCTGCATGCTAATGATTCAGACTTTCATTGAATCGGTTGTATTTTCTAGGGACCTTTGTGCATTAAGCTGGAGCCTTTATTATACAAATTATTGTAAATGTGGAAAGTGCTGAGGAAGAAATGCATTCTTATGAAGAAAATCATACAGAAAGGCTTGCACACAACGATTTAACAATACTCCACCAACAAAAGTGTTAAAAGCTTTACAAATTAATAGAGCTGTGTCCCCCAGATGTACTGGTGGGCATCTAAAAAAGACACTTTGTGTGTATAGAGAATGTGCACAATGGGTCTCATGAGAAGTGTGTATGAGTTTTCTTAGTGTCATTAATGCAAAGCCACTGACTGATAATTTATTACTCCCTTCAGAAGGTGTGAGTTTGTGTAACCAGTAATTGTTTACTCTTGTTTGCAGGTAAAGGAGCCATGGCAGAGGTATCAACTATCGTCAGTGTTGTCCAACTGTACCTTAAGAAACCGGATGAGTCATCTGAGAAAACATGAACACTGCATCAACTGGCGCCGTAGATCAATAAAAAAATAAAAAATATGACGACTGTGTATGCCTTGCCTTAAAACACCCATGGTAAATTGACGTGGGCACTTCCACTCTACCTGATTGGACCTCTTCTTGGGATTGCATAGGCATTTATAGACTATCGAATGACATCCCCCTCACTCTCCTGTTAGTTTTGTTGCAGTTGTTAGGGCAGGACAACACACACCTATACACCCTTTTTATTATTAGCACATGGACTTTAGTGACGTCATGTAATTCCTGGCATAGCTTGACCGGACTGCAACCTCTGCAGCCAAAATAACTAAAAACACCTGTGTGGGGGTGCGAGACCTTAATTTTCAGCTGTTACCAGCAGCTATTAGAGATAAAAATTGAAACAGTCTGGTGCTGGTTTTTATATTTGCCAGATATTCATCATAATGGCATGATTGATGGCTTGTTGGAGAGAGCATGCCAATCAGCTGATGTTGTTTAAGTCCCTCCCCTTTTATACAATGACAGTATTGCTCCCGAAATAACGCTGACATGTGTGATAGAATATTTCTGTTGTATACAAAGCAGCATTCCATTAGGGACATGTCATCACGCTAAAGCGGATAAGCCGAAGTTGACAGTTTTCTGCCTCTACTTAGCGTTTTCAAATTGTTCTCTAAACGTCTGTCATCCACGTTGAAATGCATGTGTGTAATAGTCTGTCATCCCACATCGGAAATGCTTACTGAACATATCTTCCTCCTCTTTTGCTTTAAAGGTGTTTGGCAGAGAAACGGTGTATTGCTGCCAACATCTTGGAGAGATTGAGGTTTAATGGATGGACAGTGTGACAAACCATGATGTGCTCAACTTGGCTTTCTATGGGAAGCCTGGTTCCTCTGAATTCCTCAGTGATAGTTTATTTTGTGTTTAATATAGCTGTACAAACAATAAGGTTGTGGTCATATGAATAACAATATGTCATGTATTATGTAGCTTCTTTTGTCAAATTACTGCACAAGTATAAAAGAGTAACTTGATTGAGGGTCAAATATTCTACCCAGAATTGGGTACACTGCTTTCAGCCATCTTTGTGAATGGTTAATTTTTCCTGATTTTGTTTCTCAGTAGTAAAATGGCTCATTATATAAAGAGTGCTGTTTTGTTTTTTATTAACAGATGTTGTTTCATCAGCAAGAACTAACTCAATTTGGGGAACTTCACACATTCTGTAATTGTAAAAGCTAAGAAAAAACAAGTGCTTATAGTGCTTAAAACTCAAACAGAGTGCTTATGCAGTAAAAAGACATTGAATGCATGTGCTTATAAAGTCACCTATTTTAGTGTGAACAACAATCTTCTTATTTGAGTCCGTAGAAGCTGTCAGGGTGCCTGTGGGGTTAATTATGTGAGACAAAGCAGCGGAAACTCTTTTCCCACAAGGCACTTTGACAGACTGGCTTTACTGCAGAGACACATAACATAAAACTGTCAGCTGAGGTATGGATGTCTCAGATTCAGTGACCATTAGGTGTCTTATTTCAGTAAACACATTCTTATTTTGTTTGTGCAGGCAAAATCATGCTTTTTTTTTTTTGAAAAACATTTTAAATGTGTAAAAATGGCTGAAATGTTTTTAAAAAGGTTCAACAGAGAGTTAAATGTATTTCACCAAGTGCTTTTTACTGTGACTCTAAGTACCAAAGGTCAAAAGTGATGAAATCCATGGTTCACATTAGTGTTAGACATGTTTATCTTTGTGAAAACCCTCCATCTCCTAACAAAGTGAAAGGTACTAGTCTGGATTGTGTCTTTTACGCCGTCAAGAGAAGACAAACGAGAGAATGTCAAACCAAACCAGACACACATTTGTTTATGTTAGTGAGGAGGAGCAGACAGTAAAACTGTCATACTTGTAATAAACTGAAAGGAACCGAACCTTGTAGGTGGCAGTGTTGGTGGCATGTCTCCTCTGCAGTGTTATTACTGTATGTCAGACAAGTAGTAATCCACAAAAAACCACAGCACTTTAGGCTATGTGCCTCATTAAAGGTTAAGATACTAAAATATTGTCATTTTGAGACAAGTTGACAATAATATAATAAGTTTGTAATATACTTACAAACTTAATTTTAAAAATAAATCTTTCAAGACTTGCAGATACATCTAAGCCAGTACTGTTGGTATAAAGTTTTGAATTTAAATTCTTTCATACAGTTATAAAGTTTTATTGTTTTACAGTGCTCATGTAAATTTGTCTTCCTGATCACATGTATCATTAGTGAATGATTCATTTTATTTCCTTGTCATCAGACTGTAAACATGTTCTCAATTTCAAAACATTCATTTTTCTCTTCCTTGTATTTCATCAAAAACTACAGAGGAAGATCGCAGTTTTTATCATCAACATGTAGACACGTGTTGCTTATTTTTTTCTCTCTATTCAGTCCAAGTAGTCATATTTTATCTTTGCTTATCTTACTCCCACCATATAAAATAATGAGGGCGGGGGGGAAATTTGGTTTGCAAATAGCCGGAGGCATTGTTACTGTTGAGCTGTCGAGGTTGCAGCACATGGAGCCGTGTGAGTGGCTCTCCAAACCAAAAGCATCCTTCCCCGAGCCATAACTTGTCCTGCTGCTATTGGCTGCTGTGTGATTCTGTTAATGAGGCCAGGGGAACATTACATCAGCCTAACCGACAAGCGGGGTGTAATCGTGGCCTTGACAGCGCTGTGGAGGAGTGTGCAACCTGCAGGTGTGCCTAATGGGAATAAGCACCATGTTCTCACAGTTACTGTCAAATCATCAAAACTTCAGATAAGCTCTATTCAGAGGCGATGTGAAATAATCAGATGTGCACTTTTCAAGACAAAACACTACTCTGCCACTTCAATACATGTTTATGAAAAGATGTTTATTTCCAGAACTTACTGAGCAGTCTCTCAAATAATATTATCACACTCTCAGCTGTATCAAACCTCTTTGTTATGTGATGTGCTAAAACATGCAGGAAAAACCCTGAATCCCACAATATCTTATATAAACACTGTCATAAATAAAGGCTGAACAAAAACACTAAGCCTGCAGGGAACTAATCCTGCAGCATAGCAGCTCACTGCATAACGATGTCAGCGCTGTCACCTGTGATTAATTACTAATCACCAGTTTATCTGTCACTCAATTAAATAAAATGATTAGCTCAATTACTTGTGGCTGATTAACTATTCCATTAAAAAAGGGAGCGTTTGAGATAATTCCATTTAAAATGTGTAGTGGAGTACATATGGGATATCTAAGGTTGGATAATGTGCTGTAGTTACAAAATTTAAATGAGAGGAGTGATGTGAGGTCATTTTAACAGTAGTCAGTTGTCTTTCATACTGAACTTGCAGCTCCAGCGTTCCATCAAGACTTCAATTAAATTAAACAATCCTGATTTAAAAGCCAAGCCCAACATGATATTACAGCTGTCAATTATAGTGAATTTTAGAAGTTGTGAAAAAGAACTCAATGGTTTATTTGCAATGATGAACCAGAATATACATAGAAACTGAATATTTAGCAAAAAAAATAAAGAGAGAGAATGAGATTTTTGGAGTAACCACTTGAATGTGCTATGAAAGACTGTTGTAGGTTAACTTGCTGTAGGTTAAGTTTAATATTGAACCATGCAGTGTAGTATTAATTGCATTGTACTCTAGATGGAAAGCTGTAGTGGAGTGACAGTGAAAATAAAATATGCACTACCTGAGCGGTAAGTGATAAAAATGGAGAAAGACCAGATTGTCAGCCATCCAACATTGCACAATTCATACTTCACACAGTGTTTTAGTCCATACTGTGTAAACATGGAACGACAAATATGCATCACAGCCATATGATATCTTGTGTCTGTGTCAATATGTGTATGCGATCAGGTGTGCGTGTGTCTGATGCAACTCTAGCAGTCTCCAGGCTCAATATGTAGTTTCTGGCCTCAGGGAATGTTCAACAGTGTTTCATCAGACACTACATCCTGAGAGATCGCCTGCTCTATTCCCTGTGTCACCACAACTCACTTTATTGACTCTCAGATGTTTAAATGTGGTAAACACCATGTGATTTCAGCCAAGCACAATCAGAAATTACTCTATTGAAGCCTTTGTATTGCACATTGTGTGACATATATATGTATTATGTTTAATGTGCTTCATATTACACACAAATGCAATCATAAAGTTGCATCTATTGTCATTAGAAATCAGAATTTATCATGTCCAATGTAACCTCCACCTGTGAAAAGGGTCATTTTTAGATCCTTATGGAGCAACCTTCCTCAGTTATGATGAATTTATAACTTTTTTTGTCTACGTTGTCATTTATATGATATTATACTGTATATAAACCATTTGAACTGAATGCTACCTATGTTGATAGCCACACGGAAACACAAACTCGTCTTTGAGATCATTATTTTGATATGTTTATGTTTACTAGATATTTAACAGGAGGAAGTTTCACAACGGGAAATAACCTTAAACAATGTAATCTTGACAAATATGTGTGTGTGCTGCCAGTAAACACTTGTCAAAGTGCGTATCAGGAAATAACAGGCAATACATTACTTTAAAAGAAGCTCATCATTCTGTGTAATCATTTAATGACCTAAGTACCAACATGCCCACAAGGGGGAATCAGGGTTTTTTAGGGTTTCTGACCCTTTTTTGAGAGCACTTGCTCCCGGCTACTTCTCTCTGACAAAGCTGCAGGGCCTGTTTTTAATAACTGAGTGCAATACTGTACACCTTTAATGCATCCTTTTGCCTTCTGTGTTTGAAGAATTGTGTTGCCGTACCCATATGGCACACTGTTAGCCCCTTGATGCCTTGTGTTGGTTAGCCTTAAGGTGTAATGCCATGGTAACTGGAAATGGGGGAGATGCGAGAGCCCTCTGTGGGGAAAAGCTCCTGCCTTCTCTCCTCGGTCAAACCCCTCGACGAGCATCTCTTTACCTGTGAGGCCACAGGGACTGATGGATGCCACCAACTTGTCTAGACTAAACTGTGGCAGACCCTCGGGACACATAAATTAGACTCCAACTCACAGATGATGAGGGACCGGTATGATGCAAACGCAACAAGAAATGAACTCATTCAGAGTGAATCAAGCATGAGTGGAAGAATTCATACTTGAGGTATATACACTTTAATGTTGGATAATCTGTCTGATCATCTTAGCAAAGTACCAGATGTGCTGCTACATCACACAGCCTGAAGCTTGTTATTCAACCACACTTTTACGGTGTAAAGTAAACATGTTGTATATGTGTATGTAAAAGCTTTAGTCCAGTCTCAGTGAGAGGTATGAGACATGATCAAAGATAAGAGGTTAAAAAAAACAGTCTGACTGAGCTAATGGCTGACCCGATTTTAACTTTGGTCAACTAAAGTCAACCATTAACAGACGGTGATTCTGTACTAGAGCCTTTCTTTGTAGCACTATTCTGTCTATACAGGTTTCTACATACACACAGATATCAGTCTAGACAGACCCGGTCTTCACATACGTAACATTACCCCTTATCTTAATTCAGTACCTGGTCCCTCACTTTTCTGCTGCTTTCTGCATGCACCTGTGACAGTCTGGATACTGCACTGTACCTACGTGAGACTTTAGCAGTCATATAGTGTATCTAACTGTGGTGTTTTTAATGGGGAAAGCTTGGTTTTGCATGTTTTTTATAGATGTCATTATTAAGGTGTAAACCCAATCCTTGACTTTTTCTATGCCTTAATCTTCATCAAGAGCTGTGACTCTGTAGTATGAAAGTTGTGTGGTTCACTTTAAAGTAGGATTGCAGTAAGATAACAGCAGTCTAGTTTACACATAAGATATTACACATAATATCTTGTATAAACTTTCATGAAGTGTTATAACTATGATGTCAGATAAGGTCTCGTGTTTTTTATGACCCTCCTGACATTTCCTGAAGCATCCCAGAAAAATCCCAAGAAAAATCAATAGTGCACACTTGTGTTATCTGTCGATGAGTGAAAAAAAAGCATGACTCTAAGTTCATTTTAGGTGACATCAGCAGCAGGCTGGCAGCTGGACATTAGGATGTAGCCAATAAAAGGGAAAATCACCAACGGGAAAACATCACATGTGTAGAAAACAAGCCGTGGATAGACAGAGGGTGTGACTCCGCCTATTGATCAAAGAACATCCTCCTCCCTTTTGTCTTTTCTTCAGTTTGGTAACTTCTCTAAAAGCAGCGTGGACGGACGAATCGTCGCACTTTTTGTTTCGTGGGACTTTGGCGCATCGGACAGGCAGACCGAGTCCACCAACGAGCTGAGAAGAAACTTTTTCCTCTTTACTGAGGGAAGTTGTGTTTCATGGAGTCTTTGTGGAAATCATTTATTCTCATCACAGCGGCGAGGTAAGAAAACACATTTTCTGCTCAATCTCTAAAACCTACAGATAGACGACAGATGAGTGTTTATGGTAGAGATTGCAGAGAAGGGAAGGAAAGAACAACTCAGCAAACAACGTGAGTGTGACTTCTGAGAAAGCATGAAAGATTGTGAAACTATGTCATGCAATACATTTGAAGTTTTTCATTCCGCAGTGTGGTTTTAGTTTTGCCGTGGTTTACGGCGCTTTCGCCGCCTGTATGGAAATTGCTCACATTGTGATCGAAGCTCTTGCGCGTTTATTATTTTCATATTATTTGCGTCCTATTTATTTGAGCAGCGCTTGTTCCTGTAGGCAGGACAACAAGCTCATGTGTTTTCATTTTGCCTCTGATAAGCAAATGTGCCTCACAGGCTACAACTTCACTGCTTATCAAAAAATAGCTGCCAAGAAACTTTTTTTCTCAGAGGTTAAGCTCCGTTTTTATATCTGTCGTGAGACATTTTTATTGGTTACTTTAAGTCCAACTGGCGGAAATAAACATTTTTTTCATGTCACGTGAACTCGCTGACATTTCTACAAGTTTTCTTGACCTGACAGACTTATCAGATAATCTAAATGATTTCTAACTTTTAGACAGACTGGGATGAGGTGAATTTTTACCTGTTCACTCTTGCTCCATGTGGTTTGTGGCTCAGTCTGTCAATTTGGACGGTTTGCTTTCGGAAGTCACTCCATCACCCTTACACAGACCCGGGACACACACACACACACACACACACACACACACACACACACACACACACACACACACACACACACACACACACACACATACACACACTTTTACTTAAGTCACTTTTGGGGTATTTACATAGACTTAAACCTAACCATAACCACAACTTGCCTTTACCCAACCACTGACCCCAAAATCAGCATTTTACCAATTGGGGACACGGCTTTTGTCCCCAGTTGCACAAGCCATCCCCAATCAACTGGTCTTAAGTCTGGTGTGTTAACCAGTTAACCGGTCTTGAGTCCGACATGTGTGAAATGTGTCCCCGAAAAAAAAATAAAAAATAATATAGGCTAAGTCTGTCTCACTCACCACCCACTCACCCACTCACTTACTCACTCACTCACTCTCTCTCTCTCACACTCACTCACACACACACACACACACACACACACACACACACACACACACACACACCAGACTGTGGCTTTGAGTCCGTTGAAAGCGGCTCTGCGCAGTTTCCTCCATGCGCATAAACCACATTTCTCCTCGCTTTATGCAGATAAACCATCGCTCTGTACGTTTCTGAAAGGTGTCAACAGGATGAACTGATAAAATCTGTTAGGACTGCGGCTGTGAACTATCATGTGCCTGGATCTGGTCTTTATGAGGTCAAAAAAAAATTTTTTTTCACTCCGCCCTCACCACAGCCTGCAAATAGCCTGCAAATAGCCTATGTCACAGATATGATCATTATTTCATCCATGTAGGTGTATGTAGGTCTATATATCTGTTTCAACATATACTGGCAAGTTATGCACAGAATCTGAATGCCTGTCAAACACAGCAAGGATGTTTTGCACTATGATCTGTTAGTGTTGGGGAGTTGGGGGCGAGCTGTTCCCTAGCAGAAAAAAAGATTAAAAAAAAAAAAAAGTTTCCTACACTTCACCAGTTCATGCAGATGCCTGTGTGGCAGGTCACCTTTCTTTCCCCTCCTGCACAAAGCTGACAGTGACAGACAGATTGAGCTCTGCATATGTTGTATTATGCTGCCTTCAGGTACCTGTTGGAAAAGCCAGAATTAAGAGTTAAGCATGCATGAAATCCTAACTCGTAAGAAACACACTATATCTCCAATCTAGCCAATTATGTTAATGTAAATTTGTTGCATTGTGCAGATTCATAGAAGTTTCAAGACATTTTACAGGAAACATGGCCATATTATAAGAAGTAGAGCAGTGGGTGAAGTATTTGCTAATTGGTTGTGACCACAGTCGATGGTTGTGATAGGCCAGTCTCTAAAATACATTTTAAAGAATTAAATTTTGACAAAGTCCCAGTTTTGAAAATATTTCAGTTACAGCAAATCACAAATCAGTTTATTGATCATGAGTCCTTGGGGATGTGACACATCCTCCATTATCTGAAACAGCTCTTGGAAACTTCAGAGGCAAGCCAATATGGTGAACAGATATACTTCTATATTTTAGTTTCAGTTCTAATATTATGCAACATTTTACAGTTGGAAAAAGATCAAAATGTAACTTTTCCAAACTAATGATTATCATTGTTGATTAATCTGCTGATTATTTTCTTGATTTATTGTTTGGTCCATAAAATGTAAGAAAACACTGAAAAATGCCCATCACAATTTTCTTACTTCCAAGATGATGGTGTCAGACTGATTGTTTTGTCTTCAAAACTAAATATATTAAGTTCATTATCACATAAGACCAAAAAAAGCAGAAAATTCTCACAACTGAGAGGCTGGAACCAGAGAATATATATCATTTTTACTTAAAATGACAATGGATTATCAAAATAGTTCCTCATTTTTCCTTTCAATCGACTAAACAATTAATAGACTATTAATTTCAGCATTACATAGAATTATCATGTAATTATTTTAGACTTATATTATTTGTAATATTGTACAGCATATCATTGAATTCTGAATTGATTCTGTCAGTTTTACTATGTTCCAACATTTTATTGAGAAAATGATAAACCAATTAATAGAGAAAATAATCTGCAGATTAATCAATAACAGAAGTAACCTTGCTGCCACACTACGTTGAAGAGTTGCTTGAAAAAGGAACTATAGTCTGACTGAGAGGTTGCGGTAATAAAATGCAGAATAGAAACAGTTTGCTGCAGTGTTGGCTCTCAGGACGTATAGACAAGTTGAGAACTGCTCAATGTATCAAGTGATAAGTTCTTGTTTGAGACAAGTGAGACTCAACTTCTTCAATGTGAAGGTGATGACACATTCTGACATATCCGCTGTAAACTGACAGCTGAGAAATGAGCTACAGTGATACCATAACACATCAGGTAGATATAAATCAAATGCAGTATAAAATTTATTCAGTCACATTGTAATTTTCATATTAGCTGGACCATGAGAACTGGTTTGATTATTGCAACATTATGTCAACTATATCACATTGGCTGTCTGTGGGTATTGTTCTCATTCTCAGACTTTCTCGTCCACTAATATTCATTGTATATTCAAGAAATTATGAATCTTCCTCACACATTACTCGGATTGTAACTTCCTTGCCACTTGTTGCATTTTACTTCTGCCGATGTGCATTGGCTAGTAAGGGTTTATGTGACATACATGTGATAAGCCACAAGATTCTTCAAGGCTGAGAAAATGCCTTGAGCTAGTTATCTAATGATGACTGCTTTATGTGTGCAAAGTATTTATTTTTCCGCTGTGGTTCCTTCTGTCCTATCTGATGTCTTAGGGGGGAGTTTGTTCAAGCTAATTAGGAATATGGAACGTTTGAACCAATCTTACATAAATGTTAAAAATGAATGTCTAATATTTGTTTTTATCTACTTAGGTTTGGAGCCAAATTACTGTCCCATCATTACAAAGTTACTACATGATGAGCAGTCAATCGTTGCAGACCGTCATTGACCCAGTGTTTCGAAGCAAGATGCCATTATTCGATGGGACCATAGCATCCGCTGGACTGTCAAAGCCACAAAACATGCCTGGTTTCCTTGGTAAGCACGCACTGCAGTACAGCGGGGCCTACTTTACGTATGACCCCAGAGTAAAGGACGGAGCAGGATTCACTCCTCCTTGGAGCAACTCAAAGACCTCACTGCTGGATGGCAGAAGTCCTGTGAGTCACCTCTCTGGCATGGATGGACAAAACCACATAATTTACAGGCAAGACAGCAACTCCTCAGAGGAGGGCCATTCTCATTCTTCCTCAATGCGTCATACCCCAGTAAAACAGGGCTTTACACCATACACTAAAAGTTCTGGGATCAGCAGTCCTACAGCTGCATCAGTGGCTGTCAGAAAACAAAAAACTGGAGGTGAGAATTCATCCCCTGCATCTGAAAATTCAGTTTACTTGGCGATTCCGAAGCCAGTTTATGGACATAACCCCTGCTGTAATGAACTGGGTTGTGTGATAGGACAACAATACAGTATGGAACATGGATCTCAGAGGATCCCAAACACTGTCTATGAGCATGATTGGATGCAAACTGATGCTCACTACAGTGAAAGATCGCCCATCCAGAGGAAGGCACAAGACACACGGAGAGGTTTACAGTTTGAGCCCGGCGCAGAACCAATCAAGAGGATGACTGTGGACACATACAGCCCAAGTAGAGCAAGGACTCTGCCTGCAATGATTGAGCCAAACTACAGCAGTTACCCCTGCACGCCAACTCGCACTCTGTTTGGTTCTTTAAGTGAGCAGAGCCAGCACTTACAGACATCCCCCAGAGGCTACCCTAGCCTATACCCCTCCCATCCTACATATGAGCATATGACCTCAGAGGTTTATCAGGAACGTTCTCACATGTCCAAATATGGTCAGCTAACACAGCACCCAATGTTTTACTACCCCCAGGCAAATGTGGAGGTAGAAAACAGGACACAGTGTAAAGATATTGGTGGTAAGCAGAGAGAAGATGTCCCTGTTATTCTTAAACACACACTCTCAGCACCCCAGGACCATTACTTAGTGCCTCAGTCGCTTCATGGTGAGATTCCTTTGCCTAGCACTGAAACAATGCCAAATCATTCCTTTATACGGGGCTTTGACTATCCATATTATGCAGTCCCCAGATTTCATTTAAATGCAAGCCAAATCAGAGCCCCCCTAAAAAGGCAGCATGCACTGCCTAGCTGGCACTCTAATCGCATAAATGTTTCCCCATCCGGCCAACACATGGATCTCCCCATGGCCTCTGTAGCCAACCTGCATAAGAACAAGCCCAGCACCAGCTTGCATGTTGACCAGTCGCACACCTCCTCACCTTTCCTCCTTGTCGACCAATCCAGTCCAACCAGACGTGTAGGCCAACCTGGAGTTTCACCCTCCAGCATACAAATTAACAGATTTTTTCCCCCACTCACCAGCCTGCACATAGATCGACCCATCCTTCCGCCAGCTGGCTTAAACATGGACAGACTCCTGGACTATTCATCTTGTGAAGCCCAAGTTACGTGCCCGAAACAACCAAAAGACCTTCCTGTTTCCCCAGTGGCATGGCTGCCCCGGTCACCTAATCACAGTTCAGATCACATCCACACAGCTGTAACTAATAGTGCAAATGTCCGAAAAATTATTTATTCCCCTGCTGTTGCAACAGGAAATAAACACAATGGCCCTACATCCAGTTCAGCTGCCTCTGTTCTTAAAGGGACCCTGAAGAGAAGTGTTTCTCACTCATCTCCACCCATGAAAATAAAAGAAGAGGATAGGGATTTATGTGAAGTGGACTTAATTAAGAAACGACAAAAGATGGAAATGGAGAATGGACAAGTAGGGAATAAAACTGACTCTCCTCCTATGCCAGTCATCGACAATGTCTTCAGCCTGGCACCTTACCAAGCATACCTGCAGGCCTCTGGAGTGTTGTTTCCAGGCAGAATACCTCCGAGAACTGTCCAGTCTTCTGAGCACTGTGTAGTCAAACCCAAGCCATGCATCAAAGAAAAGAGGCCAGATCGAGATCAGCAGCAGCCTATTGTCCGTCCAGTTTATAAAAACGTCTGTCCAGATACTCCAACAGAGAAGCCTGTTGTAGAAATCCTTGAACCCAAAAATATTAAAGTGGAAAAAGTAGATCCACCAGAAACAGACAACTCTGTAGAGAGTTATGTTGGTCAGAAGGACTGCAGCAAAATAACAATAAAAAAAGAGCCTGAAGACGCTGGTTTTCCTGACAGTGGGCATGACATGTTGGTTATTAGGAAATGTGAACCTGACGAACTTGAAAGTAAACCCTCATTAGCAGATGAAAACAAGACTTCAAATGAGTCCAAACCTGCCAAGGTGACTGCACAGATTACCTCACCTTCTCAGGGTGATACAAGCATATCACGTGATCAGGTGGTCAACCCTCACCCCAAACCTATTACTACACCTCAACCACCTGACACCAAACTTAATTTCAAAAACATTCCTCCCCAGTGTCTTAAACTTTCCACCTATAAAATCATTCTCCCTGATACAAAGCATCCTTGCCCTGTTCCACCCCAACAGAAGCCACCTGTACAGCCGATGACTGAATTCATACCAAAAGTAGAGCTCCAAATGCCAGTCCGCAAGCACTTTTTAGAGCTGCACCAGTCTCTCTGCAAGCTAGTATCCAAATCTGTGTCAGCCTCTTCAGAGCAGGAGCTCAGAACCTGGTTGTCTCAGCTGGAACTGACTGAACCTGCATCTCCATCGACCAAAGTCCAGAAAGTGTCCTGTTTGTTGGGGAAAAAGGCCAGAGAGGTGTGGCTCAATGAGGAGATGAAGTCAGCACTCCAAAAGGTCCTTGACAGGTTGCGAGAGTACACTGCCCAGGAACGCTGCCCTTTTCCACATGTCATGCGGACAGGGGCAGTGTTCCTCCCTATGTTGGTGGTGAAAGAACTGCTTTTTCCGATGGTCCAGGGCAGCTTCGTCGACCAGGTCCTGCACGAGCACAAAGTGGAACTGCGGCCCACCACGCTCTCTGAAGAGAAGATCCTCATCCAGCTTCATAAACGAGCCTGCTCCTCCAGGCTCAGGAGACTGATGTCCCTCAAACACCTGCCTGACATCTACGCTGATGTGCTCAACCTTTTGTACTACGCCTGTGTCTGCAAACACCTAGGTGAGTGCTTGTTCACTTCAGACTGTATATGTGTCATGCAGTGAAAAATGGTGTAGTAAAAAAGGAAACGGGTATTGTAGAGATGTGGTGTTGGTTACAAACACCTTATTTTAGCCTGTATTTTGTTCTGGCTGTTTTCTAAAAGAATGTTGATTTGGGATGATATTATGGTATTTTGTACAGTGGCTCTGAGAGCTCCACATACAGCAACTTCAACACATCTCAGTATTTGGTTGTGTTTTCTGTATTTGCAGAACCTTTCTGGATGGTGCACATTTGTTGTCAAACTGGTGAAGATGTTTTCTTCATGTGCTTGTGTTTTGTCTATTAGCATGTATTTGCTGATGTTGCAGTGTGTTGAGCTCTCAGGGCCACTGTAATTTTGTTTCTTTTGGTATTGTCAAGTCTGACTTGACACATTAGAGGTGTTGCAGTAAGCAACAAGTACCTTAATTATCCCTTGTGGGGCAACGCTGAACACAACAACTTCTTTGCCCAAAAGTGACATGCATAAATGTTCACAAAGGAAACAAGAAATGAGTGGATTATAGATTTATTTCAGGGGGGTTTGGCAAGATTGTGCATACACATGTACACATAAACTTCAGCACTAAGATTGCAATTCACTTTGTCAGTATAGTTCAATTTATTGGCCAGGCAGCTATAAAAGTGTAACTTTTTCACCTCAGTCATCATTGGCTTGTAAAAAAAAAAAAAAAAAAAAAAGTAAGTATAAGGTGTCATTTGTTCTTCCTGTTATTTATAATAGATCACAAGACTCACTGAAATGTTACATACGAAACTGTTTCAGATAAGGTTCAGCAGAATTTTGATACCATTTAATGAAAATGTATTTCTTCACCAAAACTTTGAAAGATTATACTTCTAGTGTGATGATTTGACCATGTGATAAGTGCAACATGACTGCCAAAGCAACACTTCCTGCCTTTCCTTGCAGATTTCTGGAAATCCCCTTTGGGTAGACTGTGTGATTTACTGATTCTTCTGGATTTATTATAATAAATCATATTTTGGTCAACTGTATCATGGTTTTCCCTCAAGCAGTCGTTAAGTAATCATATTTTCTGCATTTTTGGCCCTTTTTGTAAAGAACTAATCACAATAACAAAAACGATACATATTCAAAATAAATCCATTTATTTTTTACAGACTCAACCTCACCTGATGTCCAAAAGAGAGTCCAGGTATATTTATTATTTTATGTTGTCCCTCAATCTCACTACTCTCTGCTTTTTCTGATTAGAGAGCAGGAAAACTCTCATCTAACTTTCAGTGACTTATTACAAGAAGTTGCATGATTACATTATAAATGATATAGGTGGGTGGAGGGGTGCTGAGCTGTACTGTTTGTGGACAAATGAACTTCTTTGTGATTTTGTTAGATGGTGAACCCAAGTCTAAAGCGTGTAAGGCAGGCTGTTGGATCACATTACCAGAGGAAGGAAGTGACAGCCTGCAGCACACGGGGGGATTAAACTGTGCCATATTTTAAGCCCTTTGGGTTGGAGAGAATTTTATGTTTTCATAAGATGATGATCATCTTTTAACTGACCAGTTCCCTCAAAGACCCATATCTGTGCTCCTAAGTCATAGAGGGGGGACTTAACAATTCATTATGTGAGAAAACAGTTTAATTTTCACATGTGTTTAAAGGACAAGACTGGAGATGCTCTATATTTTTATTATCGTCAACAAACACCAATGAAAAGATGAAACTGGTCAAGACTATATACTTTCATAAAGAAAGAAGGCCTTAATTTCCCTTAACATCTGTGCACTGTAGTTTTTAGCAAACTTTACTCATGTTACAGGAATAAATAGTGCATTTGTTGGTGGCTAATTTCAGTTGGATATTTTGTGCAGCAGCAATTTGGGGTACGTGCGACTTACTTAAAATAAAGTGAACATTGCAGTGAACAAATATGTCACTAAGTGCAACGGTGGTTCATTTGTGTTGTTAGTTTTTGAACAACAATGGAGCTCTGTGGCACTGAGTAATATGATATATCAGGCTTTGGTTACACTGTTAATACCGTTAGTAGGATCAATTAGTTGTTGGTTTTGGTCTTTTCATGGGATTTGTTAATAAGACAAATATTAAATATCACCAGACTTTAAATAGTTTTGTTTACTTTGTGTCTGTCGACAGTTATTTTATTTGGCACATGCATTTTATAACTGAATTGGGCTTAATTGAATTTCCGTTCACTGCTGACATTATTAACCGTTCACATGGTTCGGGGCACTTGACTTTGGTATCTGAACATTTCCCTTGTCTCACTCTTGTTTTATCCCTGACTGATAGCATCCCTCATAGCAGCTGACTTTTTCCCAGCCTTCATGTTTACTCCCACAACCTTTTTTATTCTATCACTGCTGAAAGGGTGTTTCATGGTGGAGGATCATGCTGTCCAATCACCATGTCTGCTGGTTATTTATAGAATAGTTTCTCATTGCTCTTGTGCGCTGAATATGTGCTATGGACGCATTGATTTGTCAACCTGTCTGTAGATGTTGGACTTTGTTTGCTAGCTTGCTTTAAGGAATCATCTGTTGGGAAACAAAGAACACAGAAATTCTTACAATATCTCTCTGACTTGCTTCCCACTTGAATATGTTTCCCTGATCACAAAATAAATTCGATTAACTTAAATTTAACTCTTTAATTCTATATATCTGACATATTTTTATATTTATTTTGACCTCTCTTAATTGCTCTGTTGCAGGATTAGACATGGGCGACTCTGTTAAAAGAGAACAAGATGAAGGTTGTGAAGAGACTAACAGCTGCAGGAGTTCTGTCTGTTCAGATGTCACCACCTCATCCTCAGAATCACACCCACAGAGACATCCGCAGGACCACGAAACAAAATCACATTTGAACAGGAATAAAACAAAAAGCAGGGTTAAGAGCAGTTCACGGCGTATGTTTCTGGACAGCAGTTTGTCAGATAAGGAAGAGACAGATGACACAGAAAGTGGAGGCAGACTGAATGCATTTAGCAAGAAAAATGGGAGTGGCCATCAGTGTGAAGAGGCTGAGAATAGAGGAAATGACTGTTTGGTTGCAGAGCAGGACTCTTGTGAGAATTCATGGACATGTCCTTTAACCTTTGACGACCTCTCGCCATCTCCCAGTGACACACAAATAGAGGAACCCTCCAGTTTGCCTCCTGCCTGTCATTCTTCAGGACCAGCCGAATTTCAGCTTGCATCCAAGAGTTGTTCGGGTGTGATTCTCAAATTGAGGAGGATGTTTAGTAAAAGTCTGAACAGAAAAAAGGCTTGCTACCAAGCAGTTTCGGACTCATTTACTGATCCTTCCCTCTCGCAAACGCAGGATGGGAAGGGAAAGAGGAACAGCAAGGGGGACTTCCACACGAGGACGCCCAAAGTAATCCACAGGTGGCAGAGAACAGGAAGCTTCTCTCATGCCTTAAGACCCCTCAGGAGCTCTTCTAAAAGAAAACACAGATCTCTATTAAAGATCAAATACTGTCCCTATTTGTCTGCCTGCCACAGCGCTGAACACAGGAGGCGATGGGTTCTGCGTTCGGCTGTCCGGAGGGCTCGGGGAGCCATGAGATTCTACTATCCAGACCTAGTGGGAAAGAGGATTCGTCATCTATATGAGGAAGATGACAAGTCAGAAGTGTGGTACAGAGGAGAGGTGCTGCGAATTCACGAGGCCCACACCAACCCGCTAAAGACTATATTTGAGGTCAGGTATGACAGTGAGCCAGAGTGGAAGTACTACCTGGAGCTGCTGATAGACTATAAAAAAGGCTGGCTCAAAATTGAAGACTAGCTTCCCCAAACAAATGGTGCTGTCAGTTTTGTTTTTGGTCACCTTACTGAGTGCAATGACACCTTCTACTGTTGTTTTTTTTTTTAACTGTTGCCAACAACAAGTTGATAAGCCATAAATATCTGTCTGACTTCCTAAAGAATGAGCTATGACTGGGTGCATTTTGTAGGGTAAAGCAGCTTTCTGTAGATGTTTTAAGCTCTTTTCTTGGACACATTGATCAGTGGCTTTACCGGTTAATGCACAAGTTAGACTGTGGTTATCTGAAAGAAATGTCATGATCTTGTGCTTACTTTAAAAAAACAAATGTCCCTTAGTTTCTTTTACACTTAAATTGTAAGCAACTATGAAGTTAGGTATTTATATTAATTCTTAAGTCCTAAATGTCCACTTTTGTTTTAAAATAAATTCTGAGTGAAGTTAGTGACTGATAGATATTTTTTTCTATTTTTTATTTTGCCAGTAAGAAAAAGAAATCAGCAAATGACATGGGGACATTTTTTTTTAAAGAGTTTTACTGTCAGACAGTATCAGCCACATGTATATAGGTTTACAATAAAGGTGCAAATCTTGTATGTCAAGGAGTAATTTTCACCTCATCATTGTGGTTGGTGTTATTTTATTGTGTGTTACTGACGCTGGACAGGCATTCATGGAGTTCTGTACCAAGCTGCTCAAGAGGTTTTTTTTAAAGACACACCGGCTCAGATGTCCCCATGTCAGTGTTTGTAATCACTGTGAACCTGAAGACTTTCACCTCAGATTTTATTTTATATTAATTTTGTATAATTTTCTTATACCTCTTAGATTGAATTGTTGAACTGTCTGAAATAAATGTTTGTAATGACATGTTGTTGAAATGTTTTATCGCTCAAAAATATATAATTTTTGTATTTTTAGAATATTTTACTTACTTTATGTACTTGTCCTTTTCTCTTTTCATGGAATTTTTTGAAAGTCAAAACTAAATTTCACATGTTGCAAAATCTTAGGGTAACCACAGCTTCTCAACTCCTTATGTAAGGATAAAATTTATTTTAAAAAACTACCCATAAATATGCAATCTGAATTGAAAACCTTGGTGAACATGGTGTAACTCGAAAAATTCTACAATTCTGAATTTCTGAGAGCTGCAAGCTGTCAGCTGTTACCAACTACTGTTACTGCTGCAAGTTTCTGCTCTAGCAGCAATTTTTAAAAAAAAATTTGTAGCGCCACCTAAAGTTGAAATTGTATCATATAATACAGACTTGTTCAGAATACCCATCTGTACAACTTTGCTGAATTTGTTACCATGGAATATTATATTTAAGAGACATGGAACTTAATAGTAGTATGGTGGCGTCTCACTAATGGCCACAAGGTGGGGCTATCGGTGCCACGTTTTAATATGTTGTGCACATTCTGATGGAGAACTTGTGTATCAAGTTTCCTTTCATTAAAGACAACAGAATTGTAGAACTATCGTGTTATAATATTACATTAGCACCCCCCGTGGGTTGAATTGTATCAAATATTACACACTTGTGCAGTGTGGCTGTATGTACGACATTCCCATATTTGGTGTCAGTCCAGTTTAGTATTGAAGAGTTATGGCCTGTTAAGTGCATCAGACCATGCCTTCAAAAGTTTGATGACCAATTAAGTAACGGTAAGTGATACCAAAAAACGAACACATAAGCTTTGATCAAGGTCTTCCAAATATGGTATGTACCAAGTTCGGTTAAGATTAGATGAAATACAGATGGGTGACAAATTAAAGGAAAAAGCGGTACAGGCCTGAATGCTTGACCCCTACAGTGAGGGGATCTGGTGGCTCTGTTATGCTTTGGGGGTTTGGGTTCACTTGTCTCCTTAGAGAGAAGGGTCACTGCAAATAAGCACAAAGTTGTTCTGAGTGATCACCTTTATCCTATGATGAAACATTTCTAGCCTGATGGGAGAAGTCTCTTCCAGGATGACAATACCTCCATACATAGGACACAAGGGATCACTGAATGGTTTGATGAGTATGAAAATGATGTGAATCATATGCCATGGCCTTCACAGTCACCAGATCTCAACCCAGTTGAACACCTATGGGAGATTTTGGATTGATGTGTTAGACAGCGCTCTCCACCACCATCATCAAAACACCAAATGAGGGAATATCTTTTTGAAGAATGGCGTTCCTCAGCCTTGGCATTGATTCTACAAGTCTCTGGAACTCTTCTGGAGGGATGAACACCTTTCTTCAAGAAGATATTCCCTCATTTGGTGTTTTGATGATGGTGGTGGAGAGCGGAGTTTAACAGGTCAGTAACAGTGCCGTCTACTTGGCATCATCCAAGGAACATGCTGTGCAAATATTGTTTTGATAGGCCTCACGGTTCATGAGTTTTTAGCCAAAACCTAAAACACATAATAAAGACCACATGGGGGCGCTGTTTGTCCCATGTTTTTATATGGTAAGCATGTCCATATTGGACAACTGACCATGAAGTTTTAATACTTTAGCACTTTTACTTGTTGAGATATGAACCTTCAAACATTCCTCCCATTGACTTTCCATTATAAATTTTAATACTTGAAAAAATTATATAAAATCACTGAAACATGTTACAATAAAGAAGATAGCATACATCTCCTTAAGATGTACGTTTTGACGTTGAAACAAAGTTAATATGACAAATTGTACAGAAGTAGTTAGGCACCAAAAAACAGCCAAATGATATATAATAATTATGTATTAAGAGCAAAGATAACAGTGTGTGAGGTGCTTTGCAGTTCTCACAGTTATTGAGTCCATTGTAGAATCAAAGCTACCACCCTAACCAATTACCCCACAATTAGTGAAACCAAGTGAGTTTCCCCACCACATCAATGCAGATGTCACACTGTATATGTACATGTAACACATGACGAGACTCTTAAAAATAAGCAGGGAGATAATGGCACCTAAAGCCTGAAACTGCAATTTAAAAATAAAGTGTCTCTGTCCCCATCCTGTGGCAAAACCTTTTGTTGCAATTTCCCTCTTAACCATGAAGAGTGCTGTCCAGTTCTTCTTGTACAGGTGACTCTACATAGTGGTAGTCTAATTGGGAGACACTGTTTACAAACATCAAACATTGATTTTGGTACCATGTTTTGTCTTTTAAATGAAAATGGCTGCTGTCACTACAAAAACATCTTGTCCATTATCAAACAACCACCCATGCCAGAAGGATGTTTGCAACAGTTTGCACTTTAATGTTTTCTCCAAAACAGACAACTATTTTTTCCCACATTTTTACACTAATAGGAAATAAAACACCTTTGATAGCATAAAGAAAAGATATGTAGAAAAGTATTAAAAGTTTTTGGATGTCTCAATTTAATGCAAGAAGCTGCTTCTGTTACTTCAGACTTAATGTTGAAATGTTTATGAACTACTAGCAGACACAATGAAAACAGAGTGAGCCCTGGAGAGCATTTTAGCCTAATGATCACAGCTATAGCTGGTGTGTTACCTGCAGCTTAGAGAAAATAGCCCATCTTTTGTTAATATCCTTTTAACTTGTTATCAATGGTTTGTGACTTAAGACAAGTGATTCTCAAAGTTGGGTCCAGGGACCCCCAGGGGTCCTTGAGGGGGAATCATTTATTTCTTATATTTCCATCCGTAAGTAACAGAATGACAGAATGTAAGAATATTTTGGTCATGGGTTTCATACACTTTCTGTAATAAAGCATCTGAAAGCAAAAATCTTGTCAAATGGGGGTCCAACGTTCTAATTTGCATCAGTTTAGGGGTCCTTGATGTGAAAAAGTTTGAGAACCACTGACTTAAGAGACAAAATGAATTCAAAAGTGACATCATACAAACAACCACTCGATCTTTATCGTACAATCTGCAAGTGAAACTGGTGCAAAAGAGTTAACATTTTTGCCAAAAATCAAAATGATTCAATGAAAGAGACCAAATATATTTTACGCTATTCTGGAAGACAACAAACGCTCTGCCAAGGTCTGTTACACTACATTGCAAAATACATAGCGCAGAAATGCATCATGAATGTTTGGGTAATTAATATGATTGAGACCAAACCTACTCTAATGACTCACACAGTACTCCCGAAAATGAGATTTCTCATGACATTTATTCAAATAAACAATACAGTTTATAATTTTGCTAGGATAAAATAATAAGTTTGAACACATAAGAAGCATTTGGGAGAGAATTCCCCAAAGATCTGAAACTGGGGCAAAGGATGTGTTTTGATGATGGCTGACACTTCGGTGTCATCTTCTGACTTGCATCAGTGCCTGTATATTCATGTCCCCTCCAGTCAATTTTGTGAAGACTGCCATATTGCAGAGACATGAACGAGCATTTACAAGCAGAGAGCTTGACAACCAGAGCAACCATCACACAGAACAATGCAAAACCTGGAGGGGCACTGACATTTCAATGTCGAATCCTCAACCCATGTGCGAAAAATACAGTCTTTAATGCAAAAGCATAACAGCGTTATAAAACAGTCCTACAACCTTTAGAAGTTTGCCCTATATTCCTCATCTGTCTAAGGATCCCGCAAGTCCTTCTGTGTAGCTTGGTTTAAAGCAATGTTCAGTCTCACTGCAAGGCAAGAGATCTCTTCAAAGAGGCATGGACACTATCAGCCCCATGCCTTCCAAGTATTCCCTGCAAGAGTGATGCAAATGCCTGACCCTGTTTGACAGTGATCCAGCCCAATTAGCAGCACTACAAAGCTGTGCTGTCAGTACATTCTATTACCCTCATTCAATCCCCAAGGTGCAAGCTGAGCTTTAAGAGGGCTACCTCAAGCCACGTCGGGAAAGAGAGGGAAAAAAAGAAAAAAGAGTGAATGTCACTCAGTTTGGCTCTTGCAAATAATTAGTAATGTTTTTAAATGTTAAACACCTCTAAAAACAACTAAGGGGGTACGGCAAAAGGTTAGAATAGAGGGACACGGAGCTGGCGCATTCTACCCACCTTTGAACTGTAAAACTTTTTCTTCTGTTGGCTTTCAAACTCGGCCGTGCACTTTCATTGAGTCCTTTATCTGATCACTTGGCAACTAGGGGAAATTCTTTCTATCAGTCCTCATTTAGAGTTACTGATAAGGTGTAACTTGTGCACTGCTCTGAAGAGACTGAGGATGATAGGGCGAATGCCTTATTGCCAAAGACCTCCACACTCCCACACTCTATGGAGGGAGCAAACAGACCCAACCTACATGGCAAAAGTACACCTTTTTTAATATTTGTAAAGAATAAATATTTCAAAATTTCAAAATTATGCAAACACGTGCCACTCTTGTTCTTTAACTTCCATGCATATGGACTATTTACAAATTGAAAAATACAGACTTACTATTTTGATCTTTTGTTTTTTCTTCTTTTCCCCCCTGAAATGTCTTTGCCCCTTTGCAATCAGCCTATCAACATTCAGCCACCCAGACAAGGATCTCACCACATATTGCAGACATGGCCAGGACAATTAAAGCTGTGTTGAAAACATTTTCACACTAATGGGAAAACAAAAGTCAAAATCAAAACAGAAAAGATTCACAAGCAAAAAACAGGAAAATAAGATAGTTCAGGGGAGGTGTTACAATACAAGCCAAAAGGATGTATTTGTTTAAGATGGATTTTCTGCTTTCTCAAGACTCCACTCTGTTGCTAACAATACTGTAGTACACTTTCTTTTTATTACTCTACCTTTTTATTTAAATATAATTTACTTTGAAGATTTTGTTAAACAAATCCAGGAAAAATGATGCAAAAGTGGTTGGTTTGCCAAAGGAGAGGCGGCAGAAGGCCCGTGCTGCCCTGTTAAATTGCATCAGCGCTCTAGTTTGTCAAGATACTCAAGAGTCCGTTGCATTGGGACGTGTCCTCAATCCTCAATGTACTCCCACAGGTCCTTCTCATAGCCTTCATGCACGTGCTGTAGCAGGACTCTTCGCCTGCTCTCACAGTATCTGTAGACAAGAAAAACATTTGTTACAAGTCTGAAAAACAGTCAAACTAAACAGTGGTAGACAGTGATGACGGTTCTTTCTTCACTGACCTGTACTTATCTTGTACTTTCTGCTTGATGTCCTGCAAGGAATCCTGGGAGATGTCCCGCTCTAGGTAGCCAGACAGCACCTCAGTGGCATTTTCCAGGTCTGCCTGGTTGTTCTGATGGACCAAAAATTCAGTTTATGATATTATTCTACGCCATGGTGTAGACTAAAAGACACAAATAACAGTTATTCATGATGTCCCATAAACTTTGGAGCTTCCTGTCTAAGGCCCAGCTCTGGCTACAGGACGTTTGGGCCAGTTTCCTCACATTCGCCTGTCCCAAGAATCAGGTGACCAACTTAGTTTTGGGCCTTTGTCAGTGGACTAGTTCTGCTGCTAAAAAGAAGAAACCAAAATGAATGTGGTCAGAACTGCATGGGATAATCGGTCTTGTAATATAGACTTTATATAAAGATGGAAGACATGTCAGCTCCCCAAAAGTGAAGCCAAAATATCTTGATCGTCGCCTGGTGGTTGGCTGCAGTATAGGACATAAGTCCCATCCCCTCCATTTTGGCGGATGAGAAAAGATCAAAGTACACGTCAAATAAATTTTTCCCAGAGATGGTTTCTGTCATTTTAGGTAGTTCTTATCATGCTGATGTTTGTTAAAGTGCTCATTTTTCTGCTAAATTTGTTTTTAATTAGTTATTTGACGATATGAAAAGGGGTGTGACATCACCATTGACAGCTGTCAGCTGCTCTCAAACCTCTGTCAGGCAGCGGACGGCTGAGGGGGCGTGTCCCACTGGCCATCATCCCACTGACTGACTAATGCGCAGACTCTGGCTAAAATGATGTCACACAAGCAAGATGGCAGCTTCAGGAAACAAGATATTTTGGCTTCACTTTTGCATAGTGGCAGGAAGTGGAGATGTGTTGTCCATCTTTATATAGTCTATTGTTCAGACAAAGAAAAGTGCTGCTGTGAGTGAATGAGTGAGAAAGAGGGTAAGAGAAGGTGGGAGAAAGAGAAAGAAAATTTGTGTAAATGAGAGCAGGAGTGAGAGAGAGAAGCATGTGTGGTGTGTAGCTCCCTCTGGCAAGATAATCTAATATTTTGTAGTATAATCATTTCTAATCTTGTAGCACCAGTATGTTTGCGGCAAAAATTAGTCCTTGTGGTGTCTATGGTTTCAAAATTGGTAAGAATTTCAAATCCCCCCTGTAATCTGAATCTGGTGTAAGGAAACATGATTCATCTTTGACAACCTAAACGTTGCTATGTCCAATGCAATTAGGAAAAGGGGGGTCACAAAATACCAGTGTGTATATACACACCAAAATTTTAAAAGAATACACAGAAATGTTCCATATTTTTCTAGCTACTGAGAAAAGTTGGCAATTTAATTGCTCTACTTTTAATATTTGCTTTTTCCCCCCCGTTCTCCTGTTCCTCCTCACACTGCTCCTCTCTCACTGACACTTGGTACATTTCCATCCTGTTTTTACTCACATTCTGGAAACGCCACAAGAACTCGAAATTGGAGAAACCTTTAGAGACGTCGAGTGACTCGACTCACACACACACACACACACACGTCTAGCTTTTTGCTATCTGTCTGGCTGAAATTTGTCCTTTGAAGTTTCAGCTCGATGATCCACCAATATGATTCTAGTGATGATCTAGTTAATTGAATTTAACTAGTTCTTTTGTTTGTATGGCTGCATTCATGTGACACTAAAAACACCATTAGATCACAATGATTAATTTCTCATGCAATATGCCAAATTTAACGCTTAACAGCACTCTGACAGATGTAAAGGATATCTATATATAAAAAAGAATACTAAAATAGCTCTAGTTATTTATGTCTTGCACCATCTGCTCACATTTATGACATATGCACCAACAGTTTCCCTTTTATCATACCTCAAAAATAATGGACTGGTTGTTCTTCTTGAGGTAGAAGGCAAAGACGTAAGTGAACATGAGTGTGGAGCGGCACTGGCACAGCACATCTACGGCCTTCTTCAGGAACTGCACCTCAATCCAGGACATGTTGTGCTGCTGCATCTCCTCCATCTTTTGCTTGACCTGAGCATAGAGCTTGTGCTCAAAGCGCAGGCTCTGCATGTGGTTCATGTAGCGGTTGCAGTAGAACAGGTACCTCTGCAAGGCTGCCCTGGAGCGCTGCACACAGCATGGAATTGGCTTTAACTCAAGCACACTGAACTCAGCAAATACTGAAATGTCTAAATTTTATTCTGCAGGTGTTCCAGGCAAAACACTCCTCTTCAGTGTGCACAAATCAACCATGTTTGTTGGAGGTGTGATGGACATTTACTGTCTGATGGACACAGCAGCAACCACTGTGTGCAGGGTTACATTAGGGTCTCTTTGATTAGTTGGAGTAGATTACATTTTCATATTATTATTAGTAGTAGATATTTTTGTTGCAGGTTACGTAATTGGTGTGGTATTTTAGTGAGTTATATACAGTTTGTCCAGGATGTTGTTGTCCCTGAATGTGTCATCCAGTGAAGTGGCATGGAAACAATAACTGGGATGCTGCTGCCTCAGCATAATCATAAATGCCAATATTATACCTGTTATAAACATGGCTAAATGTTGCACGCTGAAGAGTGGCTTGACCAAAAAGTGCACCAAGATAGATGTTGTGCCATTATGTGCAAATGTTTTAAAATGTAATGTATCAATTTGATGTACATTTATTACCTCTTGAGCATCTCTGGCTGCCTTGGCATCATCTTCATTGTAGCGATTGCAGTTGTACCTGAAAAGTCACAGCCAGTGTAGAAACATCAACAATGTTTCCCAGAATACAATAATGCACATCAATACTATTTCTTATGCTTTCTCACATAAAATATTTAACCTTGCAGATGTCAGATGTTTATTTAGACATGAAATGGAATGACAGTTTGCATTTATTTTGTGACAAGGATATACTTTACATAATGTGAATTTAATTGATAAATATGTCCACATATTTTAAAGGGTTAAACTCTTTTACTTAAGTGAAAATACTACAACTAAAAAATACTTGGACTATATTCCTGCATGGCACTATAAGAGACACCATCATCATTTACACTAAAAGGCATTAGTTCTTACCAGGCTGAGCCATGGGGTTCCCATGGACCCAGGCAGACCCAGCAGAACTCAGCTTTGCAGTTCTGGTTCCGACAAACCATGTGATTGCAGCCGCCATCTTTCTCAATGGTCACATGGCATTTTGGACACTCCTGTCAGGGGAGGAGAGTAATAATTAAATGTTACTGTTCAAGGCAAAATGTTTCACAAAAACATAAGACAGAAATCAAATGTAAACAGCAGTAAAAGCAGAGAGGAAGTACATTAGAAACTGAAAAACATACACAGAAGTCTGTAGATGTTGCTATTTATCTGAATCTGAATGTTTTTTAGGCAGGTCTTTCATAAGTCTAGAACTGTCTCCTTCACTATTCCTCCCTATATAATTAACACTCATTCTTAGTAGAAAGTGGTGAATATGTCACAGACTCTTTTTTGTTCCATTGTGGGAATCTGAGGGCACTACATAGTGCATAAACTTTTAACTCAGAATTCAGACACGTAAAATGGTGGACAGTAAATGTAGTGCACTATATGGTTAATAGGAAGTGATTTTGGACATAGGCTAGGTGTCCTCATGGCAAAAACTCAACCAGGTCAAGCCTCCATCCTCATTTTGATTCTCTCTGTGAACCTCAGGCTGTTTGCTGGCTTGATCCATTAAAAGGTCTATGTACCTGTGGGTTTTTTTGTTTTTTGTTTTGCTTTCTACAGCTGACTGAAAACAACTGTTGTGACTTTACTGATTGGGAAAGAAGAGAAACAGCATTTTAAAGAGTAACTACACACTATATCGTTTTTGTTGGCATATGATGGTCATTTTTCCAACAGCATACATATTGTGTGTAAAAACTGCTTTTTCAGTTCAAAATTAGCTTATTTCTGCCTGCTAGGATTTGAAAATTCAGTTCAGTTGAATTCTCTGCTCATGATGTAATAGGCAAGACTCCGAGGTCCATTTCATACATCAACTACTGCGCCAAGTATAGATAGCAGAAAACTGGCAAATTGTAACTTAAGTTTGTGCCTCTCACACACAGCTGCTGGTAGCTTTAGCAAGTCTGATGGGAGGCAACAGAGAGGCGGCGTGCTACTCAGATAACCGTAGTTGTACAAAATAGCTCAAAGATTTTTTGCTTTTCTGTGGTAGTAAACACAACACATGGGCCCACCGATAACTAACTGTGCTATATTCAGAGCTTAACGAGATATTCAGGGCCGACAACGGTAACGTTAGCTGCGACACGTACACAATGGAGAGTCTCTTGTAGTAGAGCCACTGCTCAGCTACAACACAGGTACCACAGAAACTTTTACAAAAGGCCATGAATGCGCCTTTAGTGACTGTCAAAGCTCCAGTGGACTCTGTGTTTCTAGCGTGGACACAGAGAGTCTGACAGCAGCTGCTCATGGCTGGTTAGCTCTGACTACCAGCTCTACATCGCTATTCCTGCTACGCTGAGCAGTGGTCAGTCTTAATCCACTCTGGCCAGTGTGCCCTCACCTCCCGCATCACACACAGCATAGCCACAAGGCCACGCCCCCTACAGTCATCCTGTGCTGCCCTCTGTTGTATTTTTTAAAATATGCTGAGATGGAGGGAGCTACCAGATTTTTAGTGTGTAGTTACTCTTTAAGTTTCAACCCACTTAGAGCAAAGCTGCAACAAATGTCTTTTTTAAATATAATTTAGTGTTTAATTACCCTTTCAGATTAATCTGCCCGTTAACTAAGCTGAAGCAAAATTCTAAATGAAAAAAGCAAACTGGATCCACAGCATACAAATAAGTGATCAAATTTAGGTGCAACTTCCCATGTGACTGCACAGTCTTGTTTTAAGTTTCTGTTTTGCTTTTCTGTATGATCAGTAATTCTACAACTGATATTTCTTTGTGGCCTGCAAACAGGAACCAGGCAAGAGGGCAAAACTAATGGACCATTTTGATTCCATACCTTAGTATTTGCAGCGATCCAGTTCGAGGTTTCACTGTCATCATCGCATTTCTTAATCCATTTTCTCAGCCACTATAAAATAATTAAAATAAGAGTAAGAAATAACCATGTTGACAATTAATGCTAATCTTAATAGAATTTCACTCAAAATGCTGGAGAAATAGGTCAATATTTCTTAACGTTAATAAACTAATTCCCCATTGACTTACCTTACACTTGACAGGATCATGCCAGTTCTCTCCACAATTGAAGCTGCATTAACAGGATGTATAACAAGTCAAATTTACATCATCTCTAAACATTACCATCAGATTTACAGAGTCAACACTCAAGTACTGTTGTTGGTCATTTCACTATAGTCTTTTTTAACAAAGCTCTCTCACCAGAACTGACGGCCACACTTGCACCTCACCGGCTTGGCATCTGGGTACTGGACTTTGACAACGTGATGGCAGTCTGGTGCAGGGCACCACTTTAACAGTCGATTGCACTTAAAAGGAGTGATGAGAGATAGAATTGCAACTCATAGTTTCATGGATGTTTAAGTACAAAGAAGACACCTGCTTTTAGTAGTGCATTCATAAGCTAACAGCTAAATGTGATAAATCAAAGTATTTTCCATTTCAACAGATTTAAAGAGAAGAAAAATCTCAAATCTTACCTCTACAAAACTATTCGTAATTAAATGCTGGTACTTCAACTTCACTTTTGAATCTGTTATGAGGCGCCTAAAGGAGAAGTCAAATCATTAATCAGTCTTCATTTCATAAAATGGGTGACTTTGGTAAAAGCTTCCTTACTTTATATTCTGTGTATAATTAGCAATTAATGCAGGAGACAAAAAATTGTTGCGCAATTTCAAATTATCTTGAGTAGCTCAATGCAGTAAAACAGTAAGAAGACATTACAGAGAGAGTATTTATTTCTCTGCTGACAAAATGTATTAGAAGAACCAACTTCATAATTACAAAACTAAGAGTTTAAGTGCAGGCCGCTATCTTAAGAGATACCAAATACATTTCATGAACTTAAAAACTGACATGGGGAGCATATATTTATGAGTGTGTTGCACTCTAGACTCACAGTAAACAATATCAGTTCTCTTGCTAGCTGGTGAGATCAGAATGTAGGTTAAGGCAATTACTGTCAGCTTAAGAGCTGGTGCAAGGGATTAGTGTCCATACTTTGAAACACAGAGGTATATTTCTTTGCACTACAGGCTGAACATCAACATTGTAAAGTAGTTAAGTAGTACCATGGTCTAACTAGAAAGCCTTACACTTTACACAAGTCAACCAATTTACAGTTTCTATTCCTGTAAATGCACAAAACACAAAAGGTGTAAAATAAAATAAGCACGTCTGATTTTAGAGCAAAAATTTTCTTTTTCTTTCATTTCATTTGAGTTTCAAAATTATGTCAGTTCTTATATACGTTCATGAAATGTATGATCAAACCTGCATTGTGTATTGGCTGTTATGTTTTTTTTTTTTTTTTTTTTTACATAGAACATGTAACAATGTTCTTTACCCTAATATAATACTTTAGACTAATAATAATACAATTTGACTTCGACTCTTTAAATAGTTTTGCAATGTATAAAAATGAATTATGTCCGTCTCTGTACATTGTTCATGTCAGAAAAAAAATTCTTATAAAATCACGTGGGAAAATTTTTTGTTTCCTGCTTTTTTCCATTAATTAGTCACATCTACTTATGCTGATCATTGCTGACCAATAAACAATATCAATGACATCAAAACAAATATAAACACAAGCTTATACTCACATGACTGTGTTGTCATCAACCAAAATGTCACAACTATGAGCAGGACAAGAAATGGTCTGAGGAGACAAAGCGGAAGGCAAATCATTAGTCAGTCAGCTATTTAAAGACTAACACTGATCAATGACTGCTATTCTAAAAAAAAAATCTTCATGGTTACCTGTCCCATTCCTTCTTCTATGATTTTGGTGGTCAGGTAGTCTCCCCAACACTGCATGCAGAACTTGTGTCCACACTCCAGACCGGTAAAATACTGTAGAAGAGAAGCATCTAGTTTGACTTCAAATATGACAAAGATGACATCACACAATTATAAGTATGTGCACTTCTGGTAACCAGAAAGACAAAGCCGTCATGTTAGAGGCCATTCATAGATAGTATTACCTGGATTTGCCAGAACAATTTTTGTTTCAATTAACTGATTAAAATAACCGATGGATAATTTTGTGTGCTACAAACTCCAGCATACCAATATTGTGAGGTTTTTGTAACTTAATGTCATATCTGAACACTAAACCACCTTGCCTTGATCGTCTGCATAATCCTTAATCCTTTGTTGGGACAATATGCTGTTTCATGAGGATGGGACACGGCAATGTGCATTTGATCTGGATCCATTTGTAGGGATCAGTTTTCACCATGACATTACATGTTCTCTGTTGATCGATGTATAAACCCCTAATCTACCAGGTTTAATGTTGTAAAATTATTTAACATTAAATTTCAAGTCCATCCCTATCAAGTCTGTCATTCAGAAAGGCATAAAGGCAATTGAATGTGTGAAGGAAAACATTACCAACATCAAAAACAAATTCTGTTATACTCTAGTTTGAATCAAGTCCAGGTGACCAAAGTTGTACTGCCTGTACCAACTGTGATACGCTATATGACCAGAAGAATAGAAAACTATTCAGCTCTCACTTAAACCACCTTTAGCTTATAAGATGGCTGCCGAATTTTTGAAGCAGTGGCACAAAAATAAAAGACCTGTAGCATTCAGATGTTAAAGCTGATCATGCAAACATCAGTGCTCCCTGCCAAAGTTGATAGGCTTTCTACAAATGCAATGTTCTTTCTAGCATTGTTTGATGGGCTTGATATTACAAGACTACAGTAACCAGGAGAACTGTTAAAACCATAGACTGTATATAAATATGGACGTCATGTCAACTCCCCAAAAGTGAAGCCAAAATACCTCAATTACCCCCTGGTGGCTGGCTGTAGTACAGGTCATTTGTTCAAGTGCTCATTTTTCTGATAAGTTTGGTTTTTTTAGTTATTTGATGACATAAAAAGGGGGTGTGACGTCATGATTGACAGCTCTGACAGCCGCTCTCAAACCTCCATAAGACATCAGGACGGCTGAGGGGGCGTGTCCCGTGGGTTGTCATCCTGCTGCCCGACTCTACTGTGCACTCTGGTTGCAAATGACATCACACAAGCAAGATGGCAGCTCCCAGAAACAAGATATTTTGACATGTTGCCCATCTTTATATACAGTCTATAGTTAAAATCCAAATGTTTCAAGAGCCTGAATGCTGGACACAACACAACACAACAGAATGGCTCAAACTCTCACCAGCCAATGCATACAGCACTTGTAATTAACCATGCATGATGGGCCCTACTGCTGGTTAAGCACATCCAACCAGCGGCTCAAACACCTCCTAAATCTAGCGCTTAAATTGAAAATTGAAGGTTTCTTAAAAAACTTTCGATTCTTGAATTCCTTTGGATTTTAAAACTTTGTCACTTTAAGCCTGCAAATTATATTTAGACCACTGAACTGATTTAACCAACAGGGCAAGGAACTGCATTCAAATATCTATATCTGTGGTTATAGTGGGTATGCGCGAATGTTAATCCTAGTACTTTGTAACAAATAATTAATACAGTGATCACATTTTGTGATGTCAAGTTAGCCATTCTTATCCAATCTCTAGTTATTGTGTTGGCCAAGTCTGTTAACTGGATCTGAGAAAATAATCTGGGTTTACACACTATTGGTCACACTGGATAAAAATGTCACTATTTGTGACAGCGTTTCAGTCAAAGACTCCTTTACAATCCACAAGTAAAAATGTGCCATAATCTATGGTAACACAACAACTTTGACCTGAACATACAGTCAACTGGTGCAATATGCTGCTGGGGTCTATGTAACTCACAGAGTTGGGGAAGTTCAGATAGCAGATCTGACACGGCATATCCTGTGCGGATGATCTTGTGTTGATTGGTGGACGGATCCGGGGTTTCTTACTGGGATTAATGACATGACACTCAGAGAAAAGCTTGTCCAGATTGCCATCGAAATACCTGTATAAAATGAGACAAAAAAAAAAAGGAAAGAAAAAGGAGTCAGAACAGTAATAAGCTCTCCCAGGAACTTCTCAACTAACATACTTGTTATCCAGCAAGCTAATGGTGGCACATAAAGAACGTGCTTCACAGACTCTTACCTCTCCATTAGTTTTTCTTTATCCCAGTTGAAGTGACTGAGGAGGATGCGTGTTATTGTTGCAGGATTCTAGAGAAATGAGAAATGGTTTGTCAGAAATAACCCAGATTTTACATTTAACTACTTTTTAAAATCTTCACTATAGCAATGTATAATTAGGCCTATTATTGACAGAAAAAGCTCATTAATTAGTATGTCCACAGTTAAACTCTTATTATGAGTCACAATCTCTTTGGTGAACAGCCAAACAGTTTTATGGTCAAGGTTTTCAGATATGTACTAAGCCTAGTACGAGACCAGGATGGCAATTTAAGAGGGACTGACTGAAATTAAGTATTCTAAATCCTATCAAGTATTCTAATTAAAATAATCTTGGATTAATAGTTCTCCCTTACATTACCATTTAGTGTCAACCCATGAACACCTTTCTTCGCAGTAAAATACCACCACCACAACCTACAGCCTTAGAAATTACCACAAAGTTAAGTCAACTCCTCTCTGACACCATCTGAAGAACATTTGTTAAAAAATGAAAAATAAAATGAACATTTTACTGGTGCAAACACATCTAACTCTATTTTGTTTGCAATGTCCAGTCACCTAATTAATTAAGGTATGGCAATCCTGAATTCTGCTTAAAACGGAAACAAACAAAATGAAACTTTTCCATTAAATGTTTTTTTTTTTGTTGACAGTTGTATCACCTCAATTTCACATCAAGCTTTTTTCTAACTTGATTTTGCATTGTTTTGTGCAACGTGGATCCTACAATATTTTACATGATCAGACAACACTGCACCATACTATACAGCACTGCCTACCTGTGATGGCATGGCGAGTACAGGTAAGTCACAAACACACTGTGCCAATACGCTGTATGAAGGTTTCCTCTGTGAAAGTCATTTTTTACACATTATTTATGTACACTATTCTTGATGTCCTTTCTGAAGCAGAAATGAGAAAATAATTATTTAACTAGAGTAGTGAATGAAGAATGCAGTTGAATTAATGAACCAACTTACCAACAGCTTACGGCAGCTGAAGTCATTTACTGCAATAATTGTACCACAATTGAAAGTGAAGTTGGTTAATTTGTGCTCTAGGTACAGCACTAAACAACTAGATGTTGGCAAAGACAAAGTCAAATCAGCGTACAAAGCTACTCTCCCCTGTTTGATATACAGATGGGTGACAAATTAAAGGAAAAACAAAGTGTCTTAAACCCCTTTCTGACATTCACCCCTTTACGTTAATCTGATGGTGATTTAACATGATGGTTGAGCACCCAAGTCACATTTACGTAAAAGTCATGACGCCAATCTTACTAGTTTGGACCTAGTAACATTTCAATAACAACCCTTTCAACATGGCACAATTCTGAATTGAATATCCTCAGACTAAAGTAAAGGTTGCAGGGGCAAAAGGTAAAACATGTAGTGAGAGAGAGATATGTGCATCTTGTTCCGCCTTCTAGATCACTAACAAATTTCTTATCTCTATCATCATCTCTTATGAACAAAGAAAATAGTCAAGTTTAATACACTATGAAACTCTCACTCTTAAAGAGCCAATTTTAAGTTGTTGAGGAGATTCTTGTATCAGATATCTTCTATCGGAAAAATAACTTTCCCCTCATAGTGACCACGGCAAAATGGGTTAAAAAACCCTGTATAACCACAATAATAATCTGACTAGCACTCTCTACATAGTTTCAATTTTCATTTATGCTAATTGCATGATGAATATCCAGCAAAACGCTTGCCAGACAGCAGGTGATCAAATAGGAAGCAAATGAGATTCCCAACTTAACGTCCTGTCTTTAAAGGAAAAATTCACTGCTGTGAATATGATGATTTCTTAAAACTAGGTCATCTATGTAGTGGAAATGTGCAATTATTTTGTGCCCTATGACTAGAGAAAACTCAGAAAAAGGCTGTAGATACCCCATACCGCTCTTAAGAGGGAATCCTACAACAACAAGAATGCACTGTGTGCGTCTCGTCCAATCAGACTGACTGTCTATACTGACAGTGTGTTCATGGCCAGATTAGCACCAAAGACAAAGTTAGTGCAGCATTATATTTCTTTACTGAGGCTTATTTTCATTTACAACATGTTTTTCCTCATCGAGTCTGGATATATCAAAACAATGTGCAAGCAAATACTGTTTCTTTTACCTATTTTGGACAACGATGAGCTGGATCTGATTGTGGTCAAAGCTGAATGCAGCCGCCCACAAGTTAGGGGTGACACACAGTCACTGTTGTTCTGTTCTTTATTCAGAGTTGGCAAAGTCCGATATAATATTCTGTCAGAAAACAAAGTCAGGTTTACCAAGGCACTGCAAAGCTTGATGCGGCGTCGAGTTTTCTGTTCTATTCCCACTCTCTCTGATGATCATCCCTGGGCAGGCACCGGTCGATGATGCAAAGCTAACCCAGCTGCAGCACCTCTATTTCGGCTGTGGCTGTATCGTAGCTCCAGTAGTGGCTTTCTCCTCGATACTCTGTTTTGTCTGATTACACAGCACGATATTCGGCCTCATACATTGTAATAGTAGTGCCACATCTCTGCTCCAACATTATATTGTAAAGCTAGTTGTTTGTGTTGTGCTAGTATCACAGAGAAACTCAGCAGCTGAAGTCAGGCTGCAGCTGTAACGTCGCTCTGGTGGTCGTTTCCTCTTCCAGACTTCGGCTTGTATCATGAAACTAGTTTTCTTCCAAATATACGGATATTTTAAAGTATTTAGTTCTATGATATTTTAGTGTCTGCTTTTCCCTACATTTTGGAAGACCTACATTTTACTGTCCTTGAAGGAACCACAACAGAAAATGTGGAAATATAGTCTGTAGTCTAAGGCAAATCTCCAAACTTTTGCCGACAAATGGGCAGGGAGCTCTGGGTGCAGGCAACATGGAGGGAAATTAAACATTGTTCACTAGCATATACCGCCCACATTGTAATGATACAATGCTGGTTGAAAATCTGAAAGGTTTCCCTTTAATGCTTGTGTACTGTCAGACTTAATAAAGCTAGGCAACAGGATTTGCTATCTAATAACATTAAATTATGATATTGATGCAAAAATGCATCAGTGGATTCACTGTGAGAAGCAAGGGTCCCTCACACAGTTGTCATTAGTTAAGGCTTCAACAGGAAAATAGGTTTTATAATCCACTAGTGATGCAGCATGTGAAAGAACACAACACAGTCTTCATCCTCCTAATCAAAAAAGGGTTTAAATAAGGTGTTGGACCACCAAGAGCTGCCATAGACCACCAAGTCCATAGAGTAACACGCAGAGACTGAACTGACAATGTTGCTTCCACCAGTTTCGGGCTCTTGGAACAATACAAATACTGCGCTCTACTCTAAACACTTGACTTAAACTTGACATGCGAGTATGCAAACTGAGTGGAACAGCTGCTTACAATAATTACTCAAGCCACTCTATGTTTTCCATTTGCTGCTCCTGATTTGTTCTTTGCTCACGCCGGGAGAAGACCCGATCCATTTCACCATTTCCATGTTCATGCTGTCCTATAGTTCAGTTATATGTTGGGAAGCGAAATTTCAAGGTGGAATGCAAATTAAATGGTAAGACACAAATAAATTCAGACCGATTATAGGTAGTATCTGGACAAGTTGATAATGTTTCATCATGAGCAAAACATTTGTGCTTAACCAGAATGGAACTATATGATTCCTCTTCTATAATTTACAGATAAAAAGCAGTGGATTTGAAGGGAAAAGAACTGGAGTTCCTGTTAAATTTTAAAATCAGTCTGAGTCTACACATACAACCTGCTTGTGGGACCAGTATAGTGGAATACCAAACGAACACCTATTTCCTAAAAGCTGTTTAAAAAAAAATCCAAAAAAAAAAAAAAATCACATAACTCTCTGCACTGCTAACAAATTAATCTTGATCATAAATGCACCAAAAGTTGCTGTTGGTTCGTTATGTCTGACAAAAAAAAATGTGTGCATTTTGCTGTCTGAACAGTACATTGTTCTAAAAAAAAAATAAAAATAAAATCACTTTCTCAGGCTACTGAAGTCACCACACTGATGTGCACCAAGTGTCACTATGGTTACAGGCATTCAGGGGTCTCCCCAGAATACCTGGGTATATGATGCAAGACAACTTCAAAGAAGTGTAATACAAACACAGTTTGTATATTGCATGCTAAAACTGCATTAGAATAAGCATTTTACATCCCATTTTCAAATGGGAATGATAGTGCAACATTACTACACTATGGTACAATGCAATCGTTCCTCTGTTTAAGGAAAGCATTTGGGGATTGCTTGTTTTCAGCTATTACCAGATTAGATAAGGGAATTGTCTCCATGTACTCGTTCATACACACAATGGTGATTTCACTCCTTCCTGATGTAATTAGGGGTGGGATTCACAGGGTAATTCATGACACAGTAACATTACAATATGGTGTTCAGGTGAGTGTACCATGATACAAGAGATTATGTAATACTAAACTGCAAGATATTATATTATACTATTTCTTTATTAGGAGGGGAAAACTATTCTCTAAAATGGTAATTTCTCAAAAAGCATTTATTAATTATATACTACTTTATGTTAATTTGAGATTCATACAGCTGCATTTACATCTGTGCTGTCACCCAAATGTTAAACAGACATTACCAGGCAAAAAGCTGCACTACCACAAAACAACGGTTCCTAAATAAAAACATCTGCAATTAAAGCAGGACACACCTCAAGAGAACAAATTGTGACAATGGTGACAATGTATCAATGTGGTATGACAAAAGAAAGTATGACCATACACTCAGCTGCCAGTTTATTAGGCACACCTACTGTATTTAAAACTAATGCAGTCTAAAACAACAGTCCTGCAATAAATTCTACCTTCATGAGGATTATAATGTTCAGTTTTTATTTATATTGTTTTAGACAGCTGTTGATTAAACTGTATGCTTATTTCAAAGGCTGTAGTTTGTGGTGCTGTAGAACTTCATTGCGTTATAGTGAGAGGTATTACTAATATTTGGTCTACCCTCACTGATATAAATTGTTTGGGCTAAATATCAGTGATACCTTTCAGTGTATTCATGGGCAATGATCATGCAAGTTTTGCCTGTTACGTTTCTCTGAAATTTACTGTGCACTCTTCAACAGTCAACAAAGTCCCTACAGATGGAAAAAAAATCCGTCAGCCACTGGTAACTTTACCCCTAAAGCCTCTTCAGGGGTCAGGCAAAACCAGTCACTCTTGCCATGTGAAGGCACAGTCACAAGAGATATTTACAAGAAAAGTAAATTTAAGTGAACTATACTACTTTCACATATTCCACATTTCATATTTTTTAATCCAGAACACAGATGCATGAATTTAACATTAACAATTTAATTTGTTGGTGCTGAAAACCTGAAAATTAACAAAGACATTAGACCAAAAAACTATTTTTAATAGAGACACCATGTTGGTTGTTTCTGCTGTAGAAACAACTGCCATGCGGCTATAGGTTACTTTAAAACACACTACTAATATTCAACCTACCCGTTTTAGTTTTAAGGCTTGGTCATAGTAAAATGATGATGCTCTAAAACGTTTTCGAATATACCATGTTGTACCACTATCCCTTACAAACGTAAATGGCCACTTTCCATTTTATTCAATACCCAAGTGTAGCTAGCGTAAGTGAAAGGAAATGGAGGCCCAAGTTAAGCCGAAAGGCTTCACTGAGTTTTCCCTCAAATTCATAGCTGTAGCCAAATTAAAAATGTCTCCGTGTGATCCAATCAAACTTTTTTTTAAGTCATTATAAGATGGCTTGTTAACGTTACAATTAAGTAACCTAGCATGTAAGTTGTTATCCAAGTCGATGACCAAGCCTTTCGTCCAGCATTAAAATTAACGTTAACGCTAATGTTATTTTACAAATTCTGTAACATTAAGTTTAAACTGCTTGGTTAAAACATTCTAACTGTCGTCTAGTAAAAGTTGGCAGTTTTCTAATTCTGGAACTAAAGACGTTATGCCACCAATAAGGTGCTAGGTTAACGGTTACAGTTTGCTAGTTAGCTAGCTGGCTAACTTGCAAGCTAGCATTAGCTTAGCAACCGTTGCTGCCAACTTCTCAATGGGGATTAGACTACTTCCTGGAACGAAATCAGTATGGAAATTGCCACTTTGATATAAAAAACTACGTTGTCCACATTTTCATGTTTAATCCTATGCACACAGCCAAGTCGAGAAAAGGCGAAATTGATTTTTTGTGTTAATCTTTTCCCTCTTGTTCCCTCCTGAAACTGTCAACTTCCAGCAAGTAAACCACTCCTTCAAAGCTAACGGCTAAGCTAACGTTCATGGCCTGTTTACGCTTCATCCAAGCCTGGACCCCGGTCTTTCCTGACTTTGACATACCAAAATACCTACCTGGATGACCTCGTTGACCTCCCGGATGCACTCCACCATATGCTGGAGGATCTGTTCGGCAGTCAAAACCTCGAAACGGTAGTCCTCCTCCTCTTCTTCGCCAGGACCGTGGCCACCTCCACCGGTCTCGCCGCACTCATCTCGCTCCCCACCGGCCACCACGGGATCGACCAACTCCACCTCTCCGAGCTCCAGGGTGTCGTCCTCGGGCTCCTCTTCGGCGCTGTCCTCGCTACATTCCTCCTCTTCGTCGTCGTATTCATAGTTATAACCCTCGTCTGAGTCCATTCCTAGGGTGGTTATCAACTTGTGACAAGCACACCTAAAGGTCTACAGTGTGTGAAATGTTGATTGCGGAACAATACGAACACCAAAATTTCCCGAGCCTGTTTTTCAGCTGCAGCGAAAATAACAACAAAACGTCGCCGCTGCTAAGCCAACAAAGAGACACAGCGTCACCAACTGACGACGGCCTTACGTCAGATGGACTGAACAAGAAAATGTAAAAAAAAAAAAAAAATTGGAACTTATTTATATGACAAACTTTTGCTTTTACGCGAATGTATTTCAAAACAATTATAAAAATACACAAAAATAATTATTATGCGCCTCACTTAAACAAGCTAAAGTTATCAGCTAAAACACGTCCCCCTCATAAAATGTAGGCAAGGCCAACGGTTCAAAAAAAAAAAAAAAAAAAAAAAAAAAAAAAAAA
Source organism: Thunnus albacares (assembly GCF_914725855.1). Taxonomy (NCBI): domain Eukaryota; kingdom Metazoa; phylum Chordata; class Actinopteri; order Scombriformes; family Scombridae; genus Thunnus; species Thunnus albacares. The sequence goes on along the minus strand of NC_058112.1, from coordinate 19,484,912 downwards.
TCAAGAAATGACATTGAATTGGCGAGTTACACAATTTTGACATTGTCTTGTTTCACAGATGTTTTGACTGTGTAAAATGTTGTTAGTATCTGCTCCAAAGCCTTCTCGTAGTCATGGTAACCTATTTGTCCCCCCACAGTTTAGTATTAGCTACTAATTTACCTACAGTATAGCAGTAATTTATGCTGCAGCGTTAGCTGAATGTTACGCAACCGCAAACTGAATTATGATTAATAAATAGTTGCTAGATCTGAAACAATACTAAGATGACTTCTCCTAAATATGGATATACAGCACTACCAGCTGTATGAAGCATTTATTTTAACTGTTGATTAAAGTGAAACACCCACACCTTGTGGCTCCAGTCATGTGACTGCATGCTTTTAAGCATCTGACTGGCAGTTTGACATCGCAGTGCCAGTCAATGGCTGATATGGAAGTCATAGACATGGCTAGCTCTGGACGATACACTCGTCCAAATTTCAATTTGCTGCTATTAATTGTCCACCAGCTTGGCCTAAAATTACACACAGTGGAGGGAGTGTGGCCATTACCGCAGTCTTTCACCTCATCAGCGGAGCGATACTCTCTGAACCCACAGGCTTTCCACTTTGGTTACGGAGGTCAATCAGCTGCACAGCAGGGCTGTTCTGTTCTGGATGCTGCATTCAAGAGATATGTTTCTCTTATTTTTCCAGACTACATTTCTGGTAGGTCATAAAGTGAGGTGGATTTAGGAGTATGGTAACGGAAGTAAGATTTAACTCCTCGATCGAGTTGAAAGCTCCACAATACTAACATAATAATGATAATAATAATAAGAAGAATAAGAATAAGAATAATAAGTAATATTAGTACTAGAAGTAACAGTACTAGTAGTAATAATAATAATCACAAAGGCACAGTGTTTCTGTGATAGATGTAATTTACTGTGATACTGAATGCCAGAGTAGATGATCTGGTGACACAAGTTTAGGACTCCATTATGAATGTACAAAAATGTAGAGCAAAGTGCTTACTGCAGTTTTGTTTGAATGCTCTGTTTGTCATGTTGGCTTTTAAAGTTGATCAATGGGCTTTGTAGAGACAGCAGTTCACCAGTCAGCCAGTGTAGGTCTACCTACCCCAAAACCCACAATGACAATGGACTAGAGTAGAGCAGATTCATATTTGTGTTTTCAAAATAGCTTTAAAAAATGCCAGCTTAATCCTAACATTGTTAAAGCACACACAAAGGAGTACACAAGCTGTACTACTACACAACTTTGAACCAGAAACTACAAACTGTAACACTTTTATGACCAACTTTTATGACCAACAGCAAGTGTTGTCCCTCGATTCAATGAGGATAAACCATTTACTTTGAGGATCAGTGTGGACCGTGATGATTGTAACAGCTACCCAAATGAAGACTCTTCTGAGAGATGTAAGTACCAACTCATTTATCTGAGCCAGAGCAGCGCAGGCATGGTGGCATTACTGTCCCAAGATGTAGGATCTGATTCATTATCTGACTTGCTCCTATTTTTGTTCCAGACAATCTGAGTGTCTCTGCAAGACGAGCATCCCTGCATGCAGAAACTGTGTGGGGTGCTGTAAGAGGTGATTACAGCAAATATATTTTTGAAGAACATGTTTGAACAAAATTGCAAAAAAGATAAATCAAATTGTTAATACAGCTACAGCAAGCAAAGGAAGCGCTTTCATTGTGGATTCTATCAAAGCCTGTTGCACTGGATTTCTCATGCCACCAAGTATTTAATAACTGGCCTACTGCAATGTCTGTAGATTAAAATGATTGCTGATTATATTATATTTATCTTCTGATTAAGTGCAGGTCTGGAAACCTTCAGTCAGCTGGTATACCAAGATGATTTTGGCTCAGTAAGTCAGAATTTCCCAACTGCTCAAACTTACTGTATAAGGTCTTTAAAGACATTACTTTTTGCTTACGCAATCTTATCTTGTTACAGAGCATTGATCAATATTTGAAATGGAGAATGTCAATATTTGACTGTTTTTTTTTCTTTTTCTAGTATTTTGTTAACAAGACTGAGATTGAAGACTTCCCCAGATTTCAGTTCAGGGGGATTTTGTTGGACACTTCACGTCATTATCTACCAGTGCAGGCCATCCTAAAAACTCTGGTACTAATTAAGATGACATAAGTTAAATTCCAGCCATTGATCACATCTAACAACACCTTTAATAACACGATATGTTTCTTGTTAGGATGCAATGGCCTACAGTAAGTTCAATGTGTTTCACTGGCACATTGTTGATGACCCCTCCTTCCCTTACCAGAGCCGTACCTTTCCAGACCTCAGCAGTAAGGTATGTCATGTGGATGACAAGAGCTGTTAATTAATAAGAGAGAATAAGCTAACATATGTCATGTGTTCCATGATTCTGCACATTAATTATAATGTGCCTCGCAAAAACTTTTTGCTGCATTTTATGAGATGATTATTTTATAATAGCTTAGATTTTTAACAAGGCCTACTTCATGTGGACTTATGAGGTAAGAAAATTTTGAAAAGTTGCTTCCTCCCTGAACAAAGCGTCTGGCTCTTGTTCAGGGGGCTTTCCATTCGATGACTCACATCTACACGCAGTCAGATGTGAGAAGGGTGATCTCATATGCCAGGCTGCGGGGAATAAGGGTCCTTCCTGAGTTTGATTCACCCGGCCACACCAAGTCTTGGGGAAAAGGTAAAATTCAAAGACCGAATAAGCCACCTTCACTCAAAAACTACTATTTTATTAAGATTATTTTAGCTCCTTGATCCTCTACATACAAAGTACTGGGCATTATGCCAGATTTTGTTCAACAGGAATCCTTTCTTTCAAATCTGCCAGTCAAGACTGTAAATGGCAACAGGATGTGTACTGAATCTTGAGCTTGACGCACCTCTTATCAAAACACATCATGACTACATCAGTGGCAACAATTGTCTGCACTCAACAGTCAATGCAAGATATGTATTTAAACAAAATCTGGAACTTAACCTGATTTATTACCATTTATTCCTCAGGACAGTCTAACCTGTTGACTCCCTGCTACAAGTGGGGCACCCCTTCGGGTACTTTTGGTCCTGTTAATCCAGCGTTACCCTCCACCTACCAGTTCATGGAGAGACTATTTAAAGAAGTGTCATCAGTGTTTCCTGATTCCTATATCCACTTAGGAGGGGATGAGGTTGACGTCTCCTGCTGGTAAGCTGCAATGTGACAGATCGTTTAAATGCCCACTGACTGTCAATAATTAAAAGCTGGATTTCCTGGTGTCATTTACATTGTTAGTGAAATTTGGCAAGAAAACACTGCAAGGAATGTTGACTTCATTTTTTTTATGCCAAGTCTTTTCCTGCTGTTTTGACACAGTGCCAAACTGCAGTGTGTTGTACACCCAAATACTAAGCTTTTGTGCGTTCTTCGGTATCTGTGCATTGCCTTTCATCTGTCAGAAACAGATACATGTTTGAAAAGAACCAAATTAAAAAAGGAAATGTCTAGCCCCAGGTTGTTGCTGTAGCTGTATGTCTGTAAATGACAAAAAGCCACTGTAATTTAGTTGAAGTACCATGAAGCGTATTCAAAATGTAGTTTTATTATTAACAGAATTACATATAGTTAAAAACTTCCCAATACTGCTTGTTTCCCACAGGAGATCCAACCCTTATGTCCAAGCATTCATGGAGAAGATGGGATTTGGAGAAGACTTCACCAAACTGGAAGCATTCTACATGGAGAAGTAGGTGATACTGTAGTAGGAAACACAAAATGTAGAAGGCTCAGGGAATGCACCAACCAGCACATTAATATTAGACATGTTGTTCATGTCTTTATTTCCAGCATTGTGAATATTACTTCAGCTCTCAACAAGATATCCATTGTATGGCAGGATGTTTTTGAGTACCATGAACAAGTAAGTAAGCCCCAACAGATAACCCCTCTGCAGTGTAAAACAAAACTAGATTTTTTGTGTGTCAGTGCTTTTTCTGGGTAATAGGTAATTTACATATTCACAAATACCAATATTTGAATTTTCCAAAAATGCCCATTTTATTGCAGCACCACCCTGTGTTTGTTTCCACCAGTGAAGTGTGATTATTATACTGCAATGCTTGGTTCAGAAAATGGTACTGCATCTATTTTACATTGTGTTTAGATGTCTGCATTCATTGAGGGAGAGGAGCACATACTATTTAACTCAAATATATAAATATATTTAAACATCTTTATTTCTGAAATTTTCATGCAGCAGGTTGATCACTGAAAGCTTCATCTGTAAGATTGTCATCCATATACTCTATCTAATATGTTAAATATCTTTATAAGTTTGACCAAATTTTCCGGTGTTGAATGACTATCAGTCTTGAGGAATTACGATATTTTTTAAAAACTGGATATGGATGATCTTGCTGTCTTTGTCTTCATAGTTCATGTACGTATGTCTCATAGTCTACAGCATTGTGTTGCAGCGCAGTTCTCTGTCAGTGGTGGAAGTATGGAGAGAGGGCTGTTACCTGTGTGAAGTGCACAGGGTGACTAAAGCAGGGCTCAGGGTGATTCTGGCCTCTCCATGGTATCTGGACCAGCCAGGACCCACACACAACTGGGCCCGCTTCTACACTGTGTGGCCCCTCGCCTTCAAGGGTCAGAACAGAACCTGTGTGCTGTGGCTAGTTGAAGTTCTAACTGGCGTGCAATTTGTTTCTTATAATAATTTACAGGTTAAAGTTAGATTCCTTTAAAATATGTATTATGCATGACCAAAACCTTTTGACTGATAATGCAGGACAGAATGTTGTGTATGTATCCATACCACTAGGTGGCAGTGAAGACTTTTGTTCACACATCATTGTTACAGAGGCACATTCTGTGTCCCAGTTCCATAATTGTATACAAAATGTGCTGTATGCAGTACAGCTGTGTGCAGCTCGTCCATTTCCCCTGGGTACTGCATTATGGGACAGTACTGTACATTAACAGCACACTCAAAAATCAGGACGTTTTCATGTATGCACACTGATAAGTATGTAACAGTACTCAACTTAGAATAAGCCTATAGTATGGAAGTGGGACACAGCTACAGGGAAGTGTGATTTTTTTTTTTTGGTATGAGCTCAGCGAGTGTTTGTGCCCCCAATGCTGTGTGATGACAAACTCTTAAACACACAAAGATAAGCCTGTCTGCCTCTTTCATCCTGGCTGCCTTTACACATTTAGAGGACAAATACAAATTCTACATGCTGAGCTTCTACCTATTGAGCAATATGTGTGTCTTTCTGATATTTCACAACATTTCATACTAAATTACATTCCCTGAAAATTAGACATTTTCAGAATGAATGTGCTTTTTAGATTGAACTTTAGATTGAGTTATGTATTGACTATCAACTGATAGAAAAGTATGCAATATAATCCAAAAATTTATTTATTTAGAGCAAATGCTTGAAATGGTATATACTGTACATACTACTGTAGAGAACTCAACAAAAATGAACTTTTGCAGACCAGTTTTACTGCCTGTCCATGACTACATACTTCTGGCCTAAAACCCGCAAGTAATCTTTTACAGATTTCCATGCTGCCCCCCTCAGATAAATCAGAAAAATCTCTAGGTAGCAGCAAACTAAATGGATCTTTCATGCTTACTTCCGAGGCAGGGTGCTCAGGAGAGCTGTATCCACACACACATACATTTTTGGTGAACATATAATACATTTTGATATTCATATTTGTCAAGTACTTTTCAAAAATCACATTAAGAGCATGCATTTCTTTATTATTCAGGTGTTGGTTGAAGATATGTTTAGGCACAATCATCTCTCCATTTAGGGGCAGGAGCTATCAAGTTATTAATGGGACTACCCTGCTGTCTTTAAGATAGGGCAGATGATCCTTCAGGTTAGAAGACTGTCCGCTTCGTAGATAGTATCACACACTTGTTGGTGATGTCAACGAGAAAAAAGTTTTGGAAACCTTCAATCTATACTGAGAAGGATAAAATTGGTATAGCATATAAAGAGTAAAATTGTCAGTTACATATTTTCACATTAATTTGATCTCTGGGCAGTAAGGAAATTTAAAAGCTGTTAAAGCATTTGCGTCAGAGGAAAAGATGTTTTCACAGTATGGTATGCATTTCAGTAAATATTGTTTTCTCCTTGGAGTACCATTGTTTACTGTGCACAATATGCTCCAAGATATTGATATTGTGAAGAAAGGATATTCTGACCAGGCTTTTAGTTTAGTTTTCTTGCAGTCCATAACCAATTTCAAGAATCCACCTGGAGTTCAGTCTCTTTGCCCCATAGAAGGTTTGCAAATACTGTTAACCATGTCTTGGCAAAAGGTTGTGCTTGTTTAAAAAAAAGCTTAAAGGACTTTTAAAACGTGTATTTCCTAATATAAAACACCAATGTAAAACAATTAATTAACACAAAGAGATAGTGGACAGTACACTAATAACAAAGTAGCACAGAAGAGCAAGATAGCATGTTGGTTGTCACCCCGCTCAGATTCCTAAGGACACAGTGCTGCACATCTGGAAGGGCGTCCCAGCTAGTTATAAGGTGAAGCTCCGCAGGTTCACCAAAGCTGACATGAGGGTCCTGCTAGTTGCCCCTTGGTACATCAACCATATTTCCTATAGCCAGGCTGGTGCAACTACTACAGCCACAGAACTTTTTCTGTTGTGTGCAACACCAAGTAATACAACATATTAGTATTATAACCTGGCTTAATTATTGCTGGTGATGGTACTTCTCTGGTGATCGGAGCTGCCAGTGGGAATTGGCATGTACAGAGGTCCATTTTAAACATTGACCTGCAGAGATTTGACTTACATACATGACGTACATACATTCATATGAAGAGTAATACATTTGAATGAAGAATGACAGAAAACGTATGCTTGTAAACTTATTGCCATGCCTATTATCACTTAAACCCATTGAAGCTTTTCATTATCTCCTCACAGGTACTGAGGAACAGAAGAAGTTGGTGATTGGAGGTGAGGTCTGCATGTGGGGTGAATATGTTGATGCCACCAATCTCACTCCACGTCTTTGGTATGAGATTTAAAAGAACCCTTAAATAAAAAAAGCAGTAAAAATAACATAGTAAGTGGTTCAACAATTGCATGAAATCATCCTAAATAATCACTGGTTGTGTCTAAAATCGTAGGCCAAAGGCAAGTGCTGCTGCAGAGAGACTCTGGAGTGATGAGAAGCAGACTGCCAGTGTGGACGAAGCATTTCCTCGTTTGCAGGACTTTCGTTGCAAGCTGCTGAGGTACTTCACTTTTTCTATCCAAGACCTTTAAAGAGCTTAGTGCTGGCATACCTCACCAACACACTGGGTTTTACAGTTTCTCATCATTTCAACTTTATTACATACTGATGCTTCTGCTTTTGTCTCTCTTCAAGGCGTGGCATCCAGGCAGAGCCTCTCTATGTTGGACACTGCAGACATGAGTACCAGGGTGTTTGAAGATGTGGGATGGATTAATATTACACTTTATTTTTGGAGAATGTTTGAACTTATTAAGTTCACAGTTGCCTTCTTATTTTCATTTAGATTGGTGTAAGTTTTTAGCAAAGTATGTACACACTGAAATGCTTTCTCAGGGACTTATATAATTACTTATCATTTCTCATTAAAAAAAAATGTAAGTGCTATTTGAGTAATGCTATTTTTTGTTTAAATTTTTGAATATTATTATAATATATTTGAATATTATTATATTAATATATTGTCGTGATGTAGAAATGTTAACAAAAACCTTCCTAGGAGGAAAACTAAAGTACTGCACTGTGATGCTCTGTTGAATTCTACTTCCAATAAATAGTATGGGAGATTAAGAAGTGACTGCAAAATATATAATGTAGATTTTCAGTCTAAATATTAACACTGGCATTATGCTGGAGCTTGTAGCTTTGCACTGAAATGTAATAAAATTATGTTGCTGTGCAGAATTTGTCACCCTGATTTTGTATTCTTCCAACGGCTGTTACTGTAATACTATGACATTCATTTTTCCATATTTTGTTGAAAATTAAGATTACACTTACTGTAATTAGACAATGTAATCACAACACTAACACAAATAGGAAAGCAAACACATTGACAGCCATATGCACAAATATTGGCAGTTGTCATATCTTCAAGTTTTTAGGGAGGAAACTCAGAGGAAACCAAAGCACACATGGCAAGTAAACATCACTCAAAAAGTCAAGTAAAAATCAATTTTATTTATATAGCACAACATCACAAGTTTTTATGAGAGGGATCTATATTTTTTAAATTAAAAAATGACACTCTCATCTTCAGAAACATGGTTAAAATAAGGAACTCCACATAAAAAAAAACCCTTTAACGGGGAAAAATGGGAGAAACCTCAGGAGGTGGAGAAATCCCTCTTCCGGGATGGACAGACATGCAATATGTGCCATGTGTACAACCAAAATGTTCACTAGTAGAATAGAGAAATAGTAATAATAATAATAATAATAATAATAATAATGAGATTATTATCAAGTAGAATAAATTAGAGAGTGTCAGGAAAACAACAAAACTGTTTGAGATAAAAACTGGATCAGATGCAGAGCAACTTCCAGATGCTCCAAGTGCTGATAGGATCTTGACCACAAACCTCCTCTGTACCTGGAAAGAAGAAAGACTACACATACACACACAAAGCAAAACTCAATACCATTCACACAGAAGCAGAGGAGATGAGAGATGTTAAAGAGAGCATTCTGCATTTCAGAACAACACAATTAAATGACAGATAAAAACAAACTGAGAAAAAAACTGTCTCCTTGAGAATGAATACCTGTATGAGAGACTAATGGATGAAAAACAGACAGATACCATCAACCAAACTGACAAAAAATAATGGCAAAAGAGGGAAAGGGACAGAGAGGGATAAGAACACAAAGAACACAGCTAGGAGCTCACATGCTCATGGCATTGGGTTAAAATGATGCCATGTTATTTGGAAAGTTTAGCAACAGTCTAAATGATAAAAAAAAAGTCCTGGAATTTGACAACTATAGCCTAAAAACAGGACACATTGAGATTATAGTAAACCTGCAACAGGAAAAAAATGACAAAGAGCCACAAGAATAGTCAAACAGTTAATAATTACGTGAAACTTAATGTGAAAAGATGATTTTTAAGGTTAGACGTAACAAAATCATTTTATCTTAATAGTATCGATATAAAAAATGATCAATATTCTATTAACAATATAACAAAAACCTCTTTCAAGATTGTAGAGGCGAAAAGTAACTGTTAACAATACTCATTACTCTGTTAACAATATGATAAAATCTAAAAATAAATTTAGACAACCCTGTCAAGTGGGCAAGAAAAACCTTCCAAAAATCATCAGATTTGGAAGAGGGTCCCTCATATGTGATTCTGCTCAAGGAATTCTCCAGTCCTCATTTTTCCTCTGAATTATTTTTGGGAGGTTTTCTGTGCACGCTCGAAGGGGTTGTGATCATTTTTATTTAATTTAAAAAAAAAAAAATTTACAGAGTAATGCAATTTTTTGACATTCTTAATCTTAAGACACCTGCAAGCCTCGGAAGGGGATCGAAACAGTCACACAAGAGGCCTCTTCAATGACTGGCGGGTGTTTTAAAATCAAATGGGTAAGAATTATCATTATTCAGTTAACACTATTGCAACATTGCAAAAAAGTTTTAGACAACCACATCAAGCAGGCGACGAATAACTTTCCAAGACTCTCTGGATGACGGAAAATTGGAAGATTAATTGGGAAGTGTACACTCTCAAGTCTTCTGAATCTTACAGATTTATCATCACTCTGTTAACAATATTACAGATGCTACTACAAGGTATTTAATCAACCACCTCAAGCAGACAAGGAAAAAATCCTAGAAATCAATCAGAGAAAAGAAACTGGAGGATTCCATTCATAGAATCACAAAAAAGGGACCCTCTTCCAATGCAGGTGTTTTAACATCAAAATTGGCAGGAATTATCAGTACTTTGTTAACAACAATCACAAAAACTTTTAAGACAACTCTCTCAAGCGGACCTTGAGCAGACAAGGAAAAACTCTCATAAATCATTCATACAGAAAAACTGGAGGATAACCAAGAGAGACCCTCTTCCAAGATTTACAGGTGTCTTAAATTTAAAACTGCCAAGACTTATCAGTACTCTGTCAGAAAAAAAAACAACTCTCTCAAGCGGACAAGGAAAAGCTCCCCCAATCTCTTTGAATGATGTAAGATGGGAAGAATTCTTGGGAAGAATTGCACACGAGGGACCCTCTTTCAGGGTTTGTAGCTGTCATTACATTAAAATTGGCAGGAATCATCATTACTTTGTTAACCACACTGAAAGATCTAAGAAGATACTTAGACGACTTAGACGACCACCTCAAGCAGACAAAGAAAAACCCCCATAAATCATTCATAGAGAAAAAATAGAGGATTCCTTGGGAAGAATCAAACAAGAGAGACCCTCTTCCACGATTTACAAGTGTCTTAAAATTAAAACTGGCAAGAAACACTACTATGTTAACATTGATAATAAAAAAAGTTTTGAGACAACTCTCTCAAGCGGACAAGGAAAAACTCCCCAAATCTCTTTGAATGATGTAAAATGGGAAGAATTCTTGGGAAGAATTGAACACGAGTGACCCTCTTTCAGGGATTTTTTTTTATCATTGTTAAGATAGTAATTCTTGCCAGTTTTAATTTTAAGACACTTGTAAATCGTGGAAGAGGGTCTCTGTTGTTTGATTCTTCCCAAGGAATCCTCCAGTTTTTCTCTATGAATGATCTATGGAAGTTCTTCCTTGTCTGCTTGAGGTGGTCGTTTTTACATTGAAATTAGCAAGAATCATCATTACTTTGTTAACCACACTGAAAGATCTAAAAAGATACTTAGACGACCACCTCGAGCAGACAAGGAAAAACTCCTATGAATCATTCATCCAGAAAAACTGGAGGATTCCTTGGGAAGAGTCAAACAAGAGAGACCCTCTTCCACGATTCACAAGTGTCTTAAAATTAAAACTGGCAAGAACTATCACTATTATGTTAACAATGATAATAAAAAGTTTTAAGACAACTCTCTCAAGCGGACAAGGAAAAACTCCCCAAATCTCTTTGAATGATGTAAAATGGGAAGAATTCTTGCGAAGAATGGCACATGAGGGACCCTCTTTGAGGGATTTTTTTTTTTATTATTGTTAACATAGTAGCGATAATTCTTGCCAGTTTTAATTTTAAGACACTTGTAAATCGTGGAAGAGGGTCTCTGTTGTTTGATTCTTCCCAAGGAATCCTCCAGTTTTTCTCTATGAATGATCTATGGAAGTTCTTCCTTGTCTGCTCGAGGTGGTCGTGTTTACATTGAAATTGGCAAGAATCATCATTACTTTGTTAACCACACTGAAAGATCTAAAAAGATACTTAGACAACCACCTCGAGCAGACAAGGAAAAACTCCTATGAATCATTCATCCAGAAAAACTGGAGGATTCCTTGGGAAGAGTCAAACAAGAGAGACCCTCTTCCAAGATTTACAAGTGTCTTAAAATTAAAACTGGCAAGAACTATCACTATTATGTTAACAATGATAATAAAAAGTTTTAAGACAACTCTCTCAAGCGGACAAGGAAAAACTCCCCAAATCTCTTTGAATGATGTAAAACGGGAAGAATGGCACACGAGGGACCCTCTTCCAGGGATTTTTTTTTTTATCATTGTTAACATAGTAGCGATAATTCTTGCCAGTTTTAATTTTAAGACACTTGTAAATCGTGGAAGAGGGTCTCTGTTGTTTGATTCTTCCCAAGGAATCCTCCAGTTTTTCTCTATGAATGATCTATGGAAGTTCTTCCTTGTCTGCTCGAGGTGGTCGTTTTTACATTGAAATTGGCAAGAATCATCATTACTTTGTTAACCACACTGAAAGATCTAAAAAGATACTTAGACGACCACCTCGAGCAGACAAGGAAAAACTCCTATGAATCATTCATCCAGAAAAACTGTTTTAATTTTAAGACACTTGTAAATCGTGGAAGAGGGTCTCTGTTGTTTGATTCTTCCCAAGGAATCCTGCAGTTTTTCTCTATGAATGATCTATGGAAGTTCTTCCTTGTCTGCTCGAGGTGGTCGTGTTTACATTGAAATTGGCAAGAATCATCATTACTTTGTTAACCACACTGAAAGATCTAAAAAGATACTTAGACAACCACCTCGAGCAGACAAGGAAAAACTCCTATGAATCATTCATCCAGAAAAACTGTTTTAATTTTAAGACACTTGTAAATCGTGGAAGAGGGTCTCTGTTGTTTGATTCTTCCCAAGGAATCCTCCAGTTTTTCTGGATGAATGATCTATGGAAGTTCTTCCTTGTCTGCTCGAGGTGGTCGTTTTTACATTGAAATTGGCAAGAATCATCATTACTTTGTTAACCACACTGAAAGATCTAAAAAGATACTTAGACGACCACCTTGAGCAGACAAGGAAAAACTATGAATCATTCATCCAGAAAAACTGGAGGATTCCTTGGGAAGAGTCAAACAAGAGAGACCCTCTTCCAAGATTTACAAGTGTCTTAAAATTAAAACTGGCAAGAATTATCACTACTATTTTAACAATGATAAAAAAAAAAAGTTTTAAGACAACTCTCTCAAGCGGACAAGGAAAAACTCCCCCAATCTCTTTGAATGATGTAAAATGGGAAGAATTCTTGCGAAGAATGGCACACGAGGGACCCTCTTTCAGGGATTTTTTTTTTATCATTGTTAACATAGTAGCGATAATTCTATAATTCTTGACAGTTTTAATTTTAAGACACTTGTAAATCGTGGAAGAGGGTCTCTGTTGTTTGATTCTTCCCAAGGAATCCTCCAGTTTTTCTCTATGAATGATCTATGGAAGTTCTTCCTTGTCTGCTCGAGGTGATCGTTTTTACATTGAAATTGGCAAGAATCATCATTACTTTGTTAACCACACTGAAAGATCTAATAAGATACTTAGACGACCACCTCGAGCAGACAAGGAAAAACTCCTATGAATCATTCATCCAGAAAAACTGTTTTAATTTTAAGACACTTGTAAATCGTGGAAGAGGGTCTCTGTTGTTTGATTCTTCCCAAGGAATCCTCCAGTTTTTCTCTATGAATGATCTATGGAAGTTCCTCCTTGTCTGCTCGAGGTGGTCGTGTTTACATTGAAATTGGCAAGAATCATCATTACTTTGTTAACCACACTGAAAGATCTAAAAAGATACTTAGACAACCACCTCGAGCAGACAAGGAAAAACTCCTATGAATCATTCATCCAGAAAAACTGTTTTAATTTTAAGACACTTGTAAATCGTGGAAGAGGGTCTCTGTTGTTTGATTCTTCCCAAGGAATCCTCCAGTTTTTCTCTATGAATGATCTATGGAAGTTCTTCCTTGTCTGCTCGAGGTGGTCGTTTTTACATTGAAATTGGCAAGAATCATCATTACTTTGTTAACCACACTGAAAGATCTAAAAAGATACTTAGACGACCACCTCGAGCAGACAAGGAAAAACTCCTATGAATAATTCATCCAGAAAAACTGGAGGATTCCTTGGGAAGAGTCAAACAAGAGAGACCCTCTTCCACAATTTACAAGTGTCTTAAAATTAAAACTGGCAAGAACTATCACTATTATGTTAACAATGATAATAAAAAGTTTTAAGACAACTCTCTCAAGCGGACAAGGAAAAACTCCCAAAATCTCTTTGAATGATGTAAAATGGGAAGAATTCTTGCAAAGAATGGCACACGAGGGACCCTCTTTCAGGGATTTTTTTTTTATCATTGTTAACATAGTAGCGATAATTCTTGCCAGTTTTAATTTTAAGACACTTGTAAATCACGGAAGAGGGTCTCTGTTGTTTGATTCTTCCCAAGGAATCCTCCAGTTTTTCTCTATGAATGATCTATGGAAGTTCTTCCTTGTCTGCTCGAGGTGGTCGTGTTTACATTGAAATTGGCAAGAATCATCATTACTTTGTTAACCACACTGAAAGATCTAAAAAGATACTTAGACGACCACCTCGAGCAGACAAGGAAGAACTTCCATAGATCATTCATAGAGAAAAACTGGAGGATTCCTTGGGAAGAATCAAACAACAGAGACCCTCTTCCACGATTTACAAGTGTCTTAAAATTAAAACTGGCAAGAACTATCACTATTATGTTAACAATGATAATAAAAAGTTTTAAGACAACTCTCTCAAGCGGACAAGGAAAAACTCCCAAAATCTCTTTGAATGATGTAAAATGGGAAGAATTCTTGCAAAGAATGGCACACGAGGGACCCTCTTTCAGGGATTTTTTTTTTATCATTGTTAACATAGTAGCGATAATTCTTGCCAGTTTTAATTTTAAGACACTTGTAAATCACGGAAGAGGGTCTCTGTTGTTTGATTCTTCCCAAGGAATCCTCCAGTTTTTCTCTATGAATGATCTATGGAAGTTCTTCCTTGTCTGCTCGAGGTGGTCGTGTTTACATTGAAATTGGCAAGAATCATCATTACTTTGTTAACCACACTGAAAGATCTAAAAAGATACTTTGACGACCACCTCGAGCAGACAAGGAAAAACTCCTATGAATCATTCATCCAGAAAAACTGTTTTAATTTTAAGACACTTGTAAATCGTGGAAGAGGGTCTCTGTTGTTTGATTCTTCCCAAGGAATCCTCCAGTTTTTCTCTATGAATGATCTATGGAAGTTCTTCCTTGTCTGCTCGAGGTGGTCGTTTTTACATTGAAATTGGCAAGAATCATCATTACTTTGTTAACCACACTGAAAGATCTAAAAAGATACTTAGACGACCACCTCGAGCAGACAAGGAAAAACTCCTATGAATCATTCATCCAGAAAAACTGGAGGATTCCTTGGGAAGAGTCAAACAAGAGAGACCCTCTTCCAAGATTTACAAGTGTCTTAAAATTAAAACTGGCAAGAATTATCACTACTATTTTAACAATGATAAAAAAAAAAGTTTTAAGACAACTCTCTCAAGCGGACAAGGAAAAACTCCCCCAATCTCTTTGAATGATGTAAAATGGGAAGAATTCTTGCGAAGAACGGCACACGAGGGACCCTCTTTCAGGGATTTTTTTTTTATCATTGTTAACATAGTAGCGATAATTCTATAATTCTTGACAGTTTTAATTTTAAGACACTTGTAAATCGTGGAAGAGGGTCTCTGTTGTTTGATTCTTCCCAAGGAATCCTCCAGTTTTTCTCTATGAATGATCTATGGAAGTTCTTCCTTGTCTGCTCGAGGTGATCGTTTTTACATTGAAATTGGCAAGAATCATCATTACTTTGTTAACCACACTGAAAGATCTAATAAGATACTTAGACGACCACCTCGAGCAGACAAGGAAAAACTCCTATGAATCATTCATCCAGAAAAACTGTTTTAATTTTAAGACACTTGTAAATCGTGGAAGAGGGTCTCTGTTGTTTGATTCTTCCCAAGGAATCCTCCAGTTTTTCTGGATGAATGATTCATGGAAGTTCTTCCTTGTCTGCTCGAGGTGGTCGTTTTTACATTGAAATTGGCAAGAATCATCATTACTTTGTTAACCACACTGAAAGATCTAAAAAGATACTTAGACGACCACCTTGAGCAGACAAGGAAAAACTATGAATCATTCATCCAGAAAAACTGGAGGATTCCTTGGGAAGAGTCAAACAAGAGAGACCCTCTTCCAAGATTTACAAGTGTCTTAAAATTAAAACTGGCAAGAATTATCACTACTATTTTAACAATGATAAAAAAAAAAAGTTTTAAGACAACTCTCTCAAGCGGACAAGGAAAAACTCCCCCAATCTCTTTGAATGATGTAAAATGGGAAGAATTCTTGCGAAGAATGGCACACGAGGGACCCTCTTTCAGGGATTTTTTTTTTATCATTGTTAACATAGTAGCGATAATTCTATAATTCTTGACAGTTTTAATTTTAAGACACTTGTAAATCGTGGAAGAGGGTCTCTGTTGTTTGATTCTTCCCAAGGAATCCTCCAGTTTTTCTCTATGAATGATCTATGGAAGTTCTTCCTTGTCTGCTCGAGGTGATCGTTTTTACATTGAAATTGGCAAGAATCATCATTACTTTGTTAACCACACTGAAAGATCTAATAAGATACTTAGACGACCACCTCGAGCAGACAAGGAAAAACTCCTATGAATCATTCATCCAGAAAAACTGTTTTAATTTTAAGACACTTGTAAATCGTGGAAGAGGGTCTCTGTTGTTTGATTCTTCCCAAGGAATCCTCCAGTTTTTCTCTATGAATGATCTATGGAAGTTCCTCCTTGTCTGCTCGAGGTGGTCGTGTTTACATTGAAATTGGCAAGAATCATCATTACTTTGTTAACCACACTGAAAGATCTAAAAAGATACTTAGACAACCACCTCGAGCAGACAAGGAAAAACTCCTATGAATCATTCATCCAGAAAAACTGTTTTAATTTTAAGACACTTGTAAATCGTGGAAGAGGGTCTCTGTTGTTTGATTCTTCCCAAGGAATCCTCCAGTTTTTCTCTATGAATGATCTATGGAAGTTCTTCCTTGTCTGCTCGAGGTGGTCGTTTTTACATTGAAATTGGCAAGAATCATCATTACTTTGTTAACCACACTGAAAGATCTAAAAAGATACTTAGACGACCACCTCGAGCAGACAAGGAAAAACTCCTATGAATAATTCATCCAGAAAAACTGGAGGATTCCTTGGGAAGAGTCAAACAAGAGAGACCCTCTTCCACAATTTACAAGTGTCTTAAAATTAAAACTGGCAAGAACTATCACTATTATGTTAACAATGATAATAAAAAGTTTTAAGACAACTCTCTCAAGCGGACAAGGAAAAACTCCCAAAATCTCTTTGAATGATGTAAAATGGGAAGAATTCTTGCAAAGAATGGCACACGAGGGACCCTCTTTCAGGGATTTTTTTTTTATCATTGTTAACATAGTAGCGATAATTCTTGCCAGTTTTAATTTTAAGACACTTGTAAATCACGGAAGAGGGTCTCTGTTGTTTGATTCTTCCCAAGGAATCCTCCAGTTTTTCTCTATGAATGATCTATGGAAGTTCTTCCTTGTCTGCTCGAGGTGGTCGTGTTTACATTGAAATTGGCAAGAATCATCATTACTTTGTTAACCACACTGAAAGATCTAAAAAGATACTTAGACGACCACCTCGAGCAGACAAGGAAAAACTCCTATGAATCATTCATCCAGAAAAACTGGAGGATTCCTTGGGAAGAGTCAAACAAGAGAGACCCTCTTCCACGATTTACAAGTGTCTTAAAATTAAAACTGGCAAGAACTATCACTATTATGTTAACAATGATAATAAAAAGTTTTAAGACAACTCTCTCAAGCGGACAAGGAAAAACTCCCAAAATCTCTTTGAATGATGTAAAATGGGAAGAATTCTTGCAAAGAATGGCACACGAGGGACCCTCTTTCAGGGATTTTTTTTTTATCATTGTTAACATAGTAGCGATAATTCTTGCCAGTTTTAATTTTAAGACACTTGTAAATCACGGAAGAGGGTCTCTGTTGTTTGATTCTTCCCAAGGAATCCTCCAGTTTTTCTCTATGAATGATCTATGGAAGTTCTTCCTTGTCTGCTCGAGGTGGTCGTGTTTACATTGAAATTGGCAAGAATCATCATTACTTTGTTAACCACACTGAAAGATCTAAAAAGATACTTTGACGACCACCTCGAGCAGACAAGGAAAAACTCCTATGAATCATTCATCCAGAAAAACTGTTTTAATTTTAAGACACTTGTAAATCATGGAAGAGGGTCTCTGTTGTTTGATTCTTCCCAAGGAATCCTCCAGTTTTTCTCTATGAATGATCTATGGAAGTTCTTCCTTGTCTGCTCGAGGTGGTCGTTTTTACATTGAAATTGGCAAGAATCATCATTACTTTGTTAACCACACTGAAAGATCTAAAAAGATACTTAGACGACCACCTCGAGCAGACAAGGAAAAACTCCTATGAATAATTCATCCAGAAAAACTGGAGGATTCCTTGGGAAGAGTCAAACAAGAGAGACCCTCTTCCACAATTTACAAGTGTCTTAAAATTAAAACTGGCAAGAACTATCACTATTATGTTAACAATGATAATAAAAAGTTTTAAGACAACTCTCTCAAGCGGACAAGGAAAAACTCCCAAAATCTCTTTGAATGATGTAAAATGGGAAGAATTCTTGCAAAGAATGGCACACGAGGGACCCTCTTTCAGGGATTTTTTTTTTATCATTGTTAACATAGTAGCGATAATTCTTGCCAGTTTTAATTTTAAGACACTTGTAAATCACGGAAGAGGGTCTCTGTTGTTTGATTCTTCCCAAGGAATCCTCCAGTTTTTCTCTATGAATGATCTATGGAAGTTCTTCCTTGTCTGCTCGAGGTGGTCGTGTTTACATTGAAATTGGCAAGAATCATCATTACTTTGTTAACCACACTGAAAGATCTAAAAAGATACTTAGACGACCACCTCGAGCAGACAAGGAAAAACTCCTATGAATCATTCATCCAGAAAAACTGGAGGATTCCTTGGGAAGAGTCAAACAAGAGAGACCCTCTTCCACGATTTACAAGTGTCTTAAAATTAAAACTGGCAAGAACTATCACTATTATGTTAACAATGATAATAAAAAGTTTTAAGACAACTCTCTCAAGCGGACAAGGAAAAACTCCCAAAATCTCTTTGAATGATGTAAAATGGGAAGAATTCTTGCAAAGAATGGCACACGAGGGACCCTCTTTCAGGGATTTTTTTTTTATCATTGTTAACATAGTAGCGATAATTCTTGCCAGTTTTAATTTTAAGACACTTGTAAATCACGGAAGAGGGTCTCTGTTGTTTGATTCTTCCCAAGGAATCCTCCAGTTTTTCTCTATGAATGATCTATGGAAGTTCTTCCTTGTCTGCTCGAGGTGGTCGTGTTTACATTGAAATTGGCAAGAATCATCATTACTTTGTTAACCACACTGAAAGATCTAAAAAGATACTTTGACGACCACCTCGAGCAGACAAGGAAAAACTCCTATGAATCATTCATCCAGAAAAACTGTTTTAATTTTAAGACACTTGTAAATCGTGGAAGAGGGTCTCTGTTGTTTGATTCTTCCCAAGGAATCCTCCAGTTTTTCTCTATGAATGATCTATGGAAGTTCTTCCTTGTCTGCTCGAGGTGGTCGTTTTTACATTGAAATTGGCAAGAATCATCATTACTTTGTTAACCACACTGAAAGATCTAAAAAGATACTTAGACGACCACCTCGAGCAGACAAGGAAAAACTCCTATGAATCATTCATCCAGAAAAACTGGAGGATTCCTTGGGAAGAGTCAAACAAGAGAGACCCTCTTCCAAGATTTACAAGTGTCTTAAAATTAAAACTGGCAAGAATTATCACTACTATTTTAACAATGATAAAAAAAAAAGTTTTAAGACAACTCTCTCAAGCGGACAAGGAAAAACTCCCCCAATCTCTTTGAATGATGTAAAATGGGAAGAATTCTTGCGAAGAATGGCACACGAGGGACCCTCTTTCAGGGATTTTTTTTTTATCATTGTTAACATAGTAGCGATAATTCTATAATTCTTGACAGTTTTAATTTTAAGACACTTGTAAATCGTGGAAGAGGGTCTCTCTTGTTTGACTCTTCCCAAGGAATCCTCCAGTTTTTCTCTATGAATGATCTATGGAAGTTCTTCCTTGTCTGCTCGAGGTGATCGTTTTTACATTGAAATTGGCAAGAATCATCATTACTTTGTTAACCACACTGAAAGATCTAATAAGATACTTAGACGACCACCTCGAGCAGACAAGGAAAAACTCCTATGAATCATTCATCCAGAAAAACTGTTTTAATTTTAAGACACTTGTAAATCGTGGAAGAGGGTCTCTGTTGTTTGATTCTTCCCAAGGAATCCTCCAGTTTTTCTGGATGAATGATCTATGGAAGTTCTTCCTTGTCTGCTCGAGGTGGTCGTTTTTACATTGAAATTGGCAAGAATCATCATTACTTTGTTAACCACACTGAAAGATCTAAAAAGATACTTAGACGACCACCTTGAGCAGACAAGGAAAAACTATGAATCATTCATCCAGAAAAACTGGAGGATTCCTTGGGAAGAGTCAAACAAGAGAGACCCTCTTCCAAGATTTACAAGTGTCTTAAAATTAAAACTGGCAAGAATTATCACTACTATTTTAACAATGATAAAAAAAAAAAGTTTTAAGACAACTCTCTCAAGCGGACAAGGAAAAACTCCCCCAATCTCTTTGAATGATGTAAAATGGGAAGAATTCTTGCGAAGAATGGCACACGAGGGACCCTCTTTCAGGGATTTTTTTTTTATCATTGTTAACATAGTAGCGATAATTCTATAATTCTTGACAGTTTTAATTTTAAGACACTTGTAAATCGTGGAAGAGGGTCTCTGTTGTTTGATTCTTCCCAAGGAATCCTCCAGTTTTTCTCTATGAATGATCTATGGAAGTTCTTCCTTGTCTGCTCGAGGTGATCGTTTTTACATTGAAATTGGCAAGAATCATCATTACTTTGTTAACCACACTGAAAGATCTAATAAGATACTTAGACGACCACCTCGAGCAGACAAGGAAAAACTCCTATGAATCATTCATCCAGAAAAACTGTTTTAATTTTAAGACACTTGTAAATCGTGGAAGAGGGTCTCTGTTGTTTGATTCTTCCCAAGGAATCCTCCAGTTTTTCTCTATGAATGATCTATGGAAGTTCCTCCTTGTCTGCTCGAGGTGGTCGTGTTTACATTGAAATTGGCAAGAATCATCATTACTTTGTTAACCACACTGAAAGATCTAAAAAGATACTTAGACAACCACCTCGAGCAGACAAGGAAAAACTCCTATGAATCATTCATCCAGAAAAACTGTTTTAATTTTAAGACACTTGTAAATCGTGGAAGAGGGTCTCTGTTGTTTGATTCTTCCCAAGGAATCCTCCAGTTTTTCTCTATGAATGATCTATGGAAGTTCCTCCTTGTCTGCTCGAGGTGGTCGTTTTTACATTGAAATTGGCAAGAATCATCATTACTTTGTTAACCACACTGAAAGATCTAAAAAGATACTTAGACGACCACCTCGAGCAGACAAGGAAAAACTCCTATGAATAATTCATCCAGAAAAACTGGAGGATTCCTTGGGAAGAGTCAAACAAGAGAGACCCTCTTCCACAATTTACAAGTGTCTTAAAATTAAAACTGGCAAGAACTATCACTATTATGTTAACAATGATAATAAAAAGTTTTAAGACAACTCTCTCAAGCGGACAAGGAAAAACTCCCAAAATCTCTTTGAATGATGTAAAATGGGAAGAATTCTTGCAAAGAATGGCACACGAGGGACCCTCTTTCAGGGATTTTTTTTTTATCATTGTTAACATAGTAGCGATAATTCTTGCCAGTTTTAATTTTAAGACACTTGTAAATCACGGAAGAGGGTCTCTGTTGTTTGATTCTTCCCAAGGAATCCTCCAGTTTTTCTCTATGAATGATCTATGGAAGTTCTTCCTTGTCTGCTCGAGGTGGTCGTGTTTACATTGAAATTGGCAAGAATCATCATTACTTTGTTAACCACACTGAAAGATCTAAAAAGATACTTAGACGACCACCTCGAGCAGACAAGGAAAAACTCCTATGAATCATTCATCCAGAAAAACTGGAGGATTCCTTGGGAAGAGTCAAACAAGAGAGACCCTCTTCCACGATTTACAAGTGTCTTAAAATTAAAACTGGCAAGAACTATCACTATTATGTTAACAATGATAATAAAAAGTTTTAAGACAACTCTCTCAAGCGGACAAGGAAAAACTCCCAAAATCTCTTTGAATGATGTAAAATGGGAAGAATTCTTGCAAAGAATGGCACACGAGGGACCCTCTTTCAGGGATTTTTTTTTTATCATTGTTAACATAGTAGCGATAATTCTTGCCAGTTTTAATTTTAAGACACTTGTAAATCACGGAAGAGGGTCTCTGTTGTTTGATTCTTCCCAAGGAATCCTCCAGTTTTTCTCTATGAATGATCTATGGAAGTTCTTCCTTGTCTGCTCGAGGTGGTCGTTTTTACATTGAAATTGGCAAGAATCATCATTACTTTGTTAACCACACTGAAAGATCTAAAAAGATACTTTGACGACCACCTCGAGCAGACAAGGAAAAACTCCTATGAATCATTCATCCAGAAAAACTGTTTTAATTTTAAGACACTTGTAAATCGTGGAAGAGGGTCTCTGTTGTTTGATTCTTCCCAAGGAATCCTCCAGTTTTTCTC
Source organism: Thunnus albacares (assembly GCF_914725855.1). Lineage (NCBI taxonomy): Eukaryota > Metazoa > Chordata > Actinopteri > Scombriformes > Scombridae > Thunnus > Thunnus albacares. The sequence goes on along the minus strand of NC_058112.1, from coordinate 19,462,508 downwards.
TATGAATGATCTATGGAAGTTCTTCCTTGTCTGCTCGAGGTGGTCGTTTTTACATTGAAATTGGCAAGAATCATCATTACTTTGTTAACCACACTGAAAGATCTAAAAAGATACTTAGACGACCACCTCGAGCAGACAAGGAAAAACTCCTATGAATCATTCATCCAGAAAAACTGGAGGATTCCTTGGGAAGAGTCAAACAAGAGAGACCCTCTTCCAAGATTTACAAGTGTCTTAAAATTAAAACTGGCAAGAATTATCACTACTATTTTAACAATGATAAAAAAAAAAGTTTTAAGACAACTCTCTCAAGCGGACAAGGAAAAACTCCCCCAATCTCTTTGAATGATGTAAAATGGGAAGAATTCTTGCGAAGAATGGCACACGAGGGACCCTCTTTCAGGGATTTTTTTTTTATCATTGTTAACATAGTAGCGATAATTCTATAATTCTTGACAGTTTTAATTTTAAGACACTTGTAAATCGTGGAAGAGGGTCTCTGTTGTTTGATTCTTCCCAAGGAATCCTCCAGTTTTTCTCTATGAATGATCTATGGAAGTTCTTCCTTGTCTGCTCGAGGTGATCGTTTTTACATTGAAATTGGCAAGAATCATCATTACTTTGTTAACCACACTGAAAGATCTAATAAGATACTTAGACGACCACCTCGAGCAGACAAGGAAAAACTCCTATGAATCATTCATCCAGAAAAACTGTTTTAATTTTAAGACACTTGTAAATCGTGGAAGAGGGTCTCTGTTGTTTGATTCTTCCCAAGGAATCCTCCAGTTTTTCTCTATGAATGATCTATGGAAGTTCTTCCTTGTCTGCTCGAGGTGGTCGTTTTTACATTGAAATTGGCAAGAATCATCATTACTTTGTTAACCACACTGAAAGATCTAAAAAGATACTTAGACGACCACCTCGAGCAGACAAGGAAAAACTCCTATGAATAATTCATCCAGAAAAACTGGAGGATTCCTTGGGAAGAGTCAAACAAGAGAGACCCTCTTCCACAATTTACAAGTGTCTTAAAATTAAAACTGGCAAGAACTATCACTATTATGTTAACAATGATAATAAAAAGTTTTAAGACAACTCTCTCAAGCGGACAAGGAAAAACTCCCAAAATCTCTTTGAATGATGTAAAATGGGAAGAATTCTTGCAAAGAATGGCACACGAGGGACCCTCTTTCAGGGATTTTTTTTTTATCATTGTTAACATAGTAGCGATAATTCTTGCCAGTTTTAATTTTAAGACACTTGTAAATCACGGAAGAGGGTCTCTGTTGTTTGATTCTTCCCAAGGAATCCTCCAGTTTTTCTCTATGAATGATCTATGGAAGTTCTTCCTTGTCTGCTCGAGGTGGTCGTGTTTACATTGAAATTGGCAAGAATCATCATTACTTTGTTAACCACACTGAAAGATCTAAAAAGATACTTAGACGACCACCTTGAGCAGACAAGGAAAAACTCCTATGAATCATTCATCCAGAAAAACTGGAGGATTCCTTGGGAAGAGTCAAACAAGAGAGACCCTCTTCCACGATTTACAAGTGTCTTAAAATTAAAACTGGCAAGAACTATCACTATTATGTTAACAATGATAATAAAAAGTTTTAAGACAACTCTCTCAAGCGGACAAGGAAAAACTCCCAAAATCTCTTTGAATGATGTAAAATGGGAAGAATTCTTGCAAAGAATGGCACACGAGGGACCCTCTTTCATTGATTTTTTTTTTATCATTGTTAACATAGTAGCGATAATTCTTGCCAGTTTTAATTTTAAGACACTTGTAAATCACGGAAGAGGGTCTCTGTTGTTTGATTCTTCCCAAGGAATCCTCCAGTTTTTCTCTATGAATGATCTATGGAAGTTCTTCCTTGTCTGCTCGAGGTGGTCGTGTTTACATTGAAATTGGCAAGAATCATCATTACTTTGTTAACCACACTGAAAGATCTAAAAAGATACTTTGACGACCACCTCGAGCAGACAAGGAAAAACTCCTATGAATCATTCATCCAGAAAAACTGTTTTAATTTTAAGACACTTGTAAATCGTGGAAGAGGGTCTCTGTTGTTTGATTCTTCCCAAGGAATCCTCCAGTTTTTCTCTATGAATGATCTATGGAAGTTCTTCCTTGTCTGCTCGAGGTGGTCGTTTTTACATTGAAATTGGCAAGAATCATCATTACTTTGTTAACCACACTGAAAGATCTAAAAAGATACTTAGACGACCACCTCGAGCAGACAAGGAAAAACTCCTATGAATCATTCATCCAGAAAAACTGGAGGATTCCTTGGGAAGAGTCAAACAAGAGAGACCCTCTTCCAAGATTTACAAGTGTCTTAAAATTAAAACTGGCAAGAATTATCACTACTATTTTAACAATGATAAAAAAAAAAGTTTTAAGACAACTCTCTCAAGCGGACAAGGAAAAACTCCCCCAATCTCTTTGAATGATGTAAAATGGGAAGAATTCTTGCGAAGAATGGCACACGAGGGACCCTCTTTCAGGGATTTTTTTTTTATCATTGTTAACATAGTAGCGATAATTCTATAATTCTTGACAGTTTTAATTTTAAGACACTTGTAAATCGTGGAAGAGGGTCTCTGTTGTTTGATTCTTCCCAAGGAATCCTCCAGTTTTTCTCTATGAATGATCTATGGAAGTTCTTCCTTGTCTGCTCGAGGTGATCGTTTTTACATTGAAATTGGCAAGAATCATCATTACTTTGTTAACCACACTGAAAGATCTAATAAGATACTTAGACGACCACCTCGAGCAGACAAGGAAAAACTCCTATGAATCATTCATCCAGAAAAACTGTTTTAATTTTAAGACACTTGTAAATCGTGGAAGAGGGTCTCTGTTGTTTGATTCTTCCCAAGGAATCCTCCAGTTTTTCTCTATGAATGATCTATGGAAGTTCCTCCTTGTCTGCTCGAGATGGTCGTGTTTACATTGAAATTGGCAAGAATCATCATTACTTTGTTAACCACACTGAAAGATCTAAAAAGATACTTAGACAACCACCTCGAGCAGACAAGGAAAAACTCCTATGAATCATTCATCCGAAAAACTGTTTTAATTTTAAGACACTTGTAAATCGTGGAAGAGGGTCTCTGTTGTTTGATTCTTCCCAAGGAATCCTCCAGTTTTTCTCTATGAATGATCTATGGAAGTTCCTCCTTGTCTGCTCGAGGTGGTCGTGTTTACATTGAAATTGGCAAGAATCATCATTACTTTGTTAACCACACTGAAAGATCTAAAAAGATACTTAGACGACCACCTCGAGCAGACAAGGAAAAACTCCTATGAATCATTCATCCAGAAAAACTGTTTTAATTTTAAGACACTTGTAAATCGTGGAAGAGGGTCTCTGTTGTTTGATTCTTCCCAAGGAATCCTCCAGTTTTTCTCTATGAATGATCTATGGAAGTTCTTCCTTGTCTGCTCGAGGTGGTCGTGTTTACATTGAAATTGGCAAGAATCATCATTACTTTGTTAACCACACTGAAAGATCTAAAAAGATACTTAGACGACCACCTCGAGCAGACAAGGAAAAACTCCTATGAATCATTCATCCAGAAAAACTGTTTTAATTTTAAGACACTTGTAAATCGCGGAAGAGGGTCTCTGTTGTTTGATTCTTCCCAAGGAATCCTCCAGTTTTTCTCTATGAATGATCTATGGAAGTTCTTCCTTGTCTGCTCGAGGTGGTCGTGTTTACATTGAAATTGGCAAGAATCATCATTACTTTGTTAACCACACTGAAAGATCTAAAAAGATACTTAGACGACCACCTCGAGCAGACAAGGAAAAACTCCTATGAATCATTCATCCAGAAAAACTGTTTTAATTTTAAGACACTTGTAAATCGTGGAAGAGGGTCTCTGTTGTTTGATTCTTCCCAAGGAATCCTCCAGTTTTTCTCTATGAATGATCTATGGAAGTTCTTCCTTGTCTGCTCGAGGTGGTCGTTTTTACATTGAAATTGGCAAGAATCATCATTACTTTGTTAACCACACTGAAAGATCTAAAAAGATACTTAGACGACCACCTCGAGCAGACAAGGAAAAACTCCTATGAATCATTCATCCAGAAAAACTGGAGGATTCCTTGGGAAGAGTCAAACAACAGAGACCCTCTTCCGTGATTTACAAGTGTCTTAAAATTAAAACTGGCAAGAATTATCGCTACTATGTTAACAATGATAAAAAAAAAAGTTTTAAGACAACTCTCTCAAGCGGACAAGGAAAAACTCCCCCAATCTCTTTGAATGATGTAAAATGGGAAGAATTCTTGCGAAGAATGGCACACGAGGGACCCTCTTTCAGGGATTTTTTTTTTATCATTGTTAACATAGTAGCGATAATTCTATAATTCTTGACAGTTTTAATTTTAAGACACTTGTAAATCGTGGAAGAGGGTCTCTGTTGTTTGATTCTTCCCAAGGAATCCTCCAGTTTTTCTCTATGAATGATCTATGGAAGTTCTTCCTTGTCTGCTCGAGGTGATCGTTTTTACATTGAAATTGGCAAGAATCATCATTACTTTGTTAACCACACTGAAAGATCTAATAAGATACTTAGACGACCACCTCGAGCAGACAAGGAAAAACTCCTATGAATCATTCATCCAGAAAAACTGTTTTAATTTTAAGACACTTGTAAATCGTGGAAGAGGGTCTCTGTTGTTTGATTCTTCCCAAGGAATCCTCCAGTTTTTCTCTATGAATGATCTATGGAAGTTCTTCCTTGTCTGCTCGAGGTGGTCGTTTTTACATTGAAATTGGCAAGAATCATCATTACTTTGTTAACCACACTGAAAGATCTAAAAAGATACTTAGACGACCACCTCGAGCAGACAAGGAAAAACTCCTATGAATAATTCATCCAGAAAAACTGGAGGATTCCTTGGGAAGAGTCAAACAAGAGAGACCCTCTTCCACAATTTACAAGTGTCTTAAAATTAAAACTGGCAAGAACTATCACTATTATGTTAACAATGATAATAAAAAGTTTTAAGACAACTCTCTCAAGCGGACAAGGAAAAACTCCCAAAATCTCTTTGAATGATGTAAAATGGGAAGAATTCTTGCAAAGAATGGCACACGAGGGACCCTCTTTCAGGGATTTTTTTTTTATCATTGTTAACATAGTAGCGATAATTCTTGCCAGTTTTAATTTTAAGACACTTGTAAATCACGGAAGAGGGTCTCTGTTGTTTGATTCTTCCCAAGGAATCCTCCAGTTTTTCTCTATGAATGATCTATGGAAGTTCTTCCTTGTCTGCTCGAGGTGGTCGTGTTTACATTGAAATTGGCAAGAATCATCATTACTTTGTTAACCACACTGAAAGATCTAAAAAGATACTTAGACAACCACCTCGAGCAGACAAGGAAAAACTCCTATGAATCATTCATCCAGAAAAACTGGAGGATTCCTTGGGAAGAATCAAACAACAGAGACCCTCTTCCACGATTTACAAGTGTCTTAAAATTAAAACTGGCAAGAACTATCACTATTATGTTAACAATGATAATAAAAAGTTTTAAGACAACTCTCTCAAGCGGACAAGGAAAAACTCCCAAAATCTCTTTGAATGATGTAAAATGGGAAGAATTCTTGCAAAGAATGGCACACGAGGGACCCTCTTTCAGGGATTTTTTTTTTATCATTGTTAACATAGTAGCGATAATTCTTGCCAGTTTTAATTTTAAGACACTTGTAAATCACGGAAGAGGGTCTCTGTTGTTTGATTCTTCCCAAGGAATCCTCCAGTTTTTCTCTATGAATGATCTATGGAAGTTCTTCCTTGTCTGCTCGAGGTGGTCGTGTTTACATTGAAATTGGCAAGAATCATCATTACTTTGTTAACCACACTGAAAGATCTAAAAAGATACTTTGACGACCACCTCGAGCAGACAAGGAAAAACTCCTATGAATCATTCATCCAGAAAAACTGTTTTAATTTTAAGACACTTGTAAATCGTGGAAGAGGGTCTCTGTTGTTTGATTCTTCCCAAGGAATCCTCCAGTTTTTCTCTATGAATGATCTATGGAAGTTCTTCCTTGTCTGCTCGAGGTGGTCGTTTTTACATTGAAATTGGCAAGAATCATCATTACTTTGTTAACCACACTGAAAGATCTAAAAAGATACTTAGACGACCACCTCGAGCAGACAAGGAAAAACTCCTATGAATCATTCATCGAGAAAAACTGGAGGATTCCTTGGGAAGAGTCAAACAAGAGAGACCCTCTTCCAAGATTTACAAGTGTCTTAAAATTAAAACTGGCAAGAATTATCACTACTATTTTAACAATGATAAAAAAAAAAGTTTTAAGACAACTCTCTCAAGCGGACAAGGAAAAACTCCCCCAATCTCTTTGAATGATGTAAAATGGGAAGAATTCTTGCGAAGAATGGCACACGAGGGACCCTCTTTCAGGGATTTTTTTTTTATCATTGTTAACATAGTAGCGATAATTCTATAATTCTTGACAGTTTTAATTTTAAGACACTTGTAAATCGTGGAAGAGGGTCTCTGTTGTTTGATTCTTCCCAAGGAATCCTCCAGTTTTTCTCTATGAATGATCTATGGAAGTTCTTCCTTGTCTGCTCGAGGTGATCGTTTTTACATTGAAATTGGCAAGAATCATCATTACTTTGTTAACCACACTGAAAGATCTAATAAGATACTTAGACGACCACCTCGAGCAGACAAGGAAAAACTCCTATGAATCATTCATCCAGAAAAACTGTTTTAATTTTAAGACACTTGTAAATCGTGGAAGAGGGTCTCTGTTGTTTGATTCTTCCCAAGGAATCCTCCAGTTTTTCTCTATGAATGATCTATGGAAGTTCCTCCTTGTCTGCTCGAGATGGTCGTGTTTACATTGAAATTGGCAAGAATCATCATTACTTTGTTAACCACACTGAAAGATCTAAAAAGATACTTAGACAACCACCTCGAGCAGACAAGGAAAAACTCCTATGAATCATTCATCCAGAAAAACTGTTTTAATTTTAAGACACTTGTAAATCGTGGAAGAGGGTCTCTGTTGTTTGATTCTTCCCAAGGAATCCTCCAGTTTTTCTCTATGAATGATCTATGGAAGTTCCTCCTTGTCTGCTCGAGGTGGTCGTGTTTACATTGAAATTGGCAAGAATCATCATTACTTTGTTAACCACACTGAAAGATCTAAAAAGATACTTAGACAACCACCTCGAGCAGACAAGGAAAAACTCCTATGAATCATTCATCCAGAAAAACTGTTTTAATTTTAAGACACTTGTAAATCGTGGAAGAGGGTCTCTGTTGTTTGATTCTTCCCAAGGAATCCTCCAGTTTTTCTCTATGAATGATCTATGGAAGTTCTTCCTTGTCTGCTCGAGGTGGTCGTGTTTACATTGAAATTGGCAAGAATCATCATTACTTTGTTAACCACACTGAAAGATCTAAAAAGATACTTAGACGACCACCTCGAGCAGACAAGGAAAAACTCCTATGAATCATTCATCCAGAAAAACTGTTTTAATTTTAAGACACTTGTAAATCGCGGAAGAGGGTCTCTGTTGTTTGATTCTTCCCAAGGAATCCTCCAGTTTTTCTCTATGAATGATCTATGGAAGTTCTTCCTTGTCTGCTCGAGGTGGTCGTGTTTACATTGAAATTGGCAAGAATCATCATTACTTTGTTAACCACACTGAAAGATCTAAAAAGATACTTAGACGACCACCTCAAGCGGACAAGGAAAAACTCCCCCAATCTCTTTGAATGATGTAAAATGGGAAGAATTCTTGCGAAGAATGGCACACGAGGGACCCTCTTTCAGGGATTTTTTTTTTATCATTGTTAACATAGTAGCGATAATTCTATAATTCTTGACAGTTTTAATTTTAAGACACTTGTAAATCGTGGAAGAGGGTCTCTGTTGTTTGATTCTTCCCAAGGAATCCTCCAGTTTTTCTCTATGAATGATCTATGGAAGTTCTTCCTTGTCTGCTCGAGGTGATCGTTTTTACATTGAAATTGGCAAGAATCATCATTACTTTGTTAACCACACTGAAAGATCTAATAAGATACTTAGACGACCACCTCGAGCAGACAAGGAAAAACTCCTATGAATCATTCATCCAGAAAAACTGTTTTAATTTTAAGACACTTGTAAATCGTGGAAGAGGGTCTCTGTTGTTTGATTCTTCCCAAGGAATCCTCCAGTTTTTCTCTATGAATGATCTATGGAAGTTCCTCCTTGTCTGCTCGAGATGGTCGTGTTTACATTGAAATTGGCAAGAATCATCATTACTTTGTTAACCACACTGAAAGATCTAAAAAGATACTTAGACAACCACCTCGAGCAGACAAGGAAAAACTCCTATGAATCATTCATCCAGAAAAACTGTTTTAATTTTAAGACACTTGTAAATCGTGGAAGAGGGTCTCTGTTGTTTGATTCTTCCCAAGGAATCCTCCAGTTTTTCTCTATGAATGATCTATGGAAGTTCCTCCTTGTCTGCTCGAGGTGGTCGTGTTTACATTGAAATTGGCAAGAATCATCATTACTTTGTTAACCACACTGAAAGATCTAAAAAGATACTTAGACAACCACCTCGAGCAGACAAGGAAAAACTCCTATGAATCATTCATCCAGAAAAACTGTTTTAATTTTAAGACACTTGTAAATCGTGGAAGAGGGTCTCTGTTGTTTGATTCTTCCCAAGGAATCCTCCAGTTTTTCTCTATGAATGATCTATGGAAGTTCTTCCTTGTCTGCTCGAGGTGGTCGTGTTTACATTGAAATTGGCAAGAATCATCATTACTTTGTTAACCACACTGAAAGATCTAAAAAGATACTTAGACGACCACCTCGAGCAGACAAGGAAAAACTCCTATGAATCATTCATCCAGAAAAACTGTTTTAATTTTAAGACACTTGTAAATCGCGGAAGAGGGTCTCTGTTGTTTGATTCTTCCCAAGGAATCCTCCAGTTTTTCTCTATGAATGATCTATGGAAGTTCTTCCTTGTCTGCTCGAGGTGGTCGTGTTTACATTGAAATTGGCAAGAATCATCATTACTTTGTTAACCACACTGAAAGATCTAAAAAGATACTTAGACGACCACCTCGAGCAGACAAGGAAAAACTCCTATGAATCATTCATCCAGAAAAACTGTTTTAATTTTAAGACACTTGTAAATCGTGGAAGAGGGTCTCTGTTGTTTGATTCTTCCCAAGGAATCCTGCAGTTTTTCTCTATGAATGATCTATGGAAGTTCTTCCTTGTCTGCTCGAGGTGGTCGTGTTTACATTGAAATTGGCAAGAATCATCATTACTTTGTTAACCACACTGAAAGATCTAAAAAGATACTTAGACAACCACCTCGAGCAGACAAGGAAAAACTCCTATGAATCATTCATCCAGAAAAACTGTTTTAATTTTAAGACACTTGTAAATCGTGGAAGAGGGTCTCTGTTGTTTGATTCTTCCCAAGGAATCCTCCAGTTTTTCTGGATGAATGATCTATGGAAGTTCTTCCTTGTCTGCTCGAGGTGGTCGTTTTTACATTGAAATTGGCAAGAATCATCATTACTTTGTTAACCACACTGAAAGATCTAAAAAGATACTTAGACGACCACCTTGAGCAGACAAGGAAAAACTATGAATCATTCATCCAGAAAAACTGGAGGATTCCTTGGGAAGAGTCAAACAAGAGAGACCCTCTTCCACGATTTACAAGTGTCTTAAAATTAAAACTGGCAAGAACTATCACTATTATGTTAACAATGATAATAAAAAGTTTTAAGACAACTCTCTCAAGCGGACAAGGAAAAACTCCCCAAATCTCTTTGAATGATGTAAAATGGGAAGAATTCTTGCAAAGAATGGCACACGAGGGACCCTCTTTCAGGGATTTTTTTTTTATCATTGTTAACATAGTAGCGATAATTCTTGCCAGTTTTAATTTTAAGACACTTGTAAATCGTGGAAGAGGGTCTCTGTTGTTTGATTCTTCCCAAGGAATCCTCCAGTTTTTCTCTATGAATGATCTATGGAAGTTCTTCCTTGTCTGCTCGAGGTGGTCATTTTTACATTGAAATTGGCAAGAATCATCATTACTTTGTTAACCACACTGAAAGATCTAAAAAGATACTTAGACGACCACCTCGAGCAGACAAGGAAAAACTCCTATGAATAATTCATCCAGAAAAACTGGAGGATTCCTTGGGAAGAGTCAAACAAGAGAGACCCTCTTCCACGATTTACAAGTGTCTTAAAATTAAAACTGGCAAGAACTATCACTATTATGTTAACAATGATAATAAAAAGTTTTAAGACAACTCTCTCAAGTGGACAAGGAAAAACTCCCCCAATCTCTTTGAATGATGTAAAATGGGAAGAATTCTTGGGAAGAATGGCACACGAGGGACCCTCTTTCAGGGTTTATAGCCATCTTCACATTAACATTAGCAAGAATCATCATCACGCTGTTCACAATATTGCAACATCTAAAAAAATATTTAGATGACCACTTTGAGCGGAAAAGGAAAAACTCCCATAAATCAGTTATAAATAAAAATTGGAGATTCCTTAAGTAAGAATCAAACAAGAGAGTCCCTCTTCCAAGATTTACAGGTCATTAAAACTGGTAAGAATCTTCATTAGCCTTTTCTATCAACAATAATATAAAAAGTATTAAGACAACCACCTCAAGCTGTCATGGAAAAACTTTAAATTGAAAGATTCCTTGGAAAGATTCAAACTCATGAAAGCCCTCTGCCAGGCTTGCAGGTATCTTCATATCAAAAAGTGCAACAATTATTATTACTCAGTAAACAATATTAAAAAAATGTAAAAAGATATGAAGACATACTCCTCAAGTGCGAAACAGCTGAAGCATCATATTAGTGTAAGATTAACTTTCAAATATATTTTTGCACAGAAGGAAACTTATGGATTTTGCCCCCATCACTTAAATTAAAAGTGCATTTCAATGATCTCTTGATGTCTAGTATGAACAGGAGGAATGACAGCAAGCAAAACCTGTTTCAGTGTTCATAGGGGCACCCGACTATTGTTTTAAGACAGACTTGAGTAATTGTGAACCTGTCCTTTAACAATAGAGATGTGCTTAGAGAGACAGAGAAATAGAGATACTGTATGGGTGTATGGGTGTTGTGTGCATGAGAGAGAAAGGGGAAGAGAGTGGTAAGATAAGGAAGAAATCAGTACTACTAAAGCTGTCACACCACAACACATAACTCACACTAGTATACAGTACACATGCCATTAAAGAACAAGATTATACAGCACTATAGGCCTGTGAGTCTGCCCAAATAAAATCTATTACACGCTTGACATTCAGTACGCAGATCCCTACCTTTTAGAAGATGTTCAGGATTTTGCAGCAAGGTCTCTTAAATCCACTTTCACATCAACATCAATTAGTGCTGTTGACAAGTAATTTGAAGATGTGACACGTTCTTGTTTTCCTCCTGTCCTTCCAGTTTTTCGTTTTTGTTCCACTTGGAAATAACATTTTCTATGATCCGACAAGATGACAGTAGGCTATGTCAAAAAAACAAAAAACAAAAAAACCCAAAAAACAATCTGCAGTAGGACTTTAACAGTCTCAATCATGACAGCCATTGAACGACAGTCAAAACGCGAAAAAAAAAAAAGTCTTCTTCCCTTTCCACAAATGACAGAATATTTCCACTGTGTCTCAATGAGCCGTGGATGCCAGAAAGTTGAGAAAACATTCACTGACGAGGAAAAACTCTTGAGTTATGTCTCCAATCCATCCTGATCCACTGTCTGACAACCACTGCTTTCTCCAATATGTATAGAGGCAAGTTCTAAAGTGCATTGTTACTTTAGAATGTGAAGTAATGATTAGAACATGGAATGACATTACACAATAAAGGCACAGAATCCTGCACACACACACACACACACACACACACACACACACACACACACACACACACATGTTGTCATAGGTCACTTATGGGGACATTACATAGACTTACATTCATTTTCTGGAGACTACAATTATATGTATATATATAATATAATTTATCAATAATTATATATATGTATATATATATGTATGTACACACACACACACACACACACACACACACACACACACACATATATATATATATATATAAATTAATACATTTTGTGTGGATCAGTGTGTCACTTTCATTTATTGAAGTTAACACACAATAATACAAGTTATTTTCACAAATATTCAATACATTTTTGAATAAGATACTTTCTATTTTGTACAGGCCTTTAAACATGTTTTTCCCCACTGCATTTAAATGGTGTGAAATTTATATATTTCATTTTAGAGTAAAAAATTGTACTCCTGGCATCCCTACCTTTTTGACAACTGTAGTTATTTGCCCCTTTTCACAATACCCCCGTAATCAAAACTCCAGTTAGCAATTAATATGTACATAGATCTACTGCACCTGTAACCTGTAATTCACCCTCTTTTGTCTGTTTTCCTTATTGCACTGTGGAAAGTTTAAATTCTTCTGAAATCAAATAAATAAAAGCTTGTATTTATTGTAACAAACTTCTACTCACATAACCTTCAAATGTTGCCATATCTGTGCCTGGACAATTTGCACAGTTATTAGTCACATTTATTTTTTCATAATCCACCTCTCCTGTCAAATAAAAGTATAATTACAAATACTAAAATAATATCACTGGATTACACTATTCGTGGTCATATCCCACATTTCCGTCCTATTTCAACAGGAAATCTGCCTTTAATTATGACTTCAGCAGTAGATGAAAAAAATCCATCCAAATAATAATGCTGTGGTCATTAGTTGAAATATAGATGGTTGAGACAATGAAGCTGCACTTATGTCCTTGGATTTTAGAGGGCCTGGTTTTCATTGTGGACAGCAGGTCATGTTCAATACATGTTTTAGAGTGCTTAGTTTGCTCAAAAGTTGTTATTCTCTTTCATTTTATTTTACTTTTTTGGATCATCATCATTTGTAACATCATCCTTCACTGATTCGTGCACTGTCCTGTTATTTATGTGTATGACATTACCTGTGGTGCACTGGGGGGAGGCAGTGAGACAGACAAGAGAGACATAAATACCTATGTTCTTCTGTTTTGGCACATGTAAGACAAATCAAACCAGGTCTAAATTGTGGTGGCCATGATTCAGAAGATCACATTCCTGTAATCGTACTGTAATAAGCCTACACATTTACCTCACATATCATGTCTGCCTCATGACCTGTATGTTTGCTCATCTCCATCAACTGTGATCAGACTTTACTCAGTCAAAGTGTGTCTGTCTCCCTCTAGAGACCAATGTGGAATAGACTATAGACTCAGCTGTAATGCTGCAAATAGTGATATATTTTGCAGCAAAAATATTTCAATATGACCTGTGAGGTTACAGGTGAGACTGCAGCTCAACATCTGGTACTTTGTGGCATTTCTTTTAAAGTATAGACAATCTATCATGCCTCACCTGGAGTTTCGCTATGACTTAAGATTTCCAGGGTATCCTCCAGTGTTTAGTTTCCAGTGACTGTGGTGACATCTGTGACCAATTATTTTGATTTGTGAAAAACTACATGAAGCCACCCAAAGACCACACAAACTGAGTACAATCTGTTTCTGTCCCTCTCTTTGCTTGTATAAATGACAAACATTTAGACAGAGAAACATTTTATTTGAGTTTTGGTTTGGTGTTGACACTAAAATGACCTCTAGGGGTTGCTGGTGATGCTTTTAAACTCCTGAGTTATCACCCCCATTACATTTTACTATTAAGAGTAGACTCCTGGCAAATCATTTCAATCATTTATTCTTTTTAATATTTATTCAGAACATCATAAGCCAGCACACAAAACAAGGTGAATGGGTCATTTTGTGTCAAAATTATCCATTCAACTGAGACATATCTCAAGTTTGAAACAATCTAATCATCTCAGTGTTACAGTTTTTCACAATTGTTTACACACTAAAATCGGAAGATGGAGCTCCCGATGGGTATGTAAAGTGTTACATACAAAACACAAGTGTCCCAAAATACTGCATTTTGGAAATGTTATGTTACTGTATTGCCTTCATGTGTGTTTATTTATATATGTTTGAGTAAATATACACTGCTGTAACAATCTTTTACAACCGACTACAGTGTAATGCTGAAAATACGAAAGGCATAAACCTGCTCATAAGACATTCATAGTAGTGTTTTGTGTTGAGCACATCAGCATGTTGTTGTTTGAAGATCTATTCATATGACATTGTGTGTGTCATTTTGATGCAAAAAACATTTCAAAAACATTTTGGAAAGAGATAAAACAGTTTTGAATGCAGTGTTTGCTTTTGCTAGAGATTGTAGAGTTTTGCATTTTATGTTTTGGTTTTGTGTTTAGAGTTTTGAGAAAATGAGCCAAAGATTTAGAGAATGTGTAAACAATTGTGAAAAACTGTAATTTAAATTTAAATTTCCTGTAATTTATGTGCGATTTTCATCCATACTATCTATATGGTTTTCAATTCCTTTGTCAGAAATAAATGTTTTGCAATAATTCTCTCTAATGTTAGTTTACTTGTTGAATTGAGTTAACATGACTTTGATATGGACTGAGACAACTGATTTTCTCATTGTGTGGATTACAGTAGTGGCAGCAGATGGCAAGGTGGGGCAATCCCTGGTGGCAATAGTGCTGACACCTCAGTCCTTCTACTTCATCTGACTTGGGGGGGCTGGGGGGTTCAGGAAATGCTGAACTGAACCTAACAAAGCTTAACCACGCAAGCCTGGTCAACCACTCTGTGTTGCTACTTGGAATCAAGTGCTGAGCAAGGCATAACAGAAGCTTATGCCATTATAGCAGGGCAGGATTATCCTGCCACGACATTTATGTGCCTTTATTAATTTGAAATTGTTAACTTTACATTTTCAGTTTGTACATAAAACTGCTTTTAATTTAGATAATTTTGTCCAGTTTTATGTTTTTTAATGAATACCAAAAGTTGTTTAACTATTGTTTTATCACAGCCCTAAAAGTAGACTGCATTAGGGTTATGAATTCAAAGCTCATAAGTAAATTAAATACAAAGAAAATAATATCAAAAATAAAATCAATTATGAGATATTTTTTACGCCTTAGCAGCATGAGGCACCTCCTCCTTGTGCATAAAGAGGACACCGACAACTTTAAAAGTTAATCTCACTCTTTGACAATAGCTGACATTCAAGGGGATTATATCAAAAAGCTGCTTAGACTGATGCATAAGTTTGTGAACTGGCATTCAAGGGCATCCTCTGAATGATAATAAAATGGTGTCATGCACTTGTTTGCCTGCTGCAGTACATGTGCCTTCAATGTGTACTGCAATGCATCTGACAACAATGAAAAGTATTTGATATTTGTAATATGTTGAAAAGTAACTGCACTCTTAAACTTGTGAACAGCTGATCTGTCTGATCTGCCAAGCAACTGAGGGTTTTACTGGTGACGTACATTCAATCACCTGCAGGGCTCTGTCATCATAAATGCTTCCTCTAAATACATTAGTGCATCATAATCATCTGGTTGGCTCGTGGCAGCGAGCTGCTAAAGATTGGCTGCATCTGCACAACAATCACAGGGCTGAGGAGTGAGGAAATGTGACAGTTATCCCTGGCAGACAAAACCTCAAAGCAGCACTCTGCTGATGGCAGCAGCATCTTACTCATGCAGACAACTGGAGAGTCTGGCATCTAAGAAAAGACAGAAGTTACACATTTCACTATGATATGAATCTTTAACGTTACACTTTACTTACACTGTGCTCCAAATTGTTATGCACATGTCGTTCTTGTTTGTTTTTCCTAAACATTCAATACGATTAAGGATGTTTTTTATCCTCAATAATTATATTATAATGTGGATGTCATTACAAGCAAAACACCTTTTTTAATATTTGAAAAGAACTCAAAAGACATTGCTCCAAATTATTATGCGCAACGCAGTTTGAAAACATTCAAGAGGTCATAATCAATTTGAAACAAATCTGTTGTATTTGTTGCATGTCTAGATATTTTTTTTCAAGAAATAAATGCAATTTATAGAAAATAACATATTTACAGATCAAGTTCCACATTAATATATGAGCCCTTCTTTGAGATCACTTTAACAACTCTCATCCACTGAACTTGTAGGTCCATGTACAGTTCTGCCTGTTTTATATTTGAGGATGCCAGTATTGAGGAATACTACTGTCCACCCTCAAAGATCTTCCTTTTATGGATGCTCCACACGTGCTCAACAGGGTTGAAGTCAGGGGATGATGATGGCCACACCATTATTTTTTTCTCCCTTTATGCCCATAGCAGCCAAGGAGTCAATGGGTTTTTTTGCAGCATGGGATGGTGCATTGTCCTGCATGAAAATATGTAAATAAATTTGTTCTGGACAGCACGATTCTTCCTTTTATAACATGGCAGGAAATGGTTGGTAAGGAACTCCACATATTTTGCAGAGATCATTTTGACACCCTCAGGGACCCTAAAAGGATCTACCATCTCATTCAACATTCCAGCCCAAAACATCACTCCACCACCTCCTTGCTTGCTTATTGGAACAGGGTGGCCCTTCACCAACCATCCAGAACTCCATCCATCTGGACCATCCAGTGTATCCATCAGTTAATAACACTGTTTGAAAATGAGTCTTCATGTATTTCTGAGCTCACTGCAAGCGTTTCTCTTTGTGAGCATTGGTTAGGTGCAGCCGAAATACAGCTTTACGCACAACTGCAAGCCTCTGAAGGATTCTGCATCGAGAGGTTCTTGGGACTCCAAAGACACCAGCAGCTTCAAATATTTGTTTACTGCTCAACGGTGGCTTTTTTAATCGCTGCCCTGTTAACACTATTAATTTGCCTGACAGAAATTTCCTCAATAACCTTTTATCTGACCAAATTCATCTGTGCACTGAATCACACACAAATCTTTTAACAGTTCGATGATCTCTCTTCAGTTTTCATGAAATATCAGTTGTTTTAATGCCTTTTGCAAGACATTGCACTATTTCAAGCTTTTCATCTTCTGAAAGATCCTTCTTGCTCCCCATAGAACTGAGAACTGAGACTTGCTTAATAATGTGGAACAACCTCTTTCAATAGGTTTCCCTTGAATTAAAATCACCTGGCAAACTAATTAACACACCTGAGATTGATAATAGTTGTCTAAAAAGAAAAGACTAATAAAACAGGCAAAAGCTTCCACTGAAAAACTAAAAACTAAGTGAACTGAAATCCTACTGATACGTCACTTGAATAATATTTGGAACACAGTGTGTGTAACTCATGCAGATGACACATAATAGCAAGCTATTATGTATAAAGATATTATCAGCAATCACAAATTTTACTTCAACTTACAAATTTGGAATGCTCTGCAACATCCAATCAATCATTTTCCTCAGAGATGATCTTTGAGCATACACTTGTCTGCTAGTATTAAGAACGCAATAAGCTTGTTCTGCTCCACCTGACATGTGAGTGACACCTGTGTTATGTAATCTGATATGGGCCTCCAGATTACCATGCTCAGTACTGCTTAGGTCAGTATAAATATATATTTTAGTCTTATCCACATAGTAGGTTTAGATGGTGGACCACACCGAAAGACTCCAGTCTAGTCTGTATACTATAAACTTCCCAAACACTGTTTATTATGTCAAAAATGATTATACATTGTCTTCACTATCTGAGCACAAATATGCATTTGTTTGTTTCACATTACATTTTCCTAAATTAGTTGGGAAGTGAAGTCAGATCACATGTAGTCACTAAGGTATGGAGGACCGAAACTGCCAAAATCAAAAATAAATAAAAGACTCAATGAATAAATTAATATGCCATTGAATGCACCAAAAATAATATTAAAAATATATGTAGGCATTAATTAATTGATAAAATGTGACATAAATTAATATTTGTTTTAATTTGCTTCTGTATTTATTTACCTTTGTACTAATTTACTTTTCCATTTGATTTATTAATCAATTTATTTTTAAATGTGTTTATTTACACATTTATTTCTGTATTACTATCCCTTTGCATTTCCCCCCTATTTATTTCCCCAAACTAATTTATTTCTCTATTTTCTTTTTACATTTCTTTATGCATTTCTGCTTCATTATGCAGATGAGGGGGCTGTCATTTAAAGCGTGTCATGGGGTCAACTTTTTGCCTTTTGGTTGATAGACACCAGAGTGCATAGATTGTTGGTTACATAACCCCAGAGTACAGGCATAGCCTCTTGACATGCCTTGTTCTCACACCAGTGGCTAGGCTAGGAAGGAGGAGTGTTTGGTTTGAAAAGGGTAATGGCATAAACCATAAACCAGAATCAGCAGAATCCCTTCCTGATTAATAACATATCTTAAACTTAAACTAAGAAAGAGTGGACGCATCGATAACCAAGAAAAATTAATTCAGCCAGCATTACATTTCAAGCAAGCAATGTAGCCTATTTGCGATTTAGTCATAGGCTATATGAACATAATTTTTCCGCCTTGCCATTGACATGTATGCCAGTCAAATTCATATTTGTTGTATGCACTGCACAACAAAGCCAGTTTGTATAGCACCTTTAAAACACAGATGGAATTGAAGCAATTTAAAATGCCTTGCATAAACCAAAGAAATGCATTAGTACACCTTTAAACAAAATGTACAAACACAATGAAGAGAATGAAATCAATATAAGTAGAAAAAATAAAATACAGAAAATGTCTTTTATGGTTTATATCTGTATGCAGCATAGCTAAATGCAGTTTACTGTGTTGTGACTTGAGCTACTACCAACTAACTGTTCTTCAAGCATATAAAAAATGTATTTATAAACAAAGAGCAACTACACTTTAAGTGACAAATAAAGATTTAAGATTGACTGTAGCCACCTGTTGTACCTGCTGTCAGTTGTTCCACAGGTGATAACATAGGCCTACTATATTTTGAGGTGCATAATACAAAGTTAATTAGCTAAATACAAATATAGACACACCCTGGGGCTAACAGGAGTGTCAAACACAGTAAATTACAACTATCCTGGCCTTTGAGTTCACAAATCTAAATTGTTTTGTCCCCCTTCCTGATTCAGACAACAGCTTTTGAGTTCAAATGGCTCTGGGGGCACAACCCCCTTCGACTGCCCCTAGTCTGTAATCCTTTTATACACCAGTTTAGGCCAACAGAAGGAGCTCTGTTTTCAATACTAATTTATCCAAAAATCAAGAGTGACTTAATGAGGATTACAGACGTGATACAAAGCAATCTGGGGACACAGCAGACAGTTATTTCAGTATCTTTAGTGTTGTGTTACTTTTGATCTGATTAAAAGCTGAACTATTAGCTATATGCAATAATGACTTTAGGCATAATTTTACTTGATAGATCTTTATAGAAAATAATCAGTACAGGTGTTGCTGTTTCAGATATTTCTTTGTGGTCATCCACTATATTAAACCTTAAGGTGAAGAGAAAAGCAGAAAATCATTCCAGAAGTCTTATTAACAGTAAATTACACTCGGGTCACTAATTAGGCAGATGGAGCCTCCAAAGAGCAGCCACCATATGGCAGAAGAATAGAATTAAGGGTCAACTTGTTGTTGCTCTTTCAATCTCTGTGCTAATTGTTTTTCTTCTCATTGCCCCCTTTCGTGATCCCCCTTCGAGAAGGAGACCACATTTCATGGAAGGTTAAGCTACTTTGCTGATTTGGGATGGCTGTTTTTCTCCAGAAGCCATTAGTGTCATTGACAGGGCCAATATGGCACAGAGGGAATGTCTTAACTGGACTAGTTGTGTAAGACTTACTGCGCTAACAGGAAGATGAAGAAATTAGGTGTAAAAGAAATTGGACAAAAAAATAAACATCACAGTATTTTGTATAGTACAGTATACAGTATACAGTATACATACAGTATATATTTGTTATCAAATAGTGCTGTTTGAATAGTTCAGTACTCCTAAAAGTTGATACTATGGTTATTGTCAAGTACTTGTGGATGATTTTAGCCTGCATCACCAGATTTAAAATATGCCAGATATTACACAACATCAACATCAAGTTAACATTGCTAATACTAATGCAGTCTAAAACTAAAGCTTTGCAATACATCTTACCTTCATGAAGGTTATACGGTATTAGGTTTTGTTGAAACTGACTTAGAAGGGTATTGTTTCAATGATTCAACTTTATGGTCATTTTGAATTCTAATATGTTGTCCACCCCATTTATATCAGAGAGGGTAATTGCTTTCTTTCTTCTTCTTTTAGCATAATTTAGGCACTAACAAATTCACAATGTGTATTTTGCAAAACTTAATGACCAGTAAAATCCAGTTTTTAAACAGTAATATTTCCTCTACATTTGTGGTCAAGTGTCATGACGAATCTTGTTCATAATAATACTATAATATCATGGTACTGTAGATTATAGTTATACTATCATATGTGTCACCACAGCTTGTAATAATTTCATAACTTACTTGACTTTAAATTGTAGTTTTGATTGTAAGGTACATCTCTGGATTGCTGCAATATTTAAAAGAACTGAGACAGGTTGTGTAGAATATTATAACAAATCAAAATTATACAAAATATCTTACACCAACTATGAGATGGTAAATGAGAAGTAAAAATATTACACGATAATGCACTGCCCACTTGATGGGCATGAGTGAGACCATTCTATGTAAAACACATGGAAAATAAGAATGAATAAGCTGATCTGGGAAAGGCATAACAAGGGAATCATTTAAACAACAGTGTTGACCAATCAGGAGACGCTGGTGACAATTACCATGCAGCAACAGCCTAATTCATGAAAAGTTATTTGACAGCAGTTTGGATTCAAGGAAAAATGTATGGATCCTTTTCTTTTCTAGTGTACACATTTGTTGAATATGTTTATGCCTGTAAGTGGCGTGACTGATTGATTTACCCTTATAGACAGTAAAGATTAAGAGGATGACAAATCAGCATTTGCTTACACAGCGCCTGGAGCTAATCTTCTTGTCTTCCTTCAGAAAGCCCCCAGACTACTCAGGCTCACACACTCACTCTGGCAGAGTGAAAAAGACAAGCAGTAACTCCATTGACTCCATATTACATCAGAAAACAACCAGAAAAAGGACATCAGCACTGGATCAAGATCATCGAGAATTCCTGAAGTTACTCTTTGAGGATCTCTGAAGAAATTGCACCTGAACTATAAGATTTAGTGGAAATAACTAAAATTTGACATCTTTTTTGTTGCCATGTGTCAGCACTTCACACGAAAGAAATGATCTGATCCAGCCAGACAACTACACCTAATATAGAAGAGAAAACTATTGGGAGTTATCTTCTATTTGTCTAAAAACTATTTCTTAAGTTCAGATATTAGAACACATATCAAAATGGAGGACCACATAACCAAAATATTTTCATCAGACAACTCTAAGGATTTCACAGATGGAACACAAGCAGGTGAGCCATTAATTGTTGTATTGTGCAAATGTTTCAAAAAGATTTTTAAGAAGTGCTAGACAATTGCAATCAAATTTAAAAAGAAAACACACAAATGATTTTGCTGTACAGCAGATTACGTTGTCAAAATAATGATGTCTTTAATGTTAAGTGAATTTATTCATAGAATAACTTTCAAGACTGTCACACAGTATATACATAATTTAATACATAATACATAATACACATAATTTAAAAACAGAATAAATAACTAAATAATCTAAAGCCTATATTTACAATTAAGTCTTAAATTATAAAGTGTAAAATAATGTTAAGTATTAATTTCTGCTCTCTGTTCTCTGCAGACATAAGTAAAATTCCAGGTAAAGCACTTGGCCATGGTCTGCTTTGTAGAGTGTGCTCTGATTCAAGCAGTGGTAAACACTATGGCATCTATGCCTGTAATGGATGCAGTGGCTTCTTCAAGCGCAGTGTGAGACGAAGACTCATTTACAGGTGAGCAAGAGCCAGACTGGACTTAAAAAAACAGTCAAAAGATAACAGAGAAATACATCTTGTGTAACAAATAATTTTGTACCTTTTAATATTCTGCTTGTCTTTATTCAGAAAAATATTTGTGTCAATATCACAGGTGTCAAGCTGGAACTGGCAAGTGCCCTGTTGACAAGGCTCATCGGAACCAGTGCCAAGCTTGTCGACTGAAGAAATGTCTCCAGGCTGGCATGAACAAAGATGGTTAGTAAAACAAACTCCCAATAAGTTCATTGTTCAGATAGATATTATTTCACAGTTGAAATCCTGATGACATATTATGAACTCGTCCCTTTGGCAGCCGTGCAGAATGAGCGACAGCCTCGCAGCACAGCACATGTTAATCTAGACACTTTAAGTGTGGACACTAAAAAGGAGCACCTGGCGACCACACGGGAACTCACCTCCTCTGCCGCCATTTCATCGGTCATCTGCAGACCTCTAGTCACTTCCTCTGTCACAACTTCTGCCACCGTACAGTCCTGCAGCAACCCGAGTAACAACCACCGCTTTATGGTCAGCCTGCTGACAGCAGAGACCTGTGCAAAACTGGAGCCTGAGGATGGTGAGATCAAAAACAATCAAAAAGTGTGCACAATATGTAGTAGAGTCACAGAAAGTTAGAATAGTCTTTTCTGAAGTCAGCCTTTAAACTTCACAATATTGTACTGAACATTTGTGTGACTCTCTTTTTTCTAATGTGCAGTGGAGGAGAATATTGATGTGACAACCAATGATTCAGACAGAGATCGGACTCCATCAAACTGCTCCATGTCCCCATTCACCTCCAGCTGTTCAGAGAGTATATATGAGACATCAGCACGACTCCTCTTCATGTCAGTCAAGTGGGCAAAAAATTTGCCTGTTTTTTCTCACTTGCCATTTCGAGACCAGGTGAGACTGATTAATGTGTGTTTTTTGTAGATTTTCAAAATCGATTTACACATACATGGACTGTTGATGAGACTTATAAGTTTCCTGTCCTCAGGTGATTCTCCTTGAAGAAGCCTGGAGTGAGATGTTCCTCCTTTGTGCCATCCAGTGGTCCCTGCCCATGGACAGCTGTCCTCTTCTTTCTCTTCCAGATCTTTCTCCCACACAGCAAACCAAGATCGGATTCCCCACAGCTGACCTGCGGGTCCTAGAGGAGGTCTTTAATCGCTTCAAGGCTCTGGCTGTTGACCCCACTGAGTTTGCCTGCCTGAAGGCCATTGTGCTGTTCAAGCCAGGTAAGGAGTTATTCCTCCAGCAGTGGGTGTTTATTGGTGAATGACTGTACAGTGTAAATAATGTCTGCTGTTTGACTTGCAGAGACACGCAACCTCAAAGACCCAGAGCAGGTGGAGAATCTGCAAGACCAGTCACAGGTGTTGCTGGGTCAGCACATCCATTCAATGTACCCCAATCAAAGTGCCAGGTAACCCTTCTGCAACCCCCTTTCAGACTGATTACAAAGATCATCAAACATGAGAACATTTTGATGTTTTTCATCATTTTGTCATCATTTTCATCATTTTGTAGTATAGAAACATGAAGTTTACTCTTTTTTTGTTCCTGTCCATCAAGGTTTGGGAGATTGTTACTTCTGCTGCCATCCCTCCACTTTGTAAGCTCTGAGAAAATAGAGCACCTTTATTTTCAGAGGACCATTGGCAGCACACCCATGGAGAAGCTGCTGTGTGACATGTTCAAAAACTAAACAAGCATCAAGGGAAGCTGGATGGAGGCTTTTTCTGCCGGGAAAGCACAATAAACCAGCCCTCAAACAACATGTTTTCTCATTGTATATTTGAGAAGTCAAAATGTGAAAAAGGCTATAAGGTTTATTGCCATGTAATGCAATAAACATACACTTTTTGTTCAGTGATGATCACACCATTTGCTTTGTAAATATTACAATTACGTTATCAAGCTCCATAAACGCACAAAATTGTTCTTTGTAGGTACTGAGTTGCAAGGAAATGCATTTTTTATTACAGTTAAACTAAGATATGTATTTTGAATTGAATTATTTGTTCTAAATAAATATGGAAATTTTGTATTTGTCTTATTTGGCAGGTATATCAATCAATGTTCATTCAGAAACAGAACATAACATATAGTACAAGATATACCCACATAAACATACTACAATCATACAGGACATATAACTCTGGTCATTTTTACTAATATGATTTAGTGCCTGAACAATACATTAGCATGACCAATATTGGCATATTTGAGTTCACAGATAGTCACAGATATATTGGTACTGTTGTATATTTTAGCCAATATGTAACAATACGAGCAGTAACAGGGTAATGTTTTAAACTCTCAAATACCAATAATGGCCTAAGAAATCCAAATCAGGATCTAATAAAGTTTTTTTTTTTTTTCTGCTGGAAAATAAAGACAATATCTATTATTAGATTATTGAAGAGCTTGCTAAACGACGTGGCTCAGTTTTCTTTCCCAAGGGAATCCTGGTTACTATGTAGCATCCTTTGTGAATTTTCCTGCAGCCAGGACAAAAACATAAATAAATGTGATTATGGAAGCCAGTTTGACAATATTTGTATTAAAAACAAAGCAAACAAACAAAAAAAATCCAGCCTGAGACGGGAGTTCATGAGATAAGGATTATATTTATAATCATCAACTTGGATCTCTGTCCTAGAATAGAGGAAGTTGGGTTACAGATAGGTGGCGGTAATACTCACATTTACTGATGAGTCCAACAGCGGTAAACACCAAGAAGAGACTGAGCATCAAAGCTCTGTTAGAGACGTGGAATAAACAATTACAGGTTCACAGGGCTTTATTTAAATATTTAAACGAAACAGGTTCAATATCCAGCATATAACGTTTTTATAAAGTTTTTTTTTCCGCTTTCCGTTACACACCGCCTCACAGTAGGTGGCATCATGCGTCTTTAACGTTGGTTTGTAGTCCGCCAGTAAAACCAAAGAAGAAGAAGTAGAAACACGGAAGAACCTTATGACAGCTAGTAAACATGATGAGCTGAAGCTTCCTGTGTTTTGGTAATTTTAACTATCGTGTTAACTTCATTACATACAGAGACTTTGGCTGACGACTGCAGCGGGGACTGTTGAAGTTATGAAGTTGCTTTAAATTAGGAACAACGGTGATTTCACTTGACAATGTTTAACAAGTCGTATCAGCTGCTTCCTCAGAGGGACTCCACAACACCGAGGACACCTGGGTTATTTGTGTCCGCTGACAACTTCACACAGACCGGCTACCACAAAGGACTTTCATTTGATTACATCCCCAATGTATCTGAAAACGACTTCAGTGGTAGGTAGCCTGGCTGGCTTGTTGGGACATTGTTGATTATTGACTACACAAACCAGGCTCAAATAACTGTCACTCCAAAATGTTTACCACTATAATAGTATTGTAGTTCACTGTGCTTGATCAATACTAGATGTTTGAAACAGTGATAAGTTGCCTAACCCATCATGTGTTTGTTTTCAACATATATTTTATCCTTAAAGTCTCCTTCCTCTCAAAAATGTGTTTTTCTTCTTGTTCCTTCAGTTGAATGTTTGAGCTTCACTGTGCAGAATGATGTATGTGCAGAGTTTGACACTTTAAGCCTGTTTTCACATTTATCTGCTGAAAGTGGAAAGTTTCTCTGTGCTCATTTAAAATCTGATTTTAAGGGGTGCGCCTATGAGCATGATTTGTAACATGACAACCAGTTTGGAGCCAATCCTGGTCCAAAATTCAACTCACACAAGTGTGATGTAGAAACTTGAAGCCTCCAGTGCACAAACACTGAGAATGGACTGTAAGGTGAAGTAGGAGACATCTTGTGTCCAGCAGTTAAACTTCCGAAATCAACGATATTTGCATATTCATAGATGCTGAAATTATTAATGAGGGAGAGGGAGTAGATGCAGTTTTAAGGATTTTAATAAGATAATTGAATTTTTTTGTGGAAAAACCATATCAGACACAAATTATTATTCAAAATAGAGTCATTTATATACATCTTAAAACATGTCTGGAGGGGATCTTCAAGGGAAAATCAGTCACGCAGCCGGTGAAACACAGAATTCACACTGACTTGAATATTAAACATAATGAAATATGGACAACGTATCCTTAAACCCACCACACAAGCTAATATTGCACTTAGCCTACATGAAGTTTGGAGAGTTGCATGAAACAAATTTAAAGGGTTAAAGAATGGGCAAAATTTAGTTTGTAGTATGTCATGTATATTGAGTATGGCAAAGCTCCAAAAACACTGGTCCCCAAAATACTTATAATGCAACCCACTATAATGTTTCACGCGACCGTCCCTGTAGTAATACCATGGCTTTCAAGCACCACTCCCCCAAAGTAGCTTTCTGTAAAAAATTGACATTTTCTTAGTCTAGAAAGTTCCCTTCAATACCACAGAAGACATTATAACTGTCTTCATAGGTTGAGTAACACTCCTTGTGATGAGTAAGCTGATTTTCTTGTGTATAATTGCTGAAGCTCCCCATTAATATTGAGGTTTTTTTCTTTTCTTCAAGATACCTCCCAAGGCTGGTTGTCCTGGATTTGCAATCTGATTGTCATCTTCCTTGTCTATGTCGTCACCTTTGTAACCTTTCCTATAACAGGCTGGTTTGTGCTGAAGGTAAGCCAAAATCCTCTCCTCTTCACTTACTCCTACGACATGTCCACCCAGCTGTTGAGAATAATCATAACCAACTCTAATCTTGTCCGCAGACTGTGCCTAACTATCAGAGGATAGTAGTGTTTCGCTTGGGTCGAGTTTGTCCCCCAAAGGGTCCTGGTATTGTCCTCGTACTGCCCCTCATTGACCAGTGGCAAAGAGTAGACCTGCGTACCCGTGCTTTCAACATCCCTCCTTGCCAGGTAAACCACCATGCATGCCACTGATAGTCAGCTGTTGTTAAGTCTTTAAACACTTAAAACTCAGGGCACAGCTAGTTTCTCTCAGTGTCTCCTAAAAGTTGTTTACACAATGTCTTGACTAAAAACAAACTTAAAAAAATCAAGCAATGATCTTGAACATTAAACAGGTTTACTGAAAAAAAAAGTTATTTATCAGGATACTTAGAGGTTTTCTTCATTGTCATTTCTTCTTTTTGTGGACCGGGGATTTTCTTGTAAATGAGCAAGCTTTTCAAGTATTTACAGAAAATTAATTTAAAATCCTTTATAGATGTTTGCTAGAGTGGTGTTTACTGATTTAACTAGTAAATATGGGGTTTACAGACACATAGAGTGGGTCTTTTGATTTAATTCATTAGGTAACCTGCACATAGATCATTGGCAGTGTAATCATTTATACAGTGTGTATAAGTATAGTTCTGATAACATACAAATGGAAAATCACTGGCTGAGTTTTGGCAGGACCTACAGACAACTTACACTGGCAAAGACAGTGACACAGTTATGAAAACACAGTGGTGTAGGAAGTTGTTCCCAGATAGTTCTTAAATATTAATAATGAAAGAAATGTTACAGCAGGCATTTGGTTAGTCAGAATCAGAGGTTTATTTCAGGATTATATACAAGTTTGTTTTGGGATAGTTTATTATTTAAATAAAAATATATATATTTAAATTTAAATCTGAAGCTACACACTTTACCATCTAACCCATTTTCATCTTCATTACAAGCACATCGTCTTGTGTCACTATTTAACATTTGGATGTTATACTTACACAACACACATTGTTGCTCAACTGTAGTGAATAAAATCATCATTTCTGTTAGCTGTGTGTGTTTTATTTTGTCCCAGAGGTGGCAGTCTTGGTGCACAGTTGATCAGTGTGAAACTGGAGAGAATAATTTGATACTGGGAGAACTCACTGCATTTAAACAGAGCCAAGAAGTTTGTACTTTGTATTCTGTACACCATTTTAGACTTTGCACTTTGGAAAAACTCATATTGTATAACCTTGAACATGTAACCATTTAGTTTATGCTCATCTTTGGTTTTGTTCATGGTCTGGATCCAAATAGGGAATAGTTTTATCTCGGACATGCTACAGTAAGCTTATTTTCCTGAGTGTTTGACAGCTTTGATGAGATCTGGCACTGGATCCCACACACATCCTGATACTGTTTCCCACACTCCTCGACTATAAAAAGTATGTACGCTTGGTAACTGACATCAGACTGCAATTACACTCTGTTGTGACTGTATGCTGATCCCTTTGCAAGGTTTTTCATTAAAGGCTGAAAGACAACTTGGTCTTTGTCAGTTTTATTTTCAGATTTCCAACACAAAGTCAAGCTCATGTATCTTGTTTCTTAATGGTTTCAAGACTTTCCATCTAAGTAGTCAGGAATTGTCAACTGTATATTCGGTCCAACATAATGAACATTGCTTAGTCAATAACGGCTTTAAGAATGAAGAGGAGATGAGACAAATGTTAAATTGCCAGGGTTAGGTCTGAGTAAAATCCATATAAAATATGAAATTTTATCCTGCTTCTGTAGGTGACTTCTCGGGATGGCGGTGTGTTGTCAGTGGGAGCAGACATCCAGTTCAGGATCTGGAACCCCGTCATGTCAGTGGTATCAGTCCAGGACCTGAACGCCTCGACCAGGATGACAGCACACAAAGCTTTGACTCACAGCTTGGCCAAGAAGACTGTCAGAGAGATCCAAACTGAGCGAGTGAAACTGGGAGACTATCTCGGAGTAAGACAACACTGCAGTTACCCTCTGTTGCCTTTTTACTGTATCACTTTCAACTTACATTCTGTCTTGCTCTCTATAGATGGACATTAATGAGATGACTCGGCCCTGGGGGCTGGAGGTAGACAGGGTAGAGCTGACCCTAGGCTCTTTACTGAAAGCCCCAGAGGAAGGCCCCTCTGGACCCCTCATCATGCCTCCATCTGTACCTGGACTTGAAGGCCTCACTGGGCCCATTCAGCAGCTGGCCATGCACTTTCTGGGCCACAGTAGCAGTTCACATCCTCAACAAGGTATGGCCACACACTCAGAGCGGCTTTTGTGCAACACCCATTAATGTAATGATAATCTTGTATTATACAGCTTTACCTTTTTCTCCGTAGAGGACAGTGTAACTTTTGCAGATGAGCTCAGCAGTGTCCCTCAGGCCGTTGGGACCACACCAGGTTCTGTTGAAGAGCTGCTCGATGGCGTCAAGCTTCTCCTCTCTGAAACTTTGGTGAAGCAGGTCGAGGCCTCCTTCCAGTTTAACATCAGCTCAGAAGATGGACAACATCGCAGCTACTATGTGGATTTGAGCAAAGGTGATGGTTCATATACTGTTGAAAGTCTGTTTATAACAGAGGATTTGACTTAAAGTTGTGCTTAATCTGTTTAATGATGCTAAAATGATTGGTGTAAATAGAAATAAAAGTACAGGTACATAACTATCCAATATCTCCATTGTCTCTATAAACTGTGTGTTCTGTAGGAAGCGGCACAGCTGGAGCAGGGTCTTTCTGCCAAGAGCCAGATGTAACACTGAGTATGAGTGACAGCGACCTTCTGGCCATGTTCCAGGGCACGCTACGACCATTTGCTGCTTACACCAGTGGCAGACTTAAAATCCAGGGAGATGTTAAGACGGCCATGAAATTGGAGGAACTCATAAGGCTGCTTAGGAAATAGTAAAATTTGTACAGTTTATTTATTGAATCCTTATTTTTAACTGTTTTTCATGTATGCACTGATTGCATTTGTTATAAACTGAATTTTCTCTTATGACCTTGTCTTTCTTCAAAAATTAAAGCAAATGCTTGTTTACAAAGTAATAGTAATAATCTTATTAGTGTCTGACCACTTTTTTTCCTGAGGGTTTTGCAGGATGCTATGATAGCAAATAAAATATTCAGTTAGTAACACAGTTCAGCAGTCCTAAAACAGACATACTGTGCTGTGGTGTATTTTTATCACGCCGTTAAGTTCAATTGGAGCCTTGATCAACACATCGAGGGGGGCTGACTATTTGGACCAGCCTCCTATTGCACCAGATGTCCCTGGGAGAATCAGAGGTGAGAGAGCTGCTGCTGAAGATAGAGCAGAGTGAACATTTTGGTTGCCAGGATGGCCAGGTGGAGTGTGTGGCGCAGGTCTTTAATGTTACCCCTGTCCTGGACAGAGGAGCTGACAACATCAAGAATGCGCTACAGCAGCAGTATGCCAGTGGTCAGACAGGCACACACAGAAAGCACCAGCATTGTTAGGCCTTTCAGTGAGATTCCTGGGCTGTGGAAGAATGGGGTGGCCAACTTGTACAATTTCTGGAAACTGGATGGCTTCAGAAATCTTCACCGCATCATGTTGCAGAACTTCAACACTTTTGGACCCATTTACAGGTACGGAAGACGAGGCAGTATGCATAAATCTTAAATAGAATGATAAAATAACTGTTTGCATGACAGTAATCTTTATCAACTATCTTAAGTAGACAAAACATTTGACGTCAGGGTTTGTTACTATTTTCTGGTACAAATAAAAACATTTTTTGTTTATGAAAAATATCCCTGTGACCAATAATCTACAAGGTCAAGTCTTCCAAAAACATGCAGCTGATATTGCATTTTATGCCATTCTATTTCTTTCTCTTTCTATATTTCAGAGAAAAAATAGGTTACTATGAAAGTGTAAATATCATCAACCCAGAGGATGCTGCCATCCTGTTCAAAGCAGAGGGACATTATCCTAAAAGGCTGAAAGTTGAAGCGTGGACATTATACAGAGACCACAGGAATCGTAAATATGGAGTTTTACTAAAGTATGTGCAGTTATTATCATCTTCTAAGTGTATTAATTAATTTTTCTTTGACACTTATCCTGGCACTCACTAAAACTCTCGGTTTTAATAAGTACTATTTAGCTAGAGTTACTCTAAGTTAACACTGAATTTTTCCAACAGGAATGGAGAAGACTGGAGATCAAATCGGGTAATTCTCAACAAGGAGGTGATCTCCCCGAAGATGCTGGAAAACTTTGTGCCTTTGCTGGATGAAGTGGGCCAGGATTTTGTGGCCAGAATACACAAAAAGATAAACCGAAGTGGCCACAACAAATGGACCACAGACCTCTCTCAAGAACTCTTTAAATATGCACTAGAATGTAAGAGTAACTTTTCTATTTCTTGAGTAGAATTTATTTCACTCACTGCAAGTCAGTGCATTTGGTTTGCCTCATATTACTTTCTTGTGTCTCATGTTTACCCTGTCCTACACAGCTGTGAGCTCAGTGCTGTATGGTGAGCGTCTGGGTTTGATGCTGGACTACATTGATCCTGAAGCTCAACATTTCATTGACTGTATCACCCTCATGTTCAAGACTACCTCACCCATGCTGTACATACCTCCTGCTCTACTCAGGCGGATTGGGGCGAAAGTGTGGCGGGACCATGTAGAAGCTTGGGATGGCATCTTCAACCAAGGTAGAAAAATCTAGATGAACACAAATAATTGCCTTTATTAGCCATCACACTAACACATCACAGTGGTCCTGAGATGCATTAGAACAGGACACCAATGGCTTTTATCATTGTTTATGCCACAGTCTCTTATTTCATTGGCTGTGCTTTGGCTCATCAGCGGACCGCTGCATCCAGAACATCTACAGGCAGTTACGTCAGGAGACTGGCAATCAAAAGAAATACCCAGGAGTCCTGGCTAGCCTGCTCATGCTGGACAAGCTATCCATTGAAGATATTAAGGCCAGTGTCACTGAGCTAATGGCTGGAGGAGTTGATACGGTAAAAATAGTCTGAACACATGT
Source organism: Thunnus albacares (assembly GCF_914725855.1). Classification (NCBI taxonomy): domain Eukaryota; kingdom Metazoa; phylum Chordata; class Actinopteri; order Scombriformes; family Scombridae; genus Thunnus; species Thunnus albacares. The sequence goes on along the minus strand of NC_058112.1, from coordinate 19,430,690 downwards.
AGATACAATGCAAAAATTCTTTCCAGAATGTGACTTGCTGCCAGTGTTTTTTTAAGACTGCAACTGTGTAAAAGGACTCAACAAACAAAGGGACTTTAATGTGGATTCTGTGGTGATTAATCCTGTTTGTGTGTTTCAGACTTCTATCACCTTGCTGTGGACGTTGTATGAACTGGCCAGACACCCCAACCTCCAGGAGGAGCTGAGGGCGGAGGTAGCTGCTGCCCGGGCTGAAAGCCAGGGAGACATGCTGGAGATGCTGAGGCGGATTCCTTTAGTTAAAGGAGCTCTGAAGGAAACACTAAGGTGAAAAAAATGGTGGTATATAATGCTAATGACACTGCAGAGATGGCAGACAGTCTAACCCTTCAAATGTACAAAATGCACTTTGTGTTTGCTCAAAGTGAGAATTCATTTGAAATACCCACATCTGCAACTTTGGTAATATAGTCAGAGTCATATTAGTCAGTTATTTCCTTAACTCCATAATTGTTTAGGATAGAACACTTTCATATGTGCAACAATACTTTTTCTATTAACCCATAGCTGTTTTGATCATGAGCTTTTGTTATTTTCCAAATCTGCAATCTACTGGCACAAACTTAGTAAGTCTATAATATAGAATTTTACTTTCATCCCTCAGGTTACACCCAGTTGCAGTGAGCTTGCAAAGATACATAGCAGAAGATATCATTATTCAAAACTACCACATTCCAGCTGGGGTAAGAGGAAGTTAAAAATACAGAATAAATCATCCAAACATGTTTTTGTATTTGAGAGTTTTTTATAAGAACTGAGCAAGTGATTGACATTTTTGTTTGTGTTTAGACTCTGGTCCAGTTAGGACTGTATGCAATGGGAAGAGACCCCAAGGTGTTTTTCCGTCCGGAGCAATATCAGCCCTCCCGCTGGCTGAGGACAGAGACCCAGTACTTCAGGAGCCTCGGCTTCGGCTTTGGCCCACGCCAGTGTTTAGGACGCAGAATAGCTGAGACGGAGATGCAAATCTTCCTTATCCATGTAAGATATACTGAGAATCAATCAGAGTTTCACCATGTTTTGTGACATATTTGCACAGCATATTAACTGTATGTTCTGCTTCTGCAGATGCTTGAGAACTTCAGAGTGGAGAAGCAGCGCCATGTGGAAGTACAGAGTACCTTTGAGCTCATTCTCTTACCAGAAAAGCCCATAATATTGACTTTGAAGCCCTTACACAGTAGTCGGTAACACCAAGTATGCAACATGATGAATGATTAGTCAGACTCATTTTTATAGCCCCTAATCACAGTTATATGCCAAGGGCTCAAATCACTACAATATAAACACAAAAGAAAATCTTCAAACATTAGACACTGATGAGAAACAAAAAAAGGCAAAAATGTGCATTAACAAATTACCTGAGTAATTCCATAATAACTGAACAGAGTAATTGTATGGACTGTATATTACTTCATGAGTAATGATGAACACGTGTAGTCTATGTGTGTGTACAATATATTGAAAAAATGTACAGAATCTTTATTCCTTGTGTACATGGCAAAGTATTTTAATGTTACTTATCTATGTAAAACAGTGATGAATAAAACAATGCAACTGATACAAAATATGTCTTGTTGTGTGTAATTTATTACATATTTTAATATCTAATACATATATTGTATCAAAATATCTTTTTGTAACATCAAATTTGAAATAATGTCTGTGTCTGGGTGAACAGGTGAATTGATCATTTGCAGATCATTTTACAGGCTTCTGCTTCCTCTGTCTGCTTTGCTGATGTAAGGAATGTGATACAGTCCTCTGTAAGCAGAAGAAAGCAGCATGGAAAATAATTCCATGTCAAATACTTTTTAAAAATACAATGATTACGTGCAGCACAATATGAAAAAATGATGGGTAACTGACCGAAGGAACGTTATGAAGGATTGTGGTGGACGTCCGAACAAAACCATGCCTGTGCTCGTTCAGTTTGGTCAACATTTCCTGTTTCTGTCTCCCCCATAACTTAGAGTTCTCCTCCAGCTTTTATACATGCAAAGAAAAGAAAAACATGCACTCAACAATGAACGAAAGAGTGACCAGTGGATTAATAAGTCTATGAAACATTTTCAGTACAAGTAATCTAATTTCTTTATTTTTTTTAGGTATTTTCACCTTAGTCTCCAGTTTTTGGACTCTTGCCTCAGCATTCTCCAGTTTATTTAGTAAACTCAGTCTCTCCTTGGCTGGTAGTGACTTTTTTGTCTGAGGGGGACATGGCACATGTCAATTTGAGTTTTCAATAGACAAAATCAGGGTGAAATACAATACAAGTACAATCACATGTATCTGTATATTCCAACTGACATGTGAAATATTGACTCTGGACACTTAATTGATCCTCAGCCCTCTAACTTGATGAAAGTCTTACACCATTTTCATATCACTCTGTTTGAATAATGGCTTGTTAGTGTATGACTACCTGTGCTGACTGCTGTATAATGACGGTGGGAGGTTGCTGGCGATTCCTGTCCAGCTCTTCTCTGAGATGAGCATTCTCTGCTGCTAGGGCGGACTCTATCTCTTCCTTTCTGCAGTCAATCTCACCTACACGGCATGAGGAGCAGACTGATGTTGTGACCATGTCAAATGCTATAGTGAATACATACTATTCTCTCTCTTCTCCCCAGGTCCGCCCACCTCGTTTTTTCTCCACCAGCCATTTTTCTCCACTCTGTTTATTCTTCTCTTTGAGTTTGCTATCTAAAGCATTCTCCATCTTCTGGATGACCTAAAAAACATTGTAGACCATAAGTGTATATTATCCTAATGTATACACCATACGCTGTTATTTATAGAAAGACGCATTGACTGTTGTGAAATCAAACAGGTATGCAAAGCAGACAGTGTAGCTGACTGTTCACCTTTTCCTGCTGTTTCACTGTGGCCTCCAAAATCGCCATCTTTGCCAAGCGACTCTGGTGTCGAAGCAAATCCTCCTCCTGCTGCTGCTGGACTCTCTGGAGCTTTAATAGTTCCTCCTCACTGTCATTCTTCTACATGGCAAAATAGAAAACTATATAAACCCTACATTCCCACTGTTAAAGTATGCATGTTTGGTGTATCGTCTAACCCTGATTAGCTCATTCTGCAGCTGTTGGATCCTGTCCCTCTGTAAGGCAGCCTTACTGGTCTCACTGGCCAGCTTGAATTTCAGAGAGGCTTCAAAAGAGCAGGAGGACAAAAGTTACACAGCAGCATAAATCTGGATACTGATCACTTGTGCATATTTATAAGCATACTGTATGTGCGGATTTTTTGGCTACATTTATATGGCAATTTCAGAAAAGAACAGTTTATTTTTATCTAATATAAGAGTGATCATTTGATCTGTTAAGTTTGAAACTAGTTTCAATGACTTCTCAATTTTAGAATGATTAACATGTCAGTTTTGAGGTTTGGACGTTTGAACAATGATGATCAAAATACCCATCAATAAAGCCATTGAAACATAATGGATTTTCTGTTCACTGGAACTTAATTTTTGCTTTGATGCCAGCAGAGAGACCTTTGGAAACATCCTTTCACTGAGGGTCACAAACTGTCCTTCAGGAGATAAGGGATGTACTACCCACAGAGCTTATCAGGGTCCGTGGCCCAAATGAGCTGCCTTATCACAAAACAGCACAGTCTGCTTGGGAATAGACACCCACAAGGATTAGCAAACACACAGTGATCCACCTTACACATCACTACTTCATCTGCCAACGAAATTGCCCTTAAATCCATAACAACATGCAGTGAAGGTTCAGCAGTTGCTGGCTGACTAGTAAACTTAATACTCAATAAATCAGCACATTTTTCTATGTCTGCTCAATATATCTGTGCAGAGAGATTGTCAATTAATATTTTTTTAATGAATGCATTATTTTGTTCAGGCTCATTCTTAGACAGGTGCTAGTAAATGGATGATATATGTCTGAGTAATGGATAGGTAGTGTTCTTCTTAGGCTTACCTATCCGGTCAGCAACCTCAGCCTTGGTCATGACGTCGATGTCTGTGTCATCCAGCAGATTTCGGCCAAGGTCCTGGTGTAGAGACAGATCACTATGGAGCTGGCTGTTTTCGGCCTCCAACATCACCACCTGTGTCCTCAGTGCTATGATGTCTTCTGCCATCTTACTCATGGCTGAACGATAGTTTTCTATCTCCTGATGGAGAGATGTGGCCAGTCAGTCTCACACCAGTTGCTTAAACTACGATATCTATCATACTTTGATTTAAAAAAGGGTCATTTAAACCTTTTTATCTCCTTTTAATGCTAATCGCCTGTACTTTGTGTTTCTTGAGTGCAATAAAGATTGGTATTAAGAGCATAGACGACTAAAACAATCTCCTCCAATGAAATAGTTCAAGGTCATTTGTTATCAAATAGTCAGACACAGTGATTGGCAGTTCTTGCACCTATTTTTCTCTTTTTCTTTCACCTACAAATTTCAAGAACAAAATTGGGCCAATGTAACACAGCTATCAAAAACAATCCTCTAATCTGGTGGTTCAGATTTAATGCCAAGAGTTTCTACAGTATGTGATCATCACCACTAGATGTCTCTTTAATCCCATCTGTTAATAGAGTTCTCCAGGACACACTCAATGGAATATCTCACCAAGACTGCACCAACAAAATTTAAAAACATCCCAGCTGCAAATACATACTGCGTGTTCAGTTTGTCATGAGGCTCAGTGTCTCAATGAATAATTGATTTCTCTTGGTGTTGGAAAGGCACATAACATGAGACATGACAAATGGGACATAACTGGAAGCCAAAATAGAATATTATGCCACAAAGTGTGATGTTCCTGTAATTGATTGTTTAAGGTTGGGGTATAATGTATTCATGACTCCAGCCCCTTAAATCCAAAGGGACAATAACACCCAATCCTGTGAAGGTCTTTTGTTATAGGAGCTTTAACTGGGGATTTTGGATAAATCTAGTTGTGCATACATGGAGTGTCATCCTGTTAAAGCCCATTTGTTGAACTTTAAGGCAAAACAAATTTCATGAAAGGATTTAAGCAGGAGAAACTCAAAAACAATTTTGAATTGTACAAAAATCTTTTAAAATTATTTCTTATACATTTTCTCTTTTCCTTTCATATTTTCTATATTTCGTTGCTCTTCTTTCCATTGAAATTCCTCCAAATCTGCAATACCAAACTGACTTTAGCTTCTTGGAAAGCAATCAGAGCTGTTTTCCAGGAAGCCTATCATTGCAGAGCTCTGTTATCAAGGCATTTCCCTGTGTAAGGCTTGTGCGTGTTGTCTGGCAGCATGTATACGCTCATTGTTCTCTGCTCAGTCACATGCCCCTCTATCAAGTTGAATAGACAGTATTGAATGGAGAGTGAGAGCAGGGTCCAGCTGCATGTACGTATAAAGGGGGTGACAATTACGGGATTCCAATCTCGGATGGTGTGGTTGTGACTCCCGCGGGACTCAAGGGTGAAATTGAGCATCTAATTGAAAGGGCAGGGATGAGGTGACAATCATGACTGTAGATGAGATGGTGTCTCTGCTGGGGGGCCCACAGGCATGATGGAACGGATGGCTCCCCATGACGAGTCTGGTAAGTCCTTTCATGTGTCTAAAATAAACGAGGAGTGAATACTGACGGTTCCCTCCCCTGTACATGATTTGGAGACATTAGAGGGGCCTTGCTGTCATACATACTGTCACTCTATAGGACAATCATATCACAGACAGAGGACAGCTGTGTTGAAGCATGAGGGTGTGATATTTAATTTTTCCAAGCCATTATCATGCATGTACAGTAGTATTATACAATTAAATGTATGCATTGCCACAAGGAAATTGTCCAATCATACCCAGATCTCTGTCTTTCTATCATATAATTCATCAAAATCTACATGAATTAACATAAAATATACATGGATACACACACACACACACACACACATATACATATACATATATATATATATATATATATATATATATATATATATATATATATATATATATATATATATATATATATATATATATATATATATATATATATATATATATATATATATATACACACGTACGTATGTATGTATGTATGTATGTATGTGTATATATATACATACACATATACATATATATATATATATATATATATATATATATATATATATATATATGTGTGTGTGTGTGTATATATATATATCTGTGTGTGTGTGTGTGTATATAATATCGGCAGATCCACAGATCTCAGCAATCAATTTAAATAAGTAGTAAATGAAATGATCAAGAAAGGCTCATAGAAACAGGAGAACATGTCAAGATATGCATAAATAACACCCACAGACCTTAACAAGTTGCAGCCTCATCAGCTCACAACACAATCAGTCTGAGAAATGTTAATCTATTCTACTAGCCGCCATTTTGTCTCCCAACTGTAAGTGTCTGCTTCAGTGTGATGTCCCTTCTCACTAGCGTTCCTGTGTCACCGTTCACTAACTGAACATGACAGAGGGAATTGCTGCAGATTGATTCAAGAGTTTATGTATTGATTATGTGCAATCACCTTTGTTTGTAGGTCACTGATCTCTGCCATGTGGGGATCATCCTCAAAGTCATGCAAAGGGGGTCTAAAGCATTTTTTAAAAAAATGACACATAAGTGAAATTGATCCATAAAAATCTTTGTATATTCAATGACAATAAAGCCATGTTCCTTAAGTGTAGCTGTCTTTCTTACCGTTTGTGTGGATGATGTACTTGGTACGTGTGGTTTATGTTGCGTTTGTTGACCTGTGTAGTCTCTGCTCTCTCAGCTGGTCTTTCCTGTTCTTGTTGGGCTGCTCTATGGAGCTCAGTGTTCGCTCCATTTAGGTGGTATTGATAATCTGGCAGGATCTGCGCCAGAGCATCATGGGATGGCAGGTTGTATCCACCCTTATTAAACTGTAGAGGAAAATAGATTTCAGTGATGAAATTGGTCTCCACACCAAGTTACAGATTGTCCCAGAAAACACAATAGCTCATAATACACAACAGAAAACAAAGATAAGGAGCATAGCTACAAGGGAACCATCTACCATCAGAGTTAGGGAGGACTAAATGATCTCTGCAGTTGTAACAGCAAAACTCAAGCCACATTTCCACAAAAAACGAATGCTTTTATCCAAAAACATTGTAGCTCTGACCTCTCAATACCGACTGTGCTTGTGTGTGCCTGTAATACCTCTTCATCTCTTGAATATAAATGCTGTTACATCACTATGCATACAGTTCCCACTCTGTAACAAGCGAGCTCTTAGTCAACAGCCCTAAAGTACTTTAAGTATGAGCCTTGCATACACAATGTATACTGTCAATGAGCGTAGTTGCCAGGTAGCACAAATTCAAAGAAATAGAGTCATTACTGAATCTATTATCTTCCCACAGACTCCCACTCCAACACAAATACATCCACACTATCAGAGAGCCCACCTTTATAGCTGCAGGGTTGCAGAGGGATTTTGTCTTTTTTGAGGCCTTCATCCCACAGAAGGTGTCAGAGTCCTTATCAGAAGAATGAACACATGGTGGATGGTGGTGGATGTGAAAATGTGAGCTCTGTCATCAAGTTAGGAACAATCAACCTGTAACCACAACACAAGCCTTAGCAACTTTTCAGGCCAATGAGCAGGCTTCCTGTTATGTACAAAATACTGTAGTGTTGTGTTTCAAATTCTCAAGAGAGCTCAAAGCAAAATAATAATATACAATACTTATCATTTTCAAATCCCTCTTTTGTGTATCTGTGTTATGAAAAAAAAAAGAATCAAACCTTATATTTACGACTGGAGGCAGCACGTAACAATCAATGCAATCAAAGGGAGGTTCCTGCTCAGTGAATACCAGCCCCCAGATGAATTCTGTCTTAGCCTGGATAAGCAGATAGATGGGGACTGACTAATGATTTCTGAGTGATGTGCTGTGCAGCACCTGTGGCTTCCACTTAGATTTTATTCCCAGCTTCACTCAACTCAGTGAGAGTCAAATGTCAAATCACTATTACTCTGCAAAGGAAATATTATAATTCAGCTAGAGGAGCTAAATTTAAAACACAAAATAAATTGGGGGAGGATTTTTCTAGAATCTAAGATTTTCTAGAAACAATAAAAACAAATGCAAAAAGCTGACAATGAGTTACTGTAACTGTATGTGTGTTCTTTTTGCATGGTTTTTATTGGTGTGAATGGGTCTATTTTACCGTTAAAACTCACACTTTATATATGTAAAGTAAATTGATTGCCTTACGTTTGTATATGTACATATACAGGTATATGCAAATGTCTGTGAAACCCTCAATAGCTGTGGATCAATAACACTCCTGCTTGGTTAGCTCATTAGTGGTGAAGGCTGGGATCGACAATCGTCAATGGCACAAGATCTGATTGAGACTACATGATAGGTAAGTGGGGGCAGGAAGGGAGAGTCATCCGTGATGTATCACACTGGGCTCTACCGTAAACACTTATTTTACAATCCCCATATATATATACTTGATCTACTTCTTGTGGTGACAATATAATGTACAGTATATACTGTATATAATAATATTTATAGGCAGTTGAATACATAACGGTAAACCTTAGCACCTTCGCAAAACAGCTGGGAGAAAAAAACAACAACTGAAATAGAAAAATACAATCCAATTATTCTTTGGCAAATAATTTCTCAAACATGTACATCTCAAAATTGGACACTTCCAGTATCTGTAGTAGCCTAAACCAAAATTGGCAGGGAATTAAATTCAATTTCATGCTCAAGAAAAACAATTCTTCTACTACTAGAATGCGCATGACTATCTCTGCTAAAGCTTAACATATCATGCTCTGTTCAGTTTTTAGATAAATATTGTCATAACTGACTGCTTTAATTCATGATAAATAATTCACTGGATGCTTGCAGCTATGTGCTCTGTTAGAAGACATATAATCTCCACTAATCCAACAAGGGAAAACCTGTACAAGTAAAAACACTTCCCGCAGAGTCTAATATCACATTATCATGTATGAGATTGCCCGACAAATTTACAAAATCCTCAGAGCAAAATAATTCATATTCACATTTTGCTTTGCAGTCACTGCTCGTGTTCTGAATGCTTGTGACCCTGCTACTTATAATCTGTGGAGAGCTGGGGAGGGGAATGGCATGTGTGCTGTGTGTCCCCACGCAGGAGAGGCGGGGGGGGGGGGGGGGGGGGGATCTCAGTGAGACAGTGTCGGTCTGTGGCTGGGGCTTTCGGTAACATCATCAGAATTCAGCACACAGCCTGAAAAATGCAGCAAATGGGCTCTTCATTGGAGTGACAGCTCTGAGTCGCTGCCACACAGAGCTTCAATTAGCCTGCCAGAACAAGGCAGCTCCCAGGAGCTTTCTCTACCTCCCTCCTTCCACATACTCTACCTTTCCCGTCCACCACCTTTTATTTTTTTGGCTGCAATACTCCATCTGACCCACACTTCACACTTTTTCCTCTTTTCCCACATTTGACCTCAGCATCGTGCCTGTCCTTCTTTCCTATAATAGCACCCTCCTCCACAACTCTCCCATGCTGCTATCTACACAAGACAAGGCGAGCAGAAATACTTGTATTGTGCTAATGGACACGGAGGTAAAAGGGGTGTTGGAGAACTTAAAGCCACTGATGCACAAAAAAAGAAAAAAATGGATGTAATGGTTTACACAGCTGCACTCTCCGTCACCACAGGAATTCAGCAGAGCAGTGTAGGCTGTTCACTTCCTCTTTTATGTCTGTGCTGCTGCAGTGGAGATCTTTAATCAAGGAATAAAAGGATTAGAAGAGAGAAACAATAGTTACATAGTTCTACTTGTGCACAACAAGAAGGCATTTCTTAGTTTATAGTACTACAATTAAGACAGATGGTGAATATTTTTACAAAAGCTTGCTCACTAATATCCATATCCAGTATAGACACTGGACATGTCATATGAGACAACAACTATATGTATATATTTTATAATTATTATGATTTATTATTAATATAGTCAATTATTAAAATTTCCACAGTTTACACACCAAGCAGTAAAAGCCTTCATTAGTGCTGAAATAGATTAGATTAGAGATTAAATCTCCATTAAAATTCAAAGTCAGAGAGATTTGTATCAATGAATCTGCATTTAGTATCTGCATGCAATAACATTAAATTATGCAAAATTGAATTCCAACAAATTGTTGTTTCAACCAGCTGTGACTAAATTGTGTCATGTGGCCCCAAAAAATGTAATTACTGGGCTCCCCTGAGAAAATGACATTTTGCTCTGTATGTAATCATATCTGTGCCCTGTCAGCAAAATGAAATCAATTCTGCAGTGAGCCGTTATAGGACCGTTATAGGACTGGTATAAAGGTTTTTAAGATATGGCAGAGAGCGGCAGGGACTCAGGGAGTGAGAGAGAGAGAGAGGGGGGGAGAGAGAGAGAGCGAGAGGTGTGTGTCAAGGGCAACATGCAGCTTTGACTCAAGGACGTGTGAGGCTGACAGCCAATGCCACTCCCTATGAGGTCCGCAGTGAGAGCAAAGCCAAGGATTATCAGTAAATCAACGACTGTCAATTCCGGTTATGCTGCCGTGAGACCACAGTGCTCCATAAACAAACAAGGCACTCACGTAAAAGCAGGGTCGACCCTGAGCCTAATGAATAGTGTGGGCGACGAGTCAACGAGTGCATCTAAACCACACAGCTCGGTAATGACAGCAGGGTGATGAAAATAAAGCAAAAATATGACCTCAAAACTATAATCATCACCCACACACACTGAATGCATTAAATTGTTGATAGCAGTATTACTACTGAGTATTATTAATTTTCTTAACTCTTGGACTCTTGGCTGGATCCTATTTTCATGACAGTAACTGGTGATATTTACTTTCCTTATACACTGACTTTAAATAATTAAGGGTCCCCTTATTTGTAACCACAAGTAAACAGGAGCTCAGGTACCACCTAATATCATGTACAAGTATAGGATAAGCACTCAGAAATTTTCTTATTACATTTTTCTTTTTTATTAACCATTGGCAAGATTCAACACAGAGCTCATCCTATACTTATATGTTAATTCAATGGACTTCTAAAAGATTTCAAGAGACTTATAGTAATAGAGATGATAAGTAGAGCCTGTTACATCCTTTGTTTAGCACCTATTATCATGTTTAATTTCAGATGAGTCTGTCAAAAACTGATCAAACTGATTGCAGTGTGAAATATGCAGGGGTCCCTCACATACAACTTTCCAACCAAAACCATAATTGCAGCATATTATATCTTCCTGGGCCTCTGAAAGAACTAAACATAATGTTGTAAGGAGACTATTAAAGGCTTCTTAGAGGTCTTATAGATTATTTTAATATATTTTTATTGATTAAAATATTTATATTTTTAATATATTTGGGCAAACAGTTTAAACTGTATCATCAGAGTAATTCAATTCCTGTCAGCCAGGAGGAAAAACAAAAACTGCAAACCAAGTCTATAACTTATGGAGACAATTGAATTTCTAATGCTTACTGTACTGCAAATCTTGTGTGTTTCCTGTGGATTTTCTGGTCAAACATGCATGGGAAGTATCACCAAGCCTCGGGGGACAATGAAGCAATCTAAAACAGCCCTGAAGACTCGCCAGCAGCAAGCTGATTTCCAGGCCACATCAGCCACAGCACAGCAAGTATCAGTGACTGCTTTTTCCCTGCTGGCTCAACATGACCTTTCTAAAATGCTATACAACCAAAGCTTAATGACTAACACACCAGTTGACATTTACAGAAGCCAGCTTGCTGTCAAAAAGTTCAGAGAAACATAAAAATGTTAATACTGTTTGTATCCAAAAGGGACCCCTAAGAGTGAAAGGTATGGAGATTAACTCGAATAGTGTAACGGTATATGGAATAAACTCCAACAACAAACTTTTCAATCATTTTTGCAAAAATGAATGCATGGCAAAGTGGGACATCTAGTTGAAAACTGTGGCTCTGGGCATTGGGTAGCCACAACAATGATTGGCTGGTAAAAACACACAAATCCAGATGAATTAAACATCTTTGTTTAAAATTAAAAGCACACCACATCTCGTGTCTAGGCTGTGAAAAGGGCATGAAGATTGATGAGGGCCTTGTAGGCGTGCCTGTTGTGTGATACATCATTCCTATTTTGGCAGACTGTCACCGGGATTGAATTTACATCAGAGGGCAGACAAGTGATGCAATGATGTCAACACCCAGCCTCACACCCCTTCCAGAAAACACAGGTCTGAGGTCAGCCAGTTAAATGATGTGATTACAAAGCTTAGAGAGAAACACCAGCTTCCACCACAGCCCCTTTCAGGAGATGGATGTCTTGAGAACACTTGGTGTCTGAAAGCCATTGACCTGCATCTTGATTCGCCCAGTATGAGAGAACAGGTCAGTAGAGCAAACTGACATAGAAGAAAGGGTCACTGGACCCAAATGATGACCACATAAATTGTTCCCATTTCATTGTGTGTATTACTGAGGAGAAGATGGCAGTTTAGATTGCTGTTTGGTATGCATTCATCAGACATAGCTTCTATGCAACCTTGGAAAAGACCATTTGTCTTGTGCAGAGAGGAATTAATAGCATCAGCTAGGGGTCCATCAGAGGGTTAAAGACTTACATTAGCTTCATATCGACCGAGGGGAGTAAAGGCACGGGGGGCTGGAGGGATATTGTGCACTCTGGGTACATCATTTACATTTCTAAAATCAGATAAGGAACACGGAATGAAGAAGTTAACCCTTCAACCCTTTTTTGTGCAGGACAATGCTCTGGTCTTTAATGACCAGGCTGGGCTATTCAGTAAGGGTTCATGATGGACAGCCCTGCATAGATGGACAGATGATAGGCCATTATCCGAAGCAGAGCTGATACAAGACAAGCTAGACAATAGCTGACACTGCTGGAACAGCTTCATTGTGAAGCAGCACATCTGTATTCAGAGGTGATTGCGGGGTTACACATTTAGCTGACGTTGAGGTGGGAATAGCAGAACAGCTTTAAATCTGTTCTACACGGTTTGCAACAGCTGCGGAGTGTAGATACAGACCTCTGCAAGGCACTTCAAACAGAGCAGCCCAGCCCAACCTGCATACCAGACAGGAGCTAAAGAGCTCCTTGCATCCCCACTTCGCTCTTATCAGGGAACAACAGGAGAGTGAGGTAAACAACTGAGGAATTAGCAGCAAATAAGCCTGGTAAGAGCTGTCTTAATGACTCTGCTGTCTGTTAAAAGAGTCATAGAGTGCTAAATAGAGTGCAAGGTGTTGTCAGTACAATTCCCAGAGGACGCCTGTGAGATAAATTTAACTGTGAATTTACACAAATGGCTATCTTTTTCTAATATATTGTTGTCACATTGTACATTAGAAAAAAATGCTTTCAAAGTGTTTTCAGTATGGTGGGTTTTGGTCCAAGTGGTAATAATAAACACAAGCTTGGGGCTCTTCCATATAAAAGCTGTCAGAACCTTGGCTTATGATGACCCTCAGTGTTCAAGGTCTCTAAAGCTCTCAGCTCTTGTATTAAGAGTCAGACTGAACCGCCCACATTTGTGATCCGCTGCCAGCATATGCCTGGTTTGCTCCACAGCCTGCCTTTATGCTTTTGTCTATCAAGGCCAGCTTATATCATATCAGTTCAAGACTTATGTATGCTGTACAGTACCCAATTCATGTTGACCTTGTTGATTACATTATCTACTGTATGTCTTCAATTTGTGGGGCAAATGAAATAATGGAGAAAAAAAAAATCCCTGTGTCTGCATGCCAGCACAGACACAACACAGAGAAGGAAAATCACAACAGTGTGGTAGAAAAATGTTTATGAGACAAGAGAGAAGCCAGACAGTCAAGGCTGGAGTCAAAAACATGAGAAGAATATATAAAAAGCTTTTATAGGTCGCAGTTAAAGGAGTTAAAATAACAAATTTCCATCCAGAGTTTTTTTTATTTTCATGACATTGCTTTTTACAAGCTTACAATCTCAATTTTTCTCTAAAAATTTAACTCACTGAAAAATGTGTTTACAACCGTCAAAATTAATCAAAACAAAAACCAGATGATCATCACACCTCACACTGATAATACAAAGCCACTAGATGTCACTGTGTCCCCATCCCACCTCCTGTCAGCTGATTGACCAATGCTAACCTCTGTGTGTAAGAAGTGCTGGGAGACTGCCTCTGTAATGGGATGCTTACACTGCTGTGTTTCAACTGCACAGCTGCAATGTGTGGGAAAGTATCTGTATAGCTATTACTATTCAGGACCAGTTCCATTCTTCCAGTCGCTCTGTCTGCAATACTCTCAAATCACAACAGTGCCCGGCGGCAGGGGGCTCGGAAATTACTGTACACCGCAGCTCTGCTGGAGTAGGACTGCATACATTATGCTGCATCTGAACCCGGGGTCCAGCCTGTAGGGAGTACCACAGCCCTGCCAATAAAAAATACATAAAGGATTTCACACATACTTACTGTTAATATTGAAATAATTGCAGAGGGGGTGACACTCTGAGACTAGTTTGACAATCAAATGCATGACAATCCTGCTTCTTACTGAATTCTGACTGACATTATGTGCAAAAAAATACTACAATGGGGGAAAAACTACAGCAATACTCCTTATCCTATTCCCCTCTTTCCTCCTCTCCTTTTCTATTCACATCTAAACCTTTCAGTCATGCCTGACAAAAGGCAAAGTGGGAGTATAAATGCACAGCAGATTTACCTGACTGCTGCTATCAAGGTTGTGTTTGTTCAGACTGATGGGGGGAAAAAGTAATCAGATTCTTTTCAGAGCAGCCATTGCACAAAATCAATACTAAATGAGGAGGCCTGATGAATTTGGAATTTGTACTCAGAGCACATATTGATCAGTTTCAGCCAAAAGACTTCTGAAATACCATGTAGATTTACAATCAATATGTAGTTTAAAACACATAACTTTACTATTATAATTCTGGTAAGAATAAAAAGCTTGTATAAGAATTACATCAACCATATTTTAATTCAGTTATTTTAAAAACTGGTTAACTTCATCATAGTGTTGTACGTAATAAGCAGAGCAGCTGTACCTTTTATGTTCATCAGATAAAATTTAGACAACACAGTGTTGATACTCGAGCAGCAGCACGGCTGGGCGAGGTGCTCTTGCCTGGGAGGGATAATATGAGTAATGGACCCCTCCTCCTGATCTGCCTCAAGCAGGAGAGATGAGACGGCCACTGGGTTATTGCATGGTGCTCACTGCAGTCAATAGAGATTCTGGATGCCCAATACCACCACATTGTCAATGCATTATGCCTTGCATTAGTGCTATCGGCATTTTAAATAAAATCACGATTAAGAAATTGCAATACCATATTCGTTTACAGCAAAGAGGGAAAGAGGTGGTCATGTAACTTTGATAGGCTTGTAAGTGCTTGACTTAACATGGCAGCCTAGTAAACAGAGCCTGCATCCTGTGAGATCCAAATGATCTCACTTCAGTCTTTGTGGCCCATCAAAATGAGAGCTGTGTACTGGAAGGTATTCTCCAGACTCCTATCTAATATCATTAGGAACGGATATACACCGCCTGGACTAATCCAGCTGTTCTCCACAATTACATTTTAGCCTATTAGACATATCTGACCCAAGTTCATTGCAATAGTGCTTTCCGGGCATGACTTAATGATTGAGTAACTGGCTGAAAAAAGAGTCCAGTAAAAAATACTTATGAGCCTTATTAATATCCAATTCAATTTTACAAATTGTGATATTTTAATTAAAGATGCGCTTTAGATTTGTTACAGGACTGTCAAAATTTAGAGTGATACAAATGTTCTATCAAGTCGAGGAACACATACCAAATATTTATATATTAGTAACAGCTCAAAAACAACTTTACATCAATAATAATTGTGCATAGCTCTACCTATTGCACAAGGGGCAGTACTGTGAAAGAATGTACACTCTTAGAGCAGTTTTAATACTCTTACCACGTATTTAGCTGTTAAGTAGAGGGCCTGAAATATGACACAAAAATAACACAGATTTATTTCTGAATTCCAGCCAACAAACTACAATACTACTATTGTGCCCTATTTTAGATGCCCTTTAAAATGTGAGAACCACATCAAAAGTTTAAAAGTTCAACTGGAGCACAAGAAGCATGTTTATATAAATACACATACTATCTGACATTCATAGAAATCAGCTCAGCCAGCAGGACGAGGCTGCATGCGTCTCAGAGACAGACTCTATCCTGACTCTGCTCTGTATCCTGTAATTTGAATGTTGGCTCACAAATGGATCTTTCATTAACCTGGCATCTGGAGGCCATCTAATAAGGAGACTTTTCCTTGAAGCACAACTCCAATCTGTCTCTCTGAGATGAGGGTGCTGAACTTCCATGAGCACAGAGGATATGTAGTCCATGTCTGGGCGTGTTTGAGGAAGAAAAAAAGAATACAAGGCACTAAGCTATGCGTAGTCACACAGCCCTGTCTCTGTCCTCTTAATATTTGTTTGTTCTGCTGGTCTAGGCCACCTGCCCACTGACACATGAATAATACTATGAGGATGTTACTTTGTGTTCTATCAAATACAGATTAAATTGGCTATTGGACCTTTCGATCTCTAGGTCTGGGCTTGCTCCTGCTATCCAAAACTAGACTAGTAATTTATGGTGTTGTAGAGTCTAACACACCAATCTTCTCCCTCATCACAGGACTCTTGTGACAACAGCTGCAGAGTTAGCGACCGTGAGTGCTGTGGTGATGATGTGCCTTTCCATCCAGCAGCAGGCAACTAGTTGCAGCGAACCCCCCTGGCGCTGTCCATGGTGCTGAGGAGAACAAAAGCATCAAAGCCAGAGCACTCCTCCTCACTCTTCTCATTCAGGGAGGGGCCGAGCTGTGAAGGGGGAGGCACCATGTGTACTTGATTCAATTAGGCAGTCTGTGAGGCCTCCCCTGGGAGCAGGCTGCAAAGAAGGCGGCTGCAGGCCTGTCTAACAAAGACGTTCAACCCACCCTTTGCCCCTACTGAATCCACCTCATTAGTCAGCTGAGTAAGTGTTGATCATCTCAAACAATGTCCTCACCACACAACAGTATAAAGAGGAACAGATCTTCTTCTGACTTTCTGTCTGGCAGAAAAGAGGCGACATTGTAGATTAAAAAAAAAAAGTGTTCTCTTGTTTGGATTTTCTTTGCACTGGTGAGTATTTGCACTGCAGTGACTTATGAACTGGAGAGGACAAAAATCCCTATTTTGTGCATTTTGTGTATACTGCACATTCTGTGTGTATTAGTTTGTTTTATGTGCATGTCAGTTATGTTTGCTTGTTAAAATTACTTTTCTGTAAAAGTTATTATCTGCTTCTGTCTGTCCATACTAGTTGCAGCACAAACAGAAATTGACACAGGAATTCAGAACGAGAAAATAAACCAGTAGCAATATCTCTGTCAATGTGAGCTGTGTGTGAGCATGAATAGAAACCATATCTCTTGCCAAACATCTGTCATATCCGCTATCTGACTCACACTACAGAAAGTCCTGCATGTTTCAAAGTTTCCTCTGTATCATAGAGAAAGCAGAGCATTTAGCTTTTTTTTAATGTCAGACAGATAAACATGGCCTGGCAACATTAGTATTCATTTTCTGTTCTACTGGTCCTTTGAAACACAGCAGATGTCTCTGTTTCTGCATTTGCACGTTGTCAGAGTTGCTTAGAAGCGATTGTGAAATTTTAAAGGAGAAAAAAAAATGGAAACATCTGCTTGGTCTGCTTTAATCAGTACCACGCCATTATCTGTCAGCACCAATCTGTTCAAAAATATTTTCAAGATCATTATACAGAGATGTGAAACATGGTAAGCTGAAAAACATGTTAATGCTTTCATTTGAACAGTTAATGCAAGGTAGATACGAGACTGAAAGTGTTCAGATTGGACCATGGTGTGATATATGGTGTTTGATCCCTCGGGAGACTTTTGGTTTTCATGGTTTATTAACCACCATGCAATAAATCAAACTCAATCTATTTTCTTTTATCCAATTATTTTGGTTTGCACAAATAACTACCAGTTTGGTATTGTCATCACAGACCTAAGCACTGGTCTGTTCAGTCACAGCCACCCCAACTGCTCGTGTGCACTCACAACAACAAGCCCACAAACCTGCAGCCTGACAGTCACACCTGCTGTGCTCTGGGACCACTTGGCTGTTTTAGCAATCATTGCCATCATAGGAACCAGAGATAATTACTCAGCTTCCACCCACCAGGCTGGCCCGCTTCGCTAAAAACCGTATTGCTCCAGTGCAGCAATAACACTTGTCTAAATGAATGCACGGCACTTTACTGCACGACTGACAGCCCCCATTTATTCTGCTGTCCAACTGGAAAGAAAAAACAAATTAATTTGGCACTTTAGGCCCCCACCCCTGTGAATAATGTACCACTGTTCCCTAAAACCGCCACCCCCATCCCCAAATCACCACCATTATTCAATCCTCTTTTTATGACTCTCAGTTTTAGGTAACATTGTCTTCTATCAAAACCTTTTACATTTATATGGAAAGATAGATAAATCACTGGTGTTTGATCTCAATAAGTTCTCATATGTAATTATTACATTTGTCTAAAAAAAGCATTATTCATTGTCTTATCATTAAATCCAACAGAAAATGTTCATCTGTCACACAAAAAAAACTGAGTAAATTATACTGGGTTTCTAGACTTATTTGCACATAAAAATCCAGTTCAGCGTATTGAGAGCTTTATCTTTCCATTATAGTCAATGCCAAGTTCAGGGTGCATTTGTTTGTAAGCCACAGTCTCTTTGTTCACTTCACACCATCTACAGTAGTTTATGGTCTGGGCGTCAGAATAACAGCTCTCTGACAATTATCACTTGTGCACCCAGATCCCAGTAACACCTCTCTTCCCCTAGGGGAGGACCGACGTTGGGCTTTACACTCTCTTGTGTGCCATTATATTTATGCAAATGAGAATAAAATCAAGGGGAAATCAGGGGGCATCCTTTCCTGTTAGAGCTAATTAGCAATGAATGCTATATTGTATACATTATGTATGAAGTTCCCCTCTAAGCAGCTATACATTGTGACCTTGAGCACAAGGCCAAGTTTGGATTTTAAAACCAAGAAATCTTCATTTTAAACATTCAACAAAAAAAAAACACACAACAAAGGAACTATAGTGACAAATAGTGATGAATTCTGTGCAGTTCCATAGTTGTTTCTCATATAATGTTGAAGTGACAGTCTGGGGAATACCTTTTTGAAAATCATTGTCCGGGAACAAATAGTTACAAACATGAACTGCATGACACACGAGAAAGCCGTCCTGGCTGTACAGAGATCTATTAATATCATACGGCTACAGCTTGCCAATGAATCAGGGCTTATAAAGGAACCAAACAGCAGGGGCGAGGCAGACTAGGCACATAGGTGGTGAGACATATCACATTCAAGATTGCCACTCTACTCCTGGGAGCCAGTGAATGGCATTTTCTCAGAACCCATAAAAGAGGCAGCATTAAGATAATAATGTTGAAAAGCAATTATTAAAGAGCAATAAAGTATGTTTAATACCCTCTCCAGGCAAGTGCCACACATATTTTTTTAGTAAGTGAGCTAAGAAGTGAGGCCTGTGGCTACAGGTTGAAGGGAAAAAAATGAGTTAATAACATAGTAGATATGCATAACAGTTTTATTACGGCTGAATCTGAGTAAGAAAATATTCTTTATTATGGATGTTAGCAGTATGTGATCTACTACTGTTCATTTGACTGATTTAAATTGCATGAAAATAGTAAATCACTGAAATGAACAAACATCGCTTTTATAGTGGAGACTGTTTGCTTTAAAGTGCTTAGCTCAGGAGTTGCAACTGACTATGATGTTCATCAATACATCACTCACATATGGATAGTTTGGAAGGAACAAAATAATGATGAGGTCAAAAAGATATCACAGTGTTTTGACTAATGGTGATAGATCTCAGCACTGAATTAATGAAACACAGTCATATGTTGACAGCTAGTGTGTTGAAGTGGCTGTGGACAAAATCCACAATCCACACATCTAGTGTATGTATAGTATATTTAGAACTGAAGGAAAACAGTCCAACAAGAAATAATAAAAAAAAGTCTGTTGTCATGGCAATACATTTCAATCTTGGTTAAATGACACATTGTGTTCCACCTAGACAAAGAAATAAAGCTGTAAAAGCATTATAAGCAGTTATGCTCCTCACTCACCCTTCTCTTCTCCATCTTCATTTCATTCTGCCCAGTTTCTGACATCAGCTTCCTACAGAGCACCTGGTGGAGGAGCCGTGTGTACACATCACTATAACACAGACAACACTGTAACCACAAACAACTGGAAGGTTTCAGGGCACATTGAAAACTATGAAAACGTTCCTGCTTTAGGAACCGTTTAGTTCTACTTTCTGTCTTTGCATGTTTGACTTTGGTTCCCATGTTACCAGTGAGTTAGACTCAAGCATGAGAGCAGCAGCTCCGGAAAAACATGACAGTACTGACTCACTGACGAAAGAGAAAGCTGTGCCTTCACACAGGCTGCGTCTCAGGGGAAACATCCTGGGAGCAAACACAAGGGAGGAGCACGGCAACACACAACAAAGACTTGCTGAGGCTTCAGGAAATTATTTGGATTCATCAAAAATTAAAACATATTATGGATCCATCTTTGGTCTACTGTGAGTCTGTATGAAGCACAGCTTGTTAATAAGAGAGTCTCTGAGCGTGAATGAGAGGGTCTGACGATCAACAGTTGGCACAGTGAGGCTGATCCCAGCAGGCAGTGCTGTTGTGGCATAGCTGGGGTGAGAGCGTGCCCAGCACCTGGCTGGTGTCCTGAGGGGAGCTGGCAGATGGTACTGACGCTAGGGCGTGCATCCTCATGCACCAGGCACAAATAAGTCTTAGTCCTTGGGAAAGAACACAGAGAAGGAGGGTGCCTGCAGGTGAGGAAAGCGGGCAGTGCCAAAGAGAGGGTTTGGGCAAAGGGACTGCAAAGGACTGGGCTGTGGAGGAGCTAGAAGGGTCACAATATGCCCCAGGCAGACAGATGTTTCAGCTCATTAAGGCTTATAAACCGATCTGCATATTTTACAGAACAACTGAATTATTCATGTTTGCATCTTTCTGTAACCTGTCTCTAACCCTCTTAGGTATTTTCAGGCTCTATGCTGCTATGTATAGGTGCAGCACATAATGGACAAACATTACAGACCACTCCGGTGCATCTATTTGTTCTGCCAGGCTGAGCGCTGTTTAGAAAGACACAAAGATTGCCAAGAGTGTCATTTACACACCGCCCGATGAGTGCTTATCCATGGGGACCTTTGGGCTTAAAATGTCATTGGCTGAGGCTCCTGTGAGCGCACACAAAGGTCACCAGTGACACTGGCTCCAGAGCTTCTTATTGATTCCCAATTTACCACCATTATGCTTGGCAATTACAGACAGAACTGAAATCCTAATCATGGAAATACATTCAGTGTGAGGACGTATCTGGAATTGTAATGTGGTGCCAAATGTATAATTCAATCTAAAGTCAGGGATTCCTCTGTGAGTTGGGGGACACTTGAGCATTGTCCCCCTGATGCATCAACATGTGCTGTGAATTAATGATAGCAATGACATTAAAAATCTACCATACCAAGAATATTAAATTCAATCCAACTTTAGCCATGAATTTCAAAATCAATTTAGGACACGATGAATGAAAAACAAAGAAAAATACAAGTATCACCTCACGAAAAGAGACATCACAGGTTAACAGACTAACTGTTGGCCATCTGTATAACCAGCATGCAGCTAAATTATAATGGCTGCCACAGCCTGGTGTTGCACATCTCATGTTTCTTATTTTTATTACAAAGATATTGTTTTCTGTGATTCTGTTGTCTCCCACTAAGAAGCATCCACCTGAGGATGAGCACACAGAAGCTAAGTGCAAGCTCAGAAGAGGTGAGACAAGCAGAGGTAAAATGACAACATTAATTGTAGTATACATTTCAAATTCTTGTGCAAATACACTAATTACATGCATGTCAGCGTCAGCACCAAATAAATCTAATCATTCACAGTTTCCATGGGACTTTATCTACTATAAAAGGCATTTTTGTAATGTAGATCTGAAGACATTTTCAAATTTTAAATAAGCAAAAAAACAAAAACAGACCTACGTGGGAATGGTTGTATGGAGAGGGTGATTGTGTAAAGTGCACTGTTGCCTGCCTGAGCACAGATGGTGGCAGAGCAGGATGTACCGACCTGTACTTTTGCCCACATACGCGTGCACACACACACACACACGTACATACACACATACATAAAGAATCATCACATATGCATGGATGCATATGTAAATACTGCACTCATACATACACACCCACACATACAGTATGAGCTGATCAGCCAAGTAAAGAGCTCATTTTATGGCGCAGGAAGTGACATGCCGATAGACAGATTGGTCATTTAAGAAGGTGTCACACTTGTTTTTACAGAGATCAGGAGTTAAAACCCCACATGCTCTTAATTCTGTAATCAAAACAGTTTCTTTCCTTTTTTTAACGGTAACACAAGGCATGCAGACATGTCGATCAAAGACTGACTTCACAAAGACATCCAAGCCCAAGCAGGATAATTAGTGCACCGGAACGATCAATACTCCTCGTGTGGGGGTTGAATGCAGAGGAAAAAGCAATCTAAGGAACAGTTGTGAAAGAACTGCAAGGGAAAGCAAAAATCCAAACAGGCGGCATACATTACAAAGTGAGATTTACATCAGTGGGAGGGAATCCACTCACTGTGTGTGTAATGAGTACAAAGTGGGTGCAGGATGTCCAGCTTTTTGCATCAATATTAAAACCACTAATATTCATTATTAATATTCAAAACAGGGAGGGACACAACATATTGATTACTAACAAAAGCTATTGAGATATTCTCAGACAGACAAGTGGTCAAGACTGGAGACAAATGGTAAGGCGTAAAGACAGGAAGACGGATAGATCAGTAGATGAATTAAGGCGATGGTTCAGTAGATTGATCGGCAGAGGAAGAGTAGAAGTCCCTCAGGGGGAGTGGGGCCTTTTTAGCGCTATGTGAGGAGAGAAGGATGACATGTTTCCCCTTTCAGGTGCTGAGTATGTGAGGGAGCATTGTGCCATGATGGCTAGGATTGGAAAGATGCATGAGAGGAGAGTGTGTGGCCACAGTGCTCTGTGGCGTGACAGACGGTGATAGCGAGCGACAAACAGAGCTCTCTGAGAGAGGAGAGAAGACATACTGGTTCTCCAGACTCCAGCTCCCTGCCATGGCTCTGGGACGTCAGCCATGCCCTGTTCATCCACACTCAGTTGCAGCCATCAATAGAAACACAGGGCTTTTGATTTGATTTGGAGGCTTTGGATACATCATCCTGCCGTCTTTCTGGAAATACTTCAGGGGGGAAACCCAATTAAAAAAAACAGCCAAAAAGAGCACAACAAGCATACCTGAAGTCAGCTCCTGTGCAGTGAAGTGTGGAGAGTGGAAGCAGAAGGGTGTGAAAGCATTTTGTGGTTACAGCCAATCCTGCTGCTCGATGGGTGGAAAGCATCATGACGTCCTTTAAAACCAAATGACACATTAAAAAGCATTCCTATTACACATATTATTATTTAACATTACTATTATTTAGACTCACTTCACTATACAAAAATATTTTTAATACAACAAAATAGAATTCAAAGAAAATGTTCAGCTGTCACTAACCTGAATATGACATTTACATTACATTGAGTGATGGAAACATGGCTTCTGTGGGAAAAGAGAATTGCTTGCAGATTTCCAGAATAATAAGAATTTGTAATGGCCACCACCGCCCGCCCCCTCCTCACAAAAGGCATAAATGAAAACATGATGTGGGTGTCGACCGCCATCCCTGCCACAGATTAAGGTTCTGACACCATGCTGAAATCCATTTGAGCAAACAAAATAAATAAAACATTGAGTTGCACCATTTGCACCTTGGCAACAGCTTTACTATTATCATCAGAAATGTGTGATTAAACAGAAGATTAATAAACTAAAAAACATCTAGAATAGAGTATTCTAAAATAACTGAGGACCAGTATTGCTCAAGACATCTCCTTACCTTTTTGAGATGACTGTGTATGAAGGTCAGTATGGTCATTAAAGAGATTATTAAAAATGATCCATTATCAAGAATGGATCTTGGTGATAAAATAGTACTTCAGTCTTTGTCCAGATATCTAACCAAAGCCTAAACAGTAATGGTGGTTCAGTTCTACATATTCAAGCTTTAAGCAGTGTCTTTAGCCTGCAATGTACAGGACAGCTGTCCATTGTCTCTCTTAATTGATGTCAGAGCCCTGAGGTGCATTAGTGCATCACAGGATGTGCCCATGCTGGTGTGCATTTGCCATCTCTGTAAGAAGCACCCGGCCTCACCCACCAGCTGCACAATACAGCTGGAGCATATTGATTATACTGCTCATGGAGGCAGAATAAAAAGGAGGGGGATATTTTTTCTGACTGACCTGTTTGAGTGCTAGTTAGGGACAATATGGGCCATGATGGAGAGAGGAGCTGCTGTCAAGCGTCCTTCACTGGGCCTTTCCGTAAACTGCAGGAGCGGCTAAAAGCAAGCCTGATTTATTGAGCAGGAGAGGAAAGAGGAAGGGAAAGCGTATGCATCCAATCCCATCCCATCTGTAAACATGGCACATCTCTACTGGCCAGTCTGAGTTATGCAGGATCACATGCAGGCATTTAAACTCATGCTATTCAATACCACCTGGTGGGCAGATGATCAATGGAAAGATTCAGTTAATATCAAATTCTCACTTTGCTTGATTAAGTTAGCATCTTTTTCATCTCGTTGGCACAGAGCTGTGAAAAAGGAAAAGTGTGATTGGGTATCTTATCAGATATTCCTAGATCTAATTAAAGAAAAACGATTTGCCGACATTATAATTGCTATAATCCAGGGCCCGTAAACCCCTCACTGGATATTCATCATCACCAGAGGATTTAATCCATTTATCAACCAAATAGAGGGAAACGCTGGGATGGTAATAAATATATTAACTAGCTCATGTTGGATAGGGAAGAGTGTGCTCGACCTGAAACCAAGAGACAGAAAAGTGAGGCTGCTGAGGAAGGATGCTGACTATCGTGATCACAGAAAGAGACCTCAGCTGGAACAGAGTATTGAGCCAGCACAATAAAAGGGAGGAAATAGGCGAAATGTGGCACTTGGGCACAGCAATATTACTGCCACAGTGGGGCAGTAGTCCATTAAACTATAATCCAATAGTGTAGAATGAAATCTCCACAGCACCATGGTGCATATTTCAAATGGCAAGAAATAGTGGTGACGGTTAGTAAGGCTAGCATCTGTCCTTTGGGAATTAAAAAAAAAACAGAAATAAAACAAGAACCACAGAACTTCACAAACAGTGATTATGGCTCAGAGCTCTCAAGAGGGTCCTCCATTAATAACAATGCACAAATCAATGTTTATGACTATCATAAAAAACTGCAAACTAGAAAGCCCCCAAAGCCCAATTCATCCATGAATAGTGTTCTTTACACACTATATTCAACCAGCCAAGCTGATTTAACCTGAAACCAGTTCACTAGTCCTTGATCTCTCTGCCTTCACCCTGCAGTTTGGTTCCAAAAACTGCAGATGAAGAACAATAAAACATCTGTATTTTCTCGCCTACACTTGAACAACTTGATTTGGCAAAAATATAATAAGCATCACTGAGATATTCATGACCACTGCTTGGAGCAGTGCATAGAGGAGAGAGAGAGCCAAACCTTTGTGGAACAATGTAACAAGTAAAGATGCGACAGGATGATTTCTGTTGCTTGTTTTCCATGCTGTTCGTCCACATTATAAGAGCAAGTCGGCATCGTCTTTATGTTCAGGTTGGAAGCCATCATGAAATGAAGTGCACCAGAAATATTCTGTGTAGTGTTTGTGGTAATGACCTATTATGAATTCAAATGTTTTGTGCATGCAACTCAAGTTTCATATGTCAACAGTAAATTATGAAAATTATTCCAGAAATAAAGGAGTAAAATGAGTCCAGCCACCACAAAATCATCATAAAGATTGACCTCAGGGGCATTCAACTCATGTGATTGCCACCCTGTACCCTAGATGATTGCTAACTTTAACTGACTTTCACTGTAATAACCACAAATTATTTTTTGATTTGACCCCCAGTAGAACTATTGACTTATGGTTGATGTAATACGATTGATGTAAGAGAAGCAAATATGATTAGAATAATTGAGAAATTGATGTTGTGATGATGATGTTTTAAAAAAAGAGGGGGGAGGTGGTTACCATACAAATTGTTATACAAATCATTTTAGTCTCAAAATGATTGAAAGGTGATAGTTTTGGGACATACATATGAGACAATGTACTCAACAAATCATCCAAATATATAAAATCTCCCAGTTATGACTTTTTTAGATAAGGCCCTTTTAAGATGAAATCATTGTTAAGTAGGAAAATGTTTAATACAAATACAGTGGTTGGATATTTGAAGAAAAGGCAACAGAAAATGTAATGGGATACGCATAGTTACACAGGAAAGGGTAAAGAAAGCATGGATTATTCATGTCTATTCCCACAGTGCAAACAGCTCCTTTTTGATGGATTGTGCTCGGGGCGCTTCTCCCTGCTCAATACCAACAGTCCCAGGCAGCCCATCCTCATGCTGCTTCATGCTGCTAGGATGAAGAACTCCCCCAGAATCAGAGACAGGGCCAGCGGCTCTCATCTCCTCTCTATTGTCAGACATAATGATGGTGTGTGGTCTGAGGTGAACCTAAATTTAAACTAGGATATCAAGAGAAAGGTAGTAGAGCAGACTGGCGGTAGGAGACAAGTGCTGACGGCTTTTGACTGAGCGTATTTTAGTTTAACTGAAGGAGAGCATAAGTGTCTGACAGGTGGAGGAATAGAAAGGTGGTGAAAAGTACGCATAACCATTGTCACCGTCAGTACAGTGCAGTAACGTGCTGAAAATACATCATTGTCTGCACCATTTTCCAAAAAGAGACTTTTGAGTGTGTCTTTGTGTAGATGGGTGAGCTCACTTGGACTAGCTCCAAGTTGTAGTGGTAGAAAGGCTGCAGGGTTGTTAAGACAGGAAATGATGCTCTGACTATCAGCCACACTAAGCAACCACCACAGCAGAGAGAAAACATGCATATCACACACAAAAACCTGCAGTGGGAATTCTAACATTAGACATCAAGCACCAGTTTGTCTTATTAATGGCATACAACTAAAGAAGTTAAAGAGAAATGAAAGAAAAGGTTCCCAGAAATACAGCAATTCAGAGACTAAAACTAAAGCAGTGAACACATATCTAAGTGGATGCTTTCAGAGATAACTGGGTTTAAAAGAAGCTCCTCTGACTCCTGTGTTCAATGATGTGTTCAGTCTGCAGCATCGAAATAGCTTTCCCCCTACATGAGCTCTGAACTGAGAATGAACCTGAGCTTTTTTCCAACTCCATTTAAAAAGAGGCCTATCTGTAGACAGCATGAGTCTTTGCCAAATTTCTCTTGGCAGAGGATTTAAAAGACGTTCAATATAGAGAAATCCAACACGTTGCAGGTCAAATCTCAATAACAAATGTTGCCTGAAGCCGTCAGCACCCCAGACAGCAAACGATAGTGTAGACTGTCTGGCCCACTGATGAAAAACTGAGTAATCCTGAGATTTCACACTTTCACACATTCCACGCCATCTCCTAGCATTAAGCAGGTGAAGATGGATGGCAAATGAACTCCTGTAATAGTCAACTAACCATTCAAAACACCTTAGCAACAGTTATGCTGTGGACCTGATCGTCAACCCGTGACTTTGCCGTCCTCCAATGAGCTTGCTTCGCCGCAATGGGGAGGAGGCAGCCGTAGGCAAATAAAGCAGGAACTCGAACAAAGGGAGGAGGCTTCAGAAATATTGCCCCGGTTGGACCATCAGCATTCCCTCCACATCTACTGCTATCACTCCCCACAATCATCGAGAGCGCCATTTAGCATTGTGTGTAATTATTCTGTCACTTAACAGGCAGAAACCATGCTCCATGAATGAGCAGACCCATGCTCGACAATTATCATCAACATTGAAGTTTTTTTTCCCCCGCCCAGTGAGCAGATCAAGGCAATTTCACAGAGATATACATTTCGCTGCCAATTTTCTCTATAAATCACAGAGGGACATATGTTGCATTAACATTCAGAGAGTGGCCAGTCAAACGCAACAGTTTCTCAGAAGCATATGCACACGTTTTTCACCCCCAAATTAATGTTCTTCCTCAGTGGCAGAGTGACTTCAGAGACACATGCAGATCAATACATTTTTTCTTCTCTTGGATGTTGGAGTTCAGTCAGTACTTGAAAGGTTTGCCATATCGGTTAAGGAAATGATGGGAAATTATGAAGCGTCCCACATTTTCAGAATATTCTGTGAATAGTCTCAGGACAAATTTGCATCATTAAACCTTGACAGAACTCTGCATTTCATGTTGAGTCAACAAAAAAATAGTTGAAGTTGAAACAGTTGAAGCATTAGAGGGATTATATTCATACCTGAGCAGATGTAATGTGCATTAGCTCTACAAACAGCTTTTACAACAGAGTGCCTACACACCAACTATGGCGTAAATTAACCATGATATCTCATATTAGTAATAGATTCAGTTATATCTTCTCTATTTTGAATATTTGTCCTGTGCACAGCATTACAACATGCAGGAATGTCCTGCATTTAAAACAGTTTATGCATCTTTGACCATGAATACTGAGTCACTCCTCTCTGTTTCTTCTGTACTACACTCAATTAACAGACTGATCAGAAACAGGTTCAGTAGGAATGTCATCACATCATTCATGAAATGAGCCACAACAACTTGACCCAGACATTTAACTTTCTGATATTCTTAATGCTTTGTATTGTAATGTACAATCTGAAGCTGAGCCCACACAACATAGCCCAATAACTTTATCCTATTTGGTGGTGTTGCACTCTTTGGCTGCTCACCCTCCCTGAAGGACTGCAGCTCCTGGAGCTCAGTGAAGGGGCTGTCTGTGGGTTGGTGAGTACAACGGGTCACCTCCTGACTCTAACGCCCACAGGACTCATCTATTCCACTTTGCCTGTAAATTCAGAGACGCAAACATATGCAATATGCTGAGGAGATAACACTCAGGGATTTTTTTGTTCTTATAAGGCAATTTTTCTGTGGAACTATCTCTCTGAACTGAAAATAACACAACTGAGATTAGACTGTTGTTATGGTGTTTTCTGAAATGTCAAGTCAATTTCATTTATATAGCACCAAATCATAACAGAGGTTATCTCAGGGCATTTTACACACACACACACACACACACATATATATATATATATATATATATATATATATATACAGCAGGTCTAGACTGTACTCTTTACAACATTAGAGACTCAACATTCCCCCATGAGCAAGCGCTTGCCAACAGTGGCAGGGAAAAACTCCATTTTAATGGGAAGAAACCTCGAGCAAATGTTGTGTTCTAGGGCAGAATGAACAGCACAGAAACTTTGTTTAAAATTTTTACAAACACAAACTTCTGATGCTTATTCTATCACTTTAAAATATAAAAATGTGTTCCTTACGTAAGCAATTATGCCACGTACTCACTACCTCAAATGATTTAATAAACATTTCCAGCTTATAGTAGACAACGCCTCGGTATGTATAAATTCATTATTTTTTTCATAAACAAACAGCTGAGTCTGAGCAGTTTTATTTACATTCCAGAGGAGTCAAGAGTTGAAGCCAAGCGGTTGTTGTCTTTCGCAACATCTTATAAAACACACTTCCACAGAAATCAGGAGCAGCTCAAAATGCCTGGCTAATCACATGAACAGCCCTCCATCCTCCCAAACCTTTGAACAGGCTAATCAAATATGATCCCTCTCCCTTCAGAGGCCTAATCCCTCTTAGCGAGGACGTAAGAAACGTGCCACCTGCTTCCAGTCATACAGCTTGAGGCCTGACTGCCCTTGTGACACCACGCTGCTCTTAATCTCATGAACAAATGCACAGCTTCATCTGGATGCCACTGCTGGATCTCACCAGATCCAGCAGCATACATACACACATATTTCCACCATCACTTACCAAACTTGCAATACTTTGAATTGGCTTGCAGGCTGGGATTAAGGGACTTTGACCCAGAATATCCTGGAGAAATTAATAAAGACATGAGACATTTTTTAATTCCTCACAACTGTGAGGCAGAGCAACACCTCACACTTTTCAGGTAATCTTATCCAATCAATTCTGTGAATCATGCAGTATGAAATATATTCGTCATATGCACTGGTCAACAGTGAGGAAGTTATCATTCCTAATTCAGTCTGTTTTGATCTCATAAAATCCAATATCTACAGACAGATATGGTGAGACAATTTACTGACACAGTCAGGTGGAAGTTTTTAAACACACAACTTCTCTTCCAATCTAAGCGACAATATTAACCAGGTAGGAACAAACAGAATACTGCACATAATTTTGGCTACTGCAGTCATCCACATGTCACTGTCTAATATGATTTAGAAGTTGTTGATACAAATCCCCTAATGTCATGTAAAGATGTTCTGAGTTTCTCAGAAATTTCCGCCAGGCTTGTGTCACAGCTCTCAGTTGAGAGGATGACTACATGTACGTGAAACGTGTGAGAATAAATATTGCATGGAGGATCAAACTAGACTGAATTGTATTTGACATGTTAAATTCTCTGCAGTATCTAAATCCTGCATAAGTAAAAACACAATTCAACAGTGAATGAGTTCAAATCAATCTTGCATTTTGTGTTGTGAACGGCAGAGTGCTGTCATCTTCCACAAACCGCCTACGCAATATTTTCAGGATCAAATTAGTAGAAGCTGAAATGTAACTCAACTGAAAAAGTAGAGCAGTAGTGTTTCCTTTCTAAGTTGCCTTTAATTTGCCTTTGCAGTAGCCCTTTTAGGATAGCATGGGTTGTTTAAACAGGGATGGAGATGTCAGACTGCATTAGCATCCAGACAGACTCTGCACCCAGAGGAATCAGCAGTGCTGGAAAAATCAGTCATTAAATTTGCAGCCGTTCTGCAGAGCTCCACCGTCTGCTTATGGGATGAGGGACGGAGTTTTATAGCCAGGATGCTTTTAGCACACAGCGCAGGTTCATATTTCTGATTCACCTCACAGATAAAGAGTCGCCTGTAACGTCTGACACAAAGGCCTCGGATGGTTTTGATGGAGTTAAGTCCTTTAAAGATGGACAATATATTTTTATGTCTGAATTGAAGAGGAGATGGTGTGCCACCTCTGAACAGCTCTTCAGGTCATGAAAAGTGTCCATTCAATATTTACAGCATACTAATAAGGTGCCAGCTAGCATAAAAGACTGTGCTAAAAATACACATTGCCTGTAGTTAATATGCTTGCTTCTATATTTGTTTTGTAATTGTCAGTAAGAGGTGTTTTCATTAAAAAAAATTTTTAATAAGCTGAGTGCCATTATAAAACTGCCATTTTGGACAGAATCAATGAACTGGTGTCTATATGACAACAACTGATGTTTATATGGATTAAATACATGGATACATCTCCTTGATAAATAATGTAATGCATTTTAGAAAAAAGCTTGATATTTAAGAAGCCTTTCTTGGCGTTGATAGAAAAGATACTCTAAAAAAAACAAAACTGCACAACAAATTACATGTTGCAGTTTATGAATCTATTCAGGTTTGTTGTGATCGCCATTATTTGAAGCATACAGTGTTCACAATTGTTGCTCTGCCATTATCTTTTTGATTGCTGTCGTGATATTTGCCTTTCTGCCTGTCTCAGCTACGGCGGCTAAACATTGGCTTTGTTTACAACTCTTTGTTCATCTACTGTAAACAAAAGATTTTTGTTGTTTCTCATTTCAAGTGCCCTTCCCCCGTCTACCTTTTGTCTCTGAAAGCCCTGGTTTGTTGTTAGAAGCCTTCAATTGCAGCCCGGCTGGCCTGCCCCCTCTCTTGCCTCAAAGCCGGTTGCAGATGAAAAATTTATGACTGTATGCCTTGAAAACCTCACATTCCATTTGAAGTGCTGCTGTTCCTCTGATGCTGCCCCCACTGATGGCGACTGCGTCTGCCGTCTTCATTCGACCGCCGCTTTTCCTCACAGTGGGAGTGCAAATCAGGGAGAGAGGGTGGGACGGTGTCCATGGCTTTACAGTCCTTCACTAGTATTCACTAATCAAGGATGGATTTTTTTTTTTTTTTTGACTGTGTGCAATAATAAGACATTGATCAGCTGCTTGTAAACCTGCCTACACGCAGTGCTCTCATACTGTAGCAAACCAATGTGTCTGCATTTTTCTAGCTCTTTGTTTTATTTTGAGATAATATCACACATGAAAAAATGTTATTTTTTACTCACTGTTTCTTTTTTTCTTTTTTCTTTTTAAACTCTGGCAACACATGGGATGTTCCACCTGATACCCTTAATTGTAAATGTTACCATCACTTGCAGGATCCTCTTTCATTTTAGTGGGAGGAAATGACTATGACCTTCTATGCAACACATTACAGTTAATGTGCTCATTGGGAGTAAAATACCAACATTTCAAAGACCTTTTCTGGAAAATATTGGCATTTCACTTGAGTTACATCTATTTCCTTCTGTAACACATTATTTCAAAAGCCAATCATTGAAGAAATACTATTCCAATCTACATAACACATAGTTTTGCCACATTGCTATGGCAGCTTGGTCAATGATAACAGCAGCATTTGTATGACAGAGTGTACTCCACTTTTCCCATCAGATTTCCCTCAAAACCAACAAAAGTTCATTTTTATATGCTTTTTTAAAATTTTTAGTACAAATGAAAAAGCCTTTAGTGAAACAAGTGGCATTTTTGTGTTAGCGCTTTTCAAAGAAGAGGGAATAAATTAATACAAAACAAAAGCAAAATCCCCCCAAACCCAAAAGAATAAAAAAAAAAAAAGATAATCAACCTAAATTGCAAGACCATCCGTAATTTCATGAGAATATTAACACATTTTCTGTCAGTGTAGAATCATTAACTCAGGCTTTAATTAATTAGAATAAATACGGATGCTAAAACAGAAGCTGCTGAAAAACGAAATCGCACTCAGGTTCACAGTCACAGTAGCATCAGAATGGGACTTGTTCTTTTGGTAGCTGTATCTTGTTAATTACCAGGACTTCATTACTTGTGCAATGCTTCAAATATGATGCTCACACTATTTCAAACGGCTGTGAACCACGTCTTTCATTCAGCGGGGGAAGGTTTAATCGCCATGCAGACTGACAATGACAACCCATGATCCAGGGCTAAACATGTGGGCGTCGTCTTCCAACGCCTCTCCATCCTTAAGATTCTCAGCAACCTGAAAAACAGGTTTTCACACCTCCATTTGGATGGTTTTGAAATGTGCAAATAGGAGAAACAATAAAAACAATATGTTTATTCAAATACTCAGGATTAAATATGAATCATGAGTAACACCATGGCATCAGTATTCACAACCATGTCTGTATTAGCAAAACAAGAGATTAATATTGGCTTGAGAATTACAGTACACAGAGGCCATTTCAAAATCTTTTTTCAAAAACAATAAAAATAAGGGATACTGCAGCAGGATGAGAAGAAGATAAGATGTTCAGTTTGCTTCTAAATTTGAGTGAATAGTATCTAGTATATACAGTATATTAAATATAATGATTTAGATTTGACTTAACACAAGATTGTGGAAGAATTCTTCTGTTCAGAGTCCTTGGCAAAGCCTGCTCTCATGCATGAAGTCACACCGGTTCCTAAGCAACAGGTAATTTCACAACACACACTGCTGTATACGTGCAGCAGCTTTTCATAGCAGGGTTTCAAGTCAATTTAAAGTCACATCGGATGGCAACCTTGAGCTACTCAATACTGTTCAAAGCTCTGTTCAAAGCTTAGAGGGTGATGTCACACTTGTCACTGGAATAATTAGTTGAGGACAATGAAGCAGCATTCATCTTCAGCACAAGGTCTTCTCCAGCGCCACATACATCAACATTCCCCTGCACAACCTGCGGTTTCCAGGCATGGGCTCAGGTTGCTAAGCTTAAACGGTTATGATGAAAACCAACTCATCACAGGGCAGCTTCCAAAACCCTCCCATCAAAGTATTCAGTGTTTCTAGGAAAACATACATGCTCAGGTTTAAATGATTGAGCGTGACGTGTGATAATATCACATTGAAGATTATTCAGTTAGTTGCATGTGATAGAGAGATATCAACTTTCATGACTGAGTTTTCACAGTAGAAAACCCTTCAGTTAGGTGGAGAAAAAATGTTGGAGGTCGAAAATTTCCAAGTCGAAAATTCTGAATTCTGAACTCACAACGCAAAATGCAAACAATGCAAACAACCGTGAGAAACTCGTCTTCTTATAGCAGGAAATGGAGGAGGATAAGGTAAGATGCTGTCACAAAATATTTTATATTAATTTAGTCACAACATCACACACAATAGCCTACCAAGTACCAGTAATGTTATATGTTTCTGATAGCCTTTGTCATTTACTAATATAGCCTAAGTAACTAGTCTTCATTTTGACACTTTTATTCACTCAACACCACTCAGATGAACTAGGGGTGCATGAAATTGGCCTGAGTTTCCCAGTTGGAGCTCTGACTATGAGGGCCGTTCTATCATACTTTTTCAAGTAGGAGATTGGAAATTTGAGTTGGAAAGTTTTGAGTTGTCTGGAAAGCAGCAATAGCCCTGCTACTGTTAATACCTACTAAAGCACCACAAAGTCTCCAACAAATACAATATCCCACTGTTTGCCCAGCTGTTATAGGAAATTAATGAGCCTTTTTAAAATATGAAATGATATATCTGTGGCCCTTTTTTAAAGATTTATATCTTCAGTAGCAACAAATGGGCTTGGGGCTGAGTGCCACAGACAGGTTAGGAAAGTAGATATGTACGTCTCTACTGTTCAGCTTCCAGAAACAGTGACATTGAGCTGTTGTATTTCTCAGCATTTTATCTGTCAGAACTCAGTGATAATCTTGAAAATCCATTAACTGCAATGGACTGACCTTGACAAAGTGCAAATTTTAACACGCAAACAAGCCAATCAATACATACCAAGAAACAGATAGAAATGACCCAGTATAGACTATTTTCATGACATACATTTTGACTTAGGAGCAAAAACACAAGTGTAACTAATTACATTAATGATGGCTCCACTTTATGAGGGTGTGTTGCTGCTGTCCGTGGCACGCAGCCATTGTTAATGTCATTAGTTACACCTGTGACTTTTGCTTGAATAAAAGGTGAAATGTTGAGAATAAAGGAACATTTAAGGCATTTTAGAACATTTTATGGAAACATGTATTATACTGCATACAGCATATAGTGTTCTGTCATTTCAATTCATATACTAAACATGTATTTATTCATACACTGTATGTTCTGCCTGTCAGTACAATATGTTGCTGCTGTAAGATGGCGGACAGCAAAACATTATCCTTGCCATTCCCTTAGACTCTGACCATGATAAACCCTTCCATGTTTTCATTTTGGTTTGGGGATTGAACAGAAAAGCATGCTGCTGCTGATGGACAACAACACACCACTAGCTCAATCTCATGGGACTCCATGCTAGTCAATAATTCAGAGCAGGGCAAGAAATTTTATATGGAGGCAAAAAGATAGTGGACAGTAAAAAAAAATAAAATAAATAAAAGCAGGGAAGAAGAGCAAAGAGTAGATATGGGGGAGTGTGGAGGCTTACCCCTGTTTGCCAGCTTATGACCCAGAGCAATAACATGTCAGCAGCGGCTTTCAGGGATTCTACCTGTCAATCAGCTATACACTCAGCACAGGGGAATGGTCAATATGGAGTACAGGAATAAAATCATTTTCCTCCATTTTCTTTGTTTTATCTAAGAAATATGTGTTCGTTGAAATAATATATGAGGGGAGATGTTTGCTACAGCAGACACTAGTAGAGACAATAGAGCAGTGGATCATCAGTATCTGCAGCGTAGATGCAAATCACTGCAGAGAATATTTGCATGAGTCACAGTTAGCAGCTTAATAACAGTATGAGTGATGATGTGTGATATTAAACTGGCCAGCAGCGTATGTACGTAAGACAACCATCCTGACAAATGACAAAGATAATCAACTGCAAAACCAAACCAAGACATGTTACAAGAAAATACTTTTTTTCCTAGTGGAGGGCTAAAACTGCAAGAAATTAATGTTGCGCAAGAGCCGTTTAAACCCTTGTTTGTTCTTGTTTAGAGGAAAGTTATGGTTCTGATATGTTAAGGATAAAAAGATGTAAGCAGTAGAAGAACAATCCTGTGTGCCCAAGAGGAAACAAGAAGCCTGGTTAATGAATAATTGAACTGTATAATTTAATTTAACTGCTTGCTGTTTCAGCTGAATTCAAAGTTTACAGACTGTACTGTTTATAGGACAAATTATGTTTTCAGTCTCAGTGATCCAGCATTCAACTGAACCAGATTTCTAGGGCTGCAACTAACAATTATTT
This sequence comes from Thunnus albacares, assembly GCF_914725855.1. Lineage (NCBI taxonomy): Eukaryota > Metazoa > Chordata > Actinopteri > Scombriformes > Scombridae > Thunnus > Thunnus albacares. Next base: position 19,393,914 of record NC_058112.1, on the reverse strand, counting down.
TCATTATCAATGAATCTGTCAGTTATTTTCTCGATTAATCAATCAGTCGTTTGATCTATAAAATGTCAGAAAATGGTGAAAAATATTGATCACTGTTTCCCAAAGTCCAAGGTGATGTCCTCAAATGTTTTCTTTTGTCCCAACCAACAGTCCACAACCCAAAGATATTCAGTTTACTGTCACAGAAGACTAAATAAACCAGAAAATATTCACATTAGAGAAGCTGGAATCAGAGAATTTGAAATTTTTTTTTCTTTTAAAAAATTAATCAAATCGATTATTAAAATAGTTGCAGATTAATCTTCTGTCACTCAACTAATCAATCACTGCAGCTCTGCTAATTTCATTAAATATTGTCAAGGTCTTTGCCAAAAACGCCCACAAAGACATGGCACACACATTTCATGACTCAGTCCAATAATCTATAAAATCACAACATGATACCACTGAATAGATGTTATATAAATGTTAGAACAAAGCACTCTCTATAGCAGACAAAGCTTTTTTTACTTTAAAGCAAACAGCCAAAGGCTTGTAACATGTTGCTGCCTGCTAAATAAAAGGAGGAGTCTTGCAGTGCTGTGCAGCTCTGTTCTCCAGAGGCAGAAATTCCCAGCAGGTAAAAGGCGGATCTTTTGTCAGGATCAGGGTACACTTTGCAAAATAATGACGCTTCCTTATCTGTTGTGCATATCAAATGGCAGCGCACATGGCACTGAATGTGAACAGGGAATTGAATTGATAAGACAAAGTATTATCTCTTAAAGTCGCTCTGAAAAATAAAGTTTAGGTAATGGAGTATACAAATGAGAATGAATTAACGAGAATCTGACATAACAATGTTATACTAAAAGAAGTCTCATCTTCAAAAAAGGTGTTCTATCAAATTATTGTATTACTGCACCTGTAGTCCACACCGTCCATTTTAAACACACATTCGACACAAAACATGTATTATTATAATTAGCTACAATAATAACACTTCTGAAGTGATTGTACCTTTGGGGTCTGTTAATCAAACTGGCCCTGAAGTGCCACTATCCTTCCCCCATATGTACGCCACCTCCCATCTACTCACTGCAGCGCGTACATGCAAATGAAAATCTGTTGCCATACTAATTAAGGTCTAGGTCACGTGAAAGAGAGCTGTGTTACTCCTCGAGCTCAAAGAGATGTCTTTAATGATCCAATCACACAATGAGCAGCCTATTGAGGAAGGTAAGGACTGTGATGTTATTGTAAAGTGTGTCAGAAATCAAATTTGAAGCAGCGAAGAACAAAAAAAACAAAGAAAAATCAGACACAACATGATGTACTCTGCCCTGCCCATATGCCCACGGGGGTTTCCTTACTGGCTTATCGTGAAACCTCTCCGGGAAACATGACTCAATGCTCTGTGGCAGTCATTGGAGGAATTAATGCCATGATGTCACCGTGACAGTAGGTGGATATGAAAACCAATACTGATAATACATCAGGGAATCCATCAGAGAGTCACAAATGCAATAGCACACTACCAGGCACGTGTGTCCCTGAAAAAGTGTAAATTATATGAAACAATTGCTAAATTATTGCAATATTTCTTTCTTCTATATGGAGAATTCACTAGTGTGCTCTTGGTTGACCTGCAGAAATAACATCTTGTATTGTCAATATCACCACATTACAGAACAGATTTCCTGGAGAAACAGCACACACAGTACAAACACAGTAGCAGGAGGTGACTCAAATGTTCAACTCCACATGTCAACACAATCAAATCCTGTCTTTAAAGGTTACAAATCTCTTTTATCTTCAGATCCTGACTCTGAAACGCTTGAGTTCAGATTATCATGAGTCATTTCTTTACAGATGTGTTTCAAGTCAAGCACGTCAGTCAGAAAATGCAGCAAATACTCCAGTTTAAGTATTTCACAACATTGTAATTCATAAATTACAAAAGCTTTTTCTCATGTCAGACCGTGTTTACCAAAACCTTATTTATGGCTGCTAGCATTCCTCCTTTAGTGTCGGATGAATACACAACTCTTTGTTCACACAGTGACATGTGGAGAGCAGCCTTTTGCTAATGGAGTCTGGCATGAGTGATCTTTGCAGGGGACCTGCGCGGTGTGACGGCACTACAGTCTCAATGGGATTTACCATCAGCTTCAGAGAACACCCAGATTCCCGGTCGTCTGGCCATTTGTGCTGAACTGACTTTTACAAATCATCCCACTGACCAGGTCCTTGTCTTCAAAGCAACCAATGTAATCCATTTACCCTAACAGGAATGATCAGATGCCTTTTAGAAACTCCAAACGAGGATTTAACGCTACACAGTACATACCAGTTTATAGTTTATAGCGATTTACAACTTCTATAAGGAGGTGATAAATATACTGTATGCAATATTATCTGTTGTTAGATCAAATTGTAATAAAAGCGCTTACATCAGCAGTGTAACATCCCCCTTATCATGATTTGTCCAACTTGAACAGAAGTGACCGCACATTTATCTCTGTCTTCTGACAACAACAGTTTACACCTCAAAATGGAGCGTTTTATGACTGCAGGTCAAAATCCTTCAGCAGACAGGAGACCAGGTAGACACCAACGTTAATAAGAAACTGTCTTTCCTAAGCTGCAATAACTTTGGTTACGAAAGGAAAACAGATCTGATTGCCTTTGTGCCCCATTGAGGCAATGTGATACTTAATATTGATCCTGTTCAGCCATAGCACAGTACTCTCGGACTCCATAATAATTCCTATAATGATAAACTCTTTCTATGAAAATGCTCAAGAGGACATCCTCAAATGTCTTCTTTTGTCCCTACTAACAGTCCACAACCCCAAGATATTCAGTTTACTATCATCATATCAGACTAAATAAAATAGAAAATATTCATATTGGAGAGGCTGGAATCAGTGAATTTGTACTTTTTTTTTCTTAAAAAATGACTCGAAATGATTAATCATTTATCAAAATAGTTGTCAATTAATTTTCTGCCAATTGACTAATAAATTTATTGGTTAATCGTTGCAGCTCTAGTTGCATCATATCATACATCAGGTTTAATAACATTGCCCATCCCCAGTAATTTCAATCTACTTGGGCAGCTGTGGCTCAGGAGGTAGAGCAAGTCATCCACTAATCAGAAGATCAGCAGTTCGATCTCCGGCTCCTCAGCTCCAAAGAGAAAGTCACCAAATCTAATTTCTGACCTCAGAAATTAGATTCTGGCCTTTATAGAGACCTGTTCATGTTCATGGGAATACCATGAATTGTGTTTTAGGATGGATTTTACCTTTAGGGCCCATGCAGCTTATTACTGTATGTTTGAATTCAAGGAGTATTTTTTTTTTAATTGTTCTCTTGTCTAGCTTAGGGCAGCTGTGGCTCAGGAGGCAGAGCGGGTCGTCCACTAATCGGAAGATCGGTGGTTCGATCTCTGGCTCCTCCAGTCCGCATATCAAAGTGTCCTTGGACAAGATACTGAACCCCGATTGCTCCTGAAGGCTGTGCCATTGGCGTGTGAGTGTGTGTGTGAATGATTACAAACTCCTCATGATTAGCAGGTTGGCACCTTGCATGGCTGCCTCTGCCATCAGTGTTATAAATGTGTGCATGAAAGGGTGAAAGGTTGGCATGTAGTGTAAAGCGCTTTGAGTGGTCGGAAGACTAGAAAGGTGCGATATAAATGCAGTCCATTTACCATTTACTTGTCACCTCAACTTAAATTCATGCTATCAATAATAAATATGACATAAAAAAACACACTTAGAAAACCTAAAACTAGCAACCAGCCAGAGTTCCACCTGTGTGAGCCAATAAATGAGTGTTCATGCAGTCACCATTATAAAGTCTCTTGAGCAAGCATGAAGTCTGAGAAATATCCTAACACAACAGGAATGTTCTTTCTCTTCCCTTTTGTGCAATGCAGGATATTCCCTACAGCTGTTGATAACCGAGACAAGCTCTTGATTCAGCCTCATTCCAGCAGAGATGTGTGAAAGTCAAGCATCTCTGAACACACAGTGAGACACGTCTGCAGCTTCAGACTATGAATACATTATTCATCAGGAAAAATCTAACGCTTACGGACCGGGAGATGTCCTCTCTCTATGAAAGCTGGTCAAACTCTCCCTGCCCTTTAACATGAATGATGCTCTGCTGCAAGGCAATAACCAGATACTGCATTTACAAACACTGTGGAAGTAATTTTAGCTTTGGCTCAACAGTTACAAAACCTCTATTGTTTGCATTTTCTCATGCAATATTATGAGCAATAATTCTGCTTTCTGACACAGTTGTGATCAGAGAAACCAGCATACTGAAATAAAGGTTGGATGGTTTCCAGTTCATACTGCACACAGTATAAAAAGTATTATGTCAGACCCAGGCAGAAGCTTTACTGAATTTAGGCTGAGGCATAACACACACACACACACACACACACACACACACACACACACACACACACACACACACACACACACACACACACACACACAATGCTATGTGTTCAGATTACCAAATCAACAAAAGTAATCAGTATTTGCTGCCCTCAATTAGCACTTTTGGGACATTTTGGCAAATCTCTCATTTTGATAGCATGTTAGGCATGCTGGGTTGAGAATTCATTTCATAATTAAAAGCTCTGAGATGTGAGAAATGCAAATCCCCCATCAGACTCACACAGGACATGTTGCTTTGACGGGGAAATCCATATTCATAGCACGTCTTCTGGGATGAATTTTGTGTGTGTGCATCATTTTGGTGCAAACTGATGACAGCACTATTCATTGTCTTCTTCCTATAAGAGACATTTTGTTGTGTTTTGTTGTGTTTTCCTGATATAAAGGTCAAGTATAAAAGCAAGCTGACCAAGCAACCTACATCATTCTTAAATAGCAAAATACACAATAAAACAAACAAAGCAAAGCATGCTCTTGATTCCAGGAAAACAATTAAAGGTCATGACAACATCAATATAATTGCACTTTCTACTCTCCAGTTTTATAGGTCATAAGATAAGACTGTAACATCCGAAATTCAACAACAAACCAATAATTCACAGCACAACATGGCCTACATCAGCACATGGATACAGATATACGGAGAAGCCTTTAAATGTATGAGTGCACAGACCACACAAACAACACACAAACACACACACACACACGCACACAATGACAGAATAGAGGCCACGGCAAGGACATCATCTATCACACTGACACGTGTAACACCCCAACTAAAACAGATATCAAAACACACACACATACACACCTACCATCTAAAAGAGCAATAAACATCCGATATCAATAACAGTGAATCTCTTCTCTGTTTGCATTTCAAACTCTGTTTCACCATTTTTGTCTCACTGTGTTAGTTCCCTCCAACACAACATACACTGTGTTTCCAGTTTATTAGGTACACCTGCACAATCTAATGCAATCTAATACAACAGCAATAAATCCTACCTTTGTGAAGCTTAAAATGTCCAGTTCTTCTTCACCTTGTGTAAGAGAAGTGTTGATTTATTGATAATTTACTTGCAGTGCATTATATTAAAAGGACTTTCTATTATTTTGTCCACCTCCACTTACACACATGGCAGGGACATTATCTTGCATAAAGTACCTAATAAACTGGCAAGGCAGAGTGTTGTAGCTATGATGTCTGGAAAGTGTTTCTTCAGTAAAACTGAGTGTAAACTGTCATTTAAGATAAACAGGTCGTGAAAATCAAATCACATTCTTGAGTATGTGTGGTGTGTTTGCCAAGGTGTTCTCCAAACAGTTATATAAAGAGGATTATTAAACACCAGCTCAGACACGACCCTGTCTCGTCGCCATAAATTCAGAGCGCCTGTCAGGCAATCGCAGCAGGAACGTGACAGACTGAGCGCCGCACACCGGCATGTCTGCTGCAGAGTGATCATGACCACTTTAATAACTATCAGGAAGATTTGTACTTGTCACAGTCTCCTTAGATATAACATCTCATTCTCAGTGCTCATAAACAGGGAAATAAATCTCTAACTCCAGGCCTACCACAATAACAGTGATACATCAGAACAGAAATGACCTGTGTGACGGAAATTGATTTTTTTTTTCCTGGTGGCCGTTTGGGGCCAATCAACCTTAAATGTCAAAACACAACAGGGCAGCTCAGCTACCACAAAAGTAGATTATTAAAATCCATTTCAGATCCGGAAAGTGTTCAAGATCAGCCTTTCAAACAATATTAAATCTCACTAATGACCTTTGTTAAAATCCAACTGGAATCAATTATTTTTGTTAAGAAATAAGTATACATATCATTGGGTTTTGTTTTGACTTGTGTACTTATTTTGTCAAATTAATAACCAAAAAGAAGACCTTTTTATCTTTTTTTCTGCCACAATAGCTCCCCTACATGAATGTTTCCTTGTGGGTGTAAAGTTTTTTATTTGGTGATGTTGGTGATAATTTGATTGGTTCAATATCTTTGTGGGTGACACTAAAAATAGGCCATAATATCGTCTCCAGAACAAAGCAAGGAAAAAAAGGCTGCACTGAATATAGGCTGACAATAGTCTGTTATATCTCTTTAGTTGGACATAATTAACTAGATGTTGCTTAGTCCCATCTATGATTTGAACACTTCCTACAGTAGCTCACATTACTCTGTATGTTAATTACTCCTTGTTGTGATTTGAATCATGGGGTAAGTTACAGAGTGCTTATGGGACTGCCTGCTGCTATAAGTTTGAACAGTGGGGTTATTTACCATCATTACAACTGGAAAGAGCTACTCAGACCCCTTTCCTATCTATAATGTGGGACTGCCAATGACTCAGCAGGTGTAGAATTAACGTGGATGAAAACTAACATTGAGCATGAGTCAGCACTTATATTAGCAAGCTAGGCTAACTATTTTTTTTAAATTATTTTTTACAGTCTATGGTTTTCACTTTCCGAGTGTAAACTAGCTAGCTTAGCTTTCTAGCTTTCAGTTTCTGAGTGGAATACAAACTTAATAGCAAGACGGGACTTCCAAAATTACTAAGGCCTACAAAGAAACCAATAATATGTTAGCTTGTTAAAAAAGGGAGGGAAGTTATGTCTTGTATTCCTGAGTAAGAAGTTTACAGTTTGTCTTCTAGCAACACCATCTCGGATGTCAGTCAACTGTCACCAAGGGAAACACCTAGACTTGATGCTGTTTCTACAAATACGTCCAAAGACTGTTTTATCCTCTGTCCTGCACAATATAACTGCACAGTATCATTACATTTCCCTACACAAAAACTGAGGAGAATTAAAATGTCAGTTACACTTTTAAACAACAGCATGATTGTGCATTTTTTGCTAACTGTGTCAATCAACTCTTATGGTCGTATTATTTAACCTCAACCAGACTGCACACACCAGTGTAAACATTATCGTTATTATTTAGTTAAGGCTATGTGCCCAAGTGTAAATTATTAACTGAACATATGAATGTAAATCCAAGCTGTTTTTAATCAAGCCAAATGTGAATGAGGCATCTGGGGGTAGAGCAGGAGGTGAGGGGGGATGTTATGCTTATACTGAATTTTTCTGAAATTTACAATTGGCCGACCCAATTCAGCTTCATTACAGCTGTCAACAGAGATAAGCAGTTCTTTCATGTCTGCTCAAATGTACATGTTTTTCCACCTCGAACACACACAAATCCAATTATGTTCTAATTGAGTGTTACAAGGCTCATTGATTATGACAGAGCTCAGTGCAGCAGACTGAGCTGAAGAAAAATATCCCCAGTAATTAGCCCCAGCACCCAGGAGGCCTTCAGGTGGCATAATTTAATATCGAGGCAATATTTCTCAATATTACTCTATTTGAACTGACGTTGCCAGAAATGGGATGTTACAGTAATATTCATGGAGCACAAAATAAAGAATAAAAGAATAACCAATTCAGAATTTCAAGGCAGATACAGTTGAGCTGTTTTATTCATCTGAGGCATCTTAAATCAAAACTAGTCTGGTGAAAATATCCAAAGTATCGAATTAACTTCAGTGCAATCACTAACAAAAGTTCGATTAAAATAATGTCTACAACAGAATCTAATTTAATGATATGACAGGTAGAAATTGTAAGACTTGTGTTTCTTTATAAAAGACAGCTGTGAGATCAGGTCACTCATTCAGTCACATGTTTTTCAAAAGAACAACTGGAGTCAGCTAGTTAATAATTATGATGGTATGCATTACCTTATGTCGTCAGGTCTTGGAGTTCATGTGGAGTTATGTTCAGTTTTAACAAAATAGACTGAGTTACTGGGAAATTGGGAAAGAGGAGTATGCACTTACTTCCTTTTATGGAAAGGTCATAAGACGGTCATCTTTGCCTGCTGTGTGGAGGAGTAAGTCTTGACTCTTTAGGATGCATAAAAAACATACGCTTGAGATTCGCCCTTCAGTGACAGTGGCAGGAAGCTAGACAAGAGAATAATTAAAAACATAATTATTGAAGTCAAACATACATTAAGAAGCTGCATAGGCCCTTAAGGTAAAATCCACCCTAAAACACAATTAATTGTATTCCTATGAACATGAGCAGGTCTCTATAAAGGCCAGAATCTAATTTGTGAGGTCTGCAATTAGATTTGGTGACTTTCTCTTTGGAGCTGATCTACTGTTACTGACGAGTCAAAGACAGTTGATTCGTGGTTTAACTGCATTTGTGCACTTCTTTGTGCACACAATCCTGATTTACTGACACCAAAACCATACAAGACTAACTCTGGTGGAAGGAGCTAAGTTGTTCCAGTTTTATGTGGTGCTGGCTTTGAGGGGATGGGATTTGGGCCACTAAAGTGCTCCATAATTAGTAAAAGTCCTGAGTAAGTTAGATAGTACGTCTCAGGTTTTGTCAGTAGGTACTTGTGGGAGCCTAACTCATCTCTCTTAGGAGTCATCATGAACTCTCCTCCACAAAAAGGGAGTTACCGTTGTTGAGTTGCACACAACGCAGCCACAAAAAGTCTCACAACAGCAGCAAGGCCATAATTCTACTGTATTAAGTCTCTTGACAGTTTTGTTCCTCCTTGTTCTCTCAAAAGCAGTGGCTCTACCTCTAGGCAAACATCATTGTTCTTGTTCAAGAACCTCACCACAACAGAAACAGACTAATGCATGACCAGATTTTTCCACATTTAAGACTGATGTACACTATAAGCTTTTTTTTTTTTTTTGTGAAGGTGTGAACCTTAACTATATTGGTCTGCACGATGGTATCAGTAAGGATGTCTCTCTCACCAGGTATCACTCTGCCTGATTCATCCAGCAGATTATTATCTGCTAATTCTGATTATCAGAAAGGGATGTCCCAGTCGGTTGAACTTCGTGTTTACTTCCTCAAACTTAATGTCATCCGCCCTCTCATCCATCTTAATGGGACTCCTCCACATTGTGACACATCTGTTGTAAATTTGGAAAAATTAGATGTGTCACAATATACAGTAACTGTTATGTTGATTCAGATATGGCAGGAATAATTCCCTCTTCACCCTGAAATGTCAACGGAGCAGAAAACCCAACAGGTAACAAGGTCATTGAATATACATAAGAGTAATTCTGGTTTAATGTTACCACTAAAATACATCAAATTTATACCTTGGGATAAAAGCTTTAAGAAAATAAAACCACTAAGTACAGAATTGTTTTGCATTTAATTTCATGAATAAAATGTCAGGGTCTTGACTTGAACTTGACCACATTAGTCAGCTCTATGTTTCACAACAAATTTTTCTCAGTTTGCATGCAGCAGCAAGTTTTATGATGTCCCTGCCACAGTTAGATAGAGACAGTTCAAAGTCCCCGTCAGACACTGCATGAGGTGTCCAGAAAAAAAAGGAAAGTTGCCCTTGAGATTGCTTTTTTTTGTTTATGCAATTATTGAACCGCTTCAAAGTGGGTGTATAAAGTGATGAAGACTTAAAGTTCCCCAAACCAAGAGAAAGACAGCACAAGATAACAACAAGGTAAGATCATGATGTCAAACTGAATTAGGCCTACTGTGCATTTTGTAGGCTAGGATGTTTATGTTTTTGAAAAGTTTAAGTGTCAGATGCGGTCAGGTAGCGCGTACAATGTGTCTTATTTAAAGTACATATTGTTCAAATTTGTAATTGCTGCCAGTTGTCCTGCTTTGACAATTAATTGATTTTCCACGCCTACCTGGTGCTGCAGCACACCTGCAGGCGGTCGGTAAGTAGCTTAGCATCTCAATGTTTATAAAACGTATTAGCCAACGTAGCTGATATAGGGTGCAATCACAACAAAGCAAATTTCTGTCGCGACATTTGACTGTTCATGATTAATATTGCCCTTGAGAGGTGCATGGTTGAATAATATACACTCATGTTGCAGAGGGTCCAGCACAGGTGACTAACTTACAAAGTTACCTGTTGTGGCTCTCAGGCTGAAAGTCTCTTTGTTAGTGGGAAGATCAAGCTCAACTTCAAAGGCATGAAATTTGTACGTGATGTCTGTGAGAAACCGGATCTAGAGAAGCCCGTCTGGCTGCTGCTGTCCACGGAAAATGAGTCAAGCATGCTCAGCTGTAGGAAGCAGGACAACAATAGAATACCTGTGCTTCACTGCTGCAGCCTGTAAACTGTGCAAAATATGAAATAAAGCGTCATTTAAGTTAGTCATCTAGAGAATGACTACCTAAAAGTCTAATAGGGAGGCTTAATTTCTCCTGAATTGCTGAAGCAGTTTAATGGTTACAGCATGGAAACCTTTGGGCTCCTCAGAGTCCCTGAGTGGTGATTTTATTGATATGAAAATCATTATGAAGAGTTATGAAAAGCATCCTCCTCAAATGGAAAGTCTTTTAGCAGCATTAATGGTAAAGGGGTGATTGATCTGTGTTGGAATTGTTGCCAGCCATGAACTTTTCAAGGTAGTGTAGCAAATTATGAGGTGGAGATAAAAACATTTTAAATTCATGTATTATCTTTGTATTTTGGGGTTTTTTTAAGGACTTGAGGTAAATGTTTACTAAGTCTGTTTCAAGTTTAATTAATTGTGGATGCTTGACTGGTCACTGTTGATGTTGCTGTTTGGATGGTTAACGATTAAATTGGTGTATGAGGTCCATCAGTAATTAAATTATGTTTGTTTTTATGAGGCTTATACTTGATATATTTCCTACAAAAATATCTTTTGGGCCGACCTCCTAAACCTGATACAAGTGAACTGTCTGGCTCAATCAAAGTGCTTCTCTGTGATGTAATTATAACTGTTCAAAGCATTCTTTGTTCAGTGACCCCTTTATTTGGTGGGGCTGTCTTTTCTTTGGAGCACATTTGATTTGGTGGCTTACTATGCTTGAGAAACCCCGTTTTCTCAGGAGTGTTAAGAGGGAAATTTTGTTGCTTTATCAAGTTGTGTGACTGTAATCCCGGCATAATGAGTGTATGCTGACATGGAGGCAGTGTTGCAAAACTGACTTAGTCTCAGCCAGCTGCAGCTGAATGCAGGAACAGATTTCTGCAGACATATTCCACAAGATATGTTCAATCTTTTGTGTTGTGTTGTGTTGCAGTGGTGCAGTTAAATGTAGGCAAGTGCATTTATTGTCACTTTATTCTACTTGTTGCAGAAAGAAAATAATTGGAGCTAAGGTGTTGCCATGACCCTTGACCTCAGTCTTGGTAGCACTCACATGCTTGCATTTCACTTAAGTCGGAGGCTCTTTGTGATCATTTTTCCTCTCTTAATACTGTTGTTGTAGGCATTAATTGAAAGCGAAAGAAATAGAAAAAGCTGCTGCTTAAATCTGGCTTTTCCGTCACCTAGGAGATAACTCATAGTCCTGTTTTGACATTTCTAACCCCTCCAGAGAACTGAAGAGCAACAATAGAGACTGAGATAAAGAGAAGAACAGGAGAAGCAGGATGCTAAAAGGACAAAAAACAAATCTTTGATAGTTAAAGCTGTGACATAGAGATGATAAACCCCATAATCTAGTGTGACGTAAGTGTTTTGCTTGTTGTTGAATGAGCCTGTTATATATTATATAAGACATATAAATAAACTTATATTATGATCTTCAGAGTTGCAACTAACAATTATTGGGATTATACATCAATCTGATTATAAAATAGTCTGAGATTCGTTTTCTGTCCATCGACTAATCAGTTAATTGTCTAAACATTTTGGCACTAACATTGTTTAACAGTGAAATAAGAGAAACAAAAATATAATTTAGACTCATAAAATATTTAGTCCATGAAATTTATTATTGGACAATATTTGTGTCTCGTGAGCTGACAAAGAAGATACAAGAAGAATAGGAACATGTAGAACACTCTGAAAGCTTAGATTAAATTACTTTCCTCTGGGCAGTGTGACTGAACCTATTGTTGAATCCATTTCATTCAAGTATCATGTGCTCTGGTGAAAATATAGAATCTTCCTTTTCTCATTATAGTTGTACGATCTTTATGAGTAGTTTACAGGATGATTTTTATTACTATTTGGAAATTACCTGTTGTCTCCTTTTCTGATCAATGTTGTTTTTCTAAGAATTTCTTTGAAACAGCGTACTAACTTGAACTAACTTGACACCAGCATGGCAGAGTAAAGATACAAGTATCTAGTTTATAAAACTATTTTCACATGAACATGCCCTTGGAAAACCTTATCTTAATTTATCTGCTGAAGACAAAGTACTGGGTTGAATGAACTCTTCCTTGATCCTTATCAAGCTGTAGGTGCAGAGTTATGTAGTGAAGTAAGGTGTAGTTTCATCCTGTTTCATATGATTTCACGTTGTTGCACTGGCCATCAACAAGGACTCATATAGCTGGTAACCTTTCACAAGTTTAACTGAACCATGACTGAAGGGAACAACCGGAGAATTTCCCTGTTATCAATGTGGAACTTCACTCTGATAGGAATGCCTCATCGCTCCCAGCTACCCACACAGTCCTAGCTGGAGTTTTATAAAACTGCACACCTGACCCCTTCAACCACCAGCAACAGGTCCAATAACACAACTCCAAAAGTAGATGTAATCCCAGTAAGCCGCAGGTGGCCTTCCACATTGGCTGCCCAGATCTCCACATTTTTCCCTCCTTTCACACACTGCCCCCCTCTCGCTCTCTCTCCAGGCTCCCAGTGTGGTGGTAACCCTCAGCTGAAATAGGGCCCTTGCAGGGTGGAGGCAGCACGCTGCAGCCAGGATCTGTCACATTACTCTCAGCTCCACGGTGGGACCGGGGCACCTGAATACAAGCTGTGAGGGAGGGTAACAGAGTGTGAGTGAGAGAAGACCAAACACAAGGAAACAAGGACGCCACTGCAGCAGCAACAGAGTCCATCTTGCTGAACTACAACTTGGGAGACTTTTTCCTCTTGAGTAAAAGGGGTCTCTCGACACTGTGGTTAAAACTTCTCCAGCTCCTCAAGTTCAGACTTTGGATCTGTTTGAAAAAGAGACAGCACAATGGATAAGGATGCTCTACTGGACTATGAGTACCCAGACCTCGGCCCTGTGCCATCTAAAATTGAAGCTGAGTAAGTACTTTATTATCATCTTTCTGACTTTTTTAGGTTCTGCTTCTTGTCCTAAACGTCATCCACTTATATTAATTTTGTATGATTTTATTGTTTGCCTAAAAATCACCACCATAAAAACATATGTCTATAGTTTAATGTGTATTAGTAGATGTTCCAACTTTTGTAAGTCTGAACAATTTTGCAGTGAGATACAGCTCTCGCAGAGATATTAAGTGACATTTGGCACACTTCTTCAGAGCCACTGTCAATGTGTGGTCTTGTTTTTATTCAGTTCACATGTCATATTATAGTAGAGGCTGTATCATTTTCATGTTTTAAGAATGCAGGTTGCTCGGGGAGCTGGTGTGTTTTGCCCATTGAACCTACAGTATGAGAACAAAGACAAAGAATGAACAAATTTAAAGTGCACACAACCCAAAATAAAATGTGCCACCATGCAGGGTTGGATGTTGGGCAGGTAATGAACCAATGTCAGAATACCTTACAGTCTTACAACAATACTCTTTGCTCCTGGGCCATCCCACAATGCAACAGGGTGCATGATGTATTTCTAGTAAGTTCGTTTTGGGATGTTCTCTAAAGTCCAGTTTGCATCTCCATTTAAAAAATGTACCCATGTTTCCATTGGCACAGAGGGACTAATAGAAAAAATATTTATATTTAATAATGCCTTTAGATGAACAACATGACAGAAATATTATGGAACAAGTGTAATTTATCCCCAGTCAACATATTTAGCTAATATACCATCTGGCTGTCAAATAAATTAAAGGACTGTGGTGAGTTGTGGTCTGAAAAGCTTTTATGTGGCCACTAATGTAGCTCAATAGCAATTTTAGCTAGCTGGTCTGCTGCTATTTTTTCTGCTTTTGTAAACAGTCAAATGTCCTGCTGTGCCTCCTCATCAGCCAGCTCTGACTGTAGAAGTGTGAATTTTGACATTGCCTTAAATTCACAAGTGCTCTGGTGGAAGAGTCTGCTCTCTGAGTAACAAATTCACACACTGTTTGGACAGGTAAGAGACTTACTTGTAAGAAATGTCAAAACATCCTTCCTGGAAGCTGCCACCTCTATATGCTCTTGTTTTTTTTAAAGATTAAGAATAGTTCATGTATGAGGCCTTCTCTGAATATCAGAGTTGTAATTACTACCTCATGACCAGGCATTCCTGCTCTTCCAGTGTACAGGAACGTGAACATAGGCATTTGTTGTTTCCTGAGTCACGCTGATACCAATCCGTTTAAATGCAAATCTCTGTTACGGGATTTCACAAAGTTTCCAGCCACAAATGGTCCTGACAGTGACGTGTGAAGGGTTTAGTGAGGTGCAGGTCTGCTCACCCACTCAAAGCCCTGAGTTATAAGTCTCACATTGATTGTTTTGCTCATGTGTGAATGCTTTGTTCTTTTTTTAGAATAATTCCTCCATGTGACCCCACCGCTGATGACAGGCTCTACCATATATGCATCACTGCAATATCTGTGAGTCACATTACACTGTCCTATCATTCATGCTTTTGGTGTATGATATCACAATTTGTTGTCAGACATGAGGAACATTTTATGATGTGCGGCATTGAGATTTCACGGTTTTCTTTCCCTTGATAAAGTTATGCAGGGTTTGGCTGTCAAAGGCGGCTCTATCTAATAATCTCCACCAAGGAAGTTACTGTATGTTTTGTTAACAGGATATCTCAAACACTTGAGAGCATGTTTTGATGGACTTTGGTGGAAGGTTAAGTCCTGGTCCAAGAAACAAATGATAAGGTTTTGATGCAGATCCAGATGTGATTTTCATCACACTATGAGATTTTGCTTCTCATTAAATGCTGCATTTACTTAAATATTAAAACATCGGTCACATGAATTCCACAATTGCCTATTAGTATGTCTTCTGGACGGGGAATTATGAAAGTTTATGAAATATTACAAAAAATATCTCATTTAGACAAGGGAGTTCTGCGCACTCTGACTTCTTTCTAGATGCAAATGAAGTAATAGAAATGCAAAATGACTGTTTAATTGAGTGAAGAAAATATATTGCTGCACAAACTGACCCTCGGGCTCAATGTCAAATCACTTAGTACACAGCGAATATGTGCACCAGTAATGTTCACCATCTTTATCATTCTGCTAACTGTTTCAGATAAAATTTGAGTTTGGAAATTTTCTATGTTATATAGTGATATTACTGGGTCTGGATGCTTTTGGTGGTCGGTCTATACTGGCCCAATTTAGAACAAGGCATTCTTCCCAGCCTTGTGTTTCCTAAATGTGTTACAGGTCATGACAGGTCGCTGAACTCTCACTGGTCAGTGATCCTGACTGATGACAATTCTTTCGGCCACATCCATGGGGAGCACTAATGAGACACAGGGTTTTGGCCTTTCATGGCATCAACTCCCCTCATTTTTAGTCTGAAGCAAAATGAGGCCTTAACCCCCAGCACAGCATGCTGCACGGCATATAACGCTAACTGATGTATCTCCTCCTCTAGCTTGTTGTCATGCTGATTCTAGCAATCTTAGCCAGACGCACAAAGGTGGGCAACAGACAGAAAGGGATCCCAGGTTTATTCAGGTGAGGCTCTATTTTATTTTATATTTTCTTGAATGTCAGAAAACACCATGGTTAAATCATCACATTGGTTGTTTTGCATGTCTTAACCCTAAATTGCATATAGTTTATATTACTATTAACCATTCTCCAAAGATTTATTTCTTGATTTCCTGTCTGCCAGTCAGTAATTGGCTTCCATTCATCTTAGCATGGAACAAAGATCAACATGCAAAACTGTGGCTGAGATAGGAAAATCCATTACAATGAACAGTCAGTATGAGAGGCAGCTGAGCATTTCATTTACATGCTAAATTGTTAGACCATTAACAATAAGGTCACATGGATGAGGACGGTGTCAATTTTGTAGTTTTTTACTTTAAAAAGGCAACTTTTTGGTGGCTGATGTCTCAGCTCAAAGATGTCACAGTTTCCCAAAAGCACTTGAACACACCAGTGAGCAAAAGATTTGAAAGCAATGCCTGCTAGCAACCGAATTACAATGCCACATTAAAGATACCCTGTGGAGTTTTTGATGACTAGTAGCGCTACGCAGAGTTCCTGTTTAGTTTATTCTGGTGCACGCCCAAACTTTGCATGAGGTTTCACCCTACTTCACTGAGTGAACTGCCGCACAGTTTGCGGCAGTGCACCAAAAAACACAGGAAAAGGCAGGGTAGAAGGAGACTGCTAGCAAGTTAAAAATGATGTAAAGATACAGGTTTCAGATTCAAAATGATCATAAATTTGCTTTGCAAATGTTGTATGCGGAAGAAATTGTATTGAACACATTTGTTAGACCTTAAGAATAGACAAAATAGGTTTTTGCTGGTTGGTTCCCTTGACTGGCTGATGTACCCTTGAGCAAGGCAATTAACCCCCAAATCTGCCTCAGTGAAGCAGATAAAATGTGTGTAAATGTGTGTTTCTGGAGCCGGGCGCTGATTGAAAAAGAGCTTAAATGGTCAGTGAACCTTCCCAGAATTTATAGAGGTCAAAAAACTGTCAAAAAATTAAAGCTGCCTGAGTATTCGCTCTGATTGATTTCCCTATCTCAAGCAATTTTCAAGTATCTGCAAGTTGATTTCCATATCATACTGATACATGAATGGAATCTAAGCGCAGCCTGGAAGGTAGAAAACCAAACTAAAAATGTGGGATATGCTTTTAGTTAATAGTAATGTTAATTACAAACAGCTGGTAGTTAATGGACTAAAACACCAATATGGTGGTAAGTGTGATCATTTCTGCTCAATAACCATTTCAGCCAAATGTGAGGCTGGTAACATGTGGACTCTAAATACCTGCTGCTTGATTTCACAGTCCGGTCAACTTCCTGGATCATACACAGCACAAGGGCCTGGCAGTGGCTGTGTTTGGAGTCCTCTTGTGCAAACTATTTGGCCTCGTCATATCACCAAACCCCCTCCCCTTCACGACAGTCTCCGAGAACAAACGTGAGGAGGCCGTCTTTGTTCTCTCTGCACTAACATCAGTCTGTCTGCACTTTTACACAGACTGTAAATCTTCTATAACCACATTTTGATGTTTCTTTTTACTTTAGGTTGTATTTCAGCTTTTATCTTAAGTTGATAAAAGGAAGGTTCTGTTGTGAGATTAGACAGGGACAGGGTCATACACAAAACACAGATAGATGTATGCACATAAACAGTATTTTTGTTATATCTGTGTTATGTAATTGGATTATTTTATTTCCATGTGTCTGTGTTATTTTCTACTAAGGAATGGATGGTAAGCTTAACAAGAAGCTTTTTTTTCTGAAATGAAATTACATAAGAATTGACTGTAAGGAGTTGGTCCCCTGCTACTTTACACAATCCCCAAACAGTACACGGTTCAGCAGAGTATGAAATACTGTATAGTGGCTGTTTAGCACTGTGTGATCTTAAATCTCTCATAGTTTCACCAGGTTTTTAGGGAGGAAAAGTTGTCTTTAGTGTGTAAGTGAAGCTGATTAATTGTCAAAGTAACAATCTTGTATCATATGGTTCAGTAAATCTTCCTTTTGATGTTCTTGGTCTTCACACTGTATTTGTTGCATTTGCAGAGAACTGGGTGATTCTGGGAGTCTTCTACTACCCCGCGCTATACTACCCTCTCCTGGCATGCGGTACCTTACATAACAAAGTTGGCTATGTACTTGGTAGCCTCTTGTCATGGACGCACTTTGGCGTTCTCGTCTGGCAAAAAATTGACTGCCCCAAAACACCTCTGGTACGCACAGATCACTTTCAATACTACAATGTGTTCCAGTTCATTTATAAGAGATGCTAATCCATGGTCTAAATGGTGCCAGGATTTTTAAGTGTCACTTTCTTTGCAGGCTGTCATCTGTCTGAGTTTTAAGGATTATTTCAAAGATAAAGCTGTTTTGTTCTGGTCTGAAAACCCTTTTGTTACCAAACAAAGTTTGTCTGTAGTATATGTAAGAGATGTGATTTGAAAAGATGAATATCAGGCTTTGAAACTGGATTCATGGCCACATGGCTGAAGCATTAAACCTTACCCAATCCCAGATTTTGTGCCTCATCCACATTGTTTGGGTTTTCTGTGCGATGATAGGCTTCGACTCAAAACAATTAGTTCCACTGTCTGTTGGTCTTAATCAAGAAGCTTTGTCACAGTTAATCACTTTAGTGTGTCAGTAAAAGAGACACATCCAGGCTTTATAGTAGATTGTGTAATGGTCGTCTTTTGTTTTTAAGAGTGACATTGCATGTCTGTTTATCCCACTATGAGTTGGCACACACTAAACCCTGCAGGGAGTATTGAACTGATCTGCAAGACTGAACTTAATCACACAAACACACCAAATATTATATTTAGTCTTTCTTTGTAAGAAAGGAAACAAAATGAAAATCACACTATTACATCCCAGTATTTGATGTAAAATAATATTCAAAATATGTTTTTAAAAAGAAAATAGCATTTTCTCTCCCTTATTTGGACTGTGGAGGTCTCCCATTTTTGTGTTATAGCAGGGATCCCACTTAGCCAATCTGCAGACTCCTACTGCAACACACAAAACTATTTTTGTCCTCTTTTTGTGTCAATACAAAGTAGATTCAAGATGTATTCTTAGTGTGCCAATACCAAACTCTAATAACAAGTTGCTAGGTGATGTAAACTCTTCTTTTATTTCTTTGCAGATACACAAACACTACTCCCTTTTCTCCAGTCTGCCCCAGATAGCTTGCCTGGCATTCCTCAGTTTCCAGTATCCCCTTCTCCTTTTCAAGGGCTTAAAGGGAACTGAAAAGAACAATGCTACTGAGGTAAGTTTGGATCTGACAGCAGTTCCTCTGGCATGTGTATGTCAGGTTGGTTGTATAGCTCTTATGGCACTAATTATTTGGCCTGCTTACATAACCAACTGGATATATAAGTGCCTGTGTTGATAAGTAGTCCATGTTCACGTAAGCCTGAACTATTCAAAAACAAAAAAAGTCTCACTAAGACGCACATTTCTTCTGAATCTGTGCACATGAGGAACCTTTATAAGCCGTCCACTAATCAAGAGGCTTATTGTGTTCATACAGTGTTCGGCTGAAGGAAAATGTGAAGGCCAATGCAGCACGCCAGTGGCCTAATCATTTTAAGTAGATTTGATGTAATTGGTTTACGTTATGTTCTTGATCAGATTATGAAAAGGTTGCGTTGTTTTTTCACCGAGGAGACACAATGCTGCGTTTATTTGATTCTAATCTCAGCATGGGTGTGACAAAGCTGGGGTGAGGAGATTGCCTTGAGTTTGACTCATCCCCCCCTCCTGCACCCGACAGGAACGTGCTTGACACCACAAGTCTGTACAGATACGTAACCTTATTGTAAGGAGGCTTAGTTTGTGAGCTGTTCTTTTAAATCGCACCTTATGCTCCACAGTGGTTTGCAATGTTAAGGCCCGACTGAAGCATTTGTGATGCCAAAAATCAAATGAGTTCACTCATCTTTGCTACACTATCTTAGCCTATTCACTATCTACTCTTGTCATTTGGCTTCTTACATGGTTGCTGTTCTGTTTTCTATTAGGATCTAAGCAGCAGCTACTATAAAGACTATGTGAAGAAAATCCTCAAGAAGCCCACCAAAATCAGGTGAGAGTGTCAGTCTGTAATCAACTGAACTTCTGCTCAGTCCTTTGTAGTTTTGCAATGTGGAATTTTCATATGGTGTTTTACATCAGTTCATGTCATGTGCAGATTTCAGTGACAAATGCTTATTTACAGGAAGAGGTTGTTTGTACAATCCCATCAGTGGGTGTTGAAGTTTCCCAACCTTGAATGTATCCACTGTTACTGACAGATATATTCACAGGACTGACTGAGACAGCGCAAAAACACATCCACCTTCCTTTGTCTCTCCATTCTAACCGAAAAATAAACTTTTATCAGAGGAAAAGGATGTGCAAAGAATATCCATTACAATAAAATATAGCAGGGAGACTATCTAGCAGAAACTGCTGCCCTGTTGAATTGTCCTGAACACTGAATCCTGAATGCTGAGTAAAGAAAAATTCTCCTACAGTGATCACTTTTGTAAACAGCTAAATCATACATCTGCTGGCCAAATGATTGTAAATATTTCCTCATGCTGTCAATATTAACAAATCACGCAGAGGTTATCATGGTGAATAAGCACCAGGAAATAATGCATTTCCTTTCTTCCTTCCTTTTTTAGAGAGCATTTGACTATACCTAGAAAGAAACACATTTCATTTAATTTGATGTATTCAAGGATGATAGCAAAAATGCTGTTGTCTGTAGAATTGTTCATCTCAATCTTTCAAATTCAGAGAAGTATGATGTCAAATGTCAGGGTTTAAAGTTATAACTCTGTTCTTTACCTGTCACCTCAGCACTTCTAGCACAGAGACACCCAAGCTGCCTCAAAGAATAATTGATGCTGTGAAGTCATACATTTACACACCAGAGGAAGGTAAATACGCCACTTTGGTCTTGTTCTACATATGTCTTTTAATGCCCTGAAGTGTGAAAGTATTATAATACTTTGCTTTTTTTTTAAACAGCTTTCCGATTTCCACTGAAGTTGGCTATATCTGGTGTGGTGTCATTTATAACGTTGTATCAGGTAACTTAACCTTATTTACTATTAGACTTTGTAACATATGGTTATCGTTTGAAATAGAGAAGAATACATCATGACGTAGTGATTACATACTATATGTAATATGTGCACCTCTGTTTTACCCTCTGACCTTGGCCCAATAAGATCCCAGCAGGTTACATTTTATGCTATTGTATCACCAGGAACTCAGTAGATTTTAAGAGCTACACTGTGTTCACCTGTAAGTTAATTATCAGCAGTGGATGATCCAAATACAGTGCAAGCTAGTTTTGATTCCACATCTCTATAAGTTATTGTATTGCCATGCTGGGGTAATAGTGTTTCCGGTATTGAATACATGTATGTATTTGTTCGTTTAGGTGGGGCTGCTAATCATCTTGGCAGTGGTGCCGTCTCTCCAGACTGCCCGCTTGGGAGTCGATGAAGACGTCGCCAATCTTTTAGCTGGCTTCAAGATTATGTTGTCTCCAGACAAACATGAAGTGGTCAGAATAGTGGTTTACTACATGTGGTGTGTAGAAGGTGAGTGAAAACCAGAAAGCAGAGGCAGCCGTTTAGTGATATGAGAGATGTAAAATGTACATGTATTTACTTTGGTACACAGTAACAGCTTGTTGCACATATTTTTATAAACACCTCCAAGTACAAGCTGCAGTAATGAATGAATGAATGAGATCCTCCTATAGTGAAAAATCTGAATGTCGTGCTCTTTTTTTCTTGCAGTGTGCTATATTTCAGCGATGACCCTGTCAGGCTTGGTCAACCTGGCAATGCTCATGCGGTCCATGGTTCTGCATCGGTAGGTTGGAGAACAAAAGTGCAAAATAACTCTTTTCATCTATTTTAATTTTTATTCTCATCCCAAGTTTTCCAAGAACCGTGAGCATGCTTTGCATTCTGGTTCCTTCATTATAGTGTAATGGTTCACACAGGAATTATTATAACATAATAGAGCAGTAATCATCCAGACAGACAGAAAAGCATTCAATCTGTGTTAACTGCTGCTAGAATTGAAAATGGCTATTAAGATAAGAAATTAAATACTGTGCTATTACCATAAATTATGTCATATTAAAAAAAATGGGTTTCTGAGTCAATTATGGAATTGCATTTCGGTTGTATCCTATTCAAATTTACCTCTTCAATTTGCTATGTAATTTGTTGAATCAGTTTGCATAAAGCTGCATTTTCTTGATTGTTTTTTTTTTGTTTTGTTTTTTTTCTGTAGGTCAAACCTGAAGGGACTGTACAGAGGAGATATCTATAATGTTTACAACTGCCAGAGAAGGATCAGGGCTTCCCGGCCAGCACTGGTCTGCTGGATGGGATACACCAGCTTCACGGCAGCTCACATCTGCATTGGTATAGTAAAATACTGCATATTAGAACAATTTTGACTTTTTATATAATGTTTTTCGCTATACATTTGTCTTGCTAACATACAAATGCTGCTAAGCCTTTAATGTTATTCGTCATCACGGTTTGTTTTGTACAATTAAATACAATTACAATTTCTAAATAGAGGGATATGTTTGCACAGATCATACATATTGTAAGGGCCAAACAGTAATGACAGATTGAAAAGATCCTCACTTAGCCCGCCATTCAATTTTTATCATTTCATATCATATTCATATCTTTGCACAAGCCTTTTATGTATCAAAATGCATTTTGACTCAGCAACCGATTGACTCAGCTAGAATAAAAGATGTGTCACGGTTTTATATGTGGTTCATGAAAGGATACTTTTGAAGTTATGTTCTTGAGGCCTCATTAGAACTGTGATATGAGAGAAGAGTGGGTGTGCAGTGTATTGGATGCTGGACAGGATGTAAGCAGCGAAGCCCTGAAGCTCTGATCTCTCCCCTGCAGGCATGATCATCCAGACCATGGTGTTCTTCCTCTGTCTCCTGATCGCTGTCTTCCTCATTATCATGCCCGTCCTGCACGGACAGAATCTGATTCTCTTTCAGATTCTGTGGAGCATGTGGTGAGCATCGTCACACCTCTCACTCATTAATCTCTGTCCACATGGGACTTTATGACTAAGGTGTAATCCCATCACTCTTGTCATGTGTTTTGGTTGATTTTAATGTTTTGACTTTTTGAGAGAGACCATCAGAAACCACAGGATAACACAAAAAATATGTATTTTTGTACCTTCTATCTTTTTCATAACGCTACTGGAGATATTTGATTGTTGATTCTGTCCTTTCAGGCCTTTCTGGCTGATGATTCTCTTGGCTGTGTTGATTCAACATATTACCGCCAGGTTTTGTTTCATCAAAAAAACAGCAGGCACACGAGACCTAAACAACAGGTGATTCATTGTGGACTTTGTATTTATTGCTATATATATATAGTGATGACTTTTGGACCCCACTGTATATTTATAATGTGCCTGTATGTATTTTACTGCCAGATAATTGCAGCATAACCTTGTATGTTACATTCATTCTAACCTGTTTTACAGGGGTAATCTGTTCCTGCTGACATACCTGCTGTTTCCAGTCAATGTTCTGATTGGGGTGCTACTGGCTGTCTGGCGCATGATCATCACAGCCCTGTTCAATATTGTCCACATGGGACGCTTAGATATCAGTCTCCTTAACCGAAATGTGGAGGCATTTGATCCAGGTGAGCCACTTTGCATCAGTTTATTGTCATCTGCATAAGAAATATACAGTATATATTTGAATATAATAAATATATTGTATCGTGATTGTTCTGGATCCATTACATATGTGTTCACAAAAAAAAAAATACAACAAGGCATTGCCAGAGAATTGAATGTTTTAGACTTCAGTGCACCCATATATTCACATTTCCCTACTTTCTTTCATGTGAAATCTTTTTGTTTAGTCTCAGACACACAATGTTAACATATTCATTGGTATTAACTGCATGTTTTTACCTTGGTAGATGTCACTGTGTTTTTTTTTTCATTCATCACTGTGAAGGTTTAAATAGAAGCAATTTTCTATGAGCAAATGCATTTAGTGATCCCACTTAGAGGCCAGAAATGCGTACCGTACCCACTTTACCCTGCTAGGCTCAGGGCAGCTCATATGATATCTGTATTCTGTGCGGTGCAAGAGACTCTAATTACACACCAATCTCTGAAATGGCTGCAGATTCAAGACATCTGTTGTCAGGAAAAGCAGGTGGTTAAAAAAAAAACAAAAAAAAAACGTGTGATTGTACGGCCATTATGTGTGATTGCCTCAAAGCCAACATGGGGTGCAGTCCTACGTGTTTATTGCTTTTGCCCAGTCAGAGTGATCCCCCCTCCTGTGTCTGTCTGCAGCCTACCGCTGCTATGCTCATTATCTGAAGATTGAGGTGAGCCAGTCTCACCCCGTGATGAAGGCCTTCTGTGGGATGCTGCTGCAGTCTGTGGGCCAGGAGAGCAATGCTGCACAGAGGTCACGGGATGCTGAAGAGGGTTTGTAGCTCAAAACTCAGTCCACATCATAGATTGTGAGCTGAATCGTTCACAGATGATTCAGTTCACACACACTATACTGCAAAACATATTCTGTGCATTCAATGTCCACACTCAACAATAAAAGCAGTGTGGCATCTTTGATTTCTCCGGAGAGGTTTAAAATTCAGCAGCAGGTCACTGTCACACATAATCAGATCATAACACTGTCTTGCACGCGCAGGAGAAATGAAAGCTTAGCAGCTCTAATTTAATATGTCACACAAATTGAGTCTCACTGTGGAATAATTTACAGTCCTGGTGCTGGTCTCAATCACATCTGTCATAAACTAATCAGTTGTCATTATGGCGTGCCCACAGTCGCCTGAGGCCTCAGCCTCTATCACTAAAGACAATGCAGTTTAATAGGTTACCATTATATGTATAATTTAATGAATAGAAATGAATCTGATGCTTATGCTCTACTTTGATATTTATACTGTAGCTTTTATTTAAAAAATGTGAATATCTACTTTAAGGCTAGCTTTTGTCCTGCAGTGATGGCACTGACTCAAACAGGAGATGAATGAAAGTCATCTACTTGTGGTGACAGCAGGACAAACAATGCAGTGAGCAATAAGCAGGAAAATGCATCAGGGCTCATCGGTTGTGGTGGAATCCGACTCTGTCTGGTGTCTAGTCATAGCTGAGACAAATTACAAATGTTCGTTGGACATGTTGCTCGTTTGCATCCAGAGAACAATACATTATCAGGAATAATCTATTGTCATACAAAGATTAGTTCTCGAGGAGCTGATAACACAGATGAGCTACGCTAATTGCCTGTTTCATATTCATGTAGCCCAAGGGGCTTTAGCTTTCAGTGTTTTAATGACAAGCCCAATATGCTCCCACCATGCTTACAGGATTAGAATATGATTGGTTTCTATTATTACTCTTTCTGTAGTATCTAGCTGGTCCTGGGTGGCCTTAAAATGTTATTCTTCTCTCGGTCTAGTTTAGATTTTTAAAAAAAGGTTATCTATTCTCATGATTATATAGGACTTGTGTATGTAGTGTCCCTCATCAGAGCAGACATACAGTACCGGTGCTATCATGATGTCTGTATGTCCTCAGGGATCCAGCTGGTCCAGCAGGAGAAGAAACAGCACAAAGTGTCCAGTGCCAAGAGAGCCCGCGGGCACTGGCAGCTCCTCTACACCCTGGTCAACAACCCGTCCCTGGTGGGTACAAGGAAGCACTTCCAGCATCAGACCACAGAGAGCTTTCTGAATGGAAGCCTGAACCGCAGCACCAAGGAGGGGAGCAAAAAGGAGGCAGCAACCAAGGAGGCAGAGGCCGCTGCCAGCAACAGAACATGAACATGACCCTGATGAAGGATTGGCTGCAAAGTGTCTTTTGATTTTGGGCAAATTATATAGTCATATATCATTTGTCCAACCCTTCTATAGATGTGTCTGCGTTTGGTGAAATAAGTGCACTTATAGCTCAGTGCCTCATGTAGAGATATTCACCAAGCCTCTCCTGTTTGTCTGGAGGTTGTGCGTCCACTTTGTGCCCTTCGTGTTCCGCTGGTTGTTTATGTGTGAGGCGCCACAATCTCCAGTCTGGTGGGAGAGCTTGTGTGGCACTGATCTCCCATCTGACCACACTCATCATGTGTCATTCTCACATTTATGTGCTTATTTTGGGATATGACTCGTTTGCGTTGTTTCAACCTATAAGTTAATCACATATGTTTCCCAATATGTTGTTATTTTCATATAGTTCAGATAATGCAAATTTTAAGTTATCCAAGCTAAACACATGGATGTAAAATCCACTAAGCATCCTTTTAAAGAGGCTATTTATATGTAGAACATTTGACTATTTATGAATTTACAGAATGAGCTGTTTTCATAGGCTGGGTAATAAATTTTCTTTTTTTTTCTTCAATTGTACACGTTTTGTGTAATTAATAATAACCTGTGGAATAGGAACTACCAGACAAATGAAGCTGTTTGTATTTCCTGTTTTATTTGTAGCAACACTTGCTGCTATCAGCTTCTTCGTGTTGTTGTCTAAACTCTTCTCTGGTTTCTGATATTCACCAACTTACATCTTTTGTTTTTGCATTTACATTGAAAATGCCGATTTTTAAGTGAAAATATGAACCCCCGAATTTTCCTTCTAATTACTGTGAAAAATAAAACTGAAACTAAAGTTTTCTCTTTTTTCAGTCGTTTATATTGTGTAATAATCCATTCTGTGTCCACATCCATCTGTGTGTCGTTCTGTTGTGTTAAGCGAAGATGAACTGAATTGGACTGAAGAGAAAATGAAGACAAAGAAGGTTCCTTTGTGTCGATCAGATCAGCGCGTTCAAACGCAGCAATTTCTTATTTATCTTGCTCATAAACATATTCCAGCTCCGACAATCTCAGGAATAGCTTCTCAGATTTTTTCTCTTTTGTTAAAAAAACGACAAAGAAGTCAAACCGAGATCTTATAAAAATTAGCAACCAAATGAAACATATACTAAAGAAAGATATAAAATTTCAAAAATTCCTTTATAAAGTCTTGATTGAAATAATTTCAAACTTGTATTGATGATCTCACATTTTATTACCCTCTTTATAAATGTAATTTCTTTATTTCAGGTGAATTTAGGAGAAAATGTGGCTGAATTCATTTTCTTCTCATAATCTGTGTCCGCAAAATCAGAGACAAATCCAGAAAATAGCCTGTATTGTTTCATATGTTTTATTAATTCCACTTACATAAAATTATATCAAAAAATCCTGAAAGGTCACGGGTTGTTTTTTTTTTCGCTTTACAACATAGTTCACAAAAACTCACTATGCATCAAATTACAAGACAGTGAAGCCGCCTGACGCACACATGCGCCCTTTTATTGAGGCTTCATAAAAACTTACTTACCGTCGTAAAAAAGAATCATTTAAATTCACATGGCTTTACATCACAGGTTGACAGTAAACATCTAAAGTCCTCTAGACTACACTAATAAGAACCACACAAGGAAATACGTGTGACATGCCATGGACACGTTCATTGTAAAAAGCGAGAGTATAGCAAGCACCCGTTGATTAAGAGGTTACAGTCGCACATTTTTAAAGCCTTACATTACGTGAAACAACATTTGTCGGTAAATAACCAGGGATTTCATGTCAAGCACAACACAGCTGTAAGAGAAATGTCCCTTTTAGGCACACAGGACAGCGGGCAGGGCGCTTCTGTGTGCGCTCTGAGGCGCAATTCACCCAAATATTTGCACAATATCATTTGCCAGTTAAAAACTAAAAAAAGACTCCAAATCTGCGATTAATAAAATCCGTGGACGAGCAGAGTGGAGCCGGAGCGCCGACACCTGAGAGGATGATAATTGGCCGTATTTAGATTTTGTTTTTGTTTTGTTTTTTTTGAGAGAGAGAGAGGGCTAATCCACAGCCTTGCACATACGCACACAGCTTAGAATGAGCAATGGTCCCTGATGTTAGTTAATTTCAAATGGCTATAAATATATTGCAGTTTTTGCTTGTTTTTTTGTGCTCTCGGTGATAAAACTTTTCACTTTTTGCCCTCAAATTACGCTTAACTCCGACGAGCTCCGCGTCTCGCCTTATGCGCAATTTGTACCCATGCCCATCTGTGTCTGTCCTGCAGAAAGGGAACATTTTGTTGTTTTCCTGTCCAGTTTTGAGGTCTGATAAACTGTAGAAATGTGTGCTTGCATTGTAACCTTACGGCTGACTACAAATGTCACATGAATCAGTTCACAATCTCAGTGAATGACGGAGTACTTTCTGAGGTAAAAAATAAAAAAGAGCCACCTTTTTAATCAGATGCCATTGTTTTCACGTATAGTAATGGTGGGTGAGTTACCTGCTTGAATGTAGGCTACTTGAAAGTAAAATATTTTACAATATACTCGCAGACATCAGCGGAGCTCAGCGACTTGGCTGCTTGTAGTTGCCATTGATCTCCTCCGAGATGTTGACTGCCTCTGCTCCCAGCGGTAATCTGTCACTGTACTCTGAGCCCACTTCAAACTCCTCTTGGTTGGTTTTGGATGAGGATCCGGGGATGGACTCTGTCACCACGCTGCCCTCAGCCTCTCCCTCTCCGTCTCCTTCGTCTCCGTCGGCCTCTCCCTCCCCTTCGCCCAACTCGCTGGGGTTGAAGGTTTTCTCTGACTCCACAAAAGATGCCCTGGGATCAAAATCTCCAGTCATTTGTTTCTCCATCTGATCCGGGTTCTGAGCCTTCATGATCAGCTTGTAGGTCTTTCCCTGGTACTTGTATAATAAATGGCAGCAGGTGGCCCCCAGCAAGGGCACAGTTGCCAGACCCAGCAGGAAGATGCTGACAACTACAATGATAAGCAGGGAGGGGATCTTCTTCCTAGTTGTGAAGACAACTTGGACTTGGCAGTCCTGCCCCCCATAGGTGAGACAAAGTGTGTAATTGGTGCCAGGCTGTAAACCGTGGAAGCGGTAGGAATTAACCCCTTCCGCTATGTTGGACCATTGAACCATGGAGTGTCCATTACCTGTATTTACACAGAGGTAGAGCATGTCCAGGGAGGCTTTACCAGATGAGGACTGGAACAGACCCAAAGGCTCTTTATTCACTGTTTCCAAATTTTCAGTCTGACTGAGATGAAGGTTGGATTTGCTGCTGGGAAGCTGCAGCGGATTCAGCTGTACTTTGGCCTCCGTCTCCGACACTTCCAGCGCAATAACACCAAAATCAAAAGTGTACTGCTTCAGGTCCTCCAAGCTCATGTTGAAGGCATGGTTGGAGATGTATTCACTGCTATCTCTCACACCACACTTGCTTGCAAAGGTGCGGTCCTTTGAATCACCATCAACCTGCCCTATGCCATCATGTTTATCTGATGAGCCTCCAGGACTAATCTTTGTCCTTTCTTCGGATTTGTCCCAGTTGATCACATTGTTTTTGGAGGTCTTAGGCTCTGTAGGCTTGTTAGCAGACGGGCGGATCTTGTCCACTGTAGAATCGACTGTTGACTTGCTGGCATGTTTTTGGGTGCCTGCCAGAGCCACTTTAACACTGCTCTCTGCCTTTCCTAAATCATTCACTGCAGAGCAGCTGTAATTTCCATCTTCCTTTTTACTCATACGTGGGATGATGAGCGTGCCATTTCCATAAACGAGAAATTGATTGTTGGTTGTTTTATCATTGATTGGCATATCATTTATTTCTCCAGTGGAGGGCAAGGGGAATATAACATTTTGATTTCCTGCATTCACCTCCCAGCTGACCTGTGGTTTGGGACTTCCTTTTGATTCGCAGGTTAAGATGACCATGGAGCCCTCATAGAGCTCTGTGTTCTCAAGGTTTGGCTGGTAGGTTATTGTGACAGTAGGGGCCTTACAGTTCAGCGCGGGGATTTTTGTAACCATTATACCTTTCAGGTGTTCAGGGGCCTCACATAAAATACTGTTTGGCTCAGGAACAGAAATCTTAGTTGTTGTGATCCAATCCCTCAGCCACTCCAGGTTGCAGGAGCATGTGAAGGGGTTGTTAAAAATCTGAAGGTGCGACATGGAAGAGAGGGCATCAAAGGTACCTGTCACAATGGTGGTAAACTTGTTGTTGTTAATGCGCAGCGACCTCAGGTCTTTGAGTGTAGAGAAGGCATCCTTTGGAAGATTCACCATTTCATTGTTGTTCATTTTCAGAAGCTGCAGGGCAGTGAGGTTGTGCAGATCCTCCCAAGGAAAGTTCACAATTTTGTTGTAGCTGATGTCCAGGTTGCGGAGCTGAATCAGGGGGGCCAAGGTGTCCGTCTCTATGGTAACTATCTCATTATGGGCAAGCCAGAGAGAAGTGACCTGAGTGATGTTGATGAAGCTTTTACTTTTCAGTAATTTGATCTTATTAGCAGAGAGGCTCACAGTGGTAACATTAGAGGGTAGACCCACAGGTACCACCAGCAGATCTTTGTAAGCACAGTCTGCAAACTGGTGGGCAAATTTATCCTGGCAGCTGCAGAGCTCTGGACAGCACTGAACAATGCCGATCACAGTAGTCCACAAGGCAAGGAGCTGCAGAAGCCTTCTCGCCATTTTCTGCGCCTGCAAATATCCATTAACAATTAGCCAAGAGTCAAATTGTTATCAGACATTTATAAAACATCCATTATGTCCATTGCACCAGCAGAAATTTATAGTGAAAGCTTTACATTTCATATCAGTTGAAATGTGTTTTACTAGGTAAGTGATGCCTCTTAATAGGACATCAAAGCTCTCAACATTGCACTACAAACTCATAAAAAACAAAAACTGAAAACACTTGGTGAGAATACAACTGCTGCTCTCACACAATCTGACTGAAAGCATCAGATGCATAATGACAAGACATGATACTTTGCCCTAAAGCACAGCACAAAAACAACATATAATTTTTTGGTGTTTTGGACATCCATGCACTTAATAACAGCACATATGCACATATGCTGTGTGTCATATTTGCAGCAATTTCAGGATCAGGTGCTCTCTCCTGCCCTGAGCGCGTCTCCATAAACCAGAGGACACAATCTTTTATGAACCTTTTATTTCTGTAGTTAACCAAAACATTTTGCTTTCAGCAAAAGTTAAAATACAATGTTTCCACAATTCATTTCCAGAGCAGCTTTTTTGCGCTCATGAAAAGATGCCCTTGTGATTAATGAGAGTTGCAATGAACCTCAAGGCTATTGGCGATTTCTTCCTCCTTAGCTTTGATCTGGAAGATGCTGCACAAGGTCAGTATTTTTTCATATTTTCACACATTATAAACTACTGAATCATCTTACCTTTCCAATGTTAACTTCAATTCCTGTGTCTTATAAATCACTCTCGGAGTTTGCAATCCTCTGAAACAAGTTTAATGGTCGAAAAAACTCGTATCCTCATATGTTGTGGATCCTTTCACATGACTTTTGCGGAACTCGACAGCGTTGATGAAGGGCGGTGGAGGGATCATTTTTTTCCCGGTAAGTCGCTGTTGCAGTCCGACGGCGCTTTTTTCCTCTCCAGCGAGTGTGGGATCCACTGCGCGCTCCCGCCGCCGAGGAGCGAGAAAAGGAACCGTGAACGCGCAGCCTCTCCCATCTCGCTCCTCACTATTAAAGATACAGAAGCTCCGCGTCCTCCACCCTCAAAGAAAATTCATAATTTAGGAACCGATGTTTAATTTATTACCCCGACCCAAGCCTAATCTTTGACCTCATTCGGTCTGGCTGCAGCCTATTGTCTTTAATCAAAGGACTCAACCAAGAGTTTCCAAACAAAGATTTTAAGTTTAGTTGTGCTGCGACTATCAGGCTACAGGCACAGTTTTCGACAATGCTGCAATATTAATATATATTAGTATTTATCTTGAATTAAATAAAATAAAGAAATAGGAAAAAGTATGAAAAGGCTGAATTGAAAAATGTCCAATGAGAGAAAAGCCCCAAATACTTGAGCCACATCAGGTGGCTGGTCCAGGTTAGTTGATTTTATTTGATTGAAACAAATCATCATTAAGCTATGTGACGCTTGGATTCATTCATTTAAAGAATATAAGCCGGAAGTGGCATCTACAACTGATACAAAGCGTTTAAAGATTTAAGACAAATTTGTTTTTCTTAACCTACCTACCCAGAATTTGCACAAAGTATGTACATATAGGCCTATCATTTTGTGTGTATAAGTCACTTGCGTAGCCTATGACTTAAAGTATATTATTTTAAGATAAACGCTGTTAGTATTAGATTTAGTTAGATAAATAAATAAATATATTTGAGTCATGGATCAGTGTTAGTACTTGAGGAGACTTGTTTCCTGTTAAAATACTGCCACCGTCTGGTGCACTATGAACTCTGCCATGTCTGTCTGTTCCCCAGTTCAAACAATACACTACAATGCATGATAAACGTACAATAGATACGCCATCATATATATAAGACAATATGTAAATGTAAAAAATGAATGTAAATACCCAACCTCTGCCTTTCACATGGCTTTTGTTCTTAATTTTCATGTAGTTAATATAATAGTAGCTAGTCTTATTTTCACTCCTATACTGCTCTCTCTCTCTGTCTCTCTCTCTCTCTCCTCTCTCTCTCTCTATATATATATATATAACTCTCTTCTCTCTTCAATCATAAAATTTTAGGCTGAAGACTTGGTTTAAAGTTAAGGCAAGGTTAGGGTTAGGCAAGTAGTATGTTAGTTCTTAAACAACAGTGCCCTCTGCTGTCAGAAGACTGTAATTACAGACACAATCTGTATCATTCATGCAGTCATAACAAGCCTGTAAGAAAATTATACATAGATACAAATATTAACATCATTAGGAGTGTTGAGACTTGAGATCCATGAAAAAGACAGGTTGAAATAAAGATCCTCACAGTGTTGTCTGTAATCTCATTAAACTGCACGTGATTAATGTGTGCTGTCTGATGGGGGTTCAGTTCAGGGTAAGGGTAAGGGTTGGACCTTTTGATAGTTTAAATGGAGGGTGTATCCCAATGGCTCAGTGGCTCAAAAACAATCATAAAAAGACTGTGTCAATGTGTTTTTCCATGAGAAGGAAAACAAAAGATAAGTTTACAATCAAAATAGATCAAGAGGAAATAAGGGAAGTCAGTGATTTTAAATTTTTAGGTCCCATCACAAATTTGATAAACATGTTAAAAAGCTATGCAAGACAATAAAGATGAATCTGAGCTGTTTTAGAATGATAAGACATTACATACCCCTTAAGGCAGCTCAACTGTTTATGCATGCCATAATGTTTTCACATTTATCCTATTGTGTTACTGTATGGAGTCAGGCTTCACAGTCAACTGTCAAACCTGTTACATCACTATACAAACAAGCACTGAAAATAATGGATCAAAAACAAATGAAATGGCACCATTGTATAATTCTGAAAAAAAGTACAAGTTACTTAGTTATGACAGCTTCATCAAGTTTTATTTTATCAACCTGATTTTTAAATGTGTGAATAATCTCGCCCCAGCTGTACTTTGTCCATATGTAACAAAAATAAACACCAGTAGAATTGCCACTAGGGGATCAGCAAATGACAACTGCAGGGTGGTACAGCGCAAAACCACTTTCAGTTATCTTTTTCAGTAAAAGGGATACATTTTTGGAATGCCCTATCAACAGAAATAAAAATACAAACTGATCTGAAAACATTTAATGAAAACGTGAAACACTGGCTGAAAGAAAACTAAACCTGCACCTCCACACATGCACATGGACATCTACACACTGATAGAGGAACAGATACATACAGATAAACAAACATACATACATACTCATAAAGACTATACATGTATGTACATGGACACGCACACCTATAACTATTATGCACACAAACACACCATTGCCATGAAGTAAGGAACATACACACATGCACACCTACGCAACACATATAAATTGATTGTCATTTGATGTAAATACTGTTGTTATTGAGAATGTTACTATTTATTATGAGCTCTATTTAACCAATGTATTTCTGGTAATGATATGTTATGACTATTTTTAAGTAGACAAAGCCTAACCAGGGACAGGGGTCGCAAATTGACTTTGGCTAGAAATCCTATATGCAATACATCTGTCTCATGTTATTTTAACCTGTTACAATGTTTTTTGCATCGTCCCTGACAAATAAACTCATGAATAGAAATAAATAAATAACTGTTGGGGTCTAAATGTGTCTGTTCTATTAGATTGCAGTGATCTCTGCTGTCAAAAGTCTGCAATTACAGACAGAATCTGTATCATTCTTGTACTCAAAGCAAACCTCTACTGTGAGGCAAGGCAAGGCAAGTTTATTTGTATAACACATTTCAACAACATGGCAATTCAAAGTGCTTTACATAGAGCATAAAAGTCATCAAGACAGAATATAAAAGCAACACAAGGTAAAGTAAAAAGATATTTAAATACAATTAAAAGTGTTAAATTGTAAATAAAAATAAGCTAAAATAGAATAAGACAGATAAAACAGGAGAATAAAAGTTACAGTGCAAGGTAAGACAATAATCCTCAAATTTGGTATAATAACAGGGAGCCACAAACAGAAAAGTCTTCAGCTGTGATTTAAAAGAACTGAGAGTTGCAGCAGACCTGCAGTTTTCTGGGAGTTTATTATGATATGCAGTGCATAATAACTGAACTCTGCTTCTTCATGTTTAGTTTTGACTCTGGCAACAGAAAGCAGACCTGTCCCAGACAACGTGAGAAGTCTGGATGGTTCATAATGTAGCAGCATATCAGAAATGTATTTTGGAACTAAACTATTCAGTGCTTTATATACCTACAGTAGTATTTTAAAATTATTTTTTTGACAGACAGGAAGCCAGTCTAAAGATAGGAGAAGTGGAGTGATATGATCCACTTTCATAGTCTTAGTTAGGACTCAAGCAGCAGTGCTCTGAATCAGCTGCAGCTGTCTGATGAGTTTTTTAGGGAGACCTGTGAAGACAGCATTACAGTAGTCATGTCTACTGAAGATAAATGTATGGACAAGTTTTTCCAAATCCTGCTGAGACATAAGTCCTTTAATTCTTGATATATTCTTTAGGTGATAGTAGGCTGACTTTGTAATTGTTGGCTGTTGAAATTCAGGTCTGAGTCCATGACTACACCAAGATTTCTGGCTTGGTTTGTGGTTTTTAACATTATTGATTGAACATGAGTGCTGACTTTTAATTGTTCTTCCTTGGCTCCAAAAACAATTACTTCAGTTTTATCTTAATTCTTAATTAAATCTTAATTGAAGAAAATTCTGGCATATCCAATCGTTGATTTATTCAATGCACACACTCAGTGCTTGTATTGGACCATAGTCGCCTGGTGATATGGTCATGTAAATGTATGTGTTGTCTGCATAATTGTGGTATTTTTCTGTTTTCCATAATCTGAGCCAGTGGGAGCATGTAGATGCTGAACAGAAGAGGCCCCAGAATGGAGCCTTGGAGAACTCTGCATGTCATTTTTGTCTGCTCAGATGTTTGATTACCTATAGACACAAAGTAGTCCCTGTCCTTTCTGTAGGATTCAAACCAGTTTAGTACTGTGCCAGAAAGTCCCACCCAGTTTTCCACTCTGTCTAGTAATATGTTGTGTTCAACTTTGTCAAATACAGCACTGAGATCCAATAATACTAATACTGAAATTCTGCCACTGTCTGTGTTTAAGTGTATGTCACCTTAACAAGAGCAGTCTCAGTACTGTAGTGTGGTTGAAATCCTGACTGGAAGACAACAAAACAGTTGTTTGGAGCCAAGAATTTGTCCAGCTGTTGAAAAACAGATTTTTCAATGATATTACTTAAAAACGGGAGGTTTGATATGGGCCTATAGTTGTTCATTAGTGAAGTGTCTAGATTGTTCTTTTTTAAGAGTGGCTTGATGATGGCAGTTTTCAGGGCAGGTGGGAAGACACCTGAGAAAAGCGATGTGTTGACAATCTGTTAGAGATCTGAGGCCATGCAATTTGAAACAATTTTGAAAAAGCCTGTAGGCAGAATATCAAGGCAGCTGGAGGAGGGTTTCAGATGTTGTATAATGTACTGCAGGTTTTTATGGTTGATCAGATAAAATTGTGTCATACTACTTGTATTGATTTTAAGTGGACACAGGGACAACACATATCCTGTACCTGATATGGAGGCACTGACTGTTTGTCATGTGGATAAAAGTTCAGGGGCTACTTACACAGGAGAGTTTGTTAGCCTGTCAACAGTAGCAAACAAGGCAAGTGCATTATTATTGTTTTTGGCAATTAAGTCAGAGAATAAGGACCGCCTTGCTGTAAGTAAACTATACATATGGTTCATACAAATATTAAACATATTTTGGATACCATTAATTTCTTGTGTTATGTGGTACATTGGGAAATGTCACAGTTTCATATGTTCTTGAATACAATTTGTTTGTAAATCCAAAGGGTGTGGTTCCAACCATGAACCATGCCTTTGGTTTCCTTGCATAGAAAAAATGGGATTTGTGGGGTTTGTTTTTTTTTTTTTGTTACATGGTTTCCGTTACTTTGGTTCCCTTTCATTCGACTTTCCTGTCAACAAAACACAACAGGAAAACATGGAATGTACAATCCCCAAAGGATCAAGGTCGACTTGCACTCATATAAGCACGGCATAAAAACCACAAGCTCATGGTCATTATATCACAGTTTAGACTGCAGTGTGGCACTCTCCAGACTTAGTGCAGCTGACAGTGAAGATATGGGGATACTGAGAGTACTTCTTAAAGTAGGCGTGAGGGAAATCCTATCAGTGACACTAAGCTATACAAGCACAAAGCCAAATACAAGGTTGCCATGAAACCATTAACATATTTTTTGTTTTATCCAAAAGCAGGGAGGGCTTGGATTTAATTACAAAGTGTGGCTCAGGCAATTACTCATGTAGAAACCACACGCAATATATCACACACATCCATGAAAACACATGATATATCACCGCAACTATGAATAACATCTCAGCAGCAAACAGTATTGAGCCAGGTAGGTACTTAATCACTGCAGGAGCTGAGCTGTTAGGTCAGGAGTCCAGTCAGCTCCGGCTTATCCTGAGAGCTCATGATCTTCATTATTGTGACCTGACAGCAAGACACATTTAAAGTAGGAGGGTCAGCTGTAGTCATGCTGCACACTACACTGCTGGGAAAAGAAAACATGTTTATAAGCATGCAGTCGCCTCTTTCTCAGCTGTCAGAAGTCTGTGTTGATCACTCAGAGGATTCAGATGAAAACAACTGACGAAATTGGAGGGTGTGTGCTATTAGGTGGAGCCTGTGGGTGGAAAGAAGATTTTACTTTATTTATATCATGTTGATTGCCTGTTATGTTGTAAGACAATATTTTCCTAAATGGAGGATGACTGGCTTAAACAAGTAACAAGAGGGTTTGGTATGAGGGTTAACATGCCTTTATGATCATTTTCTCTTGTTCATAATGCTTCAATAACAGCACAAATCACAGCAGATCACTTTGTAACAGGTGGCAAAGTTTATGAGAGTTCAATATCTGAAAATGGAAATAAGATTCAGAGGTGCTGTAGATGTGTGATCCTGATGTTCATCTTGGATCTAGGATAAACGAAATATAAAGCACAGGAGGATTCTCGTGGAGCTTTTAAACCCCAATTAGTTAACCTGAAAGGAAATACACAAGAATCCAGGATTTCCACATGAGTGGTAATGAAGTGATTGCCATAGAGATACAGTGATGTTACGCTGTCATTTCCTCTCCTCATGCGCACACGATGTACTCACTTAGGAGAGTTGAGATTTCACATCCAGGAATAAGACAGATTAAGCTAAAGATCCTTACACAGTTGTCTGTGCTCTGATGAGACTGCACGTGGTTTACTGGGTGCCATGTCTGATGAGGGCATGACCTACTAAGATGAATAAAGTACTTTCTTGGATTCAATCACAAGTGGTTTTCAACTCCATAAGTTTTTATTTTAATGATTAGGAAATCAGTGATATTTACTTAAATTCTTTTAAAAGAACAGTGGGTATATAAAAATATACAATTGTTTAAATGCACACATATTGCTTGCAAATACCAAAACATTCATTTTGCAACAAGAAAGAATAAACAGCAAAATAAAAGTTAAGATCGTACCAA
This sequence comes from Thunnus albacares, assembly GCF_914725855.1. NCBI lineage: Eukaryota > Metazoa > Chordata > Actinopteri > Scombriformes > Scombridae > Thunnus > Thunnus albacares. Next base: position 19,355,598 of record NC_058112.1, on the reverse strand, counting down.
AATAAAATCTACATAATAAATATATTACGCTTAGTGGTTTAAAACATTTGAGAAATACCTTAAATATAAATAACTGACAAGAAAAATAGCTCTTCAATGACAGATGTGTGCACACAATGTAGATGCAGTCAAAACCTCTAACAAACATCTAAAATCTGTTCTACTTAAAGTGCAATTTGCATTCTAATATTGCTCATATTGTCATGTAGTATCAATACAAAATCTTTAAAAAGATTTTTTTTTTTTGGTCAAAATGGATCTATAAATTAAGCAAGGTGTCTGATTTTAAAAGGATTAGGATTAGTACTCCCTGACCTGACTGTTATGACAACGGGAGGAGGAGGTTAAACAAAACAGGGAAATTTAGTGGGGGGTCTCTGGCCGCCACCACCCTTCCCTAAACAATCTGATACAAATACAAATGAATCAGTGGACTGGAGTGGACAGGAACTTTATATTTTCCTGACCAGAAGAGCAGCTGGCTTCAACATGTGCATGCCTCACCTCTACACAACAGCAACTACACCATCCCAACTGTATATCTGTGGCTTCCGGACCATATACAGCCTGAACCAAAAGAAATTCCCTTCAGATTACTTTCTGTTCCTTCTCTTTATTGCCTTGTTTTAAAATTAAGTCTCACTTAATGAAATGTTGTTGTTTGTGCAGCTGATCCACACAAACACCATTAGGCACCATTAAACATCTCAAATAAGTCACTCTGTGCCCTACTGCTGACCAGCATTCTTGCTTTCTCTCTTCATCACACCAACTGTTTTGTTATTGCTTGCCTGCAATGACAGGGTGCGTACGTATGGATGAATGTGTGAACTGTTTTCAGGAGCTGCACAACAAATTTTGTTGTACGACTATGTGCAATGACAATGACGGTATTCTATTCTATTGTATTCTTGCTCCTTTTTGAAAACACACTTGGCAACAGTGTGTTCCCATAGAATTGAAAACCAGACTCTTCCGCCAAACACAGCTATGTAACAACTTGCACAAATAAGGTTTTAATTTCACAATGGAAGTGTTCCTGTTTGAATTGTTGAGCTGCAGATAGGTGTTAGTGCTGCCTGCATCCGGGTCTGATTAAGAATAGAACGGACATTGCGCCCCTAGAATGTTGATGTTATATTTTAAGACAAAAGTACAAACAGAGGAAGCTTTTCAAAGAGAACAGAGTGTATGGTGCAAGGAGTTATTTGTGCATCCTCTATCTGAAAACCCCCAACACTGCTACAGACAGCCCAAGTCTGATCCATACTATCTGCGGCACAAGAGCTGATGCAATATTGTTGTTGTCAGGGATATTGCTTCTAACAATGGTTGTATCTGGGATTATTTGCCTTGTAAGATGGTATTTTTTCAACACTTTGGTGTGGTCTTTTTCTTTGGAAACACACTCATAGCTACCATAGTTCTCTTGTCTCATGCCAGGGATAAGGAGCAGGCAGTTAGACTGCATTTGCAGACAAGGGCTGCTCTGGTCTCTGTGCTTCCAGGTGTAGTCAGCGTGGTAAGAGTCTATAGGACATGACAGATAGAAAGGGACACCCAGGGGGACTGAGTGAAAAGTTCTAAAATCCGCCATTACTCGTGAAACAATAGCCCGTTTGGTCCGGTTTCCTTGCTTTTGTTCTTGAAGAAAAAAAAAGAAGATTGAATACAGGTGAGACCAAAAATTTTTTGAACATTTTGCCAGTATGAAATATGAATGATAACAGTCTCATACTTTCTTACCTCCTACTGATGTAGAGCACACACTTTTTTGCCCATCAACAATATTTTGAATGCCCCCACTGTGAACATAAACAAAAAACATGTTCAATCAAGTAATTTTTTGTGAGGAATGAGTGACCAGAAAACTCTCATTTTTTTCTTATCTTTGCTTAAATATTTCTTCCTATCTTTGGCAGTACAGTGATATTCTAAAGAACATGCAGAGAGCAGCTATTTCAATATTGTTGACTCTAATATGTTAAGTGGAAAGCCTTGTGTTCAGTACTGTCCACACTTACGGGACAGTCGGGGTGCATCCTAAATTAGTCCAGGCACAGTACGGGTCTCGGGCCAGAACACAATCTGCACAGGATGTGTTGTACTCTTGACAACTCTGGAGGTCCACGATTGAAATCTTCTCTGAAAAGCCCACGACTAATTTTTTCTGAGCAAAGAAAGACAGAAAGAAAAATATGATTTCACTTTAAACCTACATTAATAGGTTTTTTGGCCGCTTAAATGCAGTGTAACAAGCTGTCAGCATAACATTGACTTAACATCTCAACAAGTTATGTGTGCTAGCAAACAATTGCCACAGTGACACATCCAGCAGAAATGGAGCTACAGTAGCATTCACCTGGAGTCATGTTTCTAGCCACCTGACGCAAGTAAGTACCATATATATTCTCTTTTTAGCTCTGTTTTGGTCTCCACCAACTCCTAAGGGAAATATCTGGCTCTTTAGCTGCTAAATATTCAACTATGTTCACCAGCTTTACAGCTTTACTTTACAGTACTTTGACTAGCTTAAAAAATAATTTTTCACTTAGGAGCAGTGGCTGACAAAAACACAACTGACAACACTGCATGATGTCTGACATTTAGAAATGGCATCTTAAATGAGCTGTACCTTTTTGGAGTCAAGCTTCATTGATTGTATGGTTGAGCGACTGGAGAGTTGTGTTTCAGAGATGATGAAAGGTTCAGAGTCAGCCTCTAAGACTTTGTGGATCTTCCCAGAATCTGTTGGAATGGAAAACAGCAATTAGAGACCGTGTTATTTTTGGAGTAATACAGTAAACTAGATATTTTTAGCTCATTGTTCTTTTAAAGTGATAACAAACAATACATGATAAGAGCCAAATCAAAAGGGAAACAGGAATAAACTAGAGATACCACTTAGCGGTTGCATGCCTCCGCCAACTGCTCAAGTTGCAGTTTCCATCATGTTTGTCCAGACTCATATAATATTTGTAGTGAAGACTTGTATGTGTTCACATGCAATTTTCTGATAGAACACAAAGTTGTAGTCATGACAGTAGACAAAGCTTCAGATATGGATGTTGCTGCAAAGAAGCTGCAAATTTGTGGATGCTTCACACAGATCTTCCACCTGGCAGCACACAAGATCTATACAATCACCACAGTTTCAAGGTGGACACCCAAGATGAATGTCACCAATTCAGTATCCGACCAAATGTGAAATATGGTCGTAATCTCCCCTTCTGTTTCTGGCGGTGAATAATGGCCAGAAAAGTGTTTTTGCAGAACATTATGAGTCACAATGAAGTGGACTATTAACCTTTTGGATATAAAATGTCATCAGTTCATCATTTTATGCTATTAGACATTTGTGTGAAACTTTGTCATAATTAACATATGAATTCTTGAGTTATGGCCAAAAACGTGTTTTGTGACATCACAATGAACTTGACCTTTGACCACAAAAATCTAATCAGTTCATCCTTGAGTCAAAGTGAACATTTGTGCCAAATTTGAGCACAAATTGCAAAAGAAAGCACAGAGGATGATCTATATGTTAACAGTGTAAACAGGACATACCAGTGGCTAGAAGCAGAATGTTATAGAAGTGCTGGTCTGCAGCCCGGACTCTGTCCACAGCTATCTTGGTGTAGTTGTTGCTGCTTACATAAAACGGAGCTTTATAGTGCACCGAGTGGACCCATTCACTCATTTCTGGATAATCCTTCACCATATTGACAGTGGCCAGGGGCAGGCTCCTGCTGTTTTTTACACACTGAAAGATACAAGGACACATTCATTTTCATTTGAAAGTAGTCTTCATACCATAGGAAATGGAGATAAGTTGAAGAATTGATTGATGTGTGATATTGAGTGCAGGAAGGATAGGGTGGAGGTAATATCAAGTTCACAGAAGTAACCAATTGTACACCAGAACTGAAACCTTTAACCTAGCCCTGCTTACAGGATCTTCAAAAGGAAACTCAGGTTAAACTATACTAACATCCTTGGGTATACAAAACTGAAAGTATCCAAAGTTGTATAAAAACAAGTCCATCTCATTTAAGGAAAATAAGTCACTCACCTCACTTAATAGATTATTGAACTATTTACCACAGTGAGATGATATTTAAAAAATTCTCCATCTGTGGAGAATTTAGTTCTACAACTACAGCTTTGACCTCTAATAGACTTCATGTAAAAAAAAAACAATATCTCTGAATATACAAATGGAAACATTGAAGTACTCTTGATGGGGATAAGTGATGCAGACACACATTTTCCACATCTCCACCCCTTTATATAACATCCTTTTGTTTTTTTAAACCTACAATCCAACTCAGCCACATGCGAGTGAACTCAAATAGGAACTTATAGAAACAAGAACAGAACCCTAAGAGGAAGTTTTCTGTCTCTGCAAAACAACATAGCAACAAATCCTTACCGTTCCTGGCCTTGGTTTGGGAATTTCTTTGTCATAGCCTTTGAAGGATGAATTCTCAAATACTTCCTCAATCATTTTTACAGAATAGATGCAAACTGCTGTAGAGTTCCTATAAGAGAAATAAGATGACTGAAGTTAGTATAGATGCCATGACAACTTTGGTTTTTATCTGTATATTAGTTATCGCTTCAACCATGGGAGTGGCTAAGTTATGTTTTTGACTCACTCCCTCTGTCTGTTATCAATATATTATTATGAGGGTAATGGGTGGAACCCTTTAAGGGTTTAACCCTTTCGGGAGGTTTCATCATGGGCCATGCAAGGATATAATTACTTCTCAGAATGTGTGTCTGCTCCAGCACGTCCTCCTATGGATTAAGTAAATTGTTTTGCCAGCATTTTTTGATTATGTTGACAGAATACGTAATTTGGGTGGGATTATGTTTTGTTCTTTTGCAGTTTAGAAGTACATTCACGCAATTCATAGGAGACAGGGTTAAATCATAAATTAACAGATGATATCAGGAGCTGATTTAGATTTATTCTGTTATTTATTTATATTTTCCTCATCAAACAAGATAACCCACTGTCCTTGGTGTTTGTTATTCATGAAAACGAAGTCTACTTCTACTACTTCCAGGGTTAGTTTTGTCTATACGTGCAAGCACATTTCGAAATGCTGAGCTTTCATTCTGCGTCAATGTGTCGCTCACAATGTTGCTTAGTTGCAGATAATAACAGAAGGGAAAGTGTCTAACCAGCTGCTTGTAAAGAGAGCATAGACTCTTGTGTCATGCCAGTCCTCGGCGTGCATCACATAAATATCTTGTAGACGGTTGAAATACAGCGACTCCTCTGGATACCCACAGACGAGACGGGCCTTTAGAAAAGATGTCCACGTGTTCTGGAAGAATCTCTTTGATCCACCTTCATCAACCTGCAAAATGATACGATCGAATTACACCTGGTTTAATTTTCATTCAAACTGACATTCGCAAACTAAGGGTTATTTGATAGGACTGTCATTACATAGGCTGTGATATCTGAAACAAATTGCTTCACCGCTTATGGCAAGTCATGTTTGCACAGATGTTAAATAACAAGGGTGTCAAAAAGACTGTATTTCACCAGAATAATCACGTCGTCAGATTAGTTTATCAAGGAATAGGAGGCTTGTTCTGTTGGTCTACGTGGGAGGAATGAGACCTCCCTGTACCAGATGGTTCATACTTGAACCATAAATAAACTTTTGTCAAAGCCTAGCATTGTATTCACACAGGATATAATCCAGGTTGCTTATCTGTCTTTTTTCCTTCAGCAGTGTAAAAGCAAATAATTAATTTCCGAAGAGATTATCATATTATCCATGACGACCGCCAGTCCAATGTGTCACAAACTACACTGGCAAAACTGTAAATAGTAGCTATACTTAACAGTTGTTCCAGGAAGATGCAGAGATTAACATCAACATCAATGAACACAGGTTTGGCAGATGGTGGTGTTTCATCTTTTTTTATCTCGCAAATCAAGGAAGTGTCATGGTAGGTGACTAATACAAAGCGGATACACTCTCAAAGAGCATCATATGCTCAAAGTCATATTTTGATGCCACAATTCAATTTCTGTTTATTCTAATAGAAGGCAATGGTGTGAGAGAATATCATGCAATAAACTCAAATGTTTATAAATCTAATGCTCTGTTAGGTTTTTCTGCTTCCATTCGTAAAGGCATCATTGTGTCATTGACCTTGGAAACAACAGCTCACCTCCTGGTCCATTTAGTAGTGCTTCGGTGGTACATGATCTTCAACAGCAGATGGAAATTTGAATATCTACATTTTCTAGGACATCTGGGCAAACTTCATCTATTAATGAAAATCATGGGATATGATTGAAAGCTCCAGGACAGCCACTGAATGGACCTTGAGGTGGGTCATTTATATACTGTTATAATGTTAGATGTCTATCTTAAACATGGGTTGTTCACATTGTCCACTAGCATATTTCGGATCAGATTCAGGCTCGGACATGCATGGATGTATTTCAGTAGTTTGTATTTCAAGTAAGAACAGGAAAATCCAACTACTATTGCTTGTTTACGCAGCATCTGGAGGTGGCGGAAATCTGCTGATGGGCAGCTTACATGAGCTAACCAATCATCGTGAGGGAGGACTGCTCTGATTGGTTAGAAAGACAGGCTAAGACTGCCTTTTTCAGACAGAGGCTGAACTGAGTGCCAGTATATGACAAATAAGGAATTTTTGAACTGTAAATCATGAAAAGATATTCCAGTAGAAATTCCAATAAAGCCCCAGAATAAAAATATAGACCTAGAAATGTGCATGTTATCCTCTTTAACTGACAAACTGTTGTTTTTCAGAATTATTTCTGTGATACTACTGATTCTACATCATGTTTTGAGTATCAATACAAGTGCCAATTGGTCCAACACCGAAAAACTGTTCTGTCTGACCAAATGAGACCAAGCGGTCTCACATGTATGGGATTAAGTAAGTAATAGAGATTCGTGAAGATAAAAGTTTGGGAAATCTCTTTGTACTAATGAAAATGTATTCAGAAGAATTAAGGATGCACTCACGTCACAAATCGTGATTCACGCCCTTCCTGATATTTTAATACAATAGCCACATTTAATATTGGTGATATATTTTAAACGGATGATAGTCAAAGTGATCGCCTGACTCATACTTACATCCTAACCGCCACGCCCTCTTACTGGCTACACTGAGTAATATGAAGCAATATGACAACTACTCAGTTATGAGCTCCTTTTGACATTTAGCATGAATATGAATGAATTTTTCATATAATTGACCAACTGGACTCCATATGAGTGGAATCTACATTCGGATTGCTGTTAGCTTGACTATTGAAGAGGTTTAGGGAATTTATTTCAACTTGTCCAGCGTACCTTACAAACTCTGGCCACTCTGGAAATCCAAGGGTCAGCCTCTGGATTGTGGTCTGAGTTCTTTTCACGGAAAAAGATGTATATTTTTTCATTGTCGGCGTCTTCCTTCCGCCTCACCCACGATGCAGAGATGAACGTGGGCTCTGTAGGAAGGGGATATAATTACCAAACCACTTCACAGATTGTTCCACTCCTTGTATGGGTTTCCTTCTGGCCATATGTGACCACAAAGTTTGGCATGGAGAAGCCAGACTAAAATATTACTACAATAAAGGCATAGACATAACAACATGAATCATAGTAAGGGTGGAACAGTCTCTGGACTCATTTCCTTGATTCAGATTAAATGAGACAAACAAGCACTTAAATTGCAACTGTGATTAACAACAACATATTTCTTTTTTTTGCATTTAAATTTTCCTGCCCAAGCACCCCTATCTTGGATGTGATGTGCTGTCAGATCACTATACAAATCGAATTACAGGATAATATTCACTCTTCATTGACAAATTCAGTAGGATTCTCTCACCTGAGACCCAATTGTCATACATCCAGACATTAGTTCTACTTCCAGCTTTCCTTCTGAATTGTAATGCACTCCCATCAGTATCCAACGGTGCTGCTGCGTATAGGTCCTCCTCTAAAAATAGCAGAGACACATCACATGAAAAGACACATAGCAAAGATGTTCCACTATTGGGTGGGTTACATCTCTGTGAAAATGCAATGTCTTGCCAACTCCGCAATCACATGTGACCTTATATGGTTACATAAGTCTGCAACTCACATGAGTCACATTTTTAAACCTTTGGAAACACGGTTTATGATCATGCAAGAAGCTGTATTTACCTATAGTGAGGGACAGTGAGTTCTGTGTGTAAATGAACGGAGAAATGCCCGTCCCCTCATAGCTGTCCACTATTTGATTAGACTGATTGTTCACTGAAGAGAACTGTAGAAACACAGAAAACAATATATCAACATAATATTGCGATTAATTATTTGTAGAAAACGTTGGAAACATACAGAGTCACAAAAACAAGAAACCCAACACCAGCCACTTAACACCCAACTTGAATTACAGACAGGGCACGTCTGTTACTTGATCAAGCATCTCTCTTTAATCTTTAATCAGCTTTGCCCCTGCTGTTGTCAATAAAATGAACTAGCTACTAAAACTGCAGAATGAAAGATGCAGTTAGAAAGATGTGATGTACGCAAAAACTCACAAGCTTCCAGCACTGTGGGTTCTGTCCATTTGTCCCACAGACAAACAGGCTGTCCTGAAACTTCTCAATGACAGTAATGACATTTTTGCAGGGGCCCTGTACAACACAGAGGGGCAGTTTTTACAAAGTCATCACACATGTATTTGAATTTATATTAAAAATCCATTATTTCTCAGACTTGATGAGCAGTCATTTCTGATCACATAAATCATCAACCTCAGTCACTAACCTCTTGGCACTGCTGTTGCCCTGTGGTATGCAGGTGAAATTTCTGCAATTGGACATCAATCGGTAGACAGATTAAACATAATTACAACATTTTATACAGCTCTTATCACTGACCTAACCTGTAAGGAATGTTGCTCTTTGCACTTATCGCTTACTCCAGATGACGTCTTCTATCTAAATAGTTTCAGCTGCTCCAGCCAAAGATACGTTAGTGAAATTAAGGGCTAGGCTCATTTGCTTTATTTTTTTGGAAACAAACACCATTAACCTTTTCCTCATCAATTCCCAAGGAACGATTTACAAAAGTGGTCTGACTACAGATGGCAGCATTATCTTAAATTTCTGAATTTTTAATTTTTTTTTTTTTATAGAAACTTTAGTATTTTATATGCTATCAGGTCTGTTTGTGTTAGTGTGTGCTCACAACCAGCAGTTAATCAGCTGCTCCTGACTTGAAGCTAGCTGTCTGTGGCAGTGGGCGATACTAGACACAACCCATTGTGTCTTACACAATAGTGTGACAGCCATCTGTTACAGTACAGCATCTAATTATGAAACCTCTTAAACCACAAAAAAAAAAAAACAGATTTGAGAGCACATCAATAAACACTGAGACAACTTGCTAAAGAACATAGCCTAGAGACAGGGATATCAAGTACATGACACTTAAGGTGATAAAATAAACAAAACAATGGTCACTCACCTCTATGACATGGTTGTTTGTGTGACCATCCACATCAATTTTTAACACAAAATCAGTCCCTCCAACATACATCTCACCAGAGTCCTCATGATAGAAGAAAACACTGTGATTCTGATAGACTTGGTATTCCAATCCACCACTGATTATATCTGAGGGGGAAAAAGGGGGTCAGTTCAACTTCAGTGCCTGGCACAAAACCAGTACATAGACCTGCAAGGATGTTAGTGAGGATCAGACTGAACTATGTCAATAACTGCATTGTGCACTAATAGAAAATGTTGTAGATCAATATGATCTGATCATGTTCTTTGGAGAGTAAAGTTGTCCTAACCTGGGTCATCTAAAATGAATTGGATTTTAGCGGACACAAAAGGATTTGAGCAGATTAACTCTCACAATTTTTGCTAAATTTGCCAACATTTACACCGGTTTAATACATGGCATAATCATTTTCAGGGAGTCATATTGATGAAGAAGAGGTAACGTTACCTTTAGTCAGAAGTCTGGGAGAATTTGAAGATCCAAGAGTCGGCGTGTCGTTTAATCCAACACTAAGAACTAATTGAAAATTCCCAGCAAGCCAGATAAAAGTGAACACAAGCCTCATTTTGCCCCTTTGCTGGTGATCATGTTCTGTTTGCAGACACTCTCTGCGCTTTGAGGAGATGCAGTCAGGCTCCACCCACCTTCAAGGAGGTTAATTTGCAATATCACGATCTGTCGTTGATGCATGCATCCAGGGGCGTTTACGGGAGTAGATTTATCGCTCACTCATCTATTCCTCTTGTACATTTAGGATATTCCGCCGGTCACTGCTGTTTCGAGTAGCCAGTCCCCAGCCATTTTGCATTGCTGTCAGGAAAATAGTGATTAGCAGAGACAAAATGAGATCAACCGTAGTGTTCAGCAACTTGACGGCACCGGAGGACGAACAACGTTGCCTCTGCAAAATTTGAAATGAAGTGCTCAACGGTCCCAATGCAAACAAAAATGGGATACAAAAAAGAGGCTTTCTATAGTTATATAATTTTCACTTCATTTTATATTCAATCACTTCATATAAAATATAACAGTCAATAGATGATAAAAAGCACCTCCATATAAATATGTTTACAGTTCCTGCATGGACTATATGATGTTAGATGGTAGTGCTTGATTTCAAATTGCTAATTGTTCATGAGAATTGTAGCAGCACTGTCAAAAAAACAAACAAACAAGAACCATGGAAACAACATAAAACATCTTGATGAGACTTATTTATGGATGAAATCAGTTCTGATTGTACCCCTGTGCAACCCCTTGAGATTTACCTGTCTGCTCTGTGTCTGCAGGTGCTCATTAAGGCAACTGGTGACACCTGAGGCAGCTCTCTGCTCTCCCCTCCAATTACTGGTTTTGGTATTGGTTTAGTTATGATGCTGTAGTTTTGTTGTTTTACTTTCTGTCACCTTACAACACTCAGACACACATCTTACACCACTGACACTACTGATATCCACACCCCACGCTTTAATCATATTTAGTTACTTCTTTAATTTGGCTTAATTTGGATTAATAAATCTTTTGTTAAACGTTGATATGGCATGTTTCCCTTTTGTTGTGTCCACTTGACCCAGGTCATAACACTTAAACAGGAGACAAAGGTACAATTGCAGACTGAGTGATTTATGTTGGTTCCACTTGTTCGATCCTAAAAAGCCCTCAGTGCCATTACCTTAAGTATTTGTTTACAAGATCTATAGAACAAATGGGCTGCTGGACATGAGAACCAGACTCTGTTTACCGGATCTGTAGGGACTGACACAACATTTCCACACTAATGTATTTCCTTTACTAACATTACTTCCCCTTTGAGATTTTTCCGATAAGTATATATAAATATCAAGAGCAGTTTTCATGTCAGGCCTTACAAACAAACTCCTGGATCTCTTTGCATGTTGGAGAGCGCCCTATAAATCTCACTTGTCCTTGTTTTTCATAGGTTTGTCTCACAACAAATCCTTAAAACCTTAGATTAGCCAACATATTTTTTTGGGATGGGACTGGGAGATGAACCATGCAGGTGCGATCAAGAATATATCTGATATTGCCAATCCTTAAATCATAATGAGTGTCCTCTTCTCCATTTTACATCATGTGGTATTAGAGTATACCAGTGTTTTCACATGTAGACCCACATGGAGGTTACAAAATGAATCCTCTATACAAATCTTTCATCCATCAATTCTGTTAACTACCTTAACTAACTGCTTGAGCGGCTTGACAGTCTGGGGCAAGGCTGGATTACCTGACAGACAAAGCTGGAACATGGTCCAGAGCCACAGACGCCACATGACCCCAAAAGCCAATCAGTTGGTCCTATGTGATTTGATTACTTGAAAAATTATTTGGGAATTTGCATCACTATAGTACATTACTCTTGTGGTGCTGTAAAGGGACCCTACGTCAAAATCTAATTTTAGGACCTTAATTAGGCTATGTTAGTTGCTGTGGTAAAATCTTCAAATGGGCCAATAAATCTTCAGGTCACCCACAACTTAGCATTAAACTCAAAACTTATAAGAGAAAGACTCAAAAAATACACTTGAAGCTGATAGAGTTCAATGTGAATAGGTTTACTCTGCATAAAAAGCAATACAAAGCAAACTGAGGCCTTCATAAAAAACCTTATGCAAAATCATAAAACATTAAATTATATACCTCTCATAACTCCTCCTGATGTGGAGCTTATTTTCTAAATTCCACCTCGCTTGACCTTGACACTTTGATAATATTCCAGACATGATTCATCTAAATAAAAAAAAAAAGGTGTCTCAAACTTCTCTAATATGTATCAATTGCACCTGGCCTAGAAGTAATACTGTCTCAGCATTTTCCACACTTCTCACAATACAAATGGCCTCGCGACCTTCAATCATTGCACACAGAGAATCAAAATGTGACATTACTGATCATCGCCTTCCCAATTCCCCTGGGAACTGTCTCTTATTAACGTAAATGTTATCTTTGCACAGCTACTAACCTGTTGCACAGTTGCTAGCATAACTGATTTTTAGGGACATCTGTCTCCACCACATAGTTTAGTTAGTCTACGCTGTGCTCATATGTTGCATATTCCTAAATAAAGTTGTGTTGTATCGAATTGCTTCAAAATACTTTACACACAGAAAACCTGAGTTGAGTTAGTATTAATCCAGCATCATTCGGGTATCCAGGGAAATAAGGAAGCTGCCATGTATTGTGGGGATCAATGGAGGCCCAACAACAAATTTTTGCCCTGTGGCCCCTCTGCATTTAATCCGGTCATGTCCTGGTGGCTAATCTATCCACTGACAAAGCTGATTAAGTTTTTCTGACTTTTTCCCCCTCTTTAGGCTTCCCCTCTGTCTCTCTACCTTGTCAATGTCCCTATTCCTACACAAGGCTGCAGGTAGAATGATTAATTTAAACTGTCTTCTGTCAGCTAAACAAAATACAAAAAGATTAATACTCAACACCCAGAAAAGACCCAGAATAAACTGGAGCCAGAGACCTCTATACCAAAAATAAAGATTTCATTTACAGTGCATTAAAAATAGTCTTCCCTCCTTTAACTAAAAAAACAGCAAAAAGGCTCAAATAGCAGCCAAATGGGGGGGATGCAATAAATAGTAACAAGTCAGTGTAGTATTATGCCTAAAAGAGGCATTTGTCACAAAACAGGCAAATCAATGAATACACCATCACTACACACAATCTAACTTGAAACAAAACTGTTCTACATCACTTCAAAATTACCTACACACAGCAGTCTGCGGTGACTCAACCACACAATAAAACACGCATTTAATATGGCTACTCTACTACTCAGCCCCCCCTTAACCCAACAAAAAGAGCCCCAAATAAAACACATACAAAATCTTTGTCTAGCAGTTTGTTTTAGTTTGAACACTAAATGAAAAAGAAACACATTCAAATACAATAAGAAACATTACAAGAAGAATATGTTCCCCCTCAGTCAGAGACATACAGGTGACTGGAATATATATTTATAAAGGACTGTATGAGTAAATTGTTTCATATATCATGTTTTGTCACATTAAAACCTTAGGATGAGAACTGAACAGAGACTTGAAATCTGCAAAAGTGAATCCCTGGGATCACTTCATGTAACCACTATTAGGAATCCCTAAACTCTTCTTCCCTAACATACCAAAAAAACTATTTAAAAACATCACAGTTGTGTATACCTTGTTTCTTGGCTGATGTGTCCAAATAATAACACCAAGCTTTAGTCCCTTACCAAACATAAGGAATATAAAAGTACCAAATATTACATTTAATATAGCCTAAGCACAACATTTTCATGATTCTACAATCTACAATCATGCTCTTAAATCAAACACCAAACAAAGGCTGGTCTCGCCTTGCCGCAGGTGTGTCTTAATGCATAATAAAGGGGCAGATGGGCATACAAGAGATAACGATTAAATAAAACAATCTGCTCCATGTTGCCAAAAACACGCACCGCACATTAGGGCCCCGCCCCGCTTCCCATCGTCCAATCAGATGCCAGAACACAGACTTCTTCCTGGTTACTTCTTCCTTGCTGCAGCTCAGCTGACTGACAGCCATGGTAAACATGTCTAAAAATCGTATTATTTTACCCTAGCTTGCTTATTTATAATCGAGTTAATTTCGTAGACATTGTATTACCTTGTATGTATGAAGTGTTCATTTCCTTTGAACTCTATCGATGTTTCGTCCTGCTTTTGGGTAGCTCGTAGGCTGAGCTACTAGCTTGTATTAGTTGATAGCTAATGTCAATGCTAACGTTAAACTAAGACTTTACTTTTAGTTTTACTGCAGTATAAAAACACTTATGCGATGTCTTGTGTGTTGTAGCGGTTCCGTTTCTGTGGAGATCTGGACTGCCCTGACTGGGTGCTGGCCGAAATTAGCACTTTAGCGAAAATTGTGAGTAATTATAAAGGTCTTCACATTAGCTTATGTTTTCTACGTCAGATTATAGTTTATTTGATAATTAATACACGTGTCTTCTGCTTCATAACAGTCAAGTGTCAAGATGAAACTCCTGTGTGCTCAAGTACTGAAAGATTTGCTCGGAGAGGGTATTGATGTAAGTGTTTATACCACCACATAATCATTTTTTCCCTACACATTTCACTCACACTGATCTGTGCTTTCCTCTCTTTTTTGTTTTAGTATGACAAGGTTGCAAAGCTCACTGCAGATGCAAAATTTGGTAAGTCTCCCTCCTGCTGTCTCTGAGGGATTAAAAATAAGTATTCATATCTTTTACTGAAATAAAACTAGATTGTAAACATGCACCATTACAAGTAACAGCTCTGCATTTAAATCCTGATGCTTTAATGTGCAAGCAACATTTTACTGTTGTAGTTTGTCAAGGTGAAGCTGATTTTAACTACTTGCTGTTGTTTCATCTAAAACAATGCAGCAGATTTTTTACATTTTACATGTGAAATCGTAATCTGCACTAGAAACTACAGCTGTCAAATAAATGTAGAGGAATACAATGTGCTGGACAATATATTTATCTGAAAAGCAGTGATGTAGAAGTAAAAATAAGCATAAAAACTCAAGTAAATAACAAATACCTCAAAATTGCTCCATACAAACCCCTTGAAGTAAATGTACTTGCTGATATTGCATTTATTTGCTCTCATTCTGGCTCATTTGCTCAATACACAAATAACACTGTTACACAATGCATTTTTGGGAAATAACATGCATCACTCCATTTTGCAGAGAGTGGAGACATCAAAGCCAGTGTTGCAGTGCTAAGCTTCATTTTCTCCAGCGCAGCAAAACATGACGTCGACAGTGAATCTCTGTCCAGTGAGCTGCAGCAGCTCGGTCTGCCTAAAGGTTGGTATAAAAATGTGGCTTTTTGGTTGAATATTCTGTAGTCACACATGTACAGATGTCTTTCCATAATTAATTGTGCACCAAGAATAAAGACACAATGGTTGTGAAGACAGAATATGTGCCCAAGGAGGAAATGTTTTAACAACTGCCCCATTACAAGAAACAAACAAGTCCCAAATCACAGCCTATTGTGTTATTATTGGATCTTACTGAATTGTATAATTGTCTACCGTGTTACTGATCCGACATTGCACTCAGCACATACTGTACTTGAATGTTAGAGGGTATGTGCACAATGTGCAGAGTGGACAATGCTGTTAGGTGGGGTGGGGGTGGCGGGGTTGAGTAGTTCACTGTGCCACAATGCACCATAAAAATGGTGCACTATATAAAACAGTCAAAGCAAATATCCCTTAGATGAGCTTTTTAGGATATTGTGAAGAGATCCACTTAATTTATTGGACATTATAATTTTCAAGTACTGCATAGCTGTAACCTTACTCTGGTATCGATGTTTTAATGCTGATTTATTGTGTAGTGTTACTTTCTAAATTCTATATATTCTATATTTCCACTATTGTTTTTAGTGCGTTGAGACACTTAAATGTGATTATATACTGTTAATACATTTTGACTTGACATTTAATTAAACATTCTTATAGAACACACAACAGGGCTGTGCAAATCATATGAAGACAAGCACTCTGCACTGCAAGACAAACTAAGAGAGACAAGCTTGAGATGTAAGTATTTCTGTTCATCTTCCCCTTTTCGAGGAGGAAGACAAAAATAGCCATGATAAGTGCCGTCTTCTGTGGGGCTGTGGTGCTGACTAATGGTGTTGTCAATTCTGCTCTGTCACAAATTAAAGTGGGACATTTGGAGGCTATTTCTTGGCGTATTGACTACACTTTGAGCTCCAGTGAGCTGAGGGAGGTCAATGAACCAGTGATTCAGCTGAAACTGCAGGCGCAAGGAGCAGAGTCGGGCTCCACGGAGACAACCGTTGTTTCGGTTTCTTCCGACAAGTTCAGAGTCTTGCTTGCGGGTGAGTTCTGCATCTTGTCAAATCACAATTCCTTTTCACGTCAATAAACCAAAATTATGTTGTGCTAATTCTGTTTTCTCTCTACATTTTTACAGAGCTCAAACAAGCCCAGGCTATGATGAATGCACTACAATGAAGAATGGACTTCAGCTGCAGAGAGTCCAACTCAGACCTCGATATCTGATCAAGAGCCGGACACAAATGATGCTGATAGACTGCCAAAATTGCCATACTTACATCGTGTACAGTATTATTTTTTTGTATGAATTTAGTAGTCTCAAAGTTTAAGTGAATAGCTCCATATTTATTTGGACTGACTGATATTTAGCTGTATTTTTCTACCACCATAGTAATAATTGTCAGAAATTAGAAGTTTCCAGACTGGCTGATTTCACACTGAAGCAAAATACTGAATGGACCATTTTTGTAAAATATTGTATATTATTTCACATATTTTAATTTGAATTATAATAATAATATGTGATTTACCTTCATATGTTCATGAATAATAATAAAAAAAAGTAACAGAAATTTGCATCCTTGCCCATTTTCCACATTGCCTACATATCCCATCATGCATTGGGATGGACTGTTTGCTCCATACAGTCTATGGTTTGCCCATGTTGTGTGTTTGCGTTTTCTGGACAAGCTCTCTTTTAAATATTTCAATGTTTTCAGTGACTTATTAGAGAACAATGAACAATGAAAACACCGACTCCGATCAGAACATTCAGAAAAACATCTGATTACAAGTGAAGAGCGTGGGAAGACTGGAGATCTCGCGAGATTTTCGAATGACATAATCGCCGCACCGTGATGTTATACAAGGTGTTTGGTAACAAGCATGTTGTGAAAGCCTTAAACCTCACCTGCACGTTGCAGCAGCCTTGCAGAGAGAGACATAAACCTGAGAAATTAAGTTGTGCCTATTGCACCTAAATTCAGATAACGTTAGTTCACCAACCGTGAAGTCCATTTCCTGGTTTGGGTAAGTTGTTTCAATCAGTGCCCCTTTCAACTAAATTCATACAGATAAGGTTACACGAGTTATCATAATATGTGATGTAGGTCAGAGGTTGAATGTGTCATATTTTGTAGTCTGTGGCTGCACGCATGTCACGTAGTAAAGTCCAAATATTGATATGTGTCACGTAGTCAAGGATGAATGATGTTTGAAGTCTGAGGCTGGATGTTTATTATAGGATGTGTGCATGCTGTGTTGACGACGCTGAAGTCAGCTTCTGATTCGGAGTTAAAGGGAAAGTCAAGGGAAACATAAAAAGTGAAATTTAGCGGCTGATTCTCCGTTTTTTTTTCTCCACTTACACTTATGAAACCGTGTTAGACTTCATAGCAAAAGTTTTGACACAGTTTAAACCCACTTTCAGATTTGCTAAACCTTTTTTTTTTGCAAAAAACTGGAAACTGAAAAAAGGGCAATTTCACTGCCTTTCCCCCATCCAAATCACATTAGACCAGATCCAGATCAAAAACCACTATACTTACATTTGTCAAATCTGGACTAGATTACCAAGGAGATTCTAGAGACTCATTAAAACACAGTTTCAGATTTGTGAAACCTTTATTCTATTAGTGAAATATGAAAAAAGGGGCAATTTCACTGATATTGCGGCTAGAAATTCATAGCACGATTGTTGCTTCATTTCATTGGTTATGGCCATGTTGAGCTCCTGTTTTTCACTTAAAGGTAGACAACTTTTTTTCCTTCTCGCAATTAGGTTAATGTAGTGATAAAGGTACAGTCTGCTGGAGTTATTTTCGTTCATGTGTACATGCTGTGAATTTCTAGCCACAAGATCAGTGAAATCGCCCTTTTTTCCAGTTTTCACAAGTAGAATAAAGGTT
Organism: Thunnus albacares; assembly: GCF_914725855.1. Lineage (NCBI taxonomy): Eukaryota > Metazoa > Chordata > Actinopteri > Scombriformes > Scombridae > Thunnus > Thunnus albacares. Next base: position 19,337,271 of record NC_058112.1, on the reverse strand, counting down.
TCACAAATCTGAAACTGTGTTTTAATGAGTGTCTGTAGTCTCCTTGGTTATCTAGTCCAGATTTGACAAGTCTAAATGTAGTAGTTGTTAATCTGGACCTAGTCCAATGTTGTCTGAAAGCAGGAAAAAACGCAGTGAAATTTCCATTTTTTTCAGTTTTCACAAGCGAAATTAAAGTTTCACAAATCTGAAGTGGCAGCATTAAGGGTTTTTCTACGCTGTTAAACACTTTTTCATAAGTGTAAGTGGTGAAAAAAATTCAAACATGAGTTCAAATAATAGTGGATACGGCACATTAGACTTTTAACTCCACCTGGTTGCTAAAATCAGAGAACATGAATGGTACCTATTGTCCTGAATGTTATAATTTGTGATATAATCTTTGCTCAGCAGTTGCAGAACAGCTCAATTTGTTTAAAATGCCCGAGGGACCAGAACTCCACCTTGCCAGCCTTTATGTAAACAAAATGTGTGATGGGGTGGTGTTCACTGGACCAGTACGAAAATCTGATGTCAGCAAAAGCCCTGATGTGCCCTTCACCTGCGAGGCCTACCGCATCACAGCCACTTCCAGAGGGAAGGAAGTGAAGCTCACACTGACGCCCATGAAGAGTGATGTTCCAAAGCAGAGAGTCAAATCAGGGCATGCAGATCAGCCTATGGATGTTGTCTTTCGCTTTGGGATGTCGGGATATTTCCGCTTCACCACAGAGGATGAACTGCCCAAACATGCCCATCTGCGTTTCTACTCCAATGAGAAGCCGTGCAGAGTGCTGAGCTATGTCGATGCTCGCAGGTTTGGCAGCTGGGAGCCCAATGGGACTTGGCAGCCTGACAGAGGGCCCTGCATCATGTTTGAGTACAAAAGCTTCAGGTGAGGAATACTGTAATATTCAGCATGTCGCTTGTGTCACCTGCTCAAACAAAATATTGTCATACTGACTGGTTTATCATTTTGCAGGGAGAATGTTATTTCGCACCTGGCTGACCGTGCTTTTGACAGGCCCATCTGTGAAGTCCTGCTCAATCAGAAGTACTTCAATGGTATCGGGAACTACCTGAGGGCTGAAATTCTTTTCAGGTGAGAAACAGCACCACCCTCGTGGCCTTGAATATAGTTTCTTCATTAATGTCATTATAAAGCTCTGTGTTTCCTCTAGCAGTTAATTAAGACTCAGGAGGCTTCTGACTTAGCTGTTAGAGCCATGGCAATCCTTGGCCTCATGTTACCTTTTATTTACACATCTGTGAACCTGCCACATCTAGCATGGAGCATTACATTAGTGCAATTCAGTATTTATGATTATTTGCACATTCCTGTTCAATATACAGACAGGTGACAAATTAAAGGAAAAGGTCAGAATGCTTGACCCCCATAGTGAGGGGATCTGGTGGCTCTGTTATGCTGTGGGGGGCATTTTGCAATGCAGTAACCCTTCTCTCTAAGGGGACAAGTGGACCCAAACCATGCCAGCAAAATGCCCCCCAAAGCATAACAGAGCCACCGCATCCCCTCACTGTAGGGGTCAGGCATTCAGGCCTGTACCAGTTTTTCCTTTAATTTGTCACCAGTCTGCATGTACATTCCATTCTCTTCATTTTAAAGTCTAATAGCTCTTTTCTTTTAAGAATGTTTTTTTACATATTTTTATTGTAAATTTCGATTTTATATTATTAATGATTACTTGTGTTACTTGTATTCTTTCTTAACTTGTATATTTTGATTGTTATGCACCACAACACCTTGTATCTTCAAACCTACTAGACAGTCTACCCGATTCTGAGTCATAAAAATTACCTAAATAAGTTTCACGTTGTGAGATACAATACCAGTCCAAAGTTTGGACACACCTTCCCAGTCACTTGAATGACAAAGTGTGTCAACTTTTGACTGGTACTGTATATATGCAGTAGATACCAAATTTAGTTAATGTAAACCACTGGTAATGGATTGGTATGTTGTGAATTGAGGTATCGGCATCAGTATTGGGAGAAGAGAAGTTTTGCATCCCTAAATGATATTGCCACATTTACAGGGGGAGTACACACAAACAGATATTCTGGTAGATGTGCTCATATAGCTGTTGTGCAGCTGAATTACCTTGCCAGATGTAATTAGAGGCTATGAAAATGTTAAAGAGAAAGCAGGCACACACATAGACAGGGCAAAAGGCCTGGCACGCAACAAATAGACCATAAGTAACAGCAGGGCTACACAGTACGAAACAACAGGGAGTGGCCTTGCTGTAGTGCTTGTTTATGATTCATGAATGAAGGTCAGACTAGTAAACCAATACAAACTTTTTTGATAGCGCTGAGAGGTATTTTCCTGTGAGACTGTTTCGAAGAACAAGGCCGAAGACACGTTTTGTATTGTTGAGATAATAACGAAACAGTAACAGCTCTCATGAGTTTCAAGGACAGTTCCCTTATACATGAAACAAAATGAATAGCTTGCTTTCATTTCTTGGTTATTTTTCTTCCCATGGGGGGGCGTTATGATTCAGATTGTACTTTGAAAACAAAAGAGCCTTTTTGTTTTATACAAGAATGGTTCTAAAGTACTCTATGTATTTTAGGTTAAACATCCCACCCTTTGTGCCTGCGAGGACCGCACTGGAAGGCCTTGAGTCAGAAGATTTATGTGACAATGAGAAGCCTGTGAAAAATGAGATCACGGACACAAAGGTGAATGAACAGACAGAGATGCATTTTTCAGATCATCAGACGCTTTGTATTTTCTAACACTGCTTTTCTGTATTCTCTACAAAAGACTAAAAAGAAAAAGGTGAAAGGGGAGACTGCAGACCTGCTAAGGTTGTGTCACTCAGTACCTCTGGAGGTTGTGAAGCTAGGTGGGTCATCATATGTTTACTGTCTGGTCCACTCAAGAAATCCCACAACTTAATTTCACTCTTACCCAGAGATTACACAATTTCATCTTCCTGTTAAACAACAATGCTCCTGTTTTGTGACACATTTACATTTTGTGACTATTTTGACCTTAAGGTGGAAAAGGCTACGATCCTGAGAAGGCAGACTACTCTGACTTTGAGGCATGGCTGCAGTGTTACTATGTAGATGGAATGAAGTCTCTGCGCGACCACAATGGCAGAACTATGTGGTTCAAAGTGAGTTATGGGAAAATCATATGTTTAATTCTCTGGCACAGGATTTGATAATACTGATACCTCCTATTCTAATTACAGGGAGATCCAGGTCCCATGGCGCCTAAAGGTATGTAATACTTTGAAGAAATGAAATGAAGATCTTCAGCTGAAATGTATCTGAGAAAACTCAGTGCTTCTGACTGAACCAGCATCCTGTCTTTTCTCCCACCATAGATTCAAAGTCACCCAAGGCAAAAAAGAGAGCAAAGAAGCAAGATGACCATGACTACACTGACAAGAAAAAGGTATAAATTGTCACTTATTGTTTGAGCAATAATGAATTCTGCGGATGTATCTCTAACACCGGTCTGATTTCATAAAGGTGGCCAGGAGTCGCTCAGTAAGCACAACAAAGAAAAAAGCGGTAAAACAGGAAACTCCAAAGAAAACTCCAAAGAAAGAAAAGGATGCCTGTCAAAAGGAAGCCGGATTCAGGAGAAGAAAGAATGAAAAGGCCCTGCGGGAAGTAAACACACCTCAGCATGAAAAGAAATCAGCTGCACGAAGGAGGAAAAGCAGCAGTGCAGAGCAAGCTGTAGGTGCGGGTCCACAGAGGCGGAGTAGAAGAACGACCACACAGAGTGCCAAATGAAAACAAGGGGGAAGAACCACTGTATGGGATCATATTGTTTTTATACTTTTTAAATATTTTTAATAAAACATTTTTCTACAAAAGTTCTGCAGCAGTTTATTAGTGTAATGCAAATAATCCCACTATTTCTTTCACATTATCAAATATGAGTGGCTAAAATAGATGCCAACAATGCAATTTGATTCCCAATTATCAGTCTCATCAACATCAGATGATACATTTAGTGTTTAACTAGGTTCAACCTTCAGTATCAAGATGTATTTTTTTTGGATTGGACATCATAATGTGTAAATTTGTGAGTTGTTATCAGTTTAATTTTCTCCACCTTACATTTAAGTATTATTCTAAATGTGATCCACTTGAGATTAGGTAAAAAAAGATATGAATTACAAAATGAGGAGAAGTGACACAATTTGGAAGGGGCCGAAGTTCAGAGTGATTCCATCTGATGTTACACGTACTGGCCGAGTGACGTCTTGTCTCTCCAAAAGATCGCAACTGAAAGGGAAAGAAAAAAAGTTTCATTCTTGGTAGACAATACAATAAAAGATGCCAGACAGCAGTTAACGTGATAAAAATAAATATACTCACTGCCAGGCTTCCTTGACTGGAAGGGCAGTGCAGAGAGTTGTGGTCACGCTGCTCCCATGGGACTCAAACAGTCTGACTACAAGCGCTCTCTTCCTGTCCTCAGCCTGTTATGGCAAATGGAGTAAATTGGGCAAATTGGGCAAATGGGCTGCGTGGCTTTAATCAAGCCAGGTCAAGCTCAGCACTTAATGGGATACCTGTTTAACGGTCTCAAGGATGACTGCTGTGGTGCTGATGGAAAAGGCGCTCCATGGCACAGTGTCAGGGGAGCACTGGATCAACCTCAAAGGGAAGTTCAGGTTGTATGCACACTGGATGACAGAGGCATCTTGGAAGGATCCTTTAATGTAACAGACACACAAAATATTATATTAAGGTTCAGCAGTTTGAGTTTGAAAAGGAAGAAAGATAATTAAAACCCACTTGTATGAGGCATGACTGCATAGGTGAAATTATGAGTCCCCATATCAGCATTGGCATCTGGGGCCTTCGGTGCTCTCAGCCTGAGACAAAGATGTCTACTGTTAGATGTGAGGATCATTTAAATTTTATGTGATTGAAGTGCACTATTTATAATATTGTTATATATGAACTGTGGGAAGCCTCACAGGGATAGCGTCATAGTGTTCTTGTGGACTGAATAGCCGTATTTGCAGTCATTCAACAGTGCGACTCCAAAATTGTGCTCCGACAGATCGGCCCATTTGTGACCCCAAACCTGTGAATCATGAAAACATGATCAAAAACAGTAAAGAAGACAAAACGTGTCAGCATAAAATACAGTATATTTCAAGAGCATTCATTTTGCTGTTTTGTCAAAGTGGTTTGGTTGTGACATTCATGTGTGCTGACCTGAAACAGAAAAACTCTGTTTCTGTCCAAGTCAAAGTCAGTTCACATTAAAATAAACATTAACCTAGCCCTAGTCGTACAGCTGACTGCACAGCGTCGTACCTCAAATCTGGCCCAGTCCCATGAAGTATTCCTGTGTGTGGGTCTCTGCAGATGGCCAAACTGGATCTCATAAGTAGCATTGGGACTGCGTACTCGCACAGGGAATTCCACCTTGAGAAACTTGTGTGACTCAGCCCACTTCACCTGAGATTGGAAGATGCAACATTTAGTATTTCTTGTTTTTAGCCGCAGCTATATTTTGTATTTGGTTAAAAAAATTGCTTTGTTAAAAGCATTGATTAGAATTTGCCTCAACACAGAATTTCAACTGTGATGATTATTTGGATCTGTGCAGGTAAGTTGAATGTACAACATTACAGTGTACCTGTGTGTTAAACTTGATGTAAGGACACATGGCATCCATGACAATCTCCTGCGTAACAGTGCTCTTGTCACTGATCCTCAGAGTGAAGCTGACTCTGCCTCGGAGCCCGTCTGAGGATACCACATGAACCGGTTGCACCACCTCCACCACCGGCTTCCTATGGGGTCAATTCTGTTGTTAGTTTTATAACAGTCATATCTGGAGTGCTTGTTAACAGTACTGTGATATATTTTAATGCATTAAAGATTATGAAGATGATCGATGCAACAGGAGAGACTGAAACCTTGTCTGAAGGTGGTAGTCCATTACATCCCAGGCATCCCAGTACAGGGGGACATCATCAAACATGACAAACTGGTTGCCATGACAGCTATCAGAGATGGCTTCTCTGAAAGCAACAGGGTGGAGAGAAAGATCATTAATGCTGACGCTGTGGTAGACAATAAACAGGCCTTTCACATGTTGTCCTAGAGTACCTGTTTGCATCGATCAAATACAGTGAGGCCAAAGTTCCATCTTTATTTACGACAGTCTGTAAGATCCCATTTTCCATGACGACAGTGCCATCAGCCTGTAATGTTACACAATCACTCTGTTACCCAAATTGAATTACAACATAGCAAATTTAACAAATTTTATGCATCTACCTGAACATACCTGAGCAGTGACACTGACTGGAGTCACAGGCTGCATGGCTTTAACAGGAGTCACACCGATGCTGGGAACATTCACGAGAGCTGCAGTACGACAGATCATCACCACAAACCATCAAACATGGAACTGTAGTTTGAAATGCAACCTAAATATTGTAAATATCTAACATACCCAGACCAGGTTTACCAGCACCATCTTGAATCTGGATGACTTCCTGGCGCTCCCATGGCAGAGAGTTGAACACACCAGTGGAGTTGCCCTTTGAGGCCAGGGCGCCACAGGAATCGTGCAGCAGCGTGGCACCATCACTACGGATATCTGAGATACAGTGTGAAGTATTTGTTATTTTGAGAAAACATCAATATGGTGCAGATTTTAATGGACAGCTACTGTAATAAAAACTGTACCTTCATAATACCTGAGTGCATCCTCCACAACCATCTCTATACAACTGCCAGGGATCACATCATGGAACTGGTTTAGAAGAAGCAGCCTATAAGCGAAAATCATACAAAAACAATTTCTGCACTGTAACAACAGAGACCATCTGTTTATTAATATTCATCATCAATTATTAATGGGTGCATCTGGACCTCCAGAGCTCCCGCAGCTTCTCCACAGGGTACTGAAAAGTCCTGTCCCGACACAGCGCCAGGCTGCTGGCTATCTCAATGTCATGAAGGAGCGTCTCACATTGGCGGTTCCCTTGCTTAATCTGGAAAATAGTACAAACATTGTAAATCATTTTGACAAATTAGTTAAATGTAGCATTTTTTTCCTTTCATACAGATGTACTGGTTATATACTAAGAAAAAAAGAAGGGAGCTGTCAAATGCAAAAAAAGTGAGAGAATTTAATATGCTCAATATGTGCAAGAATAAAAGCACTAAATGGCATGAAGAACACAGAAAAGGATCGGTGTAAGAAAAGGTGTGGATGCTGCCTGAGGAAGAGTGCCAAGCTTGAAATGTATTGCACTCCAGAGTAGCTTCTGATCCAAGCCTTTTCTTGGTTTTTCATTCCTTTTTGTGCCTGTATCTGTGCATGTATTGAGCATATTAACTTCTCATTTGTTTTGTTTTGACGGCTCCCTTCCTTTTGTCTGACTGTTTTCATTGACCCCTTTGGAAAGTCCTTTTCTGCTGTTTTCCATGGATACTTGACATAACACATTTTATATCCATTTCCTGCACATTTTCTCTTGACAAAATATGACCCGCCTCTCGTTCATGGGTATTTTGTGGTGTTGTGTGGGACTGTATTATTTTGTATGGTGGTGGTACTGGTAATTAGGCCATTCTCTGAGTATATGGAAATCAAGGCAATCAAGGCAAGTAAATCCAGCATATAAGTGACATATACTCTTTCACATAAGGGCAGATTTACTCTGTTATAAGTACATATTTTTAATATATATTTTATGGTTTATTTTTAGAGTAATAATAGTCCTGTGGGTTCTTCTTTTCTGAGAACTTTTACTCGGAGATCTCTAGACTACCTGTGCCTGTGTGGTGTAGGTGCCATTGTGCAGCTCTAGGAAGAGCTCTCCAGTCCACGTACAAAGCAGAGCTGAGTCAGCCTGAAGCTGAGAGAAAAGATCATCAGGGCTGGACATCTGAACCCTGAAAAACACACCAGATTTGGAGATGGAAATGAGCAGTGAACCCACTGGTTACACCTTTGTTTCTCATTCTGACTAAAACATGATGGTATTGACTGCTATTGTAAAATACTACCACAATGACATCAGTACATATCACTCACATCCTTTCACATTTGTGGTTTATTGCCAAGTGCCACACTCCTTTGGAAATTGCGACAGAAACCTCACAGTGAGGGGAAAACCAATATAAAACTCATGACTAATTTATTGGTAGGAAGTGTTTCCCATGTCAGTTTGGGCTCAGTCATTGTTGGTGACGACTGTCAAGTTAAACATTGGGACAGGAGGGCAAGTGCTACATTTATGTGCGGGAAAGGAACTGACTTGGGAAGTCCATCTGTGTCCTGGACCCGCCTGAGTCTGTCTAGCATCAGCTGAGTGGGACCACCACCACCATCACCAAAACCAAACAGCACTGCACTGTGATTGGCTCTGCCTTTGTCTTTGTTGTGTTTCACAGTTTTCACCAGCTGGGGGCAGAGAAAAACAGAGGAATGTAAGCTTTTGATAAAGCTGTAAATATTTTTTTCACAGACCTTGTTATATTGACTGGAAACAAAACTCACGTCTTCAACCCTGCCCTTCATTTCATAGGAATTTCCTGGTGGGAAGTGAGTTAGGACCTTGGAGCCATCAAGACCTTCCCAGAAAAATGTGTTGTGCTTTGGGAGAAAATAATCAAAGCTGAAAAACAATCCTTTCAAGTTAAAACTTTTTTTTCAGAAACTGCCCAGTAATGAACTCACTGGGAAGGTGTTGACTAGGTTCCAGCTGAGCTTCTGTGTCAAGAAATTAGAAATTCCAGAGCCTTGCATTATTTGAGGAAGTTGGGCAGAGTAGCCGAATGTATCTGGAAGCCAGAACTAAAGAGTACAGAGAAACGATCAGTATGTTATGGATTTGTAAAGAAAAAACAGTCACAACTGTAGCAGACATTATCTTACGGAGACTAACTCAGGTTATACAGATATGTTTTTGAATCCCTACCTCTTTGCACAAGATCCCAAACTCTTTTTCAAAGAAGCGCTGGCCCTCCAGGAACTGCCTGACCATGGACTCACCTGAAGGCAGATTGCCATCCTGACAGGAAAACATTCAATAAGCACATCTTAACTTAGGATGTTACATTTATAGAAAGGGCTAAGTGGAAGGTTTTTACCATTTCCACCCACGCTCCTCCAACTGGAATGAACTGGCCTTTCTTGACGTAATGCTGGATCTGGGAGAAGAGTCCCGGGTACCAGCTCTTTACCCACTGGAACTGCTGAGCCTGGACAAAAAGCAAATGGGTTAAAGCTGAAGAGAATTCCTCAGAACTATAAACCTTTACTGATCAGATAAAACTGTGTAAATTGAGGAATTACCTGAGAGCAAGTAAACACAAAATCTGGGTTCTTCTCCATCAATCGGATCACTGTCACCCAGCTTCGGCCACATTTGCGAATGGTTTCTTCGTAGGGCCACAGCCAGGCTATGGATACAGAGTCAAACTTCAACTCATTTGACATATTCTACTCCAGTAATAAGGCTGGGTATCATTTGAAAATTTTCAATATTAGTGCTAATTAGATAGTTTCTGTACCAAAACTAATATAATACATTAACTAAATAAAATAGAATAAAATTGGCAAGATTATTATTTAAATCAATGCAAATCTAATCAAAGAACAAGCAACAAGACTAAAAAATCTGACCAGATTTTCAATGTCAGCTTTATGTACTTGACAGCTTTTGATACTCAGGGACACATATTTATATACTCAGTTCTATATAATAATAAGAGACTAAATTGAGACCTGAGTCTATGTGGCAGTGGCCCATTGCATGCACAATGTGCTGGCTTTGTCCATTCCGCTGGTTGAAGAAGTTGCGAGCCAGACTGTGTGCTTTGGAGAAAGAGCTGGGATCAGAGGGGTCACAGAGGTTCACCATCTCATTAACAATAAAGAGTGCCTGGTAGCCTCGCTGCTCTCCCTCTCCGAGTTCCTGTGAAGTAAGAGGAAATAGTCCAGTGCCTTTATTAAATTTTCATTTTCCTGGAAAGTAAGACGTCATCAAGTATTGTTTTGTGTGACTGTACCTTTACAATGTCAACCAGCATCTCAAAATCAGTCACCAGCTCCCTTACGTCCCGGTTGAATACCACCAGCTCAGCCTTTTGTACAGAAAACTTCCTGCTCGGGTCTGGGGCTGCAATCATTGACCCTTGACCAGCTCCAAAAAGCCCATTACAGGCCATTTCTACATAAAGGATGACACTAAAGAACAAGGAAAAATGTGAAAATTACAGGTGTAATCAGCAACCAAACATTTAGTAAGCTAAACTGTGTACAGAAGCAGAAAATGTTTGTTGACCGACCTGTGTGGCTCTTCATCTTTGAGGCAGTCAGATAGGATGTAACTCGTCTTTTCGCCCTCTTTAGTCAAGCCCTAAAAATACACACATCACACATCGCAATGAAATCTAGACATGGGTTTAGAATACAATTTGGGCATTTTAATCTAGTCTGATGGAAATTAATCACCTGCTACATTACCTGAACTGGCTGTTCATCTCTCCAAACCATCGCTTCTCCATCACTTTCCCACAGAAGATGGACCTCTTTTCCTCTCCAGGACTCAGGGATTTTCAGGGTCACTTTAAACCAGCAAGTCCACCACCTTGAACAAGCATCAAGCTAAGGTTATTGCACTTATGAAGATTCTCAAGTCATTTAGGTCATAGTATATCTGGAGGAACTAAGTCACGAGCAACTGGACTGAGCTCTTTCAGTTTCTTCCAGAACTGAAGCATCTAAAGCAAGTCCAGATGCCCTTGACCTGGGTTGGTGCCAAGGTGTGAGGGAATTATTTTTCAAAGGGAGGGTGATAAACTCTGACAATATTACTCACGTCGGTCCAAAGGTATCACCAACTTTATAAGGTGCAAAGTTCTGCTGGGAGGCTTCAGTGAATGTGATCCTTTTGGGGGAAAGGAACGAGGAGAGGGATTCCAGGGGGCAAGATTCTCCATAGAGGCTGCAGAGAATCAGTCAAAAAGTCAAGTTACTTTTACAATATGAAACCCTATATCATAGACCCTTAATTTAGAAGGCAAAAGCCAAACCCAAAAAACCCAGCCATTAAGTATGATAAGTAAGATTGAGTATGATCAGTATTAACTTGCAATTGAGCATCATAAAGACGACCTAACTTCCTGTGGATATTACAGTGAGTTACAGATTTCTTTTCCAATCACATCGTGCAGACTGGTGTCCATCTGTCAGTGTTTTTAAAGAAATACTGCGTGCAGCGTATAGTGTGCAATACTGTAATTTACGTATACGATATGAATGAGTGTGATATTAAACAATCCTCTGCAGAAACTTGCAAAGAAATAAAAGGACACACGTTTGCTTTGAACTCAGTTCAATCAGCTGTATAAAATAAGTCTTACCGTCCTCTCAGATTGCAGTCTGTGAAATAAATATCAGAAATGAATGTCTCTGCTCTCTCGAGGAGAGTGCGCCTGTTCTTCAACACAGGCTGGTGATACATCACAAAACTACCATATGCACAGCTGCAGGTTTGAACATCAGTGAGCTACACTCAAACCACGGAAGATACCCTCTTCAAAAGACCCGGAAGTAGAACTTAATATTGTTGTACTTTAAGTTACCAGCCGCTAGATGGCAGCACTGTGCAGGGACTAGCAACCAAACAAAATATGGGTTTATTTTATTCTTCTATCTTTACAGAAGGTCAGGAAGGGCAGATAAACTCTAAGTGATGCCAATGAGTTTTGTATAACGTCTAAAAGCAGAGGCAAATTGGAATTCATTAGTTTAGTTAGTTTAATTAGGTTGATTATGTTTAATTAGGGTTTTGTGACCAATGACCCAGTCAAAATATGACTTTGCCAGTGACTGATATTGGGTTTGACTGAAAGCTCACCAGACAATATGCTATGAAAATATAAATTTGAAGAAAAAAACCCCAACAAAACAACACATTAATTCTTTTTTTTTATTCCACATGACAGCAGTTATTTACACAGATTTTACATAAAATAACTGAAAAACACTTACACAAATATCAGAATTTACAATACTGTTTGACACATGTTATGGAAGTGTTTTTTTTTTTTTTTTTTTAAAAAAAAAAGGTATCAGGACATCAACAGTAAGACTGAGGCCCCAAGCAGCAATGAGCAGGAAAACTAATCTTCTGTTGGAGGACTGTTATGGGGGACTATAATACCTTATTGTGGACAAACAGTCACAGTGTGCTTCTCTTTACTGTTTAATTTCCTCTTTACCAGATAGCCTGTAATCACTCTACAGTATCTATAAGTTTGTCTTCTTATGCCATAAGCATGCAAATACTCTACACTGAACATGAACTCAGGAGCAGGCAGAAGAGATTATAACACAGTCAAGATAAACCGTGTGAAGATGACATGATGATGCAATAACACTCCGGCAGTCCTGTTGTCAACTGTACAGGCCTCAGATGAACTGAGAGGAGTGCTGAGGAATTAGTCTTGTGATCTGACTGGCGGACAGGGGTTGGGGTCAGCCCACGTGCAGCCAGGAACACAAAAGCCTTTTTTCTCAGTATTATTCACAGGGAAGGAGCTGTGTGTTCTTGTCTTTGTACGGAGCTAAGCGCCCTTTTATTATAAAATCCATAGAGCAGCTCTAAGTACAGGGTTGGTACAAATGTGGTATAGCCCATCCCTCTCCGGCCACCCTACCATCAGGGATGTCTGTCGTCTCCTATACCCCCTATTGTTTGGACTGCGGTTGGGCCTTCCACCATGCCAGGACAGCCCAAAGGAATGGATGCCATGGTCAGACTTGACCCGAGATTCTCATCACTTCACTTCAGCTCTGGCATAACTGTGTTTGCCTGGAAGCATCTGTGCGGATCTCTCCTTGAGGAGCTCACCACATCATGGTGGATATGAAAGGGGGATTAAAGAGGACAGCTGTTCCTCTTGCTCTAAGGAAATAGTCATACAGCATAAAACACCCTTTTAAAGATCCAGCATGAAGGTCTACCATGTTCTGCCTGCCACAACGCAGCAAAGGAAGTCTAGCCAGGCTGTGGCTTTAAGAAAAAAGGACAGCTTCCCAAAACCCCAGAGCTGCATGCAAACATTATCATGTGATCTACTTAAACCTTGCGTGCTTCCACAAACGTCCAAACTGACCCATATGACAATTTCACAAATACAGTGAGAGAGATGCAAAAGGACAATGGTCTCATGGTCTTTGAAGTGAAGTTTCATTGAGGATGATGAGCTATACCCTTGAGCCATACTCGTCTCTCTCTCCGGTGTTGTATCCAACATCTTTGCTTTTGTCCTGTTCAGCACCAGATCTAAGGAATAAATGAAATCATAATTCATTCAGAATTTAATCATTTATCTGAATTTATGTTATTTGTGGTCTTAAATGCAGTGTTTCCTTTAAGCTTTATATTTGATTTATTATTATTTCTGGAAGAAATTAGCATCATATCTTGGTGTGTGAGGTTTATTTTGCTATCAACATAATGCTTGTCATCTAGTTCCATGATGCATGAGCAAGATGTTAAAGTACTTTAGATGAGTGAAAATAAGGACTTTCTCATTTGTTTTATGAACTTTCAATGTGTCCACATTAACACCTGTTTCCACCTCAGTCAATAGTTGCCCTTTACTGAAACAGTTGACTCTCGTTTTACAAAGAGAAATGATATTGTTGATATTTTGCTGTAAGGAAACATGATTACTTTAGTGAAGCATAGAGAAGAACATTTGAAGAGAGGAAGAACACTGAAGACTGTTTAATGCAGAAAGCCTGCAGCTAACCCATCTGCAATGAGACTGTCACTTAGCTTCTCACCTCCAAAAGCGGATTGTGCCTCATTAGCATCAGAAAATGAAAGAGGAGAAGTGAGGAGACAGCTTCATAGCACGCTTTATCTCTGGGTACTGACACTTCTTCTTTAAATTTGTTCTCATGGACTTTTTTCTGTTTCTCAGATAGGCTAGATTTATGAAAGCAGAAGACATTTGGTGGTGTTTACTTGTTGAAATAGGTTAATTATGATTAGTGTCTAAAGATGAACAGTATCTTTATGTATGAAATTTGGCCATGATAAATGTTTTGAAAGGGCCCTCTTTTATATCAGCCATGTCTACCCTTAAAGTTTTGGAATTTTGTTTTAACTTTCATTTAAGTTTCAATCAACTGCAGTTTTATATACTATGGACATTGTACATAAACATTTGTTTCCCATCCCCCTCATAGTTGTTTCATCCTGAATGCAGAAGTAATAAATTGTTATAGCAATAACACTGAGGGTTCCTCTATAGATTCAGTTCCTTTCATACTAAACCCTGAAAGTTTAGTAGGGGTATCATCTTCAGTCCTGAAAGAAGCAAACATTTCCAGTCATCTCATGCCTGCTGCGATGCATTGCTTTTTAATAAAAATCCCTTCCTTTACACAGTGACTGCGTGCTGTAAAAGTGCTGAGTTATTATTACACTCTCTTCAAAGCTAGTTTTGTTAAGTGCTTAAGTTAATTTTCATATGTGTTCTTAACTATACCACATAAAATCTCTGCTTGTTATACAGTAATGCAAACCCCATAAAAAGACTCCAGGGAATGAGTCTTTTTTATAGAAAACCACAATTATACAAAATGGGATTATAATTTATGCAACGTCACACTGTCAGGGGTGACTGAGAGCAGCACAAGTGAGTGTACATTCGCAAAAATCCAATTTAATGAGGACACAACCCCTATAAATTCCATGTTTTTTTAACTGTTAACACCCACAAACCCAGATGTATGGTTCAATTAAGGTTAACCATTCTCTTGAAATACCCTCTGCAATTGTCCTCTTTATATATATTTATCACCCCCTTAAAAGGAATCATGGAATGCTTTGAATTAGTTCACTGAAAGATATTACTATCAGTTCAGTTATTAAAATGTAATTTTAGGAAGATTCAAGCACACCGACAGCTTCAAACTGGGTACGATACACCTGGTTTGAGCCCTCTGGCAAACAAATCTCACGCTTTTATCTCATGTCTTAATGATGCACATCATCAGACTGACCAGCTTGTCTAGTTCAACAAACAGCACTTTTTTATACAGTATTCTGTGCAGAGCATGATTTCAGCAAGCATAATCATGGTTTTGTCTTGTATTTTTTGCCCTTTACTTACCGTTTTTGCCTTAATAGGTAGTACATTAAAGAGACAATGAGAACAAGTCCCAGTGCAGAGCCCACCAATATGGGAACCAGTAAACCTGCAGAGCAATGGAGCAACAGAAGCAGAAGGGATTAATCAGCATCTTGCACTCACATTCTGCATGTGCTCATTTTGGTATGTGTGCTTGTATGTGTGTAAATGTGCGTGTGGTTTATTTTATGAAAGGTTTATTTTAGTAATGAGTGGCTCTAAAATTGAAGCCATGGCTTCAGATGTTATGTATTATTTTCTTTTACACGTGTAAACTAATTGTCTGCTTCTTCTGGGTCCAATTCAGATAGAGAAAATGTCATTTTAACTCTTGTGTTGCTCATTTAAAACCATTAAAACCACACGAGGGAAAACAAGATGTTAGTGGCTTACAAAGGGAGAATCAATCCTGGATAATTGTGATGTAAAAGAAGATGACATATGTCAAAAAGGAAAATGCAAATATATAAAAACAACATACCAGTGTTCATCCAAGATAGATCAGCTGAGTAACACAGAAAAAAGAGAGAAAATGAATGAACTATATAGAGAAAAAAACCTCTTAGGTATTGTACCATCCAAGAAAGAATAGTTAAAGTGTTAAGGGAACACATGACAGATGAAACAAAGATTTTAAAAAAATGCTGAAAAGTTTGAATTTCATTTAATCTCAACATTCTGCTCTTGTTCAGTCTATCCTGTTTGCTTGAACTTGATGTCAGTAAGAACATCTCAGCCACAAACATAGATGTGCGCACACACACACACACACACACACACACACACACACACACACACACAGAGAGACACACCAACCTTTTAACTTGAAGAATTACTGTACTTACCCAGAGAGGCTGACATAAGTCTTAATGAATAAAATCATTACACAAATCCTTAGGGCTGCAACTAATGATTATTTTTCATTAATCGATTAATTGTTTAGTCTATAAAAAGAGTCCAAAAGAAGTGAAAAACAATCATCACAAAACCATCACAACTTCCCAGAGCCCAAAGTGGTGTCCCTGACCAACAGTCGGATAAAATAAACCAAAAAATGTTTCATTTACTATCATATATGATCAAAAAAACATAAGGAAATCCTCATATTTCAGAATATAGAACCAGAAAATGTTAAAACAATCATTTATCAAAATAATAGACTAATTTACTTTTGATCGACTGATTGATTAATTGTGCAGCTCTACAAATCATGTGATATAACACGAAGTTACTGCATGTGATGATGGAGCCTTTACATGAAATATACCAATATGAAATGAAATATACCAACCAAAACTTAAAAAATATTTTCTATATGATTGAAATCACTGTGGATATTGTCAGTTTAGCATCATTGGTTTCCTGAACCTTGCTTTACTTCTCAAATTCCTGGAGTTCAGGGGTTCTGGACATTGACACAAGTGTGAGAAACAGCACAATACACTTCTCTTTCCCACTTGATACAAAAGACCGAAACTCAGATGAACACAGTAATCTCAAACCTGACAAAGCATAGGAAGACACTTTTTTCTACACTGACCTCAGCCTCTGTTTACAAATGTGCAGCTCAAAACTTTTGACTATAAAGATATAAAAGTTTTTCTTTCGTCTTGCTGCAGAAAAGGACTAAGGAGAGGGGTCAAATACATTTTAAATTTTAAAAAATAGTTAAGAGTGAGAGTTCAATTCAGTGGGAAAGAAATCTGACATGTATGCTTCATGTGCACTGCTTTAATTGAAAATAGTTCTGTATTTTTAGTATGTTTTTCTTACTAATTGTAAATAGCATTTTGACCAGAAGCACAAATTTTAAGAGAAAATGGTGACGCTTGTGCAAATTCTTTTGGTTTAGCTGCATCTCTATATTGTGCAAGACAATAATTACGTGTATAGCTCTACAATTAC
This sequence comes from Thunnus albacares, assembly GCF_914725855.1. Lineage (NCBI taxonomy): Eukaryota > Metazoa > Chordata > Actinopteri > Scombriformes > Scombridae > Thunnus > Thunnus albacares. The sequence goes on along the minus strand of NC_058112.1, from coordinate 19,320,192 downwards.
CATACTATAGAACTGAACTTGGCATACAGTATAATACTATGAATATTCTTTGCCAGGCAGTTTGTGGATATTTACTGTACATGTGGTTTGATGTATATAGATTTACAAACATGAGATTTGTGCTTTATTGTAGTTTATTTTAAAGCATTATCCAGCAAGGCAATATTATGCCAACAGATGTAAAGCTCATATGTGAAAAGGTATACATTTCTCATTTTTGCAGATTGTCAAGACATAAATTTAAAACAAACATTCATATTTTACAGTACTGAGCAAAATACGGGTGATGACTGGTTATGCAGAGCGGGTTCGTGAAAACTACTGTAAGTCATACATGCATACAGTGTTATTTCTGATTAAAAGGATATTGTGATTGTGTGCACATACAGAAAAGAATAATTTAATATTAAATACGTTTGTAAGAAAAAATCATCAGAAGATGACAGATTGGTCAGATGAATGCAGGGCATGGCTTAAAAAGTCTTTCATTGTGGGACCCACGACTGATGTCTGCTACAGAAAGTGACATAATGTGAGTCTCAACTAAGTCCGGAATCTCTCTAGTCTTCCCATTCCATTGGCAAAAGCCAAGGATGTGGATAACCATGGCTGTGTGGTTTCCTGGGAACAGTAGCAGGGGACAGACTGCCGTAGTTTGTCTTTGGCACACTTTGTTTGATTGCTGTGGTCTTCTTCGGATTCATCAAAGCTTTTGTCAGAGAGCGATCTAACTCAAAAGCCTCATCTGTTGGCCGTCCACGCAGAATATGTCTGATAGTGGGGAGGGCCAGGTCTGACTTACAGTTCAGGTAACTCCTGAGGTTGAGCTCAGGGAAAACGGCATCTCTGAGAGCCTGAACCAGCTGGTTCTCACGGTGGGATTGTCTGAGTTGATGGAAAACTCTCTGTTCCAGCGAGACGTAGCACAGTTCATTTTCACCCAGCCCTAACTTTCCCACAGAGCGGTTGGTTGGTTGGCTCTTCTTTCTCAGTGATGGATGCAGCGTTTGTTGCTTGGATTTGGCCAGAGTCCCACTCTTTTGGTTCTTGGGGTATTTCTTCCTGCCAGCATAGAGCTTCTCTGAGCCACTTGGTAGGAGCTTGTAGAGGCCTTCATCAGCTAGGTCTGCGAGGTCACCTACCAGCAGCTGCTGAATGATTCTCTTCCGCTTGAATGAAGAAGTGTATGTAAGAGAACCATGCAGTCCTCTGCCTGCATCAGACACAGAGCCAATCACAACTTGTTAAACATCCCAGGCTGTGGGATATTCCTTGGAACGTCTTTAGACCTTCATGCCCAGCATGCAACAGCTCTGCCTTTGGTGATAAACTAGAAGAACATTGCCTTCTAAATGCCACTCATGAAAGCTAATAGCTGAGGATTCCACCATGCCATGTCAAAACACGTATGCCATTAGAAAAGCATAGCTCTGAGAGTGAAGCTTTGAAAATGAGGAAAACATGCAGATTCATACCGCACCATATGGAGGTAAATACCATACAATCCAGAAAACCAGTCGACCACATAAAAGTGAGCCTTTAGAGACAAATTTAAGGGCTGCAGATGTTCTCAGTATGTCAGTGGAATGGTTAATTGGTTGTGTCTTAAAAGATGGCCTACTTTCCAAGCAGCTCATCAAAGTCAATCAACTCTACAGACGATTAAGAATGACATCAACATGAAAGTGCAACCACAAGCAGGTGATACCATACAAGCCAAAGCCAGTGTGACAGCCCGGTGCTTTGCAGAAGACAAATGAAGAAACATCATTGAAGCTTGTTCTTTTGCCATTTTAAAAGCAGTGCATTGGCTATGTAGACTATGTGACCTTTGCATTCATGCATTCAGTAAAGCGACACCATTTTAAAGACCATACTTACCCTCCTTAAAAGACACCAGGACGACCCGGGTGTCGGCGAGCTGTGGTTTTCTATAGTTGCCACTCAGAGGCACAGGGGCTGAGTCCTGGGCATGGGAGGAGTAGAGGGCTGTTGCCAGGGACAGAAACTGGGAAGACAAAAACAAAACAAACGACTGTTACACACTGACATTTTTCCACACCATTTAAAGGGGACCTATTATGCTCATTTCCAGCTCTATATTTTTATCTTTGGACTCCACTAGAGTAGCTTTGCATGAATCTCAGTTCAAAAAACTCCCTATTTATCTTATACTGCCCCTTTATGCAGCCCCTCAGTTCAGCCTTTCTCTGAAATAGGCCATTTTGGATTCTCCTCCTCTCTGCCCCCCGCCCTAAAAGCCCACTCTGTTCTGATTGGCTAGCTTCAAGAAGCTTCCCTCAACTCTGGGAAAAGGATCCTGAGGCAGCGTAAATAAACTATAGACGGTGGATTTCGCTTCTTGTTCTCGCTCTCTACTCAAAATATAAACTTCTCAAATACATCCATACTTGTTGGAGCCGAAATCCGATCCGAAATATGCGAATGGACAGCACGAACATCCGCAGCGACAATGATTACAGCAGGACGTCTCTGTTTGGTAAGGCTTATTACCTGCTTATTGTCTGACTTCTTTATCCTATCTGTGTTCAGCTCTCAGTACCTTTGGAAATAGCCAAAGAAACGCCATCATGTTAGCAGAGCGGAGCAGTGAACGCCGACGAGAGCAGCTGACACATGCTGCAGCAGATGACATATTAAAGAAATCCAACATGAGCTGACATCAGCTCAGTTTCAAAGTAGAAAAAACCATCAGAAACCGAGTGTTCAAAGCAGTCTGAAGCCTGAACTTTCTGCTGATAGGCATAACTTCTACATATGTTTACCCATTATTTTAAACTTTTGCCACATTTAATATGAACATCCGACACTGTAACTTTTTTTTTTATGACAGAAAATAAGGAACAGCATAAAAAGTCCCCTTTAAGGTTAAACATAAGTGGCAGACATATTAAAGTTTCTGAAATATCAATTAAAAATTAGTTTAACATCAGGCTATTTTTCATACTTCCAAATCTGCATAAGACTGTGACTTTAATTGATAAAGCACCTGTTTGCGAGAAATTGTCACGTGATTCCTGAACACTGTCCACAGTACACTTGGATAGCACGGAGGAGTCGTCAGTGACCCATCATAGCGATAATACTCATCCAAACGTGCAGGCAGGAGAGATCTGATGTTGAAACCAGGCACCTGTACTTTCTGATCTGTAAGTAGAAATGAAAAACAGATGTAATTTGTACCTGTTTAACAACTATTTATGTCATATATAATGGCCACATGAATAAGCTGATGAAGAGTTTGGAGATTCTGACCACAGCCGTAGTTTGTTTATGTGTTAAAAGTCTTGAGTAGCCTTTCAAGTATATTTTCAATGTCTGTAGGTGGATGAGGTATCACAAAAATACTGGCCAATCAACCAGGCTAGCTGTATTGTTAACTACTCTAACATTCAGTGTGGTTTAATTGCAAAACAAACCCTGCTAAAGGAGAGCATCATGTTAGACTCACCTCTGTATTTGATGCCGTTGATGAACTTTAGAAACTGTTCAAAGGCCGGATTGAACTGCCCAACCTATATGAAAAGGTAGTTAGATGGTTCTGCTCCACAGAGGTTCACAGTTCACTGTCCCTTACACCACAGAGTTCATAGCGCCTCACCTCAATCAGGACACCCAGCACAGCCAGGCCATCCGATTTGTCTACAGCCATGGACATATTGGGGTACTTGTCTGAATTGAAGTGTACCACATGCATCTGTAAAGAAAAAGAGAAGTAATTCATGATCCAATGCATAAGAAAGCAGCAGCTGTTGTAGTCTTTTTAACTAGTTGTTGGTCTATTACAGTAAAAAAACACTAGACTACCAGATTGTCATTTGTTTTGGTGACAGTATTGTGTATTTAGCGCAAGTCATGTTAGTCATTCAAGCCACATATGACCAACACTTTATTTACGGATCATGTTCCATCTTTTAATTTAAATTAAGATTGACATTTGCACAATTTCTGGGAAATGTTCAATGTCCCATCATTCCGTCCCTCTGAAACATGTCATCAACAAAACTGTGGTTCTGGTGCCTGGAGAGACTTGAAAAAGATGCATGATCTCGATGTGTCCACTGAGAAACTCAGGTCAAACCACAGCACCTTATATGTGGCTGTGCTGCAGCTGGGGCATGGCAACATAAAAGCACACAGGTTGTAACCATTTCAGTGTCTACCCACTGTAATTCCTATTATACCAAATTATACAAAATAGATTCTTATTTTTTCATGCCATAAAAGAGAATCTTACTTTTAAAGTTTATGGTCACATCTTCTGCCTTACTTAACATACCAAAATAAATAGAGAAAACTGGAGTGTGAAAACTGCTTACAGGGCTTGACACATTCAATAGCAGAGACAGCCACTCCTTTACAGAGGTGGTTGTAAACCAAAGCATATAATAGGCTGGTACTCTAATCCCCTTAAACCCTGCAGAAATGAGACATGCCGCCATACTGTACATACTGAGGCTGACTGAAAATATGTCTTTGCCTTTTAGCATGTGGTAAAATATGATAATTTGATCGGCAAATGGAATGATTTATTAGAAAAAAACTGAGCTTAAACTGTCCTCTCTTAAAGACATGTAGTGAATCATGTCTTTCTACAGCTTGCATATAAATTCACAATGTGTTTATTGTTATAAACTTTAATTAGAATGTGTTTTAAACAAGCATTCAATTGTGCTTAATCCACAATAAGCACTGTCTGAAACTGTAGATCAAGTAGATGTAAACTGAATGTCTGCACCACTGTTAAGAAACTGGAGCAGTAATGTGCAGATGCAGACCTTTTGTAAAGCCTTGAAGGGTGTCCGTGACTCTGTGTCCTCTCTACCAGTCAAATGTTACATGTTTAAGTCATAAAGTATTAAATCATTTGGACACAAAGATGCAGTCGCCTGATGCTGCAGATAAAATGAATGGATATTTAAATGCATTTACTTTGAACATCAGTTGCGAGTAATAAGAAGTGGTGTTTGCTTTGTTTACCTCTGCTGCATACTGCTTACTGTTCACCATGTGTTCAGAGCCTGCAGGCCTGTTAAAGGAGCCCCAATGGAAATGGAGTTGAGCTGCAGTGTAACGATGAGGGAAGCTAGAGATGTGCATCTTGGAGGGCAGTGATATTTGCACTGTGGATCAAATGAAACATTACATTTAACATAAGATAAACCGAGGAGTTCAGTGTGGCATACTCTCTGCTGTTCTTTTGCAAAAGCTGTGTAGTTACGTTTAAGTTACTTCATGGTGGAGTGAGATGCACTGTCCACATGTTCGTCAGTGTATGATGAATGTTTATAAGTAAAAAAACCTCTGTCAGCGTATTTCAGACACACGTCACACTGATGATGCCTTGTGAAGCTTGTGGCTTTAAGGCCCGTCAGGCATGCACACATAAGCATTTGTCTGGTCTTTGCAACCTGTTAGTTTTACTTGTGCCAATATAACAGCAACTGCACTATCAACAACACAGGGCAGACATTACACACATGTTTGGCAATACAGACGCTTTCACTGAAGTTCCTTATATATTGCAATTTCTCCATCATGTTTCAAGAAATCTATGAGAAACTAACCTAACCTTTCCTGCAGCACGCTGTTCAGTGCCACAGTAAACGTCACTTTTCTCTGACTGAAACTCTTTTTTTTAAATCTTCAAACAAAGTACGATCCTTCAACAACCTGTAATTGTGTGGAATAATCACAATGATCTATGTTAGTCATCCAAATATTATTTTTTCTGTGGCACATGGGCATGGTTGTTTATGTTAGGATTGCTATATTTAGCAATAAAATTTAATACTGGGTTATAAATAGATATTGAACATTCTTGCAGATAAACTGATGCTGGTATCTGTTGTTAAGATACATCAGTGTAGGCAGAAAAGAAGACTAATCTCTGCTCATATTTTCCCAGACTAAATATGAAGCTCTTTCTTTGGGTGAAAGGACAGCTGAGATAATAAGAGAGTGATTATGGAAAATTGCTGTTGTAGACGTAGAAAGAAGATCCTCCCATCATTTTCTGTAGGTTGGACCCAGAAATTTCTGTAGGACCCAGGAATTAGGTCTCTACAGCAAGGACAGACTCCTTGTTTACAGTATATGGACCATTTCTAATGGTTATGTGTGTCACTTTAATTCGAAGAATTTCTAAATCCCAAGCCAAACAAAATGTGGTGCGCACTTTAGCTGTTATAAAATATTTGATTTGTTGATGCACAGTTTTGTTACCTATTATTAACCAGGTTTAAAATACCCATTACATTTCAGTTACCAAACATCATAACGTGTTTTATGAATAACGCTGATGACATACTCACCAGAATGTCCGTTATTTCCAAGAGTGAGCTGCTCGTTGCGTGACAAATTGTAGCCGTGAACCTCAATTGGACGTAAAGTTGGGTCAAACCTCATGAGCTCTGACTTGATGTCTATTGGAGACTGGAAAGCTCCACCACAATATGGATAGTTTTTGGACCATTGGTGCTCTCCCAGTGGCCCTGCAACAGGATCAGTATAAGTTATTTTCAATAAATTGGTTTTAGGACTTGACTGTGGCTTGATGTAGTCCAAATGTCATTTTCACTATAACTTGAAGTAAATTATTTTGATATACAGGGAAACTACATATATTCTAAGTAATCTGAACAGTGAATTGTTATATTTTCAAATGTTAAAAGGGCTGTAAACCTGAACAGAGGATGGCTCAGAAGAGGGCCAGGGCTTGTCCTGGCTTACTGAATATTATATCTGTAATCAAAGTGAAGTATTATTATCTATGTACAAGGGAGCATGGGAGAGGCCCGTGGCTCCACTCTTGGCCCTCTCTAAAGCAGCAAGAGTGAGAACCAGGCTGTTGTTTGTGGGGAGAGCCAGTGAGAACGCTGTCTCTCTCCAAATGAGAGGTTTCTATAAAGCAAAGGACACTGAAAATGGCCACATTTGCAGATCAAGTCATGCAGTTTACAAAGTGACCTCAGCTGCATGAGGGTGTCTCTCAATAGCGCTTCTCAGGGGGCAATGAGGCACATTGGCTTCAGAAATAATAGAAGAGAATAAGACAAAAATGTTAATGAGAAATTTACGCAGAATGAAAGGAAATCAGGAAACTCTTGAGTGTGTCCACTGAAATGTCAGGATCCACACTGAGCTTTTCATCCATGATGCTTAGTGTTAAGTGAAGCTATTAGTTACAGATGAATGGATCCTATCAAATCTGAAAAAACACGATTGTAGCTGCATAAAAAAATCATGAAAGGCCCACAATGTACCAGCACTCTCATCACTTCTGCATATTCGCCACCAAGTCATTATCTGTCCAGAATTCATCCAAAATTCACCATTCACCATATGCCAGCTGACCGTGGTTAAATATGAATGATGCAGCATGAAGTCCCGACTGTCACTTCCCAGATGAATGTGGATTGACTGTACAAGACATGTCAAAAGGCATCAAGTGAAGCTGTGAAATCACTGAATACTTGTTTGGAGCAAAACTCAAGTTCAATCTAGGCAAACCCTCCCTATAATAAGAAAGAAAGTTACTCTTATGGCTATAATTACTCCAGTTCATTTGCTGTTTTAATTAGACCCAGCCTGCCCTTTAATAATGGCCTTGAGTGGCCTTTAAGCACTCCTTGGCAGTTCTTAGTAGAACATACATGACTGTGATTACTTTTTTTAAAATATGGGGTATTTTGTGTGTAAAAGGAATGTTAAATCATGAGATTTATGTAAGGGTATAGTAAATCCTTCAACTGGATAACATCAACAGTCAGGATGACAAAAACACAATAGTAGAGCAGGGCGAGGAAACTACAACAGTCATCATCAACATCATTTATTTTACTCCCATGTTAAGCTTCACTGTTTTGTCCTCTTCCAGAGGGTGGAGTGTTGAGGTGAAGATAATTCAGATGACTCAGCTGTGCCCCCGTCAAGTGCTACCAGCCCTCTGGACTACTGACTACTGTGACAAGGCCTCTCGAGGGTTTGATTGTAACTGAGGATGAAATCCACCACGCTGCACTTAGGAGGAGCCTGAGGTTTTTTCTTCTTCTTTTTTTTTTTTTTTTTTTTTTTTACATCAGCTCTTTTCTACAATAGTCATCACAAACCTTTCCAATTTCGTTACTAGTTAATTTGTTATCAAAGATAATAGTAAAAGTTTCTGATAGTTTGACTGTTGCATTTAGTACATATAATGTTAAGGATCCAGGTGTTTACAATTGATCATGTTTACATTGGCTCAATCACATTGTTGAAGTATTCCCTGTACTGATGCATAAATTTGAAATTTTGCTATTTTTTCCCCATTGATTGGTTGTTTCTATTTTCTAAATTTCTGCATGTAGATAATGAACAGCTGTGTAAACTGCATCCTCAAAGGCTCATTTGTTCCCATTAATGCCAAACCCCTGCTATAATAAAAACTGAGTGGATCAGCCTTCCTCAGAGGTCCAAATTAAGCGAGGAAAATTTCCACTAACTATAATCGTTTGACTCTAAATAACTGTGCATAGAAGTAGCTCTTTTCTTATTCATCCCCGATGTGCGTGTGTAAAAGAATTTGAACACTTGAAAGTTATCGTTAAAAGAGGACAGCAAGTTTGATTAATGATTGTGGTGAAAACTGAGTTGAATTATTGTCCAAAAATGATAATGCATTGAATTTCTACACCTGCTTTTTTTATTGTTTTAACATTCAGTTCCCAACAGACTGTTGAGAAGCAGTGACACAGTGATAAGAGGTCACGCTCTGAGCGTGGTTTATATAAGATATAGTCATGGTTCAAGAAGTCCCTTCCCATGGACCTTAAGGCAAGAGACACAAGCAGTAAATCACTTATGTTGTAATTTCAGAGTATGTAATGACCTCTACAATTACGTGAGGTGACAGGGGGATGTCAGTAGTTGTCTTTGGAGGTCAAAGAAGGGTTACAAGGCACACACATTTGATACTGTCATCACTTCCGTCTTACTATTTGACAATGCTAATTCAAAGCCTTGCTGTGGGGGGGTGAAACAACGATAACATCTTCTCTGACTCAGTTATTGCCTCATCTGTGTATAACATCAAACTGATTCTTAACACGCCATTAGGTAATGCTGGTTTTGGGGGTGGAGCAGGGAATGATCAGGACATAAAATGCATATCAGCTGGGATTTCACATGTACAAAGGATGAAAACCGGATGAGTTTATTATCTACAACTAACGGATTGTTGGGAAAATAGGATCAGACTTACCAGTGTATGTCCACTTGGCACCTGAAACAGACAGGAGAAAATATTACTGTAGATTAAAAATGTAATCACAATATCACAGTTTCACACATTTAAAAAGATACAGGACAATTTCTCTTATTAATAAACCATAACAAAGTGAAAGCAATTTAACTGGAAGAGATATCTAGAGTACTAATCTCAGAGCTAAGTGGTCACATTTCAATCATGTCATCCTTACTCTACAGAAGAGGGATAAGACACTTGCCATGAAGCATCCTTTCTTCAAGTGCTAAATGGCCCAAATACCCTGCTGTCAAACAATATTTTCTTCCTCTTTCTACTTATTACAAATCTACAAGTACATCTAAAGTTTCTACATCTTGCACTCAGCAAGGGTCTTACCATGCAGCACGTTGAACAAAGTCAGTTGCAGCAAAACGATGGATATGGAGCTCAGAAACAGCATCTTGATTCTCTCAGCCCTCCCTCGTGTGAGATAGCTTGATGTTCACTCGGTGCAGAGCAGCCACTTGGAGCACCAGAGCGCCAGCCTTTTAAACCGGCTTTTATACTCATGTTGTCAGCTTCATTGTAGCTTGCACTGACGTCAGAGCAACAACAAAACCAGCCTCCAGAGTCATATGGTCACCGAAGAGTGACAACTCAACAGCGGCGACCGCATCCACGCCAAGTCACTCATTTAGGGCGCAAAGCGACCTCAAACCTGCCGGCAGGACGAAGGATGCGGTATCCAGATGTGCCGGTGTTACACCGTATTTGGTGACCCATCAGATTCTGTCACCTGCAGTGTTGGAAGAAGTGCTCAGATCCTTTACTTGAGTAAAAGTATCAATGCCACAATGAAAAATACACCATTACAAGTAAAAATCCTGCATTAAAATCCTACTGAAATTACTAAAGTCGGCACAGCCCGATTGCAAAATTAGTACTTTTACTTTCTACTTATCAATTTAGCTGGTAATACTTCTATATTTTTACTTAAGTATGATTTTAAATGCAGGACCATTACTTGTAATTAACTATTTTTACATTGTGGTATTGATATTTTTACTTAAGTAAAGGATCTGAGTACTTTTCCTCAACGCTGCAGGTCACAGAGTCTGGTGGGTCACCAAATACGGTATAACACCGGTGTTACAGAAAAATCTGTAAACCTTGGTTGACACCACTTTTAACATTCCTATTAATCACCTCAACGGTACTATTTCAAAGCTGTATAACACTGCACCAATCTTCAGTCTCTGATAATTTTGCGCATTACGTGACCCGCGAATCTTAATATAGAGAGAATGAGGTTTGGCAGTCATTTTTGAAACGCGTCCACACGTCATCTATTTGTGCCCGTCACGGAGTCTTACAATGTAAAGTAGTTCATTGAGTCCGCTGGTCTAAAAGCAAACTGGCCCGCGTTTATTCTGGCACTGACCCAAATTATGATAAATGTCACCTAGGACCACCTAATCTCACCCACATGTTTTGGACTTGACCCGCCCTTTCTCTATTCTGGAAATCTTGTCAGCCATCACATCTGTTAATATCCACCCCTCAACCTTAGTTGGCCCTCTCGGTGCTCTACAGACTGACCGTCCACTGCCGTCGTACTTCACTGAAGCTTTTCTCACATTACTTGCGAGGCGTGTTATTCTGATGCACTGGAATAATCCTCGCCCCCCTCTCTCGCACCCAGTGGATAAAGGATGCCCTATCCTATGTGAAATGAGAGAAAATTAAACATTCCCTTCGTGGCTCTAATTTATGCAAAAATTTGGCAACCTTTCTAGGGCATGTCAAGTACCTCCAGCTGGATGTTCCTATTGATCGAGCGACCCCCCGCATACTGATCCAATTTCTTGCACCTCCTGGCCGAGTTCTGCTTTCCCCACGCTGTTAACACGCAGTACGTTTAGTATGTTACTGTCTCCAAAATGTCTTGTAGTTTGGATGTTTTTTTGTTTTTGTTTTTAAATCATTGTTGTTCATTATTATTGTTAATATTACCCTCCCGTGTCTCAGTATCATTACTACTGTTGATGTTTACCTCACCTTACAGGATGTTTTTTTTTCTTTTTTTACTTGGTCATATATACGAGGGTTTACGTTTATTTAAGTATGTGTGTGATTGTGTTCATTCAAAATTTCATAAATAAATCAGATATAAAACAACAACAACAACAAACTGTGACCCACCATGTTCTGTGACGCTGAAGGGTGAAGAGACAAAGGTTTCTAAGGGGCCACTGGCACCCACTTTACCCTCCTCCCAAAAAGTCGCTAATCACTGCATCCCCGCAAATGCCCCTCTACTGCAACAATTACAGTAAAAAGACGTTTCAATCATTCCCGTCCACTCTTAGACATTAGATAAAATAAAGCTGGCAAAGATGAAATGGGAAGAATATTTACATTTTAATCCAACCAAAGACGACATTGTCACACAAATCAAATGCATACAGTGTACATTGCAACTAATAAAACTGTTTCAGTGCCGTGTGTTAAGCTGTTTAAGTCTGAGCCGTTAAAGAGGTGCTCCCAAAGTTTATTTAGGCTATTGTAGGCTATGAATGACATTTTCACAACAGCATGACATGTTGATAATTTGCTAAGTTGAAGCAATAATGTTTTTGGGGTTTTTTTCTCAGTTGTCGTTAAATATGGATTTGGGGCATGGCATAAGGAAGTGTTACTGTCCTGAGGGCTCCAAAGGCAGACCCCGGCTCCAACATTTTTGACCCTTTTGAAATACAGGGTCACCATTTTTGATAAATGCCAAGCTATTGAAATACAATATGACCTTGTTAGTAAAGTGCATCAAGAGGCTGGAGAAAACACTGTGAAACAGATTTGAGATGTTTTTTCCCTTCACCCCACCTTTCTGCAAGTTGAAGTTGAGGTTTGTTTGAAGCCCACTGTCTTACAATACACTGAAATACAATTAACATTAAGTTGGGGCAGAATATAAAACGAATACTTAAAAAATGATGCCTACCACAACAATGTACGCCATATACATACATACATAAAATAATAAAAAATAAATAAATAATTGCATTTACCTTTAACTTTGTAGCCTCATGATAAGTTTACAGACCTATGTACCTAAGTACCCCTCCACCCAAAAATGTGTTTTTCTTATTGTTTCTTGACTGAATGTTTGACCTTCACTGTGCAGAATGATGTATGTGCAGAGACACTGGATGGCTGTTTTCATATTCATCTGCTGAAGGGGGGAAGTTTCTCTGTGCTCACTTTAAATCTCAGTTTAAAGGATATGTTTTTTTCAAGTCTCTCTTAAAACAATAGTTTGGTGCAGTGAAACAGGTTTTGCTCACTGTAATCATCTCTCTTGCTCACACTGGCCATAAGAAGATGTCCTCCAAATGCATTTATAATGTAAGTGATGTGGGACAAAATCCACAGTCCTTGATTTGAGAAAAAAATTATTATAAAGTTTATCTGAAGATAACATGAGCCTTCAGCCATCTGAGTTAGTCAGATAATATCTTCAAAGTTGACAATTAACATAGCCTACAGTGTTATCCTGTTCAGCTGCAGTGGAAGGATCATAACAAAAAGAGGGAATTTGGCACTAAAATGACAGGAACTTTGAAAGATGTTGATGTGATTTGACTCATTTGGATGGGTGAAGCTTCATATTAGCTTCAAATAAACTTTCAAATACACTTTTGCACAGAAGTAGGGCTGTGGATTTTGGCTCCCATCACTTACATTGAAAGTACATTATGAAGGGATCTCTTAATGGTCAGTATGAACAATAAAAACAACACATGCCAATGTTCATTTGGGCATCTAGCTATTGTTTTAGGACAGACTTGAAAAATTGTGAACTTATCCTTTAAGACATGTTTGTATGAGCATGGTTTTGTGACATCACAACTAGTCATCATAATAATATAATAAAATAAACATTATTTATACAACACTTTTCAAAAACAAAGTTACAAAGTGCTTTACATGGTTGAACCAGGATTAAAACATTTCAGGACTGAGGCAAGTAAGATCAGGCAATTAAAATAATACAAAAAATGGAATAAAATCCCCAACAATAAAGATAAAAAAACAAACAACAGTAAACAGGTAAGACATGTATCCTTCCTGTTTTAGTGTGCTAGAATTAATAAAAGGTTTTTTTTTAAAAAGATATGTTTTGAGAAGTGATTTAAAAGATGTCGCTGATCCTGCAAGCCTCAGATTCTTGGGCAAGGAGTCCAGAGCTGAGGAGCCCTTACTGCAAACACCTTTAGTCTTGAGCTGGGGCTTAGAAAGACACAGCAGAGCCCTGCCTGAGGATCTGAGGCCACGCTCTGGCTCATAGCGGAGCAGCAATTCAGCAATGTACCTGGGAGCTGAACCAAGAAGTGCTTTAAATGTGATCAGTAAAATCGTTAAATCAATTATAAAACTTACTGGTAACCAGTGAAGAGAGGCTAAAACAGGGCTGATCTCCTCCTCTAGTATTTATTAAAAGCCAAGCAGTTTTGTACCAGCTGAAGGTGTGAGATTGTTTTCTGGCTTAATCCTGAACACAATGAATTACAGTAATATAACTGAGATGAAATAAATGCATGGATGACCTTCTCGAGATCAGACTGAGAGGGAAAAGACCTGATTTTTGAGATGCTGGATGGACTTTGGGGGACCAAAGAGAGTTATTTCTGATTTGTTGCCCTCTTCACTGTTTTTTTAATGAACATAAATTTTTGTGTCATCTGCATAACAATGGTTCTGGATTTTTGTGTTTACATATATGTCCTAGAGGGAGCATATATATACAGAACAACAAGGGGCCAAGGATGGAGCCTTGGGGAACACCGCAAGTCAGAGTGGCCACAGAAGAGGAGACATGGTGCTATGACAGCACAGAAACCTGATTGAAATTTGACAAAAAAATATCATAATTATTTATAAAGGAAATCAACTCTAAGTGGCCAATCGTCTTTTTTTTTTTTATCAAACTTTTGATAAAAACAGTAACTTAGAAATGGGTGTAAAATCTTTAAAATCTGTAGGGTCAAGGTTAGGTTTCTTGAGCAGTGGGTGAACTACTGTGTTTAAGGCATGAGGGAACACAGCCAGTGGACAGAAAGCTATTTACAATAGATAAAATAGCAGGACCAACACTGTTAAAAACCTCTTTGAGAAATCTGGCAGGCATAAGATCTGAAGGGGAAAAAAAGTGCACATTGAAAGGGCCTCAAAGTTATTGAGCAGAGGGGTTGCAATGTGGAGAAGGAGAAGGGTCACTGATTACATGACCAATCTGGAGTTTTATTTCATTTATTTGTTTGTGAAGAAGGATAAAATTTGCTCACAGATCATGTTTGTGGCTTCAGTTTATTGGCTGATACTGATTATGATTATTGGCTAGGAGAGTTAATTACAGATTTGATGGTTTTGAAAAGAATTCTGGGGTTATGATGGTTTGTTGTAATGATGTTGGAGAAATAGGAGGACCTGGCTTCTTTTACTATTATTTCTACTATTATTTTTGATAGGCAGACATTAGTTCTTTCATAATTTGATATGACACTACCAGGCTGTCCTTTTTCCATTTTTGTTCAGCTTGTCTGCATTTTCTCTTTATTTCTTTGGTATAGTTATTTAGCCAACGTGTGCTGCGAGTTGATTGACATTCTGGATTTTTACAGGTGCTATGGAGTCAAGTACATTTTAACATGTATTGTTGAAGTTGTTTAGTAATTCTTCTGTAGACAAATTTGATTTGTGGCTATTGCTATGTGTAGATGCAGTGGTGAAGGCCTTGTGAAATCTTTCAGCATAGTTTGTATTGAAGAAACATAAGTAGCCACTGTGGGAGCAGCGGGTGGAAAGAGGGATTTAAAAGTAATAGCTTTGTGGTCAGACACACATGAGCTAGCCTCACAGAGATCAACACTATCAAGAATAAAACAAGGGACAGTAAATGTCCAGGGTGTGGCCCTTTAAGTGAGTGGCACTGACTGAGTGAGATTAAAAGAATGCACAATGTTTATAAAATCCATAGTAAAAGAGGATCCAGGGGGTAGCATATATGTAAGTCACCTAAAATCAAGACTCTGTCAAAGTGAGGCATACTAAGAGCTATCTATCTATCTATCTATCTATAATATAATTTTTTTTAAAATGTATGAAATCATTTTTTCTCTTTCTTGCCTCTTGATGAGCATACTCACACATTAAAGATGAGGGTTTTATGCTGCAAAAATGGAAAGGTGATGTGAGTATGTCAGCTGAAATGACTAAATAAGAGGATAGTTCTCCCTGAGGTAAATCTATGATGAGGGAGGGTGTTGAACTTGTCCTTTACACGTTTTCTTTTAATCAAGCCCTCTGAAAAAGGAGGGGTTGCATTTGCAAATTTCTCCGGGTAATCTCAGTTCCGATGTTTAAGGTCTCAACACGCATCATGAAATGACAAAACAACCTGTCTAACTGTTCTTAAATATGCTGATCTGTGCCCTCAGTCTACCCATGTATCATGCTGCTCCCACTAATACAAAATAAGGAGTTGTTTCAAATGAAACACACACTATTACATATTGAGTTCTGTATATAGAGTTGTTTTTTCTGGTCACACCCTAATATAAAAAACACTAACCTACTTATACCTGTGATAAAGGTAATAAAAAGGGGAAGATGTCTATACCTGCTGTAAACTTTTGTTTCGATTGAAGGTGAATCATTGGGGAAATATTGGTCCAAAGGTCAGTGATGATAACCCACTCCCACTGTAGTTTACAACCTTCACTCACTCCAGGAAAGACTGCACAAAGACAACCAGCAAAATGAAGCACCTGCTAATTTTTGGGATTGCTTTTGCTGCATTCCACATCTGCAAATCCAACAAACCAGGTAAATTTTCATTTAGCAAGTATATTAAACTATTTTCTTTTAAAATTATAGTTGATTTAAAACCATAACCAAAGACCAGTTTATAGACCTGAAGTTAAGTTTTAAGAATAGGCCAGGCTTTCAGCACATGACCTTTACTGAAAATGAGGAATGTCTAGCCTTGTGTGTTGCTGCAGTTTTAAACAAGTACAAAATATGGTGTTTTACGTATTTTCTGTGTGGTTGTCAAAGTATTAATTATCCTTTTTTGCTGAGACTAAATCAGGAAGATAAAGCTTCACCTTCAGTCCTTTCCGAGCAACATGGCGGTTATATGGGCAGTTTGATCTCTCAGTTTTTAAGGGGACTAAATAACCTGTATTCTGAATCACATACATGAGAGTGATGGCCGTATATTTGTGTGTAGTAAGGACTAAAATGAATTCAGTTCAATCTGAAATCAGCATACTTGATGGAAAAATGTTTCCATTTATCATACAAGTCTAGACTGCATCTCTCAGCAGGATATAATTGTATTTTTACCTTTTCAACTGACTTGATGTTCATGTTGTAACTCGCAACTGAAGCCAACAATGATTGTCTTTAGATGTAACCAAAAACGAAAAGACAGTATTTACTGTACGTTTACTCTCCTGGAAATGTTATTTACATGTTGCTAACGATTGTGTTAAGCTGAGTAGAAAATTCCTTCCTCTATAATTCCAAACTTTCAAACACTGAGATCATTTCTGTCTGAGCCTGACTGTTAAGAGCATTTCAACCTGCATCTTCCTCTCAGCTCACTTACTCTGTAAATGACTGGGGAGGCCCAGATTTTGAGCACCCAAGTCTATCCAGTTAGTTGGTTTCCCTCCAAAATCAAGTACATTTCAGTTAAAAGGTGTGATAATAAAGGAACCATTTGAAATTGCTTCCCTCCTGTGAAATCTATGAGGGCAGGAAGACTGAAAATGCACCATAAATGACACTTTTTATTGCTGTCATAAAAAGAGGGAGTGGAGGTCAGTTAAACATTAGCAATGTGATCACAGGTATCTGCTGAGGATTTGTGCTAAAACATTTGTCATACAGTATTTGTGCAATCTTACTGTAATCAGCCAATAGTACCTGACAGTGAATATGCACTTTGACTTCTGATGAAAATACCAAAAAGGTATTTCTTGAAAACCAGAACAACACCTTGTACTTTTTGCACATGCAAAAAAACTAACATGTGGTTTATTTTTATCCAACAGAATGTGGCTTGCCTAAGGATGAAGGTCATGGCACAAGCTTTGACTTTTATGTGTATTATGATGCCACCATCGATAAGTGCAACCCTTTCCTATACAGAGGCGAAGGAGGAAATGCCAATCGTTTCAAAAACGAAAGAGAGTGCATTAGAAACTGTTCCGCCAATGCAGAAGCTATCTACCCCATGGATGGTGAGATGATTTTATGAACTTAAAGTGAAAAAACATTTTCATTTCATATTTTATTTAACCACCAACTCTGTTTTAAAAATGCTAAATGTTAACTTCAAAGACTGTCTAACAGTAGATGCACGCAGACAAAAAAAAAATCCTTCTTCCTGGCTGTTTTCTGAGGACTTTGAAATATGAACTGACTAATGATGTAGAGTTTTATGGCCCTAAAGGACCATGAAAGGAAATACTGCATGCCTCCTCGACCAACCAATCACAACCAAGAGAAAGAAAGGCCTTCTTGAGATCAGCCAGATTGATAATTACTTTTTAATTATATGCCTTTGCTATTTTGTGTGTCAGTTTAATAGACCCAAATAACACTGAGTTTCACCTTTCATAAATTCCTTTCATCTAATTACTGTATGTCTTCAGAGGCTGTGGGAAAGACACGTGAAAGCATTGAGCATTAACAGTACGCCACCAAGTGGTGAAAGAACAGAATTACTCATGACAGACTGTATGAATGAATACACCTGAGGCTTTTTTTACAACCTGCTTAATAAAGTTTTAATCATCATCATACTTGATGATACTAGTTGCACAGTTTAGAAATAATCAATCTCATATGTGTGTTTTTTTGTTAGTATAATGAATGAACTGCAACTATAACTGCTTTTAATAATGATGATGATGATGATGATGATGATGATGATGATGATGATGATGATGATGATGATGATGATGATGATGAGGATGATCTTTTCTCTTCATAGCAACCACGGCTTGCACACTTAAAAAGGAAGTGGGTAAATGTAGTGCTAATCTTTTGAGATACTACTATGATTCTGCTCGTGACAAATGCAAAAAATTCATTTGGACTGGATGCATGGGGAACGGAAACAGATTTACTGACCAAGACGTCTGCAACAAAACCTGTACTGGCATCCACGGTGAGCACAAATGTACACTGTTATAATGATGCGTCAATATGTCAATACATGTTTTAAGACTAAGTCAGTGATGATACTATGAAAAATATGGCAAAAGGTATGTTTTCTAAGACTGTTGATATACGTTGTTGTTGTGGTCTGAAGTTGATGGGGAGGACCCAGAGGAAGACGAGCCAGACACTCCTATTGGTAAGTAGACACACATGTGGCAATGAGTTCAGTGATATATTTAGTTGAAAGTCATGACAAGCTACACATACTTAATTTAATATACATACCTTCTTTATTATTTATTATTTAATCTATTTAAATAAATCCTACTTGTCTTTTGTTCTCTTTAACAGCAATCATCTGTGGAGTTTTGCTTGCTGTTATCGTTGTTTCTATCTTCATAACTGTGATCGTCTTGACCGTTAAGTCAAAGTAAAATAATTTTTGTTTGTGAAAACAGCATTAATTCATTAATTTACTACTCTCCTGTAATTATGTTAATATTTATTGTACTTCTTTAGGAACAAAGACACCAAGAAGGCAACAGGGAAAAGTAGAGATGCCCAGACTGACGCACCTCTTCGGGAAACCATTGAAATGGCGTAGGATCATGTCATTGAAGAGACACCTCAATAGCAATGTGTGGAGTTTCCACCAGCCTGGTACTTTGATATAACTCTACTAATATTGATACCAATATTATGAGTCATTATAACATTTCTAAGTTCTTTGACTTTTTTTGACATATGTAATAGCACTATAATTTTGTTAAATTTTCTATTTTCTTTCACCTCTACTTTTTGGGCAAAGGGATGTTTCTTAATTGCATTATTTTCCTGAGAGCTCGGTCAAATATTTTTTATTCAACATTAATCTCAATAGCTTACATGATAAGTCAATTAATTGATTAGTCATTCAACAGGAAATTAATTAGCAACCATTTTGATAATGGATTGATCGTTGAAGACATTTTTCAAGGAAACAAGCCAAATATTCCCATTATTTCAGTTTCAGTATTTCAGACTGTTCAGTCACAACAAGAAATTTAGGAAATTGAAAGAGACATTTCTCACCAATTTTGGACATTCTATTGACCAAACAAATAATTGATAACATAGTTTACACTTTATTGTCTTTGCTATCATTATCAATCAGTATTTTAGACAAACATTGAAGCACAGTCAGGAGTAGAAATACATCATTCCACATTTAGAAACTCATTTGCTCATGCAAAATTACCTGAAATGCTTTTAACTATGTGATATTATAATCATTCCAATGTTTCCGATATATAACTGCGTTATCTTCTGGCTCAGTGATTTACTAAAAACAGGCTGAAATCTTTTGAATGTACGTGCCAATTCAAAACTCAACACATACTATATTCAGAGCTGTTTTTGTACAGTAATACTCACTGTGCATTGTCTGTTAATATGTTTTCCTGCTTAGCATTTGTGAATCTTTTGTTTTAGTCTGTAAAGATCCGAGCGTAAAAGTGTCTAAACCAACTTTTCACATTTTCCCACATTTATCTAAAAATGGCTGTACTATCTTTAAATGCTCATATTTGGTATTTGGGATATTAAATGATTATTCCCAATAGAGCTGGAGAATAATCACTAACATCTTATGGGAAATGTGCTTGTGGAGTTGCAGATTTTTTATTATTCACTGTAATTGTGGAACAGTGTTATTTAACAAAACACATTACAGGTTCTTCTTTTCAAGGTGGTTTTGCACCGGTTGTGCTGCCGTGTTGTGGCAGGGGTTTTTCAAAGTTAGGTTATTTGATTAGTTCAATAAAGGATGCAGTTGGCATTTGTCTTGATGTTAAGTTTCTCATCATTATTAACGCAACATTAAATTCCTTTCGCGTGGATGGTCTTGTTGTGAAATAAAAGAAAAGTTTAACTTTAATTAATCAAGTAGTAGACACGTGATGTGTGAAGACTTTTTTTGTCTGAACATGGATAACTTTGTACAACAATATTCAGTTGTCATATTGCAGTTGCAGTGAATTGATTTGTTGATTAAAGGGATGTTTCTATTTGTTGTGTTGTTGCATGTGTGACACATTGTTAATACTTACACGAAAATGATTCCACAGTGATATTAAACACACATACAGTGTATAGTAGCAGTAGCCTACACACCACAGACTGCTTCACAGTTTTTCCTCAGTCGCTTTGACACAATTAAGCCTAAGGTGACAATTTTTAGTTTCAGCATCTCTGCTGGGTGATAAGTTATCAAATTTCTCTCAGACTATTTATCAACATATTTATTGTGTAAATCCATATGTAAAATATTGAATCCAACCATCATTATGTTGTAAACACAAATAAAATTCAGAAATGTCACTAATCTGGTATTGTAATAATGCCAGAAGAATTGAAAAAAGGCATTCTTGAGATTCAAACAGTAACATGTTTCTTGATGATTTGAGCAACCACATGTTGTCATTTCACTTTTCAAGCATATTTATACCCCAGATAACTCCATCAGACAGGACTAGATTTGAGAGTAAAGAGGGAGGCCAACGGATAAGATGTTGGGTATGGTTGCACTACCTAGCCCAAGTTTGTGCCTTTTGTGTATTATAATTTCATAATGGTAGGCTGATACATGGGAGTCACAAAGTCTGACAAAAGACTTGTTCCACTTATTTGTAACATATTTAGGCCACTATTCAGTTGGCTGAAGAGGAAATTCTGTCAATCTTAATCAAGTTAAATGAATGAATTACTTAACTGATGAATGAATGGAAAGTGTCAATTTGGTGACAGCAGGCCTACAGCAGTTGATTAATTTATTTCTGAGACATGAGTTTAACATTTACTTGTAGCTTTTGCAAGTTGAATAAAAGTGAATAAAGTGTTGTGACTCACAGTCACTGGCGGTTGTTTCAGTATTGAGAAAATGTACGTAAGCGCTCAACTTTGATATAACTATCAACTCAGCTCTAGGCTTAAAGACAGTTCACTGCCTGTAGCCTACATGTTGTCGGGAAGCGATACATTACTACGCATGCGTGCCACGGAGCAACTTCTAGTTGATACGTTACGTCTCACAGTTACGTCTCACAACATGTCTTCATTAGGTTCAACATTACAGATTACAAATGTTAATAGTATGCAAAAAACGCCAACATTAATATGACACCTACAGTAGTTTTTCTAAGCGACCTGGGGGGTGTAAGCGAAGAAGGAAGTAGTTCAAAATTACTCCCAGAAGATTTTTCATCTTTGTTTTATAGTTGGCAAACGGCCCGAGCCGGCAGACCCTGCTACGTCACTTCCTCAAGTTATTTCCATTTGTTTGTGGCAAACGCTCTCAGTTATCTAGTACATTACACACCAAAGATAACGTTACAGTTTTATCTTACAACATGTCAGGGAGGAACTTGTCTTGTCTATATTTACCATAAATCGACGTAACCTGAAATTATGCGAGAAATACAATAGCTACCAAACGTGTTAGCGTTAGCAAAGACAGGAAAACGTGCGTTCGCAAACACAAGTAGTTGGTCGGCTAACGGTAGCTAGCTAGTTTGGGGTTAATTGGCTAACTATTGTTCGCTTCCTTATTCCTGGTTACCCTTGGTGTTGTAGTGTTGGCTAACGTTAGCTGACTTACTCACAATTGCAAACTGATGGAGTGCCCTCATCTGAACTCAAACGTGAGCTTTACGATCGATTCCTCCAGGTTCCCTAATGGTACTCCTTCCTCCTGGTGTTGCAACGGTAAGTGAAGTGTTTGTCCCTCTTTATTTACAAAAAATAACGGTAATCTTAAAGAAAAAAAATGTTGGTGCCTGCGCAGTGTTTTGGATCCCAGCCTCGAGTCAGGTTACTGACTCAGATTCTGCCACATTTGTGTCGGCTAAGATGTTGTAGCTAACTAAAAGTGAAAACCATCATAACATATCATAAGGGCAGATGACAATTCATAAGATATAAAGCAACATGATGTCCATGTCGCACATGAAAGCACATCGCAGCATTAAGTTGCCTTTTTAAACTGCACACTTAACAAGTAAGACAACTTCTCCCTTTTTCTCCAGTTTGCAGATCTAATAAAAGTCCATGGATTTGCCTTACCTGCCTGATGGTCCACTGTGGACGGTAAGTTGTTGTCTGATGTTTCATTTGTAAACTGTATTGAGAGTTGCATACATAACCCATTAGTAACTGTGTCCCAATAATTTGTATTCTTTTGCCCATTTTGACTTTGGGACTGGCAAATCGATTATGCCACAATACATAAGTTTAGGTTTGACAAAATAACTTTAAGGCATGGTCCACCTATTTTATTGTTCAAACCTGAGGAAGTCAATCTTATATTTTGGGTATTTGTCTAAAGTACTTTGATAGAAGGGAAATTGTGTTCTGGGGCAGTAGTGGTTGTCTGTTAATCTCAGGGTTTGTTGTTCGATCCCAGGCTCCTCATGTAGTCATGTTGAAGTCTCACTGAGTAAGAAATCGATCCCCAAATTGTATAACAGCTCTTGCTCTACCACCACCGTGTGTGCATGGGTGGTAATGAAAGGAATAATAAAGTGCTTTCTCCTGCTCAGGTTAAAAAAACACTACATAAGTGCAGTCTACTTACCTTTTACCATTTGCGTTGTATTAGGATAAGACTGGTAGTTGCAGAGTATTGTAGCTGTTCTAGAGATAAGAACGGCAATAATTGGTTTTGGGGGGCAGCCTCTGCCATACTCTTTGATAACCTTTGTTAACTTAGGCCTATAAGTGTTTTCATTTGTGAATAATTTTATGGGAATTCAAGATGTAGTGTGTTCTGTAATAACCTCCTTTTATCTAGGTATGTTAATGGCCATGCAAAGAAACACTTTGAAGAGAGTCATGTCTTTGGCATTAGCCAAAGGAAGGGTGAGAAACAGGACAAAGAGAAATCTCATCATTCTGTCTGCATGGACTGCAGCAACTACAGCGTATTTTGGTGAGCTTCCTTCATAACTAACCTATCTATGTTTACAATCTGTGACTCACCGTAACATAACAGGAGCCAAATGTTTCATTTTTCATTGTCGTTTATTTATTGAAGATTAATCAGTTACTTTGCAAGTGATCCAACATTCTTCTGGTTACATGCTGTAAATGTTGATGTTGTATTCACGCCACATTTATAATTGTGTTTAAATGCTGGATTCCTCGTGCAAGGTCAAAATCTCAATACGTTTATTGCATTTTCAAATATGTATGTGTTTTGAAGGTACTAATATGGATTTTATAGTTACAGATGTGATGACTTTGTTGTAAATGACACCAAACTCGGGCAGGTGCAGAAGGTGAGGGAACATCTCCAGAGTTTAGAAAAGTAAGTACTAATAGGTTTAAATCTTTAACAGTGTAGTTTTTTTCCTTATTGCTTCAGTATAATTATTACACATAACAAAGGATAAAAATATCAACTCAGATGTACCAATATTTTTGATAGTGTTGGACAGTTTTTGCCCTAAAATGCAAAGCTAAGATCTATCTGCCTGCTCTGGAAGATACAAGTAAATGTGTCCAGATAACATGTTGGTTTTTTTTCCTCTTACAGCTCAGCGCTGATGGGTGACAGACAAAGGAAAAGAAAACTTCAGGAAAGCCCAGCTCCAGACAACAAAATGTTAAAAGACAATGTAAGTGCCCTAAATTATGATTCTTCTCTTTTGGCTTCAGAAGCAAATTGCTGCCACTACAGCTGTGTCCTATCATAAAAGACCTTGTATTGCTGGCCAAACTTTGGCTCAAATTTTCCTTATACATAAGTCTTCATTCACACTGTGGAATGCAGTGGCTCCAATTAAGTATGAGTCACAGTAGCCTTTTATAGACTATCACAGTATCTTTAAATGTTCCCTTAAAACATGCTTTTTAGTCTGGCTTCTTCTTAAGACATTTTTAGAATGTATTTAAATATATACAGTACCAGGCAAAAGTTTGGACACACTTTCTCATTCAAGGGAATGGGAAAGTGTGTTCAAACTTTTGACTGGTACTGTATGCATACATATTTATGCATGTCACTTGTCTCTGTCAGGATGGGGTGGCTTTAGGTGCTACAGGCCTGCGGAACTTGGGCAATACATGCTTCATGAATGCCATTCTGCAGTCCCTCAGGTAAGGCTCTGCACTGAGGATGAAGTATGTGGGTGGCAATATACAGCATGCCTCAGTAGCTTTGCCCCTGTACACCCAGGGCCCCACGATCAGTCATCCTTTATTAATACAGTCTGGGGCACAGTCAGGGGGATTACGCAGGCTGCTTGGAAACAAGACACAGTCAAAGGCCAGATTTCCCAGCTAACACAAATTTTTCTTTATTATATAATGTACATTTCACATTACTGCTGACCATTTACCAAAGCATGCTATTGATATTTGTTTTCGGATTTTCCTACTTTCCGGGTACCCATTGGTTTCCATTCATTTCAGTATGGTGTTAAAATCAATTTGTAAAAACTTGAAATGCGCTTCATTCCACCAATGCATTCCAGTGAATATATAGTGCAATTATGTTATCTGTGCCTGTGAAGCTCAATAAATAAATCACCTTCACCAAACTGAAGTGCAGCTTAACCAAGATGTAAGATGTATTTTACAGCTTTACAAACCTACTCTTGTCTAAAGTTTGGATTCATTTTGGGCATCTTAAAAGTGATAAAAAAAAAAACAAATGTTTGCATCTCATGTGACAACAACTAAGATGGCAAACCACTTGATATGAAAATTTAATTCTGCTATTGGGTAGACACATAAAGGAAACACACTGATATATTTATTATAAGATATAATTGTTAACGTAATCCAAGACATGAGCCGCTTCTATGTCAGTATTGAAACACTAAAGACGAATGGCAGGCTTAATCTCTCATATTTTGTCATTATTTCGATCTGTCCTGATTAACTGACTTTTAAATGCAGAGAAAAACTGTACTGAGAACGATCCAGAATATATTGCCAGACATCTCGAGAAGATTTTAGTAGGACAGCTGGTCAAGCTTTTCACATACAGTGTGGGGCAGCTGGTCTATTACTGTGTGCTTGACTATTGGATGATTGTGAAGAGGCCATGAATAAGATAGTATTTCTCTTAATTTGAGGTGCAATGTACAAATAAAAAGGTATCAAATAATATTGATTTAAAAAGAACACAAATAATTGAATGGCGACCTGAACAGCTGAATCAGATTCAATCTAGATTTCTCAAATCGTCAGTCATTTACAGCCAGTGTGGCTTTAGTGCCATCATTTAAAAATGCTTTCAGATACCTTGTTTATGTGTTGGTGGGAAGCCACAATGTCCAAGATTTGAATAAGCTGCTGAAAAGAATGGCTCTGTCAGCAAGTCAAATAATCATAACAAGAATGTTGTAATTTGGCTAGCTTTTTGCATTTATTAAAAGGGTGTTGTTAGTCAAATTAATATACACCTTCATCTGCGTTATTACATAGAGATAACTTAAGTGAAGAGGAAATGATGCCTGCTGAGAAGGCTGGAAAACATTAAAAACCGAAAAAAAACTGTCAACAGTGTCAACAGTGATGTAACGTTGGCTAGATTTATCTGTTAGGCCTACATAAATGTAAAGACATCTATGATATTGTTAAAGAGAATGAAGGAAGGATTGTATACCTAACACGTCATCTTACATTATTAAATATATATATATATATATATATAGATAGATTTTTTTATGTGAATATATACACTCCGTCCTCCGTTTAACAAAGGATACTTATACCACTCGCATAGTAAATTACTGCTTTTCTTCCAAACTGTTGTTCTATTTTTTGCCAGCTTCTGGGGTTTAACATCATATCACAAAACATGTGTTTCTTTCCACAGTAACATAGAGCAGTTCAGCTGTTACTTCAAGGAGTTGCCTGCAGTGGCTCTGCGCAGTGGTAAGACGGCAGGAAGAAGGATGTACCACACCCGCAGCCAAGGGGACAACAGTGTGTAAGGTCCTCTTCTGAAGGAGGGAGTTATGGGCTCAGTGCATTGATCTGAAATTAATTGTGGCAACTATAAAGTAAAAGTAAAAAAGTTACTTAGGATGCTCCTTACAGCATTAATTATCATAATCGTACTGTAGATTGAGTAGTACAGAAATTGCAGTTTATCCTGGAGGTGACTACAAGAACAAACCCTCCTATACATTATTATGTAACCCAACAGTCCTATAATTTCTGGTGGTGTTTTATTCAGTTGTGTTATTATTGTGAGGTGGACAAAAGGTAAACAAAATCTTTAAATTTTAATTAGCACTTTTGTACTACACAACATTACATCATGCAGGTATTTTAGTATTTTCCTGATGTTACAGCAAAGGTTTTTAATCCACACCTGACTGGCAGCCCAATATGAAGCAACACCAAGGAGACAAAACGTTTATTATAGTTTAAATTTAAAGGTCCAGTCTGTGAAAAGCATATTAACTCTGGAAAATTATCATGGTTTGTCAGTAGAAGAGTATTAGATAAGCTTTAGATATTGATTATGCTTTATATTGAACAGGTCTTTGGTGGAGGAGTTCAGGAAAACCCTTTGTTCCCTGTGGCAAGGGAGCCAGACCGCATTCAGTCCGGACTCCTTATTTTATGCTATATGGAAAATCATGCCAAGCTTCAGGTAAACCAACATTGTGTGGAGAAATGATTAAGTTCCTGATACTGAACATTAAACTGTTTTGTTTTTTTTTTCAATTTTGTAGTTTCCCCGTGTGCTTATGGTCAAGATATTGTTAAAGATGCAACATACAGCACAGACTGCAACAATCCAATGTTCGGTTACAAGTAATGACATTGATAGCTGTGTTTTTGTGTCCAGGGGTTACCAGCAGCAGGACGCCCATGAGTTCATGCGTTACCTGCTAGACCACCTCCACAGGGAGCTCCAGTACAGCCGGAACGGGGCAGCTCACCCAGTCTCACCTCAGGATGGGGTCAGACTCTCCACCGCAGAGGGCAAATGCTGCATGTAAGTTGGCCCAACCTTACAATTATTTTGTTTTTTGCCAGTTTGTGTATTTGTTTTATGTTTTTGCAGTTTTGCAATGATTTTATATAGAAAAACTAGACATATTTAGCATTGTAGTAGTCATGCTGTCAGCTGCCTGTGACAAGGCTCATGAAAGTGGATGTTTCCTTTTTTTTGTTCCAATATCCCAGTTTTCTGATGCATTTTGGTATACTGCGTTCAATTTCTCCACTTATTTCTTGATTGAAAACAGCATCGTTTTAACTTTTTACTCGTTGCCTTTAGAAGTTTTAATTATTACATCCAGCATTGAGGTACTTTTTACTTGAGTATATTTTCCTAAAAAGTTTGTGTGTTCTATTTAGTACTCTGTTAACATTTGCTGGTCCAAATGCAGAATAAGATGCGTTCTTTACATAAAAACCACAAACATTTTGTGGTATGCACATTTATTGATGATCACTGCCTCCTGTTTGCATGTTGATTCTTTACAGAAACGGGACTGCCAGTGTTGTCACTTCTAATTTTGGTGGTATACTTCAGAATGAAGTCAACTGCTTGATATGTGGGACAGAATCTCGAAAGTTTGACCCATTTCTTGGTAAGATGATGACAACAGCTACAACAAATGTAGTAATAAATTAATTGGGACTGTCAAAGTTGGCCGAAAATGGTGTTAAATAAATAAATAAAATAATAATGTCCGGTACAGTAAAACTTCAATTATAGATCTCTCTCTTATTCGCTCATTTCAGATTGACCAACGTTTCATTTTCAGTCAATGAAAGTGACGTTGTGTGACTCCTGTCCGTCATGCAGTGCATTTAGTGCAGCGGCCCAGGCCCACACGAGAACTCGCGAGGCAGACAGACGCGATTATGCTGCTTTTTTTTTTCCACAATTGAATATTAATTTTCACAATTGAATGTTTTGTTTTTTTTACAATTCAATTATATAATCAAATTTAGAATATTTGTTAACAGCCCTAAAATGAATAAATAATCGATCTTGATGAATTTTCATTTGTGATTAAAAAAAGGAAAATGATCTGGTGTATTTATGCATGTATACAGCTTGTAAAATAAACACAAACAGATTCAAAGTAGGATTCCTTAAGAGAGGGTGCACTGATAATTCCCAGTGGTTGATGTTGTACCAGTGTGGAGAATTCACCTCCCTTCTTTTTCATTCAGATCTGTCTTTGGACATTCCCAGCCAGTTCAGACAAAAGAGAAGTAAGGACCAGGAGCCAGGGCCGACATGCACCTTACGTGGTAAGTTCTGTTTCCCACTGTCACACTTGGTAATGTCAGATTTTTTGTCAGTGTATCTTGAGTGTTAAGCTTCATAAGATTCATGAGAGCATTTTGTGTTTGTTTGGTGTTTTAGACTGCTTACGAAGCTTCACTGACCTGGAAGAGCTTGATGAAACAGAGCTGTACTATTGCCATAAGTGTAGAAAACGACAGAAATCCACCAAGAAGTTCTGGATCCAGAAGCTGCCAAAGGTAGGAGATGAACCATTCTCAATATTTTAGTGACAGTTTACTAAATTAGCAACACATTTAATACAACTGTTTATTCTGTGAAAGTAAACTAGTGTGGAAAATGCATTGAATTTTGTTGTAATTGGAGGTTTTGTTCCCAAATGTAGGTTTTGTGTCTGCACCTCAAAAGGTTCCATTGGACAGCCTTTTTAAGAAATAAAGTGGACACCTATGTGGAATTTCCACTGAAAGGTCTGGATATGAAGGGCTACCTGCTCGAGGTAAGCGCAAAGCATTATAAGAAATGTTAATAATGGAATTTCACAATATAGTTTTAATTGTAGACAAGGAATATAAGGACATAGTATACATCTGTCGTAACTCAGTGATTTACAAGTACATTTAAAATGATGAAAAAACAAGGAATAATAAATGTATGGAAATGAGTGATAGTCCTCACAGAACATAGTTGGAAGCGTAATAGGTCAGAGGCCAACTGTGAACCCATAACACAGTATGCAAAGTAAAAAATATCCTAATACTTGTGATAATAAGCCATTTTCTGTGTCCACTTGTATGGAAGATTCAGAGAGGAAAAACAAGTTGTTGGTTTTTTTTTTCTGAAGTGGTCATAGTGGAAATTTTATTGCCATCACTTCAGTCGTACTTGCAGGGAACAACACAATACCAGTGTACTTGTGCCAAATTTAAGCCTTTGTAATGAAGGGGTATGCGTTGGTAATTTTAAAAAAGGAAAGATCTTAAGCAAAATCCCAGACAACTGAGTTGTCAGCACGTGAAAAATGATTGTGAACGATAATGACTACATTGACGCTGGGCTCAAACAGAGGAGCCACAGACAGCATGAGGAATAGTCTGTTTGAAATGTAGATATTATAGGAGGTCTTTTTATATGCAAAATTGCAGTAACTTTGCCAAACTGGTGATTTAGTCAAACTAAATTTTCCCCATACACAGTCAGCTGATGATGGATTTTTATCCACACAGAGGAAAAACATGTTTTGCTAGCTCTCAGAGAGATCACCGTCAGCCTCTGCTGTCGACTAGAGCATTACTACATCATGATCGTCATAAAATTGCACTGCGTACATTTATAGAGAAATAAATACAGATGTTAAATTAAAAATGCAATGTAAATGGAAGGCCTGTGTTGCAGTAAAGGTGTCATTCATTTCCAGAAGTCACTACTTATGCAGCCCTTGATTGTCTCTTGTCTGTGTAATCAGCATTGATTCATTTGCAATGCACTGACATTATTCTGTGTCAATGATCAGTTAGATGTCTAAATGGCTGCTGGCTCTAGGGGGTGCTCCTCTGCAACAATTTTGTCGTCTGACAATCCTGAGCGAGGCAGTAGTGAGAACTGGAATTTCCCTTCAAATTATTCTTTTTTTTGGTTATGATCCTTTAAGTCATATCATTTTTTGATTTGGTGAAACCTTGTAGGTCCTCTAAAATGCTGACTCAGAAGCCACCCAGGTTTTTTGGGAATTTGAAAGTACCATAATTACTTACTAACTTTTATGTGTGCACCATTATGAAACTGATACCTTTGTCCTGTGTACACATCCGGATACTAAGTTTTAAATATTTGGGGTAAGATTGTGTGGGTGGAATCGAGTGTACAGAAGTGAAATTCCCATCTTGCTTTTTTGTGTTTGCAGCCAGAGAACTCGTTACCAGAAAGCTGCCTGTATGACCTTGTTGCTGTTGTAGTGCATCATGGATCTGGGTGAGTAGATGTTTTAGCATCTTTCAGATTATTTTCAATACTGAAAATGACAAGAAAATGCTAAAAGTCATGTTAATTGTTAAATTTGCTCTCATAGGGAGTATTCTAGTTTTGGAAAGTCATACTGTAATATATATTAATGACTTCTGGATTTAAGTTTCATTTGTATATTTATAATTTACTGCACTTACAGCAGCATATTGCTTACATTAGACTTGTTTTTAGGTCAAGAGGCTTTTTTTTTCACACTATAGCTCACAGGTGATCATGTGCAGTGATGCACTCTCGTCACCATGGTAGCAAAATTAACAGCTGTTCCCTACACAGAAAAAAATGAACACCCAATAATAAATCCATACATTAGCATCTTGCCTGTCAGTTCTGCCTACCGCAGTTGGCTGTTTGAGGTGTGTTACCCAATCGCTGCAGTTTTGTTGAAAAACCTTGTGGAGAGCTGCAGTTAAAAAAAAATCATGTAGCCACTAAATGGAAACTACGAGTTCCTGAAATGTGTTTCAATATGCCGAGAGCTGTTCATTGGTGTGCTGCTGTTTTACCTTTGACCTCTAAGTGGCGATGTTGTGTTGCTGATAGTGTGGTGAAGCTGAACATGTTCCTCTGACTCCAGCAGCTGCAGTAAATGTCTTGTTTGAAGCCAGACAGCAGAATGTGATATACTGTATATATCTGTGCTCACAGGGTTGGATCTGGGCATTACACAGCATACGGCAGCCACGAAGGCCGCTGGTACCACTTCAATGACAGCACAGTGACTCTGACCAATGAAGACACAGTGAGGAAGGCCAAGGCCTACATCCTCTTCTACGTGGAGAGGACTGACCAGGTGGCCTCAGACAAGACTGCCACGAACAGCACAGCTGCAGTCACAGTCAAACCCGCTGTGGACGCAGCAGCCGCGGACACTGTTTCTTCAGAAGTAGTTGCTCAGGACAAGATTGCATCAGACCCGATGGCCACAGACAGTGTTTTGATGGACGTGGCGGCCCCAGATAATGCTGCATTGGAAAATGTGGGCAAAGCCATGGCTGCACTGGATGAAGCTGGCACAGAGAGAATTGGTTCAGTAAATGCTGCAACAGATAGGGATACCTCAGACACGGCTGCAACAGAGGATGCTAGCCAAGCTATACAAGCCGCGGCACAATGATTCTGTCAGACTGCCTCGGAGCAGATCCTCACTCCACTCTGGCTTCACCTCAGTCACATTTCTCACAGTGCTTGATTTAAATAGTTCATTTTCACGTTTAAAGCTAGGGTAGGCAATTTATTTTAGAAGCATTTTTTTGTATTTGTTGAAATTCTCTTTACTTTCTGAGAGCAATCAATAAATCAAATGCTCTAACAAAAAAAGAAGAAAATCCAGGCTGCAAGCCTGTAATAAGTCCATCCAGTCATTTCATTCGGTCCGCATGAAATGATTGGATGGCCTACCTGCCTGTTTACCTACCTACCTGCGTACACTCTGCCCATCTCTTTCATTGTCCGCCTCCAAAACCTCCTCACTCACCAGTCCGTCAGAGAGCCAAGTTTACTTCCATGAAAGTCTCTCGCTCCAGCATTGTTGATAAGATTATGTGCCGTTCAGTTTCCCCCGCCTACAGGAAGTAGTCTGATGATCGCACATCGCTTTTCATTCTGCTTTCTGTTGATATTCCCATCTTTTTTTTTTTTTTTTTTCCTCTCCTGCAATTCATGCAGTCCCATTACTTCCTATTCGTTGGTATCCCGCTGCTCGTCTGACCTCCAAACTTTCCGCTGTGTGAGTGAGTGCTGTAGTAAACTGTTGTGTTGTGTGCGCGTACGAAGCGCGTGCATATGCGCGTGCTCTTCTGGTGGGAGGAGCTTTGGACAGAGAGGAGAGGGGAGAGAGCTGCAGGGGGAGGGCTGTATTTTAAATTCTGGTGTTTTTTTTTTTTTTTTTTTTTTTTTTTTTTTTTTTGCCTTTTCCAGAAAACAGCCTACCCCAGCTTTAATGTATGTGCAAGTATTTTGTTTTTATGACCTGCATGACAGCATCATGTATAATTTGCTGCTCGATTTTGTTTGTTTAGTATGACATTTTACATTTTTTTTTTGATGTTGTATTCCTCGGTTGAGGTAGACTTCTCTCCGTATGTAATAGATTCCAAAGGTGATCGTTTAAAAGAATGAAGTAAAAGCTTTAGCCTTGGAAAACCTCTGTTGGTCCAATGTTTAGCCTAGACTGACAATATCCATTGTGTCAAGACACTGTGTCATTGTAACAATATTTGGTGTTTCTATTGTTTTTAAAGTTTCCAATTTTATATTTTCCACCTCTTAAGAACCTCGTAGTTCTGTTTTCCAGTTAGGGGAGATTTTAGGCTTTAGAATGCAATGCATTTATTGACTGACAAGTGCTCATTAGGGCTGTAAAAAGTTGTTTTTAACCTCTTGACCAGAACCAATGTGAAAGAATCATTCTCAAATTTTGTTTGTCTGTATTGGTGCCAGAGTGTCATTTAACATTTTATGTTGATCTGAAACAGGCGCTGATGAAATGCTCTTTTAAAACATGTATCAGAAAAAGTGAAAATGAAAAAATACAATGGAGAATCCTTTTTTTTCAAATGTTTGTTCCTTTTTTTATCTGTGGAGAAAAATGACCTTAAATTTCACTCATTTCTGAAACCCACTCCTTTTGTAGCCTTCCCCCAACCATAACAAATCCATTAGCACAACCAAACAACATGTAGAGGATGCAACTAGACACGAAGACAGGGTTGTTTATTTCTACCATTACTCTTTTATGCTCTTCAAAATCTTTTTATTCTGATGGTGCTAATATCTAGTTTTATCAATCTTTTAAATGGCAGAAGCTCCAATTTTTGAATTACTTCTTCACACTTCAGAATCATGCCGCCACACTGCCTCATAAGGACAAATCACCTTAAATATTAGATCCAGGTGAAGTTTATTTGTGACACAGTTATGAATTATAGTAATTACAGTATAAATTAATTGATCCTGTATGTTAGTTTGCTGTGAAAGCAACAAGAAAAATTAAACCTAAAAAAGGACAAAGTTAAGGATGATTGAAGTTGAGCTGAAACTATAATTGGATTAGTCACTTGACAGAAAATTCATCTGCAACTATTTTAATAATCTAATTGTTTAATTTTTTCAAGCAAAGGTATCTCTTCTCAAATGTGAGGTTTTCCTGCTTTTTCTTGTCTTGCTTATTGTTCAAACAAAGAGGCGACATGAAGATGTCATCTTGGGCTCTAGGAAGTTGTGATGGGCATTTTTCACTATTTGTTGATATTTTATAAAAGGATTGATTAATCAATAGATTATCTGATACTGAAAATTATTTGCAGCTGTAAATGAATGACCATCAAAAGAATATCTTCCTAATCTCACCTATAATTCTTTCAGCCTATACTGTAGCTGGGTGTTCTTTCTTTATACAGTTTTATTTTTATTATTTTTTATTTTAAAGTTTAATTGTAAAGTGTAAAATAGACCGACTGGGTGTAAGGTACGGTGTTCATATCAGGAACTGTCCTCTTCACCTGTTGCGTCATTAGATTTTGTAAGCTATCAAACAACCTCATTATGGCTTGTAATGGAAAACATCCTTTGATATGTCCAAGTACAACCTTAGAAAGAGAGAACAAAGTTTTAGCAAGCCTTTTTTTGTTTTTTTTGGTTGTTTTTCTCTTCCCTCTCACAAACATCTCAGCCCACACACACACACACATAAGAGCTCCCCTCGAGACACGTGCCAGCTAGTCAGTCTTCTCGCTCAAGCAGAAACAAGCACTCCTGTATGCAGAGGAACAGCTGCTCGTCCTCGCCTGCTCACAGGTGGCTGTGGGCTCACTACTGTCCCCATTAATGACACAAGTGGCCTTTTTTACCTCCTTTTTTTTCTTTTAGAGGCTAGATCACAGCTGCTAATAATAAAGCTCACATTGCGTCATGTTTGTTAGATCAGAAGTCTGGTTGGGGACATCATGACACACTGAGTCACCGTACAGATTAATCAGCCACTCAACAGTGGCATTTCCCAGTGTCTTTTGTTTTTTGGAGATTGGTGATAACAAGTGGAACAGGACATAACTGGTAAAGTAACAGGGCGTAACGACTGAGATATAATGGTATTCTGCCTCTTACCATCTCAATGTGTCCTCTGTGCTCCAATTGAGCAATTTCAAACACACATACTGAGTCATAGTTCTCTATGTTCTTTTAGGCAAGGTGCTATGTAACACTGTGTGCCCGTGACTTTCACTCACACGCAAGGCTTGCCAGGTGTAACTTATAAAACGATTAGGCTCTGTAATTATCCAGAATAAGAGAGGGAAGTTCTTAGGTCCCAAAAATGGGTCAAGTCGTACTGTACGGCGTCTATTCAGTCCAGCACAACAAGTGTCTACTCCTATGATTGTAAAGCTTGTCAGCTGTTGATGCTGCGAAGAGGCCAATTCAACTCAGTCATTTGTGTTTGTGGTGGTGCTGTAGTGGGCCACATTATGCTGTAAGGTGTTTCTAACATTTTTGCTCCTCTCTATATGAAGTGGACATTTAGCATGTTCAATTTTTTTGCACCAAACAGCAGCATATCTTTAAAAACAAATATCAGAATTGAAAAGGCACACATGCTTTGAATAAATCTGATATGGTTTTATCACAAAAAAAGTTTGATTACTAGTTAATTATTTAAAAAACATCTAAAAAATTACAATCACTACTCCTCCCTCATTGAAAAATATTGAATTTGAAAATGGCTTTAAACTGTCAAACTCACATACACACTGTGAAGTTGAAATTACTGTAATACAAAACACATTTTTAGAGTCTAGACAACTGAGAACTTTAACCAGGGAGGCATTAATTTCAGGGTTATTGTATAGCAGTATAGTGTGGAGGTGTTTCTCTTTATTGTGACGCTCAGTGTGTATCTGTATCTGAGAACTAGGCCAGGGCAGTGTAAACATCTGGCTCAGTCCAGTGGGCTGCTTACCGCCTGTTGAGAGCCATGACAGATGGAAAAGGGAGCGTATGGCTTAAACACTTCCATCTTTGACTGAACCAGCAGTTGTCTTCCCAAAATAGCCTTCACTCCACGGCCTTATATGTGCAGGCCTCCAGCGTGTGCCTGAGGAGGCATCATGTATCTAGGCCACACAATACGGGCTGTGGGCTCATTGTTGCTGCCTACCAGCAGGTCTATCACCGCCGCAGGGACAAGGCCTCTCTTGCTGTCTTGGGAAGGCTCACCATGCATCTCACACAGCTCAACCGTGAATGTCTCCTCCACCTTTTCTCCTTCCTGGACAAGGACAGCCGGAAGAGTTTGTCTCTTACCTGTCACCAGATGCGTGATGTCTTCCTGGACCCCCGTCTTTGGAACCTGCTCCACTTCAGCTCCCCTTGTCAGCTGAGGTGGGACAACTTTGTGCTGGGACCTTCTCTGCGTTACTTGACTATTTGCTGGTACTCCAGCAGGGTCCTGAAAGTTTGCAACATTGAAGACTGGTTGAAGACCTCGTTTCAGAAGGTCATCTGCAGTAAACATGAAAGCCTGGTCAGCAATTTCCTGGCTCATGTCTGCCACATGTGAGTGTATGTGTGTGATTATGTATTTTGGAATGATTTATTTTTTGTCAGTGATGAAATAGACCAACAGAAGACAGACAGAACAACACTAGCACCTCAAAATATAATCTGTAATGTAATCTGAAGCAGTGGCTTGTAAACACTTTCTTGGCTTGTAAACAAACTCGTGTCTGCTTGTGACTTCTCATAGCTCTCATAGTTTGGATATATCCAGGAGCTGTGACCAGTTCAACCAAAGATTGATTGAACCTCCAGTACTTTTGAGTCCTCAAGAATTGTAATTATCCTGTAATTCACAAAAAAAGGCAAAGATTATTTTTTTTAAAAAGTGTGAAAGCAAAGTAACAGAAATATGCTTTTTTCTGCTTTACTTTCCTCTCACGAACGCTCATATTTACCTTGTGACCACTTGAGAACTGCTGATAGAAAGCAACAACAGTACAAGCCACAGCGAATACGACCACAAAGCAGAAAGAACACCACTCTAAAACAGTCACAATTACATAAACATGAGAGGCTTTACAAAGGTATTTTGGATGTTCGAAATTGTGTAATTGTCCCTGTTCTATTGTCCGTTGCTGTTGCAGTTGTTTTTCACAAGATAATGTTAAAATGCTTTACAGGAGCCTGAGGTTTCACACAAACATTCAAAAGTTTGTCTTCAATAATTTAACGTTTGCTCAGATGTCTCCTGAAAATGGATCACACAATTCCTGGGTTTTTCAGGGTCGTTCACACCCACCACAGGCAACAAAACTGTTTTCATTTAGCGGCACATGGCTTACTGAAGCTGCCATGTTTAGCTGTAGGCAGCAAGGAACAAAATCATTAGAAACAGATGGTGTATCCGGAGTTGGCTACAGAAACAGAAAAATGACACATCTGTGGGACTTTTAAGACTGATTCTATTAACTAACATAACTGTGGTCAGATATCAAATTATATTTATTGAATGATGTGATAGTTGGATTTGATAGGTCACTGTAGGACATGCCAGCTCTATTGGCTTTCAGCCCTGTGCGTGGCTGGCTGCATGCAGGAATCAGCCTGGAGAGGCGTAATGAGGTCTCTGGACAATTTCTTCAAGGCAGCCAGTAATAACCGTTGATGTGAGGGAGCCTGGCCACCGCAGCTGGCCGGGACAAGAGGAGGGAAGAGAGGCAGGCTCATTCGCTCAGTGTATGACCCTGTGAGGATTTCCTGTATTGTGAAATTTGAGACATGAGAGCTGTGAGACCAGTCCAAACTAGAACCACCTACTTTGTCTGGGCCCTGTATCTCAACACCCTTAAGCCACACTCATGGCATACTGATAAACCCTCCCCAAACTGTCTGAAGGAGAAGAAAGCAAGTGCACGTGACAGAGTGGGAGGGGACACAGTGAAGCTGTGGGGGTGATAAAGAGTGATTTGGCCGCGGACCCTCCCAGTCAGCTGGAGACTGGAGATTTACGCAGGCAGGTGGAGCCTACAATTGGCTCTTTGTTGCTGTCAGAGGAATGAACATGTGCGTCTGTCTCTGCCTGCCTCTTCCTGGATAAGACTCCGCGTAAACTCTGACGCCAAGCTCACGGCTGTCCTTTTTTTTTTCTCTTCTTCATGGAAAAAAACTATAAAACATAGCATGTCTTTGGGCCTCTTTATAGTGTTGTTTCCAGTGTGATGCTTCTCTAATGTCAGGTGACTAAATCAGGAACTAAGGAACTTCAATTTTGATTATCTTGAAGGCACAGTACTAAAATTATACAACATGAATTAACATGCTCAACATGCCATGTAGTGTGGGTTGTACAGTGGGTGGCACAAGAAGCTTTGGCATAGTTAAACATTTTCATTGCAAAGTGAGATGTACACCATTTGAATAAATCGATGTTTTCTCCTGCAAAACAAGTGCCAGCATAAAAAAAAACACATCTTGGGTTACTATTTAAATTTCAAGTTATGACCTATGCTCACAACTTGCCTGCAACTTTATTTTTAAAATATTCACTTCTGAATTTAAATTGAAAGATGTTTGAAACAAACCCTTCTACTCCCATTTCACCCAAGGAGCTGAATGTGAAATCTATGTCGTAGCTCCTTTTAGAGTTCACTGGATAATTTGACCAGACGAAAAAACTGTTAGGAAACCAAACAGGTCATTAGAGAGATGATTACAGGTTAAGCAGTGTAGTTAGTGTTCTGCTGTGGCCTCAGCAGCAGAGATTTGTCCCTAGCTCAAACCAGACTGCCCCCCCACAGTTTGTTTTAATTTGAACTACATAATGTCTTAAACCTAAATGGAAAGAAGGACATACCACAGACATTTTTATGGCATACAGCATAGACAGATAGATGGATAAATAAATAAATAAAGATAGACAAATGACAAACAAGGGAATACACAAACCAAAAATGGCTGGTGAGAAAATTCTTCTACATACTGTAGCTGGATTATTACTGCACTTACAATTTATTTATTCAAATTCCAATTTTAGATTTCAGAAGAAAAAAAACTGGAGTATTTTTTTCAATCAGAGGGTGCAGTCTTGTAGTTGGGACATGTTAATAGAAGACAAGTGAAAAATGTGTCTAGAAACAGGACTAAGTAAGTGAGTTTGCCACCACAAGAGGTGCTATTAGCCAGTTGCCTGATGTTAAACATTACTTAATGTGTGTGTGTAGGAAAATAAGAGAGTAGAATCTGATGTGGACATGTTAAGATGAGGTGCACATACAGTAGTTACAGGCCTTTGTTTAAAAAAATATAAGAAAAAAAAACACTATGGGCACAAAGTAAGGGGAGGTGCCACAACAGGGTGGATTATGTAACAAGAGTTGATGACGTTTTTATTCCTTTCATGTTTACCTCTATGTACCTTCTCTGTCGAGACACACTAACTGTAGTCACTAGAGAGCGACTGAACCTCTAAATGCCACCAGCTTTGAGCTCTTTTCATACCACCGCTCCACCTCCCCTTTTTCTTTTTCTGTTTTTGGTAATGTCAATACGGTGCAATCACATCCTCTGATAAAGCCCCACATTGGCCCCATGCAACAATGCAGTGGGGCACGTGGATTGACTGCTATCCCATGTACAGAGATTACTGGGGCAGTACCCTCAACACTTGCAGGCAACTGGAATATGTTTGGCTCACATGTGGTAAAGTGGTAAGATTATGTAAGTCTTTATGTAATCTGCATCAGCAAACGTGAATGACATCCTCGATCTTTTGCCATCAGAGTGTCTGTGTGCCAGCTCTATACCACAGGCCTGCCAGTAGGCTGCAGTGCACCCCTGATAGTGGGTGAAAACATGCTGTAAACATGTTTTTCACAGCAAAAATTCACTGTAATTTGTAGAGGTCATTCCTGAAAAATGAAGTATGAAAAAATGCATTTTTGCCATGTTATATTTCATCAAATATCCTGTTATTGTTCTGTTCAATAGCACCATAGTCCATTTATTCACAAAAGCTTTTTAGAGGACGGAAACACAAATGCCCAGAGGGACAGTGTGTAAAGAATAGACAGCTTGGTCAGGGTATTAAACTGCTTTATCATTAAACAGATCATGTTTCTGCCTGTCTGTTTGCATTCACATATGGCAAAGATTAGTCCCTGATCTATATGTTCTCCTCTGAAATCTGATTGTATTCAAGAGACCCAAAGAGTATTTATTTGAAAATAAACGCACACGCCAAATAGCATTGCTTACTTAGGACTAGTCTTTCTTTAAACAAACTAATCCCTCCCTACTATATGATATGTCCTGAGGCATGACGTGCAAAAATAACCGCAGGCAGGTCTGTACTCCATCACGTGTGTGCAAACCTGTCACTGGGTGATGATGTTGACTGCTGTCTGTGTCACAGGTGTCCCAACCTGCTCTCCCTAACCCTGTCTGGCTGCGCACACATCACTGACCAGGATGTGATCTCTGTGCTGCAGAACTGCAGGAGGCTGCACCACCTCTACCTGGAGAACTGCGTCCGCATCACTGACAGCATATTTGATGGAGTGGTGGCTCATGGCGTCAGTTTGGTGGAAGTGAGGGTGGACTTCTGCAGGAACATCACCCAGGCGGGGCTGCAGGCTGTCAGAGAGAAGAGGCCGAGCATTTGGCTGGGTGCGGAGAGAAGCGCAGGCATGATCCCCGACAGCAGGCCCGAGGAGGATGTGACGCTCAAGAGCACTCTGCAAAAACTCCTGCAGTTCTCCTGATAGAAATGCTTCTAAATCTTTACACATGGACTTATCATACATAGACATGGCTGTGATGCTTTTATGCTGATTTGTATCTATATTTTGTGTTTTTGTACCCTTAAGGTCGAGATGAAATGAAAAATGCCTTTTTAACCCTTTTAGATCACATCACCAGTCATATTGTGCTTCCTGTAAAACAAAATATGACGTGTGCTTATGTAGGCTTAAACCTGATTGGTTTCAACCAATTATATCATGACATCCACCCATTAATCGGTCTTCAACTTTTGGCGGCAAAGAGTGAAGATTCACTACGACACGCCCACTTTTCCACATTCAAATACATCACGATACAGAAGTTTCATTTGGACTTTAACATCTTTTTACATAACACACATTAACTATGAGTCTTACTTACAAAGACATGCACTTCCTCAGCTGTCTTTATTACAGAGAGAATTACACACACACAATAAAGTCTTAACTACACATGTGGCCTTATCAGTGATGTCAAATCAATACACGTCACTGATAAGGCCATTACACAATTTCATTCTTAATACCATTAGATAGTTTGATTAAAATATCACACACGCCTATCTCAGAGGGTTTACACACACCTACACAATAGAAAAGAACAAAAGACATAAAGGTTGCACTGTGAGATCCACCTCTGTCATGGTAAAAGCATGTCAGCGATGGGAAGGGTTCTCCAAGGGCAAAGTGGCCCTGTGCCTGAGCTGTGATTGGAATCGTGTTATATAAGACTGTGAGACATTCAAAAGTAGGTTGATTAGGCAAGTGTGTCTGTAAATGCCATGTGACAAATTTATTGCAGGCTGCTGCTGCAGGGCGCTCCCTGT
Organism: Thunnus albacares; assembly: GCF_914725855.1. Lineage (NCBI taxonomy): Eukaryota > Metazoa > Chordata > Actinopteri > Scombriformes > Scombridae > Thunnus > Thunnus albacares. The sequence goes on along the minus strand of NC_058112.1, from coordinate 19,278,825 downwards.
CCTGTGAGTGCATATCTGAAGAATCACCATGTATTCAAACAGAAGGTTAATGTAATAATAATAAGAGGAAGCTTTTTTTTTCTATCCCACGAGAGCGTGTGTTTTTCAGATATTGTTCAGAGGAAAATACTGTATGAAGCAAATTTTCTGTTTTCTTTTGATATTTAAGAAAGGTCAGAATACTGTGTGTTTTTCTATCAACTGTGTGTTTTTATACTGACTCTGTGTTTTTTTTTAACTTATTGACTTTGTTAAAGAAAATTTTCCATCGCTTTGTCATGGACAATAAAGTTTTTTAGAATATGAATCGGAATTTTTATAATGATGACAGTTTTTAGATTTGTATTTTTTATTTTAAATGACTCCCACTCTGTGATGGTGTTTAACGTTTCTGAAGAAAAGAAATCTTAAATAAGGTTTTATTTGTCATTGTAATTAAAAACAATTCCACACACTGTATATTTAATATGATTCCACAGAGATGGAATCATATTAATATACATGCAAAATGTTGGGGCTGTTGACATCAACTCTAAATTGCATTTTGTAACAATATACAGTACTGTGCAAATGTTTTAGGCTAAGAAGTTTAGATTCTTATCTATCGTGCAATACCATCAGCGAGGCATCTAATCAGGGCCAATTTTATTCTGCAGCATGACAATGACCCCAAACATACAGCCAGAGTCATAAAGAACAATGTTCAGCCACATGATATTATGATATGCCACCCCCATCCTCCCCACTCACCACCCACAGAGCCCTACATGAAGAGACAGAAGCAACTGAGACGCCTAAATCCACAGAGGAACTGTGTCAAGTTCTCCAGGAACAACCGACCTGCCAAATACCTTTAAACACTGTGTGCAGGTGTACCGAGGAGAACTGCTGCTGTTTTTTATATTTAGATTTCATTTCAGTGTCTTCTACTACATTTTGAATGAAGATAATTGATAAATAAAAACTATTTATAGCATTATTTCTGAAAGCATCCTAACTTTACTTTTAGTGTCTCAAACTTTTGCACAGTACAGTATATCTGAGGAAATTGTATCCTATCACTAGTTGATTGATCTGATTTGTGATTAAACAAAAATGAATTTGTATTTGAACTCTGTTTAAACATGTTTGGGCTTGGTTACATGAAACGGAATGAGCTGAGGAATGTGGTTCGAGTGGTTTAGGCAGCAGCGTACATTTCAAAAACTCCAGTTGGCAATTACAGTAACTGTCATTAAAAAAGCATCAAGAGTCCATCGATTGTAATTTTTCATCCGAGTGATACCAAAATTTTGCATATTGAGTTGATACTGCAAGAGTCAGAACACATTTAAATGAGATAGAATCACAGTATTTACAGGATTTTCTCCATTTTTCTGCCCTATACACACATAGCATCCCTATAATATATCTACACAGTACAGTATGTACCAGGCTTACTTCAAACAAAAAGCGCCCGAGGATGAATAAGGATAGCATACATACTGTAGCATGTTCTCTTTTAATATACAGTAATGTGCTGTTTTCAAAGAAAGTCCCAAACCAAGTGGATAAATAAAACTCTGCTGCTTTACTGCACCGAGACAGAGACTCACTGTTTAGAGGCCAGACAACAAATGCTATATTATTTACTATCATAAATACACCTTGCCAGGATAGAGCTTTAAGAGTTATGAGTTCCAGGTGGGGAGACTCCTGAGGCACATCCGGCTGCCTACAGCACTCCAACACAATAACAGGCCTGAGCGTTAGACACAACATGACTGTATCAAAGCGTCTGTTTCCGCTAGAGGCAGATTTTTTTTTATTTTTTTTTTTTATGGCTGTATCATTTCAAAAGGAGACAATCTTGAAAGACCTGTTGCCCAGATGTCTGTGCTTAAAAGCGCTGCTTTTTTTTGTCACCTCACTAGTAGGTTTCATATATAGTATGTGTAACATCGTATGACTCCTCATTCATGTAGCTCCTTTAGTCTATCTAAATTGTGAATAATGCATTCAAGCCCAGCCTTCGCTCTCATGGAATCCAGTGAAAAGTAATAATTTGTTTCAATGAACAAAAGGTCAGTTTGTGCCTGAAAAGAGTGGCTACTCTGTTGAATATCATTTCATTAAAGAGTGAAAGTCACACTCAGAGCCGAACAATGTTTTTTTGTGTGTGTTACTGTGTGTGTGTGTGTGTGTGAGATTTGATATTTACATAATTATGCAGAACCATAAACACATAATTAGGAAATTCACAGTATTTGCTGCTCAGATCTCACACATTTCAGGAAATGCAAATGCACTTATACTAGATCTGGTGTAATTTAAAGCCCTCAAGATCAAATGGACCCCCACATGCGCCTGTCTCCACTGTGGAGTGTGAAGGAGCTCGAACTTGTTTAAGCAACCTTGCCTGAGGAAGGACAGACTGACTTTGGGGGGTCGGGAATAACTATGTCTTCAAACAGACCACACTTTGCAATTACAGTATATCCCTCCTTTATGAGAACAGTCTGGCAGAAGGTTCATCTTCAAAAAAAAAGTGCTTAAGTGGAATATTGTGTCAACAGATTGCTAGTTGAAGCTTTACTCAAGATGAAACAGTTGATTTTTACGACACTGCTTCAGAGAACATACAGTATTTGAAAAAAAACTATGATGATTTATTTGAACTGCTTGAGGAGTGTTGTCACATTGCCAGTCTTTCTGGTAATATGTACTTTTAAATATGCACATTAGTTGTAGCACTTGTATTATAATATTCTTTTTTTAGCGGTCTAACTATTTATTGAGTTATTTTATCCTGTGTGTGTGGTTGAGATCTGTGTGTTTGTGTGTGCTTTGCTTGATATACTTTTAAATGATCCTGCTTGATGAAAAAAGTTTTTTGAACTGATCTTCATTATGTTGCTTTTCCGCTGAAAGCACACAATTGTTGAAACGCTGCATCTACTGTAGCTGTTTGCCCTAAATGTTTTCAATAAAGCTTCATACAAATAATCCACCTAACAAGTTCAATACTCTGGAAGAGGTGCAAAATTGTGGTAAAATAAACACTCAGGTTCAGATTTTGCAGGTTTATCTTCTATTCAAATGCCTTCAAGAACAGAGAAGGATCTCTGCTGGACACAACTAAATGAACAGCAAAATTTAAATTTTGACAGAAAATCATGTCAAAGGCTGATTCCAAGGGATTGATTAAATTTGTTACGCTTGCTTCATTAGAATAACAAATTTCATTAAAAAAAATTCAGCCGAGGGAAACTGCTAACTCTAATAATTTTAATTAGCTGCTCTGCTCTCGACAAGTGGCGTCTCATGGAGAGATGAGAGACTATGATGTTAATGATGTAGCATTTTATGCATTTGGTTAGGGAGATACATTTTAATGTGAATCACAAAAGACAAAACATAAATTTATATTTTAATCATTTACATGTGGAATTTGTTATCATAATAAGTAATGGACTGTGCTAATACAGGTTCCTCACAGGTGAGGCAGCATTTCAAAAGCAACTGAAAAAAATAAAGTTTGCTCTCTTAACTCCTCTCCACCAAATGATACTGTTTATTTCCCTCAGCTTTCATCACATGACTTCTAAAAGCCATCGTTTAGACCTGAAAGGAATATTTAACTGGTGGAAATGATGCTGTGGAGTCACTGCGGTTTTCAACAGCTTCATAACAACTGTGTCTCCTTGTGGGAGAATTTTACTGTTTTTTAAACCTACACTTTGTGAAAAAGTTGCTTCCCATAATTTAGGATTGTGCATCACAATTTAACTTTGAGAAACATTCTTCTGCAGTTTCTTAATAGGTTCAAACACAAGTCAGCCGTTACAACCTTCAAAAGCTAGGACAAATCTGCTTTTTTAAAAACAGGAAATTCACACTACAGCTCGACACCTTGTATGTCCTCCTGCAGAAAATATGCACAAACCATGCAGTCTATCAGGTTTTTTTCGTTTTATTTTGTACCTCCTCCTGCTTCTGGTGTGGATGAAGCCAAAAAAGTAAACAAAACCGTTTAGAAAATGTATTGCAAACAGTTTGTTTTCAAGCCCATTGAGAAACTGCACCAGAGTGATTATTAACAGTGAGGTTGTTCTATGTATATTAACACACATTGCACAATTTTAAATTATGGTAAACAGAACATATCTTCTCATAAAAATGACAACAGAGAGTTCATGTTACTGTGATTTAAATTATTAAATATAAATACATGTGATACACACTGTGCAGAACATTTTGGGGGAGAAAATAAGTACAACATACAGTCTGCATCTTCTCATTAGCAGAGCAGATCCCCCATATAATATGTGGATGCTCTCAGAGTGACAGCAGGTAAATAAATCCAGCGTGTTATCTTAAGGGCTCATATGTAAAGGCCTTTGTGGAGCTAGTAGTGCAGACCTTTCCCCTGTGTGAAATATGAGCTGATAAAGACAGGATGCTGGCAGTAATAGAGGAAGGGAGGATTGAAGCAATGGAGGTAAAAGGGAAGGAGTAGCCATCTGAGCCCTGAAACCTGAAATCAGCAGTTCCCTGACAGCCTTATAAGGTCAGCCATGGGAGGCAATTCAAGTATCCACCCACTGATTACTCACCCGTGGATGGGGAAGAGGGTGAGTGGAGGCTTCAGCAGAACGGAGGAAGGAAAAAGGAAAGGGGGAGGGTTTGTGTTTTTTTGTGTTTCTGAGTACTTTGTATGTTTGTGAGTCCGTGACCAAGTGCTCGCCCAGGGCCCAACTCAGGGAGGGGCTCTCTTGATCTCCATCACTACAGACGACATCTGAGCCTCAGAGTGATATTAGATGCAGAATAATTTGGCTTCCGCAGCTAATCAGTTACTGTGCTACTTTTTACAACCCAAAGCTTTATGAGTCTGGGGTAGCTGGCTGTAACCTAAAACTCGTTTCCAGATTGTACGCTCCACAATACAGGATGAGAAATGCAGTCTAGACAAGCTTGTTATCTTCCTTTGAGTCATTCCTCAGTGTCCGCCTCTATTATCACATGTAAATATTCATGTAAATTATGGGCAGTTTGGGCACATTTATACTTAGGCGTCCTGAGCTGATCAGATAAGTCTGGTCAAGTGTTTGCAGGTGTGAATACATCTAAGACATGTTGGGACTATCAGATTTTGAAAAAAACACTTATCATGTTACACAGTTTTCCTTATTTGACTAATGCAACATCATATATCTCTAGCAGTTTTCTCATTTGGTTGATTCATTGCCTCCACCTGAATATACAGTGTCCCTGTTAGTCTGTCTGAATGAATGAGACACTAGCAACAGTTTTCACAGTTATTTCTCTTTTATTCTCTCTTTTCTTTTTAATCATTCAGGTTGTTTCAGAGTTTGCCCCTTTTTCATGTTATTTCTCCAACCAGCTACAATTGAACAAGGCTAAGAGTATATAGCCATGCTAGCTGCTCAGTGAGTCTGTCCTTGAGCTAAATGTTCATTCTGAACACTTTTCATTCTGATGTTTTGAGGTACTTTGAGACATATTTTGTGTTATCGGTGAGGTTTATCTATTGAAATAAAAGTAAAGAGATGCTCACATGCTAACATGCTCATAATGACACTGTTAATAGTTGTCTAGATATTTCACTCTGAACCACAAATGTCAACCTCACAGTGGCACTAGAGGAAAAGTCAAAGGATCACCAAAGTGTATTAGAGATCATCCTCTGGAACCATGTGTGTCATGGCAATCCAACTAATAATTGTCGATATATTTCAGTCTACTATAGAGCAAAGTGGTCGACTGACCACTCGACAGATGCTTGCATGACTAAAAACATAACTTTTCCAGGACAGGATGGTGTTGATGCAGTTTGATTTATATCTGGCAAAGGAAGACGTGTTGATGAACCTACACGAACATGAAATGCAGACAAATCTTATCTGACAAACAGATGCATGAAGTGACGAATAACTCCCTATCAGAGTTTAATTAGAAATATTTTAAGTCTCACTGTTAATGGCATTTCAGCACTTGGTACATCTGTGTACTTCAACGCTTGTATGTTCTGTCTTGCACCTGCTTTGGTAGGTGTGAGTCTGTCCTCGGGGTCTGCAGATGGAGAGACCATTTTAATAATGTAGCAGAGCTTTGAAGCCCTTCTCTTGTCCTAGGATACTTTATTCTCCATATTTCCTGCTGGAGTAACTCAAAGGCTCCTTGCCTGAGGCCTTAGGTCCTTAGGTAGCTCTCTAGAGTCTGCCTTGCAGCTGAGGCCACAGTTGTGAATTATTTAGAGAGCTGTAGTCTTTTGTAGCTATGTGGAGACATATACAAAGGTGTGTATATATACACAGTGAATTATATTTATATCAAAACTGAAATTAAAATTACTTTTCAGGGCTAAGGTTAGTTGTCCTTGCACAACCATACTGGTGGTGAAATGAGATTGATCATGCAGCAGAGAAGGAGATAAAGAGGGAAGAGGACTGATGCAGGAGGGGGATGTAGAAGGCCGGCTCAAGGACACATGGAGTCCTGGGAAGAGACAATGTTTGTGTCTGTCACAATACGACAGCCAAAAAAAGAAAAAGGCACATGAGTCGCAACACAGACGGAGGTTTGACTCAGTTGTTTGCAGTCTCTCACCTCCCACTTTCATACACTGTGAAACCACATCAAGATTTTATCCCACTTCTTTGTGCAGACTTAGCTGCGAGAACTCAACATTAATCCTCCCTCAGTGTGAGCTTTACTGGATGTACACTTTGTCCTGATTCGAAACATTTGGGTGAAAAGTGAAATGAGGATACTGCATCAAAATTCAACGCAGATTTTGTTTTTCCTCCACATTATGCTGGCATTGTGCAGACTCAGTTTCCACATATTCTTTTAGTCTGAGTGCCGCTTCCTTCCCATCACCCATAAAGCATCATGTAACATGTCTGACTGAAAATGGAGGTCTTGAGTAATCCAATCTCCACACTAATAGCATCTAATGGCATCTCCACTTTCATTTTGTCATTGTCTATATTCAGAGCTAGTGAGTCTCATCGGTTTAAAACACTGCAGATTAAAACAGACCTGCAGGTTGCTGCAAATCGGTTACAAAGCATGATGTGAAGTAAACGCAGCCACCTACTTTGGCTCTTATATTGTCATTTCATACTAAGATGCTCCAGTTTGTGCTCTGTTATTGACAGACAGCAGAAAGCTCCAGAAATCAACCTATTTCATAACAATATGTATTTATGCACACATTTCTTGCTCCCTAGATACTTTCAGTATGATCTAATAATTCCAAATTTGATTTCCCTGTGGTTCTTAGCTAACTTGTTTTGGCCTGAGGCACACACGAAATAAGAGGCAAGAGCACACAGAAGTGGGGCTACTGCTCCCCTGTGAGCCAGAGGATGGGTCTATTTGTGGAGCTATTTCTGTTTCCGTCTGTCAGAGCATTCACAAAGGCTGCCGAGCTTTGGCCAGAGCGCATGTGAGGGAGTAAGTGGAGCACTAAAGGGGAAGACAGTGAAGACACTGATGATGCTCCCTGGCACAGCTTCAGGCAAGGACAGAATCAAATGCAGTGCAGGATGTGAAGGAGCACACTGAGCCGATATCGTACACCATGTGCTGTTTGCTTGTCCCCCATGTGGCCTGGTAATTAGACAGGCAGTATGAGGGCCCTTTGTGTCTGCTGTCGATCACAGCCTCTACAGAGAGGTTGCACACTTGGACCAGACTGCCTATCCAACTGGTCGTACTCTGCAGGAGATGTAGGAGGACAGCCAGCCTCCTCTGACGTTAGCATGGATGGAGGACAGAGCAGCAGATGACATGTGCAAATAGGAGTGGGAGGCTGAATGAAGCACGCTCGTGAGTCACAGCATGTGCACATGAGCGCGCTACTTATAATGACAGGCTTTCAACTTGAGTTCATAATGCATTCCCTCTTTTGTTGTCAGCATTCAAATTGCAAGGGGGGACGTGGATGGAAAGGATTAGAAATACAGTGAGTTTTAATAGGTTTCTAACCTTGGTGACCGAGAGAAAAACAGCAGCAGCAGCAGCAGCACCAGCAGGATAATCTGCCACTTAAGCTCACTGTCTCTACTATGTTCTATAGGAGGTCAATGCTGAACATGTGTGCACATTGTTAAGTGTTAAAGGTCACTTACCTCCACTTGCTTTAATACAAAAAACTGAAGAAACTTCAATCCAGATGCAACCACACTTTTTGACTGTAGTAAAGCAGGTTTTTAAAACTAGAATTAGCTGTGAGTCTGTTTATAAATCTGTGTTTTTGTAATGTGATTTATCCCAAACTATGTGAATGGTGCCTACAAGCTTTGATAACTGCTACAAGCTTTGGTTCGGCTCTGCTCAGCCAGATCACGTCATCGGACAGCCATTATCATTCTTCAAATCGTCCTCACTGTACAAAACAGCAGCTGGATGTGTTTCATAGTGAACCCTCAGACCTCTGACCTCATTCACATGATTTCCTGGATGATATGTGGCTCAGCTGTGACATTTTAGCTGGCTCTCTGTGAATGTTTTAGAAAATGAATTCTCTGACAGGTCAGCTAGACCTCACATTACACATTGTGTCTTGTTACGTTCTACTCAAAAGGTGATGTCAAAGGTTAGGTCAGGTGCGGTAAGAATAGCTATGAGATCTTATCAATATCTTTCCTGCAGAAACTCAATGGAATGACTGTGGACTTACCTTTGCCCCAAATTCTGCAATACCTGTGACAGAATGGAAAAAGAAGTAATAAATCTCATAAAATTTAAGGCACTTCAACTTGTCTTGTGGTGAATGAAATTGTACCCACAGACAACCATTGAAGAGTATTTTCTAGCATAGTATTACTCATTGAGTAAACTAAAGACATCAAGTTCAATAAATAAATGTCTGGTCATGTTGAAGATTTATACCACCCTCACATCTGTAAGGTAAATTTGAAGCTACTGCTGGCACCCTGTTAGCTTAGCTTAGCTTAGCTTAGCTTAGCATAAAGACTGGACAAGATTTTAGGACGTTTCTGCACCTGAGTGAAGTCCAGCACAATAACCCCTGTAAAACACAACTTGATTCATTCATTTTTACACTTGGGTTTTTGTATGGACTAAACAAACAAGACATGTGTTAATTAGTAACCTTTGCTGGTAGGAGGATTTTACCTTTTGACAGAGTCAAGCTAGCTGTGTCCCCCCGCTTTCAGTCTTTATGCTAAGCTAGGCTAACTAGCTGCTGGCTATAGCTTCTCATTCAATCTTCTCAACTGCAGTACCAGTCAAAAGTTTGGACTCACTCCCTTGAATGAGTGTCCAAACTTTTGACTGGTACTGTAACTCTAAGACAATGAAAAAGCATCCAAAAAACTATTCCTTTAAAGACAACCTGGAAGCCTGTTAATAAAGCTGTCTGTCAGTAAAATTCAATATGATGATTCTAGCAGATGCTATTTTAGATCTTCAATCATCTCATAATCAAACTTTTACAAGTACGTGGAGTCACTCCACGTACTTGTAAAAGTTTCATTATGAGTTTAGTCACGGCAGGAGGAGGAAATGTCAGTCGTTCCAGTCAGACCAGGGCCCATGTTTTCATAGGAGAACAGAAAAGCTTTACTGAAGCCAAGGACAATAAGAGGTCACTGTGTGTTAAGCACCGGCAAGTGCACAGTCACTCTTACTTCATAAGTGTTTCCGTATCAGGTGCAAGAGAGAACTTGTTAAGATAACAACACACTTTGTCATTTTGGGTACAGCTGGTGATTCCTGGCAGTGCTTTTCACATTCTTCTTTGAGGTGGTGAAGCTCATTTGCTCCTAAGTCTCCACTTTGACATAAATCTGTAATTTAGATGCCTTTAAAATGCATCATTTCTTGGACTTAGTATCAGTACTCAATACCTTTAAAAATCATTTGGATGGGAAGGATTGGTGGCATTTTACACAGCTGAATGAAAACATATCAAATGAAGTACTCTATTGGTATTAGTATCACTTTAAAGGTACTGGTATTAGTACTGGTAATGCAATTTTTTTAATGATATCCAGCCCTAGTCATTTCAGATTCAGTCTGTTTCATTAGCCTTTGTAAAATGGAAACAGAAGGTTTTGAACACAAATTTCCATTCAGAAATGCACACTAATCCACTAATTGGTTGGACACTAATGCATGTGGCTTTACACATACATTTAAAGCACGTACACTACACACACAAATGTACACAAACCCATTGACCTGCTTAAAGCCCATCCCCCGCTCTTTGTTTCTCTTTGCTAAGAAATACCAGCTCCTCAGCTCCTGGGCTCAGCCATCTGTGACACTCTGAACCTACTGACCTTGTGGAAAAGCAGACCCGTAAATTAGCCTAAAACATTTGGCTGAAACCTGTCCTCCTGAGGATCAGTTGTCAGGCTCAATGTGCTTTGCTGTGTTTTGAGGTTATTTCCCCTCCGTTCACACCCCTTTACCACTGCGCACGTGTGTCTGAGATGTTCATTCCATTGCATAAAAACCAAAATCTATGTTAGTTTCCATTATATCGTGTATCCTCCTTAGATAATTATATGGTTTCTTCCGCTGCTCCTGATATGTTGGGGCGTTATTCAAATATGAAACATACAGCTTAAAAGTCAGGTTGTTTTTCGGTATTGTATTAAAATGTGTTCCGTGGAGTTTCATGCAGTCATTCATGGCCTTGTCATTTAGAAAAAGGAGAAATACAATAATGATCGCAGATGTAGATATTTATCTTAGAGGAAGCTGAGAGACTGTATCTGGAAAAATAACCCACAATCTCACTACATGGTCACGTTTTATTGACTAAATGAAAATACCACAGAGAGGATGGGCTTATCCCCAACGTATTGCAGCCAACACAGTATGAAATCACAAGTGGAAGTAAATCCACACGCACAAAGACATGTAAGGAAAATTTAGTGCTTATGGCAACAGAAAACATATCATTCAGAAGTCCCAAGGATTACTGCAAAGGAAGATTTAGTGCAGGATAAATGGCTATAATGTTGAGCGTCCTTGACTGGCTTAGTTTGTGGCTAGACATAATTAGCTGTGTGACCATTAAACTGTTTAACCAGGATCCCGCTGAGCTGAGCTCCAACGGATGCTGCGTGAATTCAGACCTCCTTGGAAAGTTAATGGGCCATGGGGGAGGCTTGAGCTAAAATTAGGCGGCAGAGTTTCATCCTGACTATGAGATTTGTGCCCAAAGTCCACAGAATTCCCCTCCCCCTTCCCCGTCACTACTACTCTTTAGGCTGTTGGCAGATTCGTTTGCGCTTGACCTAGTTAATGTCTCTGGAGAGATGGAGGAGTAAACACAGGCAACTGCTCCTCTTTAGTAAACCTGGAATTTTCCATACTTTACACACCCAGTTCACAGGCCAGACTAGTGTCCACAAAAAGGAGAATGAGAGGAACATTTTTTGGCAGGTAATCTACTATGGGGGAAAATCCACAATCTTTAAAGTTTAATAACTCATTGACGAGGGTAGACCAAATGTCACAGCTTCAAAATATTCTGTTACAGTGACATTTAAAGACAGTATTTAGCTAAATGTCAGATTTATATTTGCTGTGCAGTATTTAGGGGCCTCCATATGAATCTACTGTAGACTAAGTAAACTAAGTTTAAGAGAGACAACAAATAATAGTGTCTCCCTTTAGTCCTTCATCTACTACACATGAGAACATGTACTATACAACCGAGAGAGATAGGTAGGCCAGTCAAAGTAGAGCACTGAGCTCAGATAAAATGCATCCAGACGTGGTTAACACTGGCAAATTACTTTTCACTTGGCAGTGGCCTACAGGCCTGAGATGGGTGCAAAACTTCAACAACTACACTAATTCCATGAAGTAACCATTAGTATCGTCTTAATCTCCATGTACTTCAAATTTTCTTAAATCATGTCCTTTTGTTTTAATACTTTCCATTATCCATATTTCCAAGTACTTTGTATGTGTGTGAATGTAGGATGTATATTATGAGGATTTTATCCAACATCTGCTTAAATATTTGCATTGTAATTAAAAACAATGACAAAGACATGATTAGCTGTTCCATCAGTCCATCCATTCTTCCCTTTAATATGCAGATGTGTGACTCATCATTATTTTGATGTAATATGTTTAGAACTGTCTTCATGCTCTTGAAAAAAAAGGATTCAAAAAGAGATGCAAAAGAAAACCTTTGTCACTCTCTCATTCACTCATTCACTACTCCTTATAGAATATAATACTTTGCTATAACATAATGAGCAGTACTTTGAAGTTTCAGAAACATGTGAATCATGATCACTGTGCGTCATCACTGACAGGTGTAGTGTTTCGTTGTTCGACTGTAATTTCCCTGTCAATAAAATGTGACGCATTGCATTTCGTTCCATAGTGAGAAGTTTCAAGGGAGCAAACATTTCACTCTCAGGACAGTTAAATAAAATGTCAGACAGAAAATATGGAGTCATTTTGAATCACTGGTAGGGCTTACAGAGACACGTCAATGAAACACAGCCATCATCGGTTATCAATTACACCTGTGCTGTTCCTGCTATGACAAGTCGAAATGTCTGTGTAAAAAAGAGTCACTTATTCACAACTCACAATACGTAGCATATGAAATAAAATGAAAAACTACGTGGCACTATGTGATTCTATGTAGAGAACAAAATAATGTGTTGGATAAAAAAAAGCTCATTCTTTTTGTTGCCTGCAGTGTTAGGAGCCATTAATCGTACACTACTTTTATGTTGCATTGTGGAGTAAATCTATTCTGCAGAGTATGATAATCCTGACTAGACGATGGCAAATACACTATAGACTACAGTATAATGAATAATTTCAGAGACAGCCCTAGTGCATACACATGCATGTATTATGAGAAAATACATAATTTGTCAGACTGTGAGAACTTTATGACCTAAATATCACATGCCTGAAAACGTTGTCTAATAAACATGACACAAAAATGTCATCTTATTATCATATTAGCTATGATGCCAGTGGCAGCGGAGATTGCTGTGTGAGTCATCTGCCCCTCTCTTTTTCTATGACTGTTTCTTGAAGCACATGATCTATTGACGGAAAAAAAAAAAAACTTCAGTTCACATCTCTTTATCCACCTCTGATGTCTTTATTTAAAAACAGAAGATTCACACTTCACTTTTGAAGTTAAGTGGTGCAAGACTGTGTGTGAATCATGCATTCCTTTGCATATTGGGTTTTCAAGTATTTATGAAATGCTAAGAGCAGAGGCTTTATTCAATGAAGTCGTCATGCTAAAAAATCACATGGAGGAAGGATGCTGGTGTTTGCACATGTGTATACTTGTGGGTGAGATGGGATGACACGAGATAGATGGGGGGGGGGGGGCGAAAAGCATGAGATGGCTGAGGTGACTGAAAGATCACTGAAAGAATTAGGAAAAGGCAGTGTAAAAATATGAGAAATGGCAGTGAGGGGGCAGGGACAGGATTAGTGTACTGTATAGAGAGTGATAGGAGGTATATGAGAGAGAGAGAGAGGAGAGAGAGAGAGAGAGAGAGAAAGTTGGGGGTAGGGGAGTGAGTGTCACGTGTATGCCAGAATAAGCACAGAGCTGCACCAGGACGATCTCTGGACACAGCGGCAGCGGCAGCAGCAGCAAGTCAGACCCTCAGTCCCTCAGGTCCCTCATGCTCCTTCCACATGTACTTTCTGTGGCAACCACACTTTGACACCTGTCCTCCCCCTCGCCTTATCTAACCTCACCCCCCCCAGGCTTCCTCTCTCTCGCTCTCTCTTGAGAATCACCCTCTTCATGCAAACTGCCAACATGATTCAGAATCATTTTCTTGCATTAATTCAGTCTCATTCCCACCCCACTGCCAAACATTTTCCCATGAAGTCAGAGAATTTTGAATGACCCCATCTCAGCATACATAATCTCAGAATGGCTTTACTGTAAATCTACTGAATGTTGTTGACATTTGAAAGCCATGTACTTCCTTATTTGAGCCTATGTGTAAGGTGCAGTAGGTGTCCTATGGCTGAGTATAGGGTACAGTCATCATTTAAAGAGCCGTCTTGATGTTTCCGTTTCTGAGGACGTGATGGGAGAGAGGCTTTTTTCTCTGTAGCCCTCGCTGAATCTCAGCACTGCTTCTCAGAAGAAGGCTGGAGTGATGCCCGGTACTTTTTTTTTTTTTTTTTTTTTCATTTTTAAAGGTTGGGATGACATCCAAACAAAAGAGCTGTAGTCCCAATGTGGGCCTCCCAATACAGTTGTTATGCAAGTGTATGACTGTAGCAGCATGATAAAAAAAAAAATACATAAAGCCCACGTTGAAGCTTTTCTGTTCCTATTGGTGAGGAAAGCAGAAACCTCACACCTGGGGCAGGGCCAAGGACACGTGTTAGCCACAAACAACCCCGGCTATTAAATATCTTTTCTGCATGGAAATTTCTGAGGTCTGTCTCTGTAACCATTCTGTAAACTAACTCTGAATGGGTGACTAATGCCTGTCTGCTACTCTGTTACAACAGGGAGGTGAGACTATGAGGCATCTCAAGGTGAAGCTGCACTCTGACATTCTGCCTCCTGGGAAAGGGCACGTAGCTCTGTGTCAGCTCACACAGCTATGTCAAACATTATTAGTGACGTTCAACATAACTCTGAGTATGACTGGCTTCACTGGTGTTAAAGAATATAATGTCAAGGTCAACAATGTAATCTGATTAACATGATCTGATGCTTTACAAAGTAAGCATCATGCAGAACGACCAGTTTAATCCAAAATACAACAACTGTGGAATACACGTGCACAAGGCGACGTTGCAAAATCTTCGTTTTGGCTTTTCAACACACAACAGGTTGATTTTAATCCATTCTTCAGTTTGCTCTTTTTCAAAAGTATGTTTTATCCAGCAGTTCTAGTTGTAATATAGCAAGTAGAGCTGCAACAATTAATTGATTAGTCAATAAAATTAATTAGCATGTTTAAGTCCTTTTTAAGCAAAAATGCCAAACATTTACTTCTCAAATGTGAGAATTTGCTTCTTTTCCTTGTCTTAATAATATAGTAAATTTAAGATCTTTGCATTTTGAACTGCTTTGAACTTACAGCACCTAGGAGAGTGTGATGGCTGCTTTATAGACTAAATAATTAATTGATTAAGCAAGAAAATAATTGACAGATTAATCTATTGAGTCAACATGAAAATAATTGTCAGTTGCAGTGATTATGTGATGATTTGTGAATCTTTTGAAGTTAAATTTCAGATTTCTGTTTCAGTTTTTTACTTATTTTTAAACAAAAATAAACAAGCTGAAACTGTAATTTGGTGTCATATTACACAACTTGGCACAAGAACAAGTATTGTAACTGAGGGCAAACACATTTATCAAACCCATATTTATTTGACCTTGTTCCCGAAACTACTCAAGTGGAGTGGCATTTATAACATAGACAGAATGAATAATGGATTTCTTGATAAAGAAACAAACAATATCGTAGGTTACCATATATACTTGAGATCTACAACAACCCTAAAATAAGAGCTGTTATCATTTTAAAAATTCCTTGAATCTCAGAGGACATGCACAGTATCCGTGCTGCTGTCAGAGCAGGCCTAGTTTTGGGTCAAAACTCATTGCTATGTAAGACTTACGATCATCAGTTCCTCTTCATGTGAGGTTGGGTGGCTGCCTACTAAGAAATTATCAGCCCATATCACATCACTTCTAGATAGGAAGCTCACACTAAAACGCCCACACAGTGATCCCATAAAAGTGCTAGCAGAGGGAGCGTGGGTAACTCTACATTGGACATAGATTTGGCGGCTAGCCTGTTGTCAGCCATCTCATCAGCTCTCAGCAGGGAGCCTCAAGTAAAGAGGCAAACCTATCAAGATGTGTCTGTTCCATGTCTACATCTAATTACTACCCAATTATCTGCCTATTTTTGCCACATGATGACAACCCACAGAAGAATCTCTACCGAACAATGATTGGAGCAATTAGTGCTTTTGTGAGATTCATTTCTGTTCAATTTATCTCTCAGAAATTCCAATAGATATCCATTTATGTAACCTTAACATTAAGATTATATTATACTGCTACTAACTCGAAATGTTACATCATCTGAAATCAGTAGGGACATATTTGCTGATGGCAAAGATAACTTGTAACAGCTATGACTCATAAGAGAATAGAGTCTCTCTTAAAAGAAGTTTTTGAAGTAGAAACCAGCACTGAAAAGCCAGTTTCTGTGATGTGCGTTTTGGCCCAAGTTTCAGCCTAGTGAAGGAATTATTCAATGTGCTGCGAAGGCAACACTCGTGGTGAGCTCACAGTCCTCTGCATCATGCGTAGCCCTCCTCATCTGTGCGTGGAGAGCGCAGGCTGGAGCACTTACATAACCCAGTTAAAATATACCCCAGTCACATGTAACGTTCAGCCCTGCAGATAGATATCCCACTGTCGCTTGAGCTGCTCTGGCAGCCGTTCAGACATTAGAGAGAGTATACACACATACACACACACAAACACACACACACACACACACAGAGCCATAAAAGATTTGACAGTGATTCGCTGCCAGACATTCTCAACTCCCTGCATGTGAACTGTCTGTGTGGAAAATGGTCAGGGAGCTTTCTCTCTGGATGAAGTGCATGTGACTGAGTGGAGTTAGACCGGGAGGAAGTCACAAAGGGAGAGGGAGGTACATGACGGGGTGCCGGAAGTCCAACCCTTTAAAGTTACAAAAATGCGCCCAGTATCACTTCTCCTCTGACTATATAACCTCTAACACCAACTCTAAATGCTATTGGCTGAAGCATGCCACACACAGCTGGCGCTTCTTTTTTTTTCCTTCCTCCCCACACTGCTGCAGCATGCCCACACTTACGTGCAGTCACATTTCTGGTGTGTGGGTGGGGTTAACACGGCGGAACTATAGCATTTACTGTAACAGGATGACATATCTGGAGGAGTAAGCTGCACAAGTGAGAAGTGGGAAACACGTTTTTCAACCAAGATTAACAAGCGTTACAGAGTTCAGACTCACTGAAGCTTTGGCCAAATTATGCAAGAAACACATTTGTTTAGACTGTAAGCTTCAGTCCATCTGCGATTTCAGGTTTTCTGTTAATGTCATGTAGAACATCTGTGGAGATCATTATGAAAGAGCATTTGGAGTGTTTTTTTATGGTAAAAGGTTTGAGTCTGAGTTCCAAGTTACAAAGTTCCATTTAGACTAGATTGATGTGGTTTTAATCCTTTATACAGGAATACATTCTCATCATTTATTTCAAATGATGAGAAGTGACTTGAAACAGCTGCTAAGAGATCCAAGAACCAGCAGTATTTATTGGGAAACGATTATGTAATCGTGTTATTACAAACCTGAAATGCTGCAAGGATTGAATATTCTGTGCAAATATCCTGCCACAGTGTCCAGCTGCTGCATGTGTCAAAGATCGAGGATATCTTTATTATCCCCGAGGGACAATTTGTTGTACAGCCAGCAGTAACCAGTGTCTTTAAGGTCTGAGCCACATTGTCATGGCTCACATGTTTGTCTTTACGTTTGTGTTCACTGCAGCACTTTAGCTGTCATTAACACAGTTATAAACATTCCATTCGCTCTCCTCGCACCAAGCTCAAACCAAAACCTGTGCCTGGGTAACACTCGAGCTATTAGTGGTGAGCGGTCTTAATGTGAACAATGCTGTGGAAAGCCTGCTGATTGGTGTCCCAATTTAGAGACACACTGCACGGTGCACAGCCTGCACACACACATACACCCAAAGATAAGACACACACGTCACCATAGGTCCAGATTTGGGTACAGGACAGCCAATGGCCCAAAGCCAGGGTACACGGAGCTGAGTCATATGCACAGCTCATCGTAGGGGACAGCTGCTAGTAAGATAAGACACATACAAACATGTTTCCCTGCCAGCGGCACCCAAACACTCTCACATATACACCCATATCCACTTGCAGCATACTTACAGGTAAAGACACGTTCTCTCACTGCACAGAGCATATGTGAAACGAGGGTCAACTGGGGCTATCAGCAAGTACTCCACACTCCAGTGAATGTTTTCAATGGCAAGCTATTGCATTAAACATGTCACCCTGCCTGTGCCTGAAAATGAGAAACAGATTGTGCAGTGTCTCATACTGTAAATTGGATACACATATGAAACCCTCAAAAGACCACGAGTCATCCAAAAATTCTCATTCCATAGGGTGAGGTGCGTCACTGACATTCACCCACGCACACGTGCTGCGTTTCCTCTAAAAGGCAGGGTTAGGACAGATGCTCAGTCTATGCCCTATAATGAAATGGATGTGAGCGTCTGATTTGGCGTTTATTTTTTATGAATGAGAGCGGGAGACATGCAGTCTCAGTGGGATACAGAATCAGCCAGCCTCTCTGACAAATTGAAAATCACAGTGCCAGTTTGTGTAGTGTGACTCATCTCGTATCCTGACAGGAGAATGCACAGATAAAAGAGTTCCCTTTGTGAGGAAATTGCTCTTTATGTGGATGACAAATTGCAGAGGAACCGAATGGAGCCGGATGATTGTTAATACATAAACGTTACAGGAGATCACACAGAAGATTTACTGAAACGTTCTGAACAATCTGCCCTTTAACGCAGAAAAACGCTTTCAACAAAAGATATTTGAGTTGCCGTGCAGATCTGTTATCAATATAAATACAGCCGCTCTTTTCTCTACATTTTATACTTTGTCTGTACAAGCTAAAGTGCTCCATGCATGTGCTTGAAATATCTCTTTGATCTAAACAAAAATGTAGATGTCTGTTTCCTGTGCTTTGAAGTGGATGTGATGCACTTCACTCTGACATGGAAGCCTTGAAGACAAAAAAGGGAAATGAGAGTTTGCTGGGAAGCTGTAGGAAGTTCTCAGTCGTCACAAAGTCTGGGGTCAGCGGAGGATCTGGGCCTGGGGAGCAGAGCGACAGGAGACAGTTTATGGGATGTTTAAAAGATTGCAATGGCTTACAGGACAATTAAAAACGAGAGGCTCACTTTGCCAGCAGGCGTGTCACCTCAACCAGCTTTATGGGTGCTCTAGTGTCTGTGGTGCACTTTCTTGACAGCAGGATGTGATTAAAAGCACAAAAGCAGAGAATAAATGCACAAGTCTCTGAGCGAAGAGGACACTGGGCTGCTGGTGCCCTCATCCTGCCTGCTACTCACTTTAACAGAGGCACATAAAGGAAAAGTAGCCACATACACTCCTCTATGATCTCTTGACCACAAAATGCTCTCAGAATCTAATTACCATGGTAGACTACAGGCTCATTATAGAAAGCACAGAAGACACTCCAAGAAGTCCTTCTGGATTTTATGCTTGACAGATTTGCACCCAGTTGTTAAAGCTGTCTGGGCATGCATCTGATCTTTGACTCTGTAAACATCTCCCAGCGCATTTTCACATGTGACCCAACCACGCTGCAGATAGAAGGGAAAGAAATGTGCGTTGTGTTTTTTTTTTGTTTTTTTGTAATTGTGTTTGACTCCACTAGTCCTCATTGTCAACTGAGGGAGAGACGAGGAAAGGAGGCTGGCTTTGCTTTTTCTGTGGGTGTCTCTTAGACGCACGTGATCACGTTTGCTGCGAGAGAGTTCATGACTCACTGGCTCCAGGCTCAGGATCCTCGTCTGGCCTCTGACAGAATGCTCCTAATCCCACCCTCTCAGGCAGTCAAACCGGGGTCCTGTGAGTCATGCCTTTACCGTCACTGTGTCCAAAAAAAAAAAAAAAAAAACAACAACCAAAAGAAAAAAAAAAAAAAACCCAAGATGCAGACTGAACACAATCTGCATGCCAATTGCATCTTCAGTAACAGCCAGATTTGCTTGAAAAAGCACTTTCCTGTTCGGATTTTATGTTTTTTAAAGGAAAGCAACATGAAATAATTGCTAATTATTTGATTAAAATTCATCTTAGAGACTCCCATGGCTCATATCTCAATGTACATTAATAGGTTAATGTATTCTAACCATAGGAAAATGATGGCTTAGACAGATGGCCAGACTATTTGTCTTCAAATAGTCTGCTGAAGTGTCCTTGAGCAAACTCTATCAGTTGCTCCTGAAACTGCTGACTGTGCCTTTACACAGGCTGCTCAGCTTACTGACATGCCACAACTACAGGCATCATCATCCGGATGATATAATGAGGAAGAATGCCTCTAGAATGACCAAAACTAGCCCTGGATTGACTTTGCGCCCAGCTGCTGAAATGAAACCGATCCGCGTGTCCACGTGTTTGTGTCATTTGCATGTCATTTGCATATGTAAACCGGTCTCGCCTATCGCTCCGCGGCTGCCCTGAGCGAAGACGCCGATTTGTCAGTCGGGGGCGTTGGAGGAACAAATGGGAGAGCCGGTCCTCTCTAATCCCGCCCTCCCAGACACGTTGCCTTGGGAGAAGCAACACGGGCCGATCACTGGCTGTACTGCCTCCTTACTCACACATCGCACGTCCAGCACATCAGCTGCTCTCTGCCCAACAGTCTTGCTGGATTTACCGCTGAACAAAGGAAGAGTAACACCGTCCGCTCCATCCTGGGAAGGTACGTACCTGCCCCGATCCGCATCTCATCCTAATGATCAGATAATCCTGATAAACTCTGTGTGTGAGTGAAAACATTAGATGATGTTATTCAAAGAAGAAAAATCATCCAGAGGAATTTGACTCAGTCATATGATAGTCGTAAAGAAGCAGATATTTGTGATGGAGGATTAATGATATGACATGACAGTTTAGGTGTTACATTGATAACTATTCCTGACTACACTCCTGGGTTTATATAATTTACCTGTGCATGCTGCCAAATTTACTACGAGAGATGAGGAAGTCTATTGTGTCTGTTGAACTGCTTTGAAACCTGCATTAAGGCAAAGAGATCCGGTGATTGGACTTTGTGTTTTTTCTCGTTTCTTTTAGGGGATAGATGATAAATTTTGACCTTTCGATGAGGGGATTTTTTGTTAAAATTCATGTTTATCGCCCTTTTTTAAAAAGAAATTGAAGTGTGTGTGTGTGTGTGTGTGTGTGTGTGTGTGTGTGTGTGTTAAAGTGGTGGGCATCTCAATTCGTGTGCCCCACCTACACAGGTAGATATAGAAATGGAGACTATAAAGGCAACCAAGTATGGGTGTGTTTTATAAAACAAATGTATGGGCTATAAAAACGTGTTATCAGCACTAGCGTAGCAATTTGAATGTCTATCTGAAAGACTGTAGGCCTATAGGTGGTGTATTCAAAAGGCCCAGGACAAGTGAATATTTGGACAGTGTGTGTTATATATGTGTGTTGTTTTATTACACAATCAAATCAAACCAATGGTAAAAGCACTCACTTTATAACATGTCTCATAAGTGGTGTTGACTATCTTAAAGCATTTACATGTGTAATGTCTTTATTATTTGCTGAGAAATGGCTAGTGGGTGGTGTTTCTCTGATACGTCTTCTTATAGAAAAAATAATCTTATTATATGTATCACAGGATATAGTAAAATATATTTAACATGTAATACATTATGATATTCTGAAAAAGTTTGCTGATGGACACTTTACACAGACATGAATTAAGAAAAAAAGGCTTGTTCGGGTTTACCTGAATTAATGCGGCGTTAGTATATTTTTAAAATAACCAGCTGGAATTTGAAAAAATGTAGAAATTGCATATAAGTTTAATCAGATCTTTGATGCTGAATGTCTTGAATCGTGATATTTTATAAGTCCAGTCTCCTGGTATTCAAATATAATTTACACTGAGCGTTTTATTACAGCTGTTCAGCCTGTTGTGTGGCAACCTGGCCACTCATTTTATTTTCAGCTGTGCTTTCTGTCATCTCGGAGCCATGTTATTTATTACCTGCAATCGGAAGCATCAATTCTTCTTATTTTTCTTTGGGGGTTTTTGTTATATTAGAGCTTGTAATAAATCTCTGCTCCACCCTCATATGTAACAGTAAGATCAGAAGGTGGTTATCCTGAGACAAAGAACTGGGGAGCAATTAACTCTCCTACCCTCAAATTTCACAGGAAATCTGTGACATGCCAGGCGTTAACCATTCAAACACCAAAAATAATCTCTGTGCTGAAAACGCTGTTCTCACTTCCTTTATGTGAGGAGCGATATAATAATCACTGAGGAAACATGTTGGAGAGATATAAACAATTAAGCATCCGTGAAGAGCATTTGGTTGGAGGAGTTTTTATTCAGGTATTCTTCAGTTTGTGAACCTACAATGCCAGTCTCCCATTTTGTAAAAATCCCCCCCCCCCCCACACCAAAGTGTCGACACCAAAGTGTTGACAGGAGGTCTGCAGTCTTAGCTTGACTGGTTGTCATGGTGGCAGACCCCTGCCCCCTTTGAATAAACAAGCTAACAATGTTTATGAATGAGTGTGGTGGTAGCAGCTGGTGGGCCAGCTGATGGAGCCCGAATGGGGAATAACACTCAAACCAGTAAAATGCAGAATGTAGAGGTTTGTTCTTATGTGATGTCAGGATGTGGAGAATCACGATGACGATAATTTGGAGAGATTTAAGGCTCTGACTGGAAGCGGCGAGTGTTTGAGGGCTGCACAGGATTGTTGCGGGCACTGGTATGTTTGGTGTTTGCTTTTGATGGTGGCTAGTCCGTGTTTGCTGGCTCAGGTGTTGCATCTGCAAAACAAACAGGTCATTGTGGTCTCAACAACTGCGGTCCCACTGCCACCATCTGCTCAGAGTCTGTCTCTCTGCCTCTATTCATGTCTGCTTGGTTGGAGGTGCAGGGTTTGGGGAGTTTTTTTAAAAATCCAGACTAACGTGTAATGTAAGCTCAAGGACACTCCAGTAGGGTTTTGGCTGCTGCTGCACCATTTATACTGTTGAAGGACTTGAATCTGTTACTTTTAGGCTCCAGTTTCACATCTTCATCACTCCTTTATTGTATTGTTGCATTATAGTAACCATGACTTTCTCTCTTCCAGGTCAGTGATGGTCAGAGCTAATTAGAGCCTGCAGCCAAGGATGTCTGCTACAGATTCGGACAACTCCATTGACTGGCTGGCTAGTGACAATGAGGACAACGATAGCGAACAGGAGCTTGACTGTACCAGAAAGCACAGCCAGACAGAGGCTCCTTCATCCCCCAACTCCCCGTCACATCTGGGCCCGTCTGACAGCAGCTGCCGCCGGAGCGGCGAGGTGAAGGAGGGCGACAGTAACTGGAGCGAGGTCAGGGAGGCCTCCAGCCGGGGATCTCCCTCCGGCTGCACTGAGACATGGGGCAGGGACAGCATCGGACTGTGTAAAACACGACAGGGAGAAAAAATGAATGGCAAAGACACTCAGCAAGCACTGAAGAGACCTCACAGTTTCACAGAGGGGGAGCACAAGGAACGGCAGCTCATTTCCAACATGTCAGAGAAAGACCGAATTTTTACCAGAAAGGTAGGCACCTATATGACTCATGACATTGTCACCCACAGGAGGTGGTTGACAGTGTCAGCAAAACTAGGGCGCGCCCTATCACCTACATCGACTCCCCTGCTGGTTTAACACAGAGTGCCTCATGCATGACACTTCCAGTAAAGATGACCCTCACCACTAACTGTATGAGCAGAGTTAGTCATGCTTTTATGAGGAACTGGAGTTCGTCTGTCATGAGTCAGTCAATAGAACAGTAGGGGGTGCTCAGGGGTTATCTAAATAATGTTGAGCAACTTTCGTATTAAAATGAACAGCAGTTTGCGAAAGCCAGTTTTTCAGAAGGTTTTTGAATAGATTTTAAATCATTAACTACAAATTTGATCTATTTTCAGTGCATGGAGCTACAATGCTACATTCATCCACTGTCATCAATCTTGAATGGTCTTCGTTCAGGGAGATACAGAGAACGTAAGTCACTCGTTTCAGATCTTTTTTTTGTTTTTGTCTTCAGAACACTTTCACTACATTACATACTGTTTAACACAACCATTTCTCAGGCCAGTCTACATCTCGCTCTGTCTTTCTTTGAAAAACAATAGACTAGATAGACAGCATGCCACTCTTAATGAAATATGTTTCCTTGAGATTTGAGATCAAGATGTCTGAAACATGTATGGTTGTGGGGCTATCAAGTAACCACATGTATTTCCTCTGTGTGTGTGTGTGTGTGTGTGTGTGTGTGTCTTTTATAATGGAGGCCATTCTTGGTAAAGGTGTACATAGCCCAGACCCATAACTGAACTCTTTCAAAATGGCCCTGCAAGGAGAGAAAAAAAAAAACATTTGAATGTTATTTTTTTACCACTTGAGAATGAGCAATGTCACACTTCAGGCTTTCTTGTAAATTAGATGCTTGGCAGAAGCAAGTGAGAACATACTGTGCCACAGTCTCCAGTAAAGCAGCTGCTGAGTCGTTTGATAGGCATTATAAGGGACTCTCTGGAAGATAGCATCATGTTCAGACCGGCTCTGAAGCTGCTCAGTTTGGGATCGTTGTCAAACCCAAACTTTGTGTGACCCAACACTTCCTGGCCACACAGAGGCAAGGAGTCTGTTCCCTCCCACACACGTTTCACACAACCCATCTGCTCCACAGACTCAGCCCTGCTGTCAACACAGTCCGTGTAGCTCATGGTACAACTTTCTTCTTTTCCAGGACTCAGCAGTTTCCAGGAGAGTGTGGCCATGGATAGGATCCAAAGGATCATGGGTGTCCTGCGGAACCCCTGCATGGGGTAAGTGTCCTCAGCTTGACCCACATACTGTTTGACATGCTACAATTATCCATATTGTCTTATAATATTCAGTATTTCCCTTTATATGTGTATGTTTTTGAAGCTACAAATGTATATTTTATCTAGTGTGCATGTCCTGCAAGTATCTTACTTTTACCAAAACAGAAAACGCTTCTTGCTAGTAGTCAATAGCAAGAAGTGTTTTAGATAATAGCATGAATCAGAATCACAACTACAAAACATTTAACCCACATATGTACCATTACAACTACTAGAAATTGTGCTCGCTATTTGTGGGTCAAAGTGGTCTCCAACATGTCCGTGACACATGGCTCACAGCAGGTTGCCCTGCGAGGAGCTTTTACCCCTGCACGCTTTCAGGATAAATTTACTGCAGGGATCGCTGAGTCTCACTATAGCTGGGCATCTTGTTAAAAATGTATCAGGCGCCACTGTGGGAGCAGCACGCTTGTCTCTGCTTGATTAGCTCTCCACTTGCCAGACGGTATAATGGAGTATGATATCATCCCTTTAAAGGAGAAAGTCTACAGCTAGTGATATATTTTTTAAATGTGTAGATTTCTTTTTCTTCACGTCGTAAAATTGCTCTCATTTTCAACCTCTTTAGCATCTAATTTTTTATATTTAAACACTGTGGAATTCTAATGTATATAACAACATGGAAAATGTAAGCAAAATGACATAGAATAATGAAAGTAATTTTCTATTGATTTACATCGTTATTTCTGCACTAAATTCAACAATAATTTATAGAAATATAACATATTACGATCCGATCAACACAATCCAATTACACCGAAAGTTTATGAATTCAGTAGGAGCTTAATGGAGTTCTGTATTTAAAGCAGCATTTCTGATACCTGTATGGGAAGCAAAGTGGGGCCTGTTGGGCAGCCAGTCACTGCGAGGGTTTGCATCAAGGTATACTGATATAAGATGAAGTGCTGCTGAGTTTGGCACAGACTAATTGGAGTCCTCACCCACCAGCTGCTGCCTTCATATGGGAAACAAAGGGTGGGTGTGGCAGCCTCCCTGCAGACCGTCGGGGCAGAGGCTGGAAGGTGGAATAAATCCCCTCCCTCCTTCCCTCCCACCATTGTCCCCTGTGCCTGCTCTGTGTTGCCAGCTGGCAGCCCCTGCAGCAACACAATGGTAGATAGGATCAAAGTGACTTTTTTAGCAGTCACTGTTGCGGATAATCTTTCACATAAAATTAACATGCTCTGAATGGAGTATAGCAGGAAGGTCCTGATCATATGACACAAGCTAATCCGTACCCACCATCTGGTTTTGACGGGTGGGAGTTAATGGGACGCTGCTCTCTGCCCACCTCCAATGAGAACTGCGTCACCACGACTAGTTTATTTTCACAGTGACGCTGTTGGAGACCATTGTGGCTTTGGTGTTTATATTTAGAGGCGAGCAGAACTATTACACACCAGGCCACGTGTGAGCGCGAAACATGTGAGAAATGTACTTAAGACAATTTCCCCCCCACACATGGAGTACAGGCTTTGCTGAGTGAGTGTAAGTGTGCACTAGCTGTTCAAGATTGCATATTTCCTGTGTGAGCTTGATGCAGAGATAAGATTTCACAGAGGAGGTTGGCAAGATTGTTGGTAGATTACACAGATTTATGCCTGACAGCTTGAGTAAATATCTCTCTCTTTCTCTCTGTTTCTACTTTTCTGTCTTCTCCTCACTTCCTTTTTCAGGGAGAAATATATTAATATCATTCTTAAAATGGAGGACATGCTGAAGAGCTGGTTCCCTAACGTAAAACTCCAAGACCAACTCGCTGTCACTCAGACAGAAGAAGCCGTTCCCACCAAGAAACCGAAGGTAAAGTTGTAAAAGAGTAGAACTGTTGTGTAAGAGCTCTTGGGTTAGACAAGGCCCGCTGCCAAGAACATATGGTGATGACGCAGTGAAAGAGGGACAAAAATATCTATTATTATTTAATCACAGGTCTGGGACAGGGAAGGGAGGATTAAAAGCTATTTTTACTGAGGTATTACTGCAGTCTCAGGTTCACTAAGAACAATGGCAGAGGAGAAAAGGTAATTTTGGAGGAGTGTTCCCTTAGGAAATAAGAATGGTCAGAGTCCTCTGGAACATTCCTGTGCGTTCAATTGGCAAGGATTTATTTCTGCGGCTAACCCACCCATAAACAAGAATTTCATGTACAATTTTTTTTCAGTCACCACAAAGAAGCTGTTTTGCAACATCATAAGTGGTCATACTGAAACACAATAACTTTAAAGCTGCTATAATCAATATTTTTAACAATAGATGAAATGACTATTATGTGAAAAGGTCCAACCCAGAGAGAATCAGCGCTCAACTGCAGTTCCCCTCGGTTCTATAAAACAATTTAGCACCGTTCAGCTTATTGTTTTAGTCTTATAGCCCGTAGCTTTACTGTTTTGGTTCAGTCTCATCACTCTTATCAGTGTTATTTCTAGATGCAGTAGGCAGCTGTTATCAGTAAAAAAGCTCTGCTAAACCCACAAGTTAACGACTGTCTGGTGAAGATAGTGGAGTATTTAGCAGCTAGCAAAAGGGCAGATATTTCTCTCAGGAGCTAGAAGACCAAAATAGGGCTAAAAGGGAGTCGATATTAGGCTTCAACGACCTTGAATGAATGATAATATAGCTCTGCTTCTACTGGATGTTTAAAAAGGTTTCTGTTCATGTTCCCCATAACAACTGTATTAGGTGATAATATGTCAGTGTTGTGTTTAAAGCTTGTTGCACTGCCCCCAAGTGGCCAAAAAATCAGTCATTGCAGGTCTAAAGCCTCAGTGTATTGATGTTTTATGTAATTATAACATATTTCATACTATTCTTATTTTATATGATTTGTTTGAAGAAAACTGAAGCAATTCCAAAGAAAATTGGTGCAGTTTACATTTTGCTTTCAGCCTATTAAATCTCAGTGTGCCCAGTTCAGGTATGACCACTGAGCAGGCGCCAAATTTGGACATTTCCTAATTCTACACTTCGTGACATCATATTTTTATTTTTAGTGCACGTTTTAATATCTGGCAGCAATAACAGATGAACATTAGCATTCTAGGCTATTTGAGGCTCAATTACACTTTTCTGTTGATTCGTCCCTGACAAATAACCTGCTAAATGAAACGAAGGGTTAAACTCTGGTCCTTTTTTCCCAACAGCTATCTCCATCTCCAGTCATCGCACCTGCAGCAGTGAGCCCCGTAACCGTCAGTGATCCCCCAGTGGGCGCCAAAGCCCTGAGAGTCACTGACCTCACTCCTCCGGGAGCCTACTCCGCCAGTAACCTGAAGTGGCTCCACACGTCACCCATCTGCTCCCCCACAGCAGAGCAGACCCAGGCTGGCCCCAGGCACCTGCTGCCCCCCAGAGACAGAGACCTTACGCAGGACAACGCTGTGTCCTCCAGCACAGACAGCCACACTAAAACAGACTCGGTGCCCAGAGGGCCTCCGCCGGGCAAAATCAACGCGCCCTGTCTAGAGAGGCTGCTTAAGTCGACAGAGAGCATCATCACCCGCAAGGGGACGGGGGGTTTGATGGACAGCAGCTGGTCCTAGTCCACATAGAGGGCTGGGTGTCCAGCTGTAAGCACTGCAGACCCCAGCCTAGCCTTTCCTACCCCGCCAGGAGCCAGTCAGCTCGCTTAGCCCATTCCAGCCTTCAGGGGAGACGGGAGCCTTCAAAAGGGACATGACAGACTTACTTTTTAATGTGGAAGGAGTGTCGACGAACATGTTGTACTCTGTATGGGAATGTCCCCTCTCTGACATGACAAGTGTCTGCTTTATTTCCCTTTTGTTGACTTAATTTTGTTTTTTCGTTTGCACTCTTGAATAGCGTGTGTGAGTGTGGGAAGGATAGATTTCACATGCTGAGGTCACCAGAGCTAGTGATTTCACAACTCAATTGTTCCCACTGGCTTGTAGATGCAATAATACAGTTTGAGTATCTGTGAAAATGCCATTTATGCCTGAAAGGGAAAGAATTGCAGAAGTAGTTTGTGCTGGAAGGGAGTATTTCAGATATCCAGACATGTCAGTGGTCTACATATTGTTGTGCTGAAAATGTGGGTGAAATGTGACGTTATTTTCTATTCCCCCTCATGACTCCACTCTTAAGTTTATTGATGTGACTGTTACTCATTTGTATACTTTATAAATAAGTCTTTTGGTACAACTGTTCTACCTCAGCGGGCACCACGTCACGGTTAGTAAGTAGGAATGTGAACGCTACGCTCAAAGTCTGGACACCTCACCAGATCTGCAGTGAGCCAACCGGCCTCTGACAGCGAGGTCCGCAGTACGAGTCGTTCCGCTTGTACAAACAGAGGATGCTCTCGTGGCCTGACTGGTGCCATTGTAAAGAATGTCAACTGCAGATTTCTTTTTCGAGTCTCCCAGTAGAAGGCGAACAGTGCCTGTAACGTCAAGCTGTGCCTGTAAGCCGGTTTAATAAAGCGAGAGAGCCGCTCAGAATACCTGCTCCTCTGTGGGATGTACAAAATCAGGAATTCTCACTCTCCTGCCATTCTCCTGTATCGAGTAAATTATTCAGATCTTGCCAACTACTTTCTGTGGTGGAGTAGAACAATTCTTTTATTTTGCCACAGAACTGGACAGTATGTTAGACCAGCAGAGAGGGACAAGGTATTTCTCTGTGTAAATCTTAAAAACGGAAAGGTTGTCGATTCACCCTGAAAAGTGGCCTTTATAGTGTGAAATTTTATACTTTGAAAATAAACGTGGTTATATTTGTTTGATGCAAAATGGCTGCAGATTGTTTTATTTGAATTTACTGATCATACATGCAGAGAATGATAAATATGCTACATGTATATTATCACTCAAAGCTGAGCTTTTTTGCTCATATATTTCCTAAAGAAGATAGAACATGTCACATTCATATTACGGCTTTTTACCTTTATGTTTAGGGAGATACTCAATACCACTTTGCTGTAACACAAAAAACAAAAAGATCGGAAAAAAACAAAGTTCCCAGCAAAAGGAATCAATGTAATAGCCCACTGTAAGAGTCAACCAAGATCTGAGATCAATTAAGCATCAAAGAACACCAAAGAAAGGGTTTTATCTGATTTATATCGCAGTTATACCAATTATAGGGTACGTTGACAGGAAGCACAATAAGATTTATTGTTTTGTAAGGGAGGATGTAATTTTCAGTACTTCAGATCTGCTGTACAGACAAAGTGAAATTTAAATGTGCCAGTTCAGTATCACTTCACATTTCTCAGAAAGTGTCGCTGTTGTGTGAAGAGAATAGTTGTGTTTTTCCACACATACACTGATTTGCTTTCACGTGTACACAGCCGAGTTAAAAATATGTGACCTGCCTGCACAATACAGACAATGACACCTTGTGGAATGATAATAACAGAGGTAATGATAGATATATGAACTTCATTGTCACTGAATCCAAATCTCACAAGAATGCCTTTGAGAAAAACCATAGGCACGCCGCTGCAGAAAATTTCGACTGTAATGTGTTATCTTTATATCAGCATTTTCTAAGGTTCTGTGTGAATCAAGACACAATTTTCCATGTCTACAGCCTGGAGCTGTACTTTGAGCTTGGCTTCTAAGATAATATACTTACACAACAAACAGTGTTTCTGCCAACTAGAATTCAAAACGAAATGGCTGGTGTCACCAAATCTAAAACTGAATACTGCCATCTATAGGTGTAAAGGTAAACATCATGGGTTCATCCTTTGATGCTCTGTACGAAGAATCAAAAGTGAAAAGTACATTCATTACAGACAAAATGACCTTATGGGTTACCATGAAGGGCATCAAGGCACATAATGAAAGCAGTCTCCTTCTCCTCCTCATTCACACTTCTGCAAAATACTCCAAAGTAATGCTGTTTTGTTTTGGAGCTGATTTTATTTGGTATTGCCAGACCTTTTGAATTTGAACATTTTTTGTGAAACCACTATGATCCAACTGTGGGATTCAGTTTCAGTCAGCCTATGCCAAAGCCATTATATTCCTCTCCGCCTTGTTTCAGTAAGAACATGGTGTATTCACAGAGGGTGAAAACAGTTTGTGGGTGTAGCGTGGCCTGGAAAACAATCTGCCAGGAAATCGAGGAGATTAAAAATGGTAGCGGTCTACCACTTTTTGGATTTGTCTTTCTCTGAATCAATTACACCGTTTAGTCATATGTTCTCGTTTTCCAGATTACAAGAAGTGATTGGCAGGAGGTAGAGGGGGTCGATTACCCAGACTGCATTGTTTCAGCGTTGCCGCCCCAGATTCCATCTCCCAGGGCAAGGCTGCACTCACGTGCACAGACGACCCGACAGCATTCATGTCCAAAGACAGCTGGCACAGATCTGCCTCTCACTCGCCCTGAAAAGGGGAAGTTGTTATGAATGATAGGAAGAGCCGCATCAACAAAAAAGTACCTTTCTCATAGGACTCTCTAAGGGAGTTGGACCATGTAGTGATATGGCTGCCAACGTGAACATGTGATGTGCTCGGGAACTGAATGGAGGACAAAGGGCAAGGAGCATAAATGTAATCAAAAAAAGAAGACAGGAGTAGCAGATTAAGATACTTCATTGGGGCACATTACAAAATAAAAATGTGAGGCCATGAAGGACACATTCTAAAATTAATATGATTATTGGAGGGAACTTCTCATATTTTATGTATTTGTATTAAATACTTAATTGTGAAAGGTAAAGAAGAACAAAAAATGTTCTGCATTACTAGTGAATTGAAACCTTAAAAAGGCAATTCACAAGTGAACAGAAAAAGCAGCAAGCGCAAGAATATCTCATAAGTGATAAAGAATTAGATGTTCATTTGTTCAATTATGTGTTCAATTATAGCCTAAAGTGGCACCAGAATTAACTGGTAACGTTATAGACCAATATTATCCAGGCCGATATAAAAGAAATCATACTGCTTTCCATTTTAAAGGTTCACAGAACCTTTTCCATATTGATTGATGTCAGATTTTTTTTTGTTTTGTTTTGTTTTGTTTTTTCGTCCAGGCTCTGTGTGGGCAAAACTACAAAGCTTGATCATTACTGGAGGAGCAGAGACGGAGGCCTTTTGTTGAAAGCATATAAAGGCAAGTGGGAGAGAAAAAAAAGGAAGGAGGGAGGAGGACAGGTCCATGGTTCCAGTTGCAAAAAGCCGGAAGGAATAATAAATAGAGCTTCATTCTCTCCAGCTCCCTTTTCATTGTAAATTGCCCTTGATTTGAGCTCCAGCTGAGTGTGAAATGACAAGGCGGTGTGCTGTTGAATCAGGGCCAAGGTGGCGGCTGCAGTTATTTATATGTACTGTATCTATGTAATTAATTTTTCAAGACATAGACAGAAAGACAAAGGCGGAAAGTCACCTCCCAGCAGCTGACTACCCAATCAGATTATATATACAGTATTCTGTAAGAAATATCTAATTTAAAAGTATATTGTCCTCATGCTATAAAAAAGGCATCATTACCTCAGTACAGGTAGTGAATAAAGGGAAGATAATTGCAGCATCTCCCCTGCAAGACCTTTAAACGTCCTCCTTCCTTAAGCTGTAAGATTTAAATAACCAACTAAAGTCTTCTGTAGAGCAACAGATGCAGTTTGTGTTAATGCTCACCCTGGCTGTAGTCTTTAATACTGCAATTTTAAAAGGTAGTCACAACCACACAGTCATCACATGTAATACATAATTATACGTTGTGAGTAAAACTGATTTGCTATCAGCAGATTGTAACCTGCTAGCACTTCAGAGCCAGACAGGGATTAGCTACTCTGTTATTAAACGCTCTCAAATGTCAGACACTTGAACGGGGATTAACGTCCAAATTTGGAAAAAATCAAGGCCATTTGACAAGGAGTTGATCAAAACAAAAAAGAGAAAACACCAAATTCCTCAATAATTTACAGGTAGTTTGACGAGCAGGAGTTGCAAGGATGATGATTCACTACATCCTGCCACTTCACAGCCTCCCGCGTGATGAGACTGTCACACATTTTGATCTGATCTCGAGGAATGGACTCATTATGTTATTATGAACTGTACAGCTGATTCATTCGCACTCTATAGAGATAATGGTCTCACTCGCCAGAGGACTGAGCACCTTTAATTAAGAGACCTGTGAACCCAAAATATCTGTCCCCTGCTCAATTATTAGTAGAGCAGGTTATACAAATGATGAAACAGCCCCTGCAATTCATTGCTGTTTTTCACTGGGGGAGTTCCTCAGTTTGTCAATCAAAACTCCTAATGGTTTGCAACTGGGGAAGTCTAGTCAGTCATTGTCTAAGCTTTAGTCAATCACAGAAAGACAAAACAAATCCATTTTCATAGCTTATTATTTATTGTTTAATTCTGCAGCATATCGATGTGGATAAATCAATGCTGTTGTTCCTTCCTGATATTGCAGTGGGAATATTATGGTCTCCAACGCTAGTCTTCACCGATACAGACAAAAGTGGCTTCTGCAAGTCAGTATAGTGGAATTGATTTTTTTTGCCATCTCCAGTTGGTTATCCTCAACCCTCTTAGGAGAAAGAACAATGTTCAAAGAGCACTGTTGCCATCCTGTGTGTGTTTAACCAGCTGTATTGACAGTGAATATTTCTTCAGATGCAAAGTTTTTGATCAGTCAAACAACTAAAATGACAGTGAATCAAGGATATATAGTATAAGAGGAGGAAACTAACTTGTGAAAAGTATGAATATGATGTAAAAGCTAGATTGTAGTTGTCAAGGAGACATGTTCAGAGCAGAAATTATGATTTTTATAGATAAGATAATTAAATGGAATCAAATGAATGATAGATTTTCAACAGTATGTTCATTAAATCCATAAATGCACACTTTATTTAAAGTACATTCTCATAGCGTGGTCAACCGATTTAACATCACCACATAGTATCTTACGCAGGCTTTGTTTTTCATGGGTTCATTTGTATGCAGTTTTTCACATGTGGACTGTCGGTGCCTCAGAGACCAATTATGTGAGCGAGGCATCATCAAGCCCTCACACCACAACCATCCACATATTGCCAGCTAATTACCTGTACTTACTCTTGTAGCAGAGGAGCAGAACTGATTCTCGTGGGCTTTTGATCTCCTTGCAAGACACAATGTTTTAAAAGAACAAACAAGAACCATTTTAGCCCAATGCATTTGGGAATGTTCAAAATCCTTTGGGGGTGTCTATATTCTATACGGACCTAACCAAAACATGTATCTGACGAGAGGGAAAAAGGACATTATAGTGTTGTACAAGTGGGGATATTTGGATGTATAGAAAATATAAATACCTTCAACAAGCCCTTCACACAACCAGCCATCTCTTACTTGTCAAGAACCTTGAAAAGGTCTGTAAAAATTGACAGATGTTCTGAGTTTAGAACAATAGCTATGTATGTGTGAAAACTGAACATGCACTTCACTCCAGTAATATTAATTAAGAATAATAACACCACTTTCAAAAATATAGGCCTGAGGCAATAACTGTCCACCAGATAAGTCAGTGGCCCATTTTGAAGCTTTGTCAGATCCACAGTTGCTCTTATAGCTGCGAAACACAACTTTAACTGAGAGGTCAACCAATCAGATGGCAGGCTTTGCCTTAAAGGGGCATATTAGTCATCAGTAATGTGGGCTCATCAACACCTGTCACCTCCCTTTGGTCTAATCACGCAGGTGCAGGGGAACCAGATTGCTAAAGGATAAAACATAGACACACCACTCAGTGACACATCAAGAGTACAGAACCTAAATATGGCCACCCTTCATTAAGTCTCATTTCCAAGAATAGGAAGCAGACTGTGCTCTTGTAGGTATGAATAATGCAAGCAGCCTCCAGGAGCTCATTTCCAGAGAGTGATCATCATGCTAAAGTATGGCCTAATGATCACACAGATAAAGTGAGAGGCTGGCATTCATGATTAATGCCCTCAGGTCTGTCTCCAGAGCTACACAGCCACCGTTGTCAGATCTCCTGACGGCTCTGTCCACTGAGCACACAGCATCAGACGCTCACAGAAAATAAGATGCACAGTCGAAATGTAGTCAAAGGATGAATTGTTGGCATTTGTCAGAGCGCACACAGCACGCTGTAACACCAGATTTGGTGGTTTACTTGCTACTGGATACAATACCTAATAGATAATTCATACAATATTCATGTGGCATATGATTGATTGTTTTAAATATATTACAAATCCACTCAGTATGAAATGTACCAGAAGAGAGCTACACCTCAGCCATTTTGCACTTACAGTTGCAGGTTTAAGCTGTGCTCTGGAGAGAAATTCATTCATACACATCTCATATTGTGTTTTTCACATGGGTTAATAAGATATTCCCCACATTTACTCTGTAAATCAGTTTGATTTCTGTTTGTTTCTATTTTAATCCACTTTTTTTTCTCTTGTTAATTTGCACATAATGATGTAAATCATTCTTGGTCTCCAAGCAAGATGAATGATCATATTTGTTTTTTTGCATATGCCTTTACTTCTATTTTGTATATTTTTGTTTATTTTCCTTGTTATTTACAGTGTTGTCATGTAATAAATTATTGTTTATGAGTTACATCTACTTTTGATCTTGGTGCAGATGTCCCTCTTATGCCCACTAGATGGAGCTATTGTGAAAGAAACAAAATATCACTGGAAGAATATTTCCCTAATACTTATAACCATAAGGTTGCATGTAGCCACCCGATGCAATGATCTCAACAGGGAGGGAATGGTAATATATTTCACTTTCAGTAGAAGACCAACACTGCCATAATAGCAGTGACGTTTGAATTTAGAAAAAATCAACATACAGATTATAAGTGTGCTTGCATCAGGCAGCCTTTTAGTGTCAAATGTCTGTGATATGATTGTAGAGGTTACCATGGTATCTCACATTTCAGATTTACCTGCAGGTAACTTACAGTAACATTTATGCTGAGGTCAGTCTGCCTTCCTCATGCAAGCTACATTTCATATGGCATTTTTGGCTTCTTGACACGTCAGGGAGTCAGACACTGCCACAAAGACATCTGTGTCTCTTTCAATGACAGACACGGTTTTGTGTTTCATATGCAGCATAGGATTTCTAACAGCACGCCTTATTTGTCTGTGTGAACGATCCATCCATCAGATCATCCCACCATAAGTCTGCTGGAATCCCGTGATCCCAGAACCCTGTTACTGGTAGACCACAGAATTGATCCTAGCATACCAGCTGTGACTCTGTTACATGAGATGCATCAGACCGAACTGTAATGGATGACTGGAAGGCATGTCATTTCACTCTCAAGCAATGACAAAGCTACAAAGGACTCAGCTCATGTTTCAGTGAGACATGACTGAAATATTTACAGTCACCAGCCTTTTGATAGACTCCATCAGTCAGAATACAGATGAGCGACCCGAGCATGCTCTAGATGTTTTCTCCTATCTCATCTTATGCCAGTAACTTACAGGTTGGCATTAAACGGTATTGGGAACTGCTAACACACAAGCACTCTACTGCAGTGCTGTCATTACAGAGAAGATTTAAGATGTGCAAAGTCACAAGTCTGATAGCTGCAAATCATTTCTCTTAAAACATCAGAAAATTTTACTTGTTTTCCAATAACAGGCTGAAATTACACTGTAAAATCCAGGGTTTATATCAAAAACACATTTCTAAATTGTCATCTTAATAAAGTAAACTTTATTAAAAAGAAACACTCGCAACTGCCAAATCTTACCTTTTTGTTATGATTATAAAAGAAGGGGACTGTAGCACAACAGACTTTTCCCAGTCTAGTATACAGTAGTGCTGTGGAAAACATGTATTACATGATATGTATCTTGCTGTCTGTGTGTACATTTTTACTCAAAATGTAGAGAGTTAATGCCAAAATTAAATTTTATTTTAATTTAGATCAGCATTGACTGATCCCACCAAGGATTTTTTTTACATTGTTTCTTGTTTAGACGAAAACATTTACATTTAGACCACATTTTAATATGCCATTGTGTGTCTAAAATGGTTTGTGTTCTTAAACTGAACGTTAAGTAATTACATAATACTGAAGCACAAACAGGCTTACGGATTACAGACTGACCCACTTGTTGATTATGACTGCTTTCTTGCCATCATTGTGGAGCTGGCCTAGATTGCATCACTGCCAAAAATGTATTCAGTTCAGGTCAAATTATCCCTCCAATCTCTTTCAGCCTAACTGCGCCTAAACAACATCACTGTTGTGAGACTAAATAATTGACCAATGGCCGGATGAAAAATCAATCTTAAATGTGAGTCGGCAACAAGGGAAGTTAACTATAACAATTAGTGCATATTGATGTTCAGAGAATTAATAATGTATTTATTGTCAAGGGACACTGGTATGTCTGTCCTTTTCACATTCTCATTTGGTTTTAAGGTGGAAAACCGGTTTGGGACATCACATTGTAAAAATGATGTGTCATGTCTCCAGTGGATTTTCACTCTCCAAACTCCAAGAAAAACATATCGTCATAATCATGGATTGTCATGGGGCTCAAAGTTAAAAAAAAACAAAACTATATTTTTTATTTGAGTGCCCAAAAAGCACATGTAACAGGTTTAATGGCAATTACTAATATCATGATGGCATGTTCTGATTTTTACATTGTCATGGAGTCTCTCGTTTTTGACCAACCCTATTAAAACTAAAAAAAAACAATCATAGTCATTAATTTATTAAACATTTCAATTTACAATACATACAAGTGAACAGAAAATTATGTATTTGTTTTTAAAACAGCGGATGTAAGATACAAGTGAAACTGAGATAAAACATTTGGCTGACATATATATTTACACCATAAATACATCAAAATATATCAAGAACAAACAACTGCATTAAGAAATACAACGGTGAAATGTCTTTCACATATGTATAGATAGTTATTTATATACTGCCATTATGTATGACGAAATGTAATGATTGTCTCATTGGACATGAGTAATTTACAGTAATTAAAAATATGCTGAGTTACAGTACACAGATGGCTTTGTATAGCATACAGGCTTCAGGTAATTATTCTTGATGTGGCAAATGAAGAGTAAACTGTGTTGTATGACATTACTGTACGTTAAGCAGAACAATGTGTAAACATTTGGTTATGAAAATCTGCTACTGTCTCGCCACCCTGCCGTGCTAACACCCTTTATCTGACAATACTTTGGACAAAACACCTCTTGTAAATCCCCACACGCAGCCTGCACAATAAAAAGAACAGAGTCTAACTCTCTGTCAACACTTGGCTGTCTAACAACAGCTGAAGCATTTTTAAGACTGCAGTTATTAGAGGAAGCTGCCTCCATTCTTGTGCATGTGCTAACATCGGCTTCTCAGTTCCTGTCAACAATAATCCAGTTATATCTTCTTATGCCAGAAAACAGTAGCTCTAATTCAGAAATGGCTATCTAACACACAGCAGATGATCTGCTGGTTTTGTCGGTCACCAAGACAAACAAAGTTGCTTTGACCACTGAAAACGCTGCATCTTCAGCAGTCATTCAAATACTGAGGCTGATTCTTTATGACAAGTGACAGCTGCAATGTGTGTGTCAAAGAGTGCAGAGTCACTGTTGCAACAGGAACATCGTCGACTGACACACTTGACACTGGTTTTTGCTCTCAGGAAGTGCTGCTTCTCTTTCTGGTCCTTGGTCTTCTCTTGAGGATTTCTTCTTCTTGGTCACTTTCACAATCCCTCTGAAAATGAACAAATGATTGAGTTAAAGAAACAGCTGTGCCATTGTTGGTTTGGTGAAAGGTGATGACAATTCTATCACAGTTGGAGAAGACCCACAAAAATGAAGATTTTTAAAAATTTCATTTAAATAAGCAGAATGTCTACAGTAGCTGTTTTAAACATGTTATGTGATGAGTTCAATGCAACTCAGCTCAGATAGTAGCTACTGAATTACTAATCTAAGCAAATACAGTTGCTCTGAAGTCCAAACTGAACCAGTTTAATGTTTGATTTACACCTACCCCGTCCTGCTCAGGCAGCTTTTGGCCCTTCTTCATGATCCGCGTTAAATGATTGCACAGAGCCACAATTCTGAATGACAACTATAGAAAACAGACAAAATAACAGACACAATCAAATCAAGAGTAACATTTTTGGATTGCTGTAAGAAAAACGATCTAATTGTTCTTCAAATACTTTACCTTCCATCTGCGTCTGGCGTACTGTCTTTTGAAGTTCTCCAAGTTGACCACTGACAACCTCTTCACCATGGCCTGTCTAGGATTAGAAGGCTGTAGAGACATAAGGGGGATGAAATGGCAGAGGAACTATCTTAACTATCTCATATTAAAGTAAAATAACAGATTGCTAAGATATTTGTCTGATTTTGACAGTGGAAACTGAAATACAACAGGAAATAAACTGAAATCCCAGATCCTTTTCAAAAATGTGGACATTGGATACATAATAAATGATAAGCATTTATTTCAGTGTTTTTGACAACAGTGAGAAATGTCAGTGTGCACATCAAAACTGAAGCCAAAAAGTGTGAGGCGTGTACATTTGTAGAGATGCTAAAATGACACAGATAAGGGTGTGACAAGTCTTTAAACACATAAGATCTGGATAGATGTTAATTTTCTTGTTTTTACAAGAACATCTCCAAGAAAGAAATAAAAAAAGGCATCTAAAATAAATAAATAGTCAATCTTCAGTAAAAGTGCACATTTGAATTAATAAAAAAAATATTCTGACAAAAATAATTTGTGTCTACACATGTAACTTTACAAATGGATAACCAATTTACATCAATATACAGGCTAAAAATTAAAATGGAATGAAAAAATAAATCAATCAAAAATGTGAACTTCTGATACATTCCATTGAAAAGAATTGCTGTCTTATAGTCATGACACAGAAAAAACGGACGCATTCAACATTTATCTTCATTGTCAAAAGACCAGTGGCATCTATAAATTAATCTTGTTTCATTGTTTGCTTAATATCACCTCAAGGTAACTATGTGCCATCATTTTTGCCACTTAAAGAAAAAGGTGACATTTTGGGGAAATACACTTCCTTGCTGAAAATTAGTGAATAAGGTTGATAATATTGTCATGTCTGTATGGTAAATATGAAGCTGGAGCCAGAGAATGGTTAGCTTAGCTTAGTTTAGCTTAACATAAAGACTGGAAACAAGGGGAAACAGCTGGCCTGGCTATGTTCAAACAAAATATGCCTAGCAGTACTAGCAATACCTCTAAAGCTCAATAAATGACACTTTAGATCTCTTTAATCCGTACAAAAACTGAAGTTGTGGTTTTATGGGAGGTTATGTGCCCAAAAATAGTCCGGCACATAACAAAGGAGATACAACATAGAAGGATTTTTTTTAAAAAACAGAGCCAGGCTAGTTGTTTCCCCTTGCTTCCAGTCTTCGAGCTAAGCTAAGCTAACCACCACCTGGCTGTAGCTTCATATTTACTATTAAGACATGTATCGATTTTCTTACAGAACTCTCAGCAAGGATGCAAATAAGTGTTTTTTCCCAAAATGCGAAATGTCGAAGAATTCCTTTAACCGACTCTATCGTACTACAGAGCATATTCAAGGAAAAAAATCTTAGGACTAAGCAAAATGTCAAGACTACGCAGCTATACATTCAAAAGTTTGTGTTGCTGA
This sequence comes from Thunnus albacares, assembly GCF_914725855.1. NCBI lineage: Eukaryota > Metazoa > Chordata > Actinopteri > Scombriformes > Scombridae > Thunnus > Thunnus albacares. Next base: position 19,238,359 of record NC_058112.1, on the reverse strand, counting down.
AAAAACATCAGTGTGTTGAATTCAAAGAGTCTCATTTCCATAAACATGTTAAGATTCATCAAAGCTCAATAAAAGTGTGTCTTCACTCAGGTTAGCCAGACTCTGTGAGTGGCTGTTTAGCCTCGGGGCACAGTTCCCCTCCACAGGACTGATGCAGCAGCTCCTTCAGCGCCTGCTTCATGTCCGTATTCAGACTGCTGCTGTGAATGCTGCCGTTGGCTCCTTCTGGATGCAGAGAGCTCATCACTTCCTGCAGCCACTGCAGCTCACAGTTTAGCTCCTGTCTCAGAGTGTCCAGCTGGCTCTGTCTCTGCTGGTATTTCCCGCTGATGCTCTCCAGACTGGCGTCTACGGCCTTCATGTCCTCCTGCAGCAGCCTCCTGTTGGCCTCCACTTTACGAAACTCATAGCAGACCTGGGAGAGCTGCTTCCTCGCAGTCTCACTCTCCTCCTTGTACCAGGCTTCCTTGTCGTTGTAGATGGCGAGCAGTGCCTCTATGTCACCTTGCAGGGTGTGGCGGGCCCCTGCCACCTCTGACAGCCCCGTCTGCATCAGGTTGATGTCCTCCACCATATGGACGAAACGCTCAAAGTTGGCATATGTGTTGTTCTGGGGCATGCTGGAGTGGGACTGGATGGTGTACTCCTTTAGACGCTTCGTCTTCAGCTGCTCCACTTTCTTCTCGGCCTCAGGGGCAGCGCTGTCCTCCATGTGGCCACAGGACTTCAGACAGAAGGGTGGAGGAACACTGAGTGAGAGGCTGTCTCATTGTTGCATCTTGAAAACACACGTAGCGGTGAATGTCCCAGCAGATGAAGGATTAGTGTGTGACCCTATAGCGAAAGCCATGGCAGGTATGAGCGCCAACAGACAACAGACATTCCTGTTGAGTGTGTTATGTTTCCTGCCTTCATGCTTGTATCCAAACAGGATGATGACTCCACAGCAAAAACACCATTCACATGCATTTCAGCAGCCAGTGTTGGAGTAGACTTCTTCTATGTTACAGGGTGTTAAATGTCCATGCCATTAAAAACACAATTAGTGAGATCTTGCTTCAGTTCGCTGACATTTCTCGAAAAAAGAGCTATTGAACTTTCAGATGGTAAAAGACAGCTGTATCAGATGTGTGGAGCTTGTTGATAGGTGAAGAGTGAAATAAATATTCCCAGAGTGGGGGTTGTGGTGATGGATACGATATACTGTTTCTGTGGTGCAATAGAAGGAACATATAGGCAGATAACGGGTGTGTACTCTGGGATTTTGAGCCTATGTTCAAATTTCTTCACACATTTAAAGATGGATTTGCCTCTCCTAGGAGAAATGACCCTGTTACCCTAATGTGACCTTTGACACTAACTACAGTTACATATTGTTAAACATTTTTGGGTGGAGTTCTGACAGCAGTTACAGAGAATACAGAAACATGCTATAATATAGCATAAACCAAGTGCATACCTTTATCCAAGGATGGTTGAGGGCGTCCTGTATAGTCATCCGTTTTCTAAAGTGATGAGAGAAAGGAGAAGAAACCGCAGCTGAGTAAATACACCCAGGGCAGGGTGAGCGATCATGCTTTAGGATATGAAACTCTCAGGAATACTTTCAGGTCACCACAACTTTCGCAAGAATATTTGGTTTCCTGGGGGTGCATTTAAATGGAAACATGTGTTAAGCAACAACAAGATCACATTTACACAGACAGATAAGTATATACAAATGCTTTGCTTCCGGTAATTAGTTTAAAGTATAAATAATGTTTATTTAGCTTATTTCATTTAGTGAATCACATGGTGTCAGTGAATTTGAGCAAAAAGAAATGTGCCCAAATCCTCTGCTCTAGATTTCTGTGGACTGGCTGCCCTTTCATTCTCATTTGGATCAGGACCGCATATTTAATGTGCTTAGGATTTATTGCTGTGAAACCTTACTGGGCTTTGTGTTGGAATTGTCAGACATGACCTTTGACCTTCAGCTGTTCTGCTGTTTGTCAGAGACCCGTTACTTTTACCTCGTGTCCTTCTCCAGGAGCTGCTTGATGAAGCTCTTGGCCAGCTCGCTTGTATTGCTGAAGAGGTCCTCGTCAAAATCGTAGTTCATCGCCGAGATGTTTCCCAGCGTCTCCTGCTTTGTGTCACCGAGGAAAGGTGACGCGCCGCTCAAGCTGAAACGGCAGCAAAAACATTCATACGCTGACTAAGACCTTCCTCGAAAATCCCTTTAGGTACATTAAGATCCCCCTTCATAGTCATGAATCATCCCAACTTACAGTATATATGTGATGACTCCAATGCTCCTGTGAAAAAACAGCACAAGGTTAATCCAAAGTTATGTACTGCAGCCTGCTGTATGGAAGGGAGCAGAGTCAGAGGTAATTAAAGGCTCTTACCACATGTCTGCCTCCAATCCCAGTGGCTCATAGTTGACTATCTCTGGAGCTGAAAATAGACAGCACACACTCCTGCATCACAAACAGCGCCAGGCAAAACACCAAGCCTTCTTCTTAAAATGTCCTACAGTGCAAACACTTTTCTCACTACTGAAAACTTGTTTGAAAAGCACTTACCAACAAATTCAGGGGTTCCAAAAATGTTTTTAAAATCTGCCCCAGCTTCTATTTTGTGTGCCAGTCCAAAGTCTATGAGTTTGATGCGGGGTAGAGGAACATTCCTGTCCAGTAGCATTATATTTTCAGGCTGAAGTACAAAAAGAACAACACAGGGAGGCACATTTGTCAGCAGATTTCAGCTAATACCAAGATTGGGAAATACATAAACAACACTGAATAATAGATGTTACCTGGTGAAAGGCGCCTTTTGCGTAAGCGTTGAAGAAAAACATTGCAACAATTGTTATGGTGTAATATGAAAGCAATTAAGCATATTTTTGGGGGGATTTACAAACCCTCTAGAGTTACTCTGGATTCCTATAAATCAATGTAAAGGTCAACAGCTGTAATATCTATGCTAACTGGACAACAGTTTCAACATTTTCCTTGACTGACTATTAACCTTCTGATTTCGCAGTAAATGTTAAGCACTAATTAGTGCACAAATCTGTCATCATGCACTGAAGGTCAAAGCCTCGGGAAGGTCTGAATCAAGCCCTTCACTGTGCATTCTTTTTCCTTAATTGCCAAATGAAAAGCGTAGAGAGTGAGGAGCCGCAGCTGTAGAAAAAAACAGGGCTGTGACTTTCAGCGAGCAGCGTGGGCGACACTGCGCTCTGAAAGTGATGAGATAACCTTGAGGTGTCTGTATCTGAAAGTTTGGATCTCAGCCACAGAAAACAGGAAGGATGAGTGATTCAGAATAGCAAAACTCTACCGGCATGTACATTAGACACCTGCTATATATATTTCACAGTTTCACATGCTCAACCTTGCATGTACGTACAGTACAGTATGAGCAAAATACAGTTTTACATGTGATGCACAAATGTCACTTATGGATCTTTTGTACCTTTAGATCAAAATGTGAGATCCTCTTGGCGTGGAGGTACTGGACTCCATCGAGGATCTGTTTGATAAACTGAGTGGCCTCCTCTTCACTGAGAGACTCCTTCTGAGCCAAGAAATCGAACAGCTCTCCTCCAGAAACCCTGTAACATACACACAGACACTTAAGGACTCATCCTGTGGGCTCAGATAATCTGGAGCGAGGGCTCTCTTGAAGGTTATCTAAAGTGTGTTCTCAGGATTTGGATGTGCTGGTTCAGGATGCCTTAAATACATTTGTTTGTGGCAACAATTCAGGTCTGTTTTGTGTCATTTTGCCCTACTTATGAAGCAATCTAGCTCTCTTTCTTTTCATACTAAAATTTCTGAAAAGCTGCAATTGGTTTAAAGTGTCCTTTGATCAGCTGGCAGCCCATAAGCACAATGTTCTTTTACATTCATACAAAGAAAACATAACTGACTGAATGAATCATGATCCTGCAGCTGAACAGAAAAATGTCAGTCAATTCATCCCTGTTTTAATTGGACTGATATTTCAATTAGTCCTAATTGGTGCCTCCATGTTCCCAGGCAATTGCTGGACACAGATGAGGTCATCTGAGGCCTCTTTTCAACACAAGCGTTATCGACTCTGTGAGAGACACTCGGTTCTTTCTGGCACACATGATCTTGGCAGAGGTTTTCAGCAAACACAGGTTCAACAAACAATCTGTGTACACAGATACAAACTCACAGTGAACTGTTACTATGCACAGACAAAACTTAACCATTGTTGGTCTGAAACATTCAAAAAGTTCCACTGATGTTTTATATTAAAACAAGATGCTGTGTGTTATGTTAAGTATCCTTTGAGTTCTTTTGCAGGAGAAATGCAAAAAACAAATGATTGTGTGGAGATGTTTGAATGTTTTAAGGTTAAACACCGGTGTAAACTGGCAAGCATGAGGGGATTCTGTTCTTTTAAATGTAAGGATATGGTGATGTGTTGTTGGATGATGCAGTGACTCACAATTCGAGGATAAGCACCACATCCGTGCGGTTCTCATACACGTCGTGCAGCGCTACAATGTTGGGATGCTGGAGCTGCTGCAGGATGTCCACTTCCCTCTCGATCTCCTCTCTTCTTACACCACGTCTGCTGACTCGACTCTGGCGCTTCTTGATGAACTTGGCTGCATATTCAAGACCTGTGCTCTTCTCTATGCAGCGCTTGACAATTGCAAACTGCCCACTACAGACACAAAACAGAAAAAAAAGACTGGCATCACTTAATGCTATTATTGCTGTTGAAAAATATTGTTTGTGTTAAATTTTGTTTCTTTAGGTATCTTTTTTTTAAATGAACTTCTCATCAACTAACAACAGGATATAGCTATAACGTATGGGAGGAAGTTGAGTGTCAAAAATTACTGAAATATTGCGGTATAACCCATCACTTCCTGTTTCCCAGACAGACAAGAGAACAATCAGATAGGCCGGTAGTGTGGACAGAGTTGCTGTCCTCCCCCTCCAGCAACCTTCCTGCCAAATTTCTAGCCATCCTCATGAGATCAGTCCATTGAAACAATCCCAAAAACGCTGAATATTTCACAACAGAGGTGTGGCTTACAGTTCATCTCTCAGTGGATCATTGTTTCACTTTTTACTGAGTTCTTGTTATGCATGTTACAGCCTGTGGATATGTATTTATGACATGGGTTAATGACTTCAAATGACTTTAAGAACGCTGGCACAGCTCCATCAATAAACTCGGTGTAACATTTTCCTTTGTTGTCACTCTCCCCTAACATAACTACAGAGTCATTTCACTCATAACTGACCCACTGACAGACTGAATGAGAAGTGTGAAAACATTTTCCAGCGCTGTCGCCCAGTTAAATATATGTTGTGAGTCTCCATGGCTTTATTATCAGAGCAGCACTTGTAATCTCAGACCTGACAAAGCCTGCTGCCACTCCTGCTACTTTACACGTTTCCTGCTGCTGTGGGCTGACCTGCCCACTCTATACATTCAGACTGTGAAAACAACCCTCTCAGTCACTGACCCTTCAGTGTCATCCCACAGGAAGAGATGAGGGTGAGGGTGGTGGCAGAGCTGCAAGAGAGTTTCTGAGTGGGGAAGATGAACGTTATCTTTGACAAGAGGAATACTCAGTAAAGTATGCATACAGACTACAATGTTTGGCTGAAATATATTAAAGCTAATTGTGATTATTTGTTTATTCCACAGTGTAGCTTGGACATGTATTTTTAGACAATGTGAAAGACCTCACAAAGAAGGGAAACAGATAATAACTGGCTGGCCTTTTATATGTTTTGGACATAACTGTCCACACAGAGATTCCAGGGTGGCTGAGAGAGGTTGTCCAGTCTGTGTCCACTATTATCATGGTGTCTAGTGGGCTAAGAATAGCTCTGCTCGCAGGCTCATTCGCCACCTGCCACCTCTCTGCTGCTGTTGCTGCTTGTGCTGCTGGGGAGAAGAAGAGGGCCTGCTGAGTTGGAGGAAGAGTAGAAAGGAGGAACGCTGAGAGGAGCTGCTGATAACGGCTGCCTCAAACAAACACAGTTTGTTCAACAGTCCAGAAACATACAAATACCCACTGAGCTCCTGCCAAGCTCATTTCATACGGCAGGTTACACTTGTACTTTCAAAGTGTGCTGACACACTCATAGCTCCAGCTCATCACAAAACAAACAGCGGATTATATGCGAATGTTTATACCGCCATAATCATCTTTGTAGTTTTAGGTAACCCTTCTGACTCAATAACCTTTCCCTTACCGCCTCAGTGTGAGACGATTGAGCCAGTTTGCTCTTTATGAGGCACACCCTGTGCTGTGCTTACTCAGTTCTACAATCACATCTGGGAGCAGCTCCACTGAGGCATTTAACTAAGCCTTCCAATAGATTTGCCTTGCTCAAGTACACAAAAACATCAGTTTCTGAGGTTTACTGTTACTATGTAAGCCCAGATTTTCTACTAAGGGGGCAGAATAGTTGGTACATCTTACAATATAAGCAAGCAACACTGCAAATTATGGCCTTAAAGCATTTAAATCAAGATTATACGCTTCACAAAAGTACAGTAGTATTAATTGCACTGCTTTAGTGTTCCTGGTGTTGTGCCACCCTTTGTGTATACTAATGAAGAATGTTCTTGAACAATTTTTACGCTTCCAGGTTCTAGAGAAGTATCCATTTCACCAACTTAAAACCACAGAGCCCCAGGTGGTTATTATTGAGACAATTTACTTCTTATCACAGCAACAAAAACACTGTCAAGGTCAGATTACGTTGAGAATATGTCTCAACAGAGGATGCGGGACAGACTCTTTGAACAATGGTCTTCAAAGAGTCACACACACACATGCTGCATGGGGCTGAAGCAGAGCAGCATGGAATCTGAAATGCTCCCTCTATCTGTTCTATTCACAGGACGTTTCCACCCCTGAGACACATCTGAAAGGTTGACCCTGTTAGAGATGACTACGATAATGTGTGAACTGAGGAGGAGGGTAAGTCACTCAATGAATTCCACTTGCAAAAACAGGCAAGTACCCCGAGGGGAGGAATCGTCACATGGCAGCAGCAACAGTGTCCTTGATTCGCCTGTTAAGCAAGACTGAACGGAATAACCCCTCGTGTTGATGGTTGTAGCCCAAACCCGAGACAGTGCACAACACAAATGTCATTGCAGGGGCTTTACTTTAGCGTTGCTGTGGAGTGTAAAGTAACAGCGGAGAGAGCAGTGATGCTGGGAGTGGTATTCCACAACGGGCCAGGCGTGCCGGCTGCATTAGCTCTAAGCCGGCCACTGGGGCTGAAAGTACCATCTCTCCACAGAGTTTCCACTCCCAACAGCTGAAGGTCATTATCCATAGCCAAGGTTGGAGGAATGCTCGGACAAGTGGCGCCGGCCCAATATTTAAACACATTTCTCAACTGAACAACCTCTGGGGCAGCGTGACAAAGACGGCCGGATTCATAATTGACCAAGCCCTGTCCCTAACCACCCCAACCATCTGTGAAGTGAAAGTGGAGGAAGAAAGGAAAAGCTGATCACATTCATCATTGCAGAAAAATATCATTTTTGTCATGTCAGAGGATGAAAAGCTGTATTATCTAGAGTAACAAATGCTTAATAACCCAAATACACAATTTGACAACCGCTTTATCTGCTATTAGTATGAAATATCTCAACATTTGCATCATGAAGTGTTCAGGACACTGTAGATTCTCACTGGTTTTGAAGTGGTCCAGTCTCAACAAAGCATCTATGGAGAGGCAGGGCTGTATGAGTGTGCTGACAGTAACGGGTTGACCTCTGTCAAACGGGAACTCTGGGAATGTCCAAGACAAGAGGCCAACACGGAGTTCCCTGTATCGGGCTGCACTGTATAAACACATTTTTCACTTATTCGACAGCAGGAATGTCTGACTACACACACTCTTATCCTCTGCTCCTTGTACACGCACGCCTACTGTGACTGCTATAGATACATCATGTAAATCCCTTTGGAGAAATTCTAGCACTTTACTGGGACGATCAGCAGCACCTGTCCACCTCGCGACTGTCAGTTCTTTTCACTTCAACACATCCAGTGTGTGAACACGGTGGCCTTAAATGTACATTGCTGCACTCCCTGCGTCCCCTACAAAGACGACAAACTTCTGCAAACTGAAAACTTGTAATTAATTTCCTTCTGCATGAATGTACTGACTATTTCTACAAATTACACATATTGCAGTAACTGGGAAACACTTTGCATAACATGTGGTGTGACCTTTTCCGTGTTCCTGTGTTCAGTTGGAACTAGAGATTTGAGTAATTTAATAACAGGAGTCTAAAGCCATGTGAGCAGCTCTGCCAGGCTGTACTTTGGTACAGTGATGCTTTCAGCTCAAATTTAGCTAACTTTAGCATGCTGACATGCTGATGTTTAGCAGGTGTTTACCATGTTCACATCCTTAGTTTAGCATGTTAACTTGATACTTAACACAAAGTACAGCTAAAGGTGATGGGAATACCACTGGTTTTAGGTAAGATTCTGTCCTGATGGTGCTAGAAAGTTGGATCACCAGAATGAATGGGTACATGAATGCCTGTACAGTTTTTAACAACTGTAACAGTTGTTAAGATATCATTTATTGTCCCCGAAGGGAAATTTGTCTTGGGCTCAAGACAAAATGGTGGACCGACATCACCAGCCACACCACTGGCATGGCAAAAACAAAAAACACCACAAAGGTGAAGGACTCATACCCACTATGATGCAAGTGCATGCTACCATAGGCAGAGTTTAAAATTTGGAGGAAGTTGACAAGCCTTTTATTTTTGTTCAGGCACGCAAAAACAATGGCACTTCCTATCCAACGGAGCATCCTGTTAATTCTTGTTGTTGCTTGATGATAACTAACAAAGATGACGTTGTTTCATTCATTACAGGCACACACAGTGTCTGATGGCCACCACGGTATTGGCATCTAGTAAAGAAAGCAGTAAATGTATAAAAGCTTCTTGGGGAAGGAATCTGTTGTTGACAGGTAGAGTCTTTTTTCCCAGTCTTGCCTTGACGCAGACACTTGTGTAACAGCCAAGAGAGAGTTCTTATGATACATCTATGGTAACAGCTCACCAGTCTCAACAGTCTCGTGTGAAGGCTAGTGGCAGCTGTGGGCTGACACTGTGACACTTCCTACTGTATGTCATCATCAGTAGTCATCAATCAGACGGGAAGACAGGTCAGTAAATGCCTCACATTTCAAGTAAAGGGTTGTTTTACAGATAGGTTTACTAAAAAGTCTCCGTCAGTATGGAAAGAAACATTGAGTACAACTGCGTGGGGCCCTATGACATTAAAATCTGTCAACAAGGGGGACGTTATGATGAACTGACTTTCATATGAATGGCTCAACAGTTCCACAGAGGAGAGAACATCTTAAATACTTAAATACAAATCAGTTTTTGGCCCCCTTCATCAAATTTTCCCCACCCTCTTGTGAGGACAATTGAGTAACTTTCCTTTGTGGCGTATGGAGAGGTCTGAACCCAAGAGGCTGTCACAAACTGTGGGTGGAGTGGGCTGAACCCTCCAAAACTCACTACCAACCCATCACAGCAAGACAAAATAACTGCAAGGAAAACATTTAGCTGCCAGATTGGTGATAAAATTCTCAGATACGTTTTCAGTTTCAGACATCTGTGCCTTTTTAACCACAAGTTTCTATATCTCTTGACAGTAATGCTGGGCTCTTTTCAAGTAACACCCTTTCAGCATCACCACAACACAATGATATTGTCAGTCTTTAGATGGTACGTTTCCTTATCGTCAGACAGTCCTGTTACCAGAAGCACTTTACAATGAAGCAACTTTTAGAATGGGTTTAAAAAGAGTTCATAAACCATTTAGAAACTCTTTAGAAAGAGTTTTCTAAAACCTTTATCATGTTTTCATAATCTTTTTTATAAAGGTTATACATTTTCAACCATTGGCTTTACAACTGACTAAATGCCATCTCCTACTTTGTGCAATGTTTGTGCACTGGAGGCTTCAAGTTTCACACTTGTGTAAGTTCATACGGGACCATGATTGGCTTCCAAACTAGTTGTGATGTCACCAGTCATGCTTGTAGCTACAAGCCTTTAACTCAGATTTAAGGTGAGCATGGAGAAACTTTCCCCCTTTGAATGTGAAAACAGTCTTCTAATGTCAAACTCTGCACAGTGAAGCTCAAATGCAGTCAGGTGAGAGTAAGAATAACTAATTTTTTAGTGGAGGGAGCCTTTAATAAATATTTCACCAATGTTTAATAGTTATCAGTTAAAAGCTGTTGATTAAAACAACTTCTGGCTTGTCTTTTTAGCTTTTTACTTAACTGTGAAGACCCCTCTAATCATCTGCTGATACACCATTACTGAATGGTTCTTACAATAATCCATCAAGTGTGTGAATGTTAATAAGTTGTTAATAAATTCTTGTTGGTTCAGATACTTTGACACTCTTCTTATTTATACAGGGTTTCTGTACAATTCTCAACTTCAAATTTATTGACTTTTAAGACCTTTTTAATACCTCTACAAGGAAAAAATAATACCATTTCCACAGTAAAAAAAAAAAAAGTTAAACTATAATACAGTATAAAATGCTGTTGTGTTTCATGAGTCAATTAGTGATGCACTGCTGTCTGATATGAAAATTCTTGGCCAATACAGAAACCGATTGTTTAGCCTAAAGGCGCATATATTTAAAAAATAATATAGACCTATATTGGCCAATACCAAGAGTTGGTTGTTTATGCCTGTGTTTGCCAACTTCTCTTTCATTTGCCTAAACATTTCAAGGGACACAATTTTAATTAGGCTCCATAACCTCAAAGTGATGTAGCTACCACTACTGCTGCATTTAGGCTTTATGGTTTACATTGTTTACACCGCCACAATTAAACGTTTGATTCAAACAACAAATAGGAGTGCTTGTGAATTTGAAATTATTTCCAAAAGATGTTCAGCTAATTTGAAAAGATGATGACAATGTAGGCCTTGCCCTTGAAACTATACATGCCAAACCTAAGATGATACAACTGTTGTTCTTATTAAAGGTCTGACATTACATTAAACAGTATGATGACTATAACATAAGAGATGGCTACTGCCAAATACAAACATATCTGCTGAAACAGTGGGAGAGTGCAGACAGTCACATCCCTCTTTACATCGGCCTACTTGTGTTTTCCCCCTTGAAATCTTCACAGATGCACTTGAATATTTCATAAAGGAAAATATATGAGGAATACCGTAAGTACTGGACACAAAAGCATATATACGCAGCTGGAGAACCCATTTCAACAACATAGGGTGTGTCAAAGAAGTTAAATGGCCAGCAAACATTGGGACATAGTGTATATTTTTGATTAGCAGTGAAAGGTGAGATGTCAGATGCTTTCCCTTCACACCCTATCTTTCTGTTAGCAAGTGGTGCACATGCCCAAGCTGTCCTTCTGTGCTGAATGGATTTGTAGCTTCCTCAGTCCATATTGCACTCTGCCAACTTCCTATAATTTATTTCCCCATGGGACACAGTTTCCTTTATGTCTGCTCTGTATGGGCTTGGTTAGTACTCCCGCTCACCAGCCAACACATGTATCCTCCACCCTGAATGAGAGTTGTAGTCTTGAATAGACAGTAAATGTGAGTCTATTCTCTCTACTGCATTTAACATATTGTACCCATACAGAACTTGTTTTCTTAGAGTGCGTTTACCTGAAACTTTATCTCTTGCTGTAAACCTCAGCCAACTTAAACACACCGACACTCCCAATTTCAAGCTTCAACAGGCCAGCTGTTTGCATACCCCCGCACACACACACACACGAGGACCACTCAGGCATACAGGGGCGAGCTGAATCACACTCAAAGTGAGGAGGATCATTTTCTGTACACTCCTTCTACTGCTTCATTAAACAGTTTAGAAAATTACTTACCTTCCTAGTTCCATTCCAATTTCATAGAAATCATCCACATTTTGTTGCTTGAATACCGCCATGCCGGGTGTCTTCATTGATGGTGATCTCCTTGATATGCACCACTAAAGCCAGTCCGTCCTCTTGTCTGTCTATCCGGCTATCTTTTTTTTCTCCGCAAGTCCAATCCTGCTGATGCAAAGAGGAGTTCCTGTAGATTTCTAACCAGAGTGATGAAAATGTTTACTACATGCCCCAGCTTGCTGTATGGCATTCCATCTCAGAGATGTATGTACTTTCACCGTGGTATTGAGAAAGTTTAAACACTTTAACTTGACCAGTTAAGGAAATAAAAAATAGCCCCTAATCTGTCTAAATGCTGATTGGGGCTTCATTACTTAATAAGTACAACTCATAAAACTGTGCCAAGCTGGTCAGTGTAACAGAGTTTAGTTACTGTGATTATAACAGGATTACAAATGAGAGGAAAAGAGCATTTGGGTAATTAGGGCAGGGTATATGTTGTGAAACATTTTGTCTGAATTAGTAATCCACTGTGCAGTATAGCAGTTAACACATATCTACACACAAAAAAGTGAAGATAAAAATCTGCTCATAACAGTACAAACAGATACCACAAACTTCCTATCTGGTAAGTTTCATGTCACACTTAAAATGGCACAAACTGACTGCAGCTGTAACTTATGTCTCACCTTCAGTCAGATGCAGAGCTGAAGATACACTTGCATCTGTTCCCACGTCTTCTACTGTTGGTCTGGTCTCCTCATGGTCGCAGCTCAGTCAAAAAAATGTCTCCTTCAGCGTCTCTGTTGTTTTCTGTCACTTGTGGCAGCACCATCAGGCTTTTGTGTCTGCACAAGTCCCTCCCCCTGATGGCTCTATTATGAAACTGCACCATGAGAGAGGCAGGCTATCAATAAAAATGACTGACACATCTGGTGTTTACTACTCAACGAGCATTTAAGGAAGTGATATTTACTAAAGCAAGCTGCCTTTCCTGCTTCTCACCAACACCTTTGCAAGAGCCACAACACACTCAGTCAGCCATGGTTTATTGAATTTGTCTTTTAACTGGTAGACTATTACAAAAAAATACAGTGGCTTACACTTAATTTTGTAACATATATGTTTTGCAATTTCTGTTGTCCAATGATATTGATTAACAAGTTATCAAACAGATTTACATACAAAAAAGTGAAGTGCCTTATAATGTTCTGAAGTCGTCTTGTCACTACACTTGTGCAATACACTGCAGGGAAAAGCAACAGAAAAAAAAGGAAAAAGGTGATATGTTTAAATGTAGCTTATTCAATGTGAAAAGGAAACTAAAAGAAAACATGAAAAATGCATGCAGACTTTCCTTGGAACCGTAGTTGTGTATTGAAATAGGAGTAAAAATTGAAAACCTTCAACAGTGTGAGCTGTCTGATAACTTGAGTGGACCTAAGAAAACATTAACTTTTTATGTTTGACAGAGTCAAGCTTGAAAATTCTGATCTTTAGAGAGACCTGCTCTCAAAAGAAAAAATAAATTCAATTTCAACATCTCTAAAAAGGCCTTTTTTTTTCTCTCCATTTACATTTGTATCATCAAAACAACTACAATTCTGGCATTGGTCCAGACGCTCAGGTGCTCCAATGAAAAAGTTCAGCAAAATGCTTTGGCGGACAATATTGTAATAGAGAAAATGTGATTGATTTTGTAAGTAACAGCAACTAAATATCTGTAAACAGCTTAAAGTAAAATAAAAATAAAGGAAATTAAAAGTTATAACAAGCTGTAAACAATATATCAGCACATAAGAGTGAGAAAAACGTACTTGTTCCCTCTTGTAGATTCCCATTCAAACAGCACAGTTTTAACATGTTGATTAACCAAATCTAAAAATGTTTTCTTTCTGAACAAATGTTGATATGTGGAACATAACTTTAACACATTGGTCTGTTAAATAGTAGGAATTGTTTGACTGGTGTAAGCAAGAACATGGTGGTGATGCTACTGTCATCTGAAAGTACCTGGATGTGAGAGAAAGATGCTGCTTAACGTGTCACAACAATCTCCTAAAATGTTTCCCTCATTCATTATAAATCACATTTCTATTGTCCATTCCACTGAAACTTTAAGTCCGTACTGTGTGGAGGGTACCGGTGAACTAGTGTAAACACTGGGGAGACAAATGTTATACTGCCACCCTGAGGGCAATGAATGCAAATACATCAGCATTTTCATACAGGGCTCAGATAAACAGTCCCAGCATTATACTGAACATATACTGAATATGTTGCAAAGTACGTTGTAGTCAGCGGGAAGTGAATCCTTTAAACAGTTAACAAAACCCACATTTTTGGGAAACAAGAACATTAAAAGGAAATAAAACATTAACATTTAAGAGCAGTACTCTCGGGCAGGGTGGGGTTTTTTTTACGGCAGGTTAAAAAACACAGTTTACGATAGTTTAAATGAAATAATCTGATAATCGGATGCACTGATATGGTGTTTTGATGCCAATGGCCGAATTTTCTCCTATCCAAATCCAGTACAAATATAGGTGCAAAACAGCTTGAGCTTTATAAACATGCCCTTGGAAAATATGTATTATTAAGTGGTACATCCGTATAAAATAATATTACATTATTAATGGTCTGAAAATCTGCCTAATATGGGCAGATAAAGTAAACTGAACTGACTGATGTTGTTCGTTTGATGGCTGAAATAAAAAATATGAGGTTAGTCAAAATGTTCCACTTGCTTTTTTTGTTTTGATCCTACCTTTGATGGTAAATCTTTGTGTCTATTCTATGTAACCGCAGACAAACTGGAATGATATGTACATTTTAGAATTACCAAAACGATCAGCGGGCTCAAATTCTCAGCAAACTAAAAGTTTCAGCAAAAGTCAAATTTCAGCATAAGTGATTCAAGTGCATCAACAGACACAGGGATCAAACACAAGAGATGTGTTGTTGAGTGGCGATGTGGAAAATATTTTTAAAAAGTAAACTATTTTTCTTGTAAGACGTAGATGAAAGGAGCCACAGCTTGAGGCAAGGAAAGTGAAAACTCCGAATCCTAATGGAGACAAGTATAAAAAAAAAAAATACAATCATTCCTTCAACAGGCATAAAATTGCCAATTATCAAAAGATCACAGCCATGTTTTCAAAAATACTGATTCGGACTGTAAGTGTTAAACTCGGCATTGGAAGTTGAAGAGCCGTAGGGCGAGTGTACTGTTTTGGCCATCACATAAAACACAAGCATACAGCAAATAAGGCATTTACAAAAAATAAAAAGGCAGGAATACTGATAGAAAGCCCATTTGGCCGGTAATGTTTTGGTCCTTTGATGCGATTAAGCTCAGAATTTGTAGAAAGTTGATTGGTCCAGCTCTGATGCGGAGACCAACTCCAACAATTCTTTAAGAAGAACTCCCTTTAACAACTGCAATGCATCACTGGTCTGCGGAGTCGACCTCTTTGTCTTCATACTTAAGTGACGCGGCCTTAAAATGCGACAGGCTTAAGCTCAATTGTCCTCCTCATCGTCGCTGACGAAGGTCCGTCCATCCTGAGACGTCTCCCTCTCCCTGAGGAAAGTCTGTCTGATCGCCTCCAGCTCGGTCAGCTCAAGACGGACTTTCTCCAGGTGGAAGGAGCGGCGGTTCTGGATTTGCCTCAGGGGGAACGGGTTCATGTCCACAAAAGCGATGTTCATCAGCTTCCTGGGAAAAAAGGGTCAAGAAACAGTCCTGTCAGTGTGGAATACTTTTCTATTCATTCTCTGTGCTGTGCGACATGTGAGATTATTGAATTAATTCCTTTTCAGACATCGAATGCGTAACCTTGCCGGCTTCATCTGTCTGTTTAAGTGATCTGTATGAAAAAAACTGTTTTATATTGTTCCACAGTGCACAAGCGTCACCTAACAAGATGTTAAGATGGGACTCATGTTTTACCCATTTCCAACTACCAACCAATATCTCAAGAGTCATTTTTGTGTAGTTGCCATCACTTTTTAATGCTTTTGCAATGACCACAGATGCAAAACTAACAGACTGGAAATCACCTTTTTGCTTGTATATGTCAGCCACACAGCAAAGAGATCTGATCAACTGTTTTAAGTTCATTATCTTGCTCCTTCTTACTAGACTGTACTGTCGTCCTCAGTGCTTATATGCATCACTGCAAATACCAAAACAAATTGCAGTCGCTTTACCTTGAATCAAGGATTGTGCGCGTGAAGCATCGAAGATATTTGAAGATGGCTGTGGAATCCTGCAACTTCAAAAACTCTTCCTCTTTGTACTTGAAGAGAGCGAGAGCGAAGCGAAATATGATCTGTGGAGAAAAAAAAATATCAAAGCCGTGAAATCTGCCTCATGACTTTCCTTGTGTGACCATAGATCATAACACATCATGCCTCTGACACGCAAAGACCCTTCAGAAGACTTAAGGCAGTATTTATTACAGATAGAGGAATGTCTGCCCAGAATATTTCTTCTGAACTAACAGCATAGTATAGTTTCCTAACATAAAAATACATACACAATTATTTTTGGCTACTTGGGAACTCCTCTATAAGCCAAAAACCATGTACTTCTGCCATATTATCAGCTAAAAATGTTTTGGCTAACATGTTAGCAAAAAATTGCTCATTTACACATCCAGCAAACATGGAGCAACATTAGCATTCATTTACAGTTGTGGTTTTGGCCACCTGGTGAATGTGGATCCAATTTTGACACTTCTTTTGGCTCTGTTTTAGTCTCCATTAACTCATCTATATCTTTAGATTGAAAAGTGTTGGTTCAAGAGCCAGTTGCTAACTTTGTCTATCTGCTGTTTGGTGCTGGGCAGGTCGTGTACAGTGGGTTTTTTGCTGAGAACAGCTGCCTGCTGCTGGGAATGAGGTTCATAAGAGCAGAATCTGTGGGCCATAAAACCAAAACATTGAGCTAAAAGAAGCTGAAAAGCTTTGTAGAGCTGAGGGACACTGCAGAGTATGAGGGTTTGACACAATGAGTGACCATTTTCACATTATACATAATTATTGAATCCATAAAAATACTGAATAGTGGTGATTTAACCTTCCTATAGCTCTGGTTTATCAGGCTTCAAACATAAATGTTGGTTAAATAAGGTTGGAAAAACAATGGGTTGATATGTCCAACTGATAAACTGACTCTTGTGTAATAGAAAACTTATTACAGATACCATCTTCTGCTGTGGGCAAATTTAAACTTGCAGCCAAATCTTTGTCATTATTATTCAAAGGCCTCCTTATCTAATTTTATTATGAGCTTTTTTCGGAACTCTCTAAGCTTGTCCGGAAACATCTGGCTATGTGAGATTAGAGGATAACAGTTCTACTCTCTGCTTGGCCTCTTACCTTTGGACCCTCATACAGAAAGGCATCCCAGATCTTAAAGAGGATCTCGCTCACAACGCTGTCCACAAACACCACCAGGAACCAGTTGAAGGTGATGAGGGAGAAGTCTACCTTGTGCTGCTCAAAGTGAGCATGGAGCCGTGGTAGCTTCTCGATCATCAGGTCCTTGAACACGCGCTGGTCAACCTGCACAGACATAACCGTGACATGACTTTCTATGAGACTTTGATTTTTACGGAAGGGAGAAAACATGGGATCCAATTCAGCAGAGAGAGAGAAAGCATACATTTCTGATTACTGCTATGCATTCCTGCTCTGGTAAGTCATGAGCATGACATCACTAATACCAGAGAGAAGCAGCAACATGTTCCTGTATCTTCAAATGTCACATATAACCTTTGAGCTTGTTTACCTGAGAGCCAAGCAGAGTCTTGGTGTAATAGTCTCTTGGCATGAAGACCTCCACGATGGCTATGAGGCTCCAAAATGCGTCCTCTTGGTCCAGATAGAGCAAGGCAATCGCTGCCAGCCTGAAGAAATTAAATAAAAATTAATGTTTAAAATGCACGACAAGACTCTTAGTTGAAGAAGTAAAACATCTGGAACATTTCCAGTACCTGTTAAGTCCCTGGCAGTAACCGATGTCTGGATTCCTCCAGGAGAAAGCCATGAGGACGTTCCTGAGTTTCTGGATGCCGTCTGCACTGGGGGAGGCGTAGTGCTTGTTGTTGGGCAAAGTACGCAGCAAGTCCAGCTCAATCTGCTTCGAGGCCGGGTTGGGCTTATCCCGGGCCACGTTTAGTAAGGTCTCATAATAGTCGGGCGGCAAGTGGTCCCGGAACTTCTTGACATGGATGGAGACACACCAGCGCCACACCTGGGAGCGATGCTCGTGGGGAACACCGCAGCGAATCAGGGCCTTGAGCTCAGGGGAGCGCACCAGGTCTCTGTTCATGGTGCTGGCCAGATAGTTCTCCCACTTCACCCCGACGGACACCTCCTGATTTGTCATGGACAGGGACTTCAGCTCCAAGGCTCTCACCTTCGCAACAAGCTTCTCCTCTTCTTCCTCCTCCTCAGGAACAGTCTTGAAGCCAAACACGTCATACTCACTAACGTTGAAATCGGAGAGAAAATGTGGAAGAATTATCATCAATCGGTGATGTTCAATTCATTCCAAGAGTTGTTTCAATTTTGGGGGGGTAATCCACATTTGCTTAACCTTCACTCAGTTCTGAGTCAGTTGGGTATTTCCTGAATTTCTAACGATACATTTTCACGAGCCTCAAAGCTTGCCTGAGCTTGCACAGAAGTCAGAGTGATAGCACTAGAAAACAGCGGAGCTAGTTTTTCCAGTCAAGAAAAATTGAGTTGCAGCTGTTAAAAGTCTTGTGACTGCAGTGCAAAAACAATCTATTGAAGCAACACCAGTGTCTCTATATTTTTGTCTCTGTATTTTTTTTTCTATATTTGTCATAGAAACTTGGTACAAAATAGTATGTCTATAAAGGACAGCTGGCCTTTGATACTGAGGGATGGACACGATTGACTCATGTTCCAGACAGTGCTTGAAATTTCTAATTTGATATGATGTGACATCTACATTTGGCCATTTATCTTTGCAACATTTGTAAGAGTGTAAACAAAATTGCAGAGTGACAACATCTAGGTGCTTTTACAGCTTTACAATAGAAAAATCTAAAATGTTAGAGCTAATTTTTTCATGCTATCGCTTTCTATAAGGACCAAAACATTACCGGCCAAATGGGCTTTCTATCAGTATTCCTGCCTTTTTATTTTTTGTAAATGCCTTATTTGCTATATGCTTGTGTTTTATGTGATGGCCAAAACAGTACACTCGCCCTACGGCTCTTCAACTTCCAATGCCTTATTTTTCTTTTCCAACATCAGTTTGGTTGAAAAATTTAAAATACTTTTCAGTATGGACAATACATAAAGGTGCGTATTCACAAAGGCTTACCTGACAGTGATTGGTTTGAAGATGAGGTGTTCTTGCTGGTCAGGGCTCTCTGCCTGCAGTGCATCCTCTAATAATCTAGAAATTACATCACTGGCATGGCTCTGCTCTGAGGAGGAACAAACTGGGCTCTTCACCTCTTGAAGCAACACCAGATACTTACTCTCCACCTGACACAACTTAGCCTCCAGGGCCGTATACTGCAGCAAAGATAAGAAGAAAGGTTTAACATTATATCCGTTATACTCACCGCCAAAACACAGTTTTTCCTACTTGGCATTTTTAGGTTTAGGTCAATCAGGTCAATGCTGGACTTCCCCTTAAAAGCTATTCAGACTTCCTGTTTTCTTTTAACAGAGTAATACCAACAAACACAAGACAGTACCTTTGCTTCCAAAGCCTTTTCTCTACTCTCTGCATTTCTGCGTAATACTGTCAGCTCCAGGATCTCTTTGTTCAGGAATTTGTTTTGAGATTTGTAGCCTTGAAGACTGTCCTGAAAGTGAAGAAACATACAGTGTGCACAGTTAATCAGATTGAAAATTTAACCAGAGCATAAACGAACAATGAAAAAAAACAAAACAGGATTTTTCATGTTAAACTGAAGCCAAAGCAAGAGTCTTGTTCTAATATTATACTCAAATCCCACCTCAGAATAAGTGCTTACAGTTCTCAAAATGTGCAGCTTTAGTTTAAGTGTTTTCATCTGTACCTTAAGGATGTCCACTTCCTGCTGATCTTTGTTGGGAGGTGGTGTACCAGAGTCATTTGGGTTGCCGCTTTGCTCAGGGGCCTGCTGCGAAAGCTTGATGATGACTTCATCTTTGGCCTGGATGGTCTCCATCAACATGCCCAGCTGGTCGTTGATCTCCCCCACCTTTATTTTCAGGCCCTTCAGCTCTTGTTGCAGGCTTTCTTTCTCCAAGGCGAGCCGCTCCATGTGACCGCACAGGGACTGGATCTGTTCATCTTTGTCCTGAAGCAGGGTCTCCAATTGGGTGACCTCTTCCTGGGTCACTACTGGAGCCTGGTTCTGGTCTGAGGCTGCAGATGAATCTGGAGCCGGAGCTGGGCGGCGCACTGGCTGCCTGTCACACTGGGAGGTTCTTAAAGTCTGCTGCAGAAGTCTCACCAGCTCCTAGTTAACAAGAGAGGATTTATTCGGTCAATACAATGTCTGGCGGGGGAAAGATCAGGCTTTAAAATTAAGTTGCTTGTTTTTCAAATGTGAGGTGAATTCAAAAATTATCTTAAAGATTTTAAAAATGTTTTTCCAACTGCATATTCATTTTGCTAAATTTTTAATTTCTTAACTGCTGATCTATAGACTGAATTTTAATTACATTTCAACATTTCTTACAACTGACCCTGCTGGGTGCAAACAGAGGCATAATAAGTTTAGAGTAATGTAAATTTTGGAGCTTCCATAAGTTATTAACTTGCATACTAGTGTGTGAAGCCTCATGTTTTTTTTCTATGACTAATAACCTAGACTAGTCACATGCAATTTTACAATATGTAAGAAAAGAAGCCACAGTTTTGCAGCCTGTTACTAAATAAAACCAAAATAATTGATTTATTAAATATCAAAAAACACAAACACTAACAGTGTACACTAATCAGGCTTTGCTGCAAGTGGGCCACCTCAACTGAAACAAACAAACAAACAAAAAAAAATCACCCAGCTAACAAAATAAAAAGTGAACACACTTTCATAAAATGATGACATTACGACATTATCATAGGGACTATTTCACATAAAAAATGGATGTTTTGACCATCTGTTAACTACATGATGAAATGATGACACAAGATTGCATCAGGATCTTCCTGAGAGAAAACCAGCTAGTTCACACTGTTTTTGACAACGGCCACAGTCATGCTAACCTAGCAACACTAATCACAGCCAGCACTACACGCAGAGAAGCCTGTAACTAATATCAGAACATGAACTTCAATAATAAAGTTTATCATAGCTGTGTAGATCATTAGGTATGTATGTATTTGAAAACTGTGTCCAATGTGAAAATACTTGGCACATGAATTTGCACTGATGTGTGTCTGACGTGCACTCAAACACACTCACATGCACTTGGTTATACAACTGCAGATACAGTAATAAAATTAAACATACAGCTTTCATTAGCACCTGTTTTTTAACAAAGGCAAAGTGTGTATTTGGGTTATCTTGCTCTTTTATTTGGGCATAATGTGACTAATAAATTCAGTCTAGGCCCCACATTACCTGGAGGACATAAATCAATAGTATTAACAATACAAAGCCACATGTGGACTCTTGAGCTGGCCAGGAACAAAACCATATTTCCAACAAAGTTGCTCAGAGACGGCAGGCTGACTCAGTTTGTCCGAGTAACCCGATTCAGTTTGACTGTTCAAGTTTGTATGATCAGTAAACCATCGCATAGCGGATGTATATATTAAATGTTTATCTGGCCAGCTCTGCGGCCATTGTTACTCATCAATTAGTCTTAAAACACCAAAACAAGAACTTGAGACTAATGGGAGGGAATGACACAGCTGCTATTTCCTTATTTCTTGCTAGCATGACAAATCATTTGCTGTCTTCCTGTATTAGTGAGATCATCAGAATTCCTCCAAACTGCTCCATCACAACCTCAGACTTTTGCTGAATTGACTGAAATGACAGTAAAAACACTCCAGTCAGCCCAGTATTCCCACTTATGTGGATAATTCACACATCATGAAGTTAGTCTTGGTGCTAGTTGAACATGTTAAATGCAACAATGTAAAAACCAGTAAGCCTTTGCTACATTCATTTTGAGATATCATAATTGCTGTAAACAAGAGCATGATGTAATCGTCCCATGCTTGGTGTTGGTTCAGCCCACCTACCTTCTGACTGGCCAGCTCCTCTCTGAGTTTGGTCTGTTCCTGCTGCATGCGGCTCAGTTCTTCCTGCTGGCTCTGGAGGCGAAGCTGCATTTCCAGAGATTTGCTACCGTTGCACTCCACTGGGGAGCTCTCAGAGCTGCGTGTCTCAACGTTGCGCCCAAACCTCCCAGTGCCCATCATGTCTCGAAGCAAAGGCCTCTTAGGCCGCGATGAATTGCGCACAAAGTCGAAAGTAAACGATGATCCAAAGGAATCTGAGAGAGAGGAGAGTTTCATCATCCGTCAGGAAAAAGCAGGAAAGTGGTAAGAAAATACATTGTTAATCCATTTTTCATTGTTTCAGCAAATGAGAGATGAAAAATAAAAAATGTATATATATATATATATATATATATAAAAGATGAGAGTGAGTGCCAAACCCTGGCCAGAGGCTGAGTAAAGCAGCAGGAAATGAACGTACGTCTATGTGTGTCTGGATGATGTTTCGGTTCAGGGAAGTCCTTGGGCGGGGCATCCACCAGCTCCCACTCCTCTGCGCTGCTGTTGCTGGTATAAAACACACTGCGCCTGTTCTCACCTCCTCGGCCTGGCCGCAGATAAGACATGGAGTTCCTGAAAGAACAGAAACCAGACAGGAGAGCGAGTAAGACCAGTGCTATGCTGGGAATAAAGTGGCTGCTACTATGTAGAAGCTGTTCAAATCCACAAGGAACAATCAAGGACTCTTTTATTTTGTAAGTGGTAACATTAGCACAAACTGCCTTTGTTAAGGTCTTTTAACACTTTTCTCAAAAGGCCTCGGACCACAGAACTGCAGCTGTAAAAAAAAAACCAAAAAGCAATACTACAGTACATCTCTACTAACTCCAGACTACTCACTGGGAGAGCTTAAACAACAAATAAACTATCTATTTCAAATAATAATCAAAAATTGCATAAATATTGAGGCATTCTTGAATAGAAGTTAAAAGACTTTAGACTGACTGTAACTCTATTTTGTGACTCTACTTTTGTTTTTCACACCTCTGAATGTGAGATCACAGCAAACACATGACTATTTGGTTTAACTGCTCCCCTGCTGCCTCACACCTCGTCTACACCGTACGTGTTTCACCTAAGTTCTTCAGTGGTCTGCGTCCATCTAACGCAGCAGACACGCTTTAACTGTAATCACGCAGACTCGCCCTTTATGAGTGTAACTGCGACCCGAAGCATCCGTTAACACGATGGTTCTGGTGTAACATTCTTGAGCTTTAACTGCCTCTGCTCTGATCATGAGCTATAACTGCAGAATTAATAAACTTATAGATTTAGAAACAAAACCACTGAATACAATTAGCCACTCTTCTGGCCCCTGTTTGGTTCATCTGGAGTGAAAAATATCAGCAAACAACTAGTTTCAGTATATTTTATATACGTGTATTAAAGACCCATTGCATTTTTAAAAAAATATAAGCTAAATCATAATAAAACGTGGAACAGTCTCGTTCGGAAACATGCTATGAGGAGCAGGCAACATTCCAGCTTTTTACCTTTACAAGTGAACTCTCATTCTATCACTGATACAGCACAAATTCCAATCCACATGTCACATTTTTAGCATTTTAGAGTGTTGGATCATTTGAATAGATGTGTTGTATACCCCAGAAGGGGAACTGTCGATGGCTGCGTATGGCCACAACTATTGTACTATAGATGTGACCTTTTCCTCCGCTGCAGGCAACCTCAGGAAGAACCGAGGTGGTATTTTCTTTCCTCAGTGCAGCTCTACTGGGGCACATAACTGTAGCGGATAAACTAGTTTTGCCTGTTTAGCAGGGGCTGAAAACAATGACGAGAATATATACTTCCTAATTAAAAACTGTGGGAACAATATCAGCCTTCTACGATACAGGAAGATCTCACTGCATTTACGGTCTCACCTGAGTTCTGTACCAAAGTTTTTGAGGGAGAAGTTGAGGGGGTTTGTGGACACAGCAGAAGGCCCTCTGGCTGACTGGATCCCCACCATTCCTCCACCATCTGTCTCTGTCTCCATGGCAAAGTCACTGCGGACCTTCTCCATGCTGTC
This sequence comes from Thunnus albacares, assembly GCF_914725855.1. Classification (NCBI taxonomy): domain Eukaryota; kingdom Metazoa; phylum Chordata; class Actinopteri; order Scombriformes; family Scombridae; genus Thunnus; species Thunnus albacares. Next base: position 19,214,106 of record NC_058112.1, on the reverse strand, counting down.
ACTGAGTTTTTCAAAGACGAAGGCATCTAAAATTGAACAGAGATAATTAGAATAACATTCTAACAATAAAGCATTACATGTATCACTGCTGCCACTTCTCAAGGCCAAACTATGACTATTGTTTGTTGAGGAACTGCAATTGTATTGACGCTGAATGGATTCCAGAGTCAAGAGAAGCAATATTTTGAGTTACCCAGAATGGTATTTACAGCAGGGTGTCTGTCTGTGGGTTCTCGAGCAGCTCTGTAACCATCAGAAATAGCCTTACTGAACCCAGCATTATAAATATAGTATTTCTTTTTGTCTCACATCAGCTGGGAACAGTGTGGGAACACGAAGGGCCAAGCAGCTCCGCAATTATGCTGTCACACCCAAAGGGGAAACCAATGGCCACCACCAACACACAATATGTGTTGTAAGACTGCAGTTCAAAGATTACAATGATCAGACTCCTTGAGCACTGGTAAAAGCTTTGAACTCTTTGTACTGACATATTCAGATAACCCTAAATAAGAACCAACAGAGCGGCTGCTTTGTGCTCTGTGAGGCTAAAAGGTTGGCGCATCAAAGTTATTACAAATTAACCAAATTTTACATCAATCCTTCCAATAGTTGCTGAGATATTTCAATAAAACCCAGATGAAAAGTTAGGGGATTACCAAAATCAGCTGAAGACATCATCTGGAAACCACAAGATATCTATCAAATTTTGCATAAATCCATCCAGTGGATGTTGAGATATTTCACCTGGTAAGTGAAAACTTTGACCTGCTGGTGTTGCTATAGAAAAAGTCAAGAGATCACCAAAGTCTGTAGGAGTCATCCTCTGAGGGCCATGAATGTCTGTACACAATTTCATGGCAATCCATCCAAGAGTTGTTGAGATATTTCAGTCTGAACCAATGTGTTGAACCAACCAAATTGAAGAATTAAAGCCTCTGCCAGCTCTAATTAAGAATACAAATTATTTGAGATGACAAACTGATGGCTGCACGTGTTACAGCACAGTTTGAACATTTGTATATAGAGTATCATGAACCTGTATAAGTCAGTAGCAATTACAAGATAGTCCAGCACCTTGGCTGCACTGTTAAGAAAGGCTTAGCCATGTTAATCTTTCACTAGCCATCCAAAAAGGGTTACATGAAACATTTAACATCCTCCTCGCGGCCAGAGGGAAGATTCCAGTTAGGCAGACTTTAGAGGAAACTCAGTTGACCACACAGGTCTTTCCTGCACCCACGCATTTTATCACAGCTCACTGACAAACAGGTCAAAGACTTTTCTGAGACTGAAATAACACAGGACATGAAAGCAGAAAAAACAACATATCCAAGTATTTTCAACCACTTTTTTATTCTCTCAACTTCCTTTCAGAAACAGCTACTTTTGTAGCATTGGTGAGTTTTCCTGTGTGATTACCAATATTGATACCAGTATTGATATTTTTTGATGACATGACTACATGTGCTTTTAGGTGACACAAGAGTATTTTAAGACAGTAAAACAGAAGTCGTGTGTGTATGATCACAGCAACAGGAAGAAGCATTCACACTTCATTTCACTCAGCTACAACAATCAAAACCAGTCAAAAGGCAATAGATTTTTTCTCATTTAACTGTAAGCAGCATTTAAACTTATGAAAGCACAACTAAGCTACTTCTCCATATAGAGGAATCTCAACAACTCCTTGTCTTATCTGGACATAATATAATAATGATACATGTATATATATGTTTTGTTGTTGTTTTTTCCTCTCTTGCACATGTTGTGAACATTGCTGACTTATGTTTATTGAGGCAGCAGGATGCTTGTTTGTGCTCTTTGACACATTCCACTAAAACACACCCCATATAAAGTAAAACACATTTAACTAATGCAGCTCTTGTGTAAATATTAATCCTTCAGATATAGATGTTTACTTTCAGCTGTGCCCGGATGTGATAAAAACGAGCATTGTGTGTGTGTGTACCTGCCTACCATTGTCTTTGCCTACAAGGCCGGCGTGAGGGTAGGCCAAGGTCGGGGAGCTCCAGCTGTCTCTCTGTCCGGAGCCTCGTGTATTGCTATACTCCCAACGTTTCTGTTGCAACTGCTGGAGCCAGTAATGCATCACCTGCCTGCTGGGAGCCTAGAAACACCAACACACACACACACACACACACACACACACACACACACACACACACACACACACACACACACACACAGAGGATTACTCACTGGGGTGGATAAAAATAATAAACAACCTGACTTTAAAAACACTGGTGAAGCAAGTCTTAAATGGAAATCAATCATGTTGTAGAGATAAAAGATTAAAGACAACTCCAACACTAATGGAAAGACACCTAGACAAGGGATATAACAGCTGCCCTGCTAACCCTAACATATCAAACAGTCCGAAAGCACTTTAAATAGCAGGTTACTATTAAGATCAGTCATGTGAGAGAGCGCAGACACTAGTTTCAGTCTCAGTTCCAGCCTCCGGCCAGGCAAGCTGTTTGGTATTAACCATTCACACCATCTGTTGAAGATGATGCAGACTTCAGTAGGCAGCCAGGCTGAGTGAAACCAGGGCCACCTTTCTTGGCTATGAACCCGTCATAATCATATGACAAAGCAAAGAAGACTAAAAACACCATCACATGAGATGCTGTGATCCTTCTGCAAAACACAGATATGTCATGAAGGCGTGTGAGCTCATGTGCATGTAAATCAGAGCCTAAAGTCATCTCTCAACATAAACAGTGTGGCTGACAGTGGTGTTTTGGGGGGAAATCAGCTAAATTATGTGCTGATTAAGTAAAGCAAACACGACCTACATGCTTTATAGATTTTTAACCAGCTTTACTTAAAGTCTCCCTCCACTCAAAAATGTGTTTTTCTTCTTGTTGCTACAGTTGAATGTTTGAGCTTCACTGTTCAGAGTGATGTATGTGCAGAGTTTGACAGTAAAAGGCTGTTTTCACATTCATCTTCTGAAAGTGAAAAGTTTCTCTGTGCTCATGACTACGAGCAGGATTTGTGACATCACGACCAGTTTGGAAGCCAATCCTGGTCCAATATTTAACTTACACAAGTGTGATGTGGAAACTTAAAGCCTAAGAAATGTGATGTAGGACACAAATATTTGCATATTCACAGATTCTGGATTTTTCAATGAGGGAGAGGGAGTAGATGTAATTTTAAGGGTTTTAACACTATAATTGAACTTCCTGTGTGGGAAAAATCCTGTTAGACACACATTATTGTTCAAAATAGAGTCTTTTATATACATCTTCAAACATGTCTGGAGGGGATCTTTAAAAGTCAAAACACATCCTGTCAGCAGAAACAGCTGCATGTCTGACAAAAAAAAAAAAAAAAAAATCAAAACTCAGAATAAATCTGTCAAGTTATTGGGTGATGGGTGTGTCTGGCTTTCCACAATGAGAAAGGAAGTGACAAATGACAGCAAAACAGTGACACACATGCTGTGAAAAGTTTACCTTGAGGAGAAACTCCTTCCCGGCAGTACGGATCTCAAACTGACCCTCCTCTCCCTCCACATCGTAGCTAAAGCACGCATCGCATATTTCGATGTGCCCCAGTGGCAAGGCATCTTGGGGAGTCTTGAAGTAATACAAATAACATTTCCTCGGGTCATACACGAACCACCGCGGTTTGTACCCTCTCAGAGGCCCCTTGCCGGACAGTTTGTTCAAGTAGCCGCACAGCTTGGAGGCCTGATCCTTCGTGCCCTCGACCTCAGCCACGTCCACCGACCTGGAGGCCACAATCCGGGACGCTGTGCAGGAGTTTGTGTCGCTGCCATCCTCCTCTTCGTGCATCTTTCCTCGAAGTTTCTTCTTCGTGCAGCGCACAGCGGATGCCCACTCCTGTTTCCATCCACATGACTGCCTGTGTCTGTGACAGGGGAGCATGGGAAATGTAGTTTGTTTCATCGGTGTGTGTGAGGCAGCTGCACCGCGGGGTGGTGGTGTTTGACAAAAGGAGCAACTTGTGATACTTCTATATTAAATATAATGAAGCAACAATGCTGCTGCAACTGGTGAAAAACACACACTGGAAAACAACCCATGACTAGCAGAAGTACAAAGCCAAAGAGTAGAATAGTTCCTAATTAGTTTATAGACATTACGTCATTGTTGTCTTTAAAAAGTTAAAGTCCTCATAATTATAAAAGATAAAGAGCTAATAAAACACTAAAAGTCCCTGGTGAACATGGCTGGATTATCCCTCATCATACCAACATATTTAACATACAAAAACATATTTCACATTCTTATTCTTAAACTACTGTAAGAAACCACCATCATAGCAAAATTTTAACTTATTCCTTCTCAAAACATGATTAGCTATGTAATTAATGTCATCTGAAAAAAACAGATGATTATACAGATAACAGATGATTTTAGGAAACTTACAGTTAATTTGCATATTGTGTAAAATGAAAATATATACTTTTCTTTAATACAAATTGCAGCTTTTATCTCAAGTACAATTTTTATACAAAACCTTCAAAATGAATGACAGACTGCTAGATAGTGTGTGACTTTAAATTAGGACCCATGGAAAACATGAACTCAATAGTTCCATCTATTAAAACTGCATAGGCAGAATTGGGCACTTTTGACTGGGGGACCCCAGTCAACAATCAACAAATTGATTGACAGTCATGAAAAACTGGAATGATAGAATAAAGCACCTGTGAGAGATGACAAAAAGTAGACCTCTGGGGTCTGCGGTAGGAGGAAGATTAACATGTTAGGAGGGCTCCAGGCAAGAATTAGCGGTTTGGCCCCTGTTGACACCTTACCCACCACATTGTGTATGTAACCTGTCACCTCCAAGTTCCCATTGAGTGCAGTGTCCACAGCAGACACATATACATAGCAGCTTTCATTTATGTCCAGAAACCCACAAACAAACCAGTACTCACTGTAGTATGATGGATTAATAAAACTACTAATCTGACCCGGGTTTTCTTCGTGTCAATTAGTTTGTGGTAATTTGATTAAAAACAACATTGTTATCAACTAGACTTAACAGAGCCCCTCTATAAGACATGGCTGCAAGATAAGATAACAATGCAGGACCCACCTCAGCTGATCTAATTGCAATTAATCAAAGGTAATGGTCTTCCATCATATCTCTAATTTGGGGAATTTTCATGCTTTCAGATCAGATGAATTTCTCTACACAGTGACTAAATTCTCAAAAACGATATAATGTGTCAGTGAGTGTGTTTACATGCACATTAGTATCCTGGTTTTGATACTATTCGGGATATGACGTCTACATGGAACATGAGAAACCTGGTTATTCACATCCCTGTTTACATGATTCTAACAGGTTTCTCATCATCTGTGTCCAGCTACAGTTTATCTTGATTGCTCAGCATCTCAGCCACTCATTTCTCTACCGACAGAATGTTCAGAAACCTGGAGAAGGTGTTTACATGGCGCTGGTTTCTGTTGGAGTACTCCAGATGGTATATCCAGGTTTCTAAAACCAGGATATGACGTTAAAATGTGCAGCACATAAACAGGATACTCCATAAATCTCATCATAACCAACATACTGGTACGCATGTAAACACACTCATTGAGCTCAAACAGAGCTGTATTCAAGAGTTCCCAAAAAGTTGACATTTTGGAAAAAAGATCTTTAACAAACAACATCTGTTCTAGTCTTTTTACATGTTGATAAATGTAGTAAAAAGTACAATAGTGGGCGTTCTTGTGTGCCCAGTGGTTTAGACGCATACCATATAACTACACCACCCCTTTTGTTTGATCTGGCTATGGACCTTTGTTGCATGCCATCATTTCTCTCTCTACCCACCTTCCTGTCTGTACTTACACTGTTGATAAAGGCTCATAGCATGTTTTTAAAAGAATGTAAAAAGTACAATATTTACATTAAAATCATTGAGTGACAGTAGAAATTTTCCCAAAACAGAAAGACCAGCATCTAAAAATTTACATTTCTTAAGTAAATGTAATTAGTTACTATAGTTAGAGGAGCAATAGGCATCTTTTCATTACCAGTCTATAATATGTGGTTTTTACATGTAATAAAGTATTTATTAATCACTGCAACATTAAAAATCTGTTGGGAACATTTCTCACTGAACTCAGAGCTTATTGTTGAACTGTAGAAATGAACAAACTGTTCAAAATGCTTTATGTTGGATGATATTTGCAGACCCCAAACATGCGGCATGTGGAGATTTTCTATTAAAGTGCATTGCAGTAAAAAATAACAGCAAATGTTTTACTGTTTTGATACAAGATTTTTAGTCAGGTTGAACTGTGGTTTACTTTTGGGAGGTTATGGTGAGGATGATTGTTGTACCCTGAGGTTTGAGGAATAGTGTGAGAAGCAGTAATGCGGTTCTGCTGTAAAGACATTTCGCAGGCATCAACTGACTTGTGACCTTTTAAAGATCCACATCCCCCACGTAGGTATGTCTTACAGAGCCTGGTTACTCTCTGATAACTCAAATGTTCTGCCTTTTTTTTTCTTTAGCTATCTAATATCGATATATACAGTACAAACATAGAATCAGTGGTAACATGTAACCCCAAACCTCTCCACACCCCCAGAGGAGCAAATAATGACTCACACAGACATGTTAAACTGACTGTTGAGATGATGTTGAAATTTCAGGTCAAGGCACTGTAGCAATACTTAGTCATATGGAACACAAGATTACAAGGAGCCTGTCGCATGCTACTAAAATAAACATTGTACATACATACAGCAGTACATACAGCATCACACTGATCACATTTACCAGGACTGTTTGATTAGTTGTATATTGTGAACAATAGCGGTATGTGCCAGCAGCATGAGATCAAAGATGGAGCAGTGTTAACATTAGGGAGTGAGCAGAAATCCAGTCATATCCCGCTCAGAGTGACACAGACTTTTTCGGGTTATTGTCTCTCCCCCACTGGGACTTCCTACTGTTCACCACAGAGCAGAAACCGATGGAGGTGATTCATGACAACCATCTCAGCCATGGGGGGAATGAGTTAGTTATTATTTATGACGAGCTTAAAAACAAGACCGGGAAATAGCTTTTGTCAGGGGTTGTCTGTCCTCACTAAAATCTCTGCAAATCTAGTGGTTATTCCCAAATACAGTATTTCCATTCTTTCAGACGTTTGGTCCCACCTCATCTGTAATAGTTGTAAGAGATCAAGTGCTGACGCAAATTAACCCCCATTACTACAGTAACCAAACAGTCTGTGGGTAAAACATCTCCTCTTGCACACAAATGCACTCGTGTGCACACAAACCACAGTTTCTGTGTAGCTTACTTTCCGTTTCTCTTCAGGAAGCTCTTGCTTTGTTCGGCAGCCCTTAGCCCAGCTCTTTCATGCAAATGAGAAAGGCTGAGCCGTTGCTGTGTAGCACTGCTTTCCAAGCTGGTGGAAAAATGTATGTAATTGTAAATGTCATCTGTCTATATCTCTCATGTAGGGTCACACTCCCTCAGAACAACTTCGGTAGGAGGATACAGACAGATTAGAAGTTGAGAGAAGCATTTTAATGTTTGTTGAAATGACACCAGGTTCAAACCAAACAATCTCCAGGAAAGGTATGTACTCCATCTGAGCTGAAAAATAACTTTTAATAACAGTAGCTGAGCTTTACAATAAAACAAAAATAAAGCCTCATTGACAATTTTTCATTCTATCTCTAGGGCTTGAAAGGAATTTCTGCATAGCACACAAACAACAGACACCCAGATCTGATAAGATCTGCCACTTTTCAGGGTCAAGGACAAAGAATCAGAAGCAGACGAAAGCACCCTGCCTCAGGAACTGTCTGAAGTTTCGCTTCAAGGTAAGAACAATTTTCTGATCTCACCAGAACTGGTCACTTACTGCTTAATTGACTCATTAACCACATTTCACCATGAAAAGTAACAGTTTGCTCATGAAACAGTCTGTCCACCACCAGCAACAAAGTCAGTGTGACACATTACAGCAGGGGAAGTCAAAGTAAATAAAAGAGAAAACAACCTTAAATTAATCATGGGTTTTTAATAGGTTTTCTGTTAAATAAAACGAAATATTAAATAATGAAATTAAATAAATGAAATATTATGATTAAATAACGATTACATTTTGTGTGGTGCATGTCTAAAAAAATCAAGCTGAAGTACACACATGCATTTTCCTACAGCATCTGCATAAACTATAAAGAGAGAACACTGAGCTGCTTTTAGTATCTGGTGACGCCTCCTGGAAAATAAACAAATTAGACGGTCAAAGTGCAACCTGGCTGCATATGTTGGGAACTGACTGTCAGTTGTCTCCATCATCTGTCTGTGTGCGTTTGATTAGGACCGGACGAGCATGGAGCAAAGGGAACAACATGCGGATTCTCTTGCTGAAGGAAGACTCAGGGAACTGGCTTCGAAGTGGTTCATTGAGACTCAATTGCCACTCGTTGTTCAAAACGGCTTCTTCCCCGCCTGGTTCATGGGCTTCATCTCCAGAAAGTAAGTAGTTGGAAATATCTGACCGTCTGAATTTTAAATATAGAAGATGTTACTTATATATTTATATTTGTCATCTAAAGTAAAGCAAATATATAAGTCCATGTGTACATAAGGTGCAGTGATATTTTACTAAAGCAGATATTTAGGACAAGTCTGGTCAGTGCTGAAGGCAAGTAAAGGAGGTTTTTTTTGGAGCCAAATTCTACCACTCATATGTCTAAGGGAGTTATGGATTCAACAAACCTTTTTTGATGGAAAGTGTCCACTTTGAAACCCACCTATTTTCACCTACAGCCCTTTCCTCTGGCATACATACATACATTGGACGCCTACATAAGCGCAAGGGACAGTTGCGTCAGAACTTCAGAAATGGTATATGACAGGCTTATGGAAAGGCCACATAGCAAAATGGTTTTTCCTTTGAGACTATATAATTTCGAAAGCATATTACACAATTTGCCTTTTCAAAATACAGTATATGCCTCACACTGTGCTTCTAATCTCATGCCAAATGGGCTTTTTGGGATACAGTTGTGCTCTGGTGTTTTCTGAGATCAAGGTATTAAAGCTTTCCATGGTTTGTCTACAGGGATGCTGAAGAAATACTCAGAGAAAAGGAGCTTGGCTGTTTCCTGATCCGTCTCAGTGATAAGGCCATCGGGTACATACTGTCTTATAGGTGAGTACTGCTAAACAGGCTGTTGTAAAGTTGTCCACTGATGAAGCTTTTTCAGCATAGACTAATTCTGGAAATTGCCATTGCTATGGTGCATTGGTTGAAACACCACTGTAATTTATATAACAATAATTTAGTAAAATAACAATTAATAACAGTAATTTAATAACTTAGCAAGTTCTTGAAATGTGTTTTGATTTTATGCCAAAAATAAGCCCTGTACTTAACACTTAAAGAGTGAATGTGTTGATGCATAAAATATTATTCACAAATCAATATATTCTATTAGTTTTGAAGAATATATGTAATCAGTTTTGTAAAGAGCTAATTATGCGAGTATTATGTGACAAATCAACTATAGTTATATTTCTCGTAAGCCCTTCGTTGGCAGCTTATTTTATCAGTAAGTCATAAATGGGACATTTCAGTGGTTCATTTAATATCTTCAGCTTGTCTTAAACACAGATTTTATTTCACTCCTTTTAATCAAGCTCCCATTTTAAACTCTTGGCGTTCCTCCACTTAAGGAAACCGTGTTTGTTTGTTTTTTATTTTAAAAAAGATCATTCATTTCCTTAATTTGTATATAAAAACTATATCACTCCAGCTATAACATATAACTTATATATAACAATTTTTTTCTTTTTTTTTCTGTTACAGAGGCAGGGATCGGTGTCGACACTTTGTGATAAACCAAAGTGAATCAGGGCAGTTTGTAGTCACTGGAGACACTGAGGGACACAACACCGTCCCTGATCTGATAGAATACTACAAGACAAGGCCCATTGAGCCTTTTGGAGAGTATCTGACCTCTTCGTGTTTTGAGGTGAGACAAAACTCGTTGACTTGCTTCCTTTAAGCAGCATTGATCAAGGATAAAGGGCTAACTTGTGTTTTGTTTTTGCAGGGGCTGAATGAAGAGCTGTATGATATCATCCAGGTTAGACATGAAGAAAAGCCCGTGGCCTCCGTCAGAGCTGTGAGGAACGTACAAAAACAACAAAGTAGCTCGGCCTCAGAGCAGCAACCTACACGGCCACCAAAAACCAACAGGACATTACAGGCAAGTGACATTTTAAAATCACAGGAAATTATGTGGAAATTGTTCATTTATTGACATCTCCAAAGCAGACTTTAACAACTTGTTTTGTAAAACAGGAAGTACCACCTTTGCCAAGGAGAAGCAGGCACCTTGAGAGCGCCCCGGTGAATGACCAGGACAATGTTTTGTATGCTCAGCTCATGAAGCAACCACCCAGGGAGATACCTAGAGCCCAACACATCTCTCAGGACAATTTAACTGTGAGGTCCACAACCCAGGATCAGATCATCGGCAGGTGCAGTCCTCCTTCCAGACCAGCAGTCACTGTGTACTCTGAGCTCGGCCTACTGGACTACAAGAGCAGGTCTCTGCCCCTCCTGGACCACAGCTCTGATGGAGAACATTCACACAGGCTGAGCGCTCCCCCCTGCACACCACCGAGACTTTCCCCTAAACCCAACAGACAAGCCAAAAGCTATGGCCCAACAGCAGAGACGACAGACGCCTGCAGCCGCAGCCTGGACTACGTGAGTGAGAGTGCTGTCTACCACCTGGCTGGCAGGCCACACACTACATCCACTGAGACCAGATCTTTGACACCAGAGATGCACAGTGATTCAGTGTACGCTGAGGTCACCGCTGAAGCCCTTGTTAGCCGCTTGCCTCATAACAACACTTATGAGCTGATTCCTGGCCACAAGGACACAACCGACACTTACGAGCCTCTGGAGGACATCAGACCCAAACATCAGCACTCATGCTGGGGATTAAAGGTTAGTAATGTGGTCACAATGCTTTCACTTCAATACTTAATTCTACAAAAGTTGTATTTAATTTTCACTCTATTTATTTAACACTGAACTTATTAACCTCCTGCAGAATGACAAATGGAAATGGCTCTTTCCTGACGCCAAGAAGAAATGGTGAAGAGGTTACCTTACCAACTACTGAAGAAAATGTTTACCGATTTTACAACACTACCTAACACTGCCTAATATACACACCGTTGCAGCTTATTTAATATATTCACTATGGGCTCAAATGTTCATAGCTATTTGAATTACATTTTTTCCTTTAAATTTATTTATTAAACAATGATGCCTTTGCATTTTCTTTTATGTAAGCCAATGTGCAACACAAATTGTACATTGAGATTAAATGACAGAATCTTAAACGAAACCTCATATTTCTTTTCTGGGGGATAAATAGAAGCAGAAATATGCAGCCTGGGTATTTATGTTCAACTGAAAGCCTGTGGTGAGATGAAGATTGTGGAAGATGCCAAACAGCTTCTGTAGTTTGATAACTGCCAACTGCCTTCATTTATCTGCTAAGAAGGAGTGGGGTGCACAAAATATGCTGTTCATTTGACATTTTGTGTTTTCATCTATTATTTATAAACTTAAACCAAAGGTGACAAACCAACAGTAGTGCATTTAATATATTGTCAGACATACTTTAAGAAAATAGATGCTACACCATAAAATTTGCCAGACATTATTTTTGCCATCTATCAAATGAATGCCAAATTCTATTTGCTAGTGCTATTTTCTAATGCTGTTCAATGTGGAATGAGTGAATGAATTCCTTCTATGTCACTAACAGTGATGTACTGTACATAACCTCAGTTCAGTTCAGTTAATATCATTCACCTTTTAATTTATTTTCATGGTAAAGGTAAAACTATACTGCCAGAATTTATTTAAGTCTTGCCTTAGCCTTAAAAACTGCCATTTTATGTAAAGGGAGACAGATAACAGTCAATGAGATGATGGGTAACATAAACAAAATAAATATCTTCAAGGTGAAAGAAAACCTGGCTGGTCAGGTCACTGTCTATTCATTAGTAGAACACAAGATGCAAATAATTTATAAAACAGGATGTTAAATGTATGATTTATCAGGAAGCATTTCCTTTAATTTTCATTATCGAAACCTCTGTTGTGTATGTTCTTGTTAAGTGATGCACTTCCATCATACCTTGAAAAACATTCTAGTAAAACACGATGAGGTCATTGCTGCAGGGAAACATACTTGCTCTGTAAATTCAACGAAAGTCTCATATGTAATGGGCCAATGTTTGACTACATGTTTTGACTAAAGACAGCTACCGTCAATGATGCACTTCATTCAAAGGAAACTTGATTTGCATAAAGATTTCAAAAGCCTGTATACAGCATGGGGAAGTGGGTCATAGATGTTGAAATGTCATTCATTATCTTCTTCATCTTGTGCTCTTTTACTTTCTAATTATAGATTAGCCAGTAAAACGACAGCATAGCCAATAGTTCAAAGGCCTGTTTGTACATTTGAATGCTTTCTATGATCATACAATGGTTATCTTTATAAAGGCACAGTACTGTTTTATGCAGAATATGAGTGACATAAATAAGGTAATAAGGGTGTTTCCCCCAGCAAACCATGTACTGCATACCAGGTTATTCTAATTCACTACAATATTGAAAAATTCAACTTGGAAGGTCAACAATATTTTGACATTTTTGTCATTTGATATGTCACAGCTGAGGTAAAGATGATAAAATGTCACTGGAAAACAGGAGGAAATGTGTGTCACCTCTCACAACAGATTAACAAGATGTCACAACTGATTGTGTATCAGTGGGTTTCTGCACCTGTAAATAACTCTGTAAACAAACAATGCTAATGCTAAGTTTATGTAAAATAAGAGAAACATTGGAAAAAAGAGAAGATAGAAAAAAATCATATCCTCATGTTATAGTAATATTGTGTGTTCTTTGGTATGGGTGGCCACACTAGTCACATTACGCATTAGTCAGTCAAGCATTACAATAACTCAAGAGATTGTGAATACAGTATGAACAAAAATGCCTCTTTCTTTATTGGTAGCACTTTGCTTGAACCCATATTTAGCATTTGTGAGCTGTGAATATACACAACTATTATGTAGTTGTAAGCAGATATATGGACATTTTAAGTGTTAATTGATGTATTTATCAATAGCTATAGTATAATATATTTATCACATGAAGAATCTTCAATTTCCATAACAAAGTTGGTGTATTAAGAGTTAATGAGTGATTGATAACATTTTTTATTTTTTTTAATGTTAATAAATGTATTCACAAGTCATGAAGACATGTTGACACTTGAAGTTTTTCTTTCCTGATCTTGGGAATAGTGCTTTGACAAAATAAAATGAGCCAAGACCACTTACTAGATTTTTCCTGGTGCTTTCAGACATATCCCATGGCCTTCAGCCATAAAATTTGCCTTCAGCCTTCATGGCCTTCAGCCATATGGGATATGGAAGAATTAATGCCAAACTACATATATATAGATATATATAGACAAAATTCACCAATTCTCCATGACAAACTACATGACAAACTCCACAGGCTGAAGATCATGGGATATATATTAATACAGTATTAATACAGTATTTCTTATTCATAAATATATTCATAAATTATATAAAATTGATTCATAAATTTTATATATAGAGAGAGAGAGGTGAAGGTGTGTCCAAAAGTTTGACTGGCCCTGTATATAATCAATAAATATAGCTAAATATATGATTCATAACTAATATTTCTATAAAATATAAATAATGTATAATAATATAAAGTGTTTTATTGTATATCTTATATTGTCAATCATTTATCTGTTTATACACCAGTATAAACTGAGATTGCACAATTAGATTAGTTATAGTTGTTGACAAAACACCTGCCGTTATCTGTGCATACAACCATATTATACCATAGTTTGTTTATTTTTGTTAATTGTTTTTATACTACTAATAAATGATAAATAGGGACTAGGGTGTTAAATTAAAGTGTTAAACTGTTTTTTGTAATCAATTTATCAGTTTTAAGAAAAAGTCAGTCTGGAACATCAGAACCAATTTCCACAATAATTTCTTCATCTGGCATTGAGCAGTTTGTCAGACCTCCATTCTCATCATGTTGTGAGAACTTAATGCACCATCTCACGATCTTAAATCAGATAAGATTAGAGCAGACAAGATCCCAGTGTGAGTTTCACACATTGTTTGGCCCCTCTCAACCACAGAAACAGTTGCTTACAGTTATGGCTGCTTTACAGCCTCAGTATCACATTGCACCAGAAGCTGCCCTGCTGGAATCATAATTAACAGATGTTCAGAGTGAGACCAGTAATTAATGAAGCCACACAATCAGCACTGCATTGCCCTGAATATTTGATTCTGTCCTCATAAAAGGAACTGGAGATAATGGAATGAAGAATTAACCAGCTGCTCTGGTGACTGCACACGGTTTAACAGACTGCAACATTGTCCTCCTTCAAGAGAAATAAAATGCTCTACATCAACTGTGCTTCATTTCTCATTTCTGGAAGTAGCATGACAAAAATAATATTATGACTTCGTTTTGCAAAGTACAAAGCTAAGCAGCTCTGCATGCTTGAAGAATGCACTTTTTTTTTTGTCTGCTGTGACACAAAATGTCCTGCCCGCACTTTAGACCAGTTTCAGTCACACAGTCAAATTTCTAAATGCGTACACGTTATTCCTGTTGCAATGTTTGTTATTATGGATAGCTTGCAGGAGGGAAACCTTAACTGTTTCCTCACAAAAATAATTTAGATGAAATAATCTCGCTGGGATCTGTTATGTTGTGTCTTATCCTGCTGTCCCTACTTTCTAACTGCCCTGTACAATACTTGTCAGACCTGAGACCAATTTACCAGGTCATACCTCTTCTGAAGCCATTGCGCTTGACAACAAAGAAGTGAAGATGACTCACTTGTAAGTCAAAGCAGATGCAGGGCCTGAACTACACATATAACTAGCCAGCATCCAAATGTACTGAATGACTAAGTCATACAACCTGCACTGAAAACTCTAATCTTACTGAAACAACACAGTCTACTGTGCTTCAAAGATACCTGATGCAAATTATTCCTTTAAAGCATAAAGCCAGGACCGGTTACTCATCAACCAGTAATTCCCCTAGCTTTCTAGTTGAGATTAACTGTGTATGCAGGATGTAATCATGCTTGTGTGAATGCTGAGGCAGCTCACTCCTAATGATCACATCCTGCTTAACAATTCATTACACCTCATATGATGGGGCATGCACAAGCGCAGGCTCCCTGATCTTTATTGAGCACTCTCCTCGGTTATCATGAGGTGAACTGGTTATATGGACAGGATATTACTGAACGCATAAAGGTTGCAGGTCACGTCAGTCACATGAAATGATAAGCTTTTGTTTAACAAACAGCGAGAGCTCCTTCTACGCTTTTTTTTTTCAGTCACAACAATAATCATCCACACGAAGTAATTCACTCAGAACACACAGAAAAGAAAAACATTTATTCAAAGTAATACATAAAATACTGAAAAATGTATATTCAAAAAATGGCTGTAACTAACATCTCAGGATAATGGCTGAGGCAGAAGATGAAAGCTACCAAAATGAGTTCAGATGACAGAGCCCTTCATTTAACTGGAGAACAATAAGATATGATTGTCATCATGTTGCAGTTTCACGAGCAAAAACACAACCTCAGATAACAAGAAGCAATACACTGCAAAAGAACCACAAGTGTCCCATGCATGTACAAATATTGCATAGCTCATAGAGGAGAATAACCGTATGCCCTTTACACCATCGCTGTGCTTTCATTCGCTTCAGGCTTTGTCCTTTGCCTTATAAATACTAAATATCTAGTGTGTCATTACAGGAAGACATCACTGTTGGTATCGCATGTGCAATATAGGTAGATCAACTTATTATGCATTCTTGTATGTGCTCAAAAAGCAGCAATCCATATTCAGGTTCACTTCAGGCTCAAACTGTGGAATGAATAGCCTTTTCTCCCTACAAGAGACCAATCCAGGTCAAGCCCTTTTAAAGGTGGTGATAAAAAATTGAAATATCTGTTTCATGAAAAGGAAAATACATTTGTTCATCTACTGTAAAGGAATCGAGGATCCTGAGAATTCAGCTTCATCCAGTAGTTCATTCTCTAACTAGGCAGTCTTCACTGAGGCGAGGACAGCTGGAGAAGAGCCGAAGAGGACTGACGTATGATTCTTTTTTCTTTTGAAAGTAGGAGAGTCAGTCATTGTGCTGAGGTTCACCAAGCTGACGACCATGGAGCCCTCTCAGATTCGTATATGGAAGGTACTTGAGTCACAAAAGAGACAATATGAAAGACCATGAGTAAAACAGTAATATTCATTGTGCATACAAACATACTTGCTGTACAAACACACGGGAATCAAGAGCAGATGTGTTCATCATTTCAGTGGGGACAGACACTTGTGAGGCTGTTTGCATGTTAATGAACGAGTAATGAACGGGTATAGTGGAGGCTCAGGGTTAAGATGATGATGGCAGAGTGATAGTAAAATGATGAAAATAATTACCAGCCATCTGGGGAATGAAAACCAGGGGCACTTGCCTCCCACTTTGCTGCTCCACAAGGGGTAATGCATGTACTGACTGATTATAGAACGTAACTTTTCATATAGAATATCATGTACACAGTTATTGACAATATGGGTGTGCCATATTGTATTGCTCACGATAATATCGGTATAATTTTTAATATGATGAAAAAAAATTCATATCTTGATAATGGCAATATTCTTGGTTGTAATGACATCCTTACGCACAGCAACAACCAGCATGACTGAGAGCAAAAGTAACATTACTATCGGCTCCATGGCGGAGGAGTTAGTTCCAAAAAGGGGAGCAACTTCAGTGGTGTGGAAGTGGTTTGGTTACAAAAGATAAGATGTACAACAAACCATGACAATATGTAAGAAGTGCAAGAAGAATAACAACAAAAGGGAGCAATACAACAAACTTATTTCACCACCTCAAGCAGAAGCACCCGGCTGAGCATGAGGAGAGCCAAATAATACCATGAAATATCGTGATATTATTTTAGGGCCACATCACCCACCCCTAACTGACAAATTATTTTATAGAAACATAATCTTAAAGCATTAGTTGTATTAGGTACCTTAAAAAGTCGGGAGCCCTAGATATCATATTTTCAAAATCAGCAAAGGAGAGTTTGTTGTCTCCGTCCAAATCAGCCTCCTCGATGGTTTTCTCACACACCAGCACCACCTCCTCAGGAGTCAACTCCTCCTTTGTCAGCTTATTCAGAGTCTTTTCCAGGTCCTCTTTGCACAGGTAATTATCCACATTGAAATCTGTGAACAACAAGGATTACAGCAAATAATTACACCTTTTTATTTTATCCATGATAAGTCTTAAATACTACAATGAAAGAATAAATGTTTTAGTAATTTCTCGTTACCGTATATTTTGAAGGCATATATGGCCTTCAGTTCCCTAGGAGCCATTTCACTGAGGACTGAGAACATATCCACAAATTCATTGAAGCTGAGATTCCCCATCCCATCCTCTGAGAAAGACTCTACTATCCTGTTGCGGAATGGGTTTTCCTTCAGATGACGGGGGATAGCAACATTTACATACATTAATGTAAATGTAATTTCACTGCATTGAGGATCACATACATGTAACAACATACAGTACAGTCTGTAGTTTGTGCGAGGGAAGGAATTCATGAGAAACATCTTGAAGGAACTAGTGTCATGACCGTGTGGTTTTACATGCTGCTGTCAGTTTCACACAAGCTGCAAGGATTCTGCTGACTACAGAATTCAGCTGAAAAAACACTGAGTTTGTCTTTGATGGTAAGGTGAAGCCAATATTTTCTCTTCCTTTGCTCAACCAGAGGTTGGTTTTAATATCTCAGGTAATTAGCTGATTTGACAGAGCTTGTAATTAATTCACACTGAAAGGAGGCTATCAAAAAAGACAGTTATATACATAAATTAGTAAATGCTTGAGTTCAATACAAGCTCAGTTAAAGACACCATTGGCCATCTAAAGCAATTTTTAACTTCACCAGGTGAATAACTTGAGACACATCAGTGCAGCCTGAGTCACTCTGGTCAACTCAACATAACTCATTAAAACAGAGTCTTCAGCAAGATGGGAATTAATTTATATAAAGCTGTAGAGGACTTTGGCCCTGAAATCAAATGACAGTTTTACAGACAAGCCAATGCTGCTCAGAGGAAGGACACACCTCTGTGCTAAACTCCTGATGGATTAGGACTCTGTATAAAATTATAGTGTGGTATTCATGTCTGGTGTGTGGGAGAAATGTGGCTGTGATGTTATGCAACACGCCATTTCTAAATTTCTGGATTGTTTTTTTCTTTTTCTTTTTCAAATGGCAAGCACTTAAAAATAGGAGGGAATGCATTGCTGCCAGGATATAGCATTTCATAGCACATTAACTTTCATAAGATCACAGAATGTGGTGTGTCATACATTCAGATCAGTGATGGTGACGGCTAAAAATCAATTCTGTTCCTCTGGAAGAGAGTGCGTATTGATTAGGTGTCGGCCCACGTGAGCGGAGGGTGCCACATTTGAGTGTCCTTTTTTTACCTTTAACTCTGGCATGTTGACTATCAAGGCTAAAGGCAATTTACAATCAGGATCATTGGTGTAGTCCATTGGTACAAGATGTGGAGCCAACTCATGGTACCTGCCGTGCAACCTAGAATAAAAAAATAAAAACACAATTTTTTAACATAATTGTGCTTCTTTTTATGGAATTGGCTTCATGTGTGTTTGAAAAAAAACAATACACAAAATAACAACTACTATAAAAGTAAATGTATCTCTTGTCAGTAAGTGTTAATATATTAAAAAGAGGTCAGTATGACTCTGTTTATGACTTCCTGCAGGGAATTTCCACTCTACATATAGCTGCAGCTGGAGGAATCTATAGCACAGCTGCTGTAATAATTTGTTAAAAGATACTGAATTATGAATTGCACAGATATAAAATTATGGAATGGCTATAAATAGAAATATGGCCACAAATTAATCAAAAATGATGGTTAATCTCAAGAGGCTCAAAACATTGCAATTTAAAATTTTTAATATTTGTCGCTTGCTGGATTTGATTTACTGAGGAAATTATTAAGGAAATAATAAAAAAAGGTAAGCTTCTTGCACTTCTTTCTCTCTCCATGTCTCCTTGCTCTCTCTTTAATTTTGTGTCAGTTATTATCAAGAATAGCCAATGTCAATAAACTGTAAGGGTGTTTTATGTATGATAAACATGTCAGGATAGTCAGTGCTAATCTATGGTTCCCTTTTCACTCTGTCCTTGAATAATCGTGACATGTGGTGCCTTGGAAGCCATTTGTCAGCAGGGACACTGGTCTTAGAGGACAAACTCACTACAATTAAATTAGATAAACCTGTCAAAATGATTGAGTTTCATTGATACAACTGCAGGAAAGCGAACGGCTAAACCTGCAGTTTTAATGTACCATGACTTGAAAGTGTTTGGACCGCACAGCTTGGAAATGCTTTCAAAGACAATTACTTGTTTTTCAGAATTTTCGCAAATTGCAATCAGTGTTCTACTACTACACTTCTCTCTACTGCGCTACATTAATAATATAATCACTGACAACTTTCAGTTATGACTGTGAGTGATGTTTCCCCACTTTGACACACATTTGATGATACATAAATGCTGAAATGTTATGATCTAGTGTTAATATGGGACATGACATAAGGTCAAAGGACTCACATCAGTGACCTTACAACCATCAGTGATAACCTGTTTCTTTGATGTTACATAACTGTGCTGTCACAGTTGCAGCTGTGCAAAGAGACAAGGAGGAGTGTTTTATGAAGGTCATAAAGTGTGCGACCCTATTACACCCTCTGCTGATTGTCAATTACTATATCTCCAGTCCAATGCTGGCCTTGGAATCAAAGTCAATTCAATATCACTGAGGAGGAACAAGTAGGTGCACACAAGGGGAGAAAAAAAAAGACAAATGCTTTGTTTTGTTGGAGAGAAAATGCAGTAGAATTTGGAAAAAAGCACAAATTTCTTAAACAAAAACACACTTGTTCTGACAATACTGTGACCAATGTAGTGAAATGTTAAAAAGAGCAAAATAGAAATCAGGAAGTCTCATTGAAGAGAGTCCTGCTAAGAAAAAATTTGGGGGTAATGCTGTGGTTTTAATGTAGGGTATTGAGTTACATCCTAAAACTGCTTAACAAATAAAACACGTAAAATCAAACAAGTGTTTGTCATATAATCCATTGAATTTTAATCCTTCAGTAATTCTTGATTGTTCGGGTAATTTTAGAAGATAGTAACAGTACACCACAGGACACAAATGCCTATAATGTCTTATCATTAGAGATATTACCATATAAAAACAACCTTTACTGCACATACAGAGGAGCAAATCAGACCCCAAATTCCTGTAGAATCACACAACTTTCATATTCATAACTTCACATAACTTTAATATAACATTCTTGAGTATCTACATTTAATTTATTTAAGTAGCCATTTAATCTTCCAATATCTAAATCCACTGACAGAAGATACTGAAACACGAGTGGCACTGGTCAATTTCATTAGAAAGAAAAGCAAGTAATTGGTTTAATTTATACATGTCATCGACATGGTGAGTGACAGGTAGGGAAAAAGGATGCTACCCAGTGAGACATGATACCTCGTGCAATCACCAAGTGCAGATTTAGATATTTGTCATGTTTTATGTGCTGAGCTGCACATGTCGAAAGAGGCAGAAATGTGAGAGTTCATTCGGTGGCACTGAAAACAACACCGCAATCAAAAGGTCAGCATGACTTTCAGAGGTTTAGGTAACATCCGGCACTGGTACAGGACAGAACTTTGAGATCTTTGCTGACAAAGACCTGAAATTTGCGTTTGTACAGATAACATCTTTCTCAATACATGATTAACACTATTATGCATTTGTTCTTCCACACACAGATGTAACTACATAGTCATCTTTCTGATTGTTCACTCACTTGTTCTGTGGTAATTTCAAGCTGTTTCTAATGATAATAGTTTATTACCCATTAAAGATATATATGGCAGTATATTGATTCTATTAAAAAAATAACCGTATTCCTGACATTTGCTTACATTTATAGCTTCTTCAGCCTTACTCTGGGTTATTTGACAGTTCATCAAGTGTATCTATTTTACTTAATTCCTATTTTAAATTCATTGTTGTCTTTATTCAGTTCCTTCTAACACATTAAATTGTGTAATACTCCAGTTATGTCAAACAAGAAGAAAAACAACTACTGTTGATATTGTATTGTATATTAAGTTAAAATATGTGAATAATTAAAAAAATCTACTGTTATCTTTAGCTTGTTAGTCAAATTATATTGTGCCAGAATTACCATATAGGCTACAACAAATTTTCCCTGTTTTGAACTCTGCCCAAAGAGCACAAGTTGCAACTGCTAATGAAACCAACACTCAGCATTAAGTTTCCCAAGTGGGAAGAAGTTTCCTGCGAGGACTCAGCCCACAAATGTGTGCAATGGGACACTTTTAATTCCTCTTACAGGATACAGACAGATTCTTTACAATACAAAGGCTAAAGAAGTAATATATTTTATAGTGCCTTGTAATGAAAGAAGGGTTTATATGTCCACTTGAAGCACATCTCAACTACAGTGCAAAGAAAAAGGAGGGACATTGGGAAATAAACAACAGTCAGGGGATCAATGTGAGCATCTGAGTAATGTGAGTTTTTCTGCATTTTATCATACAGGTGAAATCTTTCAAGGCAACGGTTCTTGGTACATTTGTAACATTATCATGTGTATGATCTTATGGTCAGAGTGGGTGGCATAATGTATGAGTAACAATTTATCTCATGTACATCTACTGTACATCTATGTGTCATGCATGGAAATCGATACACCTTTACAGCAGATAAAACCCCACTTACCGCAAGATTTCCTTGCGAGTGAAAAACGTGCAATCCTGCAATGAGAGGAAAACAGCATGTCAAAACTGAACATACTATTACAAACACATGGTACATTAATTGTTTACATGTTCCATGAAGAGGCCTGAAAACAATGACACATCTGTGAGTCATAGAAAATAACATTACCGATCCTCTGAAGGCATGTGAACAGCCCTTACTGTAAACGCTACTTGAGGTCTCCGGTTTCTCTTAAATGATGATGATGCTCGTGAGTGTTGTCACCTGCCACTTGCAATGGGAACGATGAGGCAGGGGAACATGATCTGGTGTTGATCTGTAGCTGTCTACACGAAGGCGTGCACGTGTTGGCACACGCATTATCTGACAGCCCTACTGGAGGCACTTCAATTTATATTTCCCATTGTATCCATTCTGTCTGAGCTGTGCTCCTGAGTGTGAGAAGCAGAGCACAGCCAGCTCCAGAGACAGAGTAGGTAATTAACAAAAAATATAACCTTCTTCGCTGGTGTAAGGTCAAAACAGGCCTACTAAGGATATTGACTTGGTAATAATTGCGTGTGAACATATTTATAGCAATATTCGGCTAGTCATCAAAACCCACTAGTCTCCATCATACATCCAACCCAAAGAAAAGGTCAGTAAAAGTGTTGTTTGTGCATTCCTTAAACTGGTCCACAGAGAGCAACAGTCTCCTAACAAGGTTTTGTAAAGAGTAACCAGAGAGGCTCTTGAGAACCAAACTGTCTCCTGAGAGTAGAGTTTCGCTGCATATCACGCTGGCTTGGCATCAATTATTAAGTCATGCCTATAGTGACATGATAAACCTGTGCAGACGAAGATATGTTTCCTCACAGGAGAACCTGGACTATTGCAGGCCACAGAAGGTCAGATCTTCTCAGATGGTGCCACAAAGAATACAAGATCCTGCATTTTGTAATGAAATCAAAACCCTCTGCTATTCTCACCTATCATGTCAATATTTGAACCGTGGAGTCATAACTGACAGTAATTTAGCAGGAAATAGATTATTGATAAAACGCCCACGTGCTTGCATTAGACTGACATCATCAAGTGTCAGCCTATTAATGATCAGTAAAACTCAATACTGAACATATCTATTTTCTTCTCCATCTCACAAGATATTCAGTGTATTTTGCTTTACACATTAAATCCAAGACAGTAAAGGCTCCACTGTCAGTAGTGAGTGGGTTAATATGAGAAAAAAAATAATGATAAAAGAGTATTGCATAATAATGACATCATCATACTGATGGAATAGTAGGAAATAGCAATGAACTTAGGCCTTTAAAACATTGACATCTTTGCTCTTCTTTTAACTCCACTAAACTGAACTAAACTTGGGACTTGTCACATAGATCATCATCTACAATCAGAAAAACTAAATAACTGACAGGATGTTTGCCTATGCTGATTTGCGTGTATGAGGGGTATGCTGGAGGAAATACAGTCTATGACTCAAGTACCGGCATGGACGCTTACCTGGTAGGCATCCAGCTGCTCGTCGGTAAATATAGTCTGCTTATTACCCATCTCTATCAAGTAATCTGTTGCTTGTACACATTCACAACACTGAACGTCCAAAGCCTTTTCTCAATTAAAGGCATTTAGGGGGTCCACGGAGTCTAGGTATCCGCACAGAAGGTGTCGACGACGTTGCAAAGTCTCAAAAAATGTTGTTGGTGTCCGTACAGGAGATGTCCGCCATGACTGCAAAAACGTATAAGATGCAAAAACATATCAAGGTAAAAAAAAAAAAAAAAAAAAAAAGTAAAAGAGCAGAGCCCAGTTGTGTGGGTACCAGCGGAGGTCGTGTTTGAAGTCCAAGGACTGCAAGTTGATCTGCTTCTCTTCTGCTGTCCACCGGAGTCAAAACAAACCAATGGCACCTCAGCTAAATAAATAAATAATAGTGAACTGGAGCCCGCTGGTATGAGCTGTCTTAACTGATATATGCACACTCACCTGTCCCACTTTGACATTATAGATTTTAATCATACAGCTGGTTAGCCTGAAACAGCTTCATTATTTTGGATGACGAAAAGGCTGCAACAGTGCAGTGGAAGCACTAAGACTGGAGTAAATTAATACTCCATAATAAAAATACTCCAGTACAAGTAAAAGTTGAGCATTCTTCATTCTTCTTATGTAAAAGTACATTAATATGATCAGAAACCACAGACTACTTAAAGTATCACGAGTAAAAGTACTTATTATGCAAAATTTATCAGACATTCCCTTTCAGACTCATATACCATTTTTATTAGGCTATATTTGTTATTATTATTTATCTATTATTTTAAAAAGGCAGCACTTTAATATTACAGATGTCATGGTGATGCAAACTTTATGTACTTTGGGGTCATTTCATGTATAATACACCATATTTTATAAACTGATAATATGTTTTCTGTATAAACTCTTAATCTTAACTGTTCAGATGTAGTAATCCTTCGGAAATACAACATACAACATCTCTGTCTAAAATGTATGGGAGTGGAAATATAAAGTGTAACAGCTTCAAGAGGAAATATTCAATTAAAATGCATTAAAGTACTTGAGTAAATAAACTAAGTTACTTTCAATCAATGTGTAAAGGCACTAACACAAATCTAAACTATAATCTTATTAATAAATCTTACTTTCAATGCCAAGAAAAAATTGTGGATGCTACTTTCCTGTCTGTAATGGTGACATATTGTATATGCATACAGCCTCAAACATCTTATGGAGCCTGGATTCAGTGTACCATGCAGTTTCATTACAAATGTAAAGTTCCTTACTCACCATTGCATTCTTTATGATTTGGTGGGTTGGACATCATTGACCATTCGCAGACAACAGCACTGGTGTATATATATATATATATATACATACATATATACACATATATATGTATAAACTTCCGGCTTACCTCTGTACCCTTCTCTGTCTCAGCTCTGGTAGTTACCAGCTACACTCCTCCAAGTAGTTGATTTTTAATGTACCCTGACAGATCTGGGAAAAACTGCATTTTCCTACTGTGCACCTTAGGCATGAAATAATCTGAAAAATAAATAA
This sequence comes from Thunnus albacares, assembly GCF_914725855.1. Taxonomy (NCBI): domain Eukaryota; kingdom Metazoa; phylum Chordata; class Actinopteri; order Scombriformes; family Scombridae; genus Thunnus; species Thunnus albacares. Next base: position 19,188,941 of record NC_058112.1, on the reverse strand, counting down.
ATAAAGCCTGTGTTGATGTTAATCTGAAAACACAACAGGATAGGACAGTAAACTGCATCATTAATTCTATCTGGTTATACTGAAAATTCTTTTTCTTTTTAGTAATGCGGTTCCTCTCAGGAAAGTCAGTACCTCATTTGCGCAGGCTCATGAAAATAGTTGATCAAGTAGTTGATTTTTAATGTACCCTGACTTTTGACAGATCTGGGGAAAACTGCATTTTCCTACTATGCACCTTAGGCATGGAATAATCTGCAAAAAGATCTAAAATTAGAAACATTTATAGGCTATCCATTGATGAATTTAAGAATATGGTGATGGAGGCATGTAGCTGTTTTTCTTGTGTTTGAATGGCTGTTCTGTTTTATTATGAGTTTTTGTATATTGTGTTGTTACATTTTAATATGTTGTGATTTTGTACGGCTGCTACCTTGGCTAGGTCTCTCTTGTAAAAGAGAGACCTAGATTTTTGATCCCAATGGGACTTCCTAATAAAGGTAAAATAAAAATAAATGAAATTTTTGATTCTGACACCCTAATAGACACTTAAATCCGCTGTCCACATTTTCTTCTCCGTTGAAATTAACTTTAAATGGCATATTTTTATGGGTTATTTCAGCCCTGATTGGATTAGACATTTCATGCTCATTTATTCACCATCCTTTGAATCTAATTCTGCACAATTACTACTTAAATTGTCAATTCGGGTGTTGACTATCAATAGATCAAACACAAAACCACGTAGAGAAATACTTGGTTTTTGCTGGAACCAGAACAAAACTTTTAATTGACCTCCAGTTTAACCTGTTGCACCGTAGTAACATGGAGCAAATACTGGGACATTTTCCCCATCCACGTCCTCATCCTCCAGCTCCCTCCAACAGTGTGTGCTGCCTCCCTCTTCAGCTCAGTGCTCGCCAGACTGCGGAGGCTGAAGTCCGTCTCATCCACCTGGGTGCTGCTGCAGCACAGTGAGCGAGTCCTGTCCGCACCCCAGGACAGATGCCAGTTTCACATTTCCCCCCAAAATTACCACTTCCAAGCCTTTTCACTGCATTTGTTAAGTCGTCGCTTTTCATTACGACAGGTAGCTTTCTAACTAGCAAAGTTGCCCACGATGGACGTAAAGCGAGATAAAGACCAAGGTAAGTTATGATGGATAGCTTGTTGCTACGTTGCTATGCTAGCCACTAGCGGCTTATGCTAAGTGGTAGCTAACAATGTATCGTTTTGCCACACAACATTTTACGTGTCTCATCATCATAAGGGGGGGAAAAGGCCAATTACCACTGTCATTAAATAACCCACCCATGTTCATCCGGCTGAATCATCCTCATGAAGTCACGCAGCCGCTGCCTCACGACGCTCACAGCCATGAAACAGGTAGCTAACATTAGCCACCAACATTTAACGGTAGCTAACTGTCAAGCTACGTTAAGCATCATCACCTTTGTCTCTGCAGGTGTTTATCATATGCACAATTTGTGTTTGGTGGCACAACTTCCACCCACGCAAGTTTTTTTAAACCATTTTTTTATCTGCCAGTCCTTATATAATTTACATATAAAGTTAATTAAATAAATCCAGCGTTGATGTTAATCTGAAAACACAACAGGATAGGACAGACGACCGCATCATTAATTGTATTTGGTTAACCTGATGACTCTTTTCCTTTTTAATAATGCGATTCCACTCGGGAAAGTCAGCATTTCATTTGTGCAGGCTCACGAAAGAGTGTTTTTGTGTAGTTTGAGTTAGTGACTGATTCCGCCTTAGGAAAATAAACCAAATATAACGCTCAGTTGTTATTCCTGCTGGCGAGCTATTCCCATCACTAACGACGCACAGGGCAGCAATCTGCCTGTTTGTGACCCTGAAAGTCAGCGTGCTGCCAGATATAATATTCATGGACTGCTTGGATCGGCTGAAATGTACTATTTAGCGATGATTGCATGAGTTATCTGCTTGTTCCTCCGTAAACAGAGCAGACACACTGCTCCCAGCATTATCCTTGTGCAGTGCTGACTCACAGAAATAAGGAGTATGTGGTTGTGCTGCATATATCAGGAAAGTGAATGTGCTTTATTGCTCTCTTTCTTTTAGATGCAGAATGTGAGAAGATAACTGCGGTGCTGCTCAAGTCACGTACAGGAGAATTTGATTTGGAGTCAATACTTTTTCTCAAATTGAGAGGTCTTGGTAAGATCAAATTATAATTTCACTATTTAAGTTGTCAGAAATGCATTATTGCTGATTTATTATATGTCTTACAGGAATACATGATCTTGGATGCATAGGGGAGTGTATGAATTTGGAGAGACTGGACCTCTCTGCAAATAACATCACAAATTTAGCTCCACTGTCATCTCTTCGGCTTCTTTCTGTTCTCAATTTGTCTGCTAACAGGATTTCCAATTTAGGTAAGGACTGATTAAGTTTTTATTTCCATGCTGTAAAAGCACCTCTCATAGTCTCCACTATGAATAGAATTGATTTTTTTTTTTAATTTAATGTTATTGCTTTTGTATTTCCAGAGCCTCTGCACAGTTGTGACAATTTACAGAACTTAAACCTGGCTGGTAATATCATATCCAGGTATCACTATATATTCATTAACCAAATGTCTACTCTAGATTGATAAGAATTTGAATATGCTGTTAATTGTATATGTCATTGTTATTAAGCATGAACATATTTTGCTACTAGTAATTATATTTTGAAAGAACAGTATTCTGAACTGGTCATGTGAAATAATTTCATCTCTGTTTTGTTTTTTGACAGTATTGAGAGCCTTCACTACCTTCAGTCTTTGAGAAAGCTCGAAAATATACGTCTTAAAGACAACACTTACAATTACACTAATCCAGGTAATTTTCAGTGACTTTCTTTAAAACAAACAATACGGTGGATTGAAAAATCTTTGTAAGTAAACTCAAATGACCTCTATTTCAGTGTGCAGAAACACACCATATAGAACCATAGTTCTTGAGATGTTCCCCACCCTCAAGGTGCTTGATGGTAAGATTTTTTTGATTCTTTTTATATAACCTTAACTCCTGACACTATGTTATTGTGTCTTGACTTGGAGTTTTTCTATTTAAATTGTAGGTGAGAGAGTGGTTGGACGTGGGAGTGATTTGTACCAGTTATGCAAAGACATTGATGACACCATCAAAGGTAACCCTGTTAATTAGTATGCTAGTGTATCATGCCTGATTACTCCATTGATCAGATTAAGTTGATGATTGTAGTATATTCATCTTATATATGACCATTTTTTAGTGACTTTACTGGCATGTCTGTGGTTTTCATGCTCAAATAAAATGTAATTGAACTGAAAGGCTGTGATAAAGAAATACGTTTGTGTTTCTTTTTGTGAATGTTTAGCTGGTTTATACAAGAATGGACAGCTCATTGAACATCCTGATTGCAAGCCATGGGTGGAGGATACTTACTGGGAGATAAAAAGATCAAACAATGCCATTATTGAAGAAGCCTACAAACAGTTTAATGGTAAGAATTTCTCTGCAGGGCTGTATTTTTTAAAAATAAAGTATTGCGTGTGATCTAACCAACTCAACTGCATCGTGTTTAGTGTGGTGTCTAAATGTAATCTTTGTCCTATATTTTTCTACAGATGTTCTTCATGAATGCAGACTCCTTAACAACAGAGCAACTCATGTGATTTCGCAAACTGAAAGATCTATGAGCCTGAAGAAGCAGCCAAAGCAGTATGCCATCTGAGTTGAGCTGTTTTGGACACATTTGTGTGCAACTTTGTGATGTATGATTTAAAAAAATACCATGGCTATATGTACTGTAGGTTTTTCAAATTACTAAGCTATATCCAAATGCTTGACAACTGTTACTGTCAGACACATGTTCTGTGTTGCAATGTGAGGCATTTGTTGAAATTTTATTGCATCCTATGCATTGAGTATCAGAGGATACATGTAAGTGGTTTGAAAACCTTTATCCATACTGACACCCCTCAGTTTGGTTCAAAGATGTCTTTACTTGCACAGTGTGCATTTTGTACCATGTTGTAGCCTGCATTAATGCTGAGAGCTATGCTGCTTAAAAATTTGTATAGGTTTACGGTAATTAAGAGCTTTTCCATTTTGCATTGCTGGATCATTTTGGGAGCTTCCCATGCTGTATGCTTTCTTTGTAAGTTGAACTTTTGCAAAATGTGATTGAATGATTGTTTCAGCTGTTTCTACTTGTTTTATACCATAAAGTTTATGATGTGTATAACCAACTTGTGTAAAAATACAATGCTTATAAAGATGTAAAGGTGTATTTACAAACTAAACTTTTACTCATATCTGTAGAGTCTACTTTTGGACAACTGATACATACATGGTAAACAGTGTTTGCACATCCAGAGTCAAAAAAGGCGAATTGTTAATGTGGTTGAAGGATTGGAGGAATCAATGAGTAGAGGTTACCCAGACTGGGATTAAACAGTCCACTGGCGCCACCTGCAGGTGCATCTACAAAACTATGGTAGCCACATTATATTGCACAGCGCTTTAAATTATCAGGTACCCAACTTAATTTCAGGCATAGAGCAGTTTTAAATTCACATAATACTAAATTCAGTACATTGTACACATTTCCTTCTGGACAACAGTTCAGGTTCACATACCTCTTCTTGCTTTAATCCCTGATTCCATCCACATTTCAGACCAACAATGTCACTTTAGCCTATTTATGATGACAGATATTCCTCTTTTTCTCATGAAAAGCTAATATTTAGTGTTTTTTTTTGGATATGTGGTTTTATTACACGACATTAAATATAATGTCACATCTTTAAAACTCAGGTCAATCCCGGGACACACACACAACAAAAGCGAAAGAAATCATAAACGTGTTACAATAAGTATAATATTGGTCAATATTTTTGTAGAAATCAAAATTAAGTAGTTGAAATGAGTGCGTGATTGAACGTTAGTACCAGAAAATAATTGAAATTCACATGAATCATGGCGTTATCTACTGTGTGACTTTATTTAATAGAGGTTTATTGTGGAGGGGAAATGTTCAGAACGGATATCCGCTTTGTACTGTAGCTAGCTTGATAACTGCTGCTGCATCGACCTTGGTGGCTAGCTCAGGATGGCAGGGAATACGTGGAGGTCAGCGGTATGTATGAGGAAAATATGTAAATTATTTAAAGAATAGCACCAATTGCATGTCATTGGTTTCCAATTCATCAACTAACGTTTGGCTCTTTGACAGTCGTTTACAGTCACAGAATGCTGTCATACAGCAGACAGTACCAGCTAACTGGCTAGGCGCTAACGCTTAGGCTACTTGCTTCTAGTTACTATAGCAACCTGACTCTGACCGCTAGCGTTAGCATTTGACGAATGTAGCTAATCTACTTGTTTTCTTTTCTAATAGCTACATTTTATTAACAGTTTAGCGTTGGCGTCATGGGTAATTGCTCAAGTTGAAAGTTTCTTGATTGAGCTACACCTTGGCAACAAATGTCTATGAAATGTCCCTTATCTACAGATTCTTAATCTACTAAGACAGTGGGGTTTATCGGTCAAAGACAAGGATAAAATCAAGGCAGAGGAAGTAAGTTAAGCATAAGTATTAAAACGTTGACTATCCTTGCTGCTTGAGGAAAACAGCTAGCTAGCAATCTCCCGCAGTAGTATAGCTATCCAAATCTGAAATGGGCATTTCTTTTCTAAGTCAGTAAACTGTTGTGCTCCAAAGCTAAAGGTGACCTCTTGCTTAGCTTTTTCTGTTGGTTAATTAACGCTACATTACTACATTCAATTTGCCATTCTTGCTGTCCTTGCCCCTGTTGTAGGCCTGTTGGGCCTCCACTCATACACGGATGCGGGTGGTGATGGTTATAATCACACAAAGAAATGTGCCTTTTCAACACAGCTAACATGCTATTTAATAAGGACTCACTATTCCCGCTGGGAAGTAGTGCAGTCTCCGCTTCCAGAATGTCCTTTGCAGATTGCTCCTAAGCCATCTGTCTCTGTCTGTCTGTCGGTCTATCTATCTATCTATCTATCTATCTATCTATCTATCTATCTATCTATCTATCTACCTATCTATCTATCCGTCTGTCTGTCTTGTTCAGACACCTTGTGTGTTTCATGTAATTGCACTGCACTTTTCATATTTCATATTCAAATATTGTTTACTAGAGTGACCAAGGATTGGCATTACAGTAATTATATATTTTTTTGGTCAAAAACAGTCCAGATAAAACATGCTGTACTGAGACTGCATAATTCTTGGGTCATTCACTTTACATCATAGCTCTGTTTATTCAAATAATTGTATTTATGGCTGTATTTGTGCTGTAGAAGTGAGACAGCTTACAGTACATTGGAAAAAATGTTAAATTTGTTGCCTTTTTTATTGTCAGGTGGCACGGGTGGTTGGAGCTCTGCAGAGAGAGACTCCACAACCCAGGACGTTCATCCGTGGGGTATGTATCTTTCCCCTAGAGCTACAGTGAATTTTTTTTCTCGAGAATTTCTAGTGTAACTTATTGCTTGTATTAAATAGTGACTTTCTCAGAAGTGTGTAATTATTCTTGTGTCACTGAATTTTATGTGATTTTTGTTCTGCCTCACAGATGCATACTGTTACTTTAATCCCTGGTGATGGAATTGGTCCAGAGATCTCCACTGCTGTCATGAAGATATTTGAAGCAGCTCAGGTTAGTACCTCAGGACCAGGGAGAAACATTATTGATCACCAGGAAGAGTACCCAGCAAAATTTTTAGGTTACAATAGATACAATAGATAACACTTGATTATTCTTTAATCAATTAAAGTCTGGAATTTGTTGTAATGACAAATCTTTTATATTCTAATGTAAAAATCAGCATTTTGTGAACTAATCTAGTACTTCTGTTTTGATACAGGCACCTATTCAGTGGGAAGAGAGAAATGTTACAGCCATCCAAGGACCTGGTGGCAAATGGATGATTCCTCCAGATGCCAAAGAATCGATGGACAGGAACAAAATTGGCCTAAAAGGTAACCTGCTTAATACACTTATAATTACTAAAAATAAAATCTGATGCTTTCCAGTGAGTTGATGATGATGATGATGCTGCTGCTGATGATATGTTCTGTTTTTTTCCTAGTAACTAATAACTAAGCAAAGCATTAAAAGCACAGCAAAAATTAGGAAGTGAAATTGTTTTAGAGATGAGAAGTACATTTAAACAAATACCAATGAAGATAATAAAAGATTCTTACAAATACGTAACTGATAAATTACATGACACACTAGTTTAGATCTTGTCCCTCTAAAGGGTGTTTTCATTTAGTGTTGGCAGATGAACTTATAAATAATTTTGAATTACTCAACAATCTACAGGTCCTTTGAAGACACCGATAGCTGCTGGTCATCCCTCTATGAACCTGCTGCTGAGGAAAACGTTTGACCTCTATGCCAATGTGCGCCCCTGTGTGTCCATCGAGGGCTACAAGACCCCTTACACTGATGTGAACCTGGTCACCATCAGGGAGAACACTGAGGGTGAATACAGTGGAATTGAACATGTGGTAAGAACTTTTAACAACACATTACTTGTCTAGTTGTTACGTTTAGTTTTTTTCTTTTGACCTTTTGATTATTTCTTCACTGAGTCATCATGTAGGCCTATTTAATTTTCTTTAGATCAAAACCATTTTTGGTTTTTTGCTTCTCCAGTGTAGACACCTTTTGATGTTTAGGAATAAAACCTTTAGCATTTTTTTAAAACCATTCAAAGATGATTTATAGTTAACAGATGTTTCCTGAATGTAATCTTTCTTGAATCTGTATATTTTCAGATTGTTGATGGAGTGGTACAGAGTATTAAGCTCATTACAGAGCAAGCCAGCCAACGCATTGCAGAGTATGCGTTTGAATATGCCAGAAATAATCAAAGGGCCAGTGTTACTGCTGTTCATAAGGCCAATATTATGTAAGTTGTATTCAATACAAACTACTTTAAGTAACGTGTCATTCTCAAGCTATTTGCCAAAATAAAAAGATTGTCTTCTTTTTTTTATTATAGGCGCATGTCAGATGGGCTTTTCCTACGAAAATGCAGAGAGGCTGCTGAAAAGCACAAAGATGTGAAATTCACTGAGATGTACTTGGATACTGTGTGCCTTAATGTAAGTCCCAATAGCTTTTGTTATGTATTACTTTAGTGTGAATGAATGTTTTTAATGGATAAGAAGCAATATTTTGTGAGGGGGTTTTGTTCTTAAAATGCCTAATTATTAGTGCCATTGTTTATACCTGTTTTCACAGATGGTACAGGATCCCACACAGTTTGATGTATTGGTGATGCCAAATTTGTATGGAGACATCTTGAGGTAAGTAAATGTCACCAGAGAACCTCTTAGATTGATAAGCTTTAAAATAGGTGTGCTCTTCATTAAATTGGACAAAAAAGCAACTTTTTCAAAGCAATTCCTTTGTAGATGTACAGTGCATTTACACACTGCTGCAAATCATGAAATTTTGTTTCATTTGTACATGTAGAAAACAGTTAAATTAAGAAAATAGTGCAGACTGTGTGGTTTCAATAAGGCCAGTATTTAATGTAATTTAATGTAAAACTCAAATTTAGACAAAGTAATTTAAACTAACCTGGACTGTAATAATTTAACATCAATCAAAGAAAAAGCAACTAAAATCTGTAGTGATGATGGTCTGCATCAGTTGCAAATGATGTGCCTATGTATATGAAATCTAGTTAATAAGGTCAAGCTCTTTTCCAACCCCTCAGTATTAAGGCTATCTGGTGGAACAAGTACAATCATTTAAACACCTTGTGACAGAGATAGACACCTCCTTGTCCTTTTTCCAGCATACAGACTCTGTGTACAAGAAAGCCCAGCAGCGCCTCCACCTGCTGAGGAAGCTCAGGACTTTTAATGTCAGCAAGGACATTTTAACCCTGGTTTACAGGACGCGAATTGAATCCATACTCACCTTCAACATTGCACCCTCACCACCAAACAAAACAAAACTCTCCTGCATAACTAATCAGGCCAGCAAATTAATTGGTTCACCCCAAATTCCCCTTATCTGAACTCTACACCCGATCAGTGATCAGGCAAGCCACTCTGATCAAGCAGGACCCATCTCAACCCCTCCAACAATCCTTCCAGTTACTGCCATCAGGTTGACGCCCAAAAGTCCTACAAAAACTCTTTTATTCTCTCTGCGATCATCATCCTGAATAAACTAAAATAGGCACTGTACTCTGTCCTATTTAATATTGTTATTAACTATTAACTATTATTAAACTTTATGTGTGTTTTAAAATGTGTATTGTTGAGCCTTGTTAAATGAAAATTTCTGTTTCTTTGTGACAGACAACAAAGTTATCTTATTTTATCATGTACATGCACAGGAATAAACCTAAAGATAACTGTATGTGTTTACCATTACAGTGATCTTTGTGCTGGACTGATTGGAGGTCTTGGAGTGACCCCTAGTGGAAACATTGGCGCCAATGGTGTTGCCATATTTGAGTCGGTATGTTGTTGGTAATCCCATTTGTCAAAGTATTTATCAAAGTACAAGTTGCACAGTAGAAATTCATGGTGTGGGATGAGCTAGTGAAGGCATGTCAAAGTTTGCTTCCTATCTTTTTATAGAAATATCAACTATAATGACTGATTGTGATTAATTTCTTCTGTCAGGTTCATGGAACTGCCCCGGATATAGCAGGAAAAGACATGGCCAACCCCACCGCCCTGCTGCTCAGTGCGGTCATGATGCTGCGGCACATGGGCCTGCATGGCCACGCCAAGAATATTGAAACTGCCTGCTTTGACACCATTCGAGACAAGAAGGTAGTTTAATATCTCAAGAAATTCTGACACAGTGTTTTGGTTATATGTCCCCATTCTGATTCATAATACTTTTGTCTTCAAGGTTCTGACGGGAGACCTCGGAGGGAAGGCAAAGTGTTCAGAATTCACAGAGGCAATATGTCAAAGAGTGCGGGATACAGATTAAAGGGATGGTAAATGGGCAGTGACTCAGCATTTGAGTCCCCTTCTTTAATCATGTCATGCTGTATCTGCACATTTTAACCAAAAGATGTATTTAAAAAAAAGACTCAGGAGTCTATGATCCTGACGGTTTTATTATTTTTTTCTCTGCACTCTTCAAAGCATTCTCTTCAAACTCATGACCAACAGTTACTGTATATGTGATATGTATTTTATTCCTAAAGTGTGGTGGATATTGTCTATTTATTGGCTGATATTGGCCTCTTGTCTTATTTATTTGACGCTGTCATATTGACATTAAAGACACAATCCGTAACCCTCATGATGATCACCTGAGGGATACTCAAAATGCAGATTGCAAATTATTTCATCAATAAGGCCAACTCTTTAATTATTAATGTGAATATATTTAACATTCATGCAATCAGAAAATACAGATTGAGGCTTTAATTAAAACAATCAAGCATTCTTAACATTAAATTAGCAAGTGTTTGCACTAAGTCTTCATGTCAGTTATGTTTTTGCTGCAAGTGTAATGAATGTATAAATGAAGATGAATATTACAGCGATACCAGAAATGCCAGACTCTTTATTAGGTGTTATCTAAATGACCAATGTGGGTGTCATAAGCCCCCTCAGCTGCTATGATGATGACTTTGATAATATCATGGTAATTAGGTTTCCAGTAAAAGTTGTGTCCATGAACGCTGTAAAGTCAGTGTTTCTACACAAATTAGTATAGGCTATATACTAACTAGTACCAAATTTTTACATGAGACACTGTAAGAAGCTGTCCTGCAGGTAACTAGTGTGATTTTTTAAGAGAGACAAATATTTCAGCGTATAAGAAGATGCAATTGAGATTTGCACAATTCTTGGTATTGTAAGTACTTAGAAGGTAATCTTGTTTTGCTCTTAAATGTTGTAAAACTTTAAATATGGTTTCTCTGTTATTTTTTTTGCATTTATGTACACAGGAAGACACAGATATAATTAAATTCCATGCATGTCCACAAGAATGATGCTAGTAACAAATAATTTTCATACTAACAGTTACAGAGTAAGCTCTCTAGGAGCGTGACACTATTCTTGATACAGACTGTCTATGACATTGTGGTACATCTCCAAGACAACAGGACGACGAAGCTTCATTGTTGGACCTGGAAGGACAAAAGAATGTAATGAGCAATAGTTCACTGCAGTTTCACAATTGCAAGGCCCATAATACAAAAGACAAAATTATGAAGTTTATAACATTGTTATATACAACATACATATAAGTGTTATGGTCTAGGGTAACACTTTTACATGTTCATAATTTCCTCATGATTTCCGGGGAAGTCAGAGCAACATTTGGTACTAATTACAGGGAAAGTAGGATTTTTTAAAAAGTAAATATCTATTCAGCATTCATTCATCAATAGAAAATGTATCCTCCCTGTATGTTGAATTGTATGTTTCTTGTTCAGCTCACCTGTGTGTACCAATTGAACTTCCCAAAATTAGTAGCAAATAAAATTACATCTTTCCCTCCATAAACTTCCTAGAAAATTAATTGGAAATTACGGACTTGTAAAATAATGCGTTACCCAGTCTGGCTCAACAGTCCACTGATCACTGTTGTGCTAAATTTACCCAGCTCTCCTCCAGAAACAGAAAAGTCCTTTCTCAGGATAGTCCACTTTTGTATGCGTTGAGCATTAGAGATGGCTGCAGAGTTGACTCTGTCGATTCCCTCCTGAATTGCACGGCACACGTCTTTGTCTTTCCCTCCTATGATGTCAGACACCTTGGTTGCTTGGCTGCCTAGGTTTCGGCAATACTCCACAGCCTCCAGACTCAGCTCCTCTGTGGGCTCCATGGTCTCTGTATTGCTGCTAGACTAGAACACAGAATCAAATCCCATTAATTTTAGGTATTTCCTTCTAAATCATGATTATAGGTCAAAACAAACAATTGCAGTAATTTGTGCAACCAGTTATTTTAATTGCTTCAACTCCACTATGTTTTCTGCCTTGTTACAAATCTCTCAAGGGAAAACACTGTGTTGGAAACAAAGTCTTAAACAAAGCATTATTAAGCACTGGGACTGTATACACACTGCTGCTGTGGAAATGTTAATTTATGTTCATTAATGGTTCATTGTGCACAGTTGTGTTTGCAAACAGTCACATAAAAGTGGCTTAACATAAGATACGGTTGATGTCAAGTCACAATACAGTGTAACATTTTCCAATATCTACAATAAGAAACTAATGGTACATTACCTTTAAGGTTAAAAGCATTGACAAGAACTTCCTCTTGTCCCCTATCAGCATGGCGTTGCTGATGATGGGTAGCTCCTTCTTCACTGCATCCTCAATGGGAACAGGGGGAACATTCTCCCCTCCGGCTGTGATGATCAACTCTGAATAGAGAGAGGGCACCCTGACATTTCAGCTGTTTATGACTCATAAGGAGGATAAAGGAGAAGTATCTTCTGTCCTGAACAACATGCACTCAAGTGTGTGTAATCTACAGAATGTAAGCTGTTGACCTTAGATAAGCAATTTTCGCACAATAGCCTTATTTGCTCAGATAGCGCTACCTTTTATTCTCCCAGTGATGTACAAGAAACCCTCCTCATCTATCTTCCCCAGGTCTCCAGAGTGCAGCCATCCATCTTCATCCAAAGCTTCTCTCGTTTTGTCTTCCATATTGAGGAAACCCATGAAAATGTTACGTCCCCAAAAGCAAATCTCACCTGTCCCCTCAGAGTCTACGTCGGCCATTTTGTATCGACAGCCAGGCACCACCTTACCACAGCTTTGTCAGAGAAATCAATTCTTTTAGTCACTTAATACTCATAAGTCTAAAATACAAAACTTAGGCATGACAAACTTTACATACAATTGTTACAATCTTGAACTTTTACCTTGGTAGTTTGTAGGCTTTGGGACCTGACATGAAGTGAGGTCCCGTGCTCTCACTCATGCCATAAGCCTCATACAAGTGGATGTTCAGGCCGAGGAAAAACTGCACTGTTTCACTACCGATCGGTGCTGCTCCAGAGAAGAACTTCTGACAACAAGAGAGGCCCAGCTCAGCCCGAAGCCTCTGCAGCACAAGGCTGTTAGCCAGGGAAAAGAGGAACGGTTTCTCATCATCCCTGAAAAAGGAAAAATTAAATTATGTCTGAGTTTTATGTACAGTTACATCAAAACAGTTCAGAGCACCTCGAATATATATATAGCATCCAAATAAGAATCAACCAATGTAACCTCAATAATTCATCTCCATCAGCACTTACTTTAGCATACACTTTTGGTTGGCCTCCAGGCTGACTGACATTGCCCAGGTGACCAGTTTCTTTTTCACATAACCACACTCGCTAATTGCCTGTTTTATCTTCTCCATCATCTTCTCCCACACCCGCGGGACACCCATGTGGGATGTAGGACAAACTTCTCGTAGTGTTGTTATCAGGCTTCCCTAAACGAGAAGACAGACATGAAACACCTACTTTTTTTTTTTAGTTGTGAAATTTCATTTTACACAAAAAGTTCATTACAATATTCAGTTTTTCGTCACAGGATGTAGAATTTCTGTATCATTTGAGAGACAAACTGATATTGATATATAAACTGATTATGGGAAAACACTTTTGACAAAAAAACTCTTGGCAGTAAGTGTGTAACAAGTCTTATTAGAGCCTTTCTGCCTTGCTTTTACCTTAGCTGAGTAAAAGTTTGATGTGAAAGTGCTTATTCTTGCACAAAATATGTTCACCTTTGGTCTTTTGACCTTTGAGATATGCTGTTATTACTGTCAGAACCCACATGTGTGAGCTAGGCATTTTTGTTTACCTTTAAGGCATCTGGTTGTGCAAAGTACACCAGCTCACCCCAATGGATACCAGTCCAGAGATCATAGATCTGAGCAGCAATGTGACTGAGAGGAAGGTAGCTCACTAGTGACTCCTGTTTAGTGTCGGCCGGCTGCATGTCCCCTGCCCTGCTGGCATGATTGGCAGTCCATGTGATCTGAATATTCATCGTATATATATATAAACAGAAGATTGTTTGTTGTTGCCATACTTGCTTTGCTTAATATCACAATCATCTGCCTGCATGTAGTCATAATAAATCTGTACAGATTAACAGTAATCACAAGAAATCTTACATTGTCATGACTGAGCATGACACCTTTCGGCTTGCCTGTGGTGCCAGACGTGTAGATCAGGACGCAGCATTGGTTGGCTTTCTGGCTGCTGATGATGTCATCCAGTTCTTTCTCAGAAACATCCAGACCCAGCTCCATGAACTCCTCCCACTATCCCAAAACAGCAACACACACCATCATGGCCTGAGCTCAGCAGTCATTTTGGTCTGTATCATTTCATGTGGTGTCAGAAGTGTACTTACAGAGTAGAGATTGGAAATCTTCTCTTGGATTGGTCCACTGTACTGCACTATGGCTTTCAAATGGGGCAGTCTGTCACGTATCTTTGGTATTGAAAATGAGAAATTTACCACAAAATGTTTTATATGTAGACAAAACCTGTACATTATTTAAGTAACAGTACCTCCAATATCTTATCCAATTGCTTTTTGTTTTCCACCACAATAATGTTGGCTTTGGAGTCACTAGCCACATATTGGCAAGCTTCTGGTGTGTTTGTGGCATAAATTCCAGTCATTATCCCTCTGTGAGGAGGAATAAAGGTTATTATAAATAAAAGATTAAAGTTAGTGAATGTGTCATTGCAACAGGGTCATGTGAAGAATGAAATAATGATAACAGCACAATAATAACAGTTTATTGAATATATAGATATCGGCTGATTCTGTTCAGTGCTTAGTATTGTTGTTACTGTAGGATGTGTCTTTCTCACCCTGCCATGATGGCACCGACTGCAGAGAAGAACCATTCTGCTGAATTGAATCCTAGTATTGCCACTCCATGGAATCGCTCTAAACCAAGCTGCACACATTAACAAATGTTTTTTTCTTTTCTTTTTTTAAAAGCTGACCTTTAATAGTTGTCACTTAGTATGCACTGTTTACAATAAGTAGATTAACCACAGTTCTGTTTTTGGATAATATACAGTACCTTTAGAAAGCTCTTGGCTGCTCTCCGGCAGAAATGATAATACTCTAAAAAGGTAATTTTTTCCCACTTGTTCTTCTTCTTGCTGGCGAGTGCGTAGATGTTTCCATATTTTTCAACTGAGGCTTTGAACATTTGATGAACCGTGATAGGCTCCTCCGAACAACCTTCTTCTATTCTCAGCCTGACTGCGCCTTTAGCATCTGCAGTCCAAAGAGAATGAGCTGGAGCAAGAGATGCGCCAGCAGTCACCTCTTCTATGTGTTTCTTCCCTGAGATGAGAGAGAAAGCAAATCTGACAAACAAATCCAGTCCATCCCATAGAGATATAAAATCAATTTCTGTTTCCCCATCAGGATTATCCAGTACCATTACTACTGTTCACTTATGAAGAACTTCCACCATGATCCCAACACCAGAATGGATGTCCCATGTGCTTATAACTCACCTACAGAGGCATGTTCTCCACTATCTGTCTG
The DNA here is from genome assembly GCF_914725855.1 of Thunnus albacares. NCBI lineage: Eukaryota > Metazoa > Chordata > Actinopteri > Scombriformes > Scombridae > Thunnus > Thunnus albacares. The sequence goes on along the minus strand of NC_058112.1, from coordinate 19,173,354 downwards.
CACGTCTGCCATAGACTCCTGAACTGACAACTCCACACTAAAACACACAGAGGAAACATGGGCTTCAAACAACTCGGATACACTCCCCCTCACATTCTGGCAGTGGTTTCGGCCGCTGTTTTCATTTCATCACATGGGTCAAATCTGCAGTGGCATATTGTTTACCCAACACAATGTTGGGCTTTTGGCACAGCTAAAGCTGTTTGCTTTGTTTGAAATTCAGTGAAAGGCAAAAGATTTTTCACTCCTACGTGTTAAAAACTTTTTCTCTTCTCTAGCATTGTTTTTATAACATTTTTTCTGTGATTTAACTAAATGTAGACATACAATTTCAAACCTGCCACATTGCAAAACCATTGCCATATTAAAACAAAGTAGACAGGAACATTCATTCAACAACAGGAACATTCACTCAACAATTATTGTGATTTTTCTACAAAAGGAATAATAAATAAAGAAGACTTCCAAAACTGTATTGATCAATGACAAACTGTTCTCCGACCATTTTCACACTTTTAGTTTTGTACTGTGGTGTAATTGCACGCCAACTGATAAATCTTTCCCATTCAACATTAACTGAAAAGTAATAAACTATAACATCCAATCATCCTCTAGATTAAAGAAACAAAAAGTTCATTTTAAGTGGCTTACCTGGTCACAACCTGATCATCTCCCTTCTCTTCATTAGGAATTTCCATATTGTTATGTGTGGATCTCCTGGTAGTTTGGCTACAAGTTATCCAGAACAGAGTTTACAGATTTGCTCAAAGAAGACACTTTTCAGAATCTGGTAAGTGTGCAACAAAAAAATCAATCTTGTCTCTCTAAACAATGCGCATTTAAATATTTGCTAAACTTTTGTCAACATAAAGTTTTTATCCAAAAGACGTGCACTTCAACAAGTCCGATGAAGTTGTCAGTGGTTGCAAAACAAGTCAGAAAGTCTGTGTGTGCACTACATTGGACCACTTGCTCAAGACCATGTCCAGAATTTAAATGAGGTCTGTCTTTTCACATGTAAAACAGTCTGATTATAATGTTCTCTTAAATCAAATACAGATAGGTAAAAACACAAATTATAACAATACACCTCCAACTTTGACCAAGCTGACTCTATATGAGTTGACTATGAGTTGGGCTGACTCTATACAGTATATATCCAACAGAAATTGTAAACACCCTATTTACTGAGTGTCAATTTCACCATTTGAGTTTATATGAGGTTGCTGCTACGCCATACAATCTGAATTCATTCAAAATGTTGCACACAAATTTAGTAGATGATTTAATAATTTTTCAGTTTTTTGTATACAGCCATATAGCCAGTCAGGGCAACAAGTGCAGCTGTTAATTCACTCTCTTTAACAAAAACGGTTGAACACATGACACAAGTAAATAACACAATTATAAAGAGAAAATGCAGTCATTGGTGTGCAATGTTTATGACTGTTGTGTGACTGCATAAGTCCACAGCAAGAGCAGGAATATTTCACTTTCACCACTTCAGCTGGAAGTTAGTTCAGTGTGAAAGAATACTAGACATTAATGGCTAATTTGATCAAACTCTCTTATACCGTGTTATCTTCCAGCATTCTCCCTATACTGTATCCTAGAAACATTACTTAGAATTGAACACATTTTTTTCTCATAATTTAAATGTTTTAACATACACTCCTTGATATTGTTATACTGGCTAATAGTGCCTCCACACGGCATTTGAGGGCAGAAATGCATGTTTTGCATTTGCATGTTCTGTAACAAATTTAACCACTAACAAAGCCATCACAGTTACAAGCATTAAGCCATGATGATACCTATGTTTTTTTTTTCTTTCAGTGATTTGAACTATATTAATATTTATCAAAATGGACCACCAAGTATGCATAAACATGAATTAGGTCATTATGTAGTTCAAGTAGAAAAAATACAACTTGACAAAGAGCTGGCTTATTCATAGCATATACATATAAGCATATTTAATAATATTATATGTGCACAACTTCTTCTTCTTATTATTATTATTATTATTATTATTATTAATTATACACTGCATTACACTACGAACATTTGCACATTCCTGATCAACATTATGTACATTTCATTTAATTCTCTTTGATTTAAACTTTAAACCTGTAGCAGCTCTTCTCACTTGGAATATATTTTACATATTTTTTAATTGTAAATTACTTTCTTTTTGTATTGTTTAGGATTACTTAATTGACTGCTATGCACCACAACACGAAGGCAAACTCCTTGTATATGCAAACCTACCTGGCAATGGTTCTGATTCCGATATTTATAATGCTATTTATATTTTCTTTTATAAAGACGTATACTACTTTTAGTCCTATATTCCCAAATAGACCTTGTATGAATGAAGTAGATTCTTTTTGTAGTTTAAACTGAATCTTGGAGCCATTGAGTCGCTGCCCTTCGACCAATACTACACCAAACCAAGGAAATGTTGATTTTGTAAAACAGGTGAAGATATACATAAGCAGCTGATCTGGGAACCTCCTGCCCCCTCCTCCTTGTCGCCTGCTTTTTTTCCGTCGTGGTCTTTTCTAGACTACGCAGTCCCAACCCACGAAACATCCGGCCCCTCTCCTCTGAGCTCTCCAGAAAGTTCTGCAGCGTGAAGCGTATATATAAGAACCAGCCATCTTCCCCAACCAGCCACCCTCAGAGTAACACGCGTGAAAGCCCGGATAGTAGTAACAACACCTGGCAAGTAAGTACACGATAGTATCATTTGTAAGAATGTTTAACTCGGCAGCTCAAAAATGCTAACACTTTCATTCAAGCTTCAAACGTAATGTACGCTTATATGGAGCTGACAGGAGTCGACATTTAACCACATGTGCTGTCTCTGTTAACTGTTAACGTCCTAATCTGTTTGAGGCATACGTTACTGTTTCCTAGCCGTTAGTGACGTTATTTTCTAACGTTTAAGCGAACGTCGACGCCAATGTTAACTTTGCTGTTTGGTAATATTAGCTAACGGTTAATTTTCGATGTTTGACATGTGGGTATTTGGCTAACGGTAAGTTAGCATTGTGTCCTAACGTTAACGTCTTGGACAAAATAAGAAGCGACACTTTTCTATAGTGTACTAATGTGATTATGCTTTATTATGTCTTTTGTTAGGTTGTCACCATGGTTCATGAAACTGCCTTCTACGATCTCTTGGGTGTCAGCCCTAAAGCCTCTGCAGAGGAACTCAAAAAAGCCTACAGAAAACTCGCATTGAAATTTCACCCCGACAAGAACCCCAATGAAGGAGAGAAGGTGAGTTAACTAAATATAACGGTAGAGACCTTTAGGGTGTCCCCCACAGCCGTTTATGGACTCTTTCTAATTTTAAACCTTGTTGAATTGACAACAAGTGAATTCCAGGAACTTTCTGGAATGATCTAGTAGCAGTTCCTCTGTCTAGGTACAAGCTGATTAACCCTATGACACCGTGTTGAAATGCCCCAGGATGTAACGTCAAGGGGTTGTGAAATGAATGTTGAAGATTAAAATTAATTACATGATCCTTCACTGCCTCTCTAGACTGTATTTTAACACTTAAAGGTGCAGGTGTGTAGAACTTGGTGGCATCTAGCAGGATGGATCTGGCAAAAAATGGAATAAAATATTCATAAGTATGTCTTAATTAATATGTAATGCCATTAAAAAGTAAGAATTGTGCTTTCATTAGCTTAGAATGAGCCCTTTATATCTACATATGGAACGGGTCCTCCTCCACAGAGCCCACCATGTTGCACCGCCATGTTTGTTTCTACAGTAGCCCAGAAGGGACAAATCAAACAGTGGCTCTCAAGAGGGCCTTTCTCCATTTGTCTCAAATTTCACAGCCCCTGTAGGCTCTACTAAACACTTGGAAGGGGGGGTGGGGGTTACAATCTGCAACTTTACAACTACATGCCACTAAATCCTACACACTGTACCTTTTTAAAGGCTATTATTGCACATTGGGCTTAGCAATTTGTAAAAAATTTGGTTTGATCAGCCATCTGCACATTTTAAAGTTTCAGTGTCATCATCAGAAACATGCTAAAATGTACAAGTAATCCTAATATAGACTCTTTCAGGAGAAAAACATTTAACAATAACATTCATTAGTCACTAGAAGGAATAGTGCAATTATTTTCTGCTACTGTTATTTATTGCAGTTATAGGAATTATTTATGAAATCTTTAAATGCAATCTTGCTTTCAAAAGTGACTCATGTTTTTTCTGTTTTTTGTTGTATTTCCACAGTTCAAGCTTATATCTCAAGCATATGAGGTGCTGTCAGACCCAAAGAAGAGAGACCTGTATGACCAAGGTGGGGAACAAGCGATCAAAGAGGGTGGCATGGGCGGAGGAACGGCCCCAATGGACATTTTCAACATGTTCTTCGGAGGTGGAGGAAGGATGCAGAGGGAGAGAAAAGGTAAGATATATTTTACTACAGCTTTATAAGTAATTTAGCTGCAGACTGTCTTTATATTCATGTATCTGTAACTTGTATATATGGTTTTCTTGTAGGGAAGAATGTTGTCCACCAGCTTAGTGTTTCACTGGAGGAGATGTACAATGGCACCACCAGGAAGCTTGCACTCCAGAAGAATGTAATTTGTGAAAAGTGTGACGGTATGTAGTGTTGTACTTCTGCTTTTTTTTTTTAATCCCAATTATAATAACGGTTTTGCAGTAGTTCTGGAAATTATATTCTCCTGTTAATTACAGGGTATGGAGGTAAGAAAGGTACCTTGGAGAAGTGCTCAACTTGTAAAGGAAGAGGAGTACAGGTCAAGGTGCAACAGATTGGGCCAGGCATGATTCAGCAGATCCAAACCATGTGTTCAGACTGCCAGGGACAGGGCGAGTCATTCAGTTCAAAGGACCGCTGCAAGAACTGCAATGGACACAAAGTGGAACGCAAGAAGAAAATTCTTGAAGTTCACATCGACAAAGGTAATTTTCATTCCCCATTTATATGTTGTAGCATTAAATTTGCACTGCGAAGCAAACTAAGCTGATTATAAATGTGTTGTGTAGGTATGAAAGATGGCCAGAAAATTTCATTCAGTGGAGAAGGTGATCAGGAACCTGGACTGGAGCCTGGGGATGTATACATTGTGCTGGATCAGAAAGAGCACCCCGTTTTCCATAGACAAGATGACAATTTGATAATGAAGATGAACATTAAACTTGTTGAGGCCCTGTGTGGTTTCAAGAAGACCATTCAAACGTTAGACAACAGGACGATCGTCATTACCTCCCAGCCAGGTAATTCACTGAATTCAGCAGGTTTTCATTGCTGGCACTTTGGTAGTGAAGTATCTCATCTTGTTATTAACATCTTTCCTTTTTAACAGGTGAAGTAATCAAATATGATGACACTAAATGTGTTCTGAATGAGGGCATGCCAATTTACAGGGATCCTTACGATAGGGGACAACTTATCATTCAGTTCCAGGTAAGTCAGTAGTCGCAAAATGTTTCACCAGTGTGACACACTTGGATTTTTATCTCTTATGTCAGATTCTCAGGTTCTCATACAAAGCATACACCTCAGCTAATTGTACTTTATCCCATAGGTGGAATTTCCAGAAAAAGACTGGCTCCCAGAGCATCTCATGTACCAACTGGAAAGACTACTTCCTCCCAGGGATGATGTGATGATTACCGATGACATGGAGGAAGTGGATCTCTGTGAGGTGGATATGCGAAAACAGCAGAAAAACTACAGCAGAGAAGCATATGAGGAAGACGAGGATAGTCCCAGGGGTGGAGTGCAGTGTCAGACACAGTGATTGTAGTCTATGATACAATGGACAAGGTTTGACCAATGCCTTTAAAGTCCCGCTTTTCACAAAGTAATGTACTGCGTTTAGTTTGAAACAGTTGCCAGTATCATTTTTGTGACTTTTCTTGGAACATGAATATGCAAGTGGAGTACTCGTTTCACATGTCACGATGCTGTGCTCCCAAAACTGTATTTTGGTGTTGTCTGGTATGTTCTCTATTTAAGATTCATGTCTTTTATATGTATGTTTCCTAAGAAATCTAAGACACAAATGTATTCATCCAGAAACTGAAATGACTACTCGTATGCTTTCTGTGAAGGTAATTTCAGTCATGACAAACCGTTTTATTTCTCAATAAAAGTCCATGAATGCTTCAACTTTTCCAACAGATTTCTTTATTGACTTAGTGAGATTTTAATTCTAATACTTTGCATATTAAAAAGTTTGATAGTAAGTTTATAAATTTGTCATAAAAGTTGAACACCTGTACAGTGACAGAACCTGTCAGTGAATGCACAACTACATTGAAATCAATGGAAAAGATAAGGGATTCATCAACATCATGGCTTAATTACAGACATGATTAAGTGTGTAATCCCTTTTAATGTTGCTTTCTCCTGAAAGAGCAACCTGTAAAGAAAATAAGAAATTAATTAGATTGCAGTCTGCTGTTCAGCTGATGGTAGTGATATGTTGTTTATACTTTAAGAGTTGCACTAGCATAAATTCAACTCTTTAGTGGATGTTTTACCTTCTGTCAGTCTGGCCTTTCCTCCTTTTGGCTGGCACAACACAGTTGAGCATCCCACACACAGCACCACTGTCTGAGCATGGCTGAACACAGTGGTGATCTTGTAGCAACCTGAGAAAGAAGTAAAATACTAATTATTTTTTTAAAAACAAAAGCATCTGTAAAAAGAGGTTGTCACAAATACCATGTTTGTAATGTGATATAAAAAATGGTTGAAACACTGCAGAAACCTAGTAATTGGTCCTGGTGTGACAAAAAATTCATCTGTATGGAATATTATATTATTCAAAAAGGTGTGCTTGCAAACAGGGTTTTGTATCTGTAACCTCAGTTTTGCTTGGGCTTAGGCTTGCAAGCTCACTTTCACGAGCTGGGCAGCAAAAATACTTATCGTTACTTAATGTACAAGTTTACAAAACTATGGTTACAGGTACCTGTTTTCAAGTACACCTTTTAAAATGATATAATATTTCCTTGACGTGGCGCATGCGTCACACTGCCAGGTGTACAACATCTGTTAATTTACCTGGGCACTTTACGTCCATAAAGTAGGAGTTAGGACTCTGAACAAGTCTTTTCTTTTTGTGTTGTCTTCTCTCATGGTCAATAGCAGGGTGGAGGAGATCTTTAGCCAACTAAAATGCAGAAAAAATACAAACCAGAGACAATTTTTAAGACCTGACACGTTCACTTAATTTGGTTTTGACGGGTTAGTAGTAGTGGTATATATTTGGTATATATTTTCGTCAGACCCTAACATACATACACATTTTGAAACCCTTCTCCTTTAATAAAAACAATAAGTATGCACACTGTGTTTTTGAAGAGTGGGCTTCAGAAAACACGGCAAATAAATCCTGTTTGTTTACTGGCATAACAATATGATAAACGATAAAACATTAACTGTACCATACGTATCTATATTGTAGGTTTTTTATAAAAGCTCAATGTCATGTTTGTGAACTCCATCTGGTAAAGAAAACCGTAAGGGCTTGGCGAAAATTACAGATACAGACTGTTTCTTGGACCGACATCACTCCGCCTCACGTTGTAGCGACAAACTGTTGCGTTTCAGTAAGTAGTCGCCACCCGCGTCACGCAGCGAGCAACGTTAGCTAACGTTGCGCACCATGTGCTACATTATCATCAACAACACAATTTTCAAAGGTTTCATACCGCGAACACAACGACACAGTGTGACAACAACTCGATGTGTAAGAAGCACAAACAGCTGACATCACTGCATATTGACTGAAGCGAAAACAAACGTCCAAGTAAAACTTTTGCAACTTACAGGCATTATGCTTGTCTTTTCCTGCGCATGCGTGAGCTGACTGAAACAGAGAGGGGAGCAGAGACTGTGGTTGGTGACCTGAGGGGCTGACACTGTATATTGTTGACACAACAGTCCAAAACTTGAGAAAAGTTTTCAATTGAACTTGGTAAAAAGGTACACCAGAGCCCAATAGGAAATAGAGACAGTTTTGTTAAGGTTGGATTCAGGTTGGTGCAGTATTTTAAAAGGATTTCTCAACAGAAAGGAGCGCATTTTGAACATTTTTGCTATGTACTCATAATTTAATGAATTAAAAAAAATTTGACATGCGTCCAATGTTTATCAGTGTGTTTATTGTAGATCGAAATATGATTTTAAAGAATGGCAGTATTTCTAGTATTAAAATTACAACGAATGTTGTGCAGCCATCTCTGAGGTCTCTGCAGTGCTTTTTGGTTTTTGCATAGGATCAAGCTCAGGCTAACACTTTTTAATAAATAATGGCATCCTTTTAGATAAATTAATTGCTTTCTGTATGTAGTGGTCTGTGATACACATAATCAAATCGTCAGTTTCGCCTCACAATTAAATGTATATAGCTGTATAAAAACCAGGAAAGAATAAAGGACATAGCCACCCACATATTTTTTAATTTTATCAACTTATAAAAGAAGTGACTTTAAAAAAAAGATACATGTAGTCCTAGCTCAACCCCATAAACTACATGGACCATAATGCAAAGCAGAAAGTGACGCCACTCATTTCAGCACCGGTCTGCAACAGACAGCTGAGGATTTCTAGACGGGGGATCCCGGCTCAGTACACGGCCTTTCTTATCATCGAATCGTTTGAGCGCTTGGTGTGTTTTAAATGGCGAAAACGTACGATTATCTCTTCAAACTGTTGCTCATCGGAGACAGCGGGGTCGGCAAGACATGTCTGTTGTTCAGATTCAGCGAGGACTCCTTCAATACCACCTTCATATCCACAATAGGTGAGTACCCCGCAGCCGCCCCTCAAGATAAATCTGGCATAATACAATGCTTTAATGCACTGCCCTGATGGTGGTCATTATATATAGATGTAGTAGTGCCATATAGGGTAGTAAAACGTACTCACAATGTTTAAAAATGGCAGCAATTACATAAAAGCAAGACAATGGGAATGAGAGACAAATAATAATGATCTGCTGTCCTTGATGCCATACAGGCACCTGCAAGGTTGAATATAAAATGAAATCAAAACTGTTGATGATGTTCAACCTTTGGAAACCTTATTGTAATGTAAATCTTACTGTACTTACTGTAGATTGCATTCACAATAATATTATATCCACCCAAAAGCTCTATAATAATTTACATAGTGTTCTTACAGCATCTACAGTACCAGTCAAAAGTTTAGACACACTTTCTCATTCAAGTGAATGGGAAGGTGTGTCCAAACTTTTGACTGGTACTATATTTTCCTCTTAAGCCTTGACACAGGATTAAGAGTCAATAACACAGTTATTTTAGTTTATAAAGGACAGTCACTTATTGCATAAGTGCCTGATTTGCTGTGCATCGTAGGCATGTGAAAATATTTTATATCATGTAGCTAATCAGCGCAACCAGCACCACTCTGACTGTGTCTATTCAAATGCAGGAATAGACTTCAAAATCAGAACAATAGAGCTGGACGGAAAGAGAGTCAAACTTCAAATCTGGTGAGTGCAATTTGAATAGGAGAATTTTTTTTTCAAAAAATCATTGATATGTCTGTTTACTGTTAACGTTGATTTGATGTTCTCAGGGACACTGCAGGGCAGGAGAGGTTCCGCACCATTACTACAGCTTACTACAGAGGAGCGATGGTAAGTCCTCGCTTCATCACTACACTCCCTCTCTTTGGGCTTATCTTACATATCACTGGAGTTGAGAAATAGTTTGTGAGAATGACTGTTTTTCCTCTCAGGGAATTATGCTGGTCTACGACATCTGCAATGAGAAGTCCTTTGAAAACATAAAAAACTGGATCAGAAATATTGAAGAGGTGAGCTTTGAATGGAAATGTACAGACAAATTGAATTTTTATGTGGTAGAAATTGCTGTTTGATATTGTCAGTATACACTTGTGTCCTGTGTAACACTTAACAAGCCTTTTAACCTCTCCCAGCATGCCTCATCTGATGTTGAGAAGATGATCCTGGGTAACAAATGTGACATGACTGACAGGAGACAGGTGTCCAAAGACAGAGGTGAAAAAGTGAGTCTCTGTGCTGAGTCACTACTAAAAAGCTCTCTCAAACAAATGGAAATGCTGAGCATTTTTCCAATATGCAATGACTGACTCTAACATTGTATTTTTTATCTCACTCAGCTGGCTATTGATTACGGCGTTAAGTTCTTGGAAACCAGTGCAAAGTCTAGTTTAAATGTAGAAGAGGTAAGTAAAAGCTTTTAAATCTGAAACTACCATGTAACATGATTGATGCATATTTATAATTATAAAACTTTTTGATTTGTTTCTCTTTCACTCTAGGCTTTTTATACAATGGGAAGAGATATATTACATAATCTGAGCTCAAAGACAGTAAGTGATTTTGAGTTTCTTGTAACAGATGCTACATTTTGTGTGAAGGCTTACATTTTTAGTACTATGTTTTGTACATTTATCCCCTATCTTATCTTTTCTTGCTAGACTGACAACAATGCTGGAGGATCGGGCAAACCAATCAAGATCACAGAGAAAAAGTCAAAGAGAATTAAATTCTTCAAGTGTTCACTCCTCTAGGCTGCTCGTCTCGAGTGTGCACGGCTCTAGTGTGACTTTTCTCTTTTGGAGGGTTCCTGCTTCCCGGGTGTCCTCGTAGCAGCGGCGGCGGAGATCATATTCAGAGCGCCTTACTGCCAGCTGAAGCTCACAGGTTCATAAGTGGTTGATATACCATCCTGATCTGCTGACCAGAAGAGGATCAATGACAAATGAGGCCTGATACTGTATATCCACTCAATCAAAAGACTTGTGTGTGATGGTCAGCAGTGGTTTGTAGCTGGCCCTGCAGTGTCTGCTCGCAGGAGGCAGTGATTCTGTCGGCATTTATAATACCTCTGTTTTAAAAGTTGGATCTTATTCAAATATCCCAGTAGCACATAGTTGTCTTATAAATGTAAAACAATGAAAACACTTCAAATCTTTCATATTGTAGCATTATTTTATACAGACTACCTTGTGTCATATTTACTATGAGGATGCTGTCAGATATATCAAGTCTCAGCATTGATTGTATTTGTCCATGTAAATCCAGGCTTGTAGTTGCACTGGCATCATATCCATTCGTGTGTGCCAAGAAAGAGTTTTTGTGACAGAAAAGACAAAAATATGTATAAATTCAATCTACTGTATTATTCTTTTTTAATGGAACCTTTATTTATACAGGTTACTGTGTCAAAATGAAACTGTTAAGGGGTTGTTTGTTCTTTTGGGAGATGTAATTAATACATATTGTTATGCGATTGTCAGTATTTGCATGAAAGCTGTAAGAACACCTCTGAGTGGGTCATTATTAAGCACATTCTACAGTGAAGAGAAAATGTTTACAGACAGTATATGAAAGTCTTTGTCAACCATATATTGGAAGCTCATGTCACATAGTATATGTCAGCACAACTAACTGTTGTGTATATACTTTATTTTAACCTTAAAATACATCTTAACAGGTTCCCTTTACATCTCCAACATGAAAACACGACGACTTGGGAAAGTTATAATGTGAATGATTGTCTTTGTAAGCTACTGTATGTTACACCATTGACAAGTAAAGGAAGTCAATCTTTAAAAGACAGTTATGTTGAATTTCACTATTCTGCACTGACAACTAAGAATAACTGCATGATTTAAAATGTTAAAGAATTTGGTAATGACATTTCATTACTGTCATTCTGTTTTTCTCATTTTTGTGAAAACAGTTTCACAAATTCAGTCAGCAGCCAGTCTATGATGGCAGTCCACCTTTGATTTCAGTTCTCTGCCTTGCTGGTATCACTCAGCTCCTCTTGTCCGCCTCTCATTTCTCTTCCTGTGCATCATCTTCTCTCTTCTCTGCTTCCATTTTCTTTCCTACATCTTCACCTCCAGTAGTTGCCACCCTGCAGGTTTCAACAAGGTTTCTCTCGCTGCTAGAGGCTCCCGCCTCCTTGCTAACCATCAGGCTCTTTGCTCTCCTCTCGCTGACATTCCAGCTCTGTGACCTGTGAGACGGCATATACTTTTGAGCTACAGTCAGATACTCAGTACTGTCTGATAGGTTTCTCTTCGCCTTCATCTTTGTCTGGTTTTCCATGGATTCTGTTGCTGGGGGAGCTCCCTGACTTTCTAAAGGAATTTGATCAATCAGATTCTCCTCTTGCTTAAGCTCCCCAGGCGCAGGGGTAGTTTGAAACTGCTGCGCAAGAGTTCTGACCATTGACACTTTAGGCATGTGACCAAAGACGTTGGGGTGCACCTGATACTCCAAGTTTTCTGGCCATTGATTTGGAGTTTTAGTTACCTGCTCCACCAGTGACCTGTAGTTTGCGGTTTGCAGCAGATCATCACCTGCCTCGGCTGGGTTGTAGATGATGCTGCTCATAGCCCTCTTCTTTGTAATAGGGGATGTTTGGTGTTGGGTTTCAGTAGGAATATACCTCAAAGATTTAGTTCTCTTTGGAGAAGAGGAAGTTCCCAGTGGCAGTTGGGTGCTCTTTGTGGGTACAGCTGGTTCCACTGGGTCATCAGGAGGGCTGACAATGCTGGTGCTCATGGTCCTCCTCTTTATCAAGGCAGAGGTGGGTTGGTCTTCAACTGGATAGTATCTCAGTGATTTAGTTCTTTTTGGAGGGGAAGAAGGTCTTAGTGTGTTCTTGTCTGTTAGTCTATCTAGCAGCATTGTGCTGCCTTTGTTGGTCATGGTGTCTTGACTTGATGCTGGAGAAACAGGTTTTTGTTCACATGGAGATATGAGAATGTCCACACACGAATTGGGTCGTGTTCTATCCAGACCACCAACCTCTAAGCTCTGACCACCCTCCTTGGCGAGAGTGCAAATACTCCTCTGTCTTTCTAGCCCTGTTTTAGCAAGATCATCAGTGTCCTTCTGCTTCGCTGCAAACTCCTCCATGTCCATGTGGAAGCGGTAAAGACTGTAACCATCAGCGCTGTTAATACTGCCCTGGCGAAGTAGAGAGGAAGGATCACACACAGAGGAGTTTCGCGAGTAGGTTCTGGTCAGCTCCAATTTGTCCACTCCTGCAAGTTTTTCTAGGGCAACTGCCATTCGACCGTGGATCTCCTCCAATTGGGCCAGGCGCAGATCCACCGTCTGCAGGGAGGCCTTCATAGTGTTCTCCCTCTCATTTACCTCCTCCAGACGCATGGACATATTCTCAACTCTGCCAAGAACAACAGAGAAATAGAAAGTTGATGTAAGTATGAAATGTAAGCATCATGCTTAGAAGTCGAAACTATACTTGAAATGAGGGCTCACCTTTCAGAAGTAACCTTGATGCGTTCATCACTGGAGGACTGCTGCTCATCCTCCTTCTCTCGGAAATGTTCCTCCACACACTGTTCTTCAAACTCGTACAGACTTTTTAGCTCCTCGTGATTTAGCCTCAGCTCTGGAAGAAACAAATCATGACAGTGTCAGTCAGTGTGTTTGTTAAATTATCTGTCAGGTTCAAAATATTTCTGTAAATATGTATATCTATCAGTTACAACATGATTATTATTTTTAGAGACCCGGGACAAAAACAAAATATAATTATTTTCGTGTCTGATTTTAAGCATTTGAATGTAACATTATAGCAACTGCAATTATATTGCAGCCTTTTAGTTATTTTAATGAAATTGTGTATAAGTGTTCTGGATTATTAGAGGTGACTAACTGAGGCCGCGGTCCTTCTCATCTAGTTCTCCCTCTTGTCTCCTCCTGGCACACCGTCGAAACAGCCTGTTGAAGAGGATGTAGAGGTGGCTGAAGATGATGAGAGGTGGAGGAAGGATGGGGCGATCATGGAAGGTCATGATCAGCTGATATCTCTGGAACTTCCACACTTGGTTGGAAATGGACTTGACTTCAAAGAAGGTGTTGCTGTGGGGGCAAGAAACCAAGACTGGTGAGTACAAACTGTAAATGTTTCTTGTAAAATAACAGAGCAGTCAGATGTAGGAGTATATATTTACTTGAAGACAGCAATGAGCAAGTTGACAAGAAGAATGTTTGCTACGAGAAGGTAACAGGCCATAATAGCAGGTGTGAGCCAGGCACCGGGGATACATGGAGGCAGTTTCTTCCCATCCTCATCATACAAATGTTCACCACATGGAGCTGTGGGGAAAAGGCAGTTATTTATAAAAATTATTCTGAGATCTTTAGCTAATTGATTTGATTTGCATTCTTGTCTTGAAGACTACTCACGGTTGATTTCCATTGCATAGACTTCGAGAAATCCGAGAAAAGTGCGGTCACGCAGAGACATGGAGAAAGCGTTAAAATCAATAAACACAAGATTTCTACATCATACTTCTGTCAGGATCAAGCTGATGTCCATGTAAGAATGGACTATTGTCATCAAAATGTTTCTCCAAATTTGTCAATCAAATAGAAATTTCTTTAAGTCACTTAATTAGTTTATAGCTTTGTTAACCAAACTCTAGAATATGCAGCATTTGTTTCAAAGTCTGAGAGAATCAGCAGTCAATCAGAAGCAGTCAATATACTTTCAAACAAAAAAACCTACTTGCAAATTCCTCAGAAACACTGTTTTAATGTTTAATAATCAATGTAATTTAGACTTTTTCAGTGACTGTTCCTTGCCTTCACCCTGACAGAAGAAACATTGACAAAATAAATTGGAGGCAGATGATCATGATTGAGGAGATGAGTTTATGATACCTATTCTGCTCTTCCTCAATGCAAATTATTTTCCACATATTTAAGAGTCTAGTATAAATGTGCCAGGAGAGGGAGACAAAGTATTGAGGGGTCACCATGCAACGTATTACAGTATTACTAAAAGTCACAGAGTTTATGACACAAAGTTAAATGAAAAACACTGATCATCTGCCCAGAATCAGGAAACAGAATCTTACTATGAATTCTAGTCTTACGGTCTATCGAGTCCGCAAAAACCTCTCCATAGATCATCCAGTAGGGCATGTAGAAAATGTTTCTGGCCAGGCGCCAGGTCGGCTCCTCATCAGGGTGAAGGATGGCTTGCCGTGCAACTCCAAAGCTCATAAGCACCACCAGCATGATCACAACAAAGTACATCATGTCAATCATCTGAAAGAAATTAGAAGAAAAATGCATTTCAACTCACTGTGAACTTCTGACCCTTCTCTTTGTATTCACATCATGTCCATCATATCTTTTTTTTTTTTCAAATGATTTATTTAGCTCAGAGTAAAACACTAAATGTCATTACCATCTTTCCTATCATCATCACATAGGGCCCCAGGTATTTGTTGACTCCAAAGATGTCCAATACACGAATGTACCAGAAGATGATGTCTATACAGTAGATGACTCTGCCGTAGCCCATGTAAGGTTCATGCTGCAGCCGTAGCATGAGCCCAAGAAGGAAGGTGCAAATGGCAACCAGGTCTGTGATGTTCCAGTACTCCTCCATCCACACACTTATCTTCTGTTTCAGCTTCCCTGGCTCTGACATCAGAATCTAAAGACCAGGGTTGTTATGCAGAGACCATTAAAAACCAACTCAACCAACATTTGAGGTATACTTACTCAATCAAACTGGTCATAATTTTGGCTTTTACCTGTCTGACTTTTTCAGCGCCAAGTGTAAGGATGTATGCAATGACAGTCCACTCTTGTATAGATGGCCATCGCTCCATTTTCACCAGGATGATGTAGTTGTATAACATCAGATAGCCCAGATAGCAAATCTGTCAGACGGAGAAAATGTCATAAAGTCAGTGCACCAAAGTCACTTCACTATAAGTTTAAAATATTTTGTCTTTTTTGTTACCAGAGGGAAACTTACGGTGTTGAACCAGAATTTGGTGAAGGGCGCATCATAAAACTCAAAGAACCTTTTGCCAATGGGGATTCTGCGGACCTTAGTGCTGCCCTCCTCTTCATCCCCCTTTCGGGAAGTTGTATCATTATTAGGGTCCTACAAGACACAGCAAACTTTTTTTTTTTACTGGTTATCACTTTTCACTGCTGACAAAAAGAGATAATAACAGTATGTTTAAAATAAAGTAATCTGACAAGGTCAGCATGAACCCGGACCTTGCTGGATTTTGTGTCGTCATCCTTTTCTTTTCCCTCTTCTTTGCCTTCAGGTGCATGATAAGACGCATCATCTCCAAGACGGAAATCCAACAGTAGAATGAAAGGAGGAAAGATAATTCCCAGAATAACCTAGGTGAGAAAATGACCACATTTTTTAGAACAAGTTAGTTGTTTACAGTGAATTTATTACCATCAACAATTATCACAACTTATGATCTCAATATTATAACTGTGAAATATGTTTAATGACTGCTTAAAGAAACACATTTTGGCATGTCAACCTTGAGGCCGGGGTTTTTGCCAATCCTTAAGCAGCCCATCCACATGTCAGTGAGCAACATCTGGCTGCAGGTGTGGGCAATGAAGTCACGTTGCTTAGCAGCCACAGCCAGCTTCAGACAGGTGGAGTTGCTCCAGTTAACCAGCTCGTACGTCAAGAGTTTCATTGCCACCTGTTCATCATGTTTGTAGGACTGGTCCAACAACTCGTAGGCCAGCTGGCCGAATTCTCTGTGAAAGGGAGAAAACAATAACAACCATTTGTGTGATGTCAAGGGGAGGTTAAAGATAAGATCATTTTAATAATAATTATAATAGCAAGCATGTAAAAGTGAGCCTCAGCTGTTTAATGAAGTGGACAAGTCACCAAGATAAGGTGCTAAAATTATGGTGATATGCACTTGGGCTTACATCTTGACAAAATAACTTGTGATTCTACAACTGAAACCTTCAAGACAGATGTTATGTCGTGATATCAGTACTGACTTGGAGTTGTTCTCCAGGTCTTGGGAGATGTCATCCACCAGTTCACTCTCAGAGCACTCATGGGCCATGGCCTTGAACAGTTTACAGGCTACCAGAGCTTTGGCCATAGCTTCCTCTCCACGCTGCCAGAGGAACAGCGACATCTTCTGGCGCTTCATCAGCACTGCCCACAGCATCAGCTCATGAAAGGGATACTTGAATCGACAGACCTCGGGGTCGTCCACGTCAATTTCCACCTCTTCCTCTTTTTTCTTTTTTGGCTTTTTCTTGCCTTTTGTTCTAGGTTCATCATCCTAACAAAAAAATGAAAGAATTATCATAAATCATTCTGCTCTGTGGGTTTTTTAAAAAAATTATTTCATATTGGTGCTGTGTTTTGTTAGTTCATTTAAAGTGTTTTAACAACTCACCTCCATTCCTAGAAGCTTCAGAGCTTTTGGCTGCAAGAAAATGTCAAAATATGGCAGTTAATATCAAATACAGTTTTAAATGATGGACAAGCCATTATCATTTATTTTCTTACCCTTTTCAGTCCATACAAATTATTGTAGAGGTTGCGGAAAGCCTTCCTGGTGTAATTGCTTCTGTAAGCTCCACCCATGAGGCACTCCAGCACCAGACCAATATCAATCAAAGTGATCTGATAATCTGGGGGAAGGTTCCCCTGCAGAATCACCAAAGTAACATGAAGTATAGTAATTATGTTGAGATAATACATTGTTGAAAATATCCTTGTTAACAGCAAAAACTCTCAGTAGGAAAAATCATTTTACCTTTTTGACATCTCTAACCACAGCATGCAGTGTGTTTGCAGGGCCCAGTTTCTGAGAGAAGAAAAGAGAAAGTTAAGGTTTTTTTTTTTCATATTTGACAGATTTGTATTTTGAGGCATTCAGAATGACTTTCAGTTTGATTTGCTGCAGTGCGTCAGACTCACTGTGTTGTATAACTCCTCCAGTCTGGGAATGGTGAGGAAGTGGTGAATATTGACCCCATTCTCAAGGAGCAGCTTAACAAAGTCCACTCTGTCCAGCACCAGAGCATCCATCATAGCCTGCTCCAGAGAGTTCACCTAATCAGAAAGTAATATTTAGTGCCGAGTAATTATTATTTACATAAAACCTTTATTCTCTCATATTTCCATCTGACATGGAAGTTATTCTTATAAACTCCACCCTTACCCAACGAATCAACTCTAACTTCCTCGGATCGGTTTCCTCTGGAGGTTCAGGTTTTGCCTTTCCTTTCCCCTTCCCCTTCTTTCCTCTGGTTTTATTGCGAGGAGCAGTGGCGGGACTCTTCTGCTTCTCCTGGTTTGGGGCTACAGCGGTTGTAGTGTTGGCGATGGCACCAGCAGGCTGAGCAAGCAGGAATAAAAAAGGAAGAAAGCTGTGGCTCCTCTTTGCTTAAACATCAGCATATCAATCATATTTTCTTCTATTGTTTTTATTTGTTGATTTCATTGAATCATCTGAGAAGCACAACTCTGTTTAAGATCATTCTGTCCCTCTGCTATAGGTTGAGAACCCCTGGTTTCTATTTCAACAGATTTTTGGATTGTAAAACTAACTTTGCAACTGAAGTGTACTCATGTGGAATAATTAATTTACACTTTTCAGAGGTTAGCACCACTCACTGGTAAATTGTGTCCATAGACAAAGATGTGATTGCGAGCAATATCCACTCTGTTCCAGGCCAGAGCCAAACTTAGCTGGTCAGCTGCTGAAGCATTCGTGCCTGATGCAAAACAGATGAAGGGTCAGAGAGAGAAGCGAGAGATGGAGAGAGTAGTACACAGTAAGAAAAATACTGCTCTTAGATGCATACGAGTATATGTATTGGAAGTTGACCTTATTGCTCAGATATTTAGTCAGATAATACCTTTTAACAAGGCAGTAAGGATGGCCATTTCAATATCTTGTTGTCCCTCAGAACCCATTCGAAAAACTGTGATCTATGTGTGAGAAAGAAACAAAAAAAGAGAAGAATTGAGCAAAGTTGTGAAATAGGCAGGCATATAATGGTTGAATCAGTTAGTAATTAACCACATAAATGGGTTAATGAATTAATGAATGGATGAAATCATACAAGGAATGTATTCCCATCTCTAAGTGTAGCTGTAAACATGTGATGACAGCTGATGCAAGATTCTTTCAGCAGGACCTCTCACTCCAGCACGCTGTGGCTAATTTACTTGTCAGACAGAGTGATAGTGCTTGCCTTGTTATAGACTCGACTATATCAAATGAAATTACGCTGACGGGTCTGTCACATGTGCAGCCGTGGTAAATGGGATTAGGTTGGCATGAATGCGTGGCAAGACGCCAAAAGTTTCAGAGCTGGTCTCAGGATGCATCGATAATAAGCAGCATGCATCAGTATGAGACAGTACAAGACTGAAAACTTGTGTTACTCTTCCAGACAGTTGTGTGCTGCGCTGTCCGTGTCCTTTGTTTTTGCAAATAGGGAAACTTTTTTTAAAAATGGTAAACCCATAATTCACTTAAATGTTGTTTGCTAGTGTTACATCACTGCAAATTTCAGCACTTTAAATCTGTATTTTTATTTGTCTAACCCAGCTGTTCACATTGGATGCACTTAGGATGAAAGGATTATGTGGGTACTAGACGGTAATACTGATTCACCTGTGGGTTAGTCATGGCACTTTAGATTAATAGCAGGCAATAGTGTGACCTCTTAGTTGCATATAAAGAGCTCAAACAATTTGGCAATTCTGTCGCATGGTCTGGGTCGGGTATCAGTGCAAACCAAATGGTACGGGGGGAAAGCCCACAGCGGTATGATCTTTGAAAAAAGCAGTTTAAGTTGCTTATCTGGTATGTTGGAGCATTAGGCAGTCTAATACATCAGGGATAGAGGATGCAGTCTCTCTGGTGAAGTGATAGCACTTTGGGGACTGAAAAAAGCCTAGGGAGTGGAAAGAGAGAGAGAGGAACCTAGCTGAGGATTAGGGAGATGGATCCTCTCCTCCATCTGTGTGGTGCATGCTTACTGTGAATGGATGAAGTAAGAGCCTCTGCTAAGCAGGTGGTAGAGTGCGCTGATCTTTCCCCCTCCAAATGTATGGAGTCTGGAGATTATATCCGCTGGGTATTACAAACTACTAATCACATCACTTACGGAAATCTGCTGGAGATGCACAAATGCTGCCGCTATGTATTTATCAAGGGTCTCTGGCAAACACATTGGAGAAACACTCTCAGCTCTGGGATTAATCGGCTATCCGTGAAGACTCTTACCGGGGTGTTCGCTTCGATGTACAGCAGCGAACTGCATTGTTTACATGAAAGTAAACAGTTTAATGCTGCAGAATATGACACCATCACCCCTTTACAGCTGTGTGCTTATACATAAGGGTTGATGATGAAGCTGCGAATGCCCTGGATTACATGACATACAGTACCACACATGAGCACAACACGAAGGAGAAATGACAAGCAGGTTGTGGGGATTATGTTTATTCAATATGTTAATGGAAACACAAAGAGGAGTGGAATGGATGAACGACGATGGAGACCAAATGCTTCACAACTCAAATATGTTTATTGATTGAAACATTTTCAAATACAAGACAAATGTGAAATATGAGACACTTTAGTGTATTAACACCTTATTTTTGTTCCTTTACGAGGATTCTCTTGTTTATCCTTCTACTCACCAGTTCCCTTTTCTTCATGCACTCCATAACCATGAGCAGGATCTGCTGCGACTGGCTTTTGGTATAATTGAAAGTCTTCTGTATGGTCACCAAAAGTTGGTCTCTGACGTCATCATTAACCAGGCTGGAGGAGGAGGTTCAAAGGTAAGATTTGAACTTTTTTCCTGGAGGAATGCTAACAGCAAAAAGGGAAAATCATCTGAAATCTCACCCTCCATCCTCTGAGAACTTGTGTGCGAAGGAAATGATATCGGAAGCACGACCGCTGCCGTCACACACCACCACGGGAATGGGAGGGTCATCTCTCAGACTCTCCAAGGCGATGGAGATAACGTTGGGACCCCCCTCCACTATCAGACACACCAGAGGGACCCCCTGGCCCAGACCTGGAAAACACAGCAAAAACAGTCATTTCTTCCATTCATCCATTTATTACTAAACTATCACCTTATAGTATTGTCAAGATAACACAACAGAACTTTAAGTGAAATGTTGAAGCAGAACACATTGATGTGATGTGTGAACACACAAAACCAGAGGAGGGAAGGAGTGAAGTCAGTGGTGACAGCTGAGCATCCCTTTGCTGTCCCTGCCTTATTTGAGCTCCAGGCATAGGATGACAAAGGGAAGCCCACAGGTCACAGAGGAGCTCTCCAGCCACATGTCCAACAAGACCCTGGTTCACACTCACACGTTATGGAGGATGAAGCACGCTTTCTGTTAAACGTGGAGCACTGTGTGACTTACGGGTGTTGATCTTCTGCAGGGAGATGTGCTTCTCCAGCAGTCGACGGAGTTTGACCTCGGAGCCGTACTTCCCGCAGGTGCCATTGTCGGTCAGGATGAAGTGGGAGTGGCTGTTGTTGAGCACAGCCAGCTTGCTCAGTGGGTTGGCCATCGTCTGATAAGGTCTGGTTACCTGGAAAGAGAAGAAGAAATGAGCTCAAAATGTTTCAAGAAGAAATATTAGTGTGAAAGAGCTCGCTTTGAAGGAAACTAAACACAGCTGCAGATGCTCTTACATCTTTTCCAATGAGATCCTCTTTGTTTTCCAGGATCCCCCATGGTGCAATTCCAATCGCGCACACTTTCCCTCGTGACTTGGAGGAATGCTCCTTTAAGGCATCTCCAACGTGACGGATCACCCCTAAGTTGTAAAAAGGAAAATATAGCAACATGAATAATGCCTCTTTTAAGTGCCTAATGGGGATGCATCATGGGACACACTGTGGTTACTGCACGCAAACTCCACACAGATTGTCCTTTATAATGAATTTTTCGCACAAAAGCTCTAATTATAGTGCTTAAATCTGTAACAATGGGTTGGTCAAATCTCCCCTAGGAAATTGCAGAATAGGTGTTATGTAATGACAATTTAGAGCAAAGGTAATCTACTAATGTCACAAACTGTTATTTGTTAAGTGAACATTAAAAGCATAATCCTGAACTGTCAGTGCCCTACCTGTGTTGACTCCACCCGTGAAGATCCAAGCTCCGGTGGTGACAGCGGCTTTGATCAGGCCTTTGCCGAAAACTTGCTTGAGCTTGGGCTGGAGGTCGAAGTTCTGGAGACCTCCGTGCACAGAGATGAGCAAGGTGGGCAGCTCCAACTGCCAGTCCTTCACCATCAAATGCAGCAGGTTGTCAGGCTTTGTCTCATAGGAAACCCGGATATACTAGGGTAAGAAAAGATGGGAAGAATTCAGCACAGTCCTTTCTGCTTTAAATTTAAAACATTTTAAAGTATAGGTCAGATATGAGAGGCTGTTTAATTACATCAGCAGGTCACATCACATCCTCCCATGCTGTTGTAACTTCATGCAGGACCAACTGTGTGAACAGAGAGGCTATTTTTCACTGCTGAAACTCACCATGGCCTTGTTGATGAATCCTCCACCCTGGAACTCGATTACACCAAAGGCATCTGTTGGGTAGGTCCTGGTGTGCTTGATCACACTCCATTTATCCTTCGGGTTGTCAATCTGTACCAGCTGGTGTGTCTCCTCTACTGAGGTGGCACCGGGAGGGATGGCCGCGTGCTGCGTTGTCAGCTGACCACAGGCACATCTAGATAGATCACAGAACAAGAATCACTCAAAGGCTGTGTGGCCTGGTACCTCGTGTCTGAACTTCAGACATTGTAGAAATCCCTGAGTAGTGTAATACTCAGTGGTATCAAGGGAAGGAATGATGACAAGTACTGAATGACACTGCGGTTTTTTTCTGCTCATGAAGGCTGTATGTATTTTTATCAAAAAATACATATTGAGGAAGCTCTTTCATGACTGTGCCCATTTCTTTGGAAATGTATAACCTGTCTCAAGCAGTAAAACTTTCAAACTTTTTGACAGAACAGAAGTGTTTTCATGAGTTTTGGAGTCATGTTCATGTCATCTCATATAATAAACAATATCTATATAGCTGGTGTTGTAACCTGAGTCCATTTGTATATGTATATACACAAGTATTTAAAAGGTAATTTGAAGACCATAATTACCTGGTCGGGTCCTTGCTGGGAAATATGTGAATACATTCTCGTTTTTGAAAGGTTCTCTCAATCCAAGCTCTCTGCGCCTGATAAAGAGAAGATTTGAGAGAAAAGAAAAGTGTTAGTTTACATCACATGCTGTCATGCCGGAGTCACAAGGAGATCATCCTTGCCGATATCTGAAAAGTTTCTATTTCAAAATCCTCTTAGCAGTAATCCTGGCTAAAATATGAGGACTATTTGCACCCTGTGAAGAAACCCACAGATGACAGAGAGGGGAGAAATATATTCAAAGTGGAAAGGTTTCTGCCGAGACTTAAATATAAATTCAGCTTAAATTGCATGTTGTCTGGTATCAACAGGTAAAAACTCTGTTTGGCACATTTAAATCGACCCGAAGATCAACTGGTTTCATCCAGAACATTTTCAGTTATTTTTGAGATTATTAGAGCAGAGCTGATGTCGCTGAACAACTCTGTGGAATTAGACACCTTTCATTGTCTGTTCGAGCTTCATAAGCAGCCAGTGAGAAATATCACACAAAAGTACTCTGCCCACACACTATGTCAAATCAAATCTTTTTCCAGTCCTGAGAAAAAATAACCCGAGTTCAAAGCAAAGTTTCTCTGAAGGCCATTGTTGACAGCAGAGGCCCAATTAAAACCGAAGCAATGGGAGCATATCTTTCCAGGAAAACACTGGGAAATTAAACTGAAGAAAAAATAGTAATTCTTTTTAAGCTTTAAAAATATACTTAATGTACAAAATCTCCATTTAACTTTACCCATAAGCCTGAAGCCATGTGCGTGTAAATGAAACACCATAGATAAATCTAATGAAGTCTTGTGATCGGGAATCACAAGTATCCATAACACAGTACAGTTACTGTTCTCTCTTCCTCTCTCTCTCTCTCTCTCTCTCTCTCTCTCTCTCTCACTCTCTCTCTCTCTCTATCCTCTATCTATCTGAATAGCAGCAGCTTCAGCCAGGAGGGAGCTGCAGCAGTGCGGCTGCTCTGCAACACCACAAATATAATATATAAGTATGATAAATCCATATAATAAACAGTATATGCATGCTCTACATTAAAGAAAGCTATCCACAGCAAATCTCTGGACACCTTTTAGCCTATATGTTGATTTTATATTATATTATTAATAGTGAGAAGACAGATTCTTTAAATATTAATTTGTTCGATCGGGTCTATGGCTGTTTTTTTTTTACAGCCTGTCAACACACTATAAATACATACTCATATATGAGTTCAACTGCTGTAGTACTGCTACTGCTCTATATGCTTTAATCCACGTTTCATCTTTCCATCCATGCATTATATTAAAACGGTTCTCATTTCTGTACCCCATTACTGTTTGTTATTGCAATGACCTGATTTTCCCACCAGAATCCTTAAAGATTTATCTCATTCAGTCAGATAATGACTTGATATAGTAGATAAAATTAATATGTTGAACAAATGTTTTTCTAAATCGGTAAAACAATTTTCTTTTAAGTAAAATAGTTCCTATTAAACTATTTGATTGCATGAAAACGTGAAATTCCTAGGTTTTTGCAAAAAAGTATTACCACCCTTTTGTGTTTCCAGAAAGTCCGAGACACAGTGTGGTTTGTTGCTGTCTGTCTTGTCTCAGCAGTTTTCCATCTCAGTGTTATCACGGTTCAGTAAGCAACCAGAACTCAAAACAGAGCTGCCCACTCACATTCACCCCATCTGAATCCACATTCTAGGGTCTATAATTTGTAGCACATCGCTTGCCAGTAGGTCTACTAATTTAGTCATAAAATAAACCAGTAATGAAAAGAGCTTTAAAGAGTTGCAGGTATAAAATGTAAATACACTTACACACAATCTTCTGTCCGAGCTGCAGAGTCCTATCTCTAGTGCTGCTGGAGTTTAAGTCTAAAGAGTACAGAAGAAGTCTGCTGCTCCTCCACCAGAGCTTTCTCCTGGTGCTGCACTCCCAGTCAAGTGGTCTCATTGAATCCCACAGGACATGAAACTTCTTCACTTTATGAGGGCCAGTTAATATGATGAGCATGTGAGCAGGGTCTTTGTTCGCCCAAGTCTCATGACTCCAGTTCAAGGTAATCCTTTTGGGAGTCCCATGACCCCTTCTCCATGCCCACAGGGTATTTTCATCCTTCGCTTGAACAAGGCACAATAAATCTACTTTGATAACCGGCCCCTAATCTCCCAATTTGTTGAAACTCCTTTCTTTGTGCTCACTTCACAGTGTGGAAGATCTTAGCTTGTGTGAGAAGACGGAGAAGAGTGGACGACCTAAAAGTGCTGCAGTCTCGTTCAGAGGCTCCCCAACTTTTCATTTGAAAATTTTCACCCCCTCCAACTACTTTGATTTCAAACCAATTTGCATAATTGAGAGAATTGGATGCAGGCATTCTTTTGGCAGGCGCCTTGTTAAGACATGACTGGTCTCCAGTTGGGGGCAAGGTCAGTCAATGCTAATTGCAGTTAATCTCTATTTCCACCCACGCTGTTTTTGTGGAAGAAAAGAAAACTCGGCAGACCAGCTATTCAATATTCTCTTAATCTTGATTTTTAATTTTGGTAATGTTGAGCGGATTTGTATTTCAAAACGTGTAGATAAAGAGCTTCCAGCAAACTGAATGAAACAGGATGTTACTGTTGAAAAATACAAGATTTATCCTACTGGCTGCTGTCTATTTAAACTTTAGGCCAAAACAGATGATTTGGATATCAAGTACCCAAAGTGTATCAAGCGTAAAAGTCTAAAATTAATCCTGTTTATTACACATGGACTTTATGAAGCAGTATACAGCAATGAAGACAATTTAAAGTCATTAAGGGCTTCTGGGGACATGCTTAAATAACTAGAGGAAAGCTTTAGTTGAGCTGGAGGGAGAGATGGAGTTAACAAGCGCAAAGTCGTAGACATCCATTTAAAACCTTCCTCATGTGAAATGGTTTGATAAGCGCTCCTTATATGGTTGAAGTTAGCAGTTTGAAGCTTGACAGCAACTCATGGTGAAGAAGAAAAGGGAAGTTGGTGGTTGATGACTAAGAAAGACACACACAGAGAGATATCTGCCTAACTTCCCCCTTCTTTTGGTCCTGCTCTAGTAAAAAATGCACGTGGGTCGTTGTTAATTATAGTTGAAGAAAACAAAGCGCATTTCCAGAGGGGTTTGGCCAGTATGACGCAGTTATTTCAGCTTACTTAAACTCATTAACCACAGCAATTAAAACCAAAATCCAGTCAGCAACCGGCTGCCTCGTTAGAGCTGCCTTTGAGCACTTACAACAAAAACCTTGAAGAATTAGATACTGCAGGATCAGATTGTGACACAACAAGCAAATTAACAAGACTTAAGCCGAGCCTCGATAACAATAAACAACATTCATTCCAACACGCAGACTTTTCTGAGAAAATGATCGATCGAAAACAAAAGACAGTTGTGTGAGATGGAAATTATAGTTGCTGGATTCCTGAAAGGGACAGATACAAAAGTACTGAGGGTATTTATTACCTCTACTTAAACATGTTTTATGAACTGTACTGATATTTTACGACACTATAACACAATATATGTCTCTGGTGGCACATGCATATCTTTCTATTCTAATTCTCCCCATGAATAACTACTTTTACTGGTTCCACTATGCAATAGTTAGTTAATCAAGATCGCAGACAGACACACAGTCCACACACACTATATGCCATACATTCATGCCTTTTTGCACTTGAATCACATGGGCCAAGTCTCCTGACCCACAGCTTAGTGAGCAACTAGATCACAGCAAATTTGTTCCAGTGCAGCTACAATTACATGGACTCTTCAGCCCCACCAGTCATAAGGAAAAGGTATAATGATGGCTGTATTTCTGTTCGCTGACATATGACCCGGTCTAGTTCAGTGCATTTTAATTTAGTTTTAAATCATTTAATTCTAATTGTTTTTACAGTCTGTAGCTCGACACATTTGACTGAAAACGAATCGTGTCAGATGTGTCAAATGAACACATCACTTATTCTGAATATTGTAGAAACGGTGGAATTCACACAACAAAAGCCTCATCAGCACAAGTGAAATGGATCAGAAAGGATTTGGGGGTCCTATGTGGAATGTGATGTCACCAGGGTTGAAGATAAAAGCAACTAATTGCTCGGCTTTGGTATTGAATGGCGATGTGGTTGGAGTTTGATGCAATGTGACAGGAAGAAAACCCATGTAGACCCCTTTACTGTCTAAAAAAATATTTCAGACTCATGGTCGAATCCCACGTGGACCGAATAAAAAGCTGCCTTTTACTTATTTTCACTTGAGGGGAAAGATATTTGGACAAAGCGACACACTCGAGTTACAGGCTCTCGACAAATTTGCATCAACTGTGGATCTAACTGTTTGCAGTTTGTAAATGCACTCATTGTCCTCCTGGGTTTTGAAAATCCAGTTAGCCATCACGAGTCCAACATGTCACTGATTATCCCCAAGAGTTGAGGGAGTCATAAGACATGTTTTAAAGCTGCTGTTTTCCTGTTTTCCCCAAAGGAAAGTCTCACTGAAAAAAAACGAGACCACATGAAAAATTACATAGTCAGGGGACCAGAATAAAGATCGTGCCTGCATAAAAACTAGCAAAGTTATTTGATCTTTTTGTATCAGAATAGAAGCATCTCATAGCATGGAAACAGATTTAAGTGAAATAACATAATAATTTATAAGCTATAACAGCAGGTCAGCCAACAGTTTTAAGAGTTTTGACTACCACTATATGGAACAAAATGACATAATGACAAACTAGAAACATTACTGCAACACTCAATTAACAGATATGATCTTGAATGTTATAATCATGCAAAATAAATAAAAGCGAGTCCCCTTAGAGACAATCTGAAGCAAATCATTTCATAGGGTAATCATATAAGTGTAAATCCGCAGAATAAAATCTTCAGTTTCCTTTTAGCTTGTAATATTTTCTATTTGTTTTAATTCACACTTTAGGTACAACAACGCTTCTATGTTTGTACTTCAGTTGTGAGAAACCCAGTAAAAATACTTTTACTACAAGATCCTGCAACATTTGAACATCTTACTTTTTTCACAAGCTTTTCCGACTTTCACACATAGCCCGGCCCCGGCTCTAGACGTTTCTGCTCAATCCTGACCTGAGCCTTAAAGCTTTTGAGGATTCTTGGCTCTCACCTGACCTGAGCCTGATGCAGTCATATGACCCTGCAAACCCCATTGTGAAAATTTCAGAGTTTCTAAACGTTGCCTTAGCAGTTTTTATATAGTTAATTCAATTTAGGGCTCGAGCCTGAAATCTATCTGTGAATAGTTAAAAACCTGACCATAGAAAATATTGAACAGGAAGCTTCAATTTCTCAGTAAAAGGGGTAAAAGGTTAGTGGAGGCAGCTTATTTGCTGGTGAATAGTGTTATTTGTATAGTACATCACAGAGGGACATGAATGCATTGCTAAGTTGATTCATGGCAACAGATTAGTATCATGTGAATACATTAAACTGAATATAATAATTAGGATATGGTCATTACCTTTCTAAAAATGTGTTTTATCAACCCATTCTACACCAGAATCATGCGATGCCTGTTTAAAAATTAAAACAGAGCCATTTTCTGTTGTTAATAACAAGCAAAGCTTTTACACTCATTTTTTAATTCGAGTGTCATCCATCCAGACTGCATTCAAAGAGGTATTGCCTTTATTCTATTTATGATGTACTACACTTTGGATGAAAAATAAATCCGTCTCCATACCATGACCTGCTGTAAATGATGAAGTATACGCCTGTCATTTGAATAACGCAGATAAAGCCATGATTAAAAACTGTCATCACAACATTACGAATATGCATGATCAGAAAAAAAAAGGGACAATTATTATATCTTTGCCGTCTGGTCTTTGTAGCTGATGAGTTTATATTTAGCAACATATCCGATCTCATTAAAAGTGCAGCGCTATTCAGTTGAGAGCCATGACATTGCTGATTGCTTTACAGAGTAAAAAACCTCATTTAAAAAGGCTCTGGATTATACAAAGAATATTAATCTCGCCAAATAAAGCTTGCTCTAATGTACAGAAACCCATCACACTAAATTCGTCTGATGATGTCTGCGTCAGATTTACTGTTAAAAATATACATCAGGAGTCAGGCTGATTTAACCACATAGAGAACAATTCCCTTGATATTTAAAATATACATTTTTAATTTACTGATTATGACTATGCACTACATGTTATCTATAAAAACTGAAACCCAATGTGCTTTATGTGTTTTATATTACACAGTGTATGGTTTATTTTCCTTCTTCATGTTGGTTTTTTTTTTTTTTTGGAAAACTGGAATCTTTGTTTAAATTTGCTCATCATTTTTAAACTATTTGAATAAGAACGTCTTTTTATAGTTTAGCCTCTTCAACATTTCACCTCTGTTCTGTACTTACATGCATCCACAAAAGTGCACACTGAGTTAGTTTGTAGTGTGCACGCTCTAATCCCAGAATACACTGCTCGATGGATTGGGAGTAGAAGCATGCATGTATACACAATTTACATCTTTCTTGCTTTCAAGGACATGTTAACAGGAGTGTGTTAATCACATGAAAGCAGACATTAGAAATATATAAAAGTCCTTAATCTGTTATGGCCGTGGTTGTCCATACTGGGCCATTATGAAGGATTAAATGGCAGTACTGGAGCGAGCAGCTCTTGAAGCCTGCTCAGCTTCAAACATCACTTAAAAGTAAGTTTGCAGGGATGGGAGTGCAGACCATGTGCACACCGAGATATACGACTAGCAGTCCTGAATGGAGCGAGTCATTATGCCGGGACACAGGGTCTGGAAAATGATTGGTTAGGACTTAATGTGGAGTATGGCCAGCTCATAGTAATGCTCCATGTGACATACTGTGCAACAAAAGCCACTCATATATATATATATATATTCATATGGTTTCTGGGTTCAAAAAGTTAACAAAAAGCAACTAAGATTCAGTTATTATAAATAAAATATCTTTAGAGCAACACCAAACATTTAACTAACTCTGAAAATGAATGCCACTACTCAATAAAAAGGTCAGGATATCATAAAACCTTTTCAAGACAAATAAGAGGAAGGAGCAAACTCAGTAATCAATACAGAATCACCTGTTGAATGTGACACTTGCCTGCTGAACAGACTTCATCTTACCTTCTGCGAGCCAGATGTGGAGCGTTTGAGGGAGGACCGTTTAAAGGTGCCACTGGGGCCCTTGTTGTCCATGTTGAAGACTCAGATTATGCTTCACAGAAGCAAGTCAGACTGACTTTAGACAGGGATCCTTCGAGAGCAGCGTCAGGTCAGGGTTCACCAGCAACGTCAACATTAGAAACAGACAGAAACCCTAGAGAGCCGCTACAGGAACGAGGCATGACAACAACCTCTGGATTTACACTTTTAAAAATTAGCAAAATTCACCATCATTAAACGTTTCAGTGCTTCTCTCTCCTCGCTCAGCTTACTCCCGACTGACAAGACAGGGATCCCGGCTGGGGATATAAATCACTCGATGACACACTTGACACATAGACCCTTTTCCTCTGCCGGGCATCCCATAATCAGGCTTAATGCAGCCGGCTCTTATGAAGCCTCAGAGTCTAATGGATAGAGATTTAATAAATGGTTATTGAAGGTAAATCTACTTTGGCGCACCACAACCCCAAAAAAGGCTTAGAGAGACCATGCTGTGAAGCTAAAGTTAGCCGGCGGAAAGCCAAAGGTTGTCCCACCAGATGAGGCTCAGTATGTTTGAAAGGGAAGACAGGAGCATCCCATCAGGGTGCAAACGGAAAGGTATGCAGAGATACAGAATGTGATGCAGAGGCAAAAAGCCACGATTAATTCTCAGTGATGAACACTGCTTTGAATCTACCAGAGGCCAGTTCTCTGGGAGAAACACACCAGGAATATTCACTCCAATAATTTCAAGCTGCACACCTTGTACCTGCCTGTCCCGTCGTTTAAACCAATCTCAAAGAACTATGGTCATTATCACCAGGACAAAATGTCCTGTAATAGCTATTATAGTTTTGTGTCTAATCCCTCATTTCCACTTAATGACAACATTTTATTGTTAATATTTTGTTCAGCTCCACATAAAGTAGTCCCACAACACAGATTTAGAGAAGCTCCATGTTAAGTATTGTTAAGAGTTTGACCTGTTATATAATACATACAAAATTAATGGAAAATGAAACTATTAAGTCTTAATACCACTCAGCATTTGGCCTACCCTGACAAATAGTTTGCTATTCATTAACCGGGCTTGATAATAAAAAACGAACATCAGTAGTAATGAACTGTATCACTTTAATGCTGAATTTATAACTTCCACACCAACTGAAACCGGTTATGCAATGTCATTATGACTCATTATTTCTACTGAACGTTTAGCTGAGTAGAAAATGTCAAATTTAAGTGCCTCAACTTCTAAATACTAGAATCTAAATCATCGTCTACCATAGAGCGGATCTATTACAGGCTGTTACATACATCAAAAAACAAAGTGTATGTATATTTGTACATAGATTTAGCTTTTTTTTTCGAATCAAACTGAGAGCAACCATCTGAGCAACATATGGGAAAAGATTCAAGTTTCAGTCCAGCTGAGACAGACAAATTAGATATGCAGCAACTCCCTCTACTGGATACGAACTGGAATGGTTGTAAGTAGAAAATAATGATCGCAATAGTTTGCCAAACTGACCTTGTCTATATTAATGTAATTCCATCATTTCCTTGGCAAAACTCTTTAAAATCCAGTTTTCACTTTCATTTCCTACTAAGTAACTTTAAGGTTATAAAAATCATCTCTGTCTAATAGTATCACATACTCTATATAGTGTATCAGTTTGTCCCAGTCCTTTATTAAAGCTATAGTATATTATTGGCTATGTTTTAGGTTTCTGATGCAGCATTAAATACACATTTCCCCAAAATTGAGCCCAACATATTTGGCATATTTGTACTCTTTGGGATCTCAAAATAAATGCATGCCAGTTTGAACAAAGATTGGCTGCACAGCGTGAGTTTATAATGACTGATCCACCTCCAGGAAAGTATATAAGTATATAAACAAAATATTCACAGAAGCACATTGTTGCAAATAAAAATCCCAGCCGAACCATGTGTAAGTGCAGCAAAAAGGTAACTATTCTACAAATCCACAACATGCAATCAACAAGTACCTACTGTGCTGTTATCAGCCTGCGCATCAGCATACAAGCATACTTCTTTTGGAAAGTGAAGAATGTATTCCTCCAGTCTTTATCTCAAACATGGCGCAAAAAATTATCTTGAAAACAGTAAACAAATAACAAGAAACATGAATGGAGGATCTGCAGCCATGTGTGTCTTAGTGTTGTCTGCTCTAAGAATGGATAATGCGTAATTTCTCCTAGTAAGCAGACGCAAATGAGATTTATCATCTGTTGGTAGCTGTGCATGTGTCAGTGGAGGAGATTATTTGTCTCAAGAAGAAGGCAGAGCACTGAGAGGGCAGAAGCAAGAAGGGATATTGACTTGAACGTGTAGAAAATGTATACCTAACTGTGCAAAGATGAAAAAGGTGGATAAAACTGAATATTTGAATGATGTTGGGCATTACTCAACAACTGTGTTATACAGCTTAAATGAAACTTTGCTGAATCTTGAGTAAAAAGCTGCCAGCATAACTATATTATAATTTTCAAAGTGAGATAACACTACACACATATGCCACTTCAACATAAACAGAAGAAGATGACTCTTGTTGCTACATCACAACATAAAAGTGGTATTAAATAAATTTTTACGTTCAACAATAAATTTACGGCAAGGGACATACTAGTACATTATATTGTATATGTATGTATATAGGTGTGATACGTGGTTTGGATTTTTAATATGTTGGGCTGCTGACATTTGTGGATTTTTTGCAGAGTTCACTGTGGACTTTGGCCATTTGTAACACCCACTATAGCAGAAGACATGAAAAAGTCCACAAAAAATTACAATTGTGTTGTAATGTTGGCATAATTGTTTTTTCAGGCAGACGGTAATATTTCAAGTAAATCCAACTTGACATGAATGCATCATTGAAAAGGTTATTGTTGGCGGAGGAGGTGAGTAGTTAGTAGACTAAAAATAAATCTCCCTTATGTCCACAATGCATGTTAGAAAATGATGCCTTATGAAGTACATTTTAAGTCAGTTCATTCAACTAATCATGTTTGTTTTTATTCTTCAGTTAAAATTAATGTGTCAGCTTTATGAGATTCAAATAGCTTTTTTGAGGATTCATTGAACAATATACCCTTGGAGTACACAATGTATATTACTCCTGACTTCAGACTATTTGAGACACAGCCTGTGGGCACAGGTGTCTTTAAAGCAGAGACAGCCCAATGTAAGCCACAAGAGGGCGCTCTGATCTCTTTTATGACCACATACTTTATGCATAACTCTGACCACGGGGTCACAGAACGGTTGTTAGACTTTTTGCTTTGATGCTGTATGTATTTTTATGTTCTCTGTTTGTTTTATCCATCTGTACAGCCAGTACCACAAGAAGAAATCCTCACAAACTGCACTGCTTCCACATACCTCACATTTTATTTGTTGCTTCTGCTTTGCATCAAGCTCAATTTACCTTCAGTTGTTTTACTTGATAATTTGTAAATGCCTTGTGTGACTAATCTCATCACTTAAGCTGGAAAGGATACAGCCAACAGCTGGAAAGCAGGTTAGGGTGAAAACAACTTCCACGTGTGATAGCTGGGAAGGAGACACCTTTCAAGGAAAAGGGCATGTTTCACCCTGTGCACTTAAACTGTACTGTGGAAGTCCTTCTTTGTTCCTATGAAGTGCTTAGAGGTAGTCACCACCCCTGGCAAGGAAACCCAAACATTTAAATATGTGGAGCATGAGTTCTGCGGAAACCTGCAGGAGAAAAACACCAAACAAGACCAAGTATGTCCTCCTTTGTTTGCGCGTGTGCTGCTTTTTATCAAGGAGATCTGCAGTGACCTACAGTGACAAAACAATAAAACTTGCGTGTTTTTGACTCTGCTTGTAGCCAGTGTTTTTCCTGGCTGCTAAGGAAACAGATTGTACACTCACCTGAGACACGGTGCTTGAGGTGTGTTCAGTCCCTTAGTACAGCAGGAGAGGGCAAGCAGCTGATTATAACATGCACACAGTTGGACAAATAGCTTAAAAACACAACATTACATGTGGAGAGGGAAATATTAAAACACAGGGATAATGTGTGAGTGCTGACATTTCATCTCTCTCAGCAGACCAAACACACTGCCTGAACATAAGGGGCAGGAAACGGTCTTTAGTGATCATGTTGGGGCATGTTCTCTCTACTCCCAGCATGCCCATAGGTAGCACCGTGAGCTCCCCACATAATAACCACTTATTAGGCGTGACACAGTAAAAAGTTGATCTGTGTGTCTTAAACCTAACAAGAAGACATATTTAAGAGGTGTGGAACAGATTCCTGGATATGAACCAGATTCAGTCTCTGAAGTTTAAATTGACTGAACTTTGTATTGTTGGCTGCTGATATTGTTGAGTCACCATTAAATTGTGGTTGTTGGGAATATAAAAACAGAATACAACTACAAATCTATGTCAGTTTTTGAAGACATAAAGCTACAGGCAATCTTTGTATTTAGTATATTGTATACTGTATCGTTTGGGCACAAAAAGGAAAACAATAAAAAATTGAAATATAAAAACAGACGTGTTTTATATGTTTATGTTTTCAGTCAAACAGACTAATTTGTGGCTCATTACTGCATGCTGATGCCTTGCAAATACAAACTAGTATTTCTGGTATTTCCTTTATTCAGTGCTCAATATCTTAAATTCATTCTTAGTGCGTTTTTTGTTGATGTGCAGAAAAATGTTCCCTAACTTTTTTTGTCTCACGTACCCCCACAGTCCTATCAGATGAACTACTCCACAATCTTTCCACATGCCCTCTGGCAGCTGCAGAAGTACCTCCGGGTGTACGATGCTCCTGGTTGTGAATCACGGATCTAAGATATACAACCTTGACACAACTTTGAATATGCACAATAAGATAAAAACTGATTCTGGTAATATTCAGGGGATGTAAACTTTTGCTGGGCTCTTAACTCTTCACAGGCTAAAAACGACATGGAATCCTCCTGTCAAAATAATAATTTAGTTCCTCAAAGCCATTTTAATGAGCAGGTGATGAATGTGACATGTGTAAATTATATGGAGGTTTTTTTAAAGGTAGAAGAGGAAGACCCCTGTGGGTCGTGTCTATGAGCTGCAGAGTTGAGTCTCTGTGGAGTCCAACAATGTCCGAAGAAGGATGTTTACAATGTCTGGGGCTCAAGAAGGGCCGGAGTAGGGTGAAGGGTAAAATGGCTAAGTGGCGTTGAAACAAAAGTCTTCCTGAAGGCTCGGACTCATGAGGATAACACGGACGATAAGACATGTCTATATGTTTATAGGAGTGGTCCCCCTGTACTCTGCTGTCAGCACAAAATGGATTTTAGGGAAGTGGACAGGAAGGAGGCGTGGCAGACTGTACGGCTGCTTGTGGCTATCAACTTCACTGGTGAACACCAGGGCAAGCTCGTGCACACCCAGCTGTCTGCTCGCGGACTGGCTCATTGCACACCAACAGAGCAAAACTGTTCCTGGAAACCCGCCCCTCTGGGAGAAACGCATTCCATGAATCTCCTGCTCGGTGCAGCTAAACGGCCGGGCCAGTGTACACATCTCTATTCTGCTCCTCAGTGAGCACATGCTGGCGTAAGGCATTTCCAAGATTGACCTGGGGCCCACACAAAGGTTAACAGGGAATCCATATGCTGCACTGGGGCTGTTAAACAGCAGCTCTCTTGACCTGCAGGAAGTTGCTCCAACCACTGACTCCATTTCACATCTGTTATACCGAACTGAACAGTGGCTCCTTCCTTTGATCAGAAGAGTTTCATAAACCTCCATGTTTGTGATTGCAGTGTCTGTGCCGTCAAGGCGGGAGGCCCATAAGCCTTTCCCAGGGAGCAGTGAAGGAGATCTTTCTCACTGGAGGAGGGGGGCGGTTTGTCCTACACTCAGCTGCGTAAACTTCCAGTTTCAACTTATCGTCCAACATCCAAACAACCAGATGTGGGATTCACACTCAAAAGCCTTTTAACCCAACACTTCCCTGACTTTTTTAGGGACATGAATGTGATCAAAGAAAAACCCGATTTGCCCTCCAGTACCACTCTAGAGAAGCAAGATGGGAACAGACAGCTAGACAGACAAACAGCACAGAACTGCTGATCTACACTTTTTGCACCAGGAACCTAGTGCACATGATACAGTTGTCTTTGCGTCAGACCATGACCACAGTTGAATAAATGCTGTAAATAAACGTCAGAAACGGATGTAAACAAAAAAAAATCAATAGTCGTTGCTATGCTTGTTTGATTACCTCTGCAACCAAAGAGCTGCTGTGAGTGGGATTACTGAGCATTACAAACCAAAAACAGTCAATATTTTCAGTGCTTCATCCGAGCCGCAGGCTGTTTTTAATGCCATGCTAGCTCTGAATCCACAGAGATGTTTCTACGAATGGGTCATACGTAAAACATAGTGTTATCTGGCATGCGGAAGCCATAAGCTCTGACTATTCTTATCCGGTCTCAACTGCCAGTGCAGACATTTATACACTAAATACTTGGAATCACTAGAGCACATGGATGTGGGTTAGTGTGCTGAATCAGTGTAAAAGTATACAGTTCAAGATTTGTTTTTATCTCTGAATAAATTATTGAATAAAGTTTTTTGCAGTTATTAAAGCTCTTTTGATGTGTCCAAACCAAAAGCTGTGATAACCATTCATCACATGGCCACAAACTGATGTGGTTTAAGGCTCCAGTTAAACACTCATAAGAAAAACAAATTTAAAGTCTAAAGCTTCACTAGCCCTTACATGCCATTTCTATTACAGCCCACAATACAAAAGAGTTGGATGAAATGAACATCACACTAACAGTTTAGTCCTTCTTGGGGCCTTACTAATGATGGATTTAATTTGATTCTAACTATAATTATGTATAGCAGAACTCACGCAAATATTGCCATTACTTTTGAATGTCCTCTGTACATTTCAAGTTGATAGTTTGACCTAAGGAAAGGAAATAGAGGGAGTGCCTAAAATGGAGAGGGTTCATCCTGTGGAGAACATGAATGTGCTCAGTAGACTTATTTGCACTCTGGGCTTTAGATTTTGATGTATCTTATGTACAAGTGACAGTTTTGATGATGCCACTACATGAGGGGTCAGGGGGTCACCAAATACATCTTCTGGGGAGCATGAATATCCACTGCATGGAAATCCTGGCATACCTTTTGGAGATAACTTTAAGAGTTAAAGGGGACATAACATGGTTTTTGTGATTTTCTGTCATCTATATACTGTTATGATGTCAGGTGTCTACATACATTAAACATGGTAAAAGTTCCAAAACATCAGGTGAACATATGTAAAAGTGCTCCCTGAGGCCCAGGCCTCTGTCTGGTCTGAAAACTCCATTTGCAAGGTTTCCTCTACTTCCTCATTGAAGTGACATCAGATCATTCGCACATACCAACATACGGCCGTCCATTCTGTAGTCTTTGTTGCTAAGGTTGTTCCATGAGTTGTTCACGTTGTCCACTCGCATATTTCCAATCAGATTTCAGGTCGAATATGTACAGATGTATTTGAGAAGTTGACATTTAGAGTAACAAATGAGAAAAAAAACTACTACTTCTGGTTTTTTTCTGTAGAATTACCAGTCAGAGCAGAGTGGGCTCCTCAGGAGGGGGGCCTTAAAGAGACAGGAGCTGAAACGGCCTGTTTCAGACAGAGGCTGGACTGAAGGGCTGCATAAAGAGCCAACATAAGATAAAGTAGGAGTTTTCTGAACTGTAAATCATTCAAAGATATTCCAGTAGAGCCCAAAAATATAAATCTAGACCTGGAAATGTGCGTATGTCTCCTTTAATAAGAGGAAGTTTTGACCTGAGGCTGGTGCTATACAAAAGGTCAAGGGGTCACCAAAGTCATTAGGAATAACTCTCTGGGTACACTGAATATTGATGCCAAATTTTATAGCAATCTGACCTGTTGTGTCAAAACATCTTGCCCTAGATCGAAGTCTTGTACCCGTCAACCAACATCCAAATTAAAAAGCCTCTCACAAAGATGTTCATATCACCCACCACAGATACACGAGGAACTGTGAAAATAAAATCCTAAACTGGCATTTTATCTACATAAAACATTAAGCCAGAATTCTGTTTTATAATCAATAGGGGAAAATTAACCAGTTACACTTAATCAATACCCCAAAGGTGCCCTATGCTGAGTGAGACACACTTATCAACAGCTGAAATTGGTCTCATATACCTGGTTCTCATAGTAATCCATCAAATCTGCAGTTATAAATGTTAATAAGCTATTTATAAATGTATTTAAGTCTTTTTCTAGATGGGAAGTAGCCAAACAGTCTATTGGAGGGGTTTTCCTGATGAACTAAAGAGCTAAAAGAACAAAACAAGTTTGATTTACAGGAGGATTTTCCACATCCCGGCAACCCAAAAGTGTTTCTTACTTCTAACTGTGACATAGAAAAAAAACACCTATTTGTTAAAAGAAACTGCATTGTTGGTGTATCTGAGCTGGAGACGAAACAGTGAGGTTTTCATCTCCTCATTGATTGTCCAGGGTGTGTTACAGACCATAAAATCCCAAGTCAAAGCAAGTCGACAAGCACCTGTCTAATCCTGCTGATCATAGCAGCATTGTCATTATCTATGGGCTCTTGCCTGTGACTGTAATTAGAACTGCCTTGGATGATCTGAAACACAGATGGTGGTGGGAGACTAAGCAAACGGCAATAAGGTAATCGGTTGGGGCTGCGGGAGCAGACAAATCTTTAAAGACCCAAGCTGACTGAGGCTAAACACTCTGATCATTGAATCTAGTTAGGACTTGAGCCTTTGTCTGTTTCTGCTGAGGTTTCAGATCTGCGCAAATCAAATCATTTCCTTTAATATCAAATTGTTTTCTCACACTTACAGGAAGTTTTGTTTGGCTGAGACAGAAGTTCACACAATACAAACACCTCCTGCAGAAAAGCATACCTTGATTATGCAGCACGTAGCACTTAAAACATAAAAAGGAATCATAAAATAAATAAATGATTTATTATAGTCAAAAATTAACAGTTCCCTGATCTTAAATAGTACATCGAACTAAGCTCACAATGACACACTCACTTTTTAAAGCTGACTTCATTCTTGACTGTTGCAACAGTTTCGAACAAACAATCTCAACTCAAGGTCCATTTATTCATTTGTTTCGGAGCTTTCAACTGTATCATGGTCCTCATCTGCAGATAGAGTTTGTTTCTGTTTCCAAGGTCACAGAATTAATCATCAAGCTCAAGTTTGCAGCCAGTGTTGATGTTAGATCCTAGAGGTGATCAAACTCATGCAAATTGTGAACATTTGTATTTCCCTGGCAATTAAGAAAACTCAATCTGCCGATGAGGATCATGTGATACAGTCAAAAAGTAAGTGAACAATAAGCTGAGATTGTTTTTTGTCAACTTTATTATTTTACTTTCAGCACAGAGATATTGCAAAACTATGACTTCAGTTTTAACGATTCCACAGGATGTTTTCTTTGGCGGCTGAACACATGCATCATCCAGTGGTGAACGCCTCAACTCTTGTGCTTATGGGTGCAGGTGTGGAGAAGCCACGCAGTCACAGTATAAAAGAGATGAATTCGGAAAAATGTCAGGTTTAACACAAGCACCATCCGTA
This sequence comes from Thunnus albacares, assembly GCF_914725855.1. Lineage (NCBI taxonomy): Eukaryota > Metazoa > Chordata > Actinopteri > Scombriformes > Scombridae > Thunnus > Thunnus albacares. The sequence goes on along the minus strand of NC_058112.1, from coordinate 19,133,418 downwards.
TGACTGGCTGAGACTCAACCCCAGTCAGTCACTTTTTTGCATACCAGTAACACTGTATGTAAATATTTACTGTAAGCCATTGCCAGAACACTTTTCCTCCAGTGCGCTTTGGGGGCTGCCTAAGTTGTTTTACTGTTGCTGACCTACATACAACATTGCCATGTCAGCCCTCAGAAATCCGCCAGCCCATAGATTCTCCAGACAGGAGACTCCCACTGAACATAGCAACAGAAACTCTCTTCCCACCTCTCTCTCTTTCCCTCTGGAGCTATGCGGGCCAGGCTCTGTAGCTCCAGCCTCACTTGGCTCCGGCATTGGGGGAAGGGACTGAGTTAACATATGGCTTATTGTGCATTGTAAGCTATGGCTTTCAGCTCATCAACAACACTGGCTCTCCTCCTGGTGCAAAAAAAAAAAAAAAAAAATTGTTGGGGTGGAAAATTGTACTGCGCATTTTACATCTTATGCAGTGTTTGTTTTCTGAAATTTTGGCTCATTTTTGCTGTTTATGCATAAACGCAAATAAATCGCCCTTCAGTTTGACACTAAACTCCCCAAATGTGCACTGGCTGAGTTGTTGTCATCGAGGCTCAGCTCTCACCACCTTAATAACAACGTGTGTAACACTTACAAGTGGTAATCACATTGGCTGTGAGACTCGCAGACAGCTGGTGGAGAATGATGACTACCTGTTTTATAACCATGTTTGCTTTGGAGGAGAATGTGTTGCTGGCACAGTTTGTGGCTCCCTTGCGTGTCTAGCAAAGCGGTCCGCCACAGTTTGGTGACGCAAGGGGAGCTATTAATATCTCAGGAACGGGATGTTCTCGCTTCAGCATTGGGGTCATTCGAGGATAAACAATGTGTGTCCCCTGTAGACGGTGTCGTTAGGGGGTTGAGGGGGGGGGGCGCCACACAACGACTTGTGGCGAGAAGTTTTTAAGGGAGATGCTGCAACTTCTCACATTTCCTTTCAAAGCCCCCCTTCTCCTCTCACCATGCGCGTCCCCCCGCGGTCAGCCTGGTTCGTGCACCGCTACAGTCTGTGTGGAGCCTCGCCCACATGTGAACCCGGTGACTTCTAGAGCGCACTCTGGCCGAAGCGGTGAAAACAGCCATGTGATGCAAGAGTACCTCTTTGGAAATCCTATGTTTTGAAATTCAACCTTGCTATTTTCCCTTTGAACTCTCTCTCTCTCTCTGCACCACATAACGATTTAAATGGGGAGTGTATGCGCTGCACCAAAATTACAGGCCCATCATAACGCATCATAACCGGGCACAATTGCAAGCAAGTTTGTTAATGCAATACTCGAGTTGAAGAAAAGATGGGGAATGTTTGCCTTAAACAGTAGAAAATGGCGGAAAATGGAAAAAGAAAGTACTCGCAAAGGTGGAATGAGGGCAAAAGTCATGTGATCATATGTTTATTTGTGTCACCAAGTGCTCAAATTGGCAGTCTATCATAAGTAGACTGCAGAGACCATATTAAAGCTTTCTCCCCAGAAGACCTTTAAGACCAAGGAGTTTTTATAGGATCATAACTTAAGTTGCCTTTGATTATCTGTCTACAGTAGCTACAGAAAGTTGGTTAACATTATTTATGTATTTTTCAGAATTTATTTTGTGTAGCAAAACAGTAAAGGAGGTCACAGCTGTTATCATACACCACATTTCAGTCATTTATCAAGCAAAAAGAGTCAAATATACTCTGATTTCAGCTTCTTCAATGCAAGGACTTGATAATTTTCTCTGCTTTATATTGAAGTAAACTCAATGTGGGGTTTGGACTTTGAAGACATCAGCTTTAGGTGTGGGAAATTATAATGAGTATTTTTCCACTATTTTCCAATAGACTTTATTAGTTAATCAAATAAATAATCTGGAGATTAATCCATTTAAAGAAAATATTGTTAGTTGCAGTCATAATATTTTACATGGAATCAATGCAGATATCATTGTGGCTTAATTTCAGTGTAATGTTGCAGCACTGTGTGAGGTCTTGCAAGTCTGCAAGTCTTTGCATTTGAGCATGGATGACGTGCCATATAAGTGCCCCCGTTGAATGGTCTTAGAAAAGAGACCCTCATCCTATAGCATCAGCACGACGAGTTAATGCAGCGCCTGCGGACTCACCACTCAGCTGAATGGTGGATTTCAGAGTCAGGTCCCCTCACCGGTGCCTGCGAGGCACATCCCTCTCCAGCCACTGCACTGATCAATGCATTATGAATAGGGTCACTACTGACCAGCAAATGGGTGCAAAAACAAAACTGTGTCCGCTTCATTTTGCTCTTTTGAGCTGCATTGTGTGAGGCGGACAAAGCCACCATGCTGTGATGTGAAGGAACAATGATGGCAGTAAACAGTAGTGGCTAAGCGTCAGCCCAGGGTCAAGTGAGTGACATCGATTTCAGCTCGTGATTATGAACTCAACTCTACATGCATGACAGTCGTCACGTTCACGTCATCCAACTGAGCACTCATCTTGAGGAGGCTGCCTCCTATCGAATTATGCAACAGACAATTCAACATGTTCTATCAATGAATGCTGGGCAGCACTCTGTTCTTTGTGGTGGCGTGCCGAGGAGGCAGCTTCGAGGCGGGGGAGGCAGGCAGGATTAACATACTGGTGAGAAAGGCTGCCTCTGTTGTGTGGCTGAACATGGACAGCCTGGAGGCACAGGCAGAGGGAGGATGACGACCAAACTGAACTCCATCTTCAACAACACCCCCCACCCTTCCGTGAACTGATGCACCGACCCCCTCTTACCTCCACCCCCTTCCTGCAAGGTGCCTCACAAAGCACCTTTGAGTGCTCACAATGCTTCCTCGTCTTCCCTGCAGTCTCAGTTTACTAGTTGTTGCAGATGAAGAAAGACACCTGCGTGGCACTGTCAATACAAACTGTCCTGGACTGCTTTTGTGGGATAATCTATGCCTCAGCTTGTATGTTTTCCCAACTGCACATATCTATGCAGGTCAGTGCTGCCTGATTGCACATTGAACGCCTGAACACTTTGTACAGTACGTACCTGAATATACAAGCTGTTTACACATGGTTTCCACAGGACTTCTGTGAACTGAACACATTTTTTGCACCTGTTTATGCAAATGTTTTATTTATAGCTATTGAAAGCTATATATGATTTAGTCATAGCTACTTTAATGAAAAGTTTAACATTTGGGGAAATATGCTTATTTGTTTTCTTGCTGGAAATTAGATGAAAAGATTGATACCACTCTCACATTTGTTCGTTAAATATAAAGCTACAGCCAGCAGTGGGTTAGTTTAGCTTAGCATAAAGACAGGAAACAGCTAGCTTGGCTCTGTGCAAAGCTAACAAAATACACCTACCAACACCTCTAAAACTCAGTATTTCACAAATTATATCTCATTTGTTTAATCTGTCCAAAAAACTAATGACAAGTTTTGATTTTATAGGGGTTATGTGCAAGACTATTTCTTGGCTTGGACCAGTGACTTCTGGGAATCTCCGTTCACAGCAAGGCTCCAGGATAATATAATATATTAATAAGTGAGCTTTAGAGGTGCTGGTAGGCAGATTTGTTACATTTAGACAGAGCCAGACTAGCTGTTTCCCCCTGTTTCCAGTCTTTATGCTAAACTAAGCCAAACAGCGACTGGCTGTAGCATCGTATCACTGTACCGACCTGAGAGTGGTATTAATCCTCTCATCTAACTTGTCTCTCTGCAAGAAAGCAAATGAGTGTGTTTACCAAAATGTCAAACTTTTCCTTTAAAAATGGGGCTCCCTGATGGACTTCCTGATGGAAATCCAAAACTTTAGATTAAATCTATCAACAAACAGGACTTTTTGGATAGTAGGAATCAAGATTAAAAGGAAAAGTCCATGTCCAGAGCTTTGTAGTATGCTGTTTTTTTCTTGTAAATGTCAGAATAGGTGATATGCTTTACCCAAATAAAGAACACCTTCTTTTTGGGCTAAAATCAAATGTCAAACAAAACCTTTTATAACCAAATAATCCATGATTGAAAAGCAAAACAGGGTGATTTTTAACAACAACGTGGAAAAGGAGCAGGGCCATGGGATCCTATTTGTACATGTGCTAGGTAATTATTTGGCTTTCATGGTGTCCTGAACAGTCAGTAATGTTATGACAGTACAGTCTTGGTGATAAGGACCCAGTGACACCAGTGCAGTTGTAACCAGTATATCCTGCTAGACAGCAGCCAGGCCACACTTTGTTACAATAACACGTAGTTTGGACTTGTTTACCCGTCTCAGCTACGCCTGACTGACTCATTTGACCTCATGTGATTACTGCGCTCATACATGCTGTACCTGATCTGGTGCTCTTTTCCCCTTTCAGTGAAAGGAACAAGGAACAATATTTCACCAATGAAAAGCCAGCACATGCAGCTCATTGTTGCAGAGAGGCTCAGGAAGTAGGTGTTAGATTTGATGCTCACTGCTCACTTACATGAACATGTTTACTCTTTATCAACTGTATGGCGTCTTCTGTCTGACTAATCCTCTTTTCTTCTTACACAGGTGGAATCGCAGCCTGTTTTGTCATCATTACTCACGGGGCACGATTGTTGGTGTGTCACGAAGGATGAGTCAGCTTTGCAGAACATCAACAAAAAAAGAGAGTACAGCATAGTATTTATAGGTGCCCACACTATATCCCCTCATGTTCTACATCATTCCTTACTATTCAAATAATTTCAGTTTATTTGAACTGTCAGTTTTTGTCTGTGATTTGGAAACCCTTCAGTCTGTATTGTTCTCCTATAAATCAACACCAACAGGGAACATGGCACTCCCAGAAAAAGACTGGCTTGATGCAATTAAACACCCTTAAGTGCTTTATTGCTTATGTTCTGATAAGAGTTGATTTATTTTCATATCGGGAACTTTGACAAGTTGGAAGGCTCTTGCAACATCAGGATTAAAGGAAACGCAAATGAAAGTTCTTACTCAGTAAATGAGTAAACTGAGAAAACTTCACTCTCATAGACTAAATGTGTACCTCAACACATTTAGCGAATAAGAAAATGAGTCTGACTCATATTAGGTATGTTAAGTTATTGTGAAAGAAGGTTAAAAGTTGCTGAAACAACCATATGCTGCTCCACATACAGTTAACAACAGCTTGGTGTCTGACACAATATTTTACCCAAATGTAGAGATGAAACTTAGGTCATAAGGCAGAGGTCACAGCCCTCCACTGAACATCACCACCTGCTGCAGAGAAGAGAGAACTCAGCCAACGATCTGAACCCACTTGTGGTGTTTCATGGTTTTATAGTTTTTTTTTCTTCTTCTTCTTCTCTCTGCCTTGAGAGCCCGGCCTTGACACAACAGCCAGTCAGATTGTTACAGTGGTCAGGCTGTCCCGTGCTTAAAGAGGATCTCTCCCATTACAAACAGAGCGTGAGGAGGCCAATCAAACCGCTGTTCCCGCCTGAGAACTTTATGTCAGTGCCAGACACTGCTGTTTGGACACTGTGCACTGGGGGTTGATGCTGGGATTTGGGAACGTACAAAAGGTCTCTTGAATCATCACATTGCTGCAGCTACAGAGAGAGACATTTCACTGTTTCCCTCTGAGTCAGATTTAAATGAAAAAAATGACAACTTTTACAGCTGCGTGTTACCTTTGGAGAGGTTCGATTGTGTAAGCTGCAGCTGATTTCCTCTGTCTCTTTTGGCGTTCTTGTGCTTGACACCCAGCGGGAGTTGATAAACACTTGCAGTTTCTACACAGCGCTGGGAAATAACCCTGTGAAAGAGGAACTATACCCTCTTGCCGTGCTATCGTTAGAAAAGATCGTCAAAGCACCACATGAAACACAAGAACACCACGTTTTTGTGGTGAAAGAATATGTAAAATAATACAGCCAGATGGCCTTCTGAATGCCACATCGCCTTGCTCACACTGAACACTGGGAACTTTCTAGTGTGGGCTTTTGTGCACAGTGCTGAAAGTGTGCATTCATTCTCACAGGAGAGCATCAGCTGCTGCAGGAAAGCAGGTCTAATCCTGGACTGGTGGAGTGCACATTTATTCTTATTTTCAATAAATGTGTTTAAATGGACTGTTTTTGTTAGCTGGGCTCAGAGTTGGATACAAATGTAGAAGTCACTGAGAGAACATTATGTACAAAGTAGAATTTTGTTATGTTCCTAATCTGAAACAAATGCATCCTGAAAACTTTTTTGGTTAATTTGGGTGAACGGGGTAAACAGGGACATGGTCATTCAAGCGTGTCTTCGCTGCTAATCAATAGCATCAGCTGGTTTGTTTTCTGCCAGGACTTTGTAGCTGGTGACATGCTATTTTCCACACCCGACTGGCTTCTAAGTTGGAGATTTTAAAGTTGAAAAGTAATAAGAAATTGCCTTTTAATGGATTTAATTTCACTTGTCTGGAAATAGGTCCAGACTGACTAGCTGTAAGAAATAAATGGTTGTCTAATAATGACCCAAAGACCTTCATATCACACAGCTTTGTATCTTGACTCTTTCCTCCCTCCACAGTGGTGTCACTTGGCTCTTGTCTGCAGATAAACTGGAGAAGGTTGGCTGGAGTTCAACTGGCAGAGACCTCGGAGTTTCTCAGAGGAGGGTTTTTGGGGGTACATTGCTAGTTCACTGAAAGGAGGACGCCATCTTCCAAAAAATGTGCAAACTGTTGATGTTAGATTGAGCAGAACATTCAGGGGTGGAGGCCACACAGTACATATCAGGCAGCTTTTGTCTTTTAATATCATAAAAACTAGCAATGCACTCTGGTAAGACTGCAATACAGTGAAAAGTTTAATTAACAGAAAGGAATTTGAACAACTGTAACAATTATTGCCACGTCACGTTTACACCACTATCCTCTCTTTGACTAGAATGTAATTAAAACCCTTTGTGAGGCGGTGAAGAAGAATAATTTTCCCTGTGTGGAATCTCAGCACGCTAAGCCAATAATTTGGCAGTTAGAAACATGTGAGCTCTCTGCTGGTGCACTCTCTCGTTGGCCAGAGGCCCTAGAGTGTGCTGATCGCTTCAAGGTGACACAATAATATTCAAAGTATATCAGGGACGGTTTCCTGATGATGCACAGAAAACCACTCCCTTATCTCAGAGGAGTTCTTGTGTGAATTCTGTGTTTTTCTTTTAACATTTCCTCATTTGTGATTGGATGATATGTAACAGGGGGAAGTCAACAAGGTCTCACTTCATCAATTGGAAAAAAAATGATGCACATTCAGTGTATAAAGAGGACATCAGTAAATTGATGGTTCTATACTGATTTCCTGCGAACCTGCTTGTATTTTTACCACCAGTAGAGCTGAAACAATGAGTCTGTTAATCAAATAGTCGATCACAGAAATTTAAATGGAAACTTCCTGATAGCTGATTAATAATTTAGTTTGTCATTTTTCAAGCGAAGAATGCCAAATATTCGGTGCTTTCCACTTAATGTGAGGATTTGCAGCGTTTCTGTGTTTTATTTGATTGCAAATAGAATATATTTGGGTTTTGGGCTGTTGGTCAGATAAAAAAACCTGAGTGAAGACATCAGCTTGGGCTCTAAGAAACTATAAGGAGCCTTTTTTCTGAATAATTGATTAAATTATGAAAATACTATCTATAAAATACTATCAAATACAGTTTTAACATTATGTTAGGCCAGTGGTTCTCAAAGTGGGGTCCAGAGACCCCCAGGAGTCTTTGAATGGGTTCGAGGGGGTCCTCAGCAAAAAGGAGAATAATTTTTTTTCACTATAATTTCATCCATAAGTAACACAATGTATGTATGTATGACTATTTTGATCATGGGTTTTATACACCTTCTGTAATAAAACATCTAAAAGCAAAAATCTTATCAGATGGGGGTCCGTGGTCTAATGTATGTCACTATAGGGGTCCTGGTGTGAAAATGAATCACTGTGTTAGGATGCAAAACAAGCTGAGTGCACATGCATGCAGGCTTGAGCCGGATGCTGCAGTAAAAAAGGCACAACTGCACAATAGTCCATCCTACCCAGCCTAAAAATATTTTTTACTCTATTGCATGTGATCTTCCTGAAGGTCTTTGCAATACATAACCGTGTCGCCCGTGAGAAACATCATCTGAATGCATGGGAGGCAACCTGTGGTGAAACTTTCAAGTAACTCATGTTGTGCGGTGCATTTGGGGACAAGCAGTACCCAATGAATGAGCGGCTACTCTGATGATGTTGCTGAGCGCTGCCGGTCGACACGCCCCCAGCATGGATACAACAGCCAGCAGGAACAGGCGCTCAGGAGACACACTCACTATGCTGGAGAGTGTTTGAAGCCGCGATGGGAGTTAACACATCCGAGTTTCTAGAGTTCCTGTTACCAGCGACGTTGCACTAAACAAAGACTTTGTTTTGGGGTTGTTTTTTTTCCCTCTGAGGGGGCTTGTCTGCATTTTTGTCCGAGGCGTTTCTCTCACAGGATGTTGATGATACTGGAAAGCCGGGTAAGATCATAAAGTCAGTTCTCTCTGATGAGAACGACCGCCTCCTCCTCACCACCACCACCACACAAAGGGAACCACGGAACAAGTACTTTGTTTTTTCACACGCCATCATTTTTTATTTTTGAATGTCATAAAGAATCAGAGGGGGCTCTTTGATAGACAAAATGGATCACTTTGCAGCAGAGTGCCTTGTTTCAATGTCCAGTCGTGCAATTGTTCACGCTCCTAAAGGGAATAGGGAGATAAAACCAGAAATCCCATCTTCCTCCAAGAACGGAGAGGAAATGAAAGAGCCTTTGGTGAAAGATAACTCCTCTCTTTATGTGGTGGCGCGGATCCTGGCGGATTTTAACCAGCAGACTCCCAACAATGTTGCCGAGCAGGCAAAAATAAAGGATGAGAGCATGCCGAACCTCATAGATGATGGAAACTCTGCCACACCTACCACCATCTCCGATCCTTCGCTCAAACAAAGAGGCAAAAGATCGAGAGGTCGGACTGAGCAAGAATCACCTCAGAAAAAGCACAAATGCCACTATTCAGGTTGTGAAAAAGTTTATGGCAAATCATCCCACCTCAAAGCCCATCTAAGGACACATACAGGTCAGTTTCACTGGGTGCAAATGTTTGTTGCTGTGAACATGATTTATTATAGTCCCTTCGCCTATATGAGAGAGGATGGGATTATTGAAACCGAAAATACTGATAAGAAGTGTGGTTTCTCTCTCATGAAGCGATATTTGTGCAGAGGAGGGTGATTGCTGTATTTCATTGAGTCATATGTAGCCTATAAATATCAGTGTGTATAAACGGATCCACTACCCTGTATGGGAATAATCAACACATGGAGTACAGTAAAAAAAAAAAAACACAGAATTGGTGCATAGTTTAATTGCATTGCTCCTTTAAGTTGTATGAACTTTGCGAAATGTCCTTTTAATTTCTGGGGAGGGAGGGAGTCGAAAACAGTGCCACTCCCACTCAAGTCTCAGAGCTTTGTCACGGCTTTCCTCTTTGCAACCCTCCCCTGCATTGGACAGTAAACTGCAGTGCAAATGCAGAACAAAATTACACAGATCAGATTTCCAGCGTTCTTCTGCGCGCATTAATTAAAGCAAACGTTGGGTCTGTTTCATGGCAACACGAGGAAAAATTAAAAAAAAATAAAAAAATAAAAATCTTCCAACAACCTGTAATGTGCACATCACAGAATAAGTCAAGTGTGCACTAACACGGGCATGCAAAAAAAGAAAGGAAAAAAAAAAGTTTTCAAGATCAAATCCAGTAAGTGTACCGACACAATGCAGGGAAATGCGCTCCAGATCAGCAGTATGTTACATATGACCTTCCTGAACGACCCGTACCTCCATATTTGCGCTTTGCATTCCGCAGGATAAGCTACTGAGAGGGGGGAAAAGATGCAGATCGACTCAAATTGGGGGGTTGATAAGAGCTGTGCAGTCTGCCCAAAGCCCTTTGTTGTGATGTGCCACACCCCCGCTAGACAGACTGCCAGCTGATCTGGCCAGCAACAGACTCAGCTAGCTGAGCCTCGACTGAGGAGCCTTTCCTTCCCTCTGCTCTGTAGACTGCAGCTCACACTCCCCCCTCCTCCCTCAACCCTTCTCACACATATATCTGCCTGTCAGACCACAAACAGACTCATCTGCATCACATAAGTTGTGTGAACTTGACCCATATTTGAGTCTTACAAAAATTAAATTCTGCAGAAGTGTGTGCAAGAAAAACACCTGACTCAACACAAAATTCAAGATATCAGGGACACCATCTTGATGTTAAACCCCCTCTTTTTTTGCGCAATACAAGCCTCAGTTGAACATCTACAAGGATACATTCTTGTTTTGTTGTCTGTTAAGCTTCTGTTGAGATTTATTACTCTTCAGAGTAATAGCATATGGATGCCATATGACCTTAAAAATAACTGGAAGACTATAAATGCACACTACATGACACCATAAGCCTGTTATATATTATATTTCCTTGTAGATGATTCTGTATTGGATTTGTTGTGTTTTAGTCACGATTTCTTGTTTTTACTCATCAGCTGCAGCTTGGGGCTGACTTCAGTGGCGTGTAATCAGTGTTTGTCAAGAAAAAGCATGCTGAGAGACTGAAACATTAATGTGATTTATGTGTATTGAAAACAAAGGGGTTCATAATGCTCCAGTATCATTAGTTAAATGACTTCCTAAAGGAATACAATGCCTGTATCCTCTGCACTGTGTGTTTTTAGTGCACTTTTATTATTGTCTATCAGCCCTTTCCTTGTCTCTTTGCCTATTAAGCTTATCCCTTTTCCTTCCTTTCTTTTGGGATACACTGTTGTGCCTTGCTTTGCTATTGGTTTGTGTCCTATAATTTCTGATAATAAGGACGATTTGTGCTTATTTGATTGGCTAGTCGCAGAACGTGAGTCATCTCAGTTCAGCTGCCTTGTCTCAGTCAAACTTGCAGCAGCTAGCCCCCAGCAGTCAGTGTGCTTCCCTTCAGCCCTGACCATGTGTTTTTAGTGTAGTTTTATTGCTCCATATTAGCCCTGCCCTTGTCTCTTTGCCTATTAAGCGTCCTTTAGCCTGCTTTTCTGTTTGGATACGCTCCCACGCCTTGCTTCACGATTGGTTTGTGTCCCATAAATTCTGATAATAATGACTTGTTTCCGCTTATTTGATTGGATAGTCCCAGAATATGGGTCATCTGAGTTCAGCTGGGCTGCCTCAGTCAACCTTGCAGTGCTTTCACAGAGCCAAACTCTAGCAGTGTGCTTCCCTGCAGCCCCTACTAGCAGAGTCAAGAGAGAATGGATTCCAGCCCAGTCAGTCCCAGCCAAACACCGCTATCTAATTGAGGGGGGAAACACTGTTATAGACACTGAACAAAGAGCCAGGGAACAGGCGTCCTCACTTGACTTCTGTAACGCCCAAAGCCTCATCATCCCTGCTTTTGCAATCCTTGTGTATGTGATTTGTCGGCGTGTAAGAGGAGCTGAAACCTGAACTACATTGTATTTTTTTATGCAATGTCTACACACTACATAAAGAAATCAATCCCATTACTAGTCCAAACTTCACCTAATAGTAATGTCTTTGTAGGGAATTTTTGTTTTAAGCCATGCAAAAATGATTTTTAGTTTATTTAATGATGTTTGTTGACATCAACTATTACACATTAGCTAATGTTAAGCAACTTTGAAGTATTATGACTTATTAGTTATATAGACTGAAAGTATGGAAATTGATTTTTTTTTTCTAAAAGAGGGATGTTTTCAGAAACAGTATCAGTATATTGTATTTTGCAATGTCTTTTATTGTCTGTTGCTAACCACTGAAACATTGTTCAGGCTCAGTTCCCCTAAATGACATATTACCTTAGCTATGAAGGTGGTTTCAGTTTTATTTGCGTAGGTTTTGAGAAGTCCTCTGATGAGACATTTGTTGCCACTCCAGTACAATGGAGTTGAATAAAAGTTTATTTTCAGTGTGCAAAGATTAAAATTAAAAAAAGATTTAAAAATTACATTTGAAAAGCTCATCAGAAGTGTGTTTGAGGCTAACAGTGTACTCAGGGTAATGTACAAACCTCACTGTGGTTTTCATTAACCATGGCAGAATAACTTTGCAGAGCGAGCCCTGTGGATTAAGTAACTGGGAACTTTATCTCTTTTAAAGTATTAAAAAGTTCCTGGTTAAAAGATCCCTCAGTTAACATAAAATGGTTTTGTTTGAAATTTCTTCTCAACCAGTCTGTCTCCTCCAACTGTGTAAGAGGGACACCAGGATGTAGCAGACATGGGAGTACACGATGAATTTAAATCACTCATTATACTGCATTGAGTTTGATGCCGAGGAATCCACAGCAGTTTTAGGGGTCTAAGGTTACCAGACAGCTTTTGTCTGATCTCCTGGTGCGGGAGGTGGGGCTTCTCTCTAACACATACACTTATCTTGCAGTATGGGAAACGCAATCATGTAACGCTGATACACAGATAAACTCAAGTTTACGAACAAATGAAGGCCATGAGGGTGAAACTGCATCTGATTCTCTCTTAGACTTCTCTCAAAACCAGTTGGTTTCTTTTCAGTGACTCTTTTTTTAACTCTTTGTCTTAAGAAACTTAACCGATTCTAACTATGAAGACCCGTTTTCCCATGAGGTGTCTTGTGGTCATAGAGTACATGGTGTTCTCTGTGAAGCCTCATTACTGTGCTCTGGTCATGTCATGTGGACTGCCATCTCCAAAGGAGAGATGGCCCCTGACAAGCTCATTACAAGTCATGTCTTCTTCAGAGAGAACAGCCCGGGCCTTCTGTGCCCCCCACAGCTGGGCCTCACAAAAGGCCATCTTGCCAGTATACAAGACCTATTTGAAAACTATTTGAATCACCGGGAGGAACAGGGTCAATATTTCCAAAAGACAAAGAGCCTAATGACATATTTTACAGTTGGTTTGACATTTTGTCTGGACCTCTTTTGTGTTCTGCTGGGGGTACCTCTAATGCTGTGAGATGGCTGTAAAGCCCTTTACTGTCTGTCCTAAAAATTAAGTGGCACCACCTGGCAGCACAGTACCACTGCCATTTAGACCCAGTTATTCATGCATGCTTTCTATTTTTGGTCAAATAATTTTGGTTAATGACACTGTTTTTAGTGTGAAATTATCCCGAATTCCACATGGAAAAAAAGAAGCAGGACTCTCTTATTATATATACTGCATCTCTGCCAGTGGTTTTATATTTGGCCTGCACTGCTACACAGAGTGCATAGTGTTCCTGTGTGGCTGGTGGCAGTGATGAGGTAGCAGGGTGGAGATGGGGTTTTCCTGCTATTGCTTGAGCCTGGCCTTGGCAGTGCGATGGGTAGCAACTCTACTGGGGCACAAGAGGTCAGTCTGTCTACCTGCCACACGGCAGGATTTCCACCATCTCTCCCAGTTGAGCAATATTTCTCCTGACGTGTAATAAACAAATGACTTCTCAGTCAGGAGATGCTCAACAGTTTCCATTTGTCTTCATTCTGGTGACGTTACAAGTTGTTCTTTTTTTAGCGATGGCAGCGGCGTGGCTCAAGGTGTGGCAATGTCATTGTGACCACCACTTTGGTCCAGACTAAAATATCTCAACAACCTTTGCTATAGATTGCTATGAACTTTTGTACAGCCATTTATGGTCCCCGGAGGATGAATCCTACTGACTTAAGTGATCCCCTGACCTTTTGTCTAGCGCCACCATGAGGTTTGACAATTGCAGTTTTGAGCTAAATGTCTGGACAACAATTTGATGGATTGCCATCAAATTTGATGTAGAAATATAGCTTATGTTCCCCTCTGGATGAATTTTAATAACTTCGGAGACCCATTGCTTTTCACATAGCACCATCAGGGTATTAGCAAATGTTAGCATGCAAACACGCTAAACTAAGATGGTTAACATTACCTACTAGACATCAACATGTTAGCTTTGTCATTGTGAGATTGTTGGCTGATATCATTTTAGCTCAAAGCACCACTGAGCCTAAAATACAGCCTCACAGAGGCATGGCTGTTGACTCTTAGTCTCATTATACATTTACTGATGCATACATTTTAGTGTTTTCTCTTGCAATAAGATGAGAGATTTCCCTTGAAGCACCCCTCTAGAATAAAATCTGGTTGCCTGTGAAGGCCACGTTTAGCTGTACAGTATGTGTCCAATGGAAACAAGGTATTAGTTAAATCTACTTGATCCCCAGGATGTAAATAAAACCAAACTGGAGCCACCATCTTGCCTCTAATCCTCTAGTACAGTGTTGTTGCTCCATGAAAGACATCTACAAGGCGCGTGCTAGTGCACATGGCGTCCATATGCTACTCTTTATGTGTACATGTAAAGCTGACTGTAAGCTAGTTCTTGACTAATGTTGGAATACAAACCTGATTTTTCTGTGATTAAGCAGCCAAGCATGCATGATGGACACTCATAATGTTGAAAGGGCCCTGTCAGGCAGTTCCCCGGCTGTGCTGCTTTCAATGGCCCACAGGGCTCATGTATTCTTTAGTTAGCTCTGGAGTACTTCTATAAAAGCTGCTCTGTCTATCCCCTCACCAGCCCCTCCCATCCTTCTCCCGCCTGCGAAGCAAAATAGGTGCTGAAGCGTGTTGTGTTGCGAGGCCGAACCCCGGCCATGGCTTGTGGCGTGGTGTTGATTACCAGGAGCAGGAAGAGTGGGATACAGACCTGTGGAACACTGTGCACTTTTTCATCTACACTGTTCAAAAACCGCCAACCACATCTTGCATGCGAGGGAGGGATCTGCAGTACAAAGACGGAGAATATACAGTGCGGCAGGGTGGGGGTGGGGTTAGATACCAGGATATTCACTGTCAATGCCCTCCATTGATGTAGGTCATTTATTCAGCTGCATCTGCAGCTAATCTGATTAACGTTTGAAGGGCTGTGACTCTGCAGCAGAGAGCACCCCTGGCAGCCCGGCACTTGCAGGGTCCCATCTGAGAGTTCGGCTCCATATCCGCTCTGTTGTGTTCAGCACAGCTTGAAGAGGAAAGGAATGGCTGAAACTGCCGTGGAGCTAATGTCAGAGGGAGTGTTTTGTCTCTAGCTGGGGTGTTTATGTTCCCTACGGTATGTAAGGTGTGTCCCTTTTCTCTGTGTGATAAATCAGTCTGTGGCAGACCACGACACACCGGGGTGTGGCCCTCGGTACAAGATGAGGAGTATTTTTGTGGAGGGGAAGAAGGGCATAATCATTTCCCACTGAGACATGAAAATATTTCACCCCCTGAGTATCAGGTATGACATTGGACAACTTGCACTATCTCCAGTCTGTATCTCCTCTTATCACTGTGTTCTGAGGCCTCTCAGGATCTAGCAGGGCTATGGTTCTTTGTTTGGCACTGGGATAGTAAGGCTGTCTGTCTTATATGAGCTATAGTGTCAGACTCCATCAGTGGAATGAGCTGGCATTGTACTGCGTGAGTGAGAGTCACGGTTGATGGGATATCCCTGCTCCCACCTGCCTCTGTGGACAAACTGTAAACACCCATTGATGGCTGCAGCTGTTTGCACGTACTTAGTTAACCAGGTTTTAAAAGATAAGGAGACTGGATGCAACACATCAAGGCTGCAAGTTGTTTTAGCATGCACTCAAGGCCAAAAGAGAGTGCCCACTTTAACTAATTGAGGCAAATGTGATGAGCTGGGCAATGCCGGTGTGCTATCCATGCCTTTCCCTTAAAGAGTTAAAGGGATGAAGTAATGTATGAAAGTGTGTGCAGGAATCAGACGGTCACACTCGACCCCGCTGCATGTCTCTGGGTGAATGTCAATAGCCAGACCAAGGGGAGTGAGTTACGGTTAGTACGCACAGCCTTTCTGATTGAAATGCATTACAGGAGTGCCTCTCCTGCTGGGAGCGAAGCTGCTGCTATTGTTCACAACCTGACAGCTATAGGCCCACGAGGGGAGGCATGCTATTCAATGGCGAACAAGGTCCCTCTCAATAAAGACAAAAGATGATAATAGATCAAATGTTCCCAGTTTTTCGGAGTTTTCTCCCGACAAGCTTGCCAGTCCTCATCATGAGCACCTGACCCACCCAAGGGTCCTTTTGTTGCTCCTGCAGAGACGACGGATTCTTGTGTGAAACAAACTCTTGAATGGAGCGTCTGAGCAAACATGTTTTGACTGAGAGATTTTCTTGGTAATTTGACTCCTCTCCCACTGAGTTAATTTCTCATAGACAAACAGCCACGTAAACAGTTGTTCTGATCTCTTATGTGTTTCAAATCAAGCATGTGTTCTTTTTTTTTTTTTTTTTTTTCCTTTTATACAGACCACAGAACTTCTGTCAGCCTTTGTTGTTATTTTTTGCACAGGCAAAGTCTGCGATTCTGCCGTTTGAACAATGAAAAAAGGAGCTGCACAAGCCTTAATGTATATTTATTGTTTTGCGCACACATGTTTGTGTTTATATCATTTTGGCATGTGATGGTGCGTGTAAAGGGAGAGGCCGGGTACGGTTGGATTAACCCTGTCTGCTCCAGTGGTTATGCTGATGAAGGCCTCAGCAGTCATTTTAGTATTATCCAAAATCCTGTAGATGGTTGTCTGCTGGCAGAGTAGCTGGCTCCTGGTTGGTTACAGGTCATAGTCTGTTGTAAACATGCAACCAAATTACAGGATAGTACTGAGCCCTGCCGCTGGAGTTAGTGGTGTCCCTCACATTTCTTGTTGCCAAGCTGGCTGTACCACTAAGCCAGCGCTAAAGCGAGGTAGCTCCAACTGTACTTTCCCTTCTTTAGCTGTTTGCCTGTAAAAGTCTCAGCAGGTTTAGTGTGCACCTTGTTTTTGTTCTGAGCTCCGTAAAAGATATTTCCTGTTCTGGTTCTCACTACACAGGCAGAGCAAACTTAACTTCAAGGTGATCTCTGATGTATCCACAGGAACCGTAATTTTTTTTTTCCATTCTTACCCTGCAGAGCTATTTGCTCTGGCTCTCTTATGACAGACTGGCATGGAGGTTTCAGCTGTACTCTGTGTGAGTTTGGCCCATGCCTGAGGACACACCAGGAATGTTATCTACTCTTGTTTGAAATGCTGGTAGCCGTTGTCGGAGCAGGTGAGCGAGTTGAGTTCTTGCGCTGCTGATCACGTCAAAAAGCGATTTGATCTCGCCTTTGCAGACAGCATCCCTTACACCGGGGAGACGAACTCGGATTCCATTACTCTTAACTGTTTCTGCAGAAACTGAGGAGCCAAAAATCTTACTGTAGATATGAATGAGAGGAGGATGGAGGGAGAGGAGCAGAGATGAGCTGTTTATTTACTGACCCAGTGGCCTCAGAGAGAACAGTTATATAACAAGAGTACCTGTGACATAATCGCATCGCCTTGGAGGGGGGACACTAGTGCTTAGTAGAGGTACAGTTTGCGTGCACGATGTAACTCACTTCACGGGTAAGTGGGTCACTGTGTTCGTTAGGGAAAAAGCTTCCCTCATTACTGCCCCCCTCCTCGCCCTCTGCAACTGACACATTCTGAGAAAGACAAACCACACCCTGGATATGGCACGCTGCCAGAGATGGGATAACCAATCAGTGGGGCCTGGTGTCACGGTCGCCCCAGTGCCCTGCTGTGACAACACTGGAGCTAGATGGGGAAAAGGAGCAGCAGGATAAGAAGAGTAGCTTGCTGCATTCTTCTTTGAGCAGAAATGCTGAGTAATAGCTGCAGTCTATTGAAATATCTTGGAGAGTGACATCCTCCCACCACTGAGGGTAATAGCCCCTATCATCATTTCCGCTCAGGATCCAAGCGTTTGTTCCCTAAACCTCCCTATTGTTAGCAAAAATCATTTTTTACCACCCTCATGGAATTCTCAATCCTCATGTTATGAAACAAGCACAACAATTAATTGGGGCATCGCATGTTTTCTTTCTTCTTCATGCGAGTGAATCAAGGCTGACATTAAAGCTGCAGGATTTTTTTAAATACATATTCATATTGTGACCTAAATGCCAGATCCAGTTTAATGTGAGGTGAAAATGGGCATCGTACCCGTTAATTCTGCATTTTCTTAGAACTCATGGAGCTCTAAATAATTGGTTTTGGTGAGTTGCTGTTAGATACCTGATGCTTCCACTATGACTGTATTACTGTATCAGGGCAGTTAGACTGGATATCTCAGCCTAGCTCTCTGGTGTCTGGTTAAATATTAATGATGTTGGATCCGTTACACTGGTTATTGAGCCTTAAGCAGCCTGCAGAGTTTAGCTCTACTTTTCAGCCAATAACTCGTTTTGCAGTGGCAGCACAGGCTGTTTCTCTTGCTAATAAGGTATGAAATCAGACTATCATGAGTCTCTTCAATGAGATTAGGGCCTTAAAAGTTACACTGCCTCCTTTTTTTTCCAGGAGCTGTGCTCTAAAGAGGGTGTAATCCAGGATATGTAAACTGGCTCAAACAACCACAGCCTCCTCATCTTTATAAATTGTACCTTTACACTTTATGCAGGGGAGATGGGCGTGTGTAAACTCAAGCAGGAGAGTGGTAACATTATACATACTTGGCAAAAAAACGGAGACAAGGCTGTGTAACATGTGTATATGCAAATGTACATATGTCAGTTAGAGTTTACATACATACACAGAGTCCTGTATGAGCCCGCAGGAACTGTAGTGGGCAGGGCTGACTGAGTTTGTCTGGAGTTGAGGTGAGGCGTCAGAGGCAGGAACACAGACTGGGCTGTCTAGACTTGCTCTGTCTGTCTGCATGTTTTGTAACCATGCAGTATAGGGGGGGAGGGACCGAGACTCGTAGTGCACTGAGTTCTTGTTTTTGAGACTCACTGGCATCAGGTAGCATATAAGTGTTTGATGCTGAACAGTACTGTTTCCATTCTGGCCCTGGGGGAAACCACAGAACTAAGAAAGAAATTTGGCAGGCCTGTTATTATGTACTCATTTGTCATGCCCACCTACAAACATTCACGCATCTCAACGTCTCTTCCTTTTCATACCTCAAATCCCGGCCACAAATTTGCACATGATGATTGATTATTCATATTCTCTGGGAAGAACCGTAACATTAAAAGAATATGCCCTGCCTGCCCTTTGCTGTAGTACTGCAAGGTCACCAGGCTGGTAAAATTAGAAAGCTGCATGTAGCTATTGTCAGGCAGAAACTCACTGAAATGGAACTAAAAGGAGTACAGTATTAGACGTATTGGCCAGGGGATGCAAAACGCTGCATTTAGGCTCTGTACACACTGTTTCCACATCTAAATGGAAGGAAACCACAAGATGTATAGTACCATCTGGCTTTGAGTAGATTTGTGTCAAAGCCCACTTTTATTGCCTGAAGGAGGGGGGAAGGGTGTAATTTCCCATGTGCCGAGTCACAGATAGTTGCATGTTGGAAAATGGGCTGGGTAACCATTGTGAGTGTGATTAGCATCTGGAGCTTAGATAATTAAACTGTGTCTGCTCCTCCAGCACAGCGCCAATTTTTAGGTGATTTACCCCAAGTCCCTTGGCCTTTTTTTGGTCTCATTTTTCCAGATATTTCAAATATTTCTTGAGTGGTTCTTGATATTCCCCTCACTAACCTATCAGACCTCCTAATTACCTCGTGTTCATTATTCCTTGATGACACAAGAGTCTACACACTTGTCTTGTTCAGCGAGCCTAGTCTTCACTGAAAAATGTCTTTTAGCTGTGCATGGCAGTGTTCATGACTTGTTAATCTGTAAACATCCTATAATGAGTCACTGGTCTCACTGTGGTGAGCCATGGAGTGCACCAGTTTTGTAATTACAGAGCAGAAATATGAACACACTTGTGAGTTTCATTTGTTTCATGTTACACTCATCAACGGAATCAGTAGGCCCGAAAAAGGTCTTGTGTGATATCTGATGTAAATAGTGTCACCACTTACTACAAATTATGCATAGTCTACATTCCTGCCCACCATTCTCTCAAAAGTAGTTTGAAAAGGAAAATGGGTTTTAATTCTGCTTTCAGTGTATTCCTCCAACCCTTCAGGTAGCCCATGTCTTCCAGTCATTCCAGTAAAGTTTTAAAATGACTGTATGAGCTGATATGTGATAGGTAACAGGTCATTCCTATACACATATTACATCATTTCCACTTCTATTTTTGTCAAGCCTATGTGACTATCACTGGTAATGACATTTAAAAGCTCAGACAGAGATGCAGTGTATTACCAGACAACAATCACATAACTTTGTCAAGAAAAAAAAGCACACGATGTTAACTAAGCTATTTGGATCCTCACAGTAGCCTCCTTACTTAAGGTTTCACATCTTTTTGAAAGGTTGATTTTCATATTTGACTGAAATCAATGGAAATCAACACCATAGAACCGTGATGTGCTTTCAAATCGTCAGCAGACATGTAACGTACACTTGTAAATGGAATAAAACATGCAAAATATACTGATGAGGATGCACATGGGGAAAATAGTGCAAAAGCATATGAAAATGGTCAGCAGTAATGTAAAGTAAATGGTAAATTCTCAAGGAGTTAAAACATTGCCCATTTAGCAAAAACACTGATATGGTCTTGAAAGCCATGCTGCTAACTTCTTGTGTGATTAGACACTGACATGTCTTTGTTTTCCTCTGTGTGCTACAGGAGAACGGCCTTTCCCATGTACCTGGCCTGACTGCAGTAAGAAGTTTGCTCGCTCTGATGAGCTGGCCCGCCACTACCGCACCCACACGGGGGAAAAGAAGTTCGGCTGCCCGCTTTGCGACAAGCGCTTCATGCGCAGCGACCACCTGATGAAGCACGCACGGCGCCACTCAGATTTCCAACCAGGCATGCTGAAGAGGCCCCACGGCGGCAGCAGCGGTAGCACCACACGTCCCAGCTCCCTCAGCGACTACAGCCGCTCGGATGCCTCCAGCCCCACCCTCAGCCCCGCCCTCAGCCCTGCCAACTCGCCTTAAACTGAAACCCAGTCGCACTTTCCGCCTCCAACCTGCGAGGCCTGTTTTTTTTTTTTTTTTTTTTTTTTTTTTTTTTTTTTGTCATAACACTTGTGTTGCACAGTTGTCAGCAACCCTCCCTTCCCCCCTCCCCCCTTTGCTATTCCTGCGCTTGCTGTGGTGTACCATACTGTACATAACTGCTTATTGTAGTGCAATTACTTGTGTGATCCTAAAAGAAGGTAATGCCTTTCCCAGATGGCAATATTGACATTCTGTACCATATGTCTGTATTTTTTTAGCTTCTGATCATTGCTAGTTGTCCAATGTATGTTCACAGTCAGCTAAACAAGGTTAAGAAGAAGAAAAAAACAGACACCCTGACAAGTCTTATCAAAATGTTTTGGGTTTTTTTTTTTTTTTTTTTCTTTGTTTTGTTTTTTTTTTTTTTTTTTTGAACGGGTGAGGAGAAGGGGTACACACACACACCTCAGGATTGAAGACAGTTGCTATTTCTGTAATACCACAGTACTTAACAGTACTTACATTGACTGCACAATATACTCATCACTTTACTCTGAAATTCAACAAGGGTTGAATTTTACGCCCTGCTCAGGGATGGCCTTGTTAGCTTGAAAGAATGAATACAAGAAGTGAACAAGAGAAACATACAGTACATATATATCAGCCTTACACTCAACACAATTTGCACTCTTTGTTTTTGTTGGTTTTCACGTTTTTTCGAGGAAACTAGCCCGACGGTCATACGGTCAATCGCACTCAAAACTCATGTTCTGTTCTCCTGTGTGTTTTCGGGGTTCATATGTAATGTAATTGCTGTGTGTTAAGAAAACGATCCCCAAACCCCCACCTCGGTAAACAAAAATACATGTGTTTCTCCGTTGCAACGTTAATATTCAGTTGCAGTTACACTGGGTTAAATATGTATTTCATTGAACAGTGGTGTGCAGTATATACTGTGTAAATCTGCACTGCTTGAGGATTGGGATTATATTGGGTTACCAGTTTTTTATAAATAAACTCAGTTGAAGAAACTTAAAAAGAGACAGTTAAGTTTCAAAGCAGCTGTTCATGCTTTTTTTTTTTTTTTTTTTTTTAAAAAAGCTATGTATCATCAGCCAGTATTTCACACAAAATGGACACAAAGGGACTTTAGTTGAAACAATGTTTATCCCGCTCTCAAGCACATAGGAAAAAGTACCAAAGACAAGAGTGAATGAAAGCTTTCTATTCAGTCTTGTAAGCTGCCCTTCATTGAGGCCTGAGGCTGGTGGTTGGCAGTGTAGCAGGTAGAGAGCCAGACAGCCTGCACGTTTCCCTCCTCCTGGCTCTGCCTTTTGTGGCCTCCCTGGAGGAAACAGCTGCATCCCACAAGAAGCTATTCACAGCCCGCAGGAGGAGTGGTAACATGCCATTCCCGGGGAGTCTTCCCTCACCCATCTGGTTCTACCTGTCCTGTCAGAGAGTGAGTCCTGTGGTGAAGCTCCGAGCCTGCCAAATTGCAGAATGTTGCCTAACTTAGGGGGGGTCAAATGTAGGCCAGAGTGTTAGGCAGAGGAGAGCAGAGTAGGGCTGGGCTGCGACATGGTGGAGAACAGAGCGAACAAAGCATCTATCTGCAATAGACAGGCGAGAGGGGGTAGGTCCTGATAAAAGAGGAGAGGTTTATCATGAGCTGAGCAGCACAGAGGAGGAGACACCCAGTCACAGACACCCCCCCATCTCCTCCTTGTTTCCTCACTCCCTTCCTCCCTCCAACTGTAGAAACTGTGAGCTGTAATTAGCGGGGTTGATCCAACCTGTAGGATAAGAGTAGAAAGAGAAGTGTATGAACAACAGTACTACCTAGACAACGCTAGCAGTGTGGGTGGGATGCACCTAACTCCATCCTAAGCACAGGGAGAAATCCTCTACTACTGCTGGAGAGTCAAATTTCACAAAGCCAAGGAAAACATTGCTCCAAATTCACACCGATAAACCCGAGCTCTCAAACAGCTGCTTTCAAACTTCTCTCTCACAAAACAAAGGGGCTTTTTAAACTGTTGTAAAAACATTTGAACCAAAATGAACATATCAGCAAAGTGCAGTGCTCACCAGCCTCACGTCGTCCTGCCTGTGAAGCTCAGATGTCCCGTGAGAAAGCTGACTTGTGTTTCTAGACAGACATGCCTCAATAAGTCAGGCAAAAGGCACAGTAAACCTTCCATGGAAACAGGCACCACTATCAAAACTGCTGCAGCTCCGCCAGTCTGTGTTATGCCTACATTTTCTTTTAATGCTTCAGCACTGTGGTCGGAAATCGTTTCATCCATGTAGTTTGGTCCCGTCAAACCCATCCAGATTGTTGTCATCATCAGTTGCATGTGCTAGCTTCAACCTGGCCCGCTCTCATCCTGCAATCCCGTGCTCCACACTATATGCATGTTAACAACTTCGCCCTGAAAAGCGTAGAGGGTTTTTGAGGCGGTCTGGCAGGTGTAAGTTCATGAATGGCAGGCCTTGTCCCCCCCCCGGTTCTCCACAGCAGCCATCTCTCTTTAAAGTTGTGAAGAATCAGCTCTGTCACATCCTCCAAGAAAGAAAACATCCCTTATTTAGATCCAATGCAGTAATTTTCCCCCAAAACACCACGTTTTTTTAAAAAAAAAAAAACCCACAACCCTCTGTAAGATGAACTCTGTTAAAACAGTTTCCAGGCTGCAAGATGACACTTTGAATGCCACTGATCAGCAGCTCTCAGTGAGAGAAGCACTGAGATACATTTACCATTTCACAAACAAATTCTTCAAATTGCTGTTGAGCAGCTTTTTGTGGGATCTATCCGTAATTTTTTTTTTTTTTTTTTTTTGTCATAGTCAATTTGTTGACTTGTAGTGTAACTTTCTCTTGCAAAAAAAAAAGAAAAAAAAAAAAGAAAAACAGAAGAAGAATTCAGAGTAACTCACCCTCAAGCAGGTTTCATGAATCACTTCTCCATAATCTGCACATTTACCTCAGGGTCGACATCCGCAAAGCAGCAGATATGGGACAGTTTGTGGATTTTGTAGTAACATCAGTTGCTGCACAGAATTTTCTGCCAGCCTCCCCTGGTGTTCCTGGGTGCTTAGTGCTCACTGCTGGTCAGTGTCCGACCACACTGGAAACACAGGAACGCCTCCATATGGGCCCGGCTCCTGCCTATTATGTCTTCATTACATCCTACAGTCCCGCTACACGCCTTAGTAAGCACTGGGCACTCTGGCGCTGTTTTCAGTGAAATGCCCCTTTAAAAAAAAAAAAAAAAGCTTTTAGTGTCAGTGGACTTACATTAGGCAACACGACGCTCCTACCATCTGATAATGAAACGACTGTGACAATGTAAACATCCCAGTCTATCCATCCATCCAGACTGCACCAGTGACATATAGGCCTCCACAGGTGTCTCATAACTTTTACTCTCACTGTACCAAATCTACTTGAATAATTCAACACAAAAGGCCATTGAACACAGTTGTACATGTACATGTCCATTTTTACTGTACTTGCTTTTGTTGTCAAATAATTATGAACGTCTCTGGAGAAAGGTGTATAGTCTTTTTGTTTGGTTTATTTTATTGTTTTGGGTTTTTTTTCTAGATTTTCCATTGTCTTCAGGTCATTTAAGCAACTCTTGAATTTATCGCAGCATTAAGGTTGACTATTTTTGTCTGTCTGTCTGGCTGTTTATAGGCATCATTTTGTTTTATTTTAAATGACATAATTTAGCCCCATTTGGGGTTCACCCCTTTAATCAGAAACACTTAATACTCTGTTGATGTCAGGATGCAGGTTATTCCAGTTAGCCTGTTATCCAAAATTCCTCCAAGTTAGAAAATGAAAGGATAGTTTGGTGAGTGTTTGGGGCGACGATAAGAAAAAGAAACATCCAGACCTCTATGTACGTCAGTTTCAGATGGAGTGACTAATTTTCTTTGTTACTTAGATTCTTTTGAAAGTTTTCCATAAGAATAGAGACCACAGCATTGTGAGTTAGCAATGTAGTCATACTTTTTATTATTATTTTTTCGACTCATATGAAATGTTTAAACTTGTATATTTTTCAAAAATCATACCTCTTAAAATATTTGACTTTTGTTGTACCTTCATATCTTTTCAAAACATCCATCATGTAGCTTATGTTTTGCTTGATGAGTAGCACAAATAATTGGTGGTTTATTTGTCCCTACTTGAATGAATGAATGAAGAAAAAGGAAGAGAAAGAAAGAAGGAAAAGAAAAGAAAACACTGGGCTACATTTTATAAAAAATCATCACATGTTGTCAGGGTCCTGCACATCCTTGTAAATTCAAAAAGTAATCTTTCCAGGAAACAATAAAAACAGATTTTTTAATTATTTTATGTATGTACAAAAATCGTTCAAACATACCTTCCTTACAGAGCTCCACATATTTGTCTTGGGTTAAACATTTTCTATGTGTGGGATGATGTCAGCTGTAAATTACTATGAAACTCCATTTCAGCATTTTTTAAATCCAACTTTACAATTGTAATCCCAGTAAGATTACAGATTTTGACATCTGTCGGAGAAAGACAGATGGAAAAATGGCAAAAATGGAAATACAAGGTTTCTACAAGATGCTAACATTGTACCGGTAAATATTTTTTCTGCTAGTATGTAAAGAACTAACATTAATCCTATTTAAAAAAAAAAAAAAAAAAAAAAAAAAAAAAAAAGTTCATATGAATTACATGAATATATCACTGATCAGACGTCTCAACTGAAATATTCATAATGACTGATCTCAACGTACAAGCATGATTGATGCAATTGTGTGCCAAATCTATAATGGTAACTTCATGAAGATCATACAAATGTTGAGGGTAAATAAACCTAGCTTCTATCAGACATTTAACAAACTTGTACAGTTTTTATAAAGTGTGACATGTTTTTATGTTGTGTACAGGATTTAATGAAGCAACTCTGCATATTTAATATGCAAGTGTTCTAAGTTAAATATTTCTTTTCTGCTTTATGTAAACATTTTGATTGTGTAGCTTTGTTTTCATTTGGTTCTTGTTATTTAATTTTTTTTTTCCTTTTTTTGCTGTACATTACACAAGCAATGTATAATGGCTTATTACAGGTATTTTTTGACATAAACAATCTTAATGATAACAAACGCCCAACCATTCCAAAGGATTTAAAATTGCATTTGCTATAAATGTGCTGCTTACATCGACCCAATGCATTTCTGTAGGTTATGAATAGAAGTCTGTCTTGACTGTGAGGTTTTTACACGTTGTGAGTAGTGCACAAGGTACGTTTCTCATTGTCAACATTTCCCAGGTATAATCTCTCCTTTCTTCTCCGCTGGCTCTTTGTGTAGATAGACTAAACCAATTCAAATGAACAACGTACATGCAATATATAAAAGTTAACGACATACAGAGCATTTCTTCCCTCTGACATTGGCCTTTTAAAGGTGGGGAAAGTGAAATGTTTTAGAGGCAGCCATGATAGGATAGAGTGGTGGTTTGAGCAGTGAGAAGGAGCTCTGAGTTCTCGCAGCTCATCGGAGGCTCCAGTTACAAGTTGTTACCAAAGGCTATGAAGGGAAAGATGAATGTTGCAGTAATTTTGAACCCAACCCAGTTTGGACTGCTGGGTTCAATTTTACATACTGTAAGTGTTGTTCAATGGATGTTGTGCTTGATATGGACCTTTTTCTACATCTCCAGTAAGCAACTTTTGTTGTTATTTTTTCTTTTTTTTTTTATAACACTTGAATGAACAAAACCCATTTAATCACGAGCAAACAAATTCTGAATGAGTACAAGATAAGAAACAAAAGAGAGTAGGAACATGCAGCATTGCAGGGTAGCAGACCATATCTGTTAGTACCCTTCGCTGACCGTGTGGTCTTGCTCAGCTGCTTGAACTGACTCTGTGTGGTGTTTGCTCTTTACTATAGAAATGCACGCTAACAAAAGTCTCAAGCGTTGGATATTGTCGCCCTTAAAGGATTTGTCTGTTCCAGGTTATTCAGCAAACTGTGCTGTCAATTACCTCCCTTTGATTGCAAAGAGAGAGCCTCTCACCAGCCTTTTGGTTCTGTTTTCTGTCCCTGTTTGTCCTCAATGTACGTCCTCAGTGTAATGTTGCTCTCTTGATACCTCTGTGCGTTTCTCCTCTGCCCATCACCATCAGTTGCCTGTTGTAGTGACTCCATGGTGCTGCTTCCCCTCTCAGCGCCATTATAATCCAATCTGTAAATAACTCTTGACTCAGCTATGGCCAGTACATTCTCCAATGACCTCACTCTAACCTTCAGGTGTTGTTTTGTTTTGTTTTTTCTCTCAGCAAACCAAAATCACTACATTCAAGTATTACAGTTGTACAGTTCCTCGGATTCTACACACATCTAATGTGCTGGTCTTAGCTGCTCTGCTGTACCTTTTTATGGCATTATTTTTTACATGTTAGACAATATATTGTGACCATGTCCTATGCAAATATGAAAAATAACAGATTGTTGAATAATGTATGTTGTCATAACTTGTATGCATGACATAGTGAAGTTTACATTTGGAAATAAATTCATAAAATAAGCAGCTACAACTTGTTCTGTGCTTTGTTTTGTTTTCAAGAGACAGGGTAGACATGCCACTGTGGCTGCAATTAAGAGGAATTCAAACATTTCAGGATGATTAATGCTGAACATATGTTAGTAGAACAGCAGTAGCACAAGTAGAGAGGAGTCATTAAAGGAATAGACATTTGGGGAAAAACACTTATTTGCTTTCTTGGAGCAAGTTAGATGAGAAGATTACCATTCATTTATTTGTATGGCTCTGTGTAAAGGTAAGAAAATCTGCTTATTGGTAAGCTCAGTAATTAATATGTTATATCTTTGTTTAATCCGTATAAAAACCTAAGTGGAAAAACAACAAGTTCCAGTTTTAAGGAGGTTAAGCTGGAATTTAAGGGTCTGCATGACTATTTCTTGGCCAGAAACAATGACTTCCTCAAGTCTCCGCTAGCACCTCACCATAGTGACAATTAGTGAGCATTTGAGGTGCTGGAAGGCAGATTTTGTTACCTTCAGACAGAGCCAGTCTAGCCGTTTCACCCTGTTTCCAGCCTTCATGCTAAACTAAGGTAACTGGCTGCTGGCCTTACATTTAGCATGGATGTATGACTATTGATCTTCTCATCTAACGCTCAGCAAATAAGCCATGAGGCATATTTCCCAAAATGTCAAACTATTCCTGTAAGCCAGGGAGCTGACTCAGTAATATCAGTTCCACAACAATATCTACCTAAAGTTTGCTTAGCCATCATAAGCTACTGATCATACCAGACCAAATGAGGTTATAGAGGCAAAACCCCTGAGTGTATTGAACTGAGCATGGGTGTGTTTTATTGCTTACGAAATTAGTTTTTTATCTCAAAGATGAATCACATTTTTTTCTCTCTCTCTTTAATGTCAGAATCGTGTCAGTTCCTGTCAGTTCCTCATTTATAATTATAACATTTTTCAAACATTAAAGTAGCCTTTTATTACAGCTATAGAAAGAGGCTAAGTGTTAATAGGTGGAGTAATATTTCTCACTTAGATAACGTTTCTCACATGCGTGCCATGTGATTTAGTATTATTCTTGCAACAGGAAGTACACCTTGTCCCCTCATTGCACCCATGCAAATATTTACAGTAACTGCTGGGGTATCAACAATGGGTGGGGCACCAAATGCTGGGGACTCCTTCCTTCCTTATTGTATTTCAGGACCAAATATTGTGATAGATTGTGTGAAGTTTCCTTTATAGACCAATTGCAATTGTAACTTCAGAAGAATATGATTCTCTACAACCTGCACCCTCCCTCCTCATGTACAAAGTGTACTTTTAACTCCATCTGCATTTGCTGCATTGCAAAATCTCTGCCAATGTGCCTTTATCCCTTTCTTAAGCCAAGTGTGCCCACCGACTCCAACAGAGATCACAGACTTGGCCTTTCCTGCTCACAATGAATCATGCGATGTGGACGGAGACAGGAAGGAAGAGAAAGAACGAGGGCATTAAAATTCTTGATGAAGAGCCTGGTGTTCTCCCTGCTCAATCTGTACACCTCCTGTCTCCAGGCAGGTTGGAGCTACCAGCACACCACGCCACACAAACCGACAAGCTGCCACCCCTGGCACAGCCACACAACTTGGTGTGCCATCACAGCCGGCATGTTCCCAGAGCTTGTTTTTCATATTTGTGTGGCAACATGAGGGACTTCTGCATAGTTCTTTTTTTTTTTTTTTTAATGTGTTTATATTTATCTCATTATTTTGTCTTAAGCCTTGAATGTTGGCAGGGAGCTGTTGTCAAGGAAACATCGAGCTCCTAAATATACATATCCTGCATCTTTCCTTGGCTTGAATGCGGAGCCTCTGGTCGTGTGAAAGTAGAGTTTCCACTTATAGAGTCCCTCAGCAGGCTACTCACTGAGCTAATTCACACAGATCACACTGTATTACAAGAAAGATCTCAAGTTGTGCTGGTTGTGTGGGTGAGGCACATATTCTCTCTGGGTTGTATTTCGTTCAATCACGTGTTTATTCTGAAGATGACACATTTTTCTCCTCTGTAGTGAGTTATATTGCTGCAGATGCAGGGCAAAGTACAGACAGTTATATGAGCAGTGAGAGCACATTTCTACTGGTATCACCCTGCAGACAGGATGTGGGGGCGGAGGAGGTGGTTTCAGTTTGACTGATTTATCTCTTCAGTCACACCTTTTCTTTGGATTATCAGCTCCTGAGCACCCAGTCTCCAGGTGAAATTCTGCACGCAGAATAAACTCATGTATTTGCAGTGTTGGAAGAACTTCAGCCATGAGTTATTTTCAATGCATTGTTTAAGAGGAAAGTACAGTATGTGAGAGAGATGTAAGATGACGATGAGGGGGTGGATGGGTGGCGTTTCACAGCTCTCATTGGTGCACCCAACTTAGACACACTCAAAGTCAGCGTGGGAGGCTCTGTGGGCTGAAAAGGGTCTATGCTCCACTGAGGTGAGTGGGCATCGCTGACTTTGAGACTCAGTGGAATTAATCTGGAGAAAAAGAGAGATGTGGTCAGCAGCAGCAGCAGCAGTGGTCCTAATCACACAGAGGCCTGTGTGTGTGTTTGTACGTCCCTCTTCCTCCATGCCAAACCCCAGAAGGCAGGCTGAAGGGCCATGTGATGCCACCCACTCTCGAGTGCAGTGCATGGCAGGGCTGGCGCTAGATCCTGCGGAGCGGGTGGGATGAGCTCAGATATTGGAGGCTGGCACTGGCTGAGAACAAGGCTTAGCTATGGGAGGTGGGGGCGAGTTTGGCATTACCACTCACTGCAGCAGAGGCATCAAAGACAGCAACCCTGCTTAAAACACAACAGCACTGTAAATACTGTCAGGTAGAGTGGCTTACAATCTAGCTAATGAGAACAGCTGATGAGAATAGAGCAAAAGAGGATCTAAATATTCAATTTTTATACCCACGGACATGCATAATTGTTCCACGTTTTAATTTCACCGTCTTAATGAGACAACTACTTACCATAAAAATCAATATTTATGAACTATTGTGTTGCATTAAGGCTTCTAATGGCTTATAATTGTGTGAGGAAGGAGACGGATGCATCTGAAAGGCGAAATAAAAGGCTGTTCAGAAATACTGTATCCGGGCGTTTTTAGTATGAGTCTTGGTTAGAAATGAGTTCAGTGAATTTGACAACATGGAGGCTGTGCTGTGCTGTCTGAGAGGATGAGGGGCCTGCCAAACGACTGCTGTAAGCCTGATAGAGCTCTTTGTTGCTTTGAGAAGCAAAGGGAGGTCCCTTATGCAAATTCAAAGGAAATTCTGAGAAAAGGGAATCCAAGAAACAAGACAATGCACTCTGTCTCATTCAGTTGGCTACTTGTTATGGAAGAAGCGGGACACAAGAGCTCGGGATATATCGCTGTGAGGAGAGAGGCCCTCATGTGCCATTTTGTGACTAACATTATACATCACGTGGAGATGTAATTCATCCTCCAAGCTTCACAAGTCATTCCATATTATTAGCAGCCGCAGTCCGCAACCATGACCTGAAAGCACGGGGCAACAGTTGGAGAGGTCTCTGGCAGCCCGGTCACGAGACTATACACTCAGTCAGAGGTATGCAATTCATCCCACACATAACAGGCTGCAGCCCACAGAGCAACCTTCTCCTCACTTTCACTCCACCAACTCAGCCTTCTGCTCCTGTATGGACCGTGGACACTTTAAAAGCAAAGGCTAATTTTACCTCCTACTCAGAGATTACTTATTAACAAAGATTAAACACCTATAGTTTATCAGTACTTTTAAAGATGGTGTAGGGGTTGGTTTGTTGCTCTGTTAACACTTCTGGCTACTGTGACGGCCCTTTTTTAATCTGTGGGTGCTTTATACAGCCACACTGGTGACAATTCTATGTTGATGTAGCAGGTATAATGGTTACAATGTTGGCCAGTTTAGCATACATGTCAGCATGCTAACATTTGCTAATTAGCAGAAACACAAGCTTACAGCTGAGGCTGATGGGAATGTCATATTTTGTAGGTAAGACAATATAATTTACACCTGAGGATGGCGCTAAAGATGAAAAGTCAGCATCTGAAGGTAACTTATTTTATAAAGTTATTACAAATTATTCTAAAGGGGACATTAATGTCTCTAGTTTTGCTGGTATTTTGACATACACCAAACAATTTGACACATTAAAATTGTGACCTGATAATGGCGTTAAATAAAACATCAGGGGATCACCAAAGAGATTGCAATTGATCCTGAAGGGGACATGAATGTGTGTACCAAATTTCATGCAATTCACCAAATATGTTGAGATATTTCACTAAAAAAAAACAAAAAAACATGAACTTGCTTGTGGCACTGAAAGAACAGTTTAACATTAGGATTCATCTTCTGGGAACTGTGAATCATCCTCCGGAAACTGTGAATGTTTGTACCAAATTTCATGGCAAGCAATCCAATTGTTGTTGATATTTCAGCTTTGATGTGGTGGATGACAGACTGACATTTCCATCCCTAGAGCATTGCTGCCAGTAAGGCTTACAATGTAAAAAAAAACAAAAACAAAATAATCCAAACCCTGAACATCTACAGATATTGTATAATTTCAAAATGATGGCTGCTTGTGTAAAATTAATGCTGACAATTTTGAATGAAAGCCAATTTGGTAACAGTGTTTAATGCATTTGGATGAAACCTTTCTTACTGAGATATTCTCATGAGAAGTTTCCTTTCTCATGTGAAAATTAAATTAAGTTGTAACTAAAGTCATATCTATGATAACAAATACGTGATTAAACCTCTCTGTGGATGTGGTGAGTCATTTCTATGTGGTGTTTGATATGACTTATGCTCACATAGAGCAAGTCCTCACTAGATATAACCATCACAGGGATGGAGGAGATACTTCACATGAATGCACTTGCAGATTTTCACTGCGTGGCATCAATCCTCTTGCCAATGTAGGAGAGCCTCTGGAGGAATAAGTTGCAGTTCTCTGGAATCGCTGCCCTACTTAGTTCACTCCTAAGAATCTCAACTCTGTAACCTCAGACCAATTTTGGTGGGAATTTTCCCCTCATTCTATTTTCTTTGACTCATTCAAAAGTCAACCAAGGATTAATTACCTCTTTCCATTCATGCTGAGTCTTATAAATAACCAAAGTGTTGCATTCTAAAAATTATGATAGTCTTTTAAAGGAGAAAGTCACCAATTTCACATATGAAGATCTATTAAGTCATCATTGGGTGTGTTACTCAGCTGGGGCTGAAGTCTCAAAGTGCGGTCATTACGTTTGTGTTCCAAGAAGTTTCCCTGCCCTGGCTTTGAAAAGGGTGTGATGGCTAATAAATAAATATTAATCATAGGGATCACAAACTTAGAGTAAGAGTGACACTACAGTTTAGTCTGGTAGTGTGCTAATGTTCTAAAAATGGTGATGAAAAACACTAGAATAATAAGTTCTCCATTTCCAAATACAATGCAGCAGTGTTTCTGTTAGCCAACTGAGCACATCTACCTGGTGAAAATTGAACAAAGGTGAACTCTGACCTGCAAAACCACCAGAGCCAGCTGACATCACACCGAAACCAGTCTCTTGTATTGAAACGGGGTTCAATACAAGAGACTGGGAAAAGGATCGAATATTTGTTTGACAGAGGCCGCACATTAAGAAATACACCCTGGTGATATCACCGGGGTTATCTCGGCATGCTAGCACTGTGACATTTTAGATGAATCCTACTGACTTTGCAATCCTCTGCCTTTCGCTGTAGCGCCACCATGAGGTTGACATTTGTGACTTTGAGTGAAATGTCTTGATGACAATTACTTTATGTCAAAATACTAGCAAAACTAATGACAATCCCATCATTCACAGCTGTACTTTGTGATGTTAGCATGCTAATATGCTAAACTAAGATGGTGACTGTGATAAACATTACACATGATTAACATCAGTATGTTAATGTTGTCATTTTTAGTATTTAGCTTAGTACAGCTTTCCAGTGCTGGGTGGCTATAGACTCTTAGTCTTGTCTACAGAAAGCATTAAATTGAGGGATGTGGAGTTTTAAAGAGCAGAAAGGGTCCAAACGAGAGACACTATCAAGTTACATTATGGTAATTGTAGGATCCGATGTTTTTGGTGCTTGATCAATACTAGCAACTTTAAGATATCTATTCTGCCTCTTCTGCATTGATTTTGACCATTCTTTGTTTAAATGTCTCTCGCAAGTACCCCTACATTATGGAAGTGCAATACTAAATTTCCTGGAGCACCCCTTTAAGGATGATGGGATAGTTATAAGCATTGATTACAACTGCCAGCAAAAAGTGAGACCGTTCAAATGTCAGTGTTCAGTGTCTTGATTAGCTCTGGTACACGAATAGAGTAATTTCAACCCATTATTGTCTGCTTTTAGGCCCTGCTAGAAAACAGAAAAGAAGATTAAAGCGAACAGCAATAAACATACTGAATGCGGATAAAGAAAGAAGTTATAGTAAGACCTAAACAATATGATCTCCCTGGTTTCTTGTAAAATAACTTAGTATTAACAAAAAAAAATCCTCTGTCTAAAAATGTAATCTATAATCTCTGGATTTTTCATGATTACACCTCCTTGAAGAAAAACAAAAATGACACAGACACATCATGTTTGTAACAATAAACTATTTTTTTTTTCATATTTACATCTGTACCTAATGTGCAAATTAATAATTTAAAGTAGTGTAAAACTCTTAAAGGAATACAAAATCATATCTTACAGTCCTAACATGGTGAGAGTCCATGAACTGGTCACATAGAAACAAAGAGGAGCAACACTGCAGTGTGTACAGGAGAGAGACAGAAGCGAACCGCAGTGGACATCCTTGGCCAGGACACACTTAGTTAAGGACAGCATGGTACATTATCCAAGCATCACCAGAACAAACGGCAACACAAACACTGCGTCTTTTACAGTAGTCATGTCGAATGAGCAGAAAGCACTTGGAGGCCCGGGGTTTTACAAACCCACTGATTGGTTAAAGCACTGATGATCACAAAGGCTTGAGGTGCTCTTAGCAGCAGGTGCTTCTTTTAAACGGCCTCTAAATATGGAAGAAGAACAGACAATCTCACACTGGACCGGTGACACATCTATACTGCAGGTCACCACATAGTGCTAATAGCATGATTGCACATTGTGTTGTGTGTATAAGGGGGGAAGAGACACGTAATCACACTTCAGACAAATACGCATCGGCCTGCTCTCACTACCCACAATTCTTCTCATCTAAGACATTTACCAATTAGAGTAGTTGACAGGCGACTCAGAAAAACACACCATAAACACTGCATATTTGAGAAGCAATTCATCATATGCACATTGTTCAGTGTTTGGCACGAAAAACATTTTTGAAAATTTGAATTGTAATTTTTTTTTCTTTTTTCTTTAAAGAAGCCAGTTTGGCAGTGCTTGTGGTCGTTAGGAGATCGACTACGGGCAGAAATGTTAAATGATTTCTTACACAATATCTTGAGTCCAATTCAGACACAGCAAACCCTTTGCACCGTGTTAAGAACAAAGGTACACTTAACAAATGAGATAGTTTTACATTTCATCCTAATCCAACATTACAATCTATAATGCTTATACATTTTAATTCCTGTAGTTCAAATTTGCTTACAAAAGCACACCGTGACAATCCTTTACAATTTACAAGACACAGTTAACCTACAGTAACTATATTATTGGTGCATAGACAAAATTGGGAGAGGGTGTAGCAAAAATCACCAATTTATTGCTTTAAAGTCTAATATTAATCTCCCATTAAATTTTTTTCTTGATTGCAAAACAACTACAAATTTTCCACAGAGATTTTGAAGAACCAAGCAGAGGTATTGCATTCAAACTGATTAAAAGAGCTAAAATGATCTCTCCTGATGAAATTCAAATCTTTTGTACTTTGAAAAATAAAGAACTTTCCCTCACATAAAGTTACATCACAGAGAGATGACTTTTACTCTAAAACAAGTAAAAGACTAAATTCAATGAGACAGAAAAAGAAAACAAAAAAAGCACAATGTCTGGCCAAAGCTGCTCACTGTTTCAAGTTCTGCTTCCCCCATCATAAAGTAATAATCTTTACTAACAAGGGAAGGGTGACAGGAATACAAGAGCATTCTTCAACAAAATAAGAAAATGTTTGCCATCATGTTGTTCTAAATTCAGAGTGCAGATGGTGTCGTTCCCTCAGTCTCCTGTGGCCTTGCTGACAAGTGGCTGAAGTGGCGGTGATGGCTATGCAGGCCTCTGCACTTTGCTCTCCCTCTCCCTGCGTTTCAGCTCCTCTCTGTAGCAGTAGGAGCAGTAGTTGTCTGTCTCTGGCCTACCGTAGAAGGAGCAGTTCTCCCTCTTGCAGCGGCGCTGCTGAAAGCAGTACAAAGGGCTTCCAGAGCTCCGCCCTTTGGTTTTGTCTTGGTTGAGCCAGGTGTGAGACGAGTTGTCCTCATCAGCAAACTCCAGGCAGTCCTGAATGTCTCCCGCATCGAATCCATTGGTGTAGGTGTGGGACTTGTGTTCGCCAGGCATGTTGTAGGACAGGGTCTCTATGGTGTTAACAGTGCGCACCCCTGACAAGCGAGCAGGGCTGTAACTCTGGGAGGAGAGTGTGCGGTTCTGCTGGGGGTAGGTGGCACATGTCTTTAGGGTGCCCACCACTGGCTTATAGGGGTCATCCTGGAAGATGGAGGATTGCATGTTGACATCTTGTAAGTGAATCACGCTGTGCCTCTGGATGGGCGGTGTATGGCTGTAGTGGGCAGACACAGGAACAGGCCCAGGTCTCTTAGCACCAATACTGGGGGAGGAGTAAGGCGCAGGGGCTGGGGCTGGGTGGGAGACATGGTGGGAGACTGGTGGGGTGAGAGGAGGGACTGGGACAGACACAAGGGGGGCTGCAGGGGTGGGACTGTTCCTGCCCTGCATCTTGAGACCCAGCGGGGGCTGTGAGTTGTGGTTGTAGGTGTGGGTGTGGTGGGGCAGGACGGGAGAGCAGCTCTCCGGAGGCGAGCTGTCCGATCTCTCCCTCTGGAAGACACTCTCATGCTCAGGCTTCTTTGTGGTCACCTCATTAGTGGCGGGGGGCTTCTTCTCTGCCTCTTTCCTCTTCTGTTCCTGCTCCTGGCTGAAGCGCTCCTGGGCGTTGGTCAGGTAGTAGCTGATCATCTCCTCGTGGAACTGGTGTCGATGGCTGGTGAGGAGGAGGCCTGCGAAAATGAACTTGCGCTCCCCCTGCATGGCAGCCCGCAGGATGTTGAGGCTGAGCTTGACATCCGTGCTGTATTTCCAGTTTTCCAGGGTCTTGTCCCCTGAGACTCTCCCTGCACTGTCCTGTCTCTCCGTGGGGGAGGAGCTGGAGGGTCTGTCTCTATCTGTAGGGGAGGGGCTAGTGGCCTTCTCAGAGGAGGTGGAGCTGGCAGACTGGCCTGAGTCGTCCTTGCTTCCCTTGGATGTCTTAGACTCCTTCTTCTTTGCTTTTTCCCCTCCATTCTCCCCGTTACGACCTGAGCCAGAGTTGGATTTGTTCATTTTGCCGTGCACGAGGCCACCCAGACCTCCCATGTTCTTCTTCAGTTTGATTCCCAGGGTTTTGCTGAAGCTACCTAGTTTGTTGGCTACAGAATCAGCCCGGCTCTTGTCTTTGTCTTTGCGCTGCTTGTCTTTGTCCTTTTCCTTGCTGGGCTTGCCGGTGTTGACGTTGGAGTTGCTGCCGACAGACTCGCGGTCAGAGTCCATGGACTCAGCTAGAGACTGGACATCCTCACCTGCAGAGGCTGTGGGAGACTCTGGCTGAGCCAGGGGAGCCTGAAAAGAGACAAACATACAAACACAAACAGTAATGAAGACAGAACAGTGAATAAGCAATAATATCTCTTTCATAATGCTTTGGTTGAAGGGACAAATCAAAAATGTATATCTAGTTGATCAGTGGAGAGCTTTAAAAGATTCCCAATGTATTTCAGGCAAATTCACGAATAAAACTCAAATAGAACTTTGTTACCTGTTTTTTTTTTTTTTTATGATTCATAATCAGTACATACATGGATGTCTGAGATTACAGTATTCTGACAGTAAATAAAAGTGATTGATTGGACTCTGTGGTTTCAAGAACATCTGGAGTGGAGCCTCTCCAAAGTTAAATTAACCATGACAAACAAGACACACATGTGCCAAAAAAAACATACCCTTGTTTCAGATGGAATTCGGATCCATGTTACATTCATGTAGTTGTGCAGCAGGTTGAGTTTGGCCTCCAGAGACAAGATGAGACTGCGAGAGAACATGTCTATGTTTAACCACTGGTAAACATGAAACAGAGTTGACATTTGACAAATGTTTTTTCCCCTCAAGACATATTATATGACTGAATCCAGAAACAATTATATTATTTAGACAGTTGAAAATATACAGAAACCTGCTCCATTTCAGCATATGTATAGAAGAACCCCTACTTAAACTATACATACTATGAATAAAGGGTAAAATAAAGAGGTGGGGTAAGGGCGCAGTTTGAGCATCTTTTCTCTGTATATCTGCATTGTTCATACTGCAGCTTGTTCAAGGATAAGCTAACCCTCTGACTGGCAGGAATGTGAAACAGAAACCCTTACATAAACTCTTTCCTAAACTCAGGGAGGGTGTTGCTGCTTTAGTGAGGCCATGGATGACTGACGTGACTCACAATTTGTTCTCTCTCTGCTCACTCTTTGAAGCGACCTGAGCCTGGAGCCCATAGTCAGGGTTAAATCCCCCATATACAGCCTTGTGGGTAGACTAACAGATCTGCCTTGGCTTGCAGCTTTTACTTTCTCACTCTTCGTGGGGTTGCTTTGGTAGTCAGCGCCTTTGTGTTCTTTGTTGATAAGCATCAACACATCTGTGATGTACTATACAGGACTTACTTGGCTAGCTTGGTGTTATCATTGTCATCCCTCCCCCACTCCCAGTCCCTGCCAGGGTCCACGGCAAAATGGAGCGCCAGCAGCTTGTGCTCCGAGTCGGTCAGAGGGATAACAGCTGGAAGAGATGAGATTATCAGAGGGTTAGTTTAGTCTAGCTTTACAACCCGGAGACCACAATACACGCCACGCATTCTTACAAGGCCATCGTGGTGTCAGCGCTAAAGTGACACTCAAATGACACACTAGAATAATGCCACGTTAATTATCCCAGATGCCTGTCAGTGTGGGGTAAAGTATACTGTGGGTGTATTCTATCTGCCATCCACGGAGTGGGTGATTGTCATTCTTACTGACTCATCCAGACAGTGAGGGGACTCAGTTGCCTGTGACTCTTAAAAGCTTTAACATGGTTGCTTCTCTTGTAACACAGAGCTGGTCCTGTCCTGGTCCCAGTTCTCTAGTCCAGTGTAACTAGTCTTTCTACCATTTCCATGAGGAAGAAAAAGGAGAGGAAGGAAAGATCTGATTTATTACAACTTAAACTGTAGTTGTTGAGCAGCTTTTTG
This sequence comes from Thunnus albacares, assembly GCF_914725855.1. Taxonomy (NCBI): domain Eukaryota; kingdom Metazoa; phylum Chordata; class Actinopteri; order Scombriformes; family Scombridae; genus Thunnus; species Thunnus albacares. Next base: position 19,094,365 of record NC_058112.1, on the reverse strand, counting down.
ATAGTATCTATGCTACTAAATGCTACTAAACAGCTACTAAATTGACCTTGTGGTGAGATTGTTTTGTCAGCTGTTTCCAAGGTCAGGAGTGAACTCAGCTTGGGTTTTATTTACATAGTTGTGGCGATCATTTATTTTGTTTATGATAACGTTGCACTTACAGAGTAATTTCTGGGCGACAGGGCGACATTGCTACTATTTAGAGAGAAACCCCTAAGTGACCACATTTGAAATGTTGGCAATAATGCCTCATTTCACAGGAAAACGGCGGCAAGCATGTTTGATCAAAGTTGAACTAGGTCAGTCTGTAAATTGCGAGGGATGTTTACAACGGACGGTTTGGGTCATTTCTGTTTTGTCCTCCAATTAAGTCTGGCTAAACTGGGACTCTGTTTTAACCCCTACAATTTATGATTGTTATGACAGTTTGCGTTCCTCCCCTTAGTTCCCATATCTCAGCAGTTAGTGAGTACAATGTTATTATTACCAATATAAATAACAACCAAAACTACGGAAATAGGATCTAAGTACTATCCTTTAACCAGTACTAGAAGAAATGGTTGTCTGAACTTGTTTTTACAAGGAGCTGAGTACTTCTACAGCTGATCGGGTCTGTACATGATGATTCGGTTTAGTAATAGAGTGCAATCAGACACAGAAGTGCAGGATAAAAGCAGGAGTGCTGAAATAATTTCATTCATCTTCCTCTGATATGATCAGCTTTTTACAAGCAGGAAGAGGTTTTCAACACTAATCACTGGACATAGAACATAAAACAGACACCCACCCGGGCTTCCTCTCGTGGGAGGCGTGCTTACAGTATGTGCACAGTGCGGCCGTGTACGTGCATGGCTGCCTTTCAAAACAGGAGTGTGTGGAGGACTAGCTAAACCCCACTGGCCCACATGACAGCTCTCCTCAGGCTACCTAGTGTGGGGGGCTGTTGTCCACATGACAGCAGAGAGAGACAGGCTGTTCAAGCCGAGGACATTCCAGCCTTCACTGTCAGCCCCAGATGGAAGATACAGTCTCCTCCTTGCCTCATCAATTCTTCCACCGCCAATAGGCTGCTCCGCTCTGCAGGCTTCACAGAGCCACAGACACTAGCAGCAACGGCCCCTCCTGTGTTCCTGATGAAACTGCAGGTCAAATCCTCACTCTTTCCCTCTTGAGTGTCTTCTTGAGTACCTCTGCGTATGTGTGAAGTACACGATTAAATTAGCCAAGTGTCAAAATACTGGTGATACATGCATTGTGATGATGTCTCTCGCTCTTGGAACAGAATTAGTGCAACCACACCCGCACTTGCACATTTAACACTGATAACATAACCACTTATTCGTATCTGATACCACTAGTCGCTAAGCAAACAAATTCCATCAGCCTGGTAAATATATCATTAATAGTATGCTGACAAACTAGGCTTGTCCAGAAATGTATCCAGAGATGTCAAGGTTGTCTTTGCGTCATACCTGCAAATTACAATGAGTTTTACACCATCTATCTAAAAAAAGAAAAAAAAAAAAAAAAAGCATGACTAATGCCTGTAGCACAGTCTGGCCACAGTGTCAAACAGTAATGAGAGCAGTTGCATGGCAGCACTGAAAATTGAGAGAAGAAAAGAGGTTTCCTTAAAGAGAGGTCTTGCCTAGAACAGTCTTGCCCAGAAAAATCCAGTCATACACACACACACACACACACACACACACACACACACAGACAGAAGACAGTGAACCGGCTCCCACTCAGTTCCCACTCGGGTCATTCAGCAGGCAGCGGAGGTTTGTGAGGTGGCGTCCTGGCTCCCACGATGCAGCTGTCCTCCTTTCTCGCCATTCCAAAGTGCTGTGTGTGCTGTTGTTCCCGCTTGGGCTCAGGCCAGGTTCAGAGATTCAACACTGCCAATTGAGCTCTGGGGGACTAAAGTGTGCTGTAATGTATTTACTATCCCTGTTGGCAGCCTTGTTTTGCTGTCCTTGAATGACCGATTCCCATAGCTTATGCGTGGATGACATCATAGCTCTCCATGGAATGCGAGCTGTGTACTCAGCAACGAAGCTGCTAGCCTGCCTCGCCTTGCTCCGTTTGCAACTTTGATTTTGGGGGGGGGGGATGCAACATTTTGACAAAAAGGGGGAGGAAACTTGGGTGTAACTTGTGAGGAAACAGCTGTTGGAAATGAGGTAGATAACCTCTCTCAGCATTATATCACAGGGTTTGACGGGTCATGAATATATTTGCCTTGTCTGTTTTTTGTTTGTGCACAATAAGCACCTCAAGTATACCATGCCTTTTGTCACGAGAGCAGAATGAGAATGGATTCTCTCCCCTCCTTTACTCCCTTCAGAGAACAAAGTCACCCATTACAAGCTTTTATTCACAGCAGTTACACTGAGCCAATGTTTCCTCTGTTTTGCGATTCAAGAACAATTTGTACTGTCTGGAAAATGAACAAATTTGAATTCCTGACTTTGGTCACTCTGCACAGCTGCAGATTTAAAGGGCCCAATTCACCAGAGTAAACAGCAGTCATGCATATAAACAAGCTGGAGCTTTTTGCCACAGAATTTAACGCCGGAACCATGGTGGTAATTACAAGAGCATCACATTTGAAGTAACTCATAAAACCACAACAAATAACGTTCTAATTCTTATTGCCATATTGATTTAATTATGCTGACTGGCTGGTGAGTAATACACAGGGTGTCTTTAATAGATAGAGAAATGAAAACCAGCCAGAGCTGGATGGTTACACCACACTGTTATGTAGGTGGTCTTTGTGTAAAAGACGACCATTTACTTCATTCAAATAGGTGTTAGAGGGTTGATGATGGGATGCCAAAGAAAACCTGGAAGTGTTTTGGTATTGGGACCAGAGCTTGAAATAGCTCCAGAGTTTTCCAGAGGGCTAGTTCCCCTCATACGTTGTTTAACCACAGGAGCACAAACAAGCTGATAAAAGACATGGCCAGCGGCGTCTACTGAGGAGCCAGTCATTATCACACAGCAGGTGAGGAGCAGCGGGTTGATAGAAAACATACCTGTGTGGACAGGGCTCTGAGGTCACCTGACTACCTTACTCAGAAAAAAAAAACACTTGACTGCTCTTTTGGGATGTGCTGAGGAAAAAAAAACTGAAATAAAAGAAATCTTGATCCTTTGCAATAACCCCTGACTTGGGTCACCCATCCACCATCAATATAGCCCCAGCAGCCGTGCAAGCAGGCCATAAAAGGGGCAGTAGCGTGATGTGTCAGTGTGATTTAGAGTCAGGTTACTGGGAGGGACTCTGCTATAATCTTCCATACAGAGGGCTGAAGAAAGAGCCAGTATTCTAGCCCAGCCTCTGGCACCTGAACACACACAGGGCCAACGGCCCCGCCGATGCTCTTCACTGTGCTGGGGGAAACCGAGAGCAACCCTCCACCTGAGACGTCCACACAGTGGCCTGACTGTCAGGAGAGAGGGTTGGTTTGTCGGGGGCCCCAGCAGCCCGGGACCCTGCCCATATGTGGTGATGTGGTGAGGGCTTAGGGGCCGGCTGGGGCTACTCTGCCCTAATTGGCAGTGGAAGATTAGATCTGCCTGTCTGTCTGGCATCTGTTCAGAGATACGAGCTAGTTTGGCAACATTGTTTCTGAAAATACAGAAATGATAAGGAAATGCAAAACCCAGGTTCTAAAATAGCATGCAAAAACATATAAATATATTTCTTTCATCCATGAAAATAATGAAAAACATAGGCAGAGCAGCACAGATTTGTATCATTGCTGTGCAATATGATTCATCACATGACACACAAATGAACTTAGCTAAGTGTGCAAGTGTTTTCATAACATCCTGGAGAGAGACTGCAGACAAAACGCGCTCTGATCCTATCACAGGACACAGTGTACCAGAATGAAAAAGTACAGTCATCCAGTGGTGTTATGATCCAGCTACAGCGGGTTCTTTGGACTTATGCACCATCTGGTGGACAAAAAGAGAATCCCGTCTACCACACTCGAACACCCAAAGAAAAGTAGAGTGCAGAATAGTTAGGGGGCTGTGGAGAAGGCTGCATTTGATGAGCTGCTGGTATTAAAGGGAAAGCCTTCAGTGCAGGGATGGCAGGTTAGTAATCATGCCTGTCTGCTAGTCTTCAGTGGTCGTATCCTGACTTAATAACTAGGTTGGTGTTTATAGGCCGAGAATAGGGCCTTCCAGAACAAGAAGAGCACAAGAGAAAGAGAAAGAGAAGGAGGAAGACAGATAGAGGAAGAAAGAAACAGTTTGCGTAAATGTGTCTGTATGTGAGAGCGAGAAAGAGTCAGAGAGACAGATTTGGCCGGCTGCCCACGCAAATGACAAACGAGTTCCACCCACTGAGTCAGATACAGAAGAGTGCCGTGACTACTAAGACTGGTTGTCAAGGAGATCCACTCCATGTGAGGATTACTCTGACCTCAAGAATAAGCAAAGCATCCGGAGTGGGAACACTGGCATCTGAGTGGGCAAAACAGGACAAAAAAAAAAAGAAGAAAAAACAGAAAATCAACAGTCACTTGCCACAACATAACCCAATCCATGTGCTCCACAAAGCACCATATCACAAATTCCTGCGAAAGAGGCAGAACAGACACGCCTACTGTAACAAACCAAATTCAACCAACAGTGACTTCAAAGAGAGAAACTGTGGAAATACAGTACACTAACTTAACGGTTTAAATTATTTGGCCGATGCTCAATAAGTCAGGAGAAGGAGCCACTGTCCACTTTCTCTCTATGCTGGCCACTCCCTGGTTCCTGCTGCCAACTGGCCTGTTTTAATAATGGATCACAGGTAATTAGACTGCTGTCTCATACATTATTCATCTCTAACAGGACAGGCAGACCACTCGCCCTCACTCTGCAATCTACCCACTAAAGTTGAAAGCAAAGTCTGTCTAATTATTGCACATTACAGCAGGTGACACTTTGGATTTCTAAGAGAAGGTCAATATAAAAAGGTCCATATCCCAGATCTCAACCTGCAGAAGTCACCCAGTTTTTCTATCGGGTCACTCCTGGGTGTTTTGTGATGATTGCATACCTTGCTCTCGCTGCTGGTCTCTCTGCTCCATGGACACCAGCGCGGAGAAGTGAGCCTGATCGTAGGCCAAGACCAGAGGGGAGCAGTGGCAGCGGCTCGGAGGCACCTCCAGAGGAAGATAGAGCCCTCCAAATGGGATGGGAGCAAACGCTGGAAATCACAGAGAACACCGACTTTAGCGTCAGTCCTTTTGCTTATCTTACTGCATTGTAGAAGATGGAGGCAAGATGGAGTCTACCTTCTCCTCCTGAGTCTCTGAGCATCGTGTCGGCCACCACTACAATCGGCCTGCGTAACACGTGGGCCAGCACAAACACATGGAACTCCTCCAGACTCTCATAGACCGGATCCTCTGAGTTATCCACCCTGCACAAAAAAAAAAAAACCACATAACACTGAGGGATCATGGGATACTATAACAATTTCCTGAATTGATACTGACTGATACAAGCACATTCTCAGTCAGAATAGTAAATACATATGCTAATCATGTGCCTGCGTAATCTAATCTGATCCACTTGGATCCATTTTGCCCTCTGGCTACGTTTAACAGACTGGGCAACAATGTACAAAGATCCATCTCTTACTACATGTGTTTGAAGGAAAGAGAGAGTGAGAGAGAAAGAGGGAGGGAAGAGAAAAAAAAAGCAGGGGCAGAGCTCTCAGGCATGCAACCACCAGGGAACCAGAGGATGTGCAACAATTAAGTTGTCAGCCACACAAACATCCACGCCGCCAAATTCACTCTAATAAAGAGCCTCTTAATATGTGAATCCCACTGATCCTATTTAGGGGCTCATCTCACACTAGGACCATCAAACATCCCTAACCTGATTACTGTATTACAGTCAAACTCAATGAGAGGTTAAAACCACCAGAGTAAATGAGTAAATTATGTTGTTTAATGGGTTATTTGAAGTGATAGAGGGCTTCATGCTGGACGAGTCAGAGCTGAAAATACAGTGAATTCATGTAAAAAGACAACACAAGAGACTCAAAAACCTGCTTCGGTGACATTTCACTTAATTAAACTATATCTCTTCCTGTTCATCATGTTGTTTTTCAGATCAGTCGGCACACCTGGTGTGTGTGTATGAGAAAATATGTATGTTTATTTCAGTGAAAATGGAAACAAGAGAGAAACCACACAACATTGTTGTGCGTAGAAAAAGGAAACCAGAGTTAGTTTCCAACCTGCTTCTGTACCCTGAGATAAACCCACTCGTACAGTGTTTATGCGGGGGGGGAGGAGGGTGTTGCACGAATCACATCACCTGCTACAGCTAAAAGTAACCCACAACTCAGGGGAGGCTGTTGCAGCCAAAATGATTAATACTGAGGGCAGCCAGTAGATGGCACAGTATCACATGTGAGCTTCAGTTATGTTATTACATCAAGGAAGCAATTTGAAAGAGCAACAGTCCGAGTGGAGGCAATGAGTTTCCCTGACAAATCCATCTTAGTGAGAACGTCACTTTTGTTTTAATCTCGGGCTTCCTGCTGTGTCTCGATGCACGAGGCATTAAAACACAGCAGGAGCGTTGTAAATGTGTGATGTGGGATGAGAGCTGCACAACTCGACACTGTGGCTCTGCTCTGTTTTCTGCTCTCCGTCTCACGTTATGGAGCAAACAAAGCCGGATTCTGGTTAAATAAATGTAATATGTGTCGTGTCTTGGGAGTCCACGGTGTGAATGCTTGCAGGCTTTTTTTGGGGGGATAAATGTGTACTTGAGTCAAACAGCTTACCCTCCACTGGTGTTGCCATTTTTGCTGAGGTGAGTGCGAGGCTCACTGGAGGCCAACTTCAGCAGCTCGTTCCACTCTCTCTCCCACTCCTCCTCGGTGTACAGCAGCCCTGACTACAGACACACACACATGAAAATGAAAACTCTGGTGACCATGTGCTCATCCTCACCCACATAGTCTCTATTCTCATTTGATGTCTCTGTTTCTATCTGTGTCTTCGAGGTTGTTTCCTGAAGCTCTATGCATCTGCACATGTGGACATTTTTTGTTGTGTTTTTTATGTTAATGGATAGTTTAACAAAAGAGACAAACAGGAAATACGGGTAATTAGAGAAAGATGCACAACATTCAACAAAGGGCCCTGGACAGACTCAAACCGGGACACCGCCTTTACATGTGATGCGTCTTAGACCACTGGGCCGCCAGGATGCCCCAGGCATTTTTAAAACATAAGCATCTGGACTACTTCTTCGCCTGAGCTATCTTTGGTGACACAATTTTTTTTCTAATAGATTGGCAAATACTTTAATCCAAGAACATCGAGAGAAGGGAGAGAAAGTGAGGAGGATTTGACTCACTTGGTAGCATACAGTAGAAAAACTATTTCCCTTGAAGCAAAAATCCAAATGTGGGAGCTAACATGAGCATTTATTAACAGAGGTTACAAGTGGCTCATCCCTCCGCTTTCTCAGATGGATTTCTTAATATGTCATTAGTCAAAGAGGATGTGATGCAAATAGGAGGTGCGGTGTGCTAAGACGGACACGCTCCTAACCTCCTTGTTCTGTTGGGTTTGCTGCCACCTCCACCTCCTCTTCAGAGCGTCTCTCTCCGCTCCGCTCTTCATCATGGTGTACAGGGATTTCCTCAGCATCAGGTCTCTGTCATGGAAGCCCCACATCCCTGATCAACACAGACACACGCCGTCGTTACCGCATGTTAAGATTGAGAACGTAACAGCACTGCGACTAGAAGGCTGAAACAAGAGGTTGCAGTTCAAAACTACATAAAATGATACGATTATGTTTCAATCATTCAGCTCTTTAACTTCATATCTAAAAATGTCTTTCATCCCTCATCAAAGAGCTTTAGTTGTCTGACTGTCAGTGCAGATTACATTAGCTCTGGTGCCTCTAACCCCAACAGCACCTCACACTGGGGAGTCAACCATCTCCTTCAGCATGTACCTGAATATCCCATCATCCCCCGAACCCAGCAGCTGACAGTCTCCTGCAATCTACAGGTCATTTATCCTCCTCCCTCTAACCCTTGTTTCCTTTCCAATTCCTTCTTTCTCACTCCCTCCTCTGGATTCAGCGGCTGTGATGCAGCACTGACACTCTGTCACAGACTCGCACAGATGTTCCATGTCAAGTTCGCTTGTTAAAGCTGTACTCAAGAAATAATGATGGATGTTATGGTCAAACTGTATGTTAAAATATGGTGTACAGAAGTAGCTCACCTAAAGAGGCAGCATGCAGAAGGCAGTTCCCGTCCCCTGTGGTGGCCAGAGGAAGCAGTTTCTTACAGCTGGTGCACATGGTGGACCACCAGTTCAGACGACCTGCACACATGTACAATATAATGAGTGCATCATGATGGATATCTGCAACTAAAAATTAATTCTGTACAAAACTGAGAAACAGAAGGGAACAAACAGACTGCAGCACAATGCTTTAATCTCAAAAAAAGCTTGGTGGTCAGGGCTGGGCTTTCTGTCATCTATATACTGCTGACTATCTAATGAAGCATGAAATAAACGTAAGATTTGTATAGTCCAATACTATTCTGTCCAATTGGGCTTTACAGGGCCATAACAACATAGGCTTTGCACATAAGTGAAAAAAAAAAATTATATAAACCTTGGTAGAGAAAATCCCTGCTTCCATGGATAGATAGGAATGCAACAGGTGGGAAAAAGGCAATCAAAATAAATGAACACAAAGCTGTAACAGTAACAATAATGAAGAGTTCAACAGTAATTTAATAATTAGTTGAATTTTAATGTAATAAGAACAATAAAATAACCCCAAATAAATAAGTCTCAGAATGTAGATTCATGAAAAAAGGGGTCAGGAAAGGGGGTGCTGACAGGTAAGTGGAGTATGGAGCAAGTCTTTTTAATGAGTCAAAGTAGTTTAGTTCAGTTAATGTCCTAATTTTATTATTTAAAAACCAAATATATGTGTGAATGATGTTTCCTATCTTGTGGAAAGATTGCCAATGGTTACTTTTCTGTCTGTTTAGTGACATTAAAATCTTGACTCCTTTCATCCATCAGATTCAGGAAAAAAACAGAAATGTCACCAACTACTTTGGTGCACTGACAGGTCTTGACAGGAGACTTACGTTTTGCATGTTAACTATTCAGTCACCTTTATATTCAAACGTCACTTAATATTTTACAGTATCGCACTACCAGAGCAGGTACCAGTAACAGCCCGCTGAGAACAATTATTTGCCAACAAACATGATTAGCCTCGATGGCTGAACTTTGAAGGGGATGATTAACACGGGCCATATGCCTGCACCAAACCTCAAAAACCCAGCTGTCGTCGCCACCCCCTACCCCCCCAAAAACCACTCTGAATATCTTCCTCCTCAGTACAGTATCACCAGTTTTCGCTCCATCGCCGCCCTGCCTGCGTCCCTGCGGGAGAGAGGACTGCTTCACAGCCCAGGGCACTGCACACTGCTATACTGCAGTCAGCCTCGCTGCTCTGAGCCTGGGGTGATCTGACTGCATCATTTATTTAACAACAGTAAACACAGAGGAGGCTCTGAATGATTTACCCCTCAGTGTAGACTGGCTCAAAAATGCAGATGTTTTTGCATTTCTCAATATGCAGATAGTGAATTTGTTTCACATGTTAGATATCAAAGTTAATTTTCTGGAAAGATTGACTACTATTCCATCCCAGTGTGTTACATTCATTTGTTACAGTCAAAAACGGTGCATATGCAGTGTGGATGGACTATCGTGTCTGAGATTCAACCACTAATAAAGTGAAGCAAATGCACAACTTGTTTTTTATTTGACCTTTCCTTAATTGCAGAGATACATATTTCATAGGTGTGGTGTTACCCACAGTTTATGATGCATAAAATTTGGATAAAATTTGTGACTGTAATGTCAATAAGAGATCAGATTCCACCATCTGGTTGGTTTAGTCACTGTTTAAAATGCATTTATAAGATTATTAGGACAACTTCTCTCTTATTTATGGAGGTCAATATATTTAATACTCCCAAAATTCTTCTTAGTTGTTCCCAGATCTTGAACAGAATTAGCTGAGAGGGCTGCAGTCTCAGTGTGGGAAAGTCTGCAGGAAGATTTGAAATATCGCTAACTAGTTTCTCTCTGTAAGTTCAAAGCTTCAGCTGGGAGATGAATCCTTTGGGATCCCGGATGCTTTGAATTAGTTGTTGTCGTCTTACTTCCAGATGATGCAGCCACTCTGATCTTCTCACTCTCTCTTTTACTCTACCTCCTCTGTCTGCATTACTGACTTTCACTCGCACCTCTCTCTGTTGCTGCTTCTGCATTTCAGTGTGATCTAAATAAAGAATACTGTGAAATGCGCAAGATTCTATTACATATCTTATATCAGTAGAAAGAGTACTATAACTGCTTTATTATATTATATCCTCTAGTACTCACCAGCTTGCTCAAGAGCCATCATGGTGGACTGTTCTATCAGGTCTCTCTCGATGAAGCTCCTGAAATCCTCGCTGTACACGCTGAGGTCCGGTAGCTGGAATGTGTAGATGGGCATCTCAAGAGGGAACTGCTCGCTGGTACACTCACTGGCCACCTGTAGCCGCGCCAGGGAGACGATAGCAGAGCTGGCGTGGGAGATCCCGCGGGACAGACGCTTCTCTAAAAGAGGAAAAGAAGGGAGAGTTGAACAGATGAGTGGGAGAAGAAACCGAAGAGAAAGAAAAACTTTTGAGGTCATTCGTGGCGGTCATATTTTGTTGAGACGGCCGTGCTACCTTGTGCATTGTCCTCCTGCTTTTGTGCACACGGCCTGTCGATCTTGCTGACATGGGTGGGTGTGTCACGTGTCTCTGGCTGTTTGTAGTAGCGGCCCTCATTGAAGACCTGCGGCAGGTTGGCAGTGTGGACCTGCCTGAGCTCCTCATAATCATTTAGAGCAGCACTGAGGTCCCAGTTTTTACCTGTGGGACAGCAGAAATGTTGCTCCTAATATATGATAACTCCTTTTTTTAAAAAACACACTTTCACTGAAAAACATCCAACATTTTTAAAGAATCAGGGCAGCCTAAATTTGATTTTCACTCAATGCTATGTTCCCACGCATCAAAAAGTTGCTCTGTTTCCTGGTGCAACAGGACCCTGTTCACTGCAGTTTACAGTAAACAAAGTTATATCATGGTGAATAACTCAGAATATGCTACAGATAGCAGAAAGTGAAGAAGAAACTTGGGGGAAAAAAATGCAAAAGAACTGCTGAGTTTGCTGCATATAGGTCAGATTCTCTCCAAGTAATACTATTTTGATAATCTGTTTCCTTTAAAGTTTCATCTCCTTTTTATTATTTAAAATAAATAATTTAAAAAAATCATAAATAAAAATAACAATCCCCAAATATAATGTTATATATAGCTCATATGGGCCATGTGGAACAAAAGCTGTACAGCGCAGGAAAACATGCTGCATCATAAGGAGAATAACTAGAGGTTGAGGTTGGGTGGTGCCACCAAAATGAAGATAGTGAGGGGAGACAGATCCTTTAACAGAGTGACAGCAATATCCTGGTAAGCAGGAGGGACCCACGCATACACACATACATGCCATGAACACACACAGACACAGTTGTCTCCTCTGGGTGCCGTCTCTCTCACAGAAATCCCTTCTAGGTTTAAGAGAAGCAAGTCAAGCCACAGCCTTATTTTATCTCAGTGATGCCAAAGGATCCGTCTGCAAAACAGTCTTTATAAAACTCACATTAACGCCTGAAAACATTCAGAGGGCCGCGTGTCTGGTATCTGCATGTAACTTGAGCATGTTCTTGAGATGGGGTCCGTTAATGGACCCTCTGTTTAAGAGACCTGGAGGAAGTTATCCTCTTTCTTCCTGACTTGCAGACATGATGATTCTCTGCTGTCTGAACATGAAACCTGACACCACTACTCGCTGTCTCTCATGCCAATCAATGCAAAACTGACCCTACTGTATGAATCTCAGTAGCTTGAGTGGATCAAATCCAGGCATACAACTTAAAGTCGAGCGACGGAGCCACTCGTGACCTAATGCATGCAGTTTAAATGCTTCGACATTAGCGTAAATCAATCAATTAGTGTAACATGGAGAGCATTGTTTCAGCTCGCTCCCTTATTTGTAATGGCTGTTGTCAGCAAAAGGAAAACTGATAAATTCATCTGCAGTAAGAATATAAGTTCTCCACACCACATCCATTAGAAACAAAGTAGCTCCACCCAACTTTCTCATTAGGATTTTCCATACAGGGACAGTAGAAGGGCTGCAACTAGCCATTATTTTCATTATTTATTCATTTGCTGATTATTTCCTTGATAATCAATTATTTGTGTGGCTCATAAAATGTCAATAAAACGTCCATCTCAAGTTCTCAGAGTCTATGGTTACTCTTCCAAATGGCGTGTTTTGTCCGACCAACAATCAAAAAGCCAAAGATACTCAGTTTATTATCATAAAGGAGTATGAAAACCAGAAAACATTCACTTTTGGGAAGATGGAGCCAGTGAATTTTTGCCATTTTCACTCAAAAAATTGATTAAATGATTATTCAATTATCTAAATCATTGTCAATTAATTTTCTGTGTATTGACTACTAGATTGTTGCAGCTCGACACAGTAGAACTGCATCTTTTTGAGCAAGTATTCTGTAAACTCTAACAGATTAAAAACAAAAACACCTGTAATTATTAACCTTTTTTCCATTTCCTGTGAAAGTTAAAAACTCTGACCTAAGACCTGAGAAAAAAAACATCCTGGTTCTCAATAAATGTAACCACAGAGGTCAGAAAACATTCTTCAGTACATAAACCAGCCTCTAGGGGGAAGCACCACATGATGTCTGCCTGTCTGTCTCATCACACCATCCTGACTCAGACCAGAGGGTCACAGAGCAGCTGATTGATGCAGGTCTGGAAAGCTAAGCTAACACCGGATCAAGGCAGCTGGCATTATACGACTGGCTGAAACAGGACGTCCGGGGCCCCGTGTCTGTCTTGTCTGAGTGCAGTGTCTTGTTTGGTGTCTGTTAGTGTCACACGTATGCCCCTGTGGCTTTCTGCCAAGGCAGAATCAGAGAAAAATGACTGAGAGGGAGGGAGGGAGGGAGGGAGGGAGGGAGAGAGAGACAGACACCCAACACTTTAATTCTTTTATCAGACTAGACACCAGCTGCATTATATACACACACACACACACACACAGACAAAAACTTTCCAGGACACACACGTACACACTATGAGGATTTCATCCCCTAATGGATGTGTGATTAGTGTGATGCATTTGTGCTTTTATTCCTGTACAGTAGACAAAATTATGTCTGCATTTAAAGTTCAGCATTTCTTCACTTAAGTTTGAGCAGATATTGGAATGCACATGTAAAAAAACAAAAGCATCACTTGCCATCTCTACATATTGATGTCAATTCAACTGACCATCAACCGGTTTTTTGTTGCCTCCTGTGTTTTTTTTTTTTCCTCCAAGTGGTACTATATGTAAGCTATACAAGTGCCAGTAGCACTCTGCTCCTCAATGAGTTCCAATGAATGGGCACAAAGCTCTCCCCGGGGAGTGCACTCGTAAAACCGTCACACTGGCCTCTAAATCAGCAAGCTGGCTCACTGTTACAGGCCCCTCTCCTCTCCACCCCTCCTTTGTTTCCTTTCTTTTCCTTTCCCCTTATCTCCTCTCATCCCCTCCGCATACTTCAGTGCAACTGTAGCACATCAGGGAGCAGCTGATCAAAACAAAAAATTCCCCAAATATCAAGTCTTCTATGTCATAATTTGTTTCCAGTGCTGGATATACAGGTGGTCTCTTACCTTCCAGCAGGTCTCTTGCCAGACCCGGTTCTGCCCCCGTGGACCGAACAAAGTCTGACAGGACCGCGTCCATGTCCAGAGTCATGTGATCATGTGTGTGCGCTGCCCAAGGTGCAGCGGTGGCCTTGGTGGACGCCAGCCTTCACGTTCTCATCTGAAAAAAACAAAAACAAAAAAAAAAAAAAAACAGCAATGTATGTTTTACGGTAAATCCAATTCAGACACACTTTTGAAAACCCATCACTCACTCATGAGAAAACAGTTTCTGGATATCCTCTCTCTCTTTTTTTTTTTTTTTTTTTTTTAAATCCCAGCCAGTACACTCTCTGCCTGCTTGTTCTGATGTGTAATGCTTCATAGAGCTGATGGTTCATAGTACTGTGAATAGCACTCCACTCCCAGTGCTCCTCCTCCTCCGGCTAACAGTCAGTCATAACACAATATCCAGCAGCACAGATGTAATATCAACAACACAGCCAGAGGTCGTATCCAGGACACACCTGCCTATCTCCAAAGCCTTTGGCCAGCCGCCCATGATCATAACAACACTAACTCTCTTCCTGTCACTGAGTGTCAACCAGAGGTTTCTGTGTATGATCCAGTATCTTGAACCATATCTGTGTTGGTCAGAAAGTAAGGATGCCTGGCGACGGTTTTAGGAGCCGTGTGAATCAGTGTGATGTTATTTAGTGTGATGGTAGCTGAAGAACATATTTACATCACAGCTATTTAGCACTCAATCTCTAATTATCAACAAGCATTGCCTTGTTAAGTCATAAACAATACTTGTAAGGTGCACACGCGTACACTCCCTCGGCCCATGGAATGAATGAGTCCATGCATAGCTGTCATTCCACTTGAGGCTGTGTGGGAGCCAGAGGAGCGCGGCTCAGAGCATTGTCAGTGAAGAAACAAACACCCACAGGTTTGCAGCTCTGACACCGGGCCTCTGTGTGCGGACCAGAGGTTAGAAGGCTGCTCAGGTCCGTGGATTTGACCTAAGAGGAGTTAGAGCATGCTGGAGACATCTATACTCTGCCCACGGCTCTCAGCAGCAAGAAGAAGAAGAAGAAGAGAGGCTCTAACTTTCAGCGTGCCACATGACATGACTGTCAGACACACAGTCTGTTCTGGAAATAGAGTTGACACAAAACAAATGCTGTTGTTTCCTGTTTCTGAGGCTGAAGAATATTAGTGGATTTAACAGAACAATCTCAGGTTTGAAATGTCCTCTCAGTCAGCGTTATCGTCACATGAGAATTAAGGGCTCACAACAACGTTTAAAAAAAAAAAAAAAAAGATAGCTGAGCACTGCCTGATTGTTGGCATCAGAGAGAAAATATCTTTGTTCAAGACCCAGTGAATTTAGTCTTTATCATATGCATTATTAATGAGTCAAAGCTGCACTTAAGCTGTAGTTTAGCTGACCTAGTTACTGTCAGCCATTTGCATTGTGTTGCATGTGCATTATTGTACTGAGAGACTCTAAGCACATGTAAACTACAGGAAACACAGGGTGGTCACCTGGAGCAGTTACCACCAAAGATTGTCAGAGATCATGTTATGGACATGATATGGTTGATGCATATCATGTTATCATATCAAAAGTCCAACATGAATATGATGTGTATTTGGTAGACTTCTTTCTTAGAGAGCAACTAAATGTTTATTTATAACGTTAAAATACAGGCTTACTCGTTTCAATTGTAGGACACTGCTTACAGGAAAATACAAAAGAAATCATTCTATGGGGTAGCTGCTATTGTTTGAGGACCAAAGAGACAACATATGTGCACATGACTACACTCTCCAGGGGCAGACACTTAACTCAGTACCGAATAATAGTCTACCCATCAACTGAGAATCACAATATTGCTTCGCAGGGCAGAAATCCTTGAGTGTAGTGATGAGGAGTGACACACAGAAATAGCTGAATATTATAAGTCATGACCTCATCTCTTCCCTTAAGATTGGCCCTATTCAGATCGCTTTCCCTGTGGGAGGTAATTATGACTCAGAAACACCCAACTGCATGTTTTTCTATCTGGCATGAAAACATGTGGGCCAGAGGACCTCGGGACTGTCCATATTCCTCTTAATCATAATGGAAATTTGCATATTGGTCACACAGACTGTGTCAGACTTCTGCAAAAATATGAAGGTATTGCAGCATTGTGAACTACAGAAAAAGGGCAAGGCTGTAGTTACTCTTTATTTTTCTTACTGCTGAAAAAATGCAGTGAGAAGGCCAAATGCTGTAGTGATATTCTGTCCTTAAATTGTCTGTGGCTCTCAGCCCCAAGCCCATTTGTTCCTATTAAAGCTGGGCACAGTTCTGCATTGTAAGGAGTAAACGGTGCACTTGTTGGGGCCTATTTTCAGCAACAGATTAATACCACTATATGTGAGATTAACTGAAGTAAATGTTCATCGTGATAAAGGAACATGTCTTGCAGTACTCCAGGCAGACACTGAAGTTGTTTTATAGCCATGTGATAAATATGCTACCCAACCATGAACTGTATGTCCACGATCTCTCTACTCTCTCTGTGTTTCCCAAAACCCAAGGTGACATCCTCAAATTTCTTCTTTGGTCCTGACCAACAGTCCGCAATCCAAATATATTCAGTTTACTGTAATAGAAGACTAAAGAAACCAGAGGAACATTTAAGAGGCTGGAATCATTTTTTCTTAAAAATCTTGCATATTGTCACAATAAATGGTTAAAACCTTGATGTGAGTATCTTTAGTTCTTGGAAAACAATGGAGGTCACAGGACTTGTTAATAGGATTTTCATGAGTTTTGTTGACAATCATAAAAATATTGAATATCACCAGGTTTATCCTTTAAAATGTTATTTAGCAGTGTTACTAAATAGTGTTACAGTGCTCCAGTTATCAAACGTACTTTCTGTATTTTCGCTGAGGGTTGTTGAGAAGCCATCTGATGACCGTCGGACTGTCAGGACCAGAAGCAGCTCTAGTCCATGGCTTCAGAGGCAGCGGAGAGGAGAGGAAGACACTGGGGATGCAGAGAACCCTGAAACACACACACACACACACACACACACACACACACACACACACAGCAACATTGAAAGTTATTCTCCTAAAACAGGAAGTTATGGCCCTTAGTTCTGATTGGCTGAGTCTAATTTGAAGCTGCTGTAAAACACCCGACCGACACACACCTGTGACCACGTCTGTGTTAATGCACTAATCCAAAATTACCCCTCAAGCCATTACTTTCATCATGTGTCATTTAGAAACCACTTTGTCCACCACCTGTTCATCAGACCGGCAGAAAGTATTACTCTTATCAGTCAACATTTTGTTATCATTTGATTATTGATCAAAGATTGATAACCATTTTTGCTTCATTTTAAGAAGATGCCATGCTTGAGTGCTTTGAGAACAACAGCTTACGTGTGTAACTACACCTGCCAGCTGTTGTAAAATCACGATGAAGCAGTTTTATTTCTTCTGAGATTTCTTTAAACAGCCTAAAGTGTACATAGTGACAGCAGCTTTTTTTCTAAGACACCGCCTTATGACATTATTTACTTTGGCGTAATCACGTTTTAAAGGTCCACTCCCTAGAATGCAGGTGTGTTTGACACCAGTGTCGACACGGTGAAGAAAGTGCAGCGCTAGCCTCACACTCTTCGCTTTTACGTAACATAACGCAAACATGCTGACGCCACTAAAGGCAGGTCACTGTCAGTGCTCCAGGACGATGCTGCATGACACAGCAGGCACAGATGTGATTATAGTGTGTGGTGGGAGGCAAAGATACACGGAACAAGTGAGAGAAAGCTGATTGACCGGCCGCAGTGGAAACTCTGCGGATATTCTGACATCCTCCCCAGTGGCTCACACCAGCCGACGCCACTCTCCACCCTCTCAGCAGAGCGCTGGCAAGTGCTGGGGAGTTAGTGTCAAAGCTCTCCTAAGTGGGACTGAAATATCCTTCAGTGTTATGCATTATTCACACAAACAGTAAAAAGGTTCATATACTGTATGTGTCCTCTATTTATTTGTACAATCTCTCACAGCGACTTCCACCAAAGCACCGTGTTATAGTTCAAATGAGACAGTTTCCACCATTAAATTAGCAGTAATACAAGTGTAAGTGTTTGAAAATGGTGAATTATTACTACTTCAACCGTTGCAGCGAGCTGATGGCTGTCAAAAAATAAATAAGTTTACGAGAACCACTTATAATTATCAGGGCTGCGAATAGTACAAGAACATTCCACTCAAGCTACTTGACTAACATTGTCCTCAAGTAAAAATGAGATTACTTGTGTTGAAAAATAATTAAGCAGAAGTTCTAAAATAGCAAACTGCTTTTAGTACCAGTCATAATGAAAGACCCTTGCAGGATCTCCACTAACTTTTTAAAAAGTCCGAATTACCTCTCCAATTTAGTGCGAGTGATGACCATCTTTTCCTTACAGGAAATCTATCTTTCTAGGTGAAAAGAAGTTCAAAATGACATTCAAGTACAATTGGCAAATGTTTTTTTCCATCTACAGCGACTTACATTTCTTTCCCCGTACACACATCAGGTGCAAGTCTTGCTCAAAGACGCTTTAACACGTGGACACGAGGGTGAGGGGATCGGGCCAGCAGTCCTACAATTAATGGTCAAACCGCTCTTCCACCTCTTCCGTCCTCTGTATGAACTCAAATTCGCCTCATTGTGTCATAATAACTACACTGTAACCTTCTCTGTGATTCTTTTATTTTTTAAAGTAGTTTTTTTATATTACAAAATTCATAAGTACAATCATAAATCATAAATTGCTACTAAATTATAATATTCAGAGCACAAGCTGTATGTTTCTGCACCTGCTAATTAGTCATAGTGTGTATGCTTTGACTGTACATTTGGGTCACAGATGAACAGACGATGTTCACTGCACGTTTTATCTTTCATCTTTTGGTCTCAACGCAAACACTAAAGTTTAAGAAGACCACTGAGGGGAAACGTGTGGCCTCGCAAACCAGCTACCGGCGGCTTCTCTTCACTCAGATGTTTCTGCTCTCTTACAATCTGCCGAGACGCAGACAAATTAGTAACAGAACAGAGTCAAGTTGTGTGTTCTCCTCACTGTCTTTACAAAAGCACAGACACACATTGGAAAACACACACTGTGTTGTTTACTTCCTATGGTCGACTGACCCGTGAGCGTTCGGCCCGCGGTCCCACCATATTTACGAGGGCCCGTTTGTAGACAGTAAAAAAAACCGAGACACTGAACTCGTCTCTTAATCATCTGCCTGCACAAACACTGGAGGACGGCACGCTGAATTCTCCTCCGGCAGAGCTTCACATAACAGTGCCGTCTCACAAACACTGCAGCTTTACAGTGTAAAATCCAACAGCCTCAAATTATTAATTTAATTCCAATTTCCGTCAGATGGAGCATCCGACCGCAGATATGACATAGATTAAACATCTATTTAATAAATATAAACTCAGATTTCATCACCAAATACATTTTTTTTCATAAATTACAGCCATCATTTGGATACAAGATAGCAACATTGCATAACAGACTATTATAAATGAGCCACCCGGGGAGCTGCTGGATCCACCACGCTGAGCGGTACATCACTGATGTTTATAATACAGACACCGAAAGACAAGCAGCTTTTTATTGTAAGTGACATTTAAAAATGTAGTATTAGTGTCATGTATATATTTAACAGTTAGTACTAAACTTAATTCAACATTATAGCTATCAATCATGTATGTACACTTCAAATCACAAGACAGGAAACCTACCTGTGTGAATACTTCAGCTGAGGGGTCTTTATGGGTGTTTTAATCTAATCAAACATTTCTCTGATGAACTTTTGTAAGTGCACGGACACAGCTGTTTCTAACTCAACCTCAAAAATAATTAGATGCAAAACAAGCTGACACACTAACACTGAACAGCAGCTCCCCGCCCTCTACTTCCTTTTTAATGTTTAACACTACTTGAAGCTTCACTACTTTAAACCACCAGTAAACCAGCTGGCTAAGTGTGAAGCGACTTACTGTGAGTGAATCTACATCACAACAAAAACTAACTTCCTTTTACTCCGTGAACATGTCACTGTGTCATACATAGATGCGAACAGTGACAGTCACAGGAAAAAAATATGCACAGTTGTTTTCCCATGAAGTTGTTTGTCATTTCACATGAATTTTCTTTTCCACCATTACGTGCAAATGTGCTGCGGGCTATTTTTTTCCACAATGTACATGTATTCACATAGCCATTTTACAGTAATAGGATGAGTTATAGCTGAAATAATTGTCTCCATACGGAGCGGTGATCGCCCACATGCAAGGCAGATACGCAGCAGGTGGGAGGTGAACATACTGTACAAACACTTATACTCTTCTCTTTGCACTGCATCTCCTCCATTGCTGGAAAATGGTCAGGCAGTAAATCCTATGCATGTACACACAGGTTAGTGGCAGTGTATACATTTGCAGTTATGCTTTTAAGTAAGCTTTTTAATGCTTGCTTCTATTTTGACTTATATTTTGCAAATGTGAGTTCATGTAGATGTCAGAGTGCACTTGAGTGCTCTTTGTGGCCTGTATGCCTTCGCCATCCTTTACACACTTCTAGGCATCATTAATTTATGTTTATTGCATTCAAAGTCTTATAATTTATGTTTTTGTCCCCACTTTCCTTAAACCTGCCTTGTCTGCTTCTACTTTTGGCTTTTGATTTTCAGAAAGTTTCAACAATCCTAAAAAACTTCTAATGAAAGGAGAGTGTACACGCATATACAGTGCAGAGGAAGGACAAAAAAAATCAGAACACCTCACAATATTATGCAGGTCAATACACTGTTCTGGTCTATTGAGGCTAATGTTGATGGAGAAATGGATCTCTGCTTTTTTTTTTAATGATGGATTCCTTAGTGTAGGATTGTTAAATGTCAGTTCAAAAACCAAGAGCCTGATATCAAAACCTGAAACTTACCAATATTACTTTAAGTCACTTTAAAAATGAATTTCTAATAGCCTATACCTGTGCTGGAAATAAAGACAAAGCAGTTCTTCATTGTTGGCTGATTATTGTTTAAATGTTTGGGCGGTTATATTTTCTTTCAGTGATGAGTCTCCATCATTACACCAACCAATGTTCAAAATTAGTTGCTCTCATTCAAATTACACTCAGTTGAAATAAATCTGTCACTCGGGGACAATAAAGTCTATTTATCTATCTTACATCGCTCACTGCAAGAGGTGAGAAAGGGCTCGCTCAATTTGGAAATGTAATGACGCATGTGTCACTTACCAAACTGTAGCATACAGCGTGAGGTGGAAAAACCTTGAAAAAAAAAACTTACAATATCACATAAAATGATAAATATAGAACAAATACATCAAAATATCAGTGTATTAAGTTAAAGAGTAGTCTGGTTTGTAAAAGAAAAACTTTTTTTTTTAATAAAATCATTTCCAAAGAGAAAAATGTACCTCAAAGTCATTTCAAGCCATTTTAGAAATGCTTACATACATTAGGAGAAATTAAAAAAAACAATACTTTAAAGCCAGAGATGTATTTTTTGTGTTAATAAGTAGAATCTCCCTTCAAATTTTCACACTAGCAAACCAAAACTCCAAGCAGAATATGCCATAAAAATATTTTTCTTTAAAGTTATGTTTAAGAAACTGTTTGTTCGATATGTAGTGTGACATTATTCAAAGTTATGCCTGATCCTTTCATCATTACATGTTAAATTCAAGCGGGAACCTCTGGGACAGAAAAATGAAGCCAATGTGTAAGTGTCAAAAACTGCAGTTCCTCAATTGGCCACTTGAGGCTCCAAGAGTGAGTCAATCCCCATAGACCGCCATGTTAAAATACCCGACTTTACAGAAGAAACAAAAACGGGTTTTGGTCTCTATAGCTAATTTCCCCAATCATAACAACTGTACAGGGGGGGGGGGATTTTTTTATAACTCACTTGTTTAATTCTTATTAAGCCGTAAAGTTATGCATAATTAAGGACATGGCCACTTTGAGTGACAGGTCACTAGCCGCTAGGTGGCCAGGCTTCATTCAGCCCGCCTCAGCTCCACATTTTTGCCCATTTTGGATTAGCCGGGAGTTAGGCGGAGTCGGGCACTGCCAAGATGGCGACGGCCGGAGCCGCCCACTTCGAGCTTCAAAGCCACTCTTCAGAAACCAGTGGGTGACATCACGGTGGCTACGTCCATATTTATTTTAATTTTTTTTTTACAGTCTTTGGTTAAATTCTGTTGTTGTCTCTGTTTCTTTGAAAGAAAGCCAGGACTCTGCGGACAATATTTTATGGTTACTATGACAAACAATCAACTGGGAAAATTATTGGAGAAAAAAAATGATTTGACACATGAAACTCTAGCACACTGTAAAAAAGTAAACTGGAAAAGTAAAGCTTCAAAAGTGATTCCCAAGGTTATATGAACATATGAAAACAATGAAATGTCACAACCATGTCCAACACAGCATAGTCTCATATCCCTGAACCAATCACAAACTCCTAGTAATACCTGTCACTACCTGCCCTGCTGCAAAATCAGTCCCCATTTTTACTTGACAAAGCAGAAAATTGTTTAGTCTAATAAGTAAATGAGTTGAACCTTTTTATAAAGACTGTGACAAGCTGCTGCTGAACCTGCCAGTGGCACAACATCTGGTGTCAGCCTCCAACCCGCCTCCAGCCAAGAGGACGTGTGAGGAGGCCTAGCAGCTAGGGGAGGGTTTTCTAGATTCTATCAATTTTTTCGGTATATTTTAAGGGCTGAAATATATTTAATATATCTTTAGCTTGTTCCAGCTTCTGAAATTCCAGACTCTATCTTTATCTCTTTTCTCTTATTTTTACTCTTAATCTTTCTAAATTGCATATCATATAGTTTTTGACTGTTGGTCAAACAAAACAAGCAATGTGACAACATCACCTTGTATGATGGGAGCTTGTAATTGGATTTTTTGACATTTATAGTCCAAAAAAAAAAATCAAAAATGCATCCTTAGATTAAATGATGATGAAAATAATAATTAGTTGCTATATATATTGGTTTGATACATTCTGATTTGAGCGATTTGTTGATCTTAAATGTGATAGTTGATCTAAGCGATTGACTGCATCCTGCTTGGGAAGGACTGGCTCACTTCCCAGCTCCCCAGTATAGTAGTTCAGAGAGTAAACAGGACCACTGAAACCTGAAACCTAAACCTGATATACAAAATAATGGCAAGAGACCTGTCCAGCAAGGGTTGGACATGAGATGCGGGCTTGTTAGATGATCACAAGTCTGATCTCTCCTCTCCTGAACAGAATATTTTAGACTCTTCAAGGCAGGCAGAGAATAAAATCTTACATTCTGGCTCGGACAAACAGCTCGGTAGGGCCAAACTATGGTCTCATCACCAGCGGGTGAGCTGAGCGGCAGTTAGCGGGGCCAAACACCAACAAGCTGAAACTGCTGTGTTCAACACTAGTAGATAAACACCCTGTGATCCCCCCTCTCTGGGGTGCATGAGTGTGTGGCGACACAAATGTGCATACGTGTGTGTGTGTGTGTGTGTGCAAAAACACTGAGCATGTTTTATTGCATGTTCACCACTCAGTGTGCCCTCAATGTGTTTACCAAATCAAAGCCAACAGGGCAAGTGCTTCCACAAAGGGCTGCCAAAAAACACAGAAGACAGCTAATAAAAGATGGCATTCATTCTTATCCGGTACGTATTCACATGCCTGTGCACAGAAAAATGTCAGGCCACCCTCTCAGTTGTGGTTAGAGGACAGGGAAAAAAGAAAAACACCTGTTTTTCCAACAACAATGGATACAGCTTCACTATGTTAATATACAACAAAATGGAAACATTTAGAGCAGACAACAGTTTCAAAATGGTGTTGTTGCTCAGCTATTAATGATGTAATTCAACAAATAAAAGGCAGAAAAAGAAATGGAACACATACTGTTACCGTATGACTTGGGGTAATTGTATATTGGAGAAACAAATGAGCACAATTTCAGGGAAACTGATCATTTCCACCTTGCATCAATATTGAAAAATCAACAAAATCCATTAGCGTGTTTTTCGTATAAAGGCACACTTTAGAGGCATGGGGAAATTCATGTAACAGGATATTATAATATCTCACTAAACTATAAACTAAGCACTTCCGCTGTTTCAAAGTCCTTGCTTGAGAGCACAAGATTCAATCAGAGAATTTCAATGTGGAGTGGAAGCACCACTTGCTATTCAGCCTTCATATCAGTCAGTCAGCCTCGATCTCTGTCCCTCCTCCTCTTGCAGCCACAATAGCAAGCTTGTACTTGTGGTGATTGTGTATGTGCCTCACCAGTGCTCAGTGCGCAGGAGCTACATGTGTGACAGCGAACGTGTGCACGCGTGTGTACGTGCATAAACACCACCATCTAGACTGCATAACAGACAGCCTGTGGCATGAATGGCGGCGTCTCAATCAGTACCTGGGTTGACATACTCCAGCGAGGGCTCTTCACGCAGCACCGGCTCATCAAGTTAAACCATTTTGATTTTTGAGAGCTCCATCTCTGTCTCTCTCTCTTCACCCACCACCTGGGTGTGTGCCGAGTCCCTCCTCATCCCCTCCATTACGCTCCACTCACCAGTGGGACTTCCCCTGCCTTCAGGACCCACAGATGGCATAGCTGTGACCTTAGAGCACCCTGTCACCCTGAGAAATCAAATGCTGAGCTCCACGCCCCCTTTTGAGAAAGACAGACAGCAAGGGGAAGACGATACAGAAAGAAAGCCAGGAAGTAAAGATCCTCCGTACGTCACTCACCAACATTTACCGCTCCTGTTTGACGCGAGGCAGAAAGAGGATGTAATACTTTGAAGTCTTGACTTTATGCACTTACACAAATAATTTGTCTCTCTTTCTGTTAATCCTTCTCTAAACTTAAAAAAAAAAAAAAAATTGTCTGGTCTCTGTGCAGCAGCCCTTCACATGCAGGGAGAAAAGATGCTGCTAGAAGCAATAATGTCACTTTGCATCTCATTGCTGCGCTGCACACTGCCAGCACAGCATATGCATGGAGTGGAGAGTTGTTGTCAATTTGCACTAAATGCATCATCGCATTAATATTTGAGGTCGATTTCAATGAATGCTGCAGTGGACGGCGTGAGCACTGCACCTGAGGGACACTCGGTTTTTGTTAGAAGCCAGGTGAATCACAATTTTAAATTTACCGTCACAATCATAAATTTCCACCGCTACACCTGTGCCTCTCATAGATTACGGACACAAAAGGTTGCACGACATGTATCGCTAAAAGCAACGCTCAGCATTTACACCACCAGCGATAAATCCATGTAACAACGAAAGAAATAATTCTTATGTCTGACCTTAAAGTCAAGTCATATCTTCAGTTCCAACAGAGCTAAAGACAAAGCTCAGCTGTGTGTGCAGCAGCATGCACCCAAACAAAGATCTGCTTGCTGAGGGGCACAGCACAAGATCATAACCCCTTAAAATGTCAGTCCCTCCAGCCCCCGCTACCACAGCAGCCAATACCTCTTTTCCCGACTGGACCCTTTTTGACTGAGTGCCACAAGCAGACAGCTGTGACCAGAGACCAAAGCCCTTCTAGAGCAGAAGGTTCTTCACTTTTTGTTGATTTGAAGAAGACAAAAAAAAAAGAAGCAGAAACCATTAATGCTGTGGTTATAAATTACACATTTAATGGGTATATTAATGACATGGTAAAAGGGGAGTTTTTAAGACTTCAGGTGTGCACAGAAGAGAAGTAAAGAACTGCTTGCTATCTGAATATTTATCTTCTGATCCCATGTGAGATAAACAGACCAACTAGCTGAAGCCAGCTGGTGTTTCCTATTTGAGTTTGTGCTGAGGGAGGGTGTCCTCTCAAGTGTTGAACACACAGAATCCTTTGCTTGCTACCACACTCCTCGCCTAGCTCAAGACCTACATGCAGCTCACACTCTGAAAATTCCTTGGAATATTATGGTATATTGATCGGCTTCATTTGTAAAGATTACTGTCATTGCACACCGATCAGTGATTATTGGGAGTTTATTGTTACTGTATATATATAGTGTATATTTTTACATCTAAGCCCAGAGGATGTGCAGTAGGTTGTAATAATGTCTCCTATCCACATTTTCCATTTCAGATATGAAACACACACAGCTAGATAGAGCTAAACTAAGAAGCTATACAGTACTTCATGTTCTCTTGTCAACCTGATTATTTCATTTTGATACCATGAAAAAAAAAAAGAATAGGAAAATGGCATTCCCTGCACAGCAGTGCACAATGTCATGTTAGTGAGAATCATGTACTATTGTAGCTTTTTTTTTTACCAGTGTTTATGATGTACAGAAATTAAATCTCTGTGAAACACTTACACACAGTTGACACTGATGAAACTCAATCATATGACACCCTCGTCCTACAATGACACCCAAAAATAAGTTTTATTATCTTAACAGAAGCTCCAACAACAAAGGAAACACTAGAAGAGATTGTTTTGATCTCACAATACCTGTATTACACAGTGTGGCACAACTATAGGGCTGATTGTGTGTGTGTGGGCACATGGACGGTTGTGCATATACACTCAAGTAGGTGGAGAGGGCAATATCACATAACCTAATTCTTAAATTAGTTTCTGCACAGAAAGGCGTTAAAACCCCATGTAAACTCTTCAGTTCTTGACTTCTAGTTCCTGACTTAGGAACAGCGGTGCTTTAAACAAATGCCGATGTCAGCATGCTAACACGCACACAATGAAAATGTTTACATGCTGATGTGTTTACCATGTTCACCACCAGTGTAGCATGTTAACATGCTAACATTATACACAAGGTATCTCTGAGGCCGACTGGAATATCATTAGTTGTGCAGGTATTTGATCATAAACTAAAGTATTGGACGAATAAAAATGTTTGACCTAATTGTAGTGCTGGATGAAAAGTCAGGGGAGGAAAGTCATTATAATATATCCTGAGGGGGGCATAAATATGTTCACCAGATTTTATGGCAATCTATCTGATAGTTGTTGAGATATTTCACAATAAGCCAAAAGTGTCAACCTGCAGCATTAGAGGTCATGAATGTCTGTACAACAATTCACTGGAATCCATCCAGTAGGTATTGAAATAATTCAGTCTGGATCAAAGTGGTGGATCAGCCGATAGGAAGCCACCAGCAGCTAAATCACAAGAATGTTGTGGTGATCTTTCCTCCCTTTCAGCACTTTTGCACTTTAACCATGACCACAAACACTGATTGGTTACAACTCTTCATTTCCTGGTGTCCTTCCCACTAGAGGGCCACATAATCTAGGGGTAAGGCAGGTCTCAAGGATACCAGCACTTGGGGTGCAGTTTGTAGGTGAATGAAGTCAATTAAAGGTAAATTAATAATAATTATTAGTTTTATGTAATGTCAGTTAATCATTACATGCTATTGTTTAGCTCATTGTTTGAGAAACATGCATGTTTACTGGCTAGAGGGCAAAATCTATTTGCATTTTCTCTGAAAATGAAATTTAATTGAGTTGGTTCGTGCAGACCATTGGCCTCATGACACTGCCACTGGGTTTATCGGACATGCACATTTAGACAAAAAGACACCTTTTCTGCAAGCTACATTATATACAGTACATAAAAGTAGCTTGAGTTGCACCATTTGATGGCAACAAAAATGTCTCTGGTCTATAAAAACCTGAATTTGGAATAAACTTGCCTGTCCTTGGTGGAACATAAGTCTTTGTTGCATGTACAGGAAAAATATTGTGGCTGTGAATATTCAAGAACAACAACACATACAGTATACTGTACTTTAAATGTAACCTTAGCAAATGTATTCTGTCAGAGGTAATAGATAAATGCCAAAGCTCTCCAGATGCAAACAATTGTAAAGAATTAAACATGAATAAGAATTTGCTGAACAAGACGGACTGTTGTTCAAATGATAATCTGAGTGCTGCACAATATCAACAATACTATTTCTAAGCAAAAAGACAGGACAGACTGCACTGCTCACTAATATAGTCTGACATTTGTAGATGAAGGAAGCTACAAAAGTGCCCCAAGTGCTTCCGGCACTTAACTGTGGTCAGTTTGGCTGAAGGAACAACAAATAACCATCCAAATGGAACTGATGCTAACCGCAACGGTTCATTTTATCTGACACCCAAACTGTGCCTGCTGAGAACACTTGACCAGAGCACAAGTCAACAATTAATGGAGGCTGCAAAAGAAGTGCAGATCCTATGAATTTGATGAATGTGTCATTAACTCCCATTACACAGGAACAGCACAGGAGATTAATGGATCCAAGCCTGCTCCACGAACATCTTTGATGTCAACTTTTAAGTTGTCCTCGTGAATGGAAAAGAAAATCCTGGACTTAGAGAACTGATGCATGTTCTCCGCCCCGGCCTCAAGAGCACCCACATAGAGGGCATTCAGTGGGTGTGGGTGCATTATAGAAGAAAGATGTGTCATGTTTAGTTTAAGTGATTCACTGATCTGGCGTGGTCTGATTAATTTTGTAAAAGGCTTTTTGTATGTCAGTATGTAAGCTTGTAATTTGCTAGTTTAAAGCCAATTAAGTTCCTGATTTAAGTTCCTTGCATCAGAACTATCCAGAAAGAGTAATATTAGGCCTATATACCATTCTTTTGATTATTGATAATTTTATTTCAGATATGCCAGCAGCAATGATGTGTGCCGTACAAAGACAGCACCTTATCCTGCTTTTAGTATATATACTAAGCATTTCATTGCAATCATTATAAGTCAATGATGTGACATTAACAAACTCTAAAACTGTGATTAATGCAGTACAAGATCTTACTGCAGCTCAGGCCTTCTCAACCTTGTTCAGACCCCGAACCTGGATTCTACGGTATTAAGATTCTCTTGACCACAGCAGCAGAGTTGTCAAGCTGAACATACTTGTACCAGTATTTTCTATTTTCAGAAGCATGGACGGATGCAAACCAGCTGTATGAAATTATGATTCATTTCAGACATATTTGACTAACTATTAGAACAAATAGACTATATCTATCAAAACACAATAGATCCATTTAAGAAATTTCCAGTGACCCCAATTACATATCAAGAGACCTCACATGGGGTCCAGACCCTAAAGATGAGAAAATATGTAGGTGAGTAGTAGGCCAATACGCCTATGAGAGTATGTGGGAGGCATAAAGAAGCAGTGGGAGGAAAGTAGCTGCAGGGTGAATAATCAGTGCAGACCCCAGCTGCTTGTGAAATGAATACAACTGATTTTATAGTATATGCAACTGTATGACTGTTAACATATGGTGACACCCTGAAAACATTCATTGGATAAATATAGTGTAGGAAAATATAGGCTATATAGGAGTCCTTCTTGACCCTCTTTAGTCATCTCAGATCTCTTCTTCTTCATTACGCCGGGAAGAAGTCAACAAAGATAGGAGGAATATATTACTAGAGCTGGAAAGAAGGGTAAATTTACTCCCCAGTGTTCCATGACTGTTTTGTTTAGCGTTTGATGAGATGTGCTGTTTCTGATGGAGTAAAGATGAAATAAAGGGCAGTGACAGTGACAGACAGCAGAGCATTTGTTTTCTCTACTTAAGATAATGAATGACGTAGAGAGCACGCTGAACAACAGTGCTTCTGCTCTGTAGTGTCTAACCTGCACTTCCCTTTTTAACATCTAAATCAATGGAAATACTCGGAGACAAAATGGAGATACATTGAGTTCCCAACAAATGCAGCTGGGTTTTCGCAGAGAAAAGGAGGCCTGACCTCTTTTTCTGGATGAATGAAAATGACCTATGCTGTGGGCCTGCAAATTGAGTCACCGAGGGTATCCTCTGCATTTGTGTTTTGTTTGATTTAGAGAGTGTTCCCATGCTGATTCGAGGCAGGACGGGGAATGGCTGTGCCCATTGGGCCTTGTGGGGAGAATGTTACAATGGCAGACGTCTCCCGCAGCCAGCCTGCTCCCAGACTCAGCACCAGACAAGTGAAGCAACACAAATGCAATTAGGTGCAGGAGGAGTAGACGACACACACGCGTACACACACACACACACACACACACACACACACACACACACACACACACACACACACACACACACACAGGCCATGGCTATCACAGACAAACCTGTGGTCTCTCTTTCTTTCTGAGGGTGATCATTGGTCATCTCAGATATTGTGTGCAACTGTAAAAACGAGGAGAAAACTAAGCAAAAAAATGTTTATATGGCACGGTTTTAAGCCAAAAAATATCAACTGAAAACACCAAGCTTTGGTCGTCATGAAAACGTTTCACAGAAATATCATCTTTTGCAAATCTTGTGGGAACGTCAGTAACCGCTATCTCTGTTTAACACAATAATAGCTACAATCACTAAGCAGTATTTCACGATAAATACTGTAATGAACCTTGCTATTATGTAATCAAAAAGTCAAATCCACACATAGGCAGTGAGAGTTCTTGTAGCTCCTGAGTAGCAGAGCGTTATATTGTTAAAGCGACATAATGTGTGGTTAAATGCAGTGTGTTTTAAACCTGTACGTGTTGGTTTCAACATCTGGATTCAACAACTTGATAATGAGGTGTCAGACTATACTGTGCTCTGAGAAGCTCATTCCTGGTTTTAGAAATCAAACAGTAGCCTTCATAATTGAAAGCTGAAGCCAACGTGAATACAGTTCCCCCAAGCTAATGTCACTATATAGCTTAAGTGAGTCAGTTGATTTAGAAAATACTACTCTTGAAGAGAACATTAAGGGTGAAACAGGTGTCTCGGACTGTCATAAAACAACCACAGTGGTTGCGACTTCCTTGTCCCGCGTCAATTTAACTCCGAATTCCTCGTTTTGGCTAAAATCTATATTTTCTAACCACAATAAGTTACAAACATGGGCTTAAATTCAAGTTTCCTAATATCTTTTCAGAAAACTAAGGGTCTATAGGTCCCTTCAGACTATAATTACAAGACATGTGGGATCTCTTATGTACCCCTTCAACGATTCAGATATCAAAATCAGACACATAGAAAACACAAGCTCTGACCTTGCAAGTTTAACACTCTCACATCTAGCTTCACTATTAAAAAAAGTTCATAAATCATGGTTAAATGGTTCCTGCAGTCAATGTATTATAACACTTCGGTGGTTTCAGCCTTTACCACAGCATGAGAGGAGAACCGCAGTGTAAGGATTTACAGCTTTATGGCACAAGGCTTACGACTTAATTTGTCTGTGATTTGGGGGTATATTTCATATTTCCTTTCACACATATATTTGAGAATGGATTTGCTCAAACCGTGACAAATTTCCCCAAAAGTATCTATCCAACATCAAGTCCCGTGTACAGACTCACACAGGACCGATATCCCCTCCACCCTCCCCTACTTCGATGTGTGAGAGGAGCCCCTCTGCCTGCCTCCATGGCCTCTAGCTGACCTCCCTCAGCCTGCAGACGGGACACTTAACATTGCTTACCCACCTGTAGAGATGTCTGAAGAACAGGGCCCACTTCAAAGCCGTGCAGTGATTGGACCATGATTACCATGGGCACTTGACTCATTTCATCTACCCTGAAGGACTAAACTTGGGAACATGGAA
Source organism: Thunnus albacares (assembly GCF_914725855.1). Taxonomy (NCBI): domain Eukaryota; kingdom Metazoa; phylum Chordata; class Actinopteri; order Scombriformes; family Scombridae; genus Thunnus; species Thunnus albacares. The sequence continues at coordinate 19,062,811 of NC_058112.1, read as the reverse complement.
CATGGAATTCTTTTAACAAGGAAACAGGAGATTTTATCCCCCTTTGCTGTTGCTTCTCAACAAAGCAACCAGTGCTTTTTTTTTTTTTACAATCATAGCTGATAAAGATAAATTATCTGCTATGGTTTTTGAAGTGGGTAGTGGGCATCTGGCACAGATGTTTGCAAAGGAATGTCATTTTGTATCAGCTGAAGAGCAGTTTGATACAACGTTGCTGCCACAGTGACATGAAAGCCCAACTGAGTTCAACAACAACCGTCATCTCTGCTCTGCTTTTCTGTAGCTAAATGCCAGTGACAGGAACAGAATTCACTGTGGTAACTGATCAGGTGCCAAGCGCCCTCTCCCCAGTGCCCTGCTGCACCGAAGCCCTCCGTAGAGCTGGCATGGCCTGGCTTAGCCTGGCAGCCCCGGTTTGTAGCTCTGCCTCGTCTATTCGAGCTGTCTCCAAATCAGACTCGACTACTGTCAGCTGCCTGTCTCGCTAAGCCGAGGGCAGGATGCGGACAGTGGTAAGAGGTGTCAGAATATGTTGTAATGGTGAGACAGCAAACAACTTGATGAGATGTAAATCCTCATCTTAAAAATGAACAGGTGGAAACGCTGTGTGAGTTTACTCCACTTAGTGTTGCACCCAGCTTGAATATAAGCTGACATTCATGATTTATTGAAGGTTTTAAGGCACAGGAATATGATCTTAAACATACTATGCAATGAATTAGGTGAATTAGTGGCCTCACCATATTTACACGCAGGCATAGTTGGGAGATATTGTGAACTAGGCCAACAATAATAGAAAAATACAGCATATGGGCACCAGAATAAAATACCAGGCTGCTTTCCTTCAATTGAAAATGAACATAGCTAGAAGTGAGCCTGCTATGCATTATCTTTTATGAAACATGCAGCTGTTATGCATTTCATCACATGTTAAGCCATCTGCCCCCAAAATACAATGTGATGATTAATATTCCATGTCTGTAAATACAATCATAGCCTTCAAGACTTCATAGGCTTCAATAAGCTAATGGGCTAAGCTACCATCACATAATATACCCAGCTGTCACACGTATATATAGGCTATATTACATTGCTACTGTACATCACAAAAGGTATGTGACTAAGCATAGAGATTCACGACCATATCCATGTTTACAGCATTTAACTCTGAGACACCGGCTAACATTTCATCCCAGACCGTCGATGAGATGTGTGGCCTCGATGTATTTGCCTTCGACCTAAAATACAAAAAGGTATTCGCACGGAAAACTGAAGTTGAATGTATCGAGGCACGTACTCGCATAAAGACAGGTGCACCTGTCTGCAGTGGTAGCCCCATTGTGTTCAGTATCAAATGAGCCATGAATCGGTCTGTCGCGCCGTGTAATGAAACACACACACACACACACACTTAAAAAAACAAAACAAACAAGTGTGTCTCTTACCGTTCTGTTTTCAGTCATTACTCCCCATCGTAGCGTTTTCAGTCCAGACCTCTGACGAACCGTTAATTCCTATCAGGCTGTCTCACTCTCTCCCTCTCTCTCTCGCTCATCCCCATGTCATATTTCTCCGCTGCAGCAGAACAAAACCACGCCTCCTCGAACAGCGGCGTGACGTCAGCCGGCGAAGGGGTTGGGTTGGGCCGGCGCAAACACACGCCCTCGAGACACGTCCGGCGAGGAGCCGCGAGAGGCCGCTGTGCCGGAGCAAAGACAAATCACAATAGCTTGAGTTTTCTACAATCTCTGAGGTCTATATACAATATATAAATATGGAATATAGAACGACGATATTAAGACACCTTTGCATGCGTCTTTGACTTTTAAACCACAATCAATGCAAGACGTCTAAAAGCTTGTGAGTAATAAGCTAATGGCAGTTAAATATTATTCTTCCGCCAAGCAATATAGACCTTGAAAAGTAGCCCACAAAAAAGGCAAAAGAAGCCTATGAATCGGTTTTTTTCCCTTTATTTCGATATTATAGTTTTCCCTTTAGCCTCAAAAACCACAAAATCTCATAACTAAAATCTGTAAGCCACTAGAAATTACTTTCTGTTTATGCCATTGAGCTGAATCCTAAATTTCTTGCTAACATTACAGTTGAAATTCGTGGCGTATGAATTTAAAATCTACCTGACAGTAGATATATGTTTTATTTGTAATTGATAATAAAATAAAATAAAATAAAAAATCAAACATATAATTCCAGTTTTATACCTTTAATCTTGAGATTAAAAAAAGAAGCCTAAAACATTTCTTTTCAGTCATTCTTTTTCATCTTATTGTACTTACTTTCTTCATCTTATTTATATTGTTTGTTGTATGTTTTTAATGCTGCATAACTTTGAGATTCACTACGAATGAAAATTGCGGCACAAATTAAATATATTATTATTATTATTATTATTTAATATTATATAGCAAACGGAGTATGCAGCACGGTGGTTATAAATATTGATATTTTGTGTCTGCTGCAGTCACACAGGTGTTTTTTTTTTTTTATCAGGTATTTCTATCTATTGTGACACAGAGGCTGGGTGCTCTCCCTCTTTCTGTTAGGATCGTTTACTAAATGCTGACCGCAGTCCACGTTCATTGTCCAGCGCTTCTCTTGAGCGAACTGGTCCAGCAAGTTATTTCTGGGCTGGTGTCACAGAGCCTCATATCGATCTACCGGCATACCTGCGGCTGCACGGACACTGCGTCTTTGGAGACAGTCCTGAGTGCCTTTTTTCTCACTTCCAGCGAAAGTCCTCTGGTACAGCCATGAGGTGCTTCACCGCGATTTTGATCTTTCTCTACTACGTCGGATTTGTTGGATGCAAACCTTCGTCCCCCTGTCCGAGTGGACAATTTATGCTGAAGAACCAGTGTGTCCTCTGTCATCCCACCTGCTCTGAGTGCGACGGACATGAGCTGTTTGAATGCACTACCTGTGGAGTTGGTGAGTAGGATTTCCTACATACGTACTTGTAACACAGCAAAAATGATGGGTGGTGCTGCCAAAGGGGAAAAAACCGAACTATATACATGTTCAATCTTTTATTTTCTTCATATACAATTGATATAGCCTAACAGTTTTGTAAAGTAATGTATTCACAAGGGCTACAAATAAAAAATCACCAGCTTAACAAAGGCTTAAGTTAAACAATAGGCCACTCCTGTCTTCAAATGATACATTTCACATATGTGTATTGCTGTATTTTGGTGCAAATATGATCTCTAAATTGCTTGCAGTTGGTCGATGTAATTCCTCTTTTTTTTTTTTTTTTTTTTTAATGTTTTTGGCTCCACAGATGCTAGATTAAAACACAGCCATGTCACAGACTCATTAATCGAGCAGGAAAGGAGGTGCAGCACTATTTAATGGTCACCAAAAGCAAAGTTGTTCAAAGGCTTTGGAATCAGAGGAGGGTCATTCAGCTCTGGTTTAACATTTACCCTTGTTAAAACAGTTAGGGATTGGCTGTAGAAACTTGTTGATTGTTTTTGTCGCAGAGGCACCTTCTGAAATTGGTAAGAAATGAAGGTGTGATCATTTTTCTCCTGAGTTTTCACAGTGTAATCTGATCATGTCAGAATGGGGCCTTTGTTAATCAGAGGGAGAGGAGAAAATATCCCCTCAGGCTAGAAGTATTACTGTTGCAGTTCAATGGGCTTAACCTGCAAGTCTCTCTCTCTGTCTCTCTCTAACTCACACACAAACACACACACACACACACACACATTGAATACATGCATTTTGACATGACACAATCATGCATGTCTGCTGTTAATGCCTACATCTACGTATATTACTGTAGATATTGTTTTGTGTGTAAACTTTGGTTTATATATTTATGTGTCATTGTCAAGACATTGTTAGGTAAACTACCTACTTATATCTCCAGCCTTTTATCCTATAATACTAGATCTATTAATCTGATTCGTTTAAATGTCCCCAGTGTGCACTCAGAGCTCGGTAAAACTGCTTTCTCCTTTTATGCACCTTGGACATAGAATGAGCTGCAAAATACCATTACCTTAGAAGCACTCCCTTCTTTGAATACCTTCAAAGGTCCTTTACAAACTGCCATGAAGGAAAAATGTTGCTGTTTTATATAACCTTGACTTGAGGTGGACTGAGTTATGGATATCGATGCTATGGCCTATATGCCTCTCTTCTTTTACTCTTTCCCTTGTGTAGCTTTTATGTATTTTATGTGTTCTATCATGTGAATTTTTTTTTTTTTTTTTATGTGAAACTGCTTATGCTGCCGTCTTGACCAGGACTCTTTGGAAGAAGAGATCCTGTATCTCAATGGGACCTTCCTGGCCAAGTAAAGGATAAATGGATAAATAAATTTGATGTTCTTTGTGAAAGAACATCAAAAGTCTCCTCATTCTCTTTGGTTTGTTGTCATGTAGAGGTCACATTTCTCTGCTTATGCTGAGGTGGAGCCTCTAAGAAGTGGAAGGGTTAGAAAGGCAGCAGCAGCAGCTTGTGGCCCCTCTCCTCCCTGTCTCACACATCTTGTGTACAGAGCTGAGCAGATGAGACAATGCTGTAACTCAGCTGCTTCCAGAGACGCCTCAGGTGCCACAGCTAGCCTAGTGGCAGGTGGCAGAGTATTAATCATTAGGGCTAACACCAGTTCCTGTCTCTGCCCACAGCTCTGATCTCTCATCTGCCTGTGATTGCCCTTGTTTACATTAGTCAGAGCATCATCAGTCAGGAAGTGATTTCACACTGTGATCTGTTATTTGCAGGCCTACAGTCAATGTGCTGGGCTGCAGCTATCAGTTTATCACAGTTATGAGGTTGACATCCATTTGTGCTGCCATTATTATCAGTTTTTAGCCATGCTAGTGGCATGGTGTCAGGTGTGGCAATGTCGGTCTGTCGGTTGGTTCATCCACCACTGGAATATCTCAATAATTATTTAATGGTTTGCCATGAAATCTTCTACAGGCATTCATGGTCCCCAGAGGATGAATTCTACTGACTTTAGTGATTTTCTGACTTTTTTTCTAGCGCCAGCAGCAGGTTAAGGGTTTCACTTATCTTTTGAAATTTCTCGACACCTGCTAGGTGGATTGGCACTGAATTTTGTACAATCATTCATGGTTCCCAGTGGATGAATCCAAAGGACTTTGGTGATATTTTAACGTTTCTACTTGCCACCATGAGGTTGTGATTTTCAGTGAAATGGGCTAAATTATGATTGTTAACACGGTAAACATTATACCTGCTTAACAGCAGCATGTTAGTATTCTCATTGTGAGCATTTTAGCATGCTGACTTAAGCATTTAGCTCAAAGCACCACATTACGTAGTACAGCCTCAAAGAGCTGCTAGCATGGCTGTAGATTCTTAGTCTTGTTTGTCACTAATGTGTAGTGAAATGCTATATGAATCCTCAGTTTCCTCACATATAAGAATTGCCAGCAGTTCAGTTGTTAAACCACATGACATCTCTCTCCTCTCAATAAAAAAAAAATGTGATCCCTGTGATATGTGTTAGGCTGTAATTTCCTGTAGGCACGATCTTTCACACAGTTGGCAGCACGTACTTTCATCTTTCCTACATCCCATGTACTTGTCGAGCCCAGTTGTCTCTACCTGTGTATTTATTACGAGAAGCTCATTGATTTTCACTTTCAGAAGAGTCCATATTTTTGGAAAGGATGTCTCCAGGTGGGAGTTCCACATGGCTAATGGCATCTTCATCAGAGGAGAAAATGGAATAGGCTTTATTTTAACAAGTTCTCTGTGTCCTCCTCCTCAGATGAAGATGGACAGGAACGTTTCCTCCACCAAGGTCGCTGTCGGACACACTGCCCCCGGGGACTCTATCCTGACAGGGGTCACTATGCCTGCCTGCCCTGCATAGCCAATTGTGAACTCTGCACAGATGGCAACATATGTGCTAAATGTCGAGAACACTACAAACTCCAGAATGGGGTCTGCCAAACAGCGCTCTGTGACATAGGTAAATGTGAAGCTGAATCTCTAAGGATAAGTCTGTTGATAGTTTACATGTTTCTCATCGTCAACAAATCCAAAGGAAATACTAACATATGTGTGGCCCATTTTTAAATATTCTTTAAAAGGAGCTAATGAGCTCGGGGCTGACAGCAACAGACAGGCTAGGGAAGTCAGAAAGTACTGAGAGATGCACTAACACATTTATTTTTCATGGAGTTTATTGACAATAAGAAAAATATAGAATATCACCAACCTTATCCTTTAAGAGAAAGACATTCATGCTTGTTATGCTGGGTCGCTGTGTGTTTCAGGGCAGGTGCAGGATGCTGATACAGGAGAGTGCATTGACTGTGAGATGGGATGCAAAACATGTTCCACAGGTAGGTCACACATGCTTGCTGTATCAGGCTAACACCACTATACTGTTCCTTCCTTAATGTATGGAGAATTGGCCATGTATATTAAAACTTGTGTGTGTGTGAGTGATAATAGTGCACAGTGCATCATAATTTGAATTTAGTGGAATAATTAATCACCTATTTTCATTTGTACACAGGAGACCCTGAGATTTGCAACAGCTGTGTTGAAGGTTACTTCCTGTGAGTTTTTTTCCTTGTTTTATTATCATCTTTTAATAAGTGAAATTTTCTGGTGGCCCATAGTCCCTAATACAAAATCAAATGTGTTCTCAGGTATTACTGGAGATACCTAACATTTGGTACCACGGCTGCAACTAACGTTTATTTTCATTATAGAATAATCTACCCATTATTTTCTTGGTTAATCAACAAATTTGAATAGCTTGTATTGCCTTATTAACAGTCCAAAATTCAGAGATATGAAGTTCGCAATCATGCAAGGCAACAATATTCAAATTTGTGAGGCTGGAAGAGAATTTTGGTGCATTTTTGCTTAAAAAATGGCTCATACATATTGTATATCGTTCATCAAAATTGTTGCTAATTAATGTTTTGTCAAATCCTTTATACAGAAAAATGAATGTTTTGTCTTTTCCACATAAAGTAGACATAATGGTGCAATAATTTATTCAAACATTTTTCAGCAGATTAATGGGCATTAAATATGCTGCCTAAAAATAATTAACCTCAAAATGACCTTGTAATTGTTTTTATTTGAGTTGTCATCATTTTGCTAGATTTAGAGTTGAGTAAATCATTGTTCAGTATGTGGGTAATATACCTTTCCATAATTGTTTTGCACACTGTGGTTAGTTATTCTCCACGCCACAATAAACTATATTTCACCTGTATTTCTGTTTACACGAGCTTATCACTTGGACACAGTGTGTAACACAGGTTAGAGAGCTAGAACAGACCTCCAATTGTGTACTTCTCCCCCGAGTTTAGGCCTCCTGGTATTGTGTGAGTCAGGTTACCTTCCATTCGGAGTTATACGCTGTTACCTGAGCCATGGTTGTGCACAGAAGAGAGGTCTGCTTCACAGAGATACTTAACAGAGTGTGTTTTTATGTTACTTGTGAGAAGGAGGGAGAAAGGGAGCAAGCATAAGTGGAAAACATAGCCAGTAGCAGGGTGTGATTATATAGGGTGCACTATCTTGACTTCACTGACTACTCATGTGAATCACAGCAGAGGAAGCTTTAAGGAATATCTACCGCTCCACTGCCTTCACCTCTTTTTAATTCTGTTACATACTGTAGGTCCAGTAAGACATACAGTCTTCTTCTGCATCTACTCGAGTAACTTTTATTTTCATAGTAGGGTTTTAGAGGTTTTGAATAACAGGTCGTATCAGTCATTTCTGTGGCTGCAGTACTTAATGCATCTACCATGCAAGGCAAACACCAATAAAAGAAACCCAATAGAACATGGGGCCATCATGAACTGCAGGATGAGCCTCACTGTGATAGATTATGACCGTTTGCAGCACTTAAAGAAAGTCCACTATTTGAGGTTCGCTAGTGGTAATGAAAAATGTTAGACAGCTTTGGCATATCTCAATCTGTGGGGCGAATGTTCTTCTCACATAAATCATTGCCTGCGTGACGGATGCTTGGTATTTATTGACATTTACCTTATTCTCTAAGGAGCTAAGTGCAGCTAAACCAATAAGTTGCTGCGATTCATTCTCAATATGTTATACCATTCATTTCCTCAAGCTTTCTTAACGTCAGGTAGTACTTACAGCATATTTTTTACCATTTAGCTTTAACCTGAGGAGTAAAAAAATCCCAAACAAAAGTTGCTTTGGAAATGCTGATGTGCTCTCCTGGAATGGATAGTCTAATATTTGCACAGAGGGATTCTTAAACATCCCGCAGATTCTTAAGTAGTGTACTGTTTCCAGGCCAGAGACAGGGCCTGGTCTGCACCAGCTGCTATTGTGAGTGAGTTGATGGATGCAGTGTGGCGCCTCCAGCTGTTCCTCCTCAAACAACCAACGCATCTTAGCGCCAAATTCACAGCGACACAGTGGGGAGTGCAGCCTGGGCTGTCAGTGGTCAGATTCTCTCATGTAGGAAGGTGGCAGAGGAGGCAGTAGAGGATGTTGTACTATATAAGTTAGTGGCTTATTGCTCTTTAGCTTGTTTCATTTAGAGTGGCAAGTCTGTAAAGTAGGCGTTATTCTTGCTTTAATGTTTTATGTGTGACATCTTTGTAACTCAATATCAGCTGCTTTGGGCTAGATTTTATTTTTTAGGACAGTGTCTCATGTTTAATAGCTCAGTTAAGCCCCAAAGGACTGGTAGGACAGGTTAATGACAGAAATCTCCCCATGCCTCTGGGCTACAAATAAAACACCAATTAACTTTCTGCCTTAAGAAAAGAATAGACTCGTGATAAGCTTGAAGAAAAGCAGCCTCTATTGGTTTTTTTTGTTTGCCATCCTTACTGATGGTAAAGTGCACCTTTTTTGATTGAGGAGTGTGTTGTAGTCAACAATACAGCTGCAGGTGTGCTGTGGACTGACACAGTGAATGTTGGGATTGCTTCTTGCATGTGGTGTGTTTTTGTCTTCTCTCTGGTTTCAGTTCATCTAGCCTCAGACTCATCCATGTGGGAAGAAGCTGCCTGCAGCAACATTATACTTCTTTCATTGTAAAAGCTTTGAAAATGCCATTAACTCACAATAGTTTTCATCAGGTCTTTGATATTTCAATAGCTTTGCTCTGCATGTTTGCTTTACAAAAAAAGAGAGCCTCCTTTTGTTTAATAGCTGTGACAGCCAGCTTTAGTCGATCAGTTATTGACCTGTTTCACACACGTAGACCAAGCTTAGGTTTGGATGGTTTTTGGAATGGTTTTTTAATTGTTATGGATTATCAATAAATATTCTATTTGATTTTTAGTTTTGAATTAACCTTTCACTTTATAGTTTCAGACACCAGTGTCGCAAACACTGCCCCCGGAGCACATATGAGGACTGGGGCAGGGGTGTGTGTCTGTCCTGCCCAGCACCATGCACAGATTGCAGGAGTAACACACGCTGCCTTGCCTGTCAGCCTGGTTACTTCCTGAATGGTACAAGTAGCCAAGAATAATAATTTCTCTATGTATTGTTTATTAATGCCTCAATGTCTCATACTCAACATCATTCAGAAGACCTTTTCATCCTGTACAGTACTGGTGGATATTGTGTTTTTCTTAAATTAAATCAGTACGTAGGTGAGAATAATCAATCATTCTTGTTAAAGACAACTGATGGCACTCCTGAGTCTTCATTTGGATTGCAAATCATGTCCATGTCAGCAAATCTGTAACATGAGATATGTAAATATATGGTTTATGCAAACAAGGAATGAATATGGTGTTGTTAGGTTGTGTTCTCTATGGGCATCCAAGTAAAAGCTTTGAGATTGTAAATAAAGCTTGTAGCTGTAAAAAAAAAAAAAAAAAAAAAGAAGATAAGCAAGAACACCACCACACTATCAATATGATTTTAGTATGCACAGTTATGGTACATATTTGATGGGCATGTGATTATACATTGTGTCAGACAGGATCTATCATGGGTTATACTGCTTATTTCCCCTTCATTGACAAGGTCCAGTTTCAAAAGATCTAGGTCATTGTTTTGTGCCTGGGCAGTTGGATGGAATTTGGAGAGGGAGAGATCCTGGAAGAGCAGACAGAGGAGAAGGATTTGCACAGTTTTTAACCAATTGAAGACATGTACAGATATTTTTTTGTCGACTTTACCAGTTTATTGATGAGATGTTTAAAAAAATCCCAAACATTGTGCTTTGCATTTTTTAAAAATACTTTTTGGTGCTATCATGCACATACCCTGCATGATTCATGTCTCAGTAATTGAGAGATAAAGATAAGATAGAGATATTATCTATAATATTGTGTCTGCCAGGTTGTACTATCAATGCTGATGCAACATGGAAAGTTTTACAATCCAAAATGTCATCATATCAGTACAGTCAATTAAAACACAATTTAGAGTCATATACATATGCCACTAAAAAGGCAACAGAAGGCCAATTTTCACTTCCCAAGGCAAATACTAATTTCCTTAAACATACAGTAGTATATAGAGTAATGAAAACATGGAATTCTTTATCACTGTCACTGACGAAATTAACAGAAGTCTATATTTAAAAAGCAAATAAGGACACACTTAGGAACAACATATTTTTAGGATGCTATGCATATACTGATTTGTAGTTTTTGCTGTGTAAGTTCTACTCATATATATTAACATTATTCTCTAATATATGTCTTTTGCATGCCATTTGTGTTGACTGTAATGTTTAATGTATGTTTTTAAATGTGGACCCCAGGAAGACTAGTTGTCCTTTAGGGCACAGCTAATGGGGATCCTAACAAATAAACAATAAACAATGCAGATGTATCAAGTGTTGTACTGGAAAATAATGTCTTGTGTGTATTGCTCTGTCCCATCAGGAGGTGATTGTATTAAACAGTGCCCACAGCAAACCTTCAGTGACTCCAGTGGGTGGCGCTGTCAGCCTTGCCACAGCTCATGTCAGACATGCCACGGGCCGCGGTCAACAGACTGCGACTTGTGTCTCGGTGGGAACCCTCCTCTACATGGGCAGTGCCCTCTGATGAACTGCCCAATGGGACAATACTTTGATGGTAAGGGTGACTTTTATGATAAGGCCTAATTTATAGTTGTTAATCTTGGAAATTCTTCTCAAAGAAACTGTTTTGCCTTTTTAGAGATGAGTAAATTGATATGCTAGTGAATCCCATGTGATTGATCACAAATGAGAATGGCAAATGAATATCAGGCATCAGTCATAGATTATACTGAATAACATGATACTTGGCTGGTTGGTTCCCTGATGGCAATAATTTCCTTTTGAACTTTTCTCTAACGGGAGGTCAGAGCAGACGTCAGTATAGTGTCCCAGGAGTTTGGAGGGATCAGTGTTTTGCTCAAGGACACATTAACAAGGTGGATTCTTTGCAGCTGAGACAGAGGCTTGAACCCTGCTGAAGGACCTCTAGGTTGAAGGACGGTCTGCTACTCACTGTGTCACCCTGCTGCACATGTACTGCGTCACCTTTCATTCAAGAGCCATTTTAGTAATGGAGCAATTTTAAAAGGCTTCTCTGCGTCAAGCACTGGACTCTTTACCTGCTACCCCCTCGATGTCAGAGTCAACAGTATTATTAATGTCAACAAAGATAGGAATATGGTACTGCATTGTTATCAACCATACATGGGAATCAGGCTGATGTTACTGGTTTGATTATTAACATCCCTGCACGGATCTGTCAGTCTGATGCACACTATCAAGAGCAGTTTTAGTTAATTTTCTAAACTTCCTACTGCTGACCATTGTGAGTAAAAACTTTTAGTAGATTTTGTAACCTCAGAGCAATATGTTGCATTGCAAGGTGGATTTTAGTTTTACATTTGCATTACAGAGTATTAAAAAAAAAAAGACGACAAGTGCAAGATGAAAGGTAGCCTTATTCATATACAGGGTATTATGGCTAAACATCAAAGGTTTGCATGTTATCATGGTTCACACCGTGGCCTCCCCATTGTGAGAATCTTTCTTACCTCATCTCAGCAGTAAGCTCCCCCAAAACATCGCCTTTCATAATTTTTTTTTTTTTTTTTATAAATGGCCATTAAAAAATTACATTTTAAACACACAACGCCCTCCATTTTCAGCTTAATGGAAGAGTGGTCGTAGACATGTAGATTTCTTCAATAGCAGGTAACATTTTGCAGGTCCCATACAAACTAACACAATGTGCCTGCACTGCTGACAGTATTGAGCAATTGGTGATAACAAGCACCTTATTCAGCATTTCCTATGACTTGTACACTGTAGCAAGGCTATGCTTATAGCTTATTATGTTTCCCTCTAGTGGTAAAGATAGGTAAAGCAAAACATTCTCAAGTCATAGTGCCTTAGGTTTAACAGGATTCAATATGTATCTCTGTTTCCTGTCCATGTGATGTTTTGTTCTGGTAATGTTACTCTGTTTGTTTTAATTTCAGGAAAATACGGTGAATGTCACGCATGTGATGCATCCTGTGATACCTGCTTTGGCCCACAACCACAGGACTGTTCATCTTGTTTCAAAGGTTCAAATATTTACATTATCTTCCAGTATGCCAAAATAAACTAAAATATAATCACTCAGTGTTTTTTTTGTGTGTGTGTGATAGGATATTTCCTGGACCAGGACAGTTCTTGTGTAATGCATTGTCTAACTGGCTCCTATGCAAACTCTGCTACTCAACTGTGTGAGACATGTTCACCCAACTGTGAAGCCTGTGTGGACACCAGTGACAACTGCATCAGCTGCTCTAAAGGCAGCCATAAACTTTTTCTCCAACAGGGGAGGTGCTGGTCGGAATGCCCAGAGTAAGCTGTTGTATACACTAAGCAATAGAATGAAGAAAAACCTTTGTAATGACGGTGTTTTTTTATTTATTGTATTTCCCCCTTTATGCCAAATATCTACTGACTTTACTTACAGAGGTTTCTTCGAGACTGCAGAGGGGTCGTGTGAAGCCTGTGATAGCTCCTGTCTGACATGTGATGGTACCAAGTCCCAGTGTCTGTCCTGTGCTGATGGCCACTACTTAGAGAGTGGTTTGTGTAGACTGAACTGTTCACTGCGGACATACCCTGCAGATGACGGTACCTGCAGACGCTGTCCTCCCCATTGTGACGTTTGCTCAGACGACAGGACCTGTTTCAGTGAGTTATTAGCTCACTGCGCAGCTAAAATTAATTTTATGCCATTATAGCACATTCTGAAATGGCTTGTTTGTGGCACAAAATTACCACCCCTACTCCATATGATTACCATTTCAGAATGCAGTTTCCTTTACCTGATGCTGAACGGTGCGTGCAAGGCTAGTTGTCCCATGGGCTACTATGAGGACATGGAGGAGGGCCGCTGTGGTCAGTGCCACCCTACCTGTGGCAGCTGTTCTGGGCCTTTGGCAGATGACTGTGAGACCTGCTCAACATTTAGCCCCAAACTCTATAAAGGTGCATGCTCGAAGGACTGCCCCGCTGGCACTTACTATGAGACTGAAGCTACAGAATGTCAAGGTGAGCATCTCTGTACTTTGATGTGACTTGGTTTGGTAATTAAGTAGTGTTGAATAAGCAGGGTTATCTAGCTGGGCTATCTTGTTATTTAGGTCCCATTGTTTACGTATAGGTGCATCTTACCTGATGAAACTTTATTTACCTTAGTTTATGTAGCTCCTTTTTATACACATTAAAAGTGAGCTATATGGCTTCTAACACAACAATAATAATACAAGAAGAGTGCTGTGTTAAAAAATAAAAACATAAGGGGATATAACACAGAACTGTGGCTGCACGATTCAGACTCTTGAAAACATTAAGGTTTGGAAAGATGCACTAGGTACCAAAGACAAAGTAATAAAATGAGAAAATGGAAGAAAGAGAAATATCATTACATAAACTGTATCTGAAATGATGAATCTTAAAGGGGGCCAAGCATAACTGGAAGATCTCTGACTGTGTTGTGCTTAGGCTTGTAGGGGTTTAATAACTGGCTGATCAGCAAAATCAGTTAAAGGTTAAAGAGACTTAAAGGTTATCAGAGAAGTGATGTTTGAACAGCATCTTTCACAACAAGCTGGCGACACTGGGAACTTTAGATGAAGATAACATTTACAACTGTATGACGAAATCTATTTTGTGCAGACACTAGTATCTGCAATTGCAACCGCACTGCCATGTATTATCTGTAATAGCTTTGTGATAACAATATACAGTATTTATTTATTGATAATCATTCACTGCTAAAACATGACAGGGATCACACCCTCCCCTGTAAATGTTGTGATATGACAGTCCAGTGACGCAACCTGATTTGTTTGATTTATGTGCAGAGTGCCACCAGACGTGTATGAGCTGCTCCGGCCCAGATGCAAACCAGTGCACCCAGTGCGAAAAGGGACTTGTGCTGGATCCAAACACACTGTTATGTGGTGTGACAGGTGACACAGACTGCCCACCAAGAACCTACCTACATGACGACCAGTTCACCTGCATGGGTTGCCACCAGCACTGTTACTCCTGTGAGGGACCGGGCAACGATGAATGCCAGACCTGTGCCCTCCCCAAATACCTTCACAGTGAGAATTTTGCACTAAAGTTCACCTGCACAGACTGAAGCGGTCCTGGGTATAAAATAAACCAACATCAGCAGCAAAGATAGTATAAGTGCATTTATTATGCGACCATATGGCAAAGCAATATAATTTCTCTTCAAACTATCAGCTTTTCAGGAACTTGATAATGCTCTTTATCACCGTGATGAGTAATAGAATTTAAGTCATGCATTTTGTTAACTAGTCTTTCTACATAATTGCCTCAATACATCTTGAAAACTGGCTACATTATGATGGCTCTCCTGAGAATATTTCACAGTTTCAGTGTAGTTTAATGTGCTGCATATGATTGAACAACAGTTAACAACAGCGACTGGATACATTGGTGATTGCAATGTACATGTAAGACTAAAAAAAGGCTAAATTTACATGTTCTTTTTAAAAAAAATATGTAGTAACACTTAAAAGTTAATTCTTTGGAGCCTCTGAATAACTTATGTTATTGATGTGTAAGCACTGAAAGGAGATGAAGTGCCAGTCAGTCAAGTGCAAGTTAAATAACTAAAAGGAGTTAAAGTTGTATGCTTGTCTGTACTACTAGTAGGACTATTAAAGTCAAGAGTATCTTTTTCAAACAACAAAAATGTTGGTCCAGTGGGGTTGAAAAAGAGGACCTCCTCACTTTCAGGCAACAGTGAAAGATAAAAAAGGGTCTTAAAAAGTCACAGCACCCCACTCTTGATGACATTATTAATTATTGCTAAAAAAATAAGTTAAAGGTAAATATCTTAAAACTAGAACAAATATTTAAAATAAATAACAGAGGCAAACATATTATAGAGATTAAAATTTCATCATTTCATTTCAGTTTCTAAGCCAAAACAATTGTCAGGTGCCAAAAAAGTGTCCAAATAACAGAGAGGTGTAATAAAGAAGTAAATATTAGCACTATGAAAATTATATGGCTTCACTTAAGCAAGCAAACTAACAGGTGGAATGTGTCTGTGTGCTATTTTTCAGACAGCACCTGTGTGAGTGAGTGTCCAGCTGGTACGTACAACACGAGACAGGAGGCTGATGGAACAGAGCTGGGATTCTGTTTGCCTTGTGACCACGTCTGCTCCACCTGCACTGGGGCATCACCAAAAGATTGCCTCACATGTTCCCCAGGATACCTACGTCTCCTTCACCTATGTGTCACCCATTGTCCCACAGGGTACAAAGCTGAATGCTCCATCATAATCTCAGAAAATGTTTACTTTGTGTTGAAACACAAGCTTGACTTCCTCCTTACCCTTTGTCCACTGGTAAAAGAGTCCTAAGAGAATTCCTGGTTTGGAAACAAGCCAACAGATTGCAACAGAATCACATTGTTTCTCCATAATGTTATCAGCAATAAAGCAACTTCCTTCAGGAACTTTCTAACTCCAAATGTGACATAATTTGACCGAAATTTATCAGTACATACTACCGCTCAAAAGTTTTAGGACACCCCCATTTTTCAAGTTTTTTATTGAAATTTAAGCAGTCCAAGTCGCGTGAATAGCCTTAACTGGTACAAAAATGAGTGGCAAATTTCCAAAAGGTAAAAAAAAAGAAAAAGGTTCATCCTGCAGGAAGATGATGATCCAAAACATACTTCCAGGCTGTCAGAACTACCTTAGAAGAAAGAAAGAATATCACGAGTGTGTTCAGCTGCTTTACTGCAAAAAGTGACTTCTATTCAGTTTTGTCAAACAAAATATTTCCATGATTTCTTTTTTTAAATCTGTTTTTGTTCTATGCTTTAATTTCAGAGTACACTGAGACATTAAACTATGTAAATCTCAGTAGAAACTGGAAAAATTGAGGTGTAATTTTTTATTGGTAGTGTATGTAATCATATTTTTTATATACAGAGATATTAGAAGTTATTATAGCAAAAAGAAATTGTATTTTTAGCCCCGTGGTAAGATTTTAGGTGCTGATTTGGGATTTTTACTTTTGACTTATGATTAAATTCACTTTGAATTTACCACAGAGAGACACTTACTAATAAATCTTGAAAATAAGTCTGCAAGAATCAGAAATCTATGTACATGTCTGACTTGTTATATATGTGTATATATATATTTATATAATTTGATGCATTTCCACAGGTATTACAGAGCGGGCTCCCGCTGTGAGAAATGTGACCAGTCATGTCAGCTGTGTACGGGACCAGGGCCTGAGTCCTGCAGGGCCTGTTTACCTCCTCTTCTGGAGCTGCAAGGCACTAAGCTGTGTTTAGAGCGTTGCCCGCACCGCTTCTATCAGCTTGACGACATCTGCAAACAGTGCCACATCAGCTGTCAGACCTGCACAGGTATATATCAAACAACTGTTAATTACGGCTCTGTAAAAGCTGATTGCACAATTTTTTTGTTTGAATTCGATATTAGCGTGCTACTAAACATCATCTATAGTCTATTGCCAACGTGTCAATATTTGACTCATATTTCACCTTTGCGTAATGTGTGAGATATGCTTGTGTTTGCAGATGCCTCACCTCAGGGCTGTCTAACGTGCGACAGGGGCAGCACTCTTAAGGACAACATCTGCTATCCACGCTGTGAGGAGGGGCAATACTTCTCAGAAGAGGTGTGTTCTGAGCTGAGTGTGCTGTACTGTATTGCTTTGATTATTATAATCATAAAAAGTGAAGTCAAAAGAAAAGTGTTTCCCTCTTAATTTAATCTAATACAAAGAGCAAAGCAGTCACATTATTTTCTCAGTAAATCAGTGCCGTATTGTACATCGTAAAAGTGGTTCTGCTGTGGTTGTTATATTCATAAATGAAATGCTTAGATGACAGTGTTGTCCTTTGTATGCATGTCAAATTCATATATAAGTAAATAATTAAAGTACCTGAAAACGTATTTTCTCAATCACCTTTGTATTATGGGTGATTTTATGATCACAAAAACTTCTCTCAAAGCTAGAACAGTTTTGGTTATTTCAAATTCTGTATTTGTGCATTTGAATTTGATTTGGTTTTAGCTGAAAAAATATGTAACACGCCTCCATGCACTGATCAGGATGAAGCAATATTTGATAACAGTTGTTGATTGTTTACTTGTGTTGCCAGGCAACTGTTAACCAAATGTGATGAAACCACAACCAGCTGGAGGTTTTGAATCGATATTCAATGTTATTGAGAAATACTTAAGATTTAAAACCCTGTTTTTCAAGGGTTTTATAGTTTTGCCTGATGTAGCATCTTCCTAGAACAAGTAACACAATGTGCTTCACAAGTCACAGTCCAAATTCCTGACTGGCCTATTGTCTACAACTGTTTTTGTTTTTTTTATTATTTTATTTTTCCAGTACACTCATTTGTTAAGTTGTACCATTGTAGGAAACCTGCGAGCCATGTGACGGCTCATGCAGGCATTGCACCGGCCCTAGAACTGACCAGTGTCTGACATGTCACCGAGATTCTGGTCTTCACGCTGTGGAGAACCGCTGTGCCCGCTGCTGTCAGGCTGGAGGGAATGAAACTGGTTGCTGTGTTTGTGACAGCCGTTCAGGTAGAGTCCTGCCTATCATAAGCAACATAAGATTGTCTGGATAGACCAACTACTAAAGGCATTTTTTTTTAATGTTTTAGCTCTGTGTGTGGAGGCTCCCAAACCAAAGTCAGGAGATGACCGGGCAACAGACCTGAGTACATCATCTAGAGTTCTCAAGCACACCTCAGCCACCTTGCCTATTGCGTTGCTGCTGGCTCTGGGGTTGGCTCTGGCTGTGTTTGCCTTAGTCAAGGCTCATGCCAGGAAAAGGCTTTGCTGGAGCCAGAGCTATGAGAGACTGAGTGGCAGCGCCAGTATCAACATGCCTCACGGCGTGCCCGAGCCAGAGAGTGGGGACGAGGTGGATGTGGTGTACACCAGTAGAGGAGGATCAGTATATCGACGCTACAGCTTCATCCATGAACAGGACACAGATGCAGATCAGGATGTGGACGAGAGCACTTGTCTCAACCAGTCTTAGGTGAATTCCACCTAGAGTTTGCAGTAGCTGAGGAAAATACTGTGGATGCTTACAATATCAAGGCTCATATTAGATGAATTCAAAGTAGTTTAGTTAAAAATGTTAAAAATAGAATGTGGTGGTATTTTTCTTTGGAATGATGAGTTATGGTGTTTATTGTATTCTACAAAGTGCCTGTATCTGTATACTGTAATGCAAATTCCTAGAAGAGCATTTGTGAGTAAATAGTGAAAAAAAATACATATATGTGTATATGTATAAAAATATAAAATATGACTTTTTCTTCTTTTTTTTACGTGCTAATTAAAGTATTTGTGAAACAGTGAAATGATCATGTATGATAAGTGAATTCCAACATCATTTATTGTAAATAGAAATATACATGTAATAAAGTCTTTTATACTTGACAAGTGCACCTTGAAAACTTATGGTGGCTATCCTGAGAATATTTGCTGGTAATGTAGAAAATGTATTATTGGAGGTTATTACGTGCACCATACACGAAAATCCAGTTTTCCTTTGCAGTCATATGAAAATGTTCTCTATAGGCTCAACCTCAGCTGTTGGTGACATTTAAACTAAGTAAATACAGCACTTATGTAGAATCTAGGACTGTCAATAGGCTACATCCTATTTAAGAACTACGTATAGTCAAGAAATTCCTTCCACACCTTAGTTTGACACACCTACTCAGGGCTGATTCGATTGTCATTGCTGTATTAAATGATACAATGCAGCCTCTCCTCATTTGGCTGAACTGTTATCTGCATTGAAGGTCACCTCTGTTGTACACTGAAGCTCAGGAAATTAAGGAAATGGCTTTTGCAAAGTCGCTGTTGAGGACCCTGTTTCTCGTTCTCCTGGGTATGTTGCTTTCTTTTGTTCTTTTTGAGACTGACTTTAAAAGGTCACAGTCACTGCCTGATATCAAAATACCAGTGCAATACCATGTTGACCTGCCTGGCTGCTCGGCTATCATCTCTGGTGAAACGCAGGGCAAGGAAGACAAATTACAAGTGCTTCTGGCATCCAAGAAAAGACAGAGTTTGTTATCTGAGGAGTTCTACCTTCATGTGACAAAGGACTGTCAAGCTTACATTGAAAAGAGAGGTTTCATCACAACACCTCTCAGTGAGGAGGAGAGAGACTTTCCCATTGCCTACTCCATGGTGATCCATGAGAAGATTGAGATGTTTGAGCGCCTTCTACGAGCTGTTTACACTCCTCAGAACATCTACTGTGTGCATGTGGACCAGAAATCCACTAAGGAATTTCAGAAGGCTGTAGAGGCAATTGTTTCCTGCTTACCTAATGTGTTTGTGGCCAGTAGATTAGAAAGAGTGGTATATGCCTCATGGTCAAGAGTGCAGGCGGATCTCAACTGCATGAAAGATCTGTTGGGGTCACACATCCAGTGGAGGTACCTGCTCAACACCTGTGGGACTGACTTCCCCATCAAAACCAATAGGGAGATGGTTCAGGCTCTGAAGTCTCTCAACGGAAGAAACAGCATGGAATCTGAGGCCACCAATGACTACAAGAAAAACCGTTGGCGTTATCATTACAATGTCACCAACCAAGTTGTCCAGACGAATGTGAGGAAAAGCCCCCCTCCCATTACAAGCCCCATGTTCTCAGGAAATGCCTACTTTGTGGTCACAAGGGCCTTTGTGAAACATGTGCTGCAGGACAGAGAGGTTCAGAAATTACTGGAGTGGGAGAAGGACACATACAGCCCTGATGAGCACTTGTGGGCCACTCTGCAGAGGATGCCCTCCGTTCCTGGATCCATGCCTGCTAATGTCAAGTACGACACATCAGACATGCAAGCCATCGCTCGTGTGGTGAAGTGGAGCTATTTAGCAGGAGATATGAGAGACGGAGCCCCGTACGATCCATGCACTGGGATCTATAGAAGAGCAGTTTGTGTGTACGGAGCTGGGGACCTCAAGTGGCTCCTGAGACAACACCACCTCTTTGCAAATAAGTTTGATCCAGAGGTTGATGACATCGCCCTGAGGTGTATGGAGTCAGTTCTGTTTTTCAAAGCTTTAGGCCGTGAACCACAGTTGATTGAACAACACTCCAACATTTTGTGAAGCTTATATATCATTTATTTAACCAAGTAAAAGTCTCATTGAGATTAAAATCTTTTTTCTGAGTGACCTGAAATGTAGATTTGAAATGTAATTTTTGAGATAAGGCAAAACTTCATACTTATTACAGGAACCACTTTTACAGAAACCATATTAATTTATTATCAAAAATAGTTAAGATCTTGTCCTTTCTTAATTATGTGCCTGTTAATGTTATTTTCACATGTAATATGAATGTAATATGTAATATGTGGATCTAAATGTTACTGTGAAAACTTTGCTATGGATCTCATGTAATTTCTTATAATATTCTGTCCATTTTAATGATATTGTCATGTAATTTCTGTGCCTTCATATGATTTCAATGAAATCTGTATTAGTAGTGCCATCTAGTGGATACTCATTACACACACTACATTACCTTCAGTAGCTTGGTGATTATTATTTGAATCTTTTCTAACATACGCACAACATTGCCATAGGCATTTACTGATGCTGTATAATCATCTCTGTCTTGTTACCACTGCAAAAGTGGAACTATATGGAATAAAAAAAGTACAAAACGATGATGTGGATCCATGACTTTACTTGGAGTAAATAATGTTATCTTAAGACCTACAGATTTGTTTCAGATTGTTGCTCTCAGAAATGTTGTCCCTCCACAAGTCTGAGGGCACGTTCAAGTGAGGGGTAATATAAAAAAAAAAAAGACCCAACAACTTTATTTTCCCCAGGCAGGATTCTAACAGACGTCAGCAGTGAACAGTGAAAAAGGTGCGGTCAAAACTTGTTCTATGAAATGCCACTCAGTGGGTCAGAGACCTGAAATGTAGTTTAAAATCAGAGCAACCATAAAAATATATTAATTTCTCTCCTTTGTCACCTTTTGAATATAAATATATATTTAAATGTATTAAAGCAGAACATGCATCAACCATTTTAACAGAGTGCCTTAAATAAAGTGTAGATACAACAGTAACTAGGAAACAACCATAAGCTAAATTTGACATGATATACCGGCAGTAAATAAAAAGGATTAAAAAGGTTTCAGACAGCATGTGGAAAAAGGCTGAAGATCAAGCTGCTTGACACAGTAATACAGCAAGATGTTCCACAATGTAACAGGCAGCATAGTTTCAAAAGGGCACTTTCCTGATACTAAGAGTCTCCAGTCATGTGGCCCAGAACATAAACACAAGAGTGGCTGTGGTTCTGAACATTCCTCATCGCTCTCTTCCTCCAGATCTTGCATTGCCAGCAGGGTCACTCTGGAACAGCAGCAGCTGCGATCTCCACTTTGCCGTGCATGTCCTGGTCGATTCTGCGCAGACAAATTCAACAGTCATCAGACGCCTGTGTGACTGCGGTGGCATCGCGTCTAACAAGGCTAACTAATAATCAGAGTAATAACAGGCGACTACACTGCCCACAAACACACTTTTCATATGATCTCATCCTGGAATGTGATCATAACCTTTACACCACTGCAAAGGGAAAGAGTATTTACCAAAGTGCACCGTACAGGATCTTTTTTTTTTTTTTTTTTTTTTTTTTTAAATGTACCAGACCTTTTCTCACAGAATAAATGTCTAATTTGGTCTGTCTATCATTTCTACCTTAAACAACTAAAGTATGCTTCATGCTCTAGTTACTACAAACATACACACAATAATACACATCAGTCAACATCAGTTGTTGTAAGACAAATGCACTAACATGGAACAAAATTTCCAATGACCAAAATCCATGCAAGTGCATAGATTGCCTTTGTTATCTGCAGGACACTGCAAATAGCGGTAGACTCCATGCTAATTAAGTTTATGTATACAATATGTGCAATTTTTGCATTTTTTGCATACCTGTAAACAATCAAGTACTGTTTAAACTGTTCAATTTTGTTGTTGTTTGTTGTCAGACAGATGTTGCTTTAACTCCATGGTAATGTTTTAGGTCGTAGAGCACAGCTGCATTTGTCTTGCAAGTATGCAAGTCAACTTAAAATCTCATTTATCTAATAAAAGAAGTACAACTTACTGTGGCAGGGTTTCATATCTTAAGAGAACACACAATAATACTATTAATAATACTAGTCTCCTCTACAGCCTCATGTGCCCTCTAAAATAACATGGTTACTGTAATTTTCCAGTGTTTAAACATCCCACGCCTTATCTGCAAATTAAATGAATAACCTCAGCAACTTAACACTCACTACTTATCTGTAATGAGCAGAACATTTCTGTGTGCATGACAAAAGCCGACAAAGGTTTGTGGCGATGACTGAACATCAGCAGGCAGTTAAATATGCAGTGAGTCATGCAAAGAGCTGTGAGTGTGTGTGTGTGTGTGGACATGCCGGTGGGGAACCATGTGAGGACATGGTTACAGTGCAACCACACACCAAAGTGACTAAGTCCAGTTACTTCCTTTTTGTTCCACCCAGTTCAGGTCAAAACATGAACAAACTTACCAAATATTAAACAATCCCCATTCTAAACCTGTTTTTAAAAAAAGACACATTGGAGTAAATGCTACTTGATGCCCCCACTTTCACATCAACAAGTAGTAATTAAATGACTTTTCCCATAACTATTCTAACCAGCTCTTAACAGAAATTAATTCTTTGACAACCAGCATCACGGTGAAGAAACACTATCTAAAAATAAATATAATGTATCACAAAGCTATAAGAGCATCTGGTATGTTTTTAACCACATACAAATAGCTGATATAGTTTTGAGGTAATAGAGAACAAATTTTACATGAATTAGCTATGAGATTAACTGAATTGGCTCAGAAATGGGATTAAATTGGTTAAACATCACCAAACCACCTATTTTTAGAAACCAATCAAACAGCTCATCAGCCTGCTTATCAGGGACGTCCTAAATCAGTTGAAAATGTGGGACATCGGGGAAGAAAGTTGTTGATTTTAGCCAGAAGGTAACAATAGATCATCCAATCAATTAAAAAAAAAAAAAAAAGTGGGACAGAATGAGGTGTATTGGTGCATTTCTGAAAGCCAACGGATCATTTCTTTGTTAGTTTTGTGAAAAGCAAAAAAAAAAAAAAAAAAAAAAAAGTGAGCTGAGACTGACCCTGGGTGAAAGTGCATATACCTTTTACGGCTTTTCCTATTTTTTTCGTCGTCAAACCTTAAGAGGGGGCAGGGAAACGGAGTTAAGGAAAGGAGAAATACACACAGCCAACAGCAACCAAACATCCAAAAGAGCAACAACATTTTTATAAAGATAAGTATTTGTGCTGAAGTCTGTTCGAATGCTGCGAGAATACAGGATCCGGTTAAGCCATATCAAAGAAGAATACAGCATGAGCGATTTCTGAGCATGCACTCGGATTGTATTCTTTTCAGTAATGTTGACACGTAAAGAACTTAGTGCATACCACCAAGGCTACACTATCCTCTAAATGTATTATTTTACAATTGACAGTGTTTAAATATTTGTAGTCTACACTGGATCTCTTCTCCATCATAATATGTCAGACAATCATACGTGATTTTGGAAGATATTTAAAACCTGCCTGGGAATATGAGGGCTTTTTAAGGAGATAAACTAATGCAAAATGAGTCAGACTCACAACCACTGACATGTTGTCTACACTGGTCACACTGGAAAAACAGAAAATGGCTATAGCACCACCTACAGACAAAAGGAAATCACATTTTGCAGCATCAGTTGAGCTGATAGTGTATCTGCACAAAACTGTAAAGCGTTACAGTTTATGCCAAATAGGCAGCCGAGTAGAGGAAAACAGCAGGCAAATCACAGATTGTTTAACTATACTTTGTACCAAATTTGGTGAGGACTGGATGAAATCTGCAAAAGGGAAGAAATGGAAGGTGACCTAAACTCATGTGGTCATATTTTATTTATTTACCAATTCAGGTGAGCAACCATGTATTTTTTTTTTTTAAGTCAAACTCCAGAGAATTTTTCTTCTTGTTCCTTGACTGGGATGTTTTCACATTCACCTGCTGAAGGAGAGAAGTTTCTCTGCGCTCACCTCAAATCTCAGTTTAACACAAGTACGTACCACCAGGATTTTGTGACATCACCAGCCAATCGTGGTCCAGTATGCGACTTACATAAGTGTGATGTGGAAGCTTGAAGCCTCTGGCACACATACACTGAGAACGGACCATGTAGTGAAGTAGGACACATCTTGTGTACAGATCTTTGTATAGAAGTTTGAAATAACCGATATTTGCAAATTCAGATATTCCGAGAAGGAGAAGGTGTAATTTAATTTGAATTTTAACAAAGTAATATCAGACACAAATTATGATTCAAAGTATTTTTGTCTTCAAACATGTCTGGAGGGGATATCTTGTAAAATTAGCCATCACCAGAGTCACCTCATATGGAAAGAAAACAAGTATTTCTGTTCTTGAGCACCATTTTCATCACAGGACTGTAAATTTGATCAGAGAACCAACTCCCAAAAATGTCTTTACAGCCTTATTAACTTACAACTATTTCTTGTTTAAAAAGAGCTTGAAAAGTGCAGGTGTGTTTGAGTTGAGCACACTTACTGTTTGATACATTCTGGTATGGACACATACTCCATTGGAACCAGTTCTGCAAGGTCTGTCAAGCTGTACACATACTTGATTTTCTGACTAAATTTTGAGCTGTGAAAAGAAGCACAAAATGTTAGAATCTAAAAACATACCCAAGCAGATCAGTACTTTACTATTCTAATGAACTTTTCTCAACATTAAAGTTACCTTATGAAAGGTTTTGTGAGTGCCAGCAGGGTGCGAATAAACCAGGAGGGATGGACAATTATCAAAGACTTCAAGTTCTTCCTTAATCTGTAAACAAGGAGTGAGAGGAGTTGTCAACCATTTTATTACGCATCCCCGATAACGATACTGTTGGAAATTGACCTACAGTCTTCGGATTGGGTTCATATTATGGGGTGTGCCTCTATTGTAGCTGTTGTAAAAACCACTCAGACTCACCTCCTATCAATCTGCTGATAACACTTCCTGAGCCAGCCGACGGTTGGCATCTTTTTCCGAGACGTCGCTCCATTCAAATACACAATCATATAGTTCTCAGCGACCAAAAGCTCCAGTGTGCCGATGACATACCTGAGACGGGGGAAAATCCCGTTAGCGACGGCTCTGAAATGTTTGCTCACAAGGCCAAAAGAATTCAAATAAACACTCACTTGAATAAATTGTCCATGATGTATCTGTAATTTGGTTGATTGCTCTCAGGCATAAAGCACACAGCAAACACAATGATGGCATTCAAACCGTCTCCATAGTAACCTGCAGTGAATAATCAAACGTTAAAAAAAATGATGTTTCAGTATCAAGACACTATTTCCATTTATTTACAATGACATTTGACTTCGATTAAAACATAAACATGTATTGCCACTGACCTCCGTGGCTGATAACTCGCTTATAAGGTTCGATGGCCTTCATGTCCACTCTGTGTTCCTGGTCTCCGATACGAAACACCCTCCAGCGCCGACCCTCATCCCTCTCCTCTGAGGCTGAGTATTCCTGAACGGACTCTACGCCCTTCTGTAGTAGTTCTGTGGTTTTTGGCTTTGGGAGATCATCTAAAAAAGGAGAAAAGGCATTTTCAACTTACAGCTTGGTTACTGCACCCCCTGCATGTGAGTGGTTCCAGGTTTTTATCAAATCACATCGATTTTGATCAAATCATTTAAAAAATTAATTACTGAACTTTTTAATCGCATGCATTTTAAATCAGTCGACATTTTCATACATTTAATTTCCATCTTTTCCATTTGGATTGCATGCCTTCTCTGATTCATATTCCTCTTTCACTCAGGTTAAGCATTTTTCTTTGCTACAAATATCTTGCAACCATATAGAAAGGTGACTGTTGTAATTTACTGGATGAGCCAGTCATGTCATGGTGTAACTCTCATACAAATAAATGTGCTGAAAAAGCAAACAACCATTCATATGGAAGAACTGCTTCTCAATTACCTGAGGACAAACTGTGAAGATTTGAGGTGCGGTCACATTCATTACACTTCCACCCAACTTATATTCGCTCCGACTCACATCCGTTTCAATTGATGAACATTTAATTTTTCAATGCAATCTTCAGCAAATTGCGGGGTGGCGGGAAATGGAGAAGTCATTACTCTAATGTGTGCCATCACCCTGTTTCCACTACAGACTGTTTACAATTTGCTGAGTGAGGGGCAGTTTCGTCGGACAGAAGGCTAATGTAACCACATTTTTAGGTGAATCTTTTGTAAGATACAGAGCTACAGGATGTGCAAAATGCGGAATTCTGCACATCCTGCAAGTATTATACAAAATGTTCAAATGATAATGTGTCTTTGGAAAATATCAAGCATGCAACAAGCAGGATTACAAACAAGTAAATAGTGTAATTAAATCAGATCACATCAACACACTTTTATGAAGATCTTTTGGTGAGAACATGTTTCCTTATGTATAGCAAATGTACCAAATGAAACAAACTAATATATTTCTGTTTGTAGCAACATATGATTCACACATATGTACTTAGATATAAAAATAACAGGTCATATGTTCATCATTTACTATGAAATGAATGATTATTTTTTATTTTTAAAAAAGGTCATGTAATGTGGATCTTAGCTGTTCTGTTAAGTGGCACATGTTAATGTTGCAACTGAGTTCATTAGGCACACTTTTTTTTTATTATTGTCATTTTTTGTTATCTTGTATCTTGTGTGATATCTTATAAAATCTAATAACCAAACTGCACAAAAGTTAAAATGGCTATAATATAATATTTGTTAATTGCAGGAATATTGCATGGATTAACCACATCTTAACAGAAAATTTGCAACTGATTGTTTCCTCAAACAGGAAATTTTCAGGAAAAGGAAAAATGACATGCACAGAAACATGAAAATGAAAAGGGTATGAAAAATGAAACACCCCATGATTTGTTTCAACAACTGAAGACAGAAAATAATCTGGGCAATAGGGGTTGATTGACCAGTGGTTGGCAGAAAAAACATCGGGGGGGCTGTCCACGAGACCTTACCACAAGGTAGAGAGAAACCTGTTGCTGGCCTGCGGCCTGTTTCCAGGCAGAGAATGGAAACAATTCTTCTTAGTGAAAAAGAGGAAGGCAGCAGTGTGGAAACACAAACACAACAAAGCATATTTTAACTACACTTCAGAGAGTTGACTGCTTACCCAAACCTGTAAAATCAAGGAAGGAATATGCCAAACGATCCAAGAACCAGGACATAAAAGACTGGTCTGACAACACACTTGCTCCTGCGTTATGTCTTTTCATAGACAAATCACAGCACTGTGGATTTCACCTACATCCATATTTTAAGTATAAAATGCACCTCTCATCACATTAAGTCAACCTAAAACATTTTAATCTTCTGTATTAACATAACTGGAACAAACAGCCTTGAAAGACACTATCCAAGTACTAAAACTATTAAACTAGAAACTATTCATTTCATCACATTATAAAACTTCCTTACCTTCCCATTCAAACTCATTGCTGTTGTCTGAAGGTGTGTCTATGTCATCTAGATCCAGCTCTGTACTTTCATCCAGCTCATCAGAGAGAAGAGAACCTTCACTGCGGTCGAGTGTAAGACTGATGTCCGGAGCTGCAAGCTTTTTCTTCGCCCTCTTGCCGTGGTTCATTGCATAGTCTAGGGTAGATGACGAGTCATCAGTAGTTGTAGTGTAATACTGTTTGTGAGACCAGTTTAAGAATAAGTTCAGATTTCTTTCAAGTCTATCCTAAAAAATTACTCACATGTTGTGAGGATATTCCTTCCTAGTGCAACTCTAATGTTGGCGATGCAGCACAAAATCAACAATGCTTGTTTTCTGAAGATCCGCTGAAGCCAATATAAGAGGCCATTCAGATGTTGCATTTTTTGCATACACAAATCGAAAGCGTCGCCGTTGCGGCACGCATTCGTTGTGGCGCACCCGTTGCGTGTCCACAGCACACCGAGATGGAAAAATCTCAACTTTTTTGAATGCAGCAAGAAAACAACAGGTCATGTGACAAGAATTAACCAATCAGCTCCACAGGACTTGATTCATCCTTTCCATCCAAGGGTGTCATCCAGTTGGAAGGTCAACCAATACTGGATGCCAACCACTGTTAGAAAACCAAAAAGATACAAGCAGTTTTGGTTGCTCAGTAACGGCAGGCGCAACAGTGGCGCAACCTCCCAAGCACCTTGGATAAAAGAATGAAAGCCCGTGAGCACGGCTGGCATTTTGTACATGTTTTTAGACACAACATCTGAACAGCCCCAAAGGCTTCATCAGTCTAAAGTTGCACAAATCAAGTGGACATTTTCCAAATTGTCTCTTTAATACAAAATTTGTGTTACATCCCTCCACTGCAACTCAGCACAGCAACAGTTGAGATAATTTTGTACAAAAAAAAGACTATAATGTTGGAAGAAAGCCTCATAGAATTCATTTTTGTATGTTAACAAGAATGAATATTGTCCCTCTTCTCTTTAATTGAAGTTGCACCAGAAAAGTATGCCTTATCACAGCAACCGATATGGGAATGGGTATGCAAGTATGTTTTTTAGATATGCTTTAAAAACTCTGAACCTATCCTTTAATGCTCTCCTGGGTCGCTGTAGCGATGTATACTTATTTGTTTTCCTTACCAGGGTCCCCTTCTTCAGAGGTTCCAGCAAATAGCTCATCGTCAAGCTCCTCTTCCTCAGGTAGAGGCCTAATAATCAAACAGTGATCATGCCTTCATTAGTTCTACTGTTCACGTGACCTTCACAACCCAAACACATGATTTACAACATTATGAGTGATAGACACATTACCGTGGAAAGTCCTCATCCTGCCACTCTTCCTTAAGCTCAACTCCCTCCATCCTTAGGCGGGCTTCTGTTGTGGCGACGGATTCTTGGCGCTCCAGGCTAGGAACAAAAACAAAAAAAAAGGGTTATGCTATCTTTTCTGTTTAAGGATGTCTGATTGCTAAAAGGCCCTCTTGTGTGATAAATATATTGAGTTTCAGAGAAGGGCTAGTAGAAATTACGTGACCAACAAAATCTAAACACATAATTGCTTAACTGTCAACAGTTGCTTGTGACTTGTACAATCCTCAGAGGATTATGGGGGAAATGTTGAAGTTCTATTGATCTGCCAAGAGTCAATAGCAATTTTTGTTCTCGGGTTAACACGTCAGTGACTAAAACCTCTACAAAATTACTGGACTTGAACAGGGACGGAGATGAAATACTAAAAGATAAAAGCCATGGGAAAGTGGAAAGTACTTAATGCCAGAATTTTCTACAACTGAACTGCAACTGAAATAATTGTTTTTGGCCCCAAAAGAGGAAAGATTAAAAGTCAATGCTCACATTGACTCCATGACACTAAAATCTACAAATCAAGCCAGAAATCTTGATGTAGTCTTGGACCTGAATTTCAACAGCCGCATAAAGGCAATTACAGAATCAGCCAACTATCACCTTTGACACATAGCAAGAACGAAAGGATTTCTGTCTAAACAAGATACAGAAAAACGTGTTCATGCATTTGTTTTCAGCAGGCTAGACTATTGTAATGGTCTCTTCACAGGTCTTAGCAAAAAAAAAATCAATCAGACAGCTGCAGCTCATCCAGAATGCTGCTGCCAGAGTCTTCACTAACACCAAGAAAGTGGAGCACATTGCACCGGTCCTTAAATCACTACACTGGCTTCCTGTGTGTCAAAAGTT
Source organism: Thunnus albacares (assembly GCF_914725855.1). Lineage (NCBI taxonomy): Eukaryota > Metazoa > Chordata > Actinopteri > Scombriformes > Scombridae > Thunnus > Thunnus albacares. The sequence goes on along the minus strand of NC_058112.1, from coordinate 19,032,392 downwards.
AGATTTTAAAATCCTATTACTTGTCTATAAAGCACTAAATGGTCTTGGGCCTAAACACATCTCTGATTTACTTGTACAATACGAAGCATCCAGACCCCTCAGGTCATCTGGGACAGGTTTGAACTCAGTGTTCCCTGGATCAAAACAGCTCCCCACCTGTGGAACAAGCTTCCTGAATACCTGAGGTCTGCACAAACTGTCAGCTCATTTAAATTAGGGCTTGAAACATTATTGTTTACTGCAGCTTTCCAATAAATTAAATATGTGACTTCTTTTTAATCTTTATTTATCTGCTTGGTTTTGCTTTAGTGTTTTATTGTCTTTTAAATGTAATTTTAATGTCTTCTTAATGTCTTATTTTCAATGTATTTCTATAAAACCCCCTGTAAAGCACTTTCAATTGCTTTTTGTCTGAATGGTGCTATATAAATAAACTTGCCTTGCCTTACGGCAAAAAATGCACATGATTACAGAGTGTACAATTAAGAGTGGGGATCTAAAATTAAGGTTCTTTAAGAAAAAGTTGATTTCGTTTGTAAGTGGTCAAAGGAAATGGTTGCACAAACAAAAAACTGTCTGACCACATCATTTACATACTGACATGTAAGCTTGATAACATCTTTCTTCTGATAGGCAAAAAGCAGCTTCCACTAACAGTCTCACTGAACCTCTTTAAGTTTGTAGATCAACATTTAAAATTTGATGTAATAACTTTTTGTTTCCCTAGGTTTCTAATATTTTAGGGTTGGCGGTCCTAAGAGCTTATTATCATAAACTGATTCAACACTTTGACCTGATTATGTGTATTTTTTATCAACATACATATTTGTATAACTGACTAATCTGTTTGAAGAGCTGTTGATATGAGATTGTGTGTGACGCATTGTCAAATACTTGGTATGAACTGGCTAATATGCAACCTTCTCAGTAACACCCAACATGAATATAGCTTATTCCCCACTTTGCAGTTTGTATTAGATGAGATTTTGTTTACAAGCCACAATATCAGATGACAAAATGCAACATGAGATGAAACATGTTGCATGTAACTTTTTGTATTCACACACTATTTACAACATTAAATTTTAATTTCAACTTCACAGCTGGACATACTATAAAAAGTGTGAAAGACATTTTTCAAACACCTTAGCAAATCTGTGGAAAAGGCCTTTAGCGCTTTTAGGGTGAACCTCAAACCTCCAATACATACTGTATAATAAAGAGCTTTTAATGTGCCATGGTGAACCCCGCCTGTTACGCATCACCTCAGCATCACACTGTGTCAGAGAAAACCTTGTTTATTTCTATTTATACGACGCAGTATGTAGTTCTTAACTATCAAACACAGCAATGCTCAAAGGTGACATGGACTTATTGCCTTTCTTCAGCAAGTAAACTACTTAAATATGAGAAGGGAACAACAATGGCACTTTCCTTACACTAATTAGTAATAGACAGATGCAGTGTGCGGCAGAGTTAATTAATACATAATTCAAAGTCCTGCATGTGCATCGAGAATCTACTTAGCAGTTTCAGCTTGCAAATGGCCACATAATCAGATCACTGGCTTCTTGAAAAGCTTACAAGCTTGTGTTAAGGGCTTAGTTTATAAACCATAAGGCTACTGGCTAATGCAGATCATGGTATCTGTATCTTTCCTGTACAGAGCTCCCTTTGATGCATTAATCACATACACAACTGCATTTTGGCTCCCAGACACAAAAACATTCTGGGCATTTGGTACACAACAGTTTAGCTGCTTGCTTATGTATAGTGCTAATCCCCACATTATATTTGCAATCCAACTCAGAGAGGTAGAAGTGCTACAGGAATGTGGTTTCCTGAAAATGCAATGAAGACCTAGAAACATTGTAGATGGAATCAGCATTAGAGAGTCAAATGGAAAAGATAATAATAATAATAATGCACTTAGTGGTGAGCTGAATTAAGCTGTAGATCAATGGTAGATGGTTTAAGGCTATTGATTCTGACCATGCGGGCAATTCTAGGGCAAGGCTTCCTTCAAGACAGGCCACAAACCCGTTTAAAGAAACGTCAAAACAAGATCGGATCGGTTGACCAAAATCTTTAACTAATAGTATTTTTTTCTAACATCACTCTTTACAGAGAATGTTTTTAAGGTTGATATCTTTGTTACATGATATCTGCTTCTTGCTCAAAATACCTGCATAAAAACATTTCTCACATCTTAATGATGAAAAGGACGGAGTACCATATACGCCTCATATTTAGTTCCTTTACAGCAATGCAGTGCAAGCTGGTTTGTACCCACAGCAAGAAAGTCTCCAATTTGCCTGGCACAGCATAAGCAGACCTGTCTCTGTCAGATAGAGAAGCACTCTCTAAGTTGAAATATATGTTTCTTCTGTCAGTAAAACTGCTGGTTCTTGTACATGATGATTAAATGGGCAAAGGCACACCACAGCAATGTGAGCATTTCCCAGAAATAACAATATATTGAAATGTCATCTATTTAAGGTTAAATAAAAATTTGCCCACTGCAGTTGTCCAGGTGTAACTATTTTCATATATCGATTTCCAATCATATTGGTGATAACTGATCCACTCGTTTGCTACACTTCTTCTTAATAAGTCTGTCAAAAGGTCAGTCAAGTGATGCTCTGATGCTGTGTGTATGTAATGTTGCTCAGCTGTCCACAGATGTTGCTTACTGCCTACAAGGGCTGGAGACAATGACAGGAACACCCGTACGATAGAGTACAATATAATATATAGCATTTTCCACAGCGGACATTTTGACTAATAATGGAAGAAAAAGCACAGGCGTTACTAATAACATAAACAATGGCTCTATTCTGTTCCAAGTGTCTCAGTATGACAGTGTGACAGTGATTAAGCATGCACAATACCAGGACCGAAGTAGCTAGACTGCACCAGAAAGTTGTTGATTGAACACTGGTAGTTTTTGACGTTATACTGGATGGCATCATAATGTAATATGATTTTGTTTGATTATGTTTTGTCCACAGATAGACAAAATAACAGAGAGAATCCAGCCCCACCCACTCCCATTGATCACCCCACTCGACACAGTGGAGTCCCTCTGCTTCCTGGGAACCATCATCACCCAGGACCTCAAGTGGGAGCAGAACATCAGCTCCCTCACCAAGAAGGCACAGCAGAATATGTACTTCCTGCAACAGCTGAAGAAGTTCAACCTGCCAAAGCCAATGATGGTGCATTTCAACACCTCCATCATTGAGTCCATCCTCACCTCCTCCATCACTATCTGGTACACTGCTGCAACTGCCAAGGACAAGGGCAGACTACAGCATATTATTCGCTCTGCTGAGAGGGTGACCTGCAACCTGCCGTCCCTCCAGGACCTGCACGCCTCCAGGACACTGAGGCGAGCAGGGAAGATCATGGCCGACCCTCCCACTCCGGACATAAACTTTTCCGAACACTCCCCTCCGACAAGAGGCTGCAGTCTATCTTGACCAAAACCTCTAACCACAAGAACAGTTTGCTGGCCTCATCAACAAGGCCCGGGACCTCACTGACATGGACTCTATCCCGCTCTTAGTTACTACATGTCATATTGATGTGAAATCTATAATCTTATATTGCACATCTGTGAACTCATCACATCTAGCACAGTGTAAAATTTCTATATATTTACACCAACTGTCTTTTGTGGTAGTTATACTTGTTTTTTCTCTTACCTTCAATGTTTTGACTTTTGTGCACAACTACACCAAGACAAATTCCTTGCATGTGAAAACTTGCTTTGCAATAAATCTGACTGATTCTGTTATTGTGTCCACCCACTATATACTCAGGAAAGAGATTTTACACCCGCCTCTGTCTAGCTTGCTAAAATAGGGGAATGCCAAAAGGTTTGAAAAGGATATGTCCTCTTCTTTTGGTATTAATGCTTGTTTGTAGGCTAATCACTGATTTAGAAAAAAAAAACATCTGTAAACTTGCTGAACACAGGCTATAAAAGATTATGTTTGAAAGGCAGTGTGGGGAACTTTAATTTTCACAACTGGGTCAAACAGTTGTGTTTCTTTTGAGGAGCTGAACACAGCAAACAATAGCAATAAGGACTTGTATTTGCAATTCTACTTGAGAAAGAATCACTGGTCTGTCAGACTGTCAAACATAAAAAGGGGGATATACAGACCTTCCACTGGGTCCAGGTGGTGAGCTTGGCTGGGGAAGGTTGACTGGGGTAGAGCTTCTTGCTCCCGGCTGTTTCTGCTCATTGTCTGGAGTTGTCCTTTCCTGTGGCGTACCTCTTGTTTTGGTTAGACTCTCCTGGAGTGCCTCTTCGCCATTTTCCACTGTAGAAGCTGTGCTATTTTGTAAATCGTCTAATTCCTCCTCATCACCTTCTCCCGACACTCCAGAGGACGAGGGACTAGACGTATGTCTGTTTCCCAACTCCTCATGAGTCCGCCTGGGTGTGACAAAATCTGGGCTGCTATTGTTCAAATTCATATCACTTACACCCTTCAGCACCGCTTCACTCTCAATCACATCCGATGCCATGAGTTTTCTCCTGTCGCTCAGAGTGAAAAAGGGTCCGACAACGAGACGTTTGAAACACCGGTTTTCAAGTTAACAAAGTCACTCAGATAGCTGCATCAGACTTTCACAACTTCTTTAGAAGTTTGTGTTTAGCGTGCTAGCTCTCGTCCGCTCTACAGCTACCTAAGACGACTGCTGTTGTTATTGTTAACAGCTTTGACAACTAACTGCATATCTTATTAACCAAATAGTGTTAAATGTCGCACAGGGTGCAGAAATAGTCACCTTCCCTAAATGCGTCACAGGGTGAATTCAGGAGTCCAAAAACAATGCTAGCTTTGCATTAGCTGCGGTGCGCAGTGATCCTACTGATCAGTTTCCTTCCTTCCTTCCTCCCAAGTCAGAATGCTCTCCTGCAAACGTAACAGACGTTGCTCACGCTAGCTTGTAGCTACCTACAGTTCGCTAACGTAACTTAGCAAAAGCAACAGACATGTTGTCCAGTAAACGCCGGTTATAATCCATAAAAGTCAGTTGTCAACTGCGACACAACATTAGGACAACTGTTCTGGATCAATGTTAAGTATAAAATCAGTACCAGCTGATTTAACTAACCGGGTCTCAGCCAAGCAGCGACAAAAGACTAATTTGCTAACAACGGTAACTAACTACGGTAAGTGAGAAGCGCTCTGTTCCTTTCCAGGGTCGTGTCTACATGGTAACCCTAGATTCGCGAAAGATCTCGCGAGAGTGGTCATTTTAACCCAAACCATGATCTTTCCCTAACCATCACCAAGTGGTTTTTGCACCTAAACCCAACCAGACCTCAACCACAGTGTTGTCACATCAGAACAAATAATTATTTTGTACAGCGCGCACAATGAAGAAACAACGCGTACAAATCTCGCGATGGCAAATCTAGGGTAACCATCTAGACACGACCCTTTTTTCCAGGGAGCCAGCGGTAGCAAACATACTGTGGAGTTGCCAGTTGTGTTTCCTATCAGTAGGCTACTTCTACCTCCATATGTCAAGCATAAAGCATACTAAAAACACATTCAGCTACAATACATGTTAATGTGGCGGATTGTTTTTCAACATATGAAAATAATGTTTTTCACTATGTCTTCTTGCTGTGTAATTACTTATTTGATTTCTAATGAAATAGGCCTGTCACTTTATAATGCCACAAAAGTTTATACGATCAAAACAAAGATGATGAAATGCATTGTTCTCCAAGTCCAAAATTCACTAACTTACAATTCAAAAAATAATTTAAATAACTAGAGTTAGAGACTTGAATAGTGCTTCATATATGGTATGATGATCAGTATCCTGTGTTTGACTGTTCCATGGAAAATGAACAAATCTGGCGCCCCTGCCTTGATTCTTCCGTGAGGTGTCACTTCCCCAGCAAGGTTTCACTGACCGTCTATGGTTTCACTGCTCTCTCCTGATCGTGAAAATGTGCATTTTCGAGTTTTACTCATTTTACTCATTTATTTACCTACGAGTTTATAGACAGCAATGCGTCAGCTTTGCATCGGGTCTCGCTAAAAGTTCAATTTCAGTCTTTAAATATTTGTGAAACATTGTGATTCAACATAATTATCGGAAAATTCGGTTGTGCATAAGTTGTATTAATAAGTCTGTTACCGTGGTGGAGAGTAATTACATTACTCAAGAAATATAATTTATAGGTAGGCTACTTATGTGACTGACATAGGCTATTTTCATTTTGTGCTATATTATACTTCATTTCAGAGAGAAGTGGGCTATTGTACATTACATTACATTACGGTACAGTAAGTTACTTCACAGATCATAAAACGTCTGATCTCTTTTCAAGATATGATCCATTGTTATTGACTTAACAACCCAATATATAGAGTTGTGAAAATTAGCACCACTATGTCGAGTTTCAACATTGATATGCTGCTTACATTTAATGAATCAGTTATTGTAATCAAGTTATACAGAACATATAATAACACATAGCAAGTACTTTTACTTTTTCTCCTACCTCTATAATTCTACTTAAAAAGAAATTTGAATGTAAGACTTTAACTTGTGACATATAATATATCTGAATACTTATTTTGTATTTGTTTTATTACATCTAATACAAATAACTTGTGGTTAATTATACTTTTTTACAATAAGATCTGAATCTGATTTTGAAACAGCTAGTCACTTCAATAAGTCTTGTCAGTGGTGAATCTTTGCCACTAGGTGGAGGCAGATACTTACTTAAACACTACAGTCTAAAGGATGCCCTATTGGTAAAAATCTGCCACAACTCAAACCCTTGAGAAGAGCAAACTGGACCAAAGCGTGAGATGTAATGAGAATAATTTGGCCAATTACATTAAAAAACAGTTTCTAACCTAAATTTACAGATTGAACCCTTATTTATCTGAATTTAGCATTTACATACTGTTTTATAATTCAGTAATGATTACATTTATCTTATTTTATTGTGATACTCTCAAATTAATACCGTTGGAATCACCCTTCAGGTGTGGCCTTATCAATTAATATTTCTGGACAGAGGAGAGAGTGTCAGACTATATTTAAGCTCAATCAGCAACACTGACTTCCAAACAGAAGGGAGTCAACTGTAACAAATGCTCCATAAGTTCTCTTTTGGGGATACTTGTAATTGCCATTTTACTCAGACATCATGGTAAAAAAAAAAAAAAGAAAAAAAAAAAGGAAGAAAGACAGCTATAGATCTAATATAATGATGCCGCCTGGTTAATACCTCCTCTGTGTGCAGCGGATCATTCAGTGTAATTTCTAATTAACACATTGCTATTTACTCTGTTGGATCATTAGGCCTCATCACAAAAGGATAATCCAGTCAAATTGAGAGTTTCTTCTTCCACCTTCCACCGTGGTGCTGTTTGCTAATGAGTCATGTTGCAATTATCTAACAAATTAAGACAAATGTTTCCTGTTTATCCAAGATAAATCTATTGAGGATTAACACACATAACACAGATAGAAGAATTCATCATGAATACTGCTTGTAAATTCACTTCATTAATACCCAAAATTTCAAAGAAAATAGTCCTTTATTTTATTTTTAAAAGTTAATCCTGAAATCGTGTGGGAAAATGCAAATTATGATAAATGATGATAAGGAAGATTTTTAGCAAAATTGCTACCAGTATAAGATATTTTGAAGCAAGAAGAAGTAGATTGAAAGTCATCTTTGTGAAAGAGCAATGCTGTAGTGTTTGTGCTGCATTGTTCATTACTGTAAACCTCTCTCCTCAGTGCACAATTAAGTACCAGCAAGCAGCTATTGTTGTTCATGTGGGTCCACTATACCAATTGGTTTAAAAAATAAAAAACAAAGTGACATTGTCAGATGCAGGATGTATCCAATTCCTTCTTTTTTAAAAAATAACACAAGAACTCCAGATCTCAATGCAGATGCTGTAGCAGACCCCTCCTTTCATGATGAAAGGAGGGATGAACGTTGAGATCAGAGATGGAAGCTGTAACCTATTTGTGAAGCAGAATCATTAGGAAGGTTCTCCAACCAATTTCCATAAGTGGGGTAGCGGGAAGTATTTAGGCAACTCGAAGTATATCACTAATGAGAAAAGACAAAAAGGATTCATGTGCATGTTTTATGCAATCTCTTTCTGGGTGTAGATGAATAATTATTTATGATTGCAAAGCCTAAAAGGGAGGCAAGAAGATAGCAACAGCAAAGAGACTGGTAAAAAATTTAAAGACGAAGTTAAATGAATATTTAAGGGAAGATGAAATATTTAATGGAAACAAATGAGCAAAACATTTAAAACAGCATGATAAATAGTAGTGAGTGCCATTAAAGTGGCCCTCGTAATTTGTGCTATTTGCTGCAGTAGTTGCTCCATAAGGTCTCATTCATACTCATAATGGTGTGAACTCAGGACTCAGACGATTGTTTTCAACACGCCAGTCATTATATAGGGACATAGTGTCTGTAACCCAGGGCTGACCTCATAGCTGAGAAATATTAGCCTTTGATTCAGTGTAGCTAGTCTGTATTGATGCCACGAGGCAGAAACAATTCATGTTTTATTGACCTTCCTCAAGTTGAGGTTAAGGTTCTTAAAAAACACATATTGTGAATAGGGTTGCAGTTAATTTCTCAAGAGACATTCTGCGTTAGGATTTATCATAACATCAGTGTTTCAGTGTAGTACTTGCATCTACAGCACATTTTGTGAATTTCACCTACTGACATCAAAAGAGAAAAAAAACCAAACTGTAGTATGTACCAGCACACGTTCATTTGTTTTCCAAATGCGAAAATAATTAAATCAGCAAACAAATAATTATTCAAGTCAATGAGAACAATTATCTCAAAGACGCCTCTGAGACTTGGATGTGCATACTGAATTGATTAATTATCCTGCTAAAGATAATTGAGTGAAGCTGGATATTTGACTGCTTCCTCTCAACATGCTCTTGCCTTCCAATCCATTAATTTCCATCATCATTTACAGTATGTGGTCATAATGAATAACCTTGCTCATGAACACCTCTTTGTGTGACTTTTTAGGGGCTGTATTTTAGTTTTGCAGTCATCTTCCTCCACAGCTACTCTACATTATTATTGGATCATAAGGAAAAATCTAAAACTGGCTATGGCTCGAAATCTAGTGCCAGTCATCTTTTACTTAAACTTCATGAACCTTAGGTTTTACAATATATTCCAATCTTTATTAAATTGCCTATTAAATGCATTAAAAATGTAACAGTGTACTGACCTGCGTTCGTCTGTCCAAGTTCAACTTCGCTGTGTCATGCCCTCACTAACCTGTGGGCAGACTATTACTTACCTCTGAGCCAGACAGAGATCATTACCTCTGTGAATGATGGGAAGGCAGCCCGAGCCCAACAGCTTTATTTCCCAGCTCAACTCAGCGGACGCAAGCCATCACATCCTGTTAACAATTCCATGGCTCCAACATAAAGATAAGCTCTCTCAATCAGCTCCGTCTGTCTCCATCGCCACTGAAGGGCCATCAGTCATCACCAGGCGGGACGGGAGCCCCTCCATATTCACTTGTGATTGACACCATTTAGATGATTCAGTCAGAATCACGGGCTGTTTATTTCCTCTGTGGGCCGGTGTGCTGTTTTGTGATTAAGGGAGTTCATGAATTTTTTTTTTTTTTTTTTTTTTTTTTATCTCAGCATGTTCGACTTCATGTAATCATGTCTTTTCACTTTGAGCAAATATTGGTCCGTTTCATGTGGAATCTTTCAAATGCCGAGATGAATTAAGTCAGAGGCTTTGACATTTTAATCAGAGTGAACATAAGAAGCCAATTGTCACTGTCAAACCACATGAAGGTCATTTCAATTGTTAAGGATCCGCTTGCCATAACATTTAATCGTTACATCCTAATGATTCGTTTACATGTGAGATCAGGTTGATATTTTATGTATAAGCACACATTCTATTCAAGGCTTTTTATTCTATTAACCTGTCCTGTCCTTATGAGATCCTTTCTAAGATAATTCCCATATGACTTAGCCTTTGATAAATATGCTTTTAGGTCTACCTAATTAATGCATTCTGCTGTGATTTTCTTCACTTGTCACCCACACTTTAACCTCATAGCGAAGGAACAGACTTTTCCTACTCAAATTAAAGGTCCTCTGAGACGTTGTACATGTGGGAGCTAATGATGTAGCGCGCTGTACAACCTGATGTCTTATCTTGAGGGCCTCGTTGAAATGTTTTGAGTAGAAATGAATAATATGACCTCACTGTTATAGAGTGTGGATATCTTCCGAGCAAACATGTTTTAGTTTATATGTCTGTCCTCTGCTGATGATTCTGACTTTTTCTATTATGGTTATGTTAAAAATGAAATGTGAATCAGATATTTGCTCTGTGATTATGTTTTGATAGTGGTTGAAACATAAGGTATTTGTTGCTGTATCACTTAATATTTTTTGATGATTTGCACCAAGACACCAGAATCTCTTTTATGTTGTAACGGCAAGCATCTCTGTAAATTTCTTTGAAAACCAATGGAGAAAATAAACATAATAAAGCAAAGATACTGTACATTTAGATTCATGTAGGCACAGTCAAACAAAGCAATGGCCTGGCAGTGTTGAGACAGCATTTCTGAAGGGACACAGGAGAATAAGCTTCCACTAGCTAAGTCTAGTCTTTCCAGTACCATCCCCAAATTAATTAAAGCAATTCAGCGTTTTTGAATGTACCACTTGACTTTTCCTTATAGCATAACTGCAGTTTCCAGCCATGTGACCAAGGGACCATTCACAGGTATAATGAATGGGATATGGTGTTGATCAGCATTGACTCTTTGGCCATTTTTAGTGCATGATAAGAGAAAAGCCAGATGTTATCTTGTTTTATTACAATACAATATGTCACATGTCTACTGTAATAAATATGTCAGATTTTTAGAGAACACATTGTCTCACTATTTGTATCAGAATTATGTTAGAAACTCCCAACATAGTTGGATTTAGCCAGCAGTCAGTTGTTACTGTGAAATGTTACAATGCAGCTAAACAGGGAAAATGGCTTAAAACAGTCACTATAGGGTTTGTTGTCTGTCTCTATGGTAACAAGGCCCAGGGTGCCTGGTGCTAAAGCAGGGTCTTTACAAATAGTAAACAGTCTTTATACTCATCAAGGGTTGTTATGGAGAAACAGCACAGGTTCTTGGGTGGTCAGAGAGATTGTGGAATTGACTAACAAAAAGACAAATAAATAAGCATTTTATTGAGTTGCAGAAGAATTTTTTTTTTTTTTACACAAAGAAGAAATGTAAGTCTAAGGTGTGTGCAGTGTACTGATGTCAGGTAAGTAATATTAACAAATTATTAGGAGATGTAAAAGTACTAGTCTGAACTTGGACACTGTAGACATTGAATATGGGCACATGATTTCCCAATTTCTTAGTCTTCAGTATTCAGACAGTTACCTCTGTTTGTATTTTGGGCTACCAATATGTGCAATTACCTTTTATGTTTTCACATTACTGTCACTCTGGTTATAATGATGCATTGGTCAGTTTGCACTTTTAGAAATCACTGTCCAAAGAGAAATTGACAATGACATTTAAAGGGGGTCTGTTTATAATCTGTCTATTAAAATTGAATTACAACATGAACTGAAACTCTGATTTTTCATGACAGTGTGAATGATATCTTATGATAAGCACAACTTTTGCTGTCACTAAATCATTTTACTGTCCTATTAAAAATGAAGACATGCAACATAACTATAATTTTTCAGATTCAAAAGATTGTTTGTTTCTTCTCATATGCATTAAGGCACAGTACTATTGATACTGTAACAGTGAATTTGCCTTGATATGAGGTTCACTAAGGAAAAGACTTGCATACTGTATAACTGTAAAGAGTTGTTGTATTTTTGAGGCAAAACTGCATTTTGACATTTGACTGAGCTATCAAACAACCTCTGTTTTGTACATCCATTGTTAGAATGCCAATAATAATTCACAATCAAAGACTGATCAACCTTTCAACCAACACAAAACTCTTTGAAGCCACCTTTTTAATTTAGTGTTGTCAGAAAAGCCTACCGGTAACTGTCAGCACACATGTCTTCCATTCAGTGAGTGATGAGTAAAAGCAAAACTTATAATTACTCTTTCTGTCACTTTTTTTATGATAAATGTTTAAGTTACCATCCACACAAAACAATAAATATTGTGCACAAAAGCTGCTGTTTTCCCACTCTGGCTTCAAGCCTTCTAAAGAATTTATTCACCATTACAGCCACAGTGTAACTACAAAAATACTTTTCCTTGTCTTTTAAAAAAGATGAAATATTTTCTCTGCTATGTAATTCTCCTCTCTGTATTTCGAGAGATACTGACCTAAAAAGGTTGATCAAAGACTGTTGGAACTCTACAGCCTGCAGCAACCAATAAATTGGTCCATTCGATGTTTTGCACTGACAAATTATTCTCCAGAGTACTAACATTCTTGGTAGCAACTCAATTACCAAGAGACAGATGTAGCAAGAATTCACATTTATGTTTCATAGACGTTTCAATATTTTATTATTTCAGTGCATGTTGGCGTGGACCCTTTTATGCCATAGAAATGATAACTATTTGCTAATTCTCACATAAAGTGATAGTTGTTTTGGTGCGCATTGCAGATTTGTGGGAAACAACACTGTATCAATCCCTTCAGGCTTTTACACAATATTGGAATGGCCTTGAGCATCCATATGCTTTAATGTGGCTGTTAAAAGCCAATATTTCTTATTATGGCTGAGGGGAGGCTGATCTCGCTCTCACTGTCAATGTAAAGAGAAATGTCGACAAAAGAAAGTGGAAAAATCATACCTAGGAGAAAAATCACTTATTAATGTAACTCTTTGTGAAGTTTATATATTTAAACTTTATGAGTGAGTTCAGTTCATCCCAGTGTAATGTGACACGGTTTAATAACTGACATACTGCAAGAGAAGTGAAACAAAAATCCTTTCTTATTGTTGCCGTAAGACTTTTTTTTCACATTAGCCTATTTTTTTTTAAATCATCATATTAGTCAGGTAATTATAACAGACTGTGATAAAAGTACTCATTTATTAATCATCTTTCATATAGATATTCAAACTGTAGTAAAAACACTCCAGTTGTCTTAAAAAAAGAATTATTTGGCACCTTGCTGTGCCTTCTTTGCACAAGGGAATATAGACTGTCATTAATATGCATAAGTCCCTCTTGTCTATGTTTGGGCGTTTGATATTAACCCTCAGAAACATTGGTGACCTTTTGCACAAAACCATATGGTTAACAGTGAGCGATCTCCCTGCTGTTCAAGCATCATTTACCTCAGAAAGACATGAACACAGAAAGCATCACTGCACAACTCAGTGAGTAAAAGCATTAAAGAATTCAGTTCAGTTTATAGACTGTAGAAATTTAGATGTAGATGCACCATAACTCGTATGTATTTTATTCATTCACATTTATTTACACATTTAGACATTAAGTAGCTTGTATACATAGTGGACTTAAATTCCTCAGTGAATTGTGTAAGTGTACTTGTGGATTACAGAGCATCAACAACATAAATATATGATTATACTCATGTTTTGAAAATCAAACAACAGGGATTACCACCTTATGTCACAGGAACTGAATCCAGTGAGGTATGACGCTCTGCTAATGCTTCTCCACTGATAGAAATAACACCAGCGTTTTTCTAAACACGCTGAGCCGTTGCATGTGGTGGCAGCAGCAAAACACATGGTGCTCCTTCTGTTATGCAAATATGAAATGGAAGCAGAGCACAATAACAGCTTTATAGTCTCACTGTACATTTGCTCAGAACATCTGAGAATACCAGACTGCATAATTAACTGCCAATGAAATGTTCCCCCGAGTCAGTCTTGTGCTTTATTAACAAAGTAATGCAGTTATTTTTAATTGGCCATTTCATTGTAAACCAAATTAGATAAAATGACATGAAGCACATTGCTCAAGAATATGATAGTGTATTGTCCTCTTTACCTTTATATTTCTAATGACATATGGCCATGATAAATGATATTATATTTTCCTCACATAAAGGATAGAATCTAAAAGTTTTGCAGGACCTGACAGTACTAACAAATATATCTACATATGCACATTTACTACAAGGTGTAAGCTTACATTATGTCCACATAGGTGTTTATTATGACCTGTTTATTAAAGATGGGTGTTGTGACATGTACTGTTTATTATGCAAACATAGGTGTTTATTAATGTTTGTATTGTGATAATATAGATTTGTATTATGAGGGTCTTTTTGACAGTATATATAGGGTAATGTTTATTATGTAAATACTAAATGTCCGCACTGTAGTGGAAAAAAATTAATAGGATTTTAAACAGAGTTTGAATTTCCTGCAGATGTTAAATTTACTGAATGTAGTTAGAGTTCATTCTGCTTTAATGAATACATAATTTTAATTTTCTTATAATGCATGTATACATATAAGGGAGCTGTGTATGCCCACATATAATGTATAACTCTTCTGTGACTGTTTGATTTCACATATATGCATGTAAAGTAATATTTGCAATCATCTCAAAGTCGAACTTAATTACATATTTTCTGCTTATCTGTTTCACTCAGTCTAAGGCTACAACATAGAGAAGACACTGAGTGGCATTCAAAGCATGATCTAGGCCTAGGGCTACAACAGTTACAGAAGGACTTGTTGGGGCTGCAATAGTTGCAGTGCTCATCGCAGTTTGAAATAGACTTGAAACTGTTTAATAATTTAGATCAAAGTAAAAGTTTAAAAAAAGTGAAAGCAGAAGGGGCTCTTTGTGGCGCCACATGAAAATTTCTTGCAGTATAGCTTAAAGAAGACAACCAGAGGGTTGACGAGCAGTTGTGAGGACATCAAACACTTCTGCCTCCTATTGAAGAAATACTAGAGAATTTTTGTTAAGTGAGCCTGTCTTTTTTTTGCTGGCAGAGATTTCAGAGTTGGTGTTGCGCTTATCAGCGGGGAGGCACCAGTGGAGAACTACCTGGATAGCTTTCCTAACCACAGACCTCTCCCACAATGGATCATTAGCATCGTGCCAAAGATGGATGGCGACTTTCTGCACGACTTGCTGGCCGCCAGTGTAAGAGCAGGGCGCAGGGTTTCCTCCAGTCCCTTGGCCTGCCTGTTTGACCTGCTCCTGGGTCTTAGTTAACATTCAGGGGGCCCTGACCTGAAAAGCAGGCTTGGCAGCAGAACCAAGGTCCCATCCTCCCCAAAGAAATTAGAGGTGGTAATCTTTCAGGAACAACTTGCTAACCTTCCCAGACCATGTAAATGTAATAGATGCAGCTGATTGCCCTGCTTCTGTTTTGCAGCCCCTCTGTGTCTTGCTGTCACCGGCCACGGCAGGTTGTGTCCAATTTATGTGTATTTGACAGCTCAGAAGTGACAAATGATGGCCAGGGCTAAAAGAAGGTTACATTTAAACACAGCACAGGTCAATGGGGTAGGAGGCTGAATGCTAAATCACTGTCAGGGAAACTAATGATACAACATTATAAGACAACAGGGCACAGTGAAAGATAAAGTGCAGGATGTCATACTGATACTATAGTCAACCAATGTCTGTTTCAACTGCACATTCATCTTGATTTTGCATAGACATTCACATGGAAACACTAAGGTATAAATAGCTTTGTTTATAAGATCCTTTTGTGTGACACAAGGATCATAATGACATTATGGTTCCTCCCGGGCCACCCCACTATAGTGATGCTGGAAATATAATGACCATTTATAGCCTCTCTACAAAAAACACATTGTTAAAGATTGGAAACAAACATTTAATTTGCTGTGTTTAAGATCTGTTACACCTGCTGTAGCAATTTCAAAAACACACAGGAAGTCTGAATAACAAACACAGAAAGAGCCTGGGAACCCAAGCACGAGTTGTGGCATCTTGACAAGTCTTTAAGTAATTCTTACAAGAACAAACACCCCTAGGCTCACTTGCTTCATTGCTTAAGTCAAAACAGAGTACATACAGCCACTAGGCTGCCAAGGAAATCAGATAAGTAGTGCCCAGTCTTTAAATAAGAAATCTCATGTTCTTACATGGCCATCACTGGAGAATATAGGGCTATTTTGTTGTTGGAAAGGGTGTAAACACAAAATGAATTTGGTGACACTGACATCAGTTTACAAAAGCATCATTATTGCATGTAATTATTTGGATTTGGATTGTGATCTTTCCATTTATTTCACAGTTTTGTTTACATTATAGTAATATACTGTATACAACAAAACATAAGATATTTCAGTATATCTAGGATTTTTTATTACGAGGAAAAGCCAGTGTGGCAGCTAATAATAACCATTAGTACAACCTAACTCCATGTAGCTGGAGGTTATGTGGACATGCAGTGTCCAGGAAGCTCAAGGACGGCTCACACTCCCAGATTAAACAACATTCACTCTCTGTCAAATGCTTAGCTCCCAAAACTGCCAAGCCAGAGGAAAATGAGCCCCCACACGACCCGCACTGTGGATGACAGGATAAAACACAAGACAGTTGTGCCTGAAGGAGACCCAGGATAACGAAATAATCTTTAATCTCTGTCCCTTCAAGGCACTTTCAACACCTGTTATTCTTGATGGCATTGTGAGAGAGGGCAGCTCGCAGATTCATTTTAAGCCTGGTAATTATTACACTAATTATTCACTTCGGTGTTGGGTGATTACCAGTCCTCGTTCAGGTGAATACTCGTCCGCTTGCACACCAGCTGAGGCCAAAGCAGCTCAGTGGAACAGTTGTTCCACTCCTTTTTCCCTTGCAGATATTTGACCTCTTGTCATGTTTGCAATCTGTACTTTGGGGGGAAGGGAGAAAAACAGCCAGAAACTTTTAATTGCTCAACAGAAGCAGTAGTGAAAGGCACAGGTTTGGCCATCTGTTCCGTCTACACCATCTCTTTAGCAGAGAAACTTTTTATTTAAACAGTTTGCATGGTTTCCATTATCCTGTGTGATGGATCTACTGGGACTTCGTCATTTCGCCCAGCACAGAATTGTTGCTATGCTGTCCTGCGTAAAGATGAGACATTATTTCTCTTAAATTAATGAGTACCCATAGTATTTTTTTTTCTCCTACCAATCAATAATTAATGAATCAAGATATATTCTTTTCATTTAAAGGGGTGCATTTATAATCAGAGCTCGGGGGCCCAAAAGCCTTTAAGACAAATATTTCTGCTCTTTGACTAGATTTAATTCAATTAGTAGAAATACAACATCAAATACTATGCCTCCATTAACTGATCTTTCATGTTAAAAATGAATATCATGAATATTGCA